>NC_059136.1:92684007-93942935 GCF_020740605.2 Lemur catta | reverse complement strand
ATTGCACTTGCTTCAAAAACACACCTGAGCATAAAATTCACTGAGTGAAAAGATTTGGAGAAGAAATGGCGTATAGGTGGATTAGTGCCTTCCTTGGCCTCAGTCAGAAGAGGCGTACTTACTGGTTATTCTGTGGTGCAGTTATTAATACTACAACTGGCAAGATCCAGGTTACAAGTGCCAGGCAGGGGCTGTCCAGCCCCAGTGCTGGCCAGACGGTGGGGCAGAGGCTAGAGGCAGGAAGGGGAGAGGACGATCCAGAGCAGCTTCCAGGATCATCCGGGTCACCTGGTAGAAATGCAGCTCCCTGAGCCCTTCCGCCCCTGAGAGCCTGAGGAACAGATATGGCCCAAGACCCAGGGAATCTGCATTCTGAACTAGCACTCCTTGTGCCTCTGATGCATGGGGAGCCAAGGCCCACCTGGTGGGAAAACAAAAGGCTCACACTTGTTTCTAAGGTGAGCTGGGGGCGGGAGAGTCTTGTATCTGAAGATAGAAATATTGAGTCTGAAAAAGGACTGATGGTAGCTGTAAAGATGCCTGTATGATTTCAAAGGCCTGTGAATTGTCAGACATATAAGAGAGGGGCAATAATAACCCCTGATAAATTCTAAGACAGAGAGAGGAAGGGAAGTCCAGGATCCAAGGGGGATAGACTGGTGATAATTTGGGTAACTGGCGGCTCTGGAAAACCTATTCATGCAACAGACATACTAGCTAAGACCAGTTTTGTGAATCTTGAACTAAGCCACTTAGCTCAAAAGCATTAGGAAGTGTCCAATTGGCCAACTGTCCCATTTGCTAACCATCTGCTGTCCGAGTGTTGCTGCTACAGTGTGTTGAATGAGTTGCTGCAATCTGTGTGAGCCAGGATGCAGGACATTTGTTCTAGGGGATGCCCTAGGTAAGGTCAAGGCTTCTCCTCCTCCTAGAGGCAGCTCCTGGGGTGGGTCTCCTTGGCTGAGGATCTTGGTGGATTTCTTTGTCCCTCACCACCGCTATTAAGTCAGCTAGCTGTTTGCAAGGGAGATGAAAATGACCACCACTTCCTGCAAGTCTTCAACCAGTGGAAAAGCAAAGAGGTTAATTTTAGGTTTCTTGAGGTGAAGATACTTTCTCCAAACTCACAGCAGAGAAGACCTCTTCATGGACACTTCAGGAGAAGGCAGGGTGGTTCTTCCTAATATTCTGGTGGCAGTGCCAGGTGAAGCCTAGGGGACAGTTCTTGTGTTGATCTCTTGTGCAAGAAAATCTATTACTGAGGCCTCTCTTTCTCTCTTTTAAACCCAGGGGATTACATAAGACCTAATGATTCCAAAGGACATCACCCAACTTCATGTAAGTGTATCTGATGGGCAGTTTTGCTGCACAATGAAATTCTCAATATAGTCTTATCTTATTAACTATACTTCTTAGCTTATTATCCTTTATTATTACTGCATCAAGTCAATGCTTATTATTAAGAGCTATTATGTAAGTTAAGGTTATAAAGAATTTTAATTGTAATGTACTACCTTTCTCTTACCTGCCAGCCCATTTACTCCAACTAATCCAGCTGAACTTGAAATGCAAACTAAATGTCCATGGTCATTAGCAATCATAGCAGGGAGAAAGGCTTTATAAGTCTAAGGAGAGCAAAGGAAAACTTTTAATATTTAATACCACACTGTATACTTTTCTTAGATGTTTATAGGATCATTGTGATTAAAAAATCTTTTTCTCAGCTCATAAAAATACCCGAAGGCACTGGGATATAAACACTTAAAACATCTGGAAAGTAACCATTTTAACCTGCTAAATAAATATTTCCCTATGGCAATTCTAATATTATTAAAAAATAATTTATTCAGATTTATATTTTTGCTTACATTTGAACAACACAATATTAAGAATTAAAGTAGTATAAGACAATCTTAATTAAGGCAGCCACAATCCAAAAACTGATATGAGTACTCAAAAGATATGATTGTTTAGATTTTTATTGCCTTTTTTCCCCTTGACTTAATTTTGAATTCCAAATTTCCCTGAACACTGTTCATAGGACAATCTGTTGTTGGTTTCAATTTAATAAGAGCACTTTGTTTTAAATTCCTCTCTACTTTTTTCATTTTTTTTTTTTTTTGAGATAGGGTCTACATTGTAGCCCACACTAGAGTGCAGTGGCATCATCATAGCTCACTGCAACCTCAAACTCCCAGGCTCAAGCAATTCTGCTGCCTCAGTCTCCCCAGTAGCAGGGACTACAGGCACGAAAACCATGCCCAGCTAATTTTTCTATTTTTCATAGAAATGGGGTTTTGCTGTTGCTCAGGCTGGTCTTGAACTTCTGGCCTCAAGCAGTCCTCCCGCCTTGGCTTCCCAAAGTGCTAGGATTACAGGTGTGAGCCACTGTGCCTGGCCGAATAACAGTTTCTTATTTTTATTCTATTTCATAAAACAGAGTATCTGTTTTAAATAAGGTATGTCTGAGTACCATACACACCTTTACCTCTGAGTGGGACCTGGAGAAAGAAGGTAAAAGAGAGAAACAAGCTTTTGGAGAAAATGTTTTCAGCAACAAAGTTGTAATTAATCACATCTGAAGACAACCAGGAGGTAAGAAAAGGGATCTACAAAGGCCAGACATCCTGTGCTTGCCTGCATTGCAGTAAGTCTCAGAGAGACACTAACAGGTGGAGAGAGGGGAGGAAAATCAAAACAAGCACAGCAAAGGAAACAGTGCAGCATAATAAAAAGGACCTTTGTGTCCAGGGTCTGCCAGCTCTCGGCCTTTCTAGCAATTAAGTCACTACCTCGGTGCCTGGCAATGTGTAGGTGCTCAAAGAATGTATGTGAACTTGGCCAGATGGAGTGAACAGAGTGAGAGGATATGACGGGGTGGTAGGGACCTGGGAAACACCAGCATTTAAGGAACAGCTAGAGGCAGAGAGAGAGAAGGAGACTGGGGGAAAACAGGGAGGTAGGAAAAGCACATAGCCATGGAGTGGAGACTTCCATGGGGATTATGGTCTTCTTCCTTCCAACTATATATTGAGTATGAACACAAAGGAGGGGGACATTTGGGACAAGGGAAATCACTTACAGTAGTTCCTGTAGGAACATGGTGGCCACTAAGTTCTGAATCTTTCCATTTTTCTCCTGAGTACCATACGAAACACCAAGAATATCACTAGCACCATTACATTTTCGGTGGAAGTGGGGGACAGAAAATGTATAAGCTCTAAATTACACTTCAAGGGTGCTGAAGAAGAATTGGGTGGGAAAGTGTAGGGAGAATGCAGGGGTGCTCACAGTCTCCAGCAAATACTCCCAGAAGGAGAGAGCCTTGCCCAGGGAATGGAAAGTGTGAGCAGAGCTGGAACCAAATAGGTCAAAAGCTCGGAGAGGCAGCAAGAGGCCACATGCATGGCAGGGGAGGCCTGACATGGCTGGTCTCAGCAAAAGCCAGGAAAATGCAACTTCTAGAGTGCATCACTTTACAAGTCAGGGCTGTTCCCTTGGTGCTGGTGGCATGTGGTCATCGGAGCCACTGGTAGAACCTCTCCTTTCTCGGGTTGGGTACTGAGTAAAGTGACCATAGGTCTTGGTTTGCCCACAATAGATCTGGTTAACGCTTGTTTTTTTTTTTTTTTTTTTTTTTTTTGAGACAGAGTCTCGCTGTGTTGCCCTGGCTAGAGTGAGTGCCATGGCGTCAGCCTAGCTCACAGCAACCTCAAACTCCTGGGTTCAAGCAATCCTACTGCCTCAGCCTCCCGAGTAGCTGGGACTACAGGCATGCACCACCATGCCCGGCTAATTTTTTTTAATATATATTTTAGTTGGCCAGATAATTTCTTTCTATTTTTAGTAGAGACGAGGTCTCTTGCTCAGGCTGGTCTCGAACTCCTGACCTCGAGTGATCCACCCGCCTTGGCCTCCCAGAGTGCTAGGATTACAGGCGTGAGCCACCGCGCCCGGCCATTGCTTGTTAATTAATAATGCTCCCTTTCAAAAGTGTCCCACCTTAGGCAAATTATGCAGTTACCCTGGTCATGGCTAAGTGCAGTCACTCTCTATACAACCTGGAGCAAATCTTTTAAATTCTGACTCCTTACCTCACTGAGCTGTTTTAAGGAATATATGTGAGGTGCCTGGGAAAACCCCAACATTTGTCAGCAATCAATAAATGGTAGTATGATCACGAGGACAGTTCTGTCTTTGTAGGATTCCCTGAGGCAAGATTATGACAGCTGTCAATTAAGTGGGATCAGGAGAGGACAACTGGCTAGACCAGGACAAGTACAAAATTGAGAAATCTGTGCTTTAGAGGCTAATAAATTTGTAGAAGAGCAGGAGGAAAGTACTTCTAAATGCCAGAATAACTTTACATTTATTATGAGAAGAAACAATAATTACCCATAAATGTGCTTTGAAATTCACATCAAATGACTTTTCCATAAGCTCATCTGGGCAGTCAAGGAACTTTTTGCCTGTTACGATTCCAGCATTGTTGATTAGGATGGAAATATCACCAATTTCTTTTTTAACCTGAATTGAATAACAAGAACACCACCACCAATGTAGTAAATTCCTTATATGATCTAGGTTTTATTTTCCCACAGTTTTATATATTTTTTATCTTCGTTAATTCAGACTGAATTTATGCACCCTAAAAACAAACTTTATTTCATTTGCTGAGTCTACAGTGCACTAGAGATCTAATTCTTATGCTTTTCTTCTCATTTCTTCCTCTCTTATTAAGATGGTTCCAATGCTGAAATGTTATTTTCCTTCTATAATTAGAGATGTTCCTAGACTCAGTGATTACTGACTTTGTCCTATGCTCTGTGTAAGTGACATATCATTTTAATCAATGCCATGGGACATAACATAGCTTCATTATGGCCAAATGTCATATAGATCTAGACCTAGCAGACATGGAGATGCAGGTGGAGCGGGGAACAGAGGAAGAAAGAAAATACAGTCATGCATCTTTTAATGATGGGGATACCTTTTGAGAAATGTATCATTAGGTGATCTCATCTGTCACGTGAACATCACAGAATGCACTTACAGAAACCAAGATGGCATAGTGTATTAACACTGGCTGCACGGTATAGCTGTCCTATATAAACCTGTACAGCACCATTACCCTACTAAATAATGTAGGCAATTGTAACAGATTGGTAAGTATTTGTGTATCTAAATGTATCTAACATAGAAAAGGTAAAATACTATAATAATCTTATGGGACCACCATAGTATATATGGTCTGTCTGTTGACCAAAACGTCATTATGCAGTGCATGACTGTATGTACTTTTAACACACAGCGCAGATTAGAATCTACCTGTTTTCATTAACTGGCTGGTTTTCTTCTCTCTGAGGATAAACTTTCTGAACTTGGGGCTTAGCTATGACGGAAGGACATAAGCTTTCAAAGTTATGGGGACTAGCAGAGAGGAAACACTGTCATACCACTCTGAAAATTTTCTCCTTTATTACTTGTTTAAAGAATACTTCTTAAAAATTCTCTGGTACTTTCCTTCTATTCAGAATAAAAAGTGGAAATGGCTGGTTTATAAGGATGGGGAATTATTTGCTTCCCTGAATTTAGAAGAGCACATAAATAATTCTCTCAAAGACCCCAAAGGATAAAAGCTCAAAAATAAGCTAGTAATATGACATGTTTGACCACTTCTGAAGCCAAGCACCTGGCTCAGAACTAAATCTCAGGTTCAGGGAAGAGGGAGGTAATTATGTATAGTGCTTCTTATGAGTTTGCCCCGTACATGATGATGTGCAGTATTTGAATACGAACCAGTTATTGTTTAAGACCGGTGAGACAAGTTGTTCATAGTCAGTGTAAGTCACCATGCCATGCGATTGGTGCTTAACGTATAAACAGCTGACACTGCGAGGCAGGCTGTAGCAAAGACTGCAGGTCAGCTGCACTTGGAAGGGTGGTCCCAGAGAAAGACTGTGTGCGCTTGTCAGGTTTGGATCTCCAGGCTGTACAGAGCAGCCTGTGATTCAGAATCGAAAACTCACCAGCCAGTGACCTACAACCTTAGTCGGGGGATACCAGTTGAGCCTGGAAATTGTGGAAGAACTTTACAACCTAGTTGGGCTGCTCATGGCAGGCTGGTCTGATTCTTCCTTCTCACTAAACTCTGGGAACCACAGACAAAGTGTCAGCAGAGTGATGTGTAAAGTATGCAGGCCAAGGTGAGGGCACAGAAATCCTTATGATGGACATGTATGTGCCTCTACAAACTAAGAAAATCCTTGCAGTGGGCATACTGGAGCTCTGCTTTTCTGAAGCTTTCTTTATATGAGCATCTGTACAGTCGCCAAAGAAGCAAATGCAGTTAACAGTCTATAGGATGTATGAAAGATTCTGATTTTCTTATGACCACTTATGAGAAATACACACTCAAATGTGAGGCATTGTGGTGAGTTGCATAGAGCCTCGATTTAAAATCAGCCTAAATATGAATTCAAATCCTGACTCAGTCATGCCCTAGCTCTGTGACCTTGGGCAGGTTATTTAATATCTCTGTATCTCGATTGCTTTTATCCTCAGAGAAGGCTGCCTCCACCTACCCTAGACTTATACTGTAATAGGGGACAGTACAGTCATATAGTTAGTGGTTTAGGAGAAGGTACTCAGGTGTCAACAGACTCAAGTGCCAGCTGTAGCAGCTACATGCCTGCCCTAAGCCTCGGTTTCCTTATTTGTGAAATGGTAATAATAACGGGCTTTACTTTATAGGGTTTTAATACGTACGGGATACTTAGCACTGTGTCTTGAGTATAGGAAGACCTCAGAAATCCTAATTCCCACACCCCCACAATATTTTTTAAACTAAACGGACACTGGAGATAGGCTAATAGGCACTGACAAAGGCAAATGAACACAGCAATTAATTGACGTATGTCCAAGTTGGACACTGGAGATAGGCTAATAGGCACTGACAAAGGCAAATGAACACAGCAATTAATTGACGTATGTCCAAGTTTAACAGTAAGCACCCACAAGTTACCTGATCGGCAACTCTGTATACTTCTTCCCTTTGACTGCAGTCACAGGTATAGGCGTGCACTCTTGTGGCTCCAGCTTCCCGAGCCATCTTGCTCGTCTCCTCATTCCCTTCCTTATTGACATCCCAGAGGACAAGCACTGATCCCAGGCGGGCAAACTGCAAGGCTAAGAGCCTTCCGAGGCCACGGCCGGCGCCTGTGATCAGCACTACTTCACCAACAACACTCTTCCGTGGCTTTGGGAGTAGGGCAAAAATCGCAGCCTCTAGGAGAGCAAGCAGCGACTTTGCTAAGAAAATGAGCAATTTCTTTGCTGACCACCAGTGGGAAGACATGTTCTGGCTGACACCTATAAAGAAAGACAGACTCAGATAAAGACATAGTTGTCCATTTCCTCTGAGTTTTCTTAGGCCTTGGAGCTCTTACTTTATGAAACAGTAAAAGTAACTGAGATGTGTGCTTTGAACTGCTCTCCTGGTAGCAGACCCTGAGGAACCCACAGGGACTGTATCTGTCCAGCTTTCTTACCTCACCCCAAGCTTGGCGCATGCCTGCATGTACTGTACACAACAGAAATGTTTGTTCATCAGGAACTGTAACCACCTCGCCCAAATACAACCCAAAAGGTAAGTTCACTATTTCCTCACAGTTAGCCTTTCTCCATAATAATCACAAGTCCTGCTGGCTGATTTTATGTTCAAAGTCTTGACCATCTCATGTTTATGACCTAACTGCTACATCTCCGGCTTCATTTTTCTCTCCTTTTAGGTTTGTGCTTTCTCATTTGCACCGTTGTTCTTTAATTTTGCATTACTATTTAAAATCTGAGATTGGAAGAGGGAAATATAAAATCCTATTTGTATAAAGTATTTGGAGTGAAGTAACTAGATAGTCTAAACCTTTCCTGTCCGATTGGCCATCAGCTCCAGAAATCCCTTCCCCAGGCTCTGAAGACCCGGCCACCTGCTCCACGTCACTCACCACTCTGCCGTGTGATTGCAGGTGTTGCTGCTAGCACAAGCATTAGTGATCCCTGGCTCTTCCAATGAAATATGGTTATAGGAAGTATACTTACAAGCAAAAGTGAATGTATGGTTCCATGTAATCGTAAAGACTCTTTCCCACAAAGTTACGGGGTGTGTTAAATTTCATGGCCGAGGGCTTCTTTGGCGTCTCCGTCCCACGGCCCACCGAGTGCGAAAGCTGATGGCTCGGGCGCAGAGTGAACAGGCGCTGGCTGCTTCCCAGGCCAGGGGGCCGCAGCAAGTCTGCCCAGGTAAAGGCCCCGGCCGGAGTGGGTAGGGAGGGGAGCGTGGGCAGAGAGGCTGACAACCACGGCTTGGGAGGAAAGGGGTGAATTGGGGGCGGGGAGGTGGGCGCACTGAGCCGAAGAGCAGGGAACACAGGCCGAATGGACCGGAGAAGAGGGTCCCGGGAGGCATCCTGCCCTCTGCCCCGGGCGGGGAGAAGGGCTGGCAGCTCACCCCTTGTGGGGTAGGGATTTGCGGACGCCAAGGGAGCCTGGGCCTTGGGGACGCGGCGGCCGTGTGCTCCCGGGAGGAGTGGCGGGCTCTCGGGCTCTCGGGCCCGCGCCCCTCGCGCGTCCCCGCGTTAAACGCGCCCGCGGAGTGGCCTCCCCAGACCCTGGCTAGGGCGCGGGGCTGCAGACGCGACCTCCTCCCGGAGCCGCCCTCGGGGCCGGCGACCTCGGCAACTTACCCCGGAAACGCTGTCGCAGCTGCCCGCCGAGAAGCCGGCCTAGTCCGCCCCGGCACCCGCGTCCCTGGCTCGCAGCTCGGCGAGGTTCCGGTGTTTATTCTGGGCGCCGGTTGGAGCCGAGTCCAGGGGCGGGACGACTACGGCCGCCCCTGCGCCGGGGGTGGGGTCGCCAGCTCGCCACGTGGGCCCGCGCTGTTTTCTTGCCGTCCCCGGCGGGCAGATTTAAGAAGCTGGAAATGCCGTCGTGGAGACTGGACGTGCGTGCCAGGATTTCTCATAGGATTAAAATTTCCAATGCCCAGGCTGCACCCTGGATAATTAAATCAGAATTTCTGGGTTGGAAGGGTCCCATCAAGAGCATTGAAAAAGTTCCCCAGGTGTTTGCAAAGCAGAGCCCCGAGGTTGGGAACCCGAGTGTTAGAGAACGAGAGCAACAGTTGCAGGGGTCTGGGAGGGAAGGGCCGGGTCGTGCCTCCAGAGCCTGCGCTGAAGGGCACAGGTGAGGAGTGCTCCAGCTGCATCCGAATCCTGCACTTGGGATCCAAAACCAACAGCTTCTCTGTCCGGGAAGTTAAGGAATGTGGGTGTGGGCGGGTGCGGGCGGAGTGGGTGCAGCGCTGGCAAGCGGCCTAGGGGGAAGAGGGCGTGGGACAGAAGTGTGTAGGATGAAGTTGAGAAATAGAGTAGAAGTTTAGTACTGGCGCTCTTACCCGACCAGCATTTCTGAAACATCTTCTCTGTCTACAAAGATCCGGAAGATACAGCAATGATATATCTGTCAAGAAAAAGAAAAGACTTATTCATGAATAAAATTGGTGAAAGATCACTGAGATACTTATAATGGAGGGTGGAATTTGATGGGTGGAATGAAGAGCCAAAATGACAATAAATTGTGGGATGTTGAAAGAAAAACGGAGACTCAGGACAAGGTTGGGTCTGGAATTCATCCCAGAGCTGGGTAGGACGGGAACAAGTGTCGAGGCTCCAGGAGAGCAGCCCGAACCAGTCTACATCTGGGATAGATCTGGGGCCACAGGAATTGCACATTTGTTCTTTATTTGGGTGAGAGAAGAAACACGCAGGTCACATAAGTCTGGAAAAATAGGTACAGGGGAGAGCGTTGGCTGCCTTTTCAGTGATTAAGAGGTGTCTTGTGTTGTGTAGGCAGCCGCAGAGAGCTGTGCGAGGCGCGGGAATGGGAGGGGGCACTGGGTGCGCGTTGGTTTCAGGTCAGCCACCATCACCTAGGGGCACCTCTGTGTAGGGCGCCGGGGAGCCACAGAGCTTCTAAGGGGGAGGGCAGACACATTCAGGAACTGTGCTGTGCGGGTGGGAGACAGGCACCCAGGTGCTTCCCGAGTCAGAAGAGGGGCGCCCAACCAGTCTGCATAAGGAGAAAGAACGGGCCAAGGTGTGGGGGTGAGCAGCACCTGGAAGTGAGAGTGGACTGGGGCACAGAAGAGTTGGGTGGGGGGCCGCAGGCCCTGCAGCCTGCCTGCAAGGGTTCAGATGGGTGGACTTTGGAAAACACCAGCCTTCCCTCATCTTCATGGCTTCTCTGAGCAGAATCCTGGGCTGTCACTCTTCTTTTTGGTCAGAAGTCCTGGACCTCAAGAAAGAAATCTCCAGAGTTTTTAGAAATCTCATCAATAACCAAATGTGGGAGTAAGTCTTGGGGGCTGCTCTGATGATACAGCAGAAGGAGCCAGAGGCCCCGAGTCAGTATGGGGGGAACTCAGAGGGCTAACCATAGTCCTGTGCGCTAAGAAAGGATTTCTAAAGGGTCCTTTTTGGCAAAGGTTGAGAAAGGACAATCTCTGATAGAGATGCGCAATGGGCCAATAAACATATGAAAAGGTGATCTAAGCTTATTCCAGAGTTCGTTGACCTTTGAGCCAAAGAAATGCATATTAAAACATTTCTTGCCTTCCAATTGACAGATTTTTTTTTTTTTTTTTTTTTTAATTTCAGCTCTTCATGGCGGTACAAAAGCTCAGGTTATACACGTTGTCCGTGTCCCGCCCATCCCCCTGAGTCAGAGCCTCAGGCGTGTCCATTCTCCAGACAGTGCGCCTGGCACTCACCATGTAGTGATACATCCATCCCCCCACTCCCATCTCAGTCTGATATCCAATTGGTATCCTTCCCCGATGTGCATTTAGGTGATGATCAGGGAAACCAATTTTCTGGTGAGTACATGTGATGCTTGTTTTTCCATTCTTTGGATACTTCACTTAATATAATGGGTTCCAACTCTCTCCAGGAGAACCAAAGAGATGTCGTATCATCGTTATTTCTTATAGCTCAGTAATACTCCATGGTATACATATACCACATTTTACTAATCCATTCGTGGATTGATGGGCACTTGGGTTGTTTCCACATCTTTGCGATTGTGAATTGTGCTGCTATAAACATTTGGGTACAGGTGTCTTTGTTATAGAATGACTTTTGTTCTTCTGGGTATATGCCCAATAATGGGATTGCTGGATCGAATGGTAGGTCTACTTGAATCTGTTTAAGGTATCTCCATAATGCTTTCCACAGGGGTTGCACTAGTTTGCAGTCCCACCAGCAGTGTATGAGTGTTCCTGTCTCTCCGCATCCACGCCAACATGTGTTGTTTTGGGATTTTTTGATAAATGCCATTCTCACCAGAGTTAAATGGTATCTCATTGTGGTTTTGATTTGCATTTCCCTGATGATTAGGAATGTTGAGCATTTTTTCATATGTTTGTTAGCCATTCTTATATCTTCTTTTGAAAAATTTCTGTTCATGTCCTTTGCCTGCCCACTTTTTGATAGGATTGTTTGATTTTTTTCTTGCTGATTTTCCTGAGTTCTAAATAGATTCTTGTTATCAGTCTTTTATCTGATGTGTAGTATGTGAAAATTTTTTCCCATTCTGTAGGCTGTCTGTTTATTTTCGTGACTGTTTCTTTGGCTGTGCAGAAGCTTTTTAATTTAATCAGGTCCCATTCGTTTATTTTTGTTGTTGCTATGATTGCCTTAGGGGTTTTCTTCATAAATTCTTTGCCTAGACCAATGTCTGTAAGAGTCTTTCTTACATTTTCTTCTAGAATTCTAATCGTTTCCCATTTAAGGTTTAAATCTGTTATCCACCATGATTTGATTTTTGTGAGAGGTGAAATCTGTGGGTCCTGTTTCAGTCTTCTACATGTGGCTATCCTGTTTTCCCAGCACCATTTATTGAATAGGGATTCTTGTCCCCAGAGTATGTTTTTGTCTATTTTGTCAAAGATTAGATGGCTATATGAGGATGGTTTTATATTTGGATTTTCTGTTCTGTTCCACTGGTCTGTGTCCATGCCCTTGTGCCAATACCAGGCAGTTTTAAGAACCACAGCCTTGTACTATAGTTTGAAGTCTGGCAAATTAATACCTCCCATTTTGTTTTTATTGCTTAAGATTGCTTTTGCTATACGGGGTCTTCTCTGATTCCATACAAAGTGTATAATTATTTTTTCTAAATCTGTGAAAAATGATGTTGGTAATTTAATAGGAATTGCATTGAATCTATAGATTACTTTGGGTAGTATAGACATTTTAACAATGTTGATTCTTCCAATCCGCGAGCATGGTATGGTTTTCCACCTGTTTACATGTTCTGCAATTTCCTTCCTTAGTGTTTCATAGTTCTCCCTATAGAGGTCCTTTAACCCTTTAGTTAAATATATTCCTAGATATTTTATTTTCTTTGTTGCTATTTTGAAGGGTATTGAGTCTTTAATTTGGTTCTCCGATTGAATGTTATTGGCATATATGAATGCCTCTGATTTGTGTGTATTGATTTTGTAACCTGAGACTTTACTGAATTCATTAATTAATTCCAGGATTGACAGATATTTTTTAAAAAGAGAATGTCTTCATGTGGGGGTATCAGGAGCTAGAAGGTACATATCATACTCTGACCCAATTCCAACTTTGTCTTTACCAAATAATCAGGTATTTTCTGTGGCCTTCAGGAGGGAAACCGGGTCACTGGTAGTCCCAGGTGGGAAAAAGACTATTCACTCCATTGAATCACGTGAATATGTTACCTTTTCAGGAAATAATTATATTAATAAAAATAAATGGATCATTAATTTCTAAGAAGTATGTGCAGATGGAGTATTCTATAACCATTTTTATAAAATCATGTTTTTCAAAGATGTGGAAAGTGTTCTTCACATAATGAGTTTTAAAAACATAGTACAAGACTAAATATATGCTGTGATCCTATTGCTAGTTTTCTATGAAAATTTTATTTACATGCATTAAAAACACTAGAATTGAATTCACCAACATCTTAACATTTTTTATTATTGAGTAGTAGAATCATGGTTGATTTTAATTTTTTCTTTGTGCTTCTTTTGTATCTTCCAAATTTTCCATTATGTACATATTTTTATTTTATAATAAAAATATTTCTGAGGACATATATACACAGATGTTTCCATTCCAGATGGCAGACTGAACATATGCATTTATAGCCAATTTTCTTCCAAAATTCCATTGACATGAAAAAGAAGATATAAAAATGCAAATAAAAACATAATAGTGTTAGAAATAAGAAAGAGGCTACCAGTAAGGGCTGACTAGAGCTTAGTAAGCAGATGGATCCTATTTCCAGAAACCAGAACAAAAGATACCTTAAGCTAAAACACACTTGGCGAAGGCACTACAGCAATGAGTCATTCTTCCCAACAGAAACCCCGAGCAACTCCAATTCAGTAAACACACACAAAGAGTGGAACTGGGACTCAGGACACCCAGATGGAATAAGAGTGTTATTATAAAAAACAAAACTATTAAAGTATTGAAATAAAATGTAGAAAAATTCTTTTGTAATTTGGGGCTAGGCAAGGGGGAAAAAAAAACCGAGAAAGCATAAATTATTGATTCGACTACATAAAAAATGTAAACGTGTCTACAGTAAGGAAATATCATAAGCAAAGTAAAATCACAAGCAATGGACTAGGAGAAAATATTTTAATATAAAGAATTGACTATTGGTAATTAGCCATGATATATAGCATTTCTACAGATGAATTTGAATAAGACAGTAGGAAAAATGGTTAAAGAAATGCACAGGCAATTCACAGAAAAATCAGTACAAATAACTAAAAACTCCTGAGAAGATGCTAAATTTCTCTGGCATTCAGGGAAAGGCAAGTTGAAAAGGAATATCCTTTTTCTCATCCAAATGTCTACATATTACAAAAGTGAGGTAAGAATCCGGGATTGGGAAGGGTGTGAAGGTCAGGCATTCTCACACTTTGTAGGGATACCCTGCAAAGCTGGTGTGTCCTTTATGGACAGCAGTTGGGCAGCAGCTGTCATGCCTTTGACAGGTATTTCAGATCTAGGAATCCCTCATATAGGATATTGACATTTGTGCAGAAAGCATTTTCGTTGACTTGTTTGTAATAGTAAAAAATTAGAAGCTATTTAAATGTGCGTCTATTCCACGTATCATGATACAGTCTTATGATAGAATTCTGTGAAGCTGACAAGAATGAAGTTAGAAATATATTTAACTGTCAGGTAGAGATCTCTAGGGTGTGGTAAGTGAGAAAAAAGGATGGGATTATTCCACTGAAGTTAAATTTATGATTACTGTACACTGTGCATGTGTGTGCACATGCATTTGTGAAGACATGGAAATGCATAGAAGATCTGGAAGGATATACACCAAACTGTTCACAGTGGTTACCCCTGGGGTGAGTGGCCTCCCATGTTCTGATATATGTTTCTGTATTGTTTGATCTTTCACAAATGGCATGGATTCTCTTGTGATGTTAAAAACAACAAACATTAAAATATGCATACTTTCTATCTTAAAAAGACTCATATTAAGTACAAACTGTCTTTGCGAATTACTTTGTAAAATGGTGGAATAAATCCAGTCACCAGATGTTACATACAAAATATATTAGTTTTACCAAAATGTATTATTTTGGCAGAAGGAAATTATGAAATGCTCAGAGAAGAATATGATTAGTGTAAAGATAGATTTGTTTGTTCCATGACAAGAGGAAAGCAGCGTTAGCAAGAACAGCAGTAGGAAACAAGCATGTGAAAGAATAGGGCAAACAGTACATATGAATAATGAATCCAAGAGTTGAAAGAGGCAGGAGACATGTTTCCTGTCACCTTGTTGGGGAAAGTAACCATATTCCAAAAAATGCAAAAGTTTCAGAAAGCGGAGACTCAAGGAAGACGGCGATAGGACTGGGCGTGTGCGTGGAATTCCCTGTCTCAGGACGCTGGGCAAGAAGCTCAACACTCCTCATTCCACCTCTCACACAAAAGACAAAAGGACATGTTGTTATATGTTTGTTCTTGTTCTTCTGTTTATCCCAAGATCATTATCGCCTCTAACAAACTTTTTTTTTCCTGAATACTCATCCGTGAGTGGCATGGTAATGAATTTATGTAGATTTGACCTAGATTGTTGTGCCAAGGTTGCTGAAATCATGTTGGAAGACAATTCAAATACAGCCAGGTCCAGATAAGTTTTCTCCTCTTTTCATTTGGCTTTTTTCTTCTGGAATTTCTTCTTGTTTTTGATTCTATATTTGATCAGTGGAAATACTACTCTTGCAGGTCATACACTGCCTATATAAAATATTATTATAGCTATAGAAACAACTGTTGGTGGATATGGTGGATTAGGGTGGGGAGTAAGACAGGTTCTCTCTCTCTCTCTCTCAGTTTTATCGATGTGTAATTTACATGCTATAAAATTCAACCATTTTAAGTGTATAGTCCGGGTTGTAGTAAATAGTTGTGCAGTTGTACATTACTACAATCCAGTTTCAGAACACTTCCATCACACTAAGAAGTTCTTTTGGGAGTGATTTTAACTAAATATTTGGCTTAGATTTATTGGGGAATGGAAGTAACAGGAATGGTATTAGATTCTGGCCCCAAACACATGGGCTAGCAAACTTGTGTGCTTAGGGTATTCTCTAAGGATTCCTCCCTCGCCATTCTTACTTTTCATTTACATCTATAGATGATGAGTAAGTTTCTCCACTGTCTCTCTGGGACCCGCTGTCCTGGTCCCATCCCTCTAGTGTCCCAGGTTAACCCTCTGACAATGCTGCATTGCTGGGATTCTGGTGGTGGGTGATTTTCAGTCCATCCTCTCAACTTTTAGAGGCTTCCTGTTTTTGTCTGTTCTCCCCATCCCATGAGCACCTAGGATGGCCAGTACACGCCCCTCATCACCTCCTGGCCAGCATCAGCGCAGGAGAGGCTTAACTCTCAGGATTGTTGCTTTCTTATTATCTCGAGTACAGATCTTACTCCTTTTCCCAACGGTTCAGCCAATTATTTTAAAAGAGTAAAAAAAAAAAATTATTCATAATTTTTAGATCCATACTGGAAGACTTTCTCTGAACATCTAGTCATCCATATATCTTGAAATGGAAGTCATTATATTCATCCTTGTAAACATTTTCTTAGAGTTTTAAAATGATATTTAGAATATTCCAGGATTCTCCAAGTTGGGTATACGTGGAAGGTAGCTATGTGCACTGCTATACCACCAGCGTACAAGCTGGGTGTACATGAAAGATTTCTAGGAGGTATGCAGACTGGATAATTTTAAGGACATCGATTTCCAGGTCTTCAAACTCCACATGTGCTCTTTTCTAAAACTGATCTGCTTGAGGACAGCCTGTGGTCTGCTGGTTCTCCTTTCTCACCTCTCCTCATAATCAACCTTGTCCTATTGTATAAAAGGTGGGAGTACCTCTCACCCTCTCTGAATCTTACTCTGGTTTTGCTCTGTCACCTTCTGGGTGACAGTTGACTAATTCAAAAATGGATAGATGCCAAGGAAGAGCTCCACAACGGCAAAAGCAAAACTAGCCACAGTGCAAAATGCTAAAGAGGGCAGTGCCTTTTTCATCCAGGTGGGAGACTCAACACTTCGTGCCTTCTCTGTCTGTGTTAGAGCTAGAATTTAGAAGTGAGATTATTGTCACGGGAATGCATATTAACACGTTCATTTTCAAGTCAAAGTCAGACTTTTCCTAACACTAAGTGTAAATTTGTTTTGGCTCTTTGGTTTGACAGTGAAAATTGGCTTTGTCCTTTGCATGGCAGATTCATCTCACGTGAATGAGATGAATGTTAATGATAAAAAATATACTTAAAGTATGTGCAATGCACAGTACACTGGAAATTGCATCTTTTCAATTTCTTACATTTATGATTTAAAGATTTATAGGTGCCAGATTAAAGTGTGTGAGGAGATATATAATTTTAAAAGTTTTTCTAGGCATTTTCCAAACAAGTTTGAAGACCATTGACATGTACGGTGCCATTTTTTTCTTTATGTTTTTGTCTTTTTCATTGCTTTTACAATTACTGGTAGTTCATCATTTTGGTAATTTTAATAATAGACTTGGAATTTATGGTTCTAACTTTGTAAAACTTTTAAAATCTGTTTCATCTAGCTGGAAACTATGGAAAAAATAAGCAGAGGGACTATCCAGTTATCAAATACAGTAGATTTGTATGTAACTCAGCTCCCTGATGAATAGTGCATATATGGCAATATTTAATAATAAAAATACTATAATGGCTCATATGTGATAATACCAATACAGTGTAATACTGTAATAATAATAATACCCTTGTAGTGTAATAATAAGTTACAGAAACTATTGTGCTTTTTTAAATTCAAACAAACAGAACATAAAAACAAATTCATATAAAAAGTTTAGACAGGAGATAGAAGAAATTTCAAAAAAGAATATTAAAGGTTAATACTCACCTAATGCTGCATCAGTGTCTTGCTTACTGGAGGGGGCATTTTTGAGGCAAAAGATAGGCTGACATTAATTGGAAGGTGATGGAGATGGTGCTGGAGGTTTGATTCTGGTGCTGGGGGAGGGGAGCTTATCACTGAATTTGGTTTCTTTTTTTTTTTTTTAAATGAAGACTTTTTTATTTATTTATTTTTTTCAGGTATAATATATATATTTTTTATATTTCAGCTTATCATGGGGGTACAAAAGTTCAGGTTATATATATTGCCCATGTCCCGCCCATTCCCCCCGAGTCAGAGCTTCAAGCGTGTCCATTCCCCAGACAGTGCACATCACACTCATCATGTAGGTATACACCCATCCCCTCCCCCCACCCCCCACCTTAGTCGGAAACCCAATTGGTGTTATTCCCAAATGTGCACTTAGGTGATGATCAGGGAAACCAATTTGCTGGTGAGTACATGTGGTGCTTATTTTTCCATTCTTGGGATACTTCACTTAATAGAATGGGTTCCAACTCTCCCCAGAACAAAAGGGATTCTATATCACTGTTATTTCTTATAGCTGAGTAATACTCCATGGTATACATATACCACATTTTACTAATCCACTCGTGAATTGATGGGCATTTGGGTTGTTTCCACATCTTTGCAATTGTGAATTGTGCTGCTATAAACATTTGGGTACAGGTGTCCTTTTTATAGAATGACTTTTGTTCTTTTGGGTAGATGCCAATAATGGGATTGCTGGATCGAATGGTAGGTCCACTTGAATCTGTTTAAGGTACCTCCATATTGCTTTCCATAGGGGTTGCACTAGTTTGCGGTCCCACCAGCAGTGTATGAGTGTTCCTGTCTCTCCACATCCACGCCAACAAGAATTGTTTTGGGACTTTTTAATAAAGGCCATTCTCACTGGAGTTAAGTGATATCTCATTGTGGTTTTGATTTGCATTTCCCTGATGATTAGAGATGTTGAGCATTTTTTTAAGCTTCTGCCCAGCCAAAGAAACAGTCACGAGAATAAACAGACAACCTACAGAATGGGAAAAAATTTTCACATACGACACATCAGATAAAGGACTGATAACAAGAATCTATTTAGAACTCAGGAAGATCAGTAATAAAAAATCGAACAACCCTATCAAAAAGTGGGCAAAGGACATGAATAGAAATTTTTCAAATGAAGTTGGTTTCTTGAAAGAGGTATCTAGGGTGTTTGCACGGCCTTTGTTCCTCTTTTCATCATTAATGGCCTTGTAGCAGCGGATGTTCTCACTAACTGCACAGTAAACCTTTGTGAACCGCTCAGCGTTAGGATCTTGCTCCTCAAGCTTAGCAGATCCCGCTTCACTGAGACCAAAGGCTTCCATGAATTCGCTTTGTCATGAGCTTTCGTGGCTCTGCATCTTCTGATTCTTTGTGCTCTAGTGTTCCCATCAGCTGCTTCTCTATCTCCCCATGAGATTAGCTGCTAAAAGATGCTGTGCAGATGAATGCTTACGCCATGCAGGTTTGTTCCTGAATTGCTAATTTAATTACTTCATTATAAATTGTCCTTATAGGGAGGCGTGGGAGCCCATTCGTAAGGACGTAACTCCGTAAGTATGGTCGTCCGTAACCGGGGGACTGCCTGTACCAATCTGTGTGATAGGAATGGGAACAGTGATTACCTAGGGACTCTTAACTGACAGAGGGCACAGTGGACGTTTCTGAGGTGCTGTCATGTTCTACATCTTGACCTGGCCAGTGGTTAGACAATTGTGTTCACTATTTAAAAACTTATCCAGCTGTATACACTTGTGTACACTTTTCTGAATGTATGTTCTATGTCAATAAAAAGTTTACTTAAAGAAGACTGTGAGCTTCTTATCACCAAAAGAAAACTGTGGCCCCTATTTGATGTTAAATATTCTTTGCTGTATCTATTGTTTGTGGTTACTGATGATGATGTTGGTGTTCAGGTGAACGCTATCACCTGGAATATTATTTTGCATTAGGCTGTGCAGACAATGCAGCTTTCTCTGCCAAATTCCACCTTGTTAAGGATTCATGTCCGTCTGCAGCCCTTCTGGCTGATAAAATCACTGGAAGCAGGTGTCACTCACTGTGCGTGAGATCATTATGTAACAGGCTTTCACCTGACCTCTGTTTCCTGCAGCATCTTTCATTTCTGGCAGGATGGAGGTGGTATTCAAAATGTCAGGTTCATGGTGGATTTTTTTGTCCAGTTGCACAGGCCTGTGCATGGCATGGACCCTATGAACCTTTCCTGCTGGACCTTTGGGGCCCCCGAGCATCTAGGGGCCAGCTGCTGGGTTCCAGAGATGCCCCCGAGCACAAGGGACCACACCCCCAGGCAAGGCGCAGGGGGCTCCCCCCTGGAGCTCTTGGCACTGTTTCCTGGCACCAAGGGCACAGCCCTCCACCCTCCCTTCCACCACCACCCTGCCCTACCCATGTCCTTTCACCCACCCACTGTCAACTAAAGGAAAAAACATCAGGCTTTTAAAGAATGAAAGTTAGTTTTATTCAGGGTCTTACTGAGGATTGCAACCTGAGGGAGTCTTCTGGGGAGTTTCTGTTAGACGGCTCCGAAGTGCTGTCTCGGCCCACAGCTTACCCATCGGGTGCTGGAGTTTCTGCGGGTGCTTGGAAGTTACATCAGTGCAGAATCTCATCAAAGTTTGGGTGCAAGGCTACCTGTGGCTGTAGATCACAGAGCATGATCATGAATCCTGCCAGATGTTATGTACAGGAAAGGGTAAGGGCTAGGATCATTGAATTTATCTTTTCTAAAAATGCAGTGATTCAGGCAAGAGACGTGGGAGCCTGTGTTCTGTCGTGCTTCACACCACCCACCTCTGCAGTGCTCCCAAGGTAGCACCCTACTTGCAGCAGGAGCCTCCGGTGCCAAGACAGGCCATCTCTTGCTTTTAGACTTAGCTGCTCCCTCAGAAGTTTAGCAGTAGCCTCACATTCTTAAGACAGAGTCATTCCAGAGAGCTTCCATGTTATCGAATGTATAAGTTTGGTTTCCTACATACCATGCCACAATCTTATCTTTACAATTTTAAAAATGACACTAGTAATAACTTCTGGAGGGTCACCTTTTTTAGATTTGCTAGTGGGAAGGGCTTTCCTTCCCAAATTGGGGCCAATGACACCCCTCCCCTGCCAGGACTAGCAGCCTATGTACCTGACTTCTCTCCCACCGTCAGGGGCCCTTCCTTTGCCCTTTCTCTGCCGCCACCCATACGCTGCTCTGCATCCCAGCCTAGCCCCTCCCAAAACATGCCTGTTTCTGAGGATCAGGGCCCCAAGGATGAAGAAGAGGAGGAGGAGAGAGCCATAAGATAACAATCACATCTGGGTCAGCAAAAACCAATGAGGAAGCTGAACTCAGGGCTGGTGGTAGAGGCTGACAGGCGGCATCGCCATGTAATTGCACACCATCATCCTGGGTCTGTGGATACACTTAACCTGTCGTGGGTAGTTCAGGTATGTCAATATATACTGGGGAAACTGCAGGTGAGTGAAATTCACATGTAGAAAAGCCGACATAATGTTTGCAGCAACTTGGATGGAACTGGAGACCATTATCCTAAGTATCTCAGAAATGGAAAACCAAACACCTTATGTTCTCACTAATAAGGGCGAGCTAAACAATGGGTACACACAGGCACAAAGAGATATAAAAGACATTGGAAATCAAGTTGGGGAGGATGGGATGGTGGGGGATAAAAACTTACCTGTTGGGTACAATGAACACTATTTTGGTGATGAACACACTAAAAAGCCCTCAGTTAAGCTTTATACAAGTTATCTATGTAACAAAAACATTTGTACCCCCTTATATTTTGTAAACAAAAAAATAAAAAATATATACTCAGGAAAAAAAAAAGAAAAGCCAAGGAGGTGATGTAATATGATTTTGACTTTTATAGGATGTTAGAGCTGGATGGAAAGGATTTTGGAAATCAGTTAAAGCCAGACATTTTCTGTGGATTTGCAGAAGTAATGTGGGAGATGTGGGACCCTCACCACCAAATTAACTAGATCAGTTCTGCTTAGAATGTTCTCTATATGGGGGAATAGCAAGGGTTACAAGCTTAGCTTTTGGAATCCGCCCGAGCTGGATAGAGGTTGTATAGCCTTGTGCTTGAGACCTAGTTCTACCCCTTATTGACAGCGTGACCTTGGGTAAACTGCTATGTGACCTGTCAGAGTTTCAGTCTTCTCATCTATAAAGTGAGCATAACAGCACATATCTATTCTGGTGGTTGTGAGAAATAAATTATGATAATGAAAAATATTCATAGCTAACATAGCTGAGTACTTATAATGCACCAGGCATTTTAATAGTTCTTTACATGTTCTAACCATTGAATTTTATTACAGATGAGGAACCTAAAGCATGGAGAAATTAACTTGCTTGGACTTACAGTTAGCAGTTAGTGGCACCAGAATCACATTCCAGACAGGAATAATCTTAACCATAGCCATACTCTTAACCATGAGGCTCTCTTGCCTCTTGTCATAGGTAACAAAATATTGAGAATTATAATTTATTGTGCATTTACTCTGTGCTAGGCACAGTGCTAAGAACTTTACATGGATTGCTGTAAAGCAATTCCTATAGCAATTGAGTTGTGGCTTGTTATTATTCCCATTTTACAGAAGAGAAAACTGGGTCTTTGCAACTCTAGTTGGTCTGTTGGGAGTTTGAATTTGAAGCTGGGAGTCTAACTCCACCACGTGACCTTTCTCGCAGAAGATTCAGCACTGTGTGTGACACAGAGGGGCGGGGCCAGCTTCAGGAACCTGTTAGGCTGCATAGAGTCTTCTGCTCAGAAGGGCCCTCTGCTTAGTTTAATGCTTTGCATTTACTGCCTTAAAATTCTTCATAATTTATCTTTGAACTTGTGTTTTGTAGGTGAAGTTCAATGGGACAATGGAGCGCGCACATGTGCACAGATGGTGTGCCTGGTGGCAGCGTGCGCATGGGGTTGTGGTCCAGGAGCAGCCTATGTGTGACCATCAGGTTCCGGGCAGAGTGGGCTCTGCATGCAGTTGGATGCCTTGGGGGAGTTTAGAGTCCTGCAGGGCCCCAAGGAGGCGGCTGAGCCTGGACCTGGGCTCAGACTGGAGGGCTGTGGAGTCAGCAGCAGCAGAATCAGGGGAGGTGGGGGCTGTACCCACAGGAGAGAGAACCGTTCCACATGGAGGCAGTACCAGGATCAGGGTGGAGGGCTGGCTTGCCTGTCATCTCCTGAGTCTGTCCTCAGGCATATGCATGGAATATTAACTTTCCCATCTGAGCACCAGAACAGGAAAAGCCGGTGCCTAGGCAGTAAGCTTTGTCAGTAAGTCATTACTAAATAAGATTGTATGCATGGACATTTCAAGAAAGCATTTCACAGAGTTATTAGAATTCTTCAAAGATTTAGAATTTCTGGTTTTGAGAACTGCTGGTACATTACAAAGCAAACATTTACAGACTTAGAGATTCACAAGTTACAGGAAAAGTCAGAGGAAACATTAAAATGCCATTGTATAAATTAGCACTTAAAATTAGACTTCCATGTAACTGATGTGTATGAGGAGTTAAATGTTAGAAAAATTGTTCCATGAGATTCATCAGTTCTAGATGTACTAAAATTTACATTTTGAAGTAATTTGTCAGAAATACATCTTAATGTTGTCACAGCCTATAACATATTCTTAACAGTGACATCAGCAGAAAGTTCCTTCTCAAAATTAAAAATTATTAAAAATTATCTGCAATCTTTTATTTGCCTAGAGTGACAGGTGTCATTTTCAATTATATTGACCGAACATGAAGTTGCTAGAAGTATAGATTTTGATGATCTAACAAGTAAATTTGCAAAAAAAAGTGAGTCTGAAAAATCTTCTGACCAATCAAGTCATCACATTAATAAATTATTGTTTATTGTATTATATGAAAATTATGAAACCCCAAGTTTTACAATTATTTGTAATTTATAAGTTTCTGTTGTTACCCATATATGAGAATTATCACTAGTCTGTTTTATAAGTAATGCAATTTTTTAAAGAAAAATGCTTTATATTTTAGTACTTTGGCACTTTTTTCCTGCTTTTTCAACAGAGGCCCCACGTTTTTATTTTACCCTGGGCCCTGCACTTCCTGTCCCCGCTTTGCACAGCAGTTCTCTCGACTCTCAGCTCCCTCTTCATGGCGGTGCCTTGAAGCTGCCTGGAAACATGACCCCCTGAAACCTCTTTCCTGCTCCTAACCCTGTGGTGTTTGCTAGAGGAATCTTTTCTTCATTTTGAGAGAAAATTGTGTATAGCGCATGTTTTAGTTTCCTCGCCATTTCTTTGATTTGCCTCCAGTATTTTTTTTTCTTTGTCATCATGTGATCCAGGTATTGGGGTCTTTTATGGGCCAACTTTGCTTTCACCCTGGATACACTTGAAGGCCATACTTAGCAATTTAATAGCATCACCCCAAACAGATCCATCTAAATAGGGCTCTAACTGAAAAATTTTGTAAAGAGATGAGAAAGATAATGCATATCACATAACACATAGCAGAAACACAATAAAACCTCCATTTCAGGACTTGCCCTTTCCCTGAAAGTTTCTCTTTTCTCTAGCTAGCTTATCACAATTTTTTTTTTCTCCACACAGTCTCTCAAGAACCCTCCCAACGTCCTAAGCAATTCAGATCTACCCCTAAGCTTGCACCACACCTGAGCAAACCAAAGGCCAGTGGTGAGTCAGAGGCCACCTACTCTTCTCAGTCCTGCTTCCTGGTTCAGGACCGGGGATGGGGTCGTTCTTCATTCCAAGAAGTTTCTAAAACTCCTCCCAGAAAAAGCATGTTTCATCCTAAGGTATAAGTCTTCTAAGAAAAGATATTCTCCATTTTCTTTTTGGCCTCTCCACTTACCTTTCATTGTTTATTTTTTCTAAATTCTGTAAAGTTATCCTTAGACTCTTTTCTTTTCTTTTTCTCTTACTGAGTTTTATTTGTGAGTCAAAACTATGTTTAATAATTTCACAAATGTTTGTGCTTTACACTTAGTTTCTTAATAAAGATTTATTACAAGAATAAACCCTATGTAATTCTACTACTCTTAGAGATTTTTCAGGATTGGAAGGGGTCAAAAAATTTAATCATTAACCTCCTTTGATTTTTCAGAAATGGAAAACTTATTGACACTCAAAACAGTCATTATTATCTTGGGCAGCTGTTATTATTAGAAAGCTCTTTCTTATATTAAGCCAAAATCTGCCTTGTTTCCAGTATTAAAGAAAAGAAAAGAAAAGAAAAGGCTTATTTAAAAAAATGAACTCAGGCAAAAGAAAATGTTGTTATTTTTCAAAGCCTGTGGGAGATTCTAAGTAGTCTCTTTTAGAATCATCACAAACCTATATTTCATCGGCTTTTAAAATATTGTCAAGCGTTTGATTTTAAAATGGCTAATTCATTATTAAATAGTGTTTTCACATATTTTAATTTTTAATATTTCAGACTATTTTTACTGCATTGGACTGGGAAGGCTTTTGTAGGACGAGAGTAACTACCAATTGTAATATTGTGCTAATGTAAAAATGAATCTTCAGTTCCCCAAACTGACATGCTTGTGAAGTGTTCTAAGTACATAGTGCTAGTGAGGTGGGGGCTATGCATGAAAAGTCTTATCATAACCATGTGCTTTTTGAGAACTTGCTGGAAGGAAATAATAGAAGTGACCAAATTACAGACCCACTCAATTCAGTGTTGTTGCTTTTGTTAGATTTCATGAGTGTGAGAGAAGATTTAGAGAAAAGCTACATGGACAACTACTATGTACTCTGAAATTTCAAGGATATCAAAACAGGAGAAAAAAGTACAATGCTCACTAGGGAGACTTTTTTACTTTTTTTTTTTTGAGACAGAGTCTCGCTTTGTTGCCTGGGCTAGAGTGAATGCTGTGGTGTCAGCCTAGCTCACAGCAACCTCAAACTCCTGGGCTTCAGTGATCCTACTGCCTCAGCCTCCCGGGTAGCTGGGACTACAGGCATGTGCCACCATGCCCGGCTAATTTTTGCTATATATATATTTTAGTTGGCCAGATAACTTCTTTCTATTTTTTTAGTAGAGACGGGGTCTCATTCTTGCTCAGGCTGGTCTCGAACTCCTGACCTTGAGCTATCCACCCGCCTCGGCCTCCCAGAGTGCTAGGATTACAGGCGTGAGCCACCGCGCCCGGCCTACTAGGGAGACTTTTTAAGTTCAACTCAACGTTCAGACTCAGAAGACAAGCATGGGTGAGAGCCTGCTCAGAGGATGGGAGAAGGAGCCACAGGTGTCAGTGGGTGGTGCTGGGCATCCCTCCCACCTGATGGGGTAGGCCTTGCAGCAGTCCATGCAGCAGTCAGCATGCATAGGTTTTCTCCTCAGATGCCAGCTTCAGTGTGGGGAGACTCACACAGGGCAGGTGTGTACTTGCCCTCATGTGCCATAGAGCCAATAACTCCACGAGCACAGCTTCCAAGTTCCCAGTTACCAGAATCCCTAGCCCAGGGAAGCCCAAAGTATGGTGTCCCACGTCACTGAGTATTTCTAGTTCATTTATAACTCCTCCCAGTTGATTGAAAGTTACCAACCAGGGATTCTTTTTATCATAAACAATGTTGCTTAGAAACATATTTGACATTTGATGCTTACTGGGTTACCAGGGGAACATAGCTAGGAAGTTAACCTAAAAGAAAATTTCATGCAGAAAGGCAATAGGTTTTGTTAACCTTTTATCCAGAGTATGTAAATACAAATGAAAGATAACAGAGGAGTAGACTGTGCAGTTTCTAAATATCATAAACCTAATGAATGAGAATTTAGACTTTCAATAATATTAACCAGGGAACAGGTAAAACCAAATCAACCCAAAACTTCCTGTGCAGCTAATAGCTATTAGAAAGATTTTGTACCTTATTAAGTGACTGCCTTATTCAGCACTATATTTCTAGTACCATAATTAGTAGGTAGTCAGTAGATGTATATTGATTTAATGAATAAGGGAATGAATAAAAGACTCTCCTTAGACTAGACAATTAAAAATAAGTGAACAAATACCCATGCCCTCTCCAGTGGTAAAACCACCACATGCCCATATACAACCCTGGGGGTCGGAGGTCCAGCCTGCCTGAGATTTGCTACCATTGCCAGTGACTTCACCCCCTCCAGCAGCAGAGATGTTTCATGTATGTGCACATCCCCCTGGAGCCCAAGGACTGGCTTGTAAGGCATCCCTTCCCTAAGCAAAACCACACCATAGTAACTGCAGCCTAGGCCACTGGGACACTCACAGAAACTGCTAATGTTGGTTACAGCCAAAGAAATCATACAGAAACTACACTACTGTGCCCACCCAGAACAAAACCAAAGCACCTTACCCAATTGACACTACAGGACACATCTACAGGAGAAAGGTCTTTTTCTACAAAAGCTACTCCATAAAATTGAAAGAAGTGACTGTTCCACAGTTGTTCAGATAAAAGAACACGGGAAATATGAAAAAGCAAGGAAACACGACACCTTCAAAGGAATGCAATACTGTAGTAACAGACTCCAAAGAAAAGGAAACTGATGAAATGCCTGAAAAGGAATTCAAAATAATAATCTTATAGAAACTCAAGAAGATATAAGAGAACACAGATGGACAATTCAACAAAATTATAAAAACAATTCATTATCTGAATGAGAAATTCAACAGAGGTATTAATAGAAATCATAAACATGAACCAAATGGAAATCTTCCTCAGACAATCAAAAACGGAGGAATTTCATCATCACTAGAGAAGCACTGAGAAATGCTTAATGGAGTGCTACATCTGGAAGCAAAAAGACACTCTCTACCATCATGAAAATATGCCCAACATAAATGGTAGATCATATACACAAATAATAAAGAAAAAAGAATCAAATGTAATCACTACAGAAAACCACTAACTACAAAGATAAACAAGAGAGGAAGAAATATATTATATTTAATACCCATTGAATATAATGGGCTTATTTACTAAACTAAAACGATGTGAGATTTTTGGTTTTTTTTTTTTTTTCGAGACAGTGTCTTGCTCTGTTGCCCAGGCTAGAGTGCCATGGCATCAGCCTAGCTCACAGCAACCTCAAACTCCTGGACTCAAGCAATCCTTCTGCCTCAGCCTCCCAAGTAGCTGGGACTACAGGCATGCACCACCATGCCAGGCTAATTTTTTGTATATATTTTTAGTTGTCCAGATAATTTATTTCTATTTTTAGTAGAGATGGTGTCTTGCTCTTGCTCAGGCTGGTTTCAAACTCCTGAGCTCAGACGATCCTCCCCCCTCGGCCTCCCAGATTGCTAGGATTACAGGCGTGAGCCACCAAGCCCGGCCTAAAACGATGTTCTTACTTATCAAACTAAAAAATGATAGAAAAGACTAGATAGGTAGTTTGAATGCTTAGAAAAACAATTGGTGTGTAATTTGTGTCCTGGGAAGAAAGTCAGCACTTTTGAAAGCTTCAGTGATCCTTGGTAGACTGGAATGCTTTAAGCATTAAGAGGAATTCCAAATAGTCTACCCTTAGAACACTTTGATCACCACATTTGCAGCTTCAGTTATTGATGATTTCTTTGGTTTCAGTCTGAAGTTCATTTGCTTGCTCTCTCTTTTTGAAAGAATCCATGCAAGTGTCCACTCCAAAGTAGTCACTAAGGACAATCATCATTTTTGGAGATATTATTCTAGAGGAAAGCAGAGAAAAAATTATCCTTAAGAGGAGTAAAAGAGACTACTTTGCAAAGATTAGGTGCAAATTACACAAAGTTCAAAATATCACTTAGTGGAAGGCCAGAACAGAGAAGTGTTGTGTCACACCTGAGTGCCATCAACATCTGCAATGCCAATGGCTGTCAACTCTGGCTACACCTTGGAATCACCCCTGTAGCTCTGAAAAGTCCCAATGGTCAGACCACAATTTATCCATATATCACACTGAGTGGGTTCTGTGGAAAGACTACATATATTTTTATTTAATAGACCAACAAACAAATGGTAGCAAATCTAGAAAGAAAACCAGACCAATTAAAGCAGAATCTCTGGGAGGTAGGGCCCAGGAATCAGTAGTTTTAAATGTTCACCAGGTGATTCCAATGTGTACCCAAGCTGAGGAACCATTGCTTCAGTTCCTTGAGGACAGAGGCTGTATCTTCAGCTCAGTTCTGCTTAGATCAGCTCAGTTCTGCTCAACTCAGCTCAACTTATCAAATGTTTATTGCATGGTTATTAAATGTTGGGTACTGTTCTTGGGCCATAAGCATGGAGCAGGAAACAATTCAGACAGTGTGTTCTATCCCCAGGGAAGATGTAAGCTAGCAAGCAAGCACTGGTGCAATGAGTGCTCCAAAAGGCAGGGACAGGTGTGATAGGATGGTACAATGAGGAACTTTGACCTACCTAAGCAATCAGGGCAGCTAAGGATGAATAGAAAATATGTTGAATAGATATAAAGAAAATATTGTATTTATCAATAACCATAATTTTATAATAGTGAATCTCTGCTTGTGCTTTCTACTCTGCTAGTACTTATAGCAGAGGATGATGGTAAGAGCTTAAGCTCTGTAATCAGATTGGAAACTTTGGTTTGAAACTTTGTTCCAGCGTGTATTAGCTGTTTAACCCTGAAAAAATCATTTATTCTCTTTAATACTCAGATTCCCTAAATGTGACACAAATTCATGCAAAGCTGTAAGTGTAGTAGCTGGCACGTAGTAGGCACCACATAAATGTTAGATGTGGGCCTGAGCAGAATCCGTTTACAAATACCTTGGAGCTCATAGCACAGGCCTTGTCTGAAGTTGTAGGAGCTCTTTCACTAAAAGAAATGAAGAATTTGCCAAATACTCTTAATGTTTTTCTGGGAAGGCAACACACTTGGGTTTTCTGGCCCTTGTTTTCAAAATAGAACTCTACATTAGTCAAACTAAATAGCTGACTAAAATAAAAAACATAAAAACAAAAACCTCCAAACAATTTATGTGCTATATGTTTCTGTGTTGAAACAAAGTGCACCCTGCAAGGCCTAAATAGTTGCTAAATTTTGGTTCAATGTCTGAAGTAACCAAGACACCGCTTATAATAGTACAATAAATTGTCCTTTCACTATTAATGTTCTTCCTGTCATCATTAAAAAAAATAAGAAGTTGCTTTCTAGGCAAGATAGTAATGACTGGACAATTTGTTCACAAATAACCAAGGTGATATTGAGGCCATTATTAACTTACTGTTTAAGAATCAATATGAAAGATAAAAATTTAGGTATTATTACATAAACTTGTTCCTCTAAAATAGCATTTACAATTGTTTTGGTCACATACTCCTTCTCCAGTAATGGTAACAGAAATGGACGCCTGGAATAACAATAACAAAAAGTGAGATCATCAGAATGGCAATTTTTATTGTCATTATGAGCATCGATTAATAAATTTCAGATATGGAATTATAATACATAGCTATATATATATCAAACAAAATGTAACTCTTAGGAATTACCTCGTATTTTCTCTCATGACCAATATGGGACAAGTGCTAATATATTTAATTTCCTAGAGTAATTCTTCCTGCTTCTGTTGATTTTCTGCTATTTGATGGTCTGGACATACAGAAGGAATTGCTTTTAGATTTTTTGGGGGTATGTTTTTTCCCCTCTTTCTTCCTCCCAAATGTCAAATAATTGTATGCCATTAAGAAGCAAAAATTGAAAAATTACCTACTGAAAAATATCTTTTCAGCATGTGTAATGTATCATTTTAGGCAGATCATTGTTATAGCATTAAGCAGAAATAGATATTTGTGAAATAAATAAGAGTTGAAATGGATAAGAATATAAATAAAGATCCTCTAAGGTATTACTTTGACATTTTATACCTTTATATTATTCTTTTCAATTACTTGAACCACACCCCCTCAAAAAATTCTGTTTATTTTGGGTGATTCTTGGAATCTGACCAATTTCCCATCATTGAATGTTGGCAATTAGTCTTTATATTTTATTCTCCCAAAGGTTCTTTAGAACTATAACCTAAAGGGCTCTAACATTTATTTAAAAATATACACTACATATCATTGTTTCATTCTCTAACATTTTAGGAGTATAAATCTTTCTTTTTCTAGAGACTCCTTTTTTAGCTTTTGTGGACCTAAGGACCCCAGGTTTATGAAAATCATCATTTAACATCATTGCCTCCACTAGCTACTATGCCCCCATCCTGGCTGGTCTCATTCCTTCTGTGATCTTGACAATTTAGCTTTCAATTGCACTTAGTCACATATTATTATCAATTCATACTAATATTGTTATTTTAATAATAATATTAGAAAGAAAGAAGACAATAATTTTAAAAATATATATGTAATATACTTACCTTATATATACATACATATGTATAAATACCTAAGTTTATTATAAATACTACTGATATAAAGCATGTATAGTACATGATTTACTATGACTAATAAAATGCAATACTTTTTGTTATAAATTCCATATAGTCAATTACTTCTCAAAGCATGCTTTTATCAATTTTTGTGGAATTCTTATGTCACATATATTCTATGGTAGGAATATGCCACATTTTGGTTAACCATTCATCAGTTGATGGATATTTGGATTGTTTTTGCTTTTTAGCTGTTATGAATAATGCTGCATGAACATTTGTGTATAAGTTTTTGTGAGGACGTGTGTTTTCATTTCTTTTGGGTATATACCTTAGAATGGAATTGATGGGCCATGCGGTAACTTATGGTATATTTAACATTTTGAGGAACCGTCAAACTAATTTCCAAAATAGTTGCACCAAATTACAGTACCACTAGCAAAGTATGAGGGTTCCAATTTCTGCATATCCTCACCAACACATGTTATTGTCTGTCTTTTTCATCATAGCCCTAGTTGATGTGAAGAGTTGCTCATTGTGTTTTATTATAATAGCTTTATTGAGATATAATTAATATACCATAAAATTCACTCTTTTAAAGTATTCAATTTAGTGATTTTTAGTATATTCATAAAATTCTTCATCACTATCTAATTCTAGAACATTTTTCATCATTGCCCCCCCCAAAAAACCTCATACCCATTGTCAGTCATTCCCAATTGGCCCTTTCTCCAGTCCCTGGAAACCAATAATCTACTTTCTGTCTCTATATGCTATGGATTTGCCTATTCTGTACATATATATTTCATGTATATAGAATCATAAAATATGTGGCCTTTCGTGTCTGGTTTCTCCCACTTAAAATCATGTTGTCAAGGTACATCTTTGTGGTAACATGTACCAGAATTTCATTCCTTTTTATGGCTGAATAATATTTAACTTATGAATATATCACATTTTGTTTATTCATCACTTGATAGACATTTGAGTTGTTACCACCTTTTGGATACTATGAATAATGCTGTTATGAACATTTATGTACAAGTTTTTGTTCTAATTTCTCTTGGGTATATACCTAAGAGTGGAAATATGATAACTTTATGTTTACCTTTTTCAGGATCTGTAAAACTGTTTTCCAGAGTGGCTGCAGCATTTACAATCCCACCAGCAATATATGAGGGTTTCAATTTCTCCACGTTCTCATCAACATTTGTCACTGTCTGTTTGAGTGTAGCCATCCTAGTGAGTGTGAAGTGGTTTCTCATGGCAGCTTTGATTTACATTTTCCTAATGACTGATGATATTGAGCATCTTTTAATGTGCACATTGGCCACTCGTACATCTTCTTTGGAGAAATGCCTATTCAGATCTTTTGCCAATTTTTAAAATTGGGTTATTTTTATTTTTATTATTAAGAATTCTTTACATAGTCTGGATACAAGTCTTTTATTATCTATGAGATTTGCAAATTTTTTCTCTCATTCTTTGAGTTGTGTTTTCACTTTATTGATGTTCTTTCAAGCACAGTTTTTAATTTCTATGAACCTAATTTATTTATATTCTGCTGTTGTTGCTTATATTCAGTGTCATAGCTAATACACCATTGCCTAATCCAAGGTCATGGAAATGTACACCACTTTTAAAAGAGTTTTGTGGTTTTGTCTTTTACATTTAGTTTTTTAATTTATTTTGAGTTAATTTTTGTATATTATGTGGGAGTTGGGGTCCAATTTCATTCTTTTGTGTATGGCTGTCCAGTTGTCTCAGCACTATTTGTTGAATAGAGCATTATTTCCCTATTGAATTGTCTTTGCATCCCTGTTGAAAATCAGTTGAGCATAAGTGTAAGAGTTTATTTCTATACCCTCAATTCTATTCAGTTGATCTGTATATGTCTATGTTAGTACCACACCATCTTAATTAGAGTAGCTTTGTAGTAAATTTTCAGATTGTTATGCCCATTTTTAAATCAGATTATTTATTTATTTTGCTACTAAGTTGAACGCCTTATATATTCTAGTTATTATGCCATTGTTGGATAGTTTACAAATATTTCCTCCCATTTTTGGGGTTGTTTATTCACTTTATTTATTGGTTTTTTTTTGTGCTGTGCAGAAGCTTTTCAGCTTGATATAATTTCAATTATCTATTCTTGCTTTGGTTGTCTGTGTTTTGTGGTATTACACAACAAATCTTTGCCCAGACCAATGTCCTGGAATTTTCCTCAATGTTTTCTTCTAGTAGTTTCACAGTTTCAGGTCTTGGATTCAATTCTTCAAACCACTTTGATTTGATTTTTGTATGTGGTGAGAGATTGCAGTAAGTTTTGAAATAGAAAAATGTGATTCGGTCCAACTTTCTTCTTCCTTTTCAAGATTGCTTTGGTTTTCTGGATCCCTTGCATTTTCATGTAAATTTTAGGATCTACTTGTCAATTCTTGCAAAAAAGACAGCTAGAATTCTGATAGGAATTGTGTTCAATCTGTAGATTAGTTTGGAGAGTATTGACATCTTAATGACATTAAGTCTTCCAATCTATGAACATGAGATTTTTCCTATTTATTTAAGTTTTATTTAATCTCTTTCAAAGATATTTTGTAATTTTCATAGTATAAGTTTTGTACTTTTTTGGTTAAATTTAAATTTATTTTTAAGTATTATTTTTGATGCTATTGTAAATGGACTTGTTTTATTAATTTCATTTTTGGATTGTTCATTACAAGTATATAAAAATCTATAATGAGTTTTATATATAGATTTTATATATTGATCCTGGAACCTTGCTGAATTCATTTCAAAGATATATATATAGTTGATAATAGTTGAGTGTGTGTGTGTGTGTGTGTGTGTGTGTGTGTGTGTGTTTGCATTCCTCAGGATTTTCTATATACAAGGTCATGCCATCAGAGAATAAAGATAGTTTTACTTCTTTCTTTCCAATCCATATACCTTTTATTTCACACTGCCTAAATGTTTTGTTGAACAGGAGTTCAATCAGAGTGGTGAACATGAACAGCCTTGTTTTGTTCTTGATAATTGGGGCAAAGGCATTTAGTCTTTCACCACTAAGTATGATGTTAGCTGTGTGTTTTTCACAGATGCTGCTTATCAGTTTATAGATGTTCCTTTATATTTCTAGTTTCTTTAATGTTTTATCAAGAAAGAGCATTGGATTTTGTAAAATGCTTTTTCTGTGTGTGTTGAGATGGTCATGCAGCTTTTGTTCTTTAGTCTACTGATAATGATGTATTACATTAATTTCTTTTAAAATATTCATCCAACTTTGCAAGCCCAGGATAAATCCCATTTGATCATGGTGTATTATCATTATTATATTGTGCCAGATTCAGTTTGCTAGTATATTATTGAGGATTTTTGTGTTTCTGTTCATAGGAGGTGTTGGTCTTTAATTTTATTTTCTTGTGATGTCTTTGCCTAGTTTTGGTATCAAGGTAATACTGCCCACATAGAGTGAGTTGGGAAGTGTTTAGTTCTCTTCCATTTTTGGGGAAGAGTTTTAATGATATTGGTATTAGTTCTTTTTCAGATGTTTGATAGAATCCCCCATGAAGCCATCTGGATCTGGGCTTTTTTGTGTGGGAATATTTTTAGGTTACTAATTTAATATCTTTGTTTTAAGTCTATTCAGATGCTTTTTTCCCTTCTTGAATAAGTTTTGTTAATTTGTGTCTCTCTAGGAATTATTCCCTTTCATCTAACTTAACTATTAAATAGTTTTTTGGCATGCTGGTTTTTAAGTAGTATTTCCTTATGATCCTTTTTTTTTCTGTAATGTCAATAGTGATTTCCCCTCTTTTTCATTCCTGATTTTAGTAATTTGAGTCTTCTCTTTTTTTGTCTTTCTTGGTCAGTCTAGCCAAAGTTTTATTAATTTTGTTGGTCTTTTCAAAGAAACAACTTTTGGTTTCATTGATGTTCTCTAGTTTTATACTCTCTGTTTCATATATTTCTGCTATAATTTTTATTATTTCTCCTTGTTTTGGATTTACTGTGCACATTTTTTTTATAGTTTCTTAAGGTGGAAGTTTAGGTATTTATTTAAAATCTTTTTTTATGTATTCATTTACAGCTACAAATTTCCCTGTAAGCACTGCTTTAGCTGTATCACAACTAAAGCACATAATTTACAACATAAATTCTGATAGGTTGTATTTTCACATATCTGTAAATTCAAAAAAAATTCTTCTTCTTTCATTTCTAATTTCATTTCATTTTAGTTGGAGAACATATTTTATATGATTTCATTCCTTTCAAGTTTATTGATGGTTGTTTCATGGCTCAGTTTGCACTCTATCCCAGAGAATGTTCTATGTGTACTTGAGAAGAAGAATATGCATTCTGCTGTTGTTGAGTGGAGTGTTCTATAGATGTCTATTAGGATTACTTAGTTTATAGTGTTTTATGCCCTTTTGATCACAGGGGCATCCGTTAGTAATTTTTAAATTATATTTTAAAAGTTATTTTCTTAGTGGTTTTTCTAGGGCATATAATGTGCATCTTAACCTATCAGAATGAACTTCAGATTTATATTCTCTTAATTCCAGTAAGATAGAGAAACTTACACAGTTGTATGACTTCTCCCACTTTTATGCTATTATTGTCATACATATTATGTCTATATATGTCGTAAAACCAATAACACTTTGTTGAAGTTATCACTTTATAGATTTTATGTTTTAAATAAGTTGAGAGGATAAAGAGAACAAGTATATATTTATAGAGTTTGTTATATCAAACTTCTCTATTTCCAGTTTTCTTCATCTCTTCCTGTAGATTTGAGTCATCATCTGGTGTCATTTACTTACTCTAATACAGCTTTGTCTCCCCCAGCTCCTTTGTTCCCTTATTGTCAAAAATATTACATTTCTATATGTTGTAGGCCCAACAATACTATTATGTATGTATTATTTATGCAATTGTATTTATAACCAAGAGAAGAAAGAAGAAATATGTATTTATGCTGTCTTTTAAAAATTACCTACTTTATTACCTTTACTGTCACTCTGTTTTTTTCATATGGATTCAGATTATTCCCTGGTATCACTCACTTTCACCCTAAAGAAATTCCTTTAGTATTTCTTGTAAGGTAGGGTGCTAAGCAACAAATTCTCCACTTTGATTTGCCTTCATTTTTTGAGAAATAGTTTTGCTGGATATAAGATTCTTGGTTGACAATTTCCTCCCAGCACTCTGAATATGTCATCCCACTGCCTTTTGGCTTCCATTGTTTCTGTTGAGGAGTTGGCTGTTAATCACATTTGGGTTCCTTTGTATATGATGAGACCTTTTTTCTCTTGCTTCTTTTAAGATTACCTTTTTGTTTTTATTTTTCAACATTTTTACTATGACGTATCTGGCTGTGGGATCCCCTGTGTGTATCCAATGAACTTGGAGTTCATTGAGTTTCTTGAATATGGAAATTAAAGTTTTTTTTTTTTTTTTTTGGTAAATCAAATTTAGGAAATTTTTAGCCATTGTTTCTTTGAATATTTTTTTCCTGCTCCTTTCTCTGTACCCTTCCTTTATGTTATTCTCCTCATGTATATGTTTACATATTTAATGGTGTCCCAGATTTCTTTAAGGCTCTGTTTGTCTCTCTTCATTTTGTTTTCTCTCCTTTCTTCTCATTGCATAATCTCTATTCATCTATCTTCAAGTTCACTCAGTCTTTCTTTAGCTAGTTCAATTCTACTATTCAGCTTCTCTAGTGAACCTTTCTTTTCAGTTATTTTTCTTTTCTATTCCCAAATTTATATTCATTTTTTTCTTTATACTTTGTATTAAGATTTGATGAGACATTGTCATCATATCTTCTTCTTGTTTTGAAACATAGATTCTTTTTGATCTTTGAACCTATTTATAACAGCTCCTTGAAGTTTGTTTGCTAAGTTCAACATCTAGACCCCCTTAAAAGTAATTTCTATTATTTATGTTTTTTCCTGTATATAGGCTATACTTTCCTGTTTCTTTGCATGTCTCATAACATTTTTGCTAAAAAGTGGGCAATACAGATAATATATTTTAGGAACTCTGTATAATACTTTCCCATAGGGCTTATTGTTATGGTTGTTTGCTTGTTTTATTTTTTTTTTTGAGACAGAGTCTCACTTTGTTGCCCGGGCTAGAGTGAGTGCCATGGCGTCAGCCTAGCTCACAGCAACCTCAAACCCCTGGGCTTAAGCAATCCTACTGCCTCAGCCTCCCGAGTAGCTGGGACTACAGGAATGCGCCACTATGCCCAGCTCATTTTTTCTATATATATTTTTAGTTGGCCAGATAATTTCTTTCTGTTTTTAGTAGAGACGGGGTCTCACTCAGGCTGGTCTCGAACTCCTGATTTCAAGCGATCCATCCGCCTCGGCCTCCCAGAGGGCTAGGATTACAGGCATGAGCCACCGCGCCCAGCCTGTTTGCTTGTTTATTTAGTGAGTTGGTAGACTATTTCAGTAAAGTCTACCTTTCTCTTCTACTGTCAATGTGCAGCTTTTATATCATCCCTCAGAGGATGCAGTCTTGGACATGCACACAACATTTCTGACTGTTAGGAATGATTGTGGTTTTAGGCAGGCAATCTTTTACTATCTATTTCACTTCATCTCCAATTAAACTTCTGGCTGGTCTGCTTCTACTCATATCACAGCCAGCTCTTAACCTCCACAATTTGCTAGCTGGCTATGCTTTTCTTTTTGTACTTTGAGTCATGCTCTTATACAATTGAAGTTGGGTCCTGTGGCAGGGGTGGAGAGTTGTTAATCTTTGAGGTTGGTTTTGACTCTCACCTGGCAGAACATCTGTGCTATGGAACAGGAGATAGGCATGATAGGAAGCTCACTCTTCACCAGCTACTCCACCCAAATTGCCCCTATCAGTCAGGATGTGAAGGTTGGAGGCAGAATGGCAGGAAATAGTGCTGCCAACCAGCTGCTGCCATCACCCTGTATGGATCTTCCACAGCCCAGAGCCTGGGAGGATGGGGTCTGCTGATATTAACTGCCTGGTAAATCTACCCAAAGAGGTCTTCTGTCTTAAGAAGCTGGGGAAGGTGGGACCTGCCACTTGACTGCTAAGCTTACTGGAGTAGGTCTCACAAGAAAGAGCTGTTCTGGGAAAAGGAACTGCCCTGTCCACCAACAGCACTTCTCTGGATTTTCCCTATCTAGTGGGGGTTGGGGGTTTAGGAACAAGCACTGTCTGGATGAAGTTATTCACTCAGTATAGGCCTTCTACTGCATGGAGCTGTCAAAATGGGACTTGTTCATGTTTCCCCACTGCCAAACTATCCAGAATAGCTCTTCTACCCCAGAGAGCTGAGAGAGGTGGGAACTGCCACTTGGTTGCCAAGTCTACTGAAACAATTATCCCACAAAGCAAAGGTGTAGTCCCTAGCCCCAGTGCCATGGCCTTCCAGTGTTCTTATTGAATTTCCATAGACTTTGTTGAAGAGATGCATTTCAATTTGTGGCATGTCCTTTGATCAGTCTCCTGAGATTTTAAATGATTGTCTTTCCTAATTTTGACCAGCTTAGTAGATGTCTCTTTGGGAGAGACCTTTCCTTTCTACATTCTGTCAACTCTTCACCACTGCTTTTGGAACTCTTCATTTAATTTTATAGTATCACTAGACTGTAAATAATTTCATTGCCAGCCTTTTTATTGGCTGTCTCTCTCTCTTTTGCAGACATAGATATGATTCATGTCATTTGGATCATATCACTCCCTTTTTTAACAATTTTAATGACAACACTTGTTGTCATATCTAATTTACATTTTCCAACATACTCAACTAATCGACTCCCTGTGTAAAATCTCTCACATTTCGTTTGTATCCTAGTTTGGACTATTCTAGCCAAATTTAACCTTTATACCAAAATGTCACTCTGTAATAGTTCCCCACATATCTTAATAATTCTTACAAAACATTTTATTTTTGCAGTTATTTATACCTTCTTTTTAGGAAAAAATTATCTTCTCAATACCACAATGCTAAATATTTTAAAAAGTTCTCACTACCAATTTCTCTGTTATATTTTATATTCTGATTAGTATTTCTGTTTAGTTTTTTACCACATCATAAATGTTATAACTACATTATCTTTAAATTGCATAAATTTATAAATTTCATACATACTGAAATTTTTTTCTTTTACTAAATTAGCTGTTCAAATAGTTTCTTTTGTTTTACTGTCAATATTTCAAAACTTAAAAATGATCAGGTGATGACATATATTGGAAAATTATTATAAGAGAAAAGATTATTGTAAGAGTTCACTTACTTGGTTTTACAGCCCTCAAACATTCCAGTTTTGATGAAACATGGGCAAATGATGGTGGTTTTAACTTCACTTTTCTTTAACATACTTAATTCAAGAAAGAGAGATTCAGCAAAGCCAAAGGTTGCAAATTTACTTGCAGAATAATCTGAAACAAAATAAGGAGCTATTAGTAATAGAGTTTGACAAGTTAATTCTTGGAATTATTTTAAAAATTGAAACTCTCTCTCCTTTCTCTGGCTTGTTCTTGGGGAGAAAGCGTCACTGCTAAAGTTATTTATGTGGACAAACATTCCACCCCTGTATCACCACACACTATCCCAACAAAAAAATTGAAATCATTTGGATTTCTATTAACGCCCCAAAACCAATGAGCCAATAGGCATTTTTTTTTTTTTAAAGATGAGAATGTCTCTTTTTATGGAAATGGAAGTGAATGCTGACATTATAAACAGAGCCAAATGTTCCAGAGATTTCCCTTGGTGCAGGAAGAGCTTCTGTCTATCTTGGAAGAGTCCTAAGTTTTGTGTGTTGTGGATTGGGGAATACAAAGGCACATGGTGAAACAAAGTACTCACCTGATAGTCTACCAATACCAACTAGTCCTGCTGCACTTGAAATACAGACCAAGTGACCATGGTTAGCTTTAATCATGGCAGGAAGGAAGGCCTTGTAAGTCTGGAAGTATAAATACACTGTGTCAACATGTCATTGATTTATTACTTTATTTGCTCAATAAGTATTTGATGAAAATTTACTAATTCATTTAACAAATATGTAACAGTTGTAATGTTTTAAATTATGGGGCAATACAAAAGCAGGTACCATATAGTCACTGTTCTCAAGGATATTAGAGTTTATTATGTGTTAATCTATGAGATATTATTTGATTTCTTTTTCCTTTGAAGTAAACTATATGAACATTTTATACTTATGGTTGTCTAAAAATTTTAAAGCCTAATTTTTCTATTATGCTGAGCTCTTTCATATAGTCTTCAGCAGTTTGTATTAAAATTTAATTGCATTTACCTTCCTGGCTTTACCATAAACAAGATTTGCCCTCACCTCAACGGACTGGCAGAATGGGAGAAATTGCTTGAGGAAAGGTGAATTTCAAAGCAAGGTAAACACACTCTGGTAAATAAAGGGATTTGGAATTGTCTCCCATGACTTAGGGATAATATATTCTTAGCCATTTTGGTAAACTTCACTCATTCATCCTCAAGCAAGATGGTAATTCAATGTTTTAAGTCCCCATGCCATGACCCCAGTCTCCGATAGACTCTGTGCTGTTGGGGATCATAGTTGCCTGAAACTTGGATGCTCCGGGTTCTTTGGCAATAAGTTCTGAAACTTGGGAAAGCCTGTTATTAAGGAAACTATTTCTTTGTGGCTGCGTGCCATTGCTTGTTGTTTTGATTCCATTTTGGGACCATTGTTCTCTTTTGTCCCATCATTACTGTTCACTCCTGCATTCCTCACCCTGTATTCAGGTCAGGTAATTGCATTAGCAGACAGTCCCGGTTTTGTTTCATTTTTATCGGATATCCAACCCCCTTGTGCTCTTTGTCAGTGTTTTCTTTGCTTTTGTTGCCACATGGCCCAGTCTCTGTGGCCCCTGTCAGTCTGTCCCAAGGTCAAGACTTATTTCTTTCCCCAGCAACCGGTTGATTTTCGTCCTCAGGGTTGCTTGCTCTGCCATGGTCAAAATAGCCATCAGAAGGAACAGAACTTAAAGGGTTTAGTTTTGCTTTATTATAATCATCGTATAGATCAGTGGCACCTATTTAGAACTCTAAGGCTCCAGACATATCTTTGGTTTTTATGACGGGCAGGAACTTTGTCTGTTTAGCCTATTTGGAGACTTCCACTTGTTGGCACTCTGGTCATTTCTTTTGTTGCCAGCTTTTATTCCTTTGCCCGCAACCAAAGCACCTTTTCCTGTTTGTGTGGAGGTCAGATTATAATCGTCTTTTTGGTCTTCGTTGCTCTATTTGTAGGGAAAACTCACAACTTTTACAACTAAATGTCACCCCCTCTCAGTTGCCTTGCTTACCCAAATATCTTTTTTGGTTGTACCCCATTTGTGGGACCCCATGGCCCTCATTCTTCTGGCCAACTCTTTCTGTATAATTAAGGTGCACTGTGCCTTGTGAACCTCCTCATCTCCCCACCCCTTGCAGGTACTTGCTGCACTATCACTACTTTGTTTTCCTGAGGAGAGGGGAGGTGGGAATCTGAGAGACCGGACAACTGCTTTTTGCCAGGCTTAGGAAGACCCTTGTGTCAAACCAAAACCCTGATCAGACTTGGGGACATCCATAAGCATCCCAAAGGATTTCCTGCTAGGGTGCATCAACAACTGGGAAAATTTAAGCTAGAAAGTCTAAAAAGGAAAAAGCTTATTTTCTATTGCAGTATGGCCTGGTCTCAGTACCAACTTGGAGGCCAGGAAATTTGGCCCAAAAATGGTTATTCAAATTATATAACACATTTTTACACTTGGAGTTATTCCACAAAAAGAAGGGGAAATGAGGAGAAGTCCCTTACGTACAGGCTTTTACAGCTCTCTACCAAGATCCAAATTTGAGAAATAGCTGTAGGATGTGTCTGGCTTGAATTACTCCCAGGCACCAAGAAACTGCGGGGGACATTCTAGGTGATCCCCTTTTAGCTGTCCCCCTAGAAGACCTGCACCCACTCCAACAGACCCCCCAGGCGCCGACTCTGAGGGGTGTTCTCCCGCACAGGTCTCTGCCCCAAGGTCGTTAGACACGCCTCCTCCTTATCCAGCCAGCCCCAGTCTATACCTCATGCTGCCTGAGGAAGTCAGCCCTACCTGTACCACCCAGGAGTGGGGCCCCATGTCAATTTGTCAAATCAAATCTGTGTCTGTTGTGGGAAGTGGCGGACAGAGATGGGGGGATGATCAGAGTAAATGTGCCTTTTTCTATGTCTAATTCAGCCTTATTCAAAGAAAAATTTGGCCAGTTTTTGGAGGATACAGGAAAGTCTATTGAGGAATTTGTTACGTTAACTATGTCCTTTGACCTAACTTGGCATGACTTACAGATCTCACCGTCTACCTGTTGTACTGTGGAGGTGAAACAGAGGATGCTTGGTACTGCTCGTGGGCACGCAGATGGAACAGTCACTCAAAATCAGGGCCACGTCATCTACCATGTGGGGGAAAATGTGGTCACAGACCTTGACCCCCAGGGGAATTACCAGAGAGGTTCCCAAGACCTCAAGCACAGGAACCACATGATAACTTGTCTGATACAGGGTGTGATCAACCTGGTCAACTATGAAGGGTTAAGGAATTGACCCAGGGAAAGGATACAAACCCTGCTCTGTTTCAGTACTATCTAGTAGAGGTGCTTAGAAAACATATTATACAAATGCAGACCCTGAACCTTCAGAGGGATGTGCTCTTCTGGGCCTGTATTTTATCACACAGTCTATGCCTGATATTAGAAGGAAATTGCAGAAGCAGCAATGGGACCCCAAACACCCAGGAGCCAACATTTAGACATGGCCTTTGGAGTTTACAACAATAGGGACAGAGCAAAGGAAGTGGAGAAAACTAAGAAAGACCCAAAGGCACAATTGTTGGTGGCTGCTTTAAGACCTCTGCTGCCTCAGGGTTACCCATCCTTGAGAAAGTACCATGAGGTCGGAATCTGAGAAGTCCAAAGTAATAAAATGTCTCTTTTCTTCTCCCTCCCCCACCAAAAAAAGAAGAGGAAATGCCCTTTCAAAAATTGCGTTATCTCCCTAGACTCCTTGGCCAATGTTGTGTTGGACAACCGAACAAGGGAGAGTTTTTGCTGTTATCAACACCTCATTTTGCACGACTCAACACTTCTGGAGAAGTAAAAGCAGACATCCCACAAATCTACCAATAAGCTAAATTGTACGTAATTTCAATAACCCTTCTGTTCATACCATCTGGGACTCTATTAAAGGATGCCTACCAAGTGCCACTTGGTTTCTGCCTCTGCTGGGACTCTTAGTAGCCATATTATCATTGTTGCTTTTTGGCCCTTACTTGTTTAACCTTCTTATAAAGTTTATGTCTTCTAGAGTACAATTCCACATAAACATGATGCTGACAGCAGGCTTCCAACCCATCCCAACTCTGATCCAGAAAATTAAAAAAATCCTGCCTTTGGGCCCTTTGGATCAGGCATCCAGAGATTTATACTCCTCCAATACTAGACAGGCCTAAGCCCATAACATTAGCAAGTTAGAGAGAAGATAGACCCTGACCTTCTACACCCCTTAAGATTAGGGAGGAGTATATAATCTCTGAGGGGGGAATGAGATAGGAGCTCAGCAGGACTAGTTTCACAAGACACAGATCACACGACCCCACTAATAAAACAAGATGAGTAAAGGAGCCAGCCAAAACAGCTAAAACCAAGATGGCGATGAAAGCAACTTCTGGTTACCCTCACTACTCATTATACACTAATTATAATATATTAGCAAGCTAAAAGAAACTCCTACCAGTACCATGACAGTTTATGAATGCCACAGCAACTCCCAGAAGTTACCCTAAATGGCCTAAAAAGGGGAGGAACCCTCAATTCTGAAAACTCCCCACACCTTTCCCCCAAAATCCATGAATATTCTGCCCCTTACTTAACACACAATGTGGAGATAACCTTAAATATAGCCGGATACCAGCCCTGCCTGTGCAGTGGCCTTCCTTTTGTTTCTTTGTTTCTTCAATAAACTTGCTTTTGCTTTACTCTGTTGATTCACTTGCTCTTGAATTCTTTCCTGAATGAAGCCAAGAACCAGCTTGGCCTGCTGGGCTAAGCCCCAGTTTCAAGATTTGCCTACATCAACTCCTCTTGCTCTGTCTTACAATTTTTCAATGTTATCTCTTTGACAATCTTTTAATATCACCAGTGATCATGTTGTTCTGTAGTGCTGACTTAAATTACTTGAAGATTTTAGGGTAATATCATATTAAGTTGGGTGAATTTATGAGAAATCCTTCATTACCCATACAATTTTTTAAAAAATTAAAATTTATATTAATAGAGAAAAGGTATCAAGTCACCAAGCACAGTTTTGACTTGTTTTTTTGTAAAGCTTCAATTGAGATGATAAATTCAAAGTATTAATAGTATATACCTTACTTTTTAATATGTTGATAAAGTTATTTATATTTTTAAGTTATTGTTGAAAGCTAAAATGATAGTTACATAAATATATGTATATTTTATATGTTTAAGCTCATGCATATATATAAGCACGTATTACAAGCACATATTAATGAGCAAAAGAAACTATTTATGATAAAGATGAGGGACCTGGTAGCTTAAAATTGGTCCTGGAGTATTTAGTCTGCTGTAAACAAGAGGTATTAAAAGATTATTCTTCACCTTTGTGTATTCTACCTGGAGAGCTGAGATTCTTTTTTCTTTGGGGGGGGTGTTATATTTATTTATTTATTTTTATTTATTTATTTATCTTTTTGCAGAGCTGGTACTGTTTTATTTCTTTTCTTTTTTTTTTCTTATTTCAGCTTATTATGGGGGTACAAAAGTTCAGGTTATATATATTGCCCATGGCCCCCTCATCCCCCTGAGTCAGAGCTTCAAGCGTGTCCATTCCCCAGATAGTGCGCATCACACTCATCATGCAGTTATACCCCCATCCCCTCCCCCCACCCCCACCTCAGTCCGATACCCAATTGGTGTTATTCCCACATGTGCACTTAGGTGATGATCAGGGAAACCAATTTGCTGGTGAGTACATGTGGTGCTTGTTTTTCCATTCTTGGGATACTTTACTTAATAGAATGGGTTCCAACTCTCTCCAGGAGAACAAAAGGGATTCTATATCACCGTTAATTTCTTATAGCTGAGTAATACTCCATGGTGTACATATACCACATTTTACTAATCCATATTAAATAAATGGTGCTGGGAAAACTGGATTGCCACATGTAGAAGACTGAAACAGGACCCACAGCTTTCACCTCTCACAAAAATCAAATCACGGTGGATAACAGACTTAAACCTTAGGTGTGAAACTATTAGAATTCTAGAAGAAAATGTAGGAAAGACTCTTACAGACATTGGCCTAGGCAAAGAATTTATGAAGAAGATCCCTAAGACAATCACAGCAACAAAATAAATAAATAAATAAATAAATAAATAAATAAATAAATAGGACCTGATTAAATTAAAAAGCTTCTGCACAGCCAAAGAAACAGACAACCTACACAATGGGAAAAAATTTTCTCATACTACATGTCGCGCCCGCCTCGCCAGCAAGGAAGACGCGGCAACAGGAGTTCTTCTACAGTGCTTTATTGGGGATCCCTCTAAGCTTCAAGATGCGGAAGACCCTGAGCACAAGCTCTCACACAGTAATATACTCTCAGGGAAACAGGAAGTAACAGTGATAGGCCACAATCAATCACAAGCGGTCACCAATAGGCCAAGCCAGAAAACCTCATATGCATACTTATGCAACAACCCTACAGATGTACTACGCATGTGCCGCACTTGTTTACCTCAGCCAGGCCACCGGAAATCGGCGCCATCTTGCAATGGCGTCCACGCTTCCCACATCTCCCCCTTCTTTATTATTTAAGAAAGCCTGCCAGACTTACAACCACCTCGTCTCGTGCAATGAGCGAACTCGGAGACGTGCAGAGGCTGGTCATAAAGGCGGCCGTGGGTAAGGCCTCTGTCTTAGGCTACGCGGGCTGCCTCCCGGCCTGGCACCAACTGGTGTGCCTCCAGGCGCGGGACCCACGCATTCCCGTCATGGAGGTACCTTACAGCCGAGAGAGGGGGGAGAGCAGGCAAGTCGCGGAACGCCTATAACCTGGCCATCCACACGTGGGGGTCCTGGCCGAGTTGCAGTGCGGCAAAGGCTTGTTGCAGCAACATTTGGTTGCGCCGATTGCGACGCGCCATACGGGTAAGGGCCACAAATCCTATCAGGGCCACAGTCGCGAGCAAGGCTAACAAACAGCCCATTCCCGCCCACTCTTTCACATGGTTAGCCACTTGCCACACCCAATCCGACAGTCCTTGGGCAAAGTCCACGTCGACTCGCGTAGAGTTGACGTGAACTATACTAGCCTGCAGCTGTTCCATCAGAGTCTCAAACTCATTGGACCATGCACCCAACAACTGCTGTGACAGGGTTCGTGATAGGTTAGCTGCCCGGGAAGCGTTCTGAAAAGGGATAGAGGTGACACACATGCCAGGCAGGCGCCACTCGCATCCGAGCTGCATGACCTGCATCAACAAGTCCACTTGTTCTTGAACCAAGTCCACTCTTTGGTTGAGAATCATGATGCCTCCTTTCAGCTGAGCGTTGACGTTTGATTGGGTCGCCAGGGCGGTCGCCACCCCCGACGATAAGTTGTTCAAGGCGGTGGCCGTCTGCACCGAAGTGGTGAGCGCAACTGCAGCCGTCGCCGCGGCAGCCACCGCGGCCGCTACGGCGGCAACTATGGCTGCGGTGATGCCAAAGTCGCGTCGCTGCCGATACAGCATCGTGGCCGAGGGCGCCTCCACAGGGATATCAAACGGGAGGAAAGGTAGTTCTAGAGACTCGTTGGTGGTAAAAAAGCGGGGAAAAACTGTGGCGTCATGCTGGACGGGCATCGGCAGAGGGAAGACATCCATCAGGGCCCAGCGCGCTTCCGGTACCGCCGTCGCCGTCGTTAGGACTCCCGCCAGCATCAGCATCTGCAGTGACGCCATCCTGGCCCGCCGGACGCTCGTCCTCCTCAGCCGTGGTGTGCACCGAGCGGGTCAATCGTGCCGGAACCCAAATAGGGTCCTCGCGATCCTGCGGGAAAACACAAACAGCTCCCCTGGACCTGGCTATAACCGGATCCGGGCCTCTCCACTGGCTCGTCAAGACGTCCTTCCATTTTACCACCTCGCGGCGAGCCACCGGGGGGGGACGTGTGTCTCTCTGCCGCAGAGCGGCCGGACACATCTAAAGTCAAAAAATTTAAGGTAAAAAGGGCAAGGGAAATGGTACCTTTAGGGGACCTCTGTATGGCCTCCAGGGCATCTCCCCCTTTCTGTTTTTGTAAATAAACCTTGAGCGTGCCATGAGCACGCTCCACAATGCCTTGTGCCTGAGGATTGTAGGGGAGGCCAGTGAGATGCTTGACTCCGAGGCGAGCACAAAATTGTTGGAAAACTCTGGAGGTATAAGCGGGGCCATTGTCTGTTTTAATAGTACTTGGCTTGCCCCAGGCAGCCCAAGCCTCCAAGCAATGGATGATGACATGACTGGCTTTTTCCCCCGTTAGTGGCGTGGCGTGGAGGACACCAGAACAGGTATCTATGGAGACATGAACAAACTGAGTTTTTCCCAGAGAGGGAATATGAGTGACGTCCATTTGCCACAATTGTAATGGTCGCAGACCCCTGGGATTTACTCCCGTATGCGCGACATTGCGAAAAGGAGCACAAGCGTGGCACTGCAAGACAATCTCACGCGCCTCGGCACGCGAGATGTGAAATCGGAGACGCAAGGTCTCAGCTGGCACATGGTAAAGTGTATGAAAATCTTTGGCGGCAGCAAGGTTATCAGCCACCCAAAGAGTGCGGGTGGCCTGGTCTGCCATTGCATTTCCCGCCGCCATGGGTCCAGGCAGGAGAGAGTGTGCTCTGATGTGTTGAATAGAGAATGGGCTGGTCCTACTCAGGATGATGTTCCTGAGGTCCGTGAATAAGGAGAAAACTGTACTTCTAGGGAGGATACAAGGGGAAGTTTCCAAAACCTTCACCGCGTTAACCACATAATGAGAGTCTGAGATGATATTAATGGGACCGGTGATGGTGCTAAGGACCAGGCCAACTATTGCACACTCCACCAGCTGAGGGGAGGCGTAAGGGAATTGCTTAGTAAACACCTGGTCCCGGACAACATAACTCCCAATGCCTGTTTTAGAGCCATCAGTATAGACATCCAGGGCATTAGGCAGTGGGTGTGCCGAAGTCACCTTCGGGAAAATGAGGTCATTTCTCATAGCAAATTGTAATAGGGGATGTTTGGGGTAATGATTGGCAATGCCTCCTGGGAAAGCGCACCGCAGCACTGCCCATGCATCAAGAGTGGCACATAAGGTGTCTATCTGGTTAGAAGTGTATGGACAGATGAGGCTCTCTGGGTAGCGCCCGAAGTGGGAGAGAGCCATGTGAAGGCCCTTTAATGCGAGGTCAGCTACACAGGTTGGGTAGTAACCAATCACCTTTCCCGGAGAGGCTTGAGGATGTACCCAGAGAAGGGGACCATCCTGCCAGAGCACTGCTGTAGGAAGGGTAGGAGAGGGGAGCAGGCAGAGAAGAAAAGGGTCCTGGTGACGAATGCGTACCAGATGCGCACTCTTAATGGCTTCCTCAACCCTATGCAAGACCTTTAGGGCTTCCGGAGTCAAGGTTCTAGGGGATGTGATATGAGGGTCTCCCTCAAGAATCTGAAATAAAGGCTTTAGTTCAGGGGTGGTAAGACCCAGAAAAGGCCGAAGCCAATTGATGTCTCCTAATAATCGCTGGAAATCATTTAAAGTTCTCAAAGCATCTCTTCGAATGGACAGCCTTTGAGGTACAATTTTATCGGGAAGGATGCTACTGCCAAGAAATGAGCCCACCGCCCCTTCCTGCACTTTATCGGGAGCTATGGACAGCCCCCTTTCCTTTAACTGAGCGTGAAGGAAGGCAAAGACCTGAAGCAACAACTGGGCATCCCGATGGCATAGTAGAATGTCATCCATGTAATGGATGATTCTTACCTTAGGGTACCTCTGTCGAACAGGCTGGAGAGCCGCGCTCACGTAAATCTGGCATAGAGTGGGACTGTTAGCCATGCCCTGAGGCAGGACCCGCCAGTGGTACCTTTCATCAGGCTGCTCATGGTTCATGGAAGGGAGTGTAAATGCAAATCTAATTTTGTCAGATGAGTGAAGGGGAATAGAGAAAAAACAGTCTTTAATATCCAAAATGATCAGATTCCAATGCTTGGGCAAGGCAGAAAGAAGGGGCAACCCTCGCTGGACAGGCCCCATCAGGCGCATCTGGCCGTTGACTGCCCTTAAGTCCTGCAGTAAGCGCCACTTTCCTGACCTTTTCTTGATCACAAAAATAGGGGTGTTCCAAGGCGAATGAGAGGGTTCAAGGTGCCCAAGAGTGAGCTGCTCCTGCACCAGCGCACGGGCTGCAAGCAGTTTGTCGGAGGGCAATGGCCACTGAGACACCCACACCGGGTCCTCCGAAACCCAGGGAATGGGCAAGGCGGTTTCAGCAGCCCCTAGGAAAAACCCAGCCCCTGTCTACCAGGATTGGGGCTAGCCATAAGTGGCGTTTTCCTGCCTTGCAAATTCTTTCCTAAGCCTTTACCTGGGACCCATCCCATGTTACTCATCATGCCTTGGCTCTGAGCAGAATACTCATTTGTCAGCTTAAGGTCTGTCTCAGGACGTCTCTGCCCCAGAGATTCACTGGCAAGGGGAGAACAAAAGGCTTAAAACTACTCCTACTGCCTTCGATATCACTCCAAGACAGGGTTCGGGCACTCACGGCTGGGGCCGAAGCGTAACCCAGGCCCTGCAAAGTTGTCTCTGAGCGGGTGAGCGGCCAGCCTTTAGGCCACCATCGCTCAGATATGATACTAGTGTCCGCTCCCGTATCCAGCAAGCCCTCAAATTTTACTCCCTGTACAGTCAATACAAGGGTCGGACGGGTGTTTAAATCCAAAGACAAAAATGTACAAGTGCCTCCGGACGACCCGAACGCCTGACTACCACGTGGCTCTTGCTTGCTGGGGAACCAAGCGTGAAGGCTAGGGAGGAGCAGGAGCTGAGCAAAGCGGTCCCCGGGGTGAATGGAGATAATTCCCCGAGGCGATGAGCACATGACCTTTATCGGCCCTTGGAAGTCTGAGTCTATAACCCCCGGGTGGACAATCAGCCCTTTTAAGGTAGCTGATGACCTCCCAAGCACTAATCCCACAGTATGACTGGGCAGGGGTCCTGTAAAGTCCGAAGGGACAGGTTGACATCCTAATCCAGGTGTCAAAACTGTGAGGGTGGTGGCACGGAGGTCCAATCCTGCGGAACCGGGGGTGGCCCTCCTAGGTTCCCCCCCAGTAGCGCCGGATTCAAGGAGGGACGAGTCCCCGGGGTCAGCAGAGATGGGCCCGGGGGCCCCTGGGGGCTGTCCTGCGCCAGCATCGCCCCATATGTTTGCGGGCCCTGGGGTCGTGGGCCCCGCCTCCCGTTTTTTGGCAGTGCGACCATGCTGCCGCTAGGCCCTCGGGAGATGGGCCGGCCTTCCTTGTCTTTAACGGATCGGCACTCTGCGGCCCAGTGCCGGCCTTTCTGGCACACGGGGCAAATCCCCGGCTGTGAAGATGATTGCTTCACCTTACTTGGCGCTCGGCACTGTCTTTTTAAGTGACCGGGCTTGCCGCAGTTGTAGCAATTGCGTTGTTGTTGGGCTTGTGCCGCTATGACCGCGGCCGCCAGGCCTTGGTTAGTCAGAGGACCCCCAATCTCCCTGCAAGCCCTCAGCCATGCATTTAAGCCTTTACTTTTCCATGGCGTAATGGCATTCCGACATTCTGAAGTGGCCTGCTCATAAACTAGTTGCTCAACCAACGGCAAGGCCGTGTCTAGGTCGTCAAAAATCTTTCCCGCGGCATCCATCATGCGGGCCACAAAATCCGAAAACGGCTCTGCCGGAGCCTGGACAATTTTTGTCAGATTGCCACGCACCTCTCCCCGTTTGGGCAAACACTTCCAAGCCTTAATGGCTATCTGATTTACCTGGACATACACCTCCTCCGGGTAGGCTGTTTGATTATTGGCCCACTGTCCCTGTCCGGTGAGCATGTCAAAAGTCCACGCTGCTCTACCTCCTCCCTGGGCTGCATTCGCACGGGCCTGCGCGGCACACCCATCATGATACATGGACTTCCAGTCTAGGTATTGGCCCGTGGATAGCGCCGCGCGCACCACCTGCTGCCAATCCGTGGGCGTTAGGGCACTAGTGGCAAGCCTCTCCAGCAGTACTAAAGTGTAGGCTGCGCTATGCCCCCAGTTGCGGACCGCCTCTGCAAATTCCTTTAATTGCTTATGGTCCACAGGTTGCCAATATCTCTGATTATTGTTGTCCACATACACAGGGAAAGCAAATCCTAGCTCTCTCCGCGCTTCTGGGGGGAGGAGAGACGCTCCACCCCCCGGTGCGGGCCCAACGAGGGGCGCTGTAGGTAGGGGCAGGGAATACGGGGGAGGCCAGGTCTCTATATCGAGCCTGGGCGGGGCCTGCCTTCTCGGCTGGACCACATCCTGTTTTTTAAGTCCCCGTATTTCCTTTCTCAACTGCTGAAAAGAGGGGGTAGCTTCTTCCCCCTCCGAGGCGGACGATTCACCTTCCGCCTCGGACAAATGCAAATCTGCAAATTCTGGCAACAGCGGGTCGTCACCCGTTCGCCGGTTCTCTACCTGACATGACTGATCGTCCTTAACCGTTGCAACTCCTTCCCCTCTCCCTCCTTCTGAGAGCTGAGACTGCACTTCCGCAAGCTGTTCTGCTGCACTCTGCGAACCCTGCGGATCGCACTTTAGGCAATCCACAACTAACCTATGAAGTATCAAGACGCCAGGCCTTAAATCTAACGCCTCGCGTAGATCATGACCCACCTTCCTCCAAGATGGTATGGTGAGCGAGCCGGAGGCTAGGAACCAAGGGGATACCCGGTCCACCTCCCTCAACAATCTCTTTAGGTCATGATCGTCAACATGGATTTTATTTTCAGCAAGCAGAGTTTTCAGAGGCCACAGAAACCGGCGTAGTGGTATGTTGCCCATGTCTCTCTTGGGGGCGGGGAAGTTGGCCGTCCCACACTGTAGTTCTGAACTCACCTCACTAGAGGTCGTCTCCGCTGGTGCCCTGATGGTACAGTTCCCGGGTTTCGGCACCACTTGTCGCGCCCGCCTCGCCAGCAAGGAAGACGCGGCAACAGGAGTTCTTCTACAGTGCTTTATTGGGGATCCCTCTAAGCTTCAAGATGCGGAAGACCCTGAGCACAAGCTCTCACACAGTAATATACTCTCAGGGAAACAGGAAGTAACAGTGATAGGCCACAATCAATCACAAGCGGTCACCAATAGGCCAAGCCAGAAAACCTCATATGCATACTTATGCAACAACCTTACAGATGTACTACGCATGTGCCGCACTTGTTTACCTCAGCCAGGCCACCGGAAATCGGCGCCATCTTGCAATGGCGTCCACGCTTCCCACAACTACACATCAGATAAAGGACTGATAACAAGAATCTAATTAGAATTCAGGAAAATCAGTAAGAAAAAATCGAACAACCCTATCAAAAAGTGGGCAAAGGACATGAATAGAAATTTTTCAAAAGAAGATATAAGAATGGCTAACAAACATATGAAAAAAGGCTCAACATCTCTAATCATCAGGGAAATGCAAATCAAAACCATAATGAGGTATCACTTAACTCCAGAGAGAATGGCCTTTATCAAAAAGTTCCAAAACAACACATGTTGGCGTGGATGTGGAAAGATAGGAACACTCATACACTGCTGGTGGGACTGCAAACTAGTGCAACCCCTGTGGAAAGCAATATGGAGATACCTTGAACAGATTCAAGTAGACCTACCATTTGATCCAGCAATCCCATTAATGGGCATCTACCCAAAAGAACAAAAGTCATTCTATAAAAAAGACACCTATACCCGAATGTTTATAGCAGAGATCTTTATCTTGTCAGAATATACTCACTCTGAGCACTTGAGCCCTAACTAACTTTTGTTATGCCATTGAAATGTTAAATCAAATAACCCAAAATTGTCACATCTCAGAGATCTAAAGTCCCTTAATAATTATATTAACTGCTGTTAGGTTTATTTAAAAAAAACAGAACTGTTGTCACTCGGGCTCTTAAGGTAGCCATTTACAACGATTCAGGATTTTTGTTTTGAAAAATAAAACTGTGGAGGTATTCTGCATTCAAAGTTACCTCTGGCACTTCTTAGGTGACCGTGGTCTGCTCCCTAGCCCGAAATTCGTGACATGGCCAACAGCAGCAACAGGGGTGCTAGAAACATGAGGTACATCTGGTGCACTACATTTCTTAATTAGCTGAACCCTATTTTAGGACCTTCCATGAGGAAATGTGGGGGAAAAACCGTCAAATCTAAAAGAGAAACTCACCTTTTCTGGGGTGAATTAATTAATACAGATATGTTCCGGCACAGACTGCCCACTTGCTGGGATGCATAGCAAGAGCCTGGGGCTTAGTCCGTGCTCTCACTGTAGCAATTAAGCAAATCCTTATAAGATAGCTATGTCTTACACCCCGATAGCAGTTTCTATGTTCTCTAATTTGGTATTTTTGGCTATTGAAATGGATTAACTAGAGTCATTCAGTTTTGTTATCCATAGGAAGTTTCTGGGCTCCCCCTTCTTGCCTGAAGGCTTCTGATACTACATATCAGAAGTTGGGCCTTGTGAAGACATGGCACAGAAGGACATACTCAAAGTCACAATGTGGCTTGGACTGCTCCAAGGACAGACTTGTTGGTACAGGCATCCTAGTGTGAGTGCTATTGTTGCTGTGAGAAGGCCCTCGTAAGGCTATGCCCGGGGTTGAATCAGGTCAGGAGAATCTGCTTGGTCCAGGAGCAGATGGCTGAATGAAAGCAGATTCTGACCAGGATGGAGCAGGACAGAATTAATTACATAGCACTGGATCATGGAATCAAAGGGAAATTTAATGTGGTCGAGGCTCTATTTTCTGATAAGCATATGAAGAAGCCCTTTTTCTTTCTTCTTGATCTATTTCTAATCCTCTCTTTAGGAAGCTATAGTTATGCAAGCTGGAATAAAATTCTTTTTGGATGGTATCTTAATCCAACTGATTCCCCCTGAATTTAGGGAAAATACCTTATGGGGAATCTTAGTTGAGATTATAAATTGAGTGAGTCATCAAAAGAAAGATGATAATTCTAGTAATTTTAAGATGAATGTTTTCACAATGAGTTAAGCTTAGAAAAACATATGGAATAAAATTTAACATCCTAATCACCATATATCCATAAACAATCAAACTATTTTATAGATAACACAACAGGTATTAATTGCCTTTGTCCACAAATCTACTTGGGGCAGTAGGCAAATTCTATTACCATGGCTGTTCTGAGATCCTTTATCTTTCATGGTGAGGGACCTACGCATACGTTCAGTAATAACCAGGCCTTCTTTTTACCAGGATATAATTGAAGAGTCTGATAACACAACCACAGCATATGTGTGTCCTATTTAAGAATAAGTTTCATTTAATCATGTATGACAAGCCCACTCTTTAAGAACACTGGTTGTAGTTAATATGTGGAACTGATGCCAACCAAGCTGCCTCCCCAGGAAACTGGGCTGATACCTGTTCTATGGCTTACACAACCCCTTCCAACCTTCTAGGTAGTAAAGGAAGTCACTTGCTAGCAGGCCAGGAACCTTGGCAGATTTGAGTTACCTCAAGGAAAAAAGGAAACTTCTCACTAGAAGTACTGCGGGCAAAACCTGTGGAGACATATTTCTTGGGTTTGGTTTCCTAGCCATGGAATAAATGAGCTAATAGGAGTTGTAGAAAAAAATTTTTTAAAATCTCTTGAATTCTAAGATGAATGAAGATTCCTTCCATAATCTTCAGATGGAAGTTGATTTCCTGGTTTTATTGGTTACTCAGAATCATCATCTCTAGATGTGCTGACATACAAGAAGGCTTATGTGTGTTTGTTAATACCACTTACTGTTCACTAGGTAGATGATTCAAGGCAACAACAGAACACACACAACATAAAGGGACAAGTTCAAAGACTACATGAGGCCTGAAGAATGAGAGGGAGCTACTACGTTCTTGTCAGAGAGAGAATAGCTTGTGCAAAGACCCTCAAATGAGAAAGAGACAACGTGCTGTGGGCTTTATTGCAGGATCCTTGGAGTATAAAAAGTCAGCAAAAAGTAGAGAAAATGACAGATGGGAGACAGACAGGGAAGGGTGTTGCCATGTCCTGCCCAGGCTTACAGGTTACTCTGAGTACATTTGGAAGCCTCTGAATATGTTTGAGCAGGGGAGTGAGATGATCTGATTGAGATGTTTAAGATCGCCTTGTTCCCATGTGAAGACAGGTTAGAGGGCACCAGTGTTGAAGATGCAGGGCCATGAGGAGTGTTGGCGAGAGATGAGGATGGCTTGGTGAGAAGTGCGCTTGGGTGTGTTGTGCCGGGAGGGCCAAGGATGCTGGTGTTGGGGGAAAGGGAGGAATCAAGGATGGTCCCTAGATTTGTGGTGCGTTTAGGAACGGATGCACCCTGGCTCCATTGACCAAGCAGGAATTCCCCGTTCCAAAAGGAAAGATTTTGGGGTGGGAGGGACAGGGAAGGGAATTAATAGTTTTCACATGTTTATAGAATACCTATTACATGTGGAGCACTATGTTAGGTGCCCAGTGTGGCTCTCACTGGCTTCCTGGTGACCAAGAAAGAAGACGGAGGGAACAGCTCTGAGACTGGAAAGTTGAGTGGAAAGAGGAAGGAGCAGGGACACTTAAAACAAGCCCATTTCAGGGTTGGTCCTAGGGACCAGGAAGACTGAAGTCCTTCCTGCCCCTCCCCCCTCGCCCGTGTCTCCAATGGCCGGGGTTCCAGCCGCCTGTCCCTCCTGTGAGCCCTCCCTGCAGAAACACCTCTGGCAGCTCAAGTCTCCTGCGACTCCAACCCATTTTCTAGGCTTGCGCTGACCAAGGCGGCAGCCTCTAGGCATGCGTGGCTATTTAAGCATGCATTTAAGTGAATTATATGACATAAAGTTAAAAGTTTAGTGACTCAGTCCCATTAATCACATTGCCAGCACTCAATAGCCACAGACGACCGGAGGTTACTGTACCAGGAAGCACAGACAAAGAGCACCTTTCCAGCGCCAGAGACAGTCCTGCCGGCCAGAGCCGGCCAGCCACTCCAGGCCTCGGGAAGACATTTCTGAGTTATAAATTCGCTAATTCCCCTTCTGTCAAGAGTCCCTCCTCTCTCACTTCTCCCTTCTGGAAGGTTAGGCCTCCTCTTACCAGTTGCATGACCTTGGGGAATTTATTTAAACACTTCGGGCCTCAGTTTCCTTATTTGTAAATGAGAATGAAAAAGGTGCTGTGGTTAAAGCATTTAGAGCCGTGCCCAGTGCAGAGGAAGCGCCCAGTAACTGGTGGCTGTCGTGATCCGCTGCCTTTGTTTCCGTTGTGATGACGCACAGTCTGGCGTGCACACAGCCACCTCTCTGAACACCCTGCTCTCCACACACGCGCCTCCTTCCCTCCTGAGCAGGTGGAAGCTCTCGTGTACAACCTGCTGTCACAGTCTCAGTCTGCCTTTTGGTAGGATGATTTCTGCACAGCCTAATAAGTCTTGGGACCACACCAGAGAGGGTGGAGGGAAAGGACTTTCTCTGAGAATTTGGAATAGGGCAAGATCAGGAAAAACACAGACGGGAGTGGCTGAGTGAAACCTAGCGAGGATGGGACCCCTCCAGTCTATCAACAGAAAACTCCCAAATGGTGTATTTACAGACAAATGCACGAACAGATGTTTACAGAAATACATGGAATTTCATAACCCCCAGTAAGAGCAAATGAGAAAGAAAGAAGATTTACCCAGAAATGAGAGATGGCATTCACAAGGAATGATCTCTCCACCATGTGATCTGGAATGTTGAGGAGGAGCTGTCCCGTTATGATGCCAGCGTTGTTAATGAGGATGGTCACATCGCCAACTTCTTTTCTGACCTGGTCAGAAGTGAGGCAAACATTAATTCAATTGAAGTATTGCATTTTGATATTTGTTTTCCTAAGTCACAATTTTTTCTCATTTTGTTCAGGTAGTTTGTTTAAAACCAGATATTTTATCCTGAAATATAGAAAGTTGGCAGTTATAAAGTAACCTTATGAGGAATTATATTTTTAAAAAAACACACTTAGATTTGGCAGTTTTGTTTAAAGAATCTTGATTTTTGTGTGGAGATGACTTGCAGCATATTGCAGCATGTTGTCTTTGCCTCCTATTTCTGCTGTGTTCATGCCCTTTCCCGGGACACTAATGGTGGTGGGGTCTGAGAAAGTCCAGAATGGCTGCGTGTCTCAGAACAGCTTCCTGCAGATGGCGTTAGGTTTCCTTCGGCCCAGCAGGTATCTGCTGGTCATTTTTGTGGGCTCTTCTCCCAGACTCCTCTGTGAGCAGGAAGGCAAGAGCACATCCGAGCACCCTAGGGGCAGGCCAGTATTTGGCATGAAGACATTCCAAACATGGGTGTGTTTGCTCCACTGCCCATAGACTTCTGGGATGCTGTGCACTCTGTCCCAAGAACCACACCCAATTTAATTCCTATGCGTGACTGATGCTTCCCGGAGGTCCACAGCTGCGCTGCGGCTACTGTGCCTTGCCCGTCCTCAGCGTTTTCCTTCACTCTCCCCCTCTAAACTGTCCACATCGCCTGCTTGCATGATCTACAACCCACCACGAGCCCTGCTCAGGGGAAAGCGTGCTCCAGGAAACACTGGAGGGACTGTTATTCTCTTTTACCATTTTGTCACACATTATGGCTTTGTAGGGGACATTGATAAAGCTGACCCAGAAGCAAAGCATGGAGCATGTTTAAACAATCACTTGAGGACTTTTTTTCTTTCCTTTTTCCCCTGAACTGGATCTTTTGGCTGATATGACAATCTGTTTCCACCCCCCCCCCCCCAAACAAGAAGCATGGCCTGCCCTGACTTGGTTTCGGGATTCCTGGTCCATGTACTGCTGTGTGTTGAGCCTGCCAGGTAACACGGTGTGGAGATGTTAGGTAGATATTGCCGCTGATGTGGTCGGCTGGAACGAGCTAGGAAAGGCGAGTTCGTACTGCTGAGCTGCTGTTCGACGGAGGGATTAGACTCCTCTATTTTGGAGAGAGGCAGGACAGAATCCACGAGAGGCTAACTTTTAAAGAAAGACATCCCATTGGCTTGGTGGAGTAATCAGTGTGAGCATGCACTCCATCTCAGACCAACAAGGGAGGTGCAGGGGCCCAAGAAGGAGGTGGAATCTTTGGCTTAAGGCTTTCCTGAATACATATGAAAAACAGTATTTGACGTCATCCACTTCAAGAAGCTCGGAGCCTTGGGGACATCAGATCCAAGAGGAATTTTATCTAGATCCTAAGATTTAATTTTCACTGCAACTCTGAGAGGCAGTTTAGGAAGGCATTATTATCCTAGTTTATAGACAAGGAAACAGAGCTTCTGAGAAATTAAGAATTAAGATCTTGCCAAAAGACCCACAGCTTTTGAGAGGAACAGCAGTGATTCATATCCAATTTGGATTCACACACAAAAGCTGTTTGCAGCTAAATGTACTGCTGTCTTTAGCCAAAGTGATTATTGCTGTAACAAACAAATCTCATATGTGTGCATGTGCACACACACATATACAAACAAATTGTTACTGATTGATCGGACCTGGAAATTTTGGAATAAATTGCAAACCTAGTTATTCCAACAAAAACTGTTTATTTGTATATGGGCTTTCTATGTTGGAGATGAGCGTGTTATTCCAATCTAATCTTGGGATGTTAATTACTGTGCCCATTGAATGCCGTCATTGCTACTCGACTCCCTCACAAATTTCAAGGATTTGGGTAATGCATGTGGCTTGTTGAAATTCTTGTAGGTAAAGTCTAACATTAGTATTTGGGTTTCTTGGGAGTTGATAAGTAATGGAAATTAAACAAAAAAGCAGATAAAAAGTAGTTGACTTAGACAAATTCTATTTATAGGATTGTGGAAAAGAAGGAATGTTTAAGATACATTTCAGTGGTGAAAAGATAATTTTAGGTTAAAATTTTTAGCTTGGTTTTCTACTAAATAGCAAGCAAATTTTAATCAAGAAGGAAAGATGGGGGCGGGGAGCAGGAGTTAGCAATACTTTTGACCAAAGGAAGGGGATTATGAAGGGGTCTTTCCATTGCTCACACATTTGCTGATGGCCCTCTGGGGATTGCAGGGGCTGTGATCCCAGATGGGGTCATCACTTAGCTCTGTCACTTACCTGCTCTGTGGCCGGGAAAAGTTCCTTAAACTCTCTCTGCCTTTGTTTCATAATGAATAAAATGGAGATAATATAGATATAAAAGACATCATAAAAAGTGACACATGGCCAGGCATGGTGGCTCACGCCTGTAATCCTAGCACTCTGGGAGGCTGAGGCGGGAGGATCGCTCAAGGTCAGGAGTTCAAGACTAGCCTGAGCAAGAGCGAGACCCCATCTCTACTAAAAATAGAAAGAAATGATCTGGACAGCTAAAAATACATAGAAAAAATTATCTGGGCATGGTGGCACACGCCTGCAGCCTACTTGGGAGGCTGAGGCAGAAGGATTGTTGAGTCCAGGAGTTTGAGGTTGCTGTGAGCGAGGCTGACGCCACGGCACTCTACCTGGGCAACAGAGCAAGTCTCTGTCTCAAAAAAAAAAAAAAAAAAAAGTGACATACGATAGTACTTCAGCAGAGAAGACTTTTTGTAAGGTCCTGATCTGCCTAGTTGGTGACACTGGGACTGGAGCCCCTGAAAGGTAAACAGACTGTTTCCTTCAGCTTGGCACCAAGAGACTTATCCATGTATTTTTCCTGCCACATGTCTTTCTCTTTTGCAAAATGAAGACTAATTTTGATTCCACTTGCTGTGTTCTAAAATATACTTAGATCTCTGTAATACACATATTCACATTAGCTGGTAGTGGATTACAAAGAGCAAATCCTATGGGGCCCCCAAATAGGGAAGGAGGCAATAGAAAATGAAGGAGAAGGGTGACAAGGGTGGTTCAGAAGGTAAGTGTTACAGAGTAGTGATTAAATCAATATTTTTTGAATGGATCAATAAGCAAATTCTATATATGGAGCTCAGATTGCCAAGGGGAAGGAAAATCCCTTGGGGATTCTGTTATGAAACTGGGTGCACCCTTTTGTGTCATCCATAACAGAGCAGACTTTGGCTCCAGCCTGTCTGGGTTGGAATCTTGGCTCTGCCAATCACTAGTTTCATGATCTTGGGCAAATTGCACATTCACTCTGTTCCTCAGTTTCCTCATTTGTAAATAGAAATGATGATAATGGTATACACCTAAGAGGATGATGTTGTGTCGATTAAATGAGCTACTATGTATACAAAATTTTTAGAATAGAAACTATTTGTAATTTTTTTGGGGGGTGCTAACTTTGACCCTGGCTAGAGGCTGGTCATTTCCTCTTCTTGAGCAGCCAATTAAGTCCACATGTCTGACCACTTCACTTACTGGGTTCTCACACTCGTGCTAATATATGCCCACCCCAGTCGCCCCAGGGCCAGGTACCCGACAGCCAGGAACAGTCCCATGAAATTATTCAGATTAGCCAGTGCGAAACCTGTTTACCCTGCCTAGCCCATCCCTTCCTGTGGAAACACCGCCCCCCTCTCCCTCTGCCTCGTGACTGACCCAGTGCTTCCCTGCGGTCCTGTGTGCTATGCTGTGTTCTCCCCAGGGGACTGTGAGTGTCACAAACTGTAGAAGTCTGTCCTGTTCCTCTCTCTCAGTCTGCGTCTAGCCTCACCACACCTTACGCAAGGTAAGATGGTTAAAGCACTACTCGAAAGCTTACGCATTGCTGTTAGAGTACGTGGTAACTACACAGTAAGTGTTCGCTGATATTTGGAGCGTTTATCAGTATTTAGTGTGGAGTTAGAACATATTTCAATAGGCTAAGTCTAGGAGAGAATGCACTTAGCATATTTTTATTTTAATCTTTCTCCCTTATATTTCATATTCTTTATATCCTCAATACATGTTGATAATGGATCTGCATTAGAATCATGAAGTATAAAAAGTTAAGTTAAAGTCGAGTATGATGAAGATTATCTGGTTCAATCCTTTCATGTCACAGATGAAGAAACAGGAACCTAGAGAAGGTGAGTAACTTGACAAAAATTGCACAACCACCCAGCAGCAGAGCCAGGACTAAGTCCAGTTTCTACGAACTCCCGACGGTAAACAAGCCACCCAGAAGGGCAGCTGGGGACATTGGGCTCTGAAGGCTTATCAGATTCCCACTTGCATTGCTTTGTACTGTATTCCTTTTTTGGACATTACAAAGTCCTATTTCTGACATGCAGAATTAAGCAGAAGACACACAGAGATCTTGCGGGAAGTTTATGATAAACTCCTCTCCTCCTCCCTTCGTAAAAGTGCATACGAGATGCAGTATTTTTTTCAGGTATAGGAGCAAAGCACACCAGTCAGCTTACCTGATCAGCGACTCTGTAGACTTCTTGCCTTTTGCTACAGTCACATGTGTAGACAAATACTTTCATGGCATCCTTTTCCTTGGCCAGTCTACACGTTTCCATACTGCCTTCTTGATTAATGTCCCATAGAACTAAAGTGGCTCCAAGGCTGGCAAAATGTATGGCCAAGAGCCTCCCAAGTCCGCTTTCAGCTCCTGGTATAAGTACTATCTCTCCAGCAACATTCTTTTTTCTCTTGGGAATTATCTTGTAAGCAAAAGATTCTAAAAAGTAATACAGAAATTTTCCCCAAAATATGGAGGTGTCCACAATCATATCCATGTTGATTGACTGAAGAAAGGAATGTCCTAATAAGGAAAAAGGTAACTGATAAATCTATTACACTATGACAACAACTGCAGTACAAGTAAAGCATTTGGTACAAGGAAATTTATTAATACCTTTGAGACATTAATTCTCCAAAATATGTCTTTTAGCAACAATTGCCAAAATTGTTGAATTTTTAAATTATATAAATAATGATTATGAGAATTTTTTATGTTAACAGGAACCTTCCCAATTTACAGGGTACTTTCTTACTCATAATTTAATTTCACCTATAGGTAGGTCACAGATTACTAGGATAGTTTTACAGTTAAAGATATAAAGTCTTTGAGCCTTGACTTGTCCAGCAGTATTTGACTAGTAAACCAATATTTTGGATTCTCAGTCCAGTCATTTTCCTATTATATGAACATACTCCATGATCTTCTATCTAATAGAAATTTGCCTTTCATTAGGTGGTTGTTCAATAATGTATAACTAATATTATAATATAAATAAAACCCAGTGTGTCCTTTTATATTTGTATTTACTATATTCTGAAAGGTATTATCCTTGGAAAATTTTAGGGACTTCCAATTACCTTACTGTTCACTAAGAGTTAATGCAGATTTCAAGTTTATAATCAGGAAAGAGATCAAGCTGTAGAACATTCACCCTCTTCTCCAAGTTTATGTAGACTTTTCTGGCTCAAGCACAATCCTGGAAATGTCATTACAATGATGCAATGAAATCATATCTTGTCATCTATGAAAAACCAACACAGGTATGATAGAGAAGGGCATTCTGGGTCACAGGATTTTTATATGGAGAATAAGAGAGGATTGGAACTTTCCTCATAACTTTTCTGCACAAGAAAGTTTGTTCTCAAGGTAGATGATTTATCTTGAAAAGAATTCAAGTAGCTTGCTATGACAATCATTAAATTTCAGCAACATATTGTTATGCTTTGGGATATTCCGAGGACAAGAGTTTTGACATTTCTCCAATCATTCACTGTTTAAATGTTCCCTGAACTAATAGACCGCATTCTCAGACCATTGAGAGCATTCAATTTTGGAACAAAGGAAAAAAAAGTACATCTGACCCCTGATGTGGAAAGTGCTGGCTAGAAGAGACGATTGCTCCCAGGCGGGTCCTCGGGCAGTCGTGGCAAGCAGGCAGTTAGAAAAACAATCCTGAAGCATTATGACAAGCAGACATGTATCAGGCACTAAATGGCGCTGTGTGCTTTTCATGTCTCATTTTATTTAATCCTCAAAATAGCCCTGTGGGGTAAATGTGAGGCTCAGGTAGGGACATAACTCATCAAGGGTTGCACTACTTGTAAGTAGAAGTGGGATTTGAGCCCAGACTCTATGATGCCAGAACTCCTATTCTTTTGAGCACTACGTACGTAATGCCCTAAAATAACTTTCAGTTAACTGGGCTTTGAATCACAAAGACCTTCTTTCATTTTTCAGGCATGTATTACTGAGTGCTTCAGGTTAAAGGCTAGCCGATGAGAATGAGGTAAGTGTTAGTACCATTGTCACACGTCGTGCAGGGGGCATGAGCAGGATTCACCTTTGGAGGCCTAGACTAGACTGCTGGCCCTGCTACCGACTAGTTGAATGCAAGTTTTGCCTTTTTGACCCTCAGTGTGTTTATCTGTGAAGTGGGCATAATATTGAACTCCCAGGAATGTGATATATATTGAAATAACAAATGTCAATGAAGAACTTTATAAATTCTAAAATGCCATGCAAATATTAGTTTCTGTCACTTGCCCAGAATCCTCTTTGGCAATGGCACCAAGTTTGCAGTCGGCCCACCATAAATAAAGATATCCGACACCAAGGCATGGGAAGCTTTTCTCTACAGCTTGGGGCTGTGCCCCAGACGTGTGAGGAGGGCTCGGGAGAGGGGTGTGCTGGCAGCGTCAGCCCCTGGTGCACAGTGGCACCCGTGCACTTTCCCTCTCCTCCCTCCCTCTCAGCTTTGTCTCTCATCGTTTCACAACCTCTTCCCCTCAACCCGCCAAAAGCCTTAAAAGTGAACGAGAACAATTAGAAAAGAGAAATAAAGAGACATTGGAGATGATAACTAGAATTCCTTTCTGCCCCTATTTAGAAATTGCACTACCTTGTGCTCAGAGATACTGATTCTCAACAGTAGGCACGAAGAATGTTCTCCCAAGAAGCCAAAGAACCTAATCTTACCTGCAGAAATGCTGCACTTGGTAGCACAGGCGTCCTCACGGGGGCTGAGCAAACAGAGCTTGTGTCAGCAGCTAGAAGCTGTCTCTTAAATAACTTTGGTTTTCCTTGTCCTCCCACACCTTTCCATGTCGCTGTGGGTGCCGGGTGAGGCAGTGTCGGTCACGAGGACTAGCCTGGGCTTCTCTTGTGCTTGCGCGATGTGTGGCATAGAGTCTGCATTTTCAACCCCCACAGTGGCTGCAGTAGAGGCGTGTCCTGTGAAGGCGTGTGCTCACAGTCATTGACAGGCCTAACGTTACATCAGGCCTCCAGAAGTGTCCAGAAATCTTTATTCCTACCTTGAGAACACAAACATTTCTTTAGCTCAGTTAGGAAAATGGGAAATACAGTTGCAGATACATCTAAACAATTTGATGGTCAGGATACAATATTTTCACCCAATTTTTATTATGGAAATTTACCAATTTTACCATAATTTACCAAATTTACCAGTACAGAAAATTTGAGGAAATGGTGCCTAAGTGTTCCAGGAACCGACAGTTGAGCTAAACCATTAGACCCAACATTTTACTATATAGCTTCCTAACTCCTCCTATCTCTGGCTGAGCCATTTGAAAGTCAATTGCGGATATCATGATATTGTATTGTGAATACTGAGCCCTCATCTTCTAAGGAGATAGCCTATATAAACCCAAGAAAATGATCAGACTTAATAAAACTAATATTAATTCCATATTATCATTTAATTTTAATTCATATTAAAATTTCCGCATTTGTCCCAAAGATCCAATTAAGATGTACAATGCGCACTATCTGGGGAATGGACACGCTTGAAGTTCTGACTCAGGGGATGAGTGGGACATGGGCAGTGTATGTGGCCTGAACTTTTGTAGCCCCCATGATGATAAGCTGAAATAAAAAAAAAAAGATTTAGGTATTGCATCTGGTTATGATATCTCTTTAATATCTTTTTTGTTTAGAATAGCTCTGCCCCATCTTTCTAAAATATTTATTTAGTTCTACATCACTGACTTTTTGAAGAGTTCAGGCCAGGTGTCATACAGAATGTCCCATATTCTCTATTTGTCTAAGTTTCTTTTCTCATGGTGTCATTTAATTGGACTTCTTTTTCCTGTGTCTTCTGCAAACTTCAAGTTAGAGTTAGAGGCTTGATTATGTGCAGATTAAACATTTTTGGCAAGACAGCGTCATACAGGATGTCACACACCTCATCGCAACACATCATAATATCTACTGTCAGGCTGTTCCCCTATTAGTGACGCTGAATTCAGTCCTTAGGAGAAGGAGGCAGCTACAAGCTTTCTCCATCATAAAAGCACATTTCCTCCTTTAAAATCACTAGAAGTCTCTGGGATGGTACTCGGGTACCACGTGACTATCTTGCTCCCCATGATCTTTCATCTAATAATTCTCTAAATGATAGACTTTGGTTTTTAGAGCAGTTTTAGGTTCACAGGAAATTGAGTGAGAGCACAGAGTTCCCGTGCCCACCCGCCCCAGCCTCCCCATCAACAGCCTCCACGTGCTTCATTGGTTACAGCTGATGTACCTGCGCTGGGTACGTCATTACTGCTCCAAGTCCATGGCTTACATTAGGACTCAACCTTGATGCTGCATGCTCTGTGGGTTTTGACACATGTGTCTACCACCGTGACTAGTTTCACTGCTCTAAAAATCGCCTGTGCTCCGCCCATTTATCCCTCCTCTCTCCTAACCCCTGGCAACCACTGATCCTTTTTACTGTCTCCATAGTTTTGCCTTTTCCAGAATGTCATATAGCTGGAGTCATACAGTATGCAGCCTTTTCAGATTAGTTTCCTTCACTTAGTAATATGCATTTAAGTTTCCTCTGTGTCTTTTCATGGCTTTATAGCTCATTTCTTTTTAGCACTGAATAATATTCCATTGTCTGGAGGTACCATAGATTTTTATTTATCCATTCACCTACTTAAAAGCATCTTTGTTGCTTCCAGGTTTTGTAAATTATAAATAAAGCTGTTATAAATATCTATGTGCAGGTTTTCATGTGGGCATAAGTTTTCAGCTCCTTCAGATAAGTACCAAGGAGCACAACTGCAGGGTCATATGGTAAGAGTAAGTTCAGTTTTATAAGAAACTTCCAAACTGTCTTCCACACTTGGCTGTACCATGTTGCATTCCCACCAGCAATGAATGGGAGTTCTTGTTGCTCTACATCCTTGCCAGCATTTGATGTTGTCAGTGCTTTGGAGCTTAGCCATTCTAATAGGTGTGTATTGCAGCTAACGATGTTATTAATAACATCTATTCACGACTTTTGCTCAAACTGATGATTACAATGGGGCTTGCAAAATGGTGATTTTCTAATGTAGCATTCTCTCTACATGTATTAACTGGCCTTCCTCTACAACAGGTATTATTTTGCTGTATTTTTTCTTAAAGTCTCTCTCACAAAGAAGGAGTCTAAAGAAAAGAAGACTCTCTTGGCCATGTGGATTTATCATGCTTAGTGTCTCAGGCACTCACAGAAAGCTATATGAAGACTGACTATTATTCCAACATTTTTGTATGCCCCATGAAACCTAGCCAATGCCTTACACATGACAAGTACTCAGTAATTATTTGTTGAATTTCATTTAAGAATGATTCTCAAATGCTATTATGAATATGGTCAGTGCACTCTAAATGTATTTGAAAGTTCTTGGAAAATGGAAAAATGATATAAATTAAATATATTATGGCAGAAGAGACATAGCTTGAAGAACAATAGCTATAGAAGCTCAGAGTTTGCTACAGCATTTTTAAAAGATTATTTATCATCCTGTAATTACTGGTTTACATGTCTCTCTCTTCCACTAGACTATGAATTTCTCAAGGGGAAGGAGTGGCCCAATTCACTATGTATTCCCAGTACCCAATGAGGGGTTTAACTCATCGTCAGTTCTCCATAAATATTTGCTGTATCCATGAAATAAAGATGTAAGATTGGTTCACTGATGGGCTATTTTTTAAAAAGTAATCATTGCTCTTTGAATTTAGATACACATAGTCCAGGCTAGATGGTCCTGGACTAATGTATTAGCTCTCCCAAGTCATCAGGATTCCAGGCTCCTTCTGTCCCCTAGGGTGTCTTTTTTGGCCTATAGCTTTCTTCCTCAGGTTCACAAGAAGGCTGCTGGTGCTTCAACCATTACATTTGAGTTCCAGCCAGAAAGAAGGGGGAGGCCAGAAGCAAAATGAGCGTTTTCCTGAAGCCTGCTTCTGCTACTTCTTTTTACATCTTCATGGCTACTCCTCTCTGCAGAGGAAGTTAGGAAATGTCATCTCTTAGTTGGGCATATTGCTCCTCCAATAAAATTAACATTCTGCTACTAGCTAAATGGTGGTTAGTATTCAGGCACCATCAGTTGGGGGCAAAATTTCCTATTTTCTGTCTTGAAATCTTTTTGTAGAGTTGTCTTGATTTCAGTTGAATTCATCCTTCCAGTTTCTTTTCTGATATGATTTTGTGGAGATAGTACTTTGATATATACATATATGATATACACATATACACGTCTATATATGTATACACATAAATGCACATAGATGTGCACATACATAGGTACACAAATACATATATGTATGCATTTATATTTATTACATATGCACATAGAAATATATGTTTATATACATGTGCACATAAAAGCATACAGGTACGTATTTACTATCAATCATCTATGTACACATTTGCACACACACACACATGCACATTTTTGTCATGGCCTTCTGGGAGTTTTTGGGGGTTGTCTGGGAGGGATGTTGAGGAGAAGGTGTGAAGGGTCAGAGCGGTGAGTGCAGGCTGTAGAGTTAGCACCCTCTCCTGAAATGTCCAGGGGTGGCTCTGATTAGCACAGTACTCAGTTGTTTGCTCTTTTACTCAGTAATTACTGAATTTACACAAGTCTTCCAAATGATCACTGTGTTTTCGATTGTAATCATTGACATCAAGGTGCCAAGTGTCCACTCCTCAGCAGTGGCACAGCCCTCGGGGAGCCACTGCCCAGCTCCACAGGAGGCCCTAGCTTAGTGAGACCCCAGACACCACTGGTCAGAAGAGTGAGAGCACAGGTGGGTGGACTACCTATGCTCCTTTGTCACCCTCATCCCTTTGCCCATGGAGGTTTGTCCTCAAAACCCCATTCCTGCCGAGAAACTTCACCTTTGCCCCTGGCAGTTTAATCATCACTTCACTGCAGCACACCTACACCCCACACAGCCACAAGGGCCACAGGACCCAGGTGCAGAAATAGCACTTTATGGCTGGGCGTGGTGGCTCATGCCTGTGATAGTACTTTGGGAGGCTGAGATGGGAGGATCCCTTGAGGCCAGGAGCTTGAGAACAGCCTGGACCACATAGCAAGAACCTGTCTCTAAAAAAAAAATAAAAAACTTTTTAAATTAAAGAAATAGCTCTTTAGCTCCTTAAATTGTCTTAGCTCTCAAGCCTTCATTTCTACTAATGGCTGATAATTAATCTTACCAATTCGAAAATATTCCGTATGTCTTCTAGGTTACAGCCTAATCTCTTTTGGATAGACAGTCAATTCAAAATTCTGCACCTTGCCTCACTCCACTGGGTGGCATTAAGACATTACATTGCAGGAAGCTGTGGGTCTTCCTGGTTGAGTTTCCTCATGGCTTTTGGTGTTGAGGTGATACCCCTTTGTGGGCTTCTGTCGTAGGTGTCTCCTACTGGCATCTCCACCTGTCCTGCTGAGCAGAGGCTGGGTCACACACATCGCTCTGCCTCCTGAGCCCAGCAGCAATGTTCTCCCTCTCCTCTCAGAGTTCTCTCTAGGCCTTTTCCCAAAAAACTGGTTGTCAGATTGGTGCGTCCTCTTTGTGGAGTGGCCCATTGGGCTTGCAACATCCTGTGCCCCTTCATTTCCTTGGCTGAATCCTCTAAGCTCAATGTCTTTGGGGAACTCATGAAATGTTTATCTCTTAAGTTTTTATCTCAACATAAACTCAACTTTGAACAGCCTTCAAAGGTTTGTTTTGCAACTCAAAGCCCCGATTTTGACCCTTTGTTCTGGTTATGTAATTTTTAAATCCTCTCTTCACTTGGGCAATAAACCTCAGACACAGAGGACTTGCCGCTAGGAACACTAGATTGGGCACTATTTCACAGTACCTTTCTCTGCAATTCCTTGCGAGTCATCGCTGGTCACCCGAGGGGGCATGCACAGGCTGACAACTGGTTGGACTATGCCTCTCAGACTTTATTACCGCCTTTCAGTTGTTAACTGGGAAGCAACACTACAGAAACAATGCCTTAGGAGGAGAAATTTCATGTGAGGAAAAACTCAGGGGCAACTTAACCAAAGCCTCATTATGATGATCTTTGCCCTGGCCCTGGGGTAGGGGCACACGACCTTAAACATCAGGGCAGAAAAGTGCACTGAAGGGAGGAGTCCAAACCCAGATGAATCTGCCTCCTGTCCAAAGAGGAGCCAGTGTTCTCAGCAAAGCATTTAGTCTGAGAGAATGTAGAGCATCTTTTGACTCAGACACAGAAGGCTATTGAGGGCTGGGTTAGGCTCCAGCAACTTTGATAGGGGCTGGAATTTGCTATAAGCGGCTAAGGCTGTGTTGTTCAACAAAATTGCCACTGGCCATCTGCTATGGTCTGATGCCCTCCAAAACTCCTGCGTTAGAGCTTAATCTCCATTGTGGTGGTATTAAGAGGTGGAGCCTTTAGGGGATAATTAGATCATAAGGGCTCCACCCTCATGAATGGATGAGAGCCCTTATAAAAGGGCTCAAGGGAACCAGCTCACTTGTTTTGTTTGTTTTTGTCCTTTCCGTCCCCTTTGCCATGTGAGGACATGGCCTTCATCCCCTCTGGAGGATGCGGCAATAAGGCATCATCTTGCAAGTAGAGGGCGGCCATCACCAGACGCTGGATCTGCTGGTGCCTTGACCTTGAACTCCGCAGATCCATAACTATGAGAAGTACATTTCTATTATATATAAATTACCCCGTCTCAGGTATTTGTTATAGAAGTGCAAACAAACTAAGCCAGAAACTGGTACTAAAGAGTGGGGTGTTGTTAATAACAAATGCATGAAAGCATGGAAGTGGCTTTGGAACTTGGTAGCTGACTGAGGCTGGAACAGTTTGGAAGTGCGTGCTAGAGAACGTCTAGAGTTCTGTGAACAGATTAAGGGAGATTTTGATGAGAGCGTGACCTTGGTCTTCTTTGAGATTATGTAAGTGGTCATGATCAGATTGTTGTGAGAAATATGGACAGGAAAGGCTGTTATGGTAAGGTCTTAGATTAAAATGTGGAATATTTTATTGGAGACCAGAGGACAGGCCATCTTGTTACAAAGTGGCAAAGAACTTGCTGCATTGTGTTCGTGTCCTAATCTTTGTGCAAGGCAGAACTTGCAAGCAATGAACTAGAATATTTGGCAGAAGAAATCTCTAAGCAAAGTGTTCAGGGTGGTTCACGACTTCTCTTGTGTGCTGATAGTAAAATGGGAGAGAAGAGAAATACATTGAAGAAGAATTTATAATCCAAAGGGAAGCATATGTTAAAGAGTTAGAAATTCTGCAGCCTGGCCATGTAGTAAAGAAAGAAAAGGCTTATTTGGGAGAGAACACCGAAGGTCTGGGTAAGCGACAATGCTATTCATCAGAACTGTGGCAGAATGACCCCATACACATTTCAAAGACCTTCCAGGCTGCCACTCCCATCACAGGCCCAGAATACCAGGATGTTCGGGTGCAGCACTCCTCAGCTGCCCCAGCTGTTGCTCAAAACCGGCCAGGTGGGGCGTGGGCTGCGGTAAACCTTGGCTGAGTGGGCGCAGTGCCAATCTGTGGGTGGGCTGAGTGAACGAGCTGTGGAGGCATGGGTGCCTCCACCTAGAAATGAATTTCTGTTGTTTATAAATCACCCCAGTATCAGGTGTTTTGTTATAGCAGCATGAATGGACTGAGGCTTGAAGATCCTGCAATTCCTTTAGCTGAGTTTTAGAAGAAACGTGACATGCAATGGGAAACACTCATGCATCAAGGCAGGAAGCAGCAGTGCATGATGGGAGTTCAAGGTGACAGTCACTTCCACTGGGCTGTGCAAACAGCTGTGGGGTTTGAAGTGAACGTGAATGGAGTTATAGAAGAAGCATCTGGCTGGGAATGTGAACACTGCCGTTGTCGGACAGACTCTGCCCTCAGAAGAACTCAGGGAAGGGAAATTACCAGCCTAAATGAGGAAAGTGGTTGTGACAAGATGGATGAAGATGTCCCAAAAGAAGTGATGCCATCAAAAAACTCCACGTTAAAGGAATTTTCAGAGATATTTTTTTAGCATGAAAGTATAAAATGTTGAAAGCTGATCCAAATTTAGAAATGTGTGTGACAATTCACCAAAGCACAGAAAGGATACCCTCCCCACATGTACTTTACGAGGAAAGATAACACTTAAATTTTCAATATTTCAAGTGTTTTAAATTACACTGCACAGAGTAAATACTGGTTTTACTATTTTTAACTTTCACCATACATTTATAACCAACAGGAAGAGAACTTTTAATGTTTTGACAAATTGTTACAACACTGCTCCTGGTGTGTTTTCTAAATTTGAAATAAAGTCAAACTTACAGAAAACTGGCAAGAATAGGACAGAGAACTTCTCTATTTCTTTACCCCAGATTGTCTCTCTCTTCCCTTCTCTCTCTCTCTATGTAATGTAAAATATAAATACATATGTATTTATTTATTTTTTAATCCATTATCATTTCTCTTATTCTGCATGATGTCCCATTGTCCTATTGCCCCTTAATCCTCCAGTGTGAATTTCCACAAAACAAGGACATGCTCCTGCATAACCACAATAGGACCATTCAAATCAGGAAGTCACCATCTAATTCACAGCCTCCATTCAAATTTCTGCAAACATACAAAACAAATAAAAATGTTTTCTCTTTTTCCTTTTTGGTCCATGACCTAATCCAGGATTATGTGTGGTTTGTAGCTGTCATCCTTTTTAGTCTCCTTTAATCTAGAACTGTCCCTCAGTCTCTCCTGGGTTTCCATGACCCTGGCAGTTTTGGAAAGTGTGGGCCTTTCATTCTGTAGGAAGACCTTCAGCATGGCCCCTCCGTGTGTCCTCGTGTCCAGACTTAGGCCTTTCACGTATTGTTGAGGGGAATACAGAAATCATGTTCCTGCCCCTCCATGGCCCCTGACCTTGCCACCCTGTCACCTCACCCCTGCCTCTGAGGGGAGGGAGGGGAAGCCCCATCACTGTAGGGAACGACCTTGCTCTCTGGCACAAGATGCCCAGGACCACTTTAAACTTCCCTGCTCCAGGACTGGAACTGGAAGCAGCCATTTATGTAAGGAATCCTGGTTCCTTTCCATGGGTTATCAGATGGCAAATCTGGAGTCTAGCGTTGCTGGTTACTACTGGAGTAGTAATGGATTCTCGGCTTTTTTTTTTTTTTTTTAAGTGGCAGAACAAGATAACATATATATTTTTTAAAAGTCTAGACTTATTTATATTTCTTTCTTTTTTTTTTTTTTTGAGACAGAGTCTCGCTTTGTTGCCTGGGCTAGAGTGAGTGCCATGGCGTCAGCCTAGCTCACAGCAACCTCAAACTCCTGGGCTTCAGCGATCCTCCTGCCTCAGCCTCCCGGGTAGCTGGGACTACAGGCATGTGCCACCATGCCTGGCTAATTTTTGCTATATATATTTTAGTTGGCCAGATAATTTCTTTCTATTTTTTTAGGAGAGACGGGATCTCACTCTTGCTCAGGCTGGTCTTGAACTCCTGACCTTGAGCGATCAACCCGCCTTGGCCTCCCAGAGTGTTAGGATTACAGGCATGAGCCACCGCGCCCGGCCTATATTTTCAAATAAATTTTAGTACTGGATCATTTTTACTTGTTTTTTATTCTATGTACATCTTTTCCCTCTTACATTGAAAATCTTTATTTCTACCCTCTATCTCTCATTTCTTTTCTTTCAATATATGGGGAATAATTGCAAAACAGTTTAATATTGCTACAAATAACAAAACTGCTGAGGAGGTTTAAAATTTCCTTGGAGTTTCTTTTCATCTCTAGAAGGTCTTCCACTATGAGCATGCGGTTTAATTACTACATTCTCAAGCCAATTGAGGTAAATCCTTTTCCACGTGGCTACATTATCAATTTGATGTACGGTTAGGTACATTTGTTTCAGCTTGTTTAAAATTAAAAACTTTTTTTTACAAGTTTCATTTTATCATATGGAATAGGTAATTAACCTTTACTATTCAAAGGATACAATTATACAGAAAGGTATGCATGGTGGACTTCCTTCCCCTCCAGCCAGGACTACCCCATCCCATTTTCTCTGCTCTCTCTCTCTCTCTCTCTGTATGTGTGTATATATATGAATATATACACATATATACACACATACATGTATATACAATATGTTAGTATCTTTCTGTTTCTCATTCTTATACTTCTTTTCACAAATACAAACACTTGTGTTTGCCTGTGTGTGTTTATATATTTAATTATTCCTCACTTATTCCCCCCACAAAGGTAACACTGTAAGCATTGTGCTACATCCTAAGTGTTTGTGTCTTCCCCAGATTCATACGTTGAAATGCTAGCCCCCAAGGTGATGGATCGTATTAGGAGGTGGGGCTTTTAGGAGGTGATTAGGTCATAAGGGCAGAGCGTTCACGAATGGGATTAGTGCCTTTATAAAAGGGAGATTTTATAAGGAGCTCATTCATCCCTTTCATCATCTGAGGACACAGGGAGAAGTTGCCGTTTATGAGGAACAGGCCCTCAGACATCAAATCTGTCGGCACCTTGATCTTAGACTTTCCAGCATCCAGAGCAGAGAGAAATAAATTTCTGTTTTTATGAGTGTAACCACATCAGGCTAATCTGGTTCCACTTTTATGTAACAGGTGCCATGGACTCCTGGGTTGCAGGTCACATAATGTGAGCATGCCCAGGCGCACCAGGTGTGCAGCTGTGGGCAGAAGCTAAGTGCTCAGACCAAGGAACAGGGACTGAATTAAGAAGCCAGCACTGCATGGCAGGATCCGGGATCCAGTGAGATAGAGCCCTGCTGTCACTCCGCGGGAGGATCCAGTCAGACCATGCCTCATTAAACCTGACCCAGCCTCTAGCTCGGGGAGACTGATTTGAGCCTGACTCCTGTCTCTCTGCTCAACTGTCTGACAAATTTTCCCACTATAAAAACCTAGTGCTTCGTTGCTTGGCTTTTCATTGTAAGTGGGCAAAACAGACTGGGTTTGGTTCAGTGCCATAAGCTATCCAGTCTATAGTATTTCATTATAGCAGCCTAAATGGACTAAGACACATAATTTGGTGCTTTAATCTTTTTCCTTGAAAATATATCCAAGTGACATTTACATATTTTTACACAGAGACCTTTCTCATTTTTTTTCACTTCTATGTAGTATTCCATTATGTTGATAGTTTCCAATCTTTGCTATTTCAAACAATGCTACAACCAATAACTTTGAATAACTGTCAGTTTGTACTTTTGCAGGTATAAAACTAGGATAGATTCCTACGTGGGGTCTTGCTGGATCCCAGGGTAACTGCACTTAATATTGTTGGATATTGCCAGATTCTTGCCTGGGGTGTGTACTCCTTGTATTTCCATGTATAAGGGTACCTTTTCTCCCAGTCTAACCAATAGTCTGTGTTTTCAAATTTTTAGATTTTTACCAATCTAATGAATGAAAACCAGAGTCCCAAGGTACTTTTAATTTTTTTTCTAATAATTAGTTTGGTATTTTTTCATTTGTCTAAGGGCCATTTGTGATTCTTTTTTTGCGAATTGTTATTTATGATATATTTTGTTTTTTACTCTTGATTTTTACCAGCACATTATATGTATCAGTCACATCACCTCTTTAACTCTGATGGGTGTACTAAATATTCTTTCCCAGTTTGCTTTTGTTCTTGGACTGTTTATATATATTTTTTGCCACAGAAATTTTTTTAAGTAGTTGAATTTATCTATGTTTTATTTATAGTTTCTAAATTTCGAGCTATAGTTTGAAAGGCCTACCACAGCACAAGTTTAAAAGTAAAGGAAATCACATGTGTTCTCTTCTGACAGTAGTCTGTTTTTAAAACTTTTAGATCTTTGATCATTTGGATCTAGTGATAAAAACCTTACAGAAGAAGATTCAGCAATATCTAATGATACCAGGGATACATTTTCCCTTTATCTCAGTAATCTCTAATTTATATATATATATGACATGAAATGTGGGTACAATTTTACCTTTTCAAATGATTACCAGTTACACAAACATAATTTCTGTTAAAAGTCCATCTTTAACACATTGGATTGAAATTATGCTTTAGCATATACCAAATCCTCATGTATATTTGTGTCTGTTTCTACATTTCTATTATGTTTCTTGGTTTGTCCATTTATTCATGGACCATTCTGTTTTTAAACAGAGGCTTTATATTTTTGTTTTACTATCTAGTAGGGCCAGTCTTCAACATTTGCTATTCTTTTTTTCTCACATCACCTCAAACATTTATCTTTTCTTTGTGTTGGAGACATTACAATTCTTCTCTTCTAGCTATTTTAAAATATACAATAAATTATTTTCAACTATAATCTCCCTACTGTACTATTGAATACTAGAACTTTCCTTCTAACTGTGTGCTCTTCTTTTTCACTGTTTTCTTATTTTGTTCTTACAAAATTTAGAATCAACCTGTTTAGTTCCAGGAAGAAATGCTATTGGTATTTTTATTGGGATCAAACGTATAAGCTGACACAAGAAGAATCAACATCTTTATGATTTTAGACCATCTTTTCTAGAAGACTAGTATTTCTTCCTTTATATTCCAGGTCTAATTTTGTGTCTCTCAGCAATGTTTGTAAGTTTCCTAATACAGATTTCTCGCTTTTTAACCTTTTTTACTGCTATTGTGAAAAGTGAGGCAGTGCTGGGGTAAGTAGTAAGACCTTGAAGCTCAGTGAGAAAATAAAACAAAGGGCTGGGTCTCACCCTGGCACGGCTCTGCCACCACTGCTGCTTCCGCGTCCCGTCGTGGCGCCTCCATCAATAGCACCACTTCACACTTGCCCCTGAAGAGGGAGAAGGAGCACAGAGGTGGCTCACTGATTCTTAAGTGTCTGGGCTGGAAGTGACCCTTGCCTAGTCTACTCATATTCTGAGTTAGTCGCATGGTCTGCCTACCTGCAGGAGGGCTGGGAAGTAGAGTTTTCCTGTGTGCGCCAGAAAGAAGTGAGCACCAGACAGAGGGGAGCACTGTTTCATCTTAGTTATATTTTCTAACTAGCTGTTTATATGTGCATATAGTATTATTTTCTGTATGTTAATTTTATATTGTGCTATTTTACCATTTTCTTACTGTAACTTTTCAATTGATAGTCTTGGATTTTGCAGGTATACAATTATACCATCTGTACATAGACATAGTTTTATCTCTTCCTTTTCATTTCTCATACCTGTGATTTCTCTTGTCAAATTGCATTGACTAATGCAATTAGTCACTCCAGGACAATGTTAAACAGTAGTGTTAATAGTGGGCCTTCTTCCCTGGTTCCTGCTTTCTGTATTTTCTCATTAGATTAGATGCTTTCCCGCCAGTCTTTACTCATGAAGACGTGTGTCTGCTCTGAAGCAGGGGTAACTTGCAGCCATCCTCCATCCCACCCCATGACAGATATTGCTACCCAGTATCTACTGTTAAAATAATTAATTGGGAGGCCATCAGGCTGAAATGGTTGCAGTACTTTTATCTCCTACTTAAGCAAACTGAAACTCAACTAACTCAGAGTGAATGGTCACACCCTAGGAAAACAAAATTTAAGCTTACCAGTCAGACATAATCAACTAGTCTCTTGCTAGAGACTTTACCAATTAGAAACCTCAGCTAGCCTCTAATTAGGGACTTTCTGCTGTAACCAGTCAAATATTTTTGTTGTCTTGCTCCTTTGAACACCTTGTGACAGTTTTCCTCTTGTGCCTCCTTTGGTGGAGCCCTGAACCACTTGCAGTTTGGTGCTGCCTGTCATGAACTGCTATCTGCTCAAACAAACTCTTTAAACTTTATATACCTAAGTGTGTCTTTTAACACTGCTGAACTCTGACATGGCCTAGAATTTTTGTCACCCCTTCCTAGAGATTAATCACACGTGGCAACTGGGGGGAAGTCTCTGTACTATCCATGCCTGGACAAAGCTCTGCTAGATGTTCTACTCAAGTCCTTGTGGATTCAGCTGCATCTGGCACAAGACAGGGCAGAGATTACTCTGATTTATTGCAAGTTCCAGTGCCAGGACATGAAGTATCTGCCTTGTTTACAATTGCATCCCCTGGTACCTATTATGTACTTAATAAATATTTGCTGAATATATTAAATAGCAGCCACTATGAAGAGAAATCTGATGACCTGAAACCTGAGCAGCTAAGGTGTTTGGATTCTGGCCAGCAAGCCCATCAGAAGATGGGGATGCCAAGAAGCTCTCTACAAAGACCTGTGTGGGTCCTGGATAGTCAGTGGTGATGAGGTGACTCAGGATAAAATTCAACTCACTTCTCTGGCAGCATTTCAGTAGCTGAATATTTTCTACTCAGGTGAGGGTGGGTAAGAGGTAGTGACAAGCAGCAAGCTATTTATATTACTAACTCTATCCCTTGCTAGAATTTTTTCCAGCCTGAAATGACCTCTCTTTTCTTCTTCCACAATTGACAGTTGATAACCCCGATTGACAATTTAGGGACAGAGGGAGACAGGTGGCTCTTCCATGTATTGTGTCTACTGAATATTAAAGAGTGAAGAAATGCCAAATAAGGGTTACCAAAACTGTGGTTCTAAAAATTATTTAATAAGTCATATTTTAACCCAGAAAATACAATGCAGTATAATTTTGATAATGACACAACTACTAGATTTAACAAAAAAATATTAATTCATGATGCTTGCTCTCCAGGTCATGTGTTCTATAATGAGCATAAGCTTCCAGATCTTTGGGTAGACTTCTGTGACTGAATATGTGTAGGATTTAGTTACATGAGGCCCAGGCCTATCTCCCAGCACCCCGCTACCATCCCCTACATCAAGTCTTGGGATGGGCCGACCCTCGACCCTCTGTCTCCCACAACTCTCATTTCATCCTCCATTTCAGTGCATGGTGACAACTTTTTCTTGAATTATTGTCTGACCTGTTCATTTTTTTCCTTCTATTGATAATTGACTTTAAAACATATGTGTGTTGTCCTTCCAACTAATTTTTAAGTCACGCATTTATTCAGCAAATATTTTTCAAATGCTTGTTTTGTTGAGACCTGTGTGCTAGGCTCCAGGGATAATAGCTATGACAAAGTAACAAGGATTATTAGTTTTCCTTATAAAGTTTAGTGGAAGACAGAAAACACCTAATTGAGCAAAAATATTTCATTCCAATTACATGTGATGGAGGAAAAATGCAATGTGCTCAGAGAGTCTAAAATAGATCTTACCTGGTAAGATCAATATGCTTCGTTACTCTGTAGCATCTCACATCATGAGTATTCAGTAGCTACTTATTAATTGCATAATGGGCACACCAACATTTCTGTCATTCATAAAGCACAGAAAACTTAATTCTTGACATCAAATGGATGAAAAATGACAGACTTTAAGATAAACTTTGATCGTTTTTATACTTAAAGCAAAGTTTGTTATATGCAGATACATGGTGTCTTTCTACCTCTTGGAATTTACTGAAATATGTCCCATGGTTCCAAAATGGAATTATAGGACAGAAATGAATATTTTGAAGTCATTTGGTCTATGCCAGAATGTTAACATCAGACTGAAGCTTAATAGCCAGCCAAACACTAAGAAACCACATTTGCTAATAAAATGGTATGGAAGACTTGATAGAACACTTAGTCTTTTGGGCTGTTGTGAAATTTTCTTAATTATGCAAGTTGATTTCGAAATTTTTACAACATCATATGTGCAAGAAGAACTGTAACAACTGTAGTTTTCTCAGACTAGTTAGACTAGATGCATAGTGATAGCAAAGAATAAGTAAAAGTCATTCTCAAGAAATATTTTTAGTTGAAAATAAAAATGTAAATCTGATCTACTTTAATAAAATTTACAGAAGCGTTTATCCCTTATCAGAATACTAGGCTTTGTTATACATAATATACGATTGTATGCAGAGCACAGCATGTACCCAGTCCAGGTCTCAAGAGCTTGGGAAACTGAAATAAAGATGCTGATTGCATCATACCCACACCGAGATCGACTGCCACCTCCCATGACTGATCAGGAGCCCAGAGTTCAGGAAGGTCATGCCTCAGTGATACAGGAAACCCAAAGCTGGACCCTGTTCCCTTGCCCACAGCCTAGTACTCTTTCCACGACACCACGTTTGAAAAATCTACACAATTAAATGTATATTTAATCAGTCACATTTAACCCAGAAAACACAATGCAGTATAATTTTGATAGTGACACAACTACTAGATTTATTAAAAAAATATTAATTCATGATGCTTGCTCTCCAGGTCATGTGTTCTATAATGAGCATAAGCTTCCAGATCTTTGGGTAGACTTCTAAAATTAAAAATATACACACAGGTAAAAACTCTGCTAGAACAAAATTCATTTAAAAGCAATAGGAGTTGCAGAACATAACATTCCATCTATATTAGTTCACATCTGGTAAATTCCAAGAGCTTAGGGGCACTAAACAGTTATGTTTCACCAAAATAATCCCCCTTAAAAGACTGTGTGTGGTTAGATTCAAAGTATGGTCTCTTTCCTGGAGCTGGGTATTACTTCCTGTGAGTAGGTTCGAATGTTGTTACAATATATTTTGATGGGCTCTGAGAAGGGAAGGAAAGACCCAGAGTAGAAATGGTCACAATTCTGGTCATCTGAGGAATCTGAAGTCTGTTTGACCCCACAGTGATCTCACCAGTCACAGTTCTCTAGTTTCCTGACCAGCGTGGCTGTGCAGACGGCCGGTCTCACTGAATGGCCTGGTCTGAAGGCGGGCCTGGGCCCCTGTGGGCCGTGGGCGCTGCTTCTCTGCGATCTTTCCTTCTCCTCCGCCTCTGGGATCTCTAACTGCTCGTCAGTGCATGCTGGGCCCCAGCCTCTGTACAGTTAGGGCCCCAGCAGGGAACCCTCAAATTAAGGTAACTCAAGTAGAGTTTAATGAAAAGACTATTTGCAGAGATGTGGGCAGGGCATGAGTTCACCGCCTGGGAGAATGTGGTACTGGTGGCCAGTGATAGCAGGCCGTGTTGCCACCCCTGGGTCTAAAGGAGCAGAGGCAGGGAGTGTTACCAGAACCGTTACTAGAACTGAGGCAGAGAGAGAGGCAGGGTGGAGAGGAATCGGAGACCTTTAGTCCATGGACACAGCCAGTGGCAACCCTGCAGGGAGGAGCTGGAGGTAAAAATAATTTGTCACTTACTCTCTCATCCGCTGGTGCTTCTGTTCAGTGATCCCAACAGGAAGCCAGAGAGCAATGCAGCCCGCTGATGTCGTCCTCTTAGTGGGCTGGGTCGAGGGGTTTGGGGTACTGGGGGGAGGGGGCCAAGAGGAGGCTGTTTATCAGAAAGTCACTCACAAGCCTAAATCAAAATCTGACCACTTTAAGAGAGGTGAGGCAAAGCTTGTCTTGGTTTTGTGACAATGACTTTTGAGACCTTGGTATACTTTGTTTTGTCCCAATCCCCAACTTCAGCCTGTAGAGTAGGACTAAAACAATATTTTAGTTTGATGGTGACTTGTTTTTTGCTCTTAGCTAACAGCCAAATTCCGCTTCTGTGCACAAAGCTTGCTTGCTTATTGCTTGATTACGATAAAGAGCTAAAACCATGCTCAAATGCAGTTAAAAAAAAAAAAAAGAAAGAAAAAAACCGCACCGCAGGTGGCTTCCTGATAGGGGGCCGGCTGTGCAGGGCGAGTGTCCTTGGGGAGAGAATCTCCTGGGAGGGAATCTCTTGGGAAAGAGTCTCTTATCAGAAATAACTAGCAACAGACTCCAGCAAAAAAAAAAGTATAAAAGCTTTGTTTTTACCCCAGGGCGGGGTCCTGGTTAGGAAAGAGACCACTGCATTGGTGCTCTGGGACCTGGACCCTAGCTCGAGCTAGTCAAAATAAAACTCCTTTGCCTTTGCAGCCTCAGTGACTCTGTCTTTCTGTTCCCGGGGCCGAGGGGAACCGGCTCTAACAAGCCCTTCTCTGGCTGCCCCGTCCGCACGATAATTTCTGAGTGAGCTTCTTGTTTTTGTGACCAAGCACTTCCACTCTGAATACATTTTCAAGTAGACACAACCTACAAAAATGCCTAAAAACTATTTGTTTGAGAAGTGAGTAGGCGTAACTATTTATTAATAGCTTGGCCCTGTTCAACTTGTCTGTCTTTCTTGGGCAGCACTCTTGGTTTCCAAAGCCCAAATTCTTTCCTTGGTCGACAGCCTCACTGCATTCCTTGGTTATAAGTTTTCATTCTGTCCCTATCCTGATTGGGTGAGAAGAAGGAACTTCTAGGCAAGGTATACCTGAGAAGAATGAAGTCTGGAAACATTGACTTTTGCACCTTCTTTCCTATTCTTTTAAGAATTTTTACCTTCTCCTCCAGATTCCCACTTTTGGAAGCATATTTTCGACATAGCTACTATGTTAAGGAGTCTTTATTTGTCAGACACCATGGCTCACGTCTAACTATTTTCTATGCATTTTGAGGCCGTTTTAGTATTTACCACTTTCTTGCTCTAGAGAGACACTCCTTTCTGAGCTTTCAAAGTTGGGCAAATGTTGAAACATCTCTTAAAAAATGAGAGGGTAGACCATGGAGTGTATGGTATAAGCCTCACTTATATTGAAACTCAATTTCTAGTTTTAATTAAATACATAAAAAGTCTAGAGTGGACTTGGTAGATGGGTTGGTTCATTGACTGAGCCAAGCTCTGCTTATTCTTTCAGCTCTTCCTGGAACCTGGGAGGAACCCTAGGGTGGCTTCCAGGAAGGCTTGGAGCTCATGGTGGATGCCACCCAGTATTAAACACCTTGAATATTTTAGGAAGAATGGCACAAGGACTTGGAAAGTGTGGTTATGAATTGTGGCAGGATTTTGCTTCTGAGATGTGTTTAGTGGCAGGTCCCTGAAACAAACAAGAAAAGGAGAATGGTAGCTGGTTTCCAGAGCCCTCCCTAGATGTTGTCTGTCCTTTCTTTTGCAATACATATGAGTAATTACAAGCTCTGGAAGTGGACCACCTAGGTTGCAATGTTGGTATTTCGGTAACCAACTATGTAATCTTGAACAAGTTACCCAAACTTTAGTGCTCTAAATGAGGTAACAATATTGCCTAACTTATATGTCTGTTACGCAAGAAAATGAGATAATGTCTGTAAAATACCTTACAGTGTTTGGCACAGATATAAACTCCTGAAAAAAATTAGCAAAGCATCAGAGAGCTGTGGGACAACTTTAAGACAAATATATATATATGGAGTTTCTGAAGGAAAGAGAAGAGATAGAATAAAATACTTGAAGATATATTGGCTAATAATTGTCTAAATTTGGTGAAAAGTATAAATCTATAGATTCAAGGAGCTCAACAAACCCGAATCACAAGAAATGTGAAGGCCAACTATACCAAAGCATATCATAATCAAATTGCTTAAAACCAGTGATAGAACTTCTTAAAAGCAGTCAAAGGAAAAAGACATTTTACATACACAGGAACAAAGCTAAGGATGACAGTATACTTACTAAATGAAGCATTTAGGCATAAAGACAATGAAGCAGCATCTTTAAAGTACAGAAAGAAAATAAAACCCCCATCAAACTAAAGTTATATACCTAGCTAAAATATCTTTCAAACACAAAGGAAAAATAGGCACTTTTCAGATGCACAAAAGGTAAAAGGATTCCTCACCACTAGGCCTGCACTACAAGAAAATTAAAATCATAAAGAAAGCCCTTCACACAAAAAGAAAATGATACCAGGTGGAAATCTGAATTTATACAAAGGAATTAGTGCTGTGGAAAATAAACATTTTTTTTCTTGTTCTCTTTAAAAGATAATTGACCATGTAAAGCAAAAAATAGTAATGATTTATTGAAGAGTTTAAATCATATGTAGAAGTAAAATGTATGACAATAAACATCAAGGCCAAGAGAGGGTTAATGGAAGCATATTGTTGAGGTTCTTATACTATACATGAAGTGATATAATATTACTTGAAGGTAGATTGTGGCAAGTTAAAGAAACATCTATAAGCTCAAAAGCAACCATTAAAAAAATAAAACAAAGATTAGCTAATATGTCAATAAAAGGGAATAGTAATTAAAAATATTCATTTACTCCAAAAGTAGGCAGTAAAGAGGAGAAAGAGAATGAAAAAATAAATGAGACCATTATATAATAATCAGCAATATGGTAAATGTAAATTCTTTCATATAAATAATCACATTAAATGTAATGGTCTAGAAAGCCCAGTTTAAAAGCGACGATTGTCACATTGGATAAAGAAAAGCAAGACCCAACTAAATATAATGATTCAAATAGGTTAAAAGCAAAAGGTTAGAAAAAGTAATGCCGTTTTAATAGTAATTTTTAAAAAACTATAATGGTTATATTAATTTCAGACAAAGTGGATGTCATTACAAGGAATAGAGAGGGTCATTTCATAATGATAAAATGATCATTTAATCAAGAGGATGTAGTAACACTAAATGCTTATATACCTAATAACAGAGCTTAAAAATACATATTTTAAAACCCAATAGAACCATAAGGAGAAATAGTCAAATCTGCAAGTATAGCCAGAGATTCAACATCCCACTAACAATAATCAATACAACAAATAAACAGAAAATCACCATGGACAAAGAAGACTTGACAACTCAACCAAGCAGTTGGGTCTAAATGACATTTAGAGTGTGCTCTACTCAACAAGTGTAGAATACACAGAATATTTACCAAGATAGACCATATTTTGGCCCTAAAACAAGTCTTAGTTAATATAAAGATATTCAAATTATGTAAAGTGTGTTCTCTGATCACAGAGGAATTAAATTAGCTATCAGTAGAAAAATAATTATCTGCAAAATACTCAAATATCTGGAAACTAAATAACTCACTTCTAAACAATTGAATCAAAGAGAAAACCAAAAGGGAAACTAGAAAGAGCTTTGAGCTGAATAAAAATGAAAACATTACATCAAAATTTGTGAGATTTAGATAAAACAGTGCTTAAAAAGGAATGTGTAGTACTAAATCCCTGTATTAGGAAACCAGAAATATCTCAGGTGAATTCCCTAAGCTGTAAGCCCAAGAAACCCAAAAAAGAACAAAGTAAGCAGTAAAAGAAAATAAGAAGGAAGAGTAGAAATGAATAAAACGTAACACAGAAAATAAAAAAGAAAGTTAATGAAACCAAAGCTGGTTCTTTGAGAACATCTATACAACTAATAAATCCTTAGGTGAACAGATCAGGAAAGAAGAGAGAAGACACACATTGTCAATACTAGGAGTGTAAGAGAGGAAACATCATTACAGATCTCCTGGACAAAAAGGATAAAAGGTAATATTATGAACAACTTTATGCCAATACGCTTTATAAACATTTATAACAACTTTATGCCAACAAATTGGGTGAAATGCACATTTTTTGAAAGATACAAACTACCAAATTTCACTCAAGAAGAAACAGATAACCTGAATAGCCTTATAATTATTAAAGAATCTGAATTTGTAGTTAAAAATTGTCTCCTTCCTTCCACCTAAAAAAGTTTACTCCAGGTCAAGAGGGCTTCACTGGTGAATTCTACTAATATTTAAAGTAGAAATAATATTAGTTGTATGCAATATTTCTAGAAAATTAAACAGAAAAGACTACTTCTCAACTCATTCTATAAGTCCAGCATTACCCTAATGCCAAAACCAGAAAAAGATATTGACAGAAAAATAAAACTATAGGCAACATCTTCACAAACAAAGAGGCAAACATTCGTATTGAGATTTTAGTGAATTCAATCCATCAATAGATAAAAAGCATAATATCTCATGGCTTAGTGGCTTTTATTACAGGAATGGAAGGATAGTTTAACATAAAAAATGTAACTTACCACAGTTGTATATATATCTCATACTTCATATTTTAAAATTTTATTTTAACATTACAATAGACACAGTCAAGATTTTGATAAAATAAAACATTTATTCCTCTTAAAAACTTCTGGCAAACTAAGAATAAAAGGAAACTTTCTCAATGTGATAAAGTACAACTGTGAAAAATCTGTAACTAACACCAGAATTAATGATGAAAGTCTAAATGCTTTCCCTCTGAGATGTGGAACAAGATAAGGATCAACTATTATCGTTTTTTTGGAAGTTCCAGCCAGTTAAATAAGGCAAGAAAATGAAATAACATGCATACAAATTGGAAATTGAGAACTGAAAATATTTTTATTCACAGATGACATCATCGTCCATGTAAAAAAATCTAAATCCAAAGAAATATACAAAAATAAGCTATTAGAACCAAAAAATATAAAATAGCATAAACACTTGGTGAGAATTTGCAAACAAGTTTTAATAGTTTCTTAAAAAGTTAAACATATATCTTCTGTACCATTTTGTCATTCTTCTCACAGGTATTCATCTAATAAAAATGAAAGCATATGTCCATACAAAAATTGTATATGAATGTTCATGACAGCTTTATTTGCAAGAGCGCTAAACCAGAAACAAAAAAATTCATCAACAGGTGAATGGAGAAACAAATTGTGGCTTATCCATAAAAAGGAATGAACTGTTGATACATGCAACATCATGGATGAATTTCAAAACAGTAATGCTGAGTGAAAGGAGCTAGATAAAAAAGAGTATTTTTCATATGATTCCATTTACATTATATTTTAGAAAAGGCAACTAATGTTTAGTGACTGAAGCAGACGGTGGATGGGGAAAGGCAGGGCTAGGAAGGAAAGGAGGGATTAAAAAGTGGCACTAGAAAATTTTTTGGGAGTATGATTATGTTTATTATTTTGATTTTGATGATAATTTCACAGTTGTAGACATATGTCGTAACTTACCAAAATTTTAACCGTAAATATATGCAGTTTATTACATATCAGTTACATACTAATAAAGGTATTAAAATTTTTATTAGCCCCATAAAGAGAATTGAGTAGCTTGCTTTCCACTCTTGCTATTTTTAATCGCTGTATAATAGTTGTATGTATTTTTGGGGTACATGTGATTTTTTGATACCTACATATAATGTATATGATGAAATCAGGGTAATGGGGATATCCGTAACCTCAAACATTTATCTTTTATTTGTGTTGGGAACATTATAATTCATGTCTTCTAGCTATTTTGAAATATATAACACATTATTAACTATAATTTCTTACTGTACTCTTGAATCGTAGAAATATTCCTTCTGTCTAGTTGTATTTTTGTACCCCTTCACCAACTTCTTCTCATCCCCCCCACTTCCTTTCCCAGCCTCTGGTAACCACCATTGTCTACCTCAATGAGATCTACTTTTTTAGCTCCCACATATGAGTGAAGTCATGTGATATTTGTTTTTCTGTGCCTGGCTTATTTCACTTACCATAATGACCATGTTGCTGTAAATTACAGGACTTCATTCTGTTTTGTGGCTAACATTCCACTGTGTAGACATACCATATTTTCTTTATCCATTCATCCATTGATAGACATTTAGGCTGATTCCATATCTTGGTTATTGTGCATAGTGCTACAATAAACATGGAAGTGAGATATCACTTCAGTATACTGATTTCCTTTTTTAAAGATATACCTGGCAGTGGGATTGCTGTATCATATGGTAGTTCTATTTTTTAGTTTTTTGAGGAATCTCCATACTTTTTTCCGTAGTGGGTGTGCTAATTTACATTTCCACCAATAGTGTATGAATATTTCCCTTTCTCTGCATCTTCTCCAGCCTTTGTTATTTTTTGTCTTTTTGATAATAGCCATTCTAATTGGGGTGAGATGATATCTCACTGGGTTTTGATTTGTATTTCCCTGATAATTAGTGATGTTAAGTATTTTTTTCATGTACTTATTGACCATTTGTATAATATGTCTTCTTTTGAGAAATGTCTATTTAGTTCTTTTGCCCATTTTTAATCTGATTATTTTTATTTTTATTTTTTTTGCTCTTGTATTGTTTGAGCTCAATTCTGGCTAGTAAGGGATAGTTTGCAATATTTTCTCACATTCTGTAGGCTATCTCTTTATTTGTTAATTTTTTCCTTTGCTGTGCAAAAGCTTTTTAGTTTGATATAATCTCATTTATCTATTTTTGTTTTTGTTGCCTATGCTTTTGAGGTCCTTATCCAAAATACTTTTGCCCAGTCCAATCTCCTGTAGCTTTTCCCCAGTGTTTTCTTCTAGTGGTTTTATAGTCTCAAGTCTTATATTTAAGTCCTGAAGACATTGTGAGTTGGTTTTTATATATGTTGGGTGTTAAGGATAGATCTTATTATTTTTGAAAACAGTTTTGGATCTAGCACTATTTAGTCAACTGAATTTTTTGCCTGTTCTCTCCCTCATTATTTTTGCCTGGAATTTTTATTTTGCTTTAAAAATATATAAAATTTCCTTTATGAAACAGTACTAATTAATATTATGGTTGCTGGAATGATAAAGAGATAAGTTATAAAAGAGTCTCGATTTTAATTATACTTAATTTTTTGTTTACCTGTTTCTAGATTTACCATTTTTCTTTCCTCTTTTCCTTCTCCATTCACTATTCTTCTTCCCGAAGTATATCTTTTAGTTTATCTTCTAGGAAGAGTTACAAAGTTTCTTAATATTTGTATTATTCAAATTATCTTCATTTTACACACTTAAATGCTAGTTTAACAAGATATAGGATTTTGGCTTGAATCACTTTCTCCTCTCCATATCCCTCTTTTCCTCCACTACCTTTAAAAGATATTTTCCAATGTCTTCTAGTGTATATTATATGAGACATAAAACCTTCAGTTTGCCTAACTGTTACTCCTTTGTAGGTAATTTGTCTTTTATTTCTGGTAGTTTTGATATTTTTTCTTTCCTGGTGAAATTATAAATTTCACTGTAGTGTACCGGATACAGATTTACTTTATGTAACCTACTTGGCACCCTCTTCATGTTTTCTATCTTCAGATTAAAGTCTGTTTTCAATCCCACAAAATATGCAGCCACTTTTAAAAAAATAACAGCTTTATTGAGGTATAATTTACATACTGCAAAATTCACTCTTTTAAAGTGTACAACTCAGTAGTTTATTAATATATTCACCAGTGTGCAACCATCACAAGTTAATTCCAGAACATTTTAATCACTCCCAAAAGACACATCATAACCGTTAATAGTCACTCCCCATTCCCTCTGTCCCTGAACCACTGGCAATCACTAATCTGCTTTGTACCTCTATAGATTTATCTATTCTGGATATTGGATATAAATGAAATCATACAATATGTGACTTTTGTGTCTCACTTCTTTTATTTAGCATAATCTTTTCAAGGTTCATGCATGTTGTAGCATGTATCATCATTTCTTTCTCTTTTGTTGTCAAATAATATTCCCTTGTATGGATATACTACATTTTATTTATCCATTCATCTGTTGATGGAGATTTGGGTTGTTTCCATTTTGTGGCTATTATGAATAATGTTATTTTTGTGTGGACGTATCTTTTCAATTCTCTTGGTATATACCTAAGAATGGAATTTCTGGGTTAGATGGCAACTTTATATTTAACTTTTTAAGGAATTATGAAACTGTTTTCCAGCTATGTATCAGAGTTTCAACTTTTTCACATACTTGTGAACAATTGTTATTACTCTTTTTTTTGTTTTTTTTTTGGACACAGAGTCTCACTTTGTCACCTGGGCTGGAGTATAGTGTTGCCATCACAGCTCACTGTATGTAGCCTTGAACTCCTGGGCTCAAGCCATCCGCCTGCCTCAGCCTCTCAAGTAGCTGGGACTGCAGGTACACACCACCACACTTGGCTAATTTTTCTCCTTTCTTTTTATGAGACAGTATCTCGCTATGTTGCCCAGGCTGGTCTCAAACTCTTGGCGTCAAGTTATCCTCCCACGTCAGCCTCCCAAAGTGCTGGGATTACAGGTGAGAGCCATGGTGCCCAGCCTTTTATTCACGTTTTTGATTATCATCCCTGTAGCTTTGAGGGGCTACTGTTTTTTCACAATTTTTTCTCTGTCATCCTTTGTAGTCTCATCTTCTGGAATTTCTAAAAGATATTTTTGAAGCAATTCAATCTATTCTTGTCGTTTGTATTTATTTATTTTTTTTACTTAAAAATATTTCATTTTGTTATGGGTTGGCTCCTCATAAATTTTGATTAATGTCTTTAACTGTACTTAGTCTAGAATTTATCCTGTATAATTAAGACTTTATCCCCAATGACTATGGACTTCATTTGTTTCTAACACATCTTAATTTCATAATTTCTTGCTCCTTTTTCATGAATGGCCTTCCTATTTTTATCTCTTTAAAAATATTGAAATACATGTTTTAGATTTTTTTCAGATTGCTTTCCTATCTGCATTTCATCAGGCGTGAAGTCATGTTGCATTTGTTGGCTCTCTTTCTTAATATTATTTTCCTTATGTACTTCAGAATTTTATAGTCTTACTCATATCAAATAGGAGTGTTTATTTCTCTCTCTTTCCTCACTCTTTAGTAGTTTTGCAGTTTTGTTTCAGAAATAAATTTTACATTGAAGTTTTTGGGCCACTTCCCCAAAATGATGTCAATAATATTGCCAATCTAATGGCTAAGCTGGCAAGTGGCTTTGTCCAGATCCTGATTCCTCAATTGCATCTGATTACTCCTACTGCCTCCTTTGATAGATGGGAGAGACCTGCCCTTATCAGAGGTCACTGGCAGTGGACCTGACTCTTGTACTTGGCCTCTTGGTCCAGTTATCACAAAGAAGTGGAGGAGGCTGCCCCCATCAGACACCAGCCTCAGAGCCAGGAGCCCACCATTTCAGCTCCTGCTCAGCATGCTGTTTATCTATTCTCTTTCTCTGCTGCACATAGTTCATTATTTCTAGGTATAATTATGTCTTTTAAATTAAAATGATTTACATATCTTTGCTATGAGTTTGGTTGGGAACAAGGACTCATAATGATACCCATTGAATGCCTATGGCAAGCAAAACAGACATAGTTCCTACTTTCTTAGGGCTGTCTGCTTGTTGAGACAGAAATTAATTATGCAAATTAATAGTTACAAAATGAAACAAGTGCTGTGATGACAAAAGCACTAACAAATCTCCAAACAAAAAAGAGTATTCTATGAGAGCTATAATGAAGGGACCTAACTAGACTGAATCTGAGCAGGAGGAGTGTGGAAGTGGACCTTTGGAAGTCATTAATAATAGGATAAACAAGTATTAACGACTGTTTCTAGTGCAATTCATTTGTAGTGCTTGACTAATATAGAGTGAAATGTTTTATTTTAGTGGCTCTTAAATTCTGATCAAATTCTATAGAGTTTTTTCCCTTGCTAGAATATCTATTAAGACCCTGAACAGCAAGAATTCAGTCATATGTAATCCAGTTTTTGTTTCATTTGATGACCTTCAGGTATAGTAGATGCTCAACTTGACAAATCTTTCCGTGCTGCTTCAAGGAGGATGACAGGCTTCAGTTAGAGACCCCTAATAATATCAAACAATTTCTTCTTAGTCCTCCTTTTATAGCTCAATATTCTCCTGTCCAAAGGTACTATGAATTTCATTTGCTATAGTAGCCATTACTAGACCATGCTACAATTTTGGAAAGTTGATTAGGTCAATAATTTAATGCATGGATTGGTGGTTGCCAGATTGTTTTATGAGATTATTTATGCACAAAGGAGTTTCCACGTGATGTAGTCAAATTCTCGAATACTTCTACTTTTTTGTGCTTTATTGTACAAAGCATGATTTAACATTATAGCTGTCAGTTTACCATCAGGAGACAGTTAAACTTGTTTCCTATTTGGAGTAATGTACCATGTCAAACACATGTGATTCCTGGAATTTTAAGAAAGTTAAACTGTGAAGGTTTTTCAAGAGACTTATAATTTGAGGCATTCCATGGATAGCTTAAGAAATACAAGGATAAAAAGTTTTTTCTTCTTAATTACATAATCCAATATATATAGAAAAAAGAATTATTTGATACATTATGTTAAAAGTTACCTATACATCAGTAAGAAAAAGACAAACAATAAAACAGATAAATAGGCAAAGAAATAAACAAGAAATTTATAGAATGTTTAGCAAACATAAAAGGAAGATCAGACTCATTAGTACACAGAGACGTAGCACAAATCAATACAGATACTATTAAGCATCATGATGGCAAAAATTAAGTGATTGAAATTATGTAACACTGAAAAAAGTGTGGGGAAAGGGCACATATATATTGTAGCTGGGCTTATAAATTGATAGAGAAATTTTAGAAGCTATGACCAAGAGTATAAAATATTAAATATGTATATCCTTTGATCCTGCAATTTTACTTTTAGGAGTTAATCCTATGGAATACTTGCAATATACACTACTACTACTCACATACACACACACAGATCCCTTTTATATAGCATAAGATATATAGTGCATTACATATAATAATGTTTACTACAGCATTGTTTGTTACATGAAAAAATTAATTGCTAGTGGAGTCGTTAAAAAACACAAAGCATACATATTACACAATACTATGCAGTAGTTAAAGAGCATTGGGTAGACTTACATGTTGATGTAGAAATATTGCCAAGATATATTAAGTAAAAAATAAGGTGGCAGAATAATATGCACAGAATGATTTTATTCATGTTAACAAAAACTGTGTGTGTGTGTGTCCGTACATGCATGTGCGTGTATTCATTAATGAAAAAAATATTTAGATTAAACACCAAGCTGTGGGAGGTAGAGAAGGTGAAAGTAATTTCACTTTTAACACTGTATAAACTTACATCTAAAAAGATTTTTCCGAAGAACAAGCATAGCACTTAGAACTACCTGAAGTCACCTTGTTTATCTGTTTGTTGTTTATTGCCTGCCACTACACATAGAACGTAAGTTTTGAGAAAGAAGAGAATTTGGAGGCATTTCATTTTCTGTAGCTTCTGAGCCGAGGATTGTGTTGCCTTTAGCGTGTGCCCCATAAATATTTATTCAATGAATCATTCACGTAATAAAAAGGAAACAATGACTTGCTGGGCAAATTCTCTGTTGCCAACTCCAAATTCACCTAAGCTGCTGCCTTCCCAGACAGTTCTTTAACAAGAGCGTTGTCTCCTATCACCTCGAGGCTGATTTCACATTGTGCACCTTCCTCAGGGTCTGTCCCCTTCTTCTAGCCCTTTTTGGATACATGGGAGATCCGGCCTTCTACCTGATTGATACATTGAAGGAGGAATTCTGCAAAGCTGGCTTTTTCAGTTCATGTTTGCAACGCCCTCTCCCTTCTAATTTTCTTTCTAGACTGATATCAAAATGACTGCAGGTGGAGAGTCCGCTGGAGGTCCTGGAGTTCTTCCTCTAGTCTCGAACCTGGTGTGGCTGAGGGAAGAGGGTGCTTCACGGCAGGCCTGGGATGAAATGGCTCCTTGAAATGTCTCAGTCATCAAAAACTGTGAATCCCCTCAGAAATAGTCTGTCCCCCTTGCTTGGTTGAGGAAGGTTCTGGAAAGACCTGCCCAGTTCTGCTGATCCCAGGGAGCCTTCAGGGAGGCCAGCAGACTCCTGCTGGAAGAGGGCTGCTCTAAACGCCACACTCCACCCAGGTATTCCAAACACACAAAAAAGTGGAAGGAACAGCAGAAAGTATCTCTAGTATTTTGTTAGGGAGGGAATGCTTAGGCAGCAATGTCATGGAGTCAGTCTACAGTCAGGGTGATGGATAGGTTTGTGTAGATTCTAACAAGGAGATAAAAGATGACTCTTGAAGGTATTTTATAGTTTAAAAAACTCATGCATTTCATGGGTATAAGGCAATTCACCATAGAGCAGAAAATAGTTCAGATATGTTCTCTGACAAATACATTTGAAAAGCAAAAGAATAGCTAAGGATATGCAGATGGTTAATAAACATATCAAATGATGCTTAATCTCATTAGTAATTATGGAAATGTAAATTAAAAACAAAAGGATTGAAATTTAAAAAGAGCGATAATAGAAAGTATTGGTAGGGCTTACACTACAGGTAGGAGTCCACATTAGTGCAAACTCTTTAAAAGCTCTCTGACACTGTAAACTACATTTGAATATATGCATACCCTATGATCTGGCCCATCTACTCCTATTTATATGCCAGGAGAAATGTGTCATGTGTGCTAAGAGACCCAGTCAAGGATTTTTATAGTAGCATTATTTGCAGTAGCCTAAACATGGGAACAATGTAAGCATCCACCAACAGTGAAATGGAACTGCAGGATTTTCATACAGTAGGATACTATATGGCAGTAAAAATACTAAACCACAGCTATATGCAACAGCGTGGGGGAATCTCACAAATAAAATATTGAGCCAAATGGATACAAAAAGTATGTTTCCATTTATATAAAATTTAAACATAGGCAGACTAATCTGATTTTTTGAAGTCAGGAGCACGGTTACCTGGAGAGAGAAGAATAGGAATCTGGAGGGGTCATGGGTCAGGTTTTTGAGGTGCTGGTGAAATTCTCTCTCTTGATCTGGATAGTGGTTCATGGTATGTTTGCTTCACAGAGATCCAGTGAGTGCACTTATGATGTGTGAAATTCTGTGTGTATGTTATACTTGATTAAAAAAAAGAGAAAAAGTGTAAGCACAAGACATGGATGGGTGTGTTTAAGCTTTTGCCAGGCTCCCTCTGCAGGAGTGATGTTTACATTCCTTCCTTGCGGAGACACACCTTCATGGTCGATAACATTGTTGCATGTTTTGTTTTGTTTGCATTCTTCATTCTCAAGGCAATGGGTGAGCATTGTAAGTTCTGATTTTTGGTGTAGGAATCGATAAAGAAAACTTATTCATTGCATTTGTATTACAAAACACTGAAAGTTTTATGTAATTTTTTAAAGGTAAACCGAGATGCTTTCTTAGATGCAAAATGGACAGATATGTAGTACGTTCTTCTCTCAGGGGAATGAAGTGAGAGGTATCTTGTTCTCCATGGCAGAAGGCAAGGTTTACACATGTCAGCATATCCTGCCAACTCCCTGCTCTCAGCCTCAAATCGTTTTCTATCACCTTGAGAAGAAAACCCAAACCCCTTCCTTTCCCAGGCTCCAGGAGGCCTCACAAGGCTTGATGCTCCTCCACTAACCCGCCATGTCCTCATTTCTGGGCGTTGCACTTGCTCTTCCCTTCATCTGGAATCCACTTCCATCAGATGTGTCAAATACAGCTGGCTTCATGCACTTATTGAATGAGTGAACTGATTTATGTGGGGATACTTCTGTACATTTCAGGAGAAGAAGAAAAACAAACACATAAGTGCAAGTATTTAAAACTTTACACCCTTCCCCTGTCTTCTCCTAAGAAACCTTTGTATAGTAGCTCAAGGCTCAGAATCTTTATGCCTTTTATTTTTGCATAACTTCTTTTTTTAAAAGATGTTATTTTTAGGGCAGTTTTAGGTTCACAGCAAAATTGAGATTTTGCTCCATTTCCCATGTACTCCCTGCCCGCCCCCCCACATCCTCGCCATTTGTAACTGTCTATTTGCTGCAGTTGATGAACTTGCACTGACACGTCATTGTCACCTGGACTCCATCATTTACATTGGGGTTCACTCTTGGTGTTTCACCTTCTATGGGTTTGGACAAATGTGTAATGCCATGTGGATAACTCTCTGATGACACAGATTTCACGGGTTTGTAATTGAAACTCGAGAGAGTGAAGAAGAGAGTATGAAGAGGTTCTGCAAGTAGTTTCTGCCTCCTGGGACACAACCCTTAGGAAACAAGCCCCCTACCTGGTGATCGGGACTGAGGCTGACAGATAGCATCTCACCCCCGAGAGACCGAGGGTGAAGTGGGACCGGTGGGGAGAGCCCAGGATCCAACCGGAAGAACCGGGAGGCTGACCAAGAGCCGCAGCCAACCTTGCAAGTGCTGGGTGTGCCGGCTGTGGCTTAAGGGCTTTGCGCACCTTGTTAAGGTTTACTCATTACAACAACCTAGGGAGACACAGGAGGGGAGTAAGGCAGGGAGAGCGTCAGTTCACGCAGCAGACTGGGATCTCCGTGCAGGCAGCCTGGCTCCAGAGCTCACAAATGAACTCTCGGAAGGAACCCAGAGCAGGGCTCCGGCTCGGAGGTGGGACCCGGCCGGCCCAGCCGCGTGGGAATGAGGCGAAGACGGAGCCCAGCCCCGGGAGAGGCACCGCGTGGAGCGGCAGCGCCCTCTGCAGGTGGTGTGGGTCTCCACGCCGCCCTGGCCACGCAGCCCTCTCCCGGACGCCCACCACTCAGCAGGGTTCGGGTTGATCCCACCTAAGCCCTAGCCCTAGGCTAGTCCCGACCCTCGTCCTTCTCTTGTTTACGGAACTCAGTGCTGAGCACGCACTGAGGGCCAAGGTCAGAGCCTGGTCATCTGAGTTGAGAATAGCATCCCAGGCGACCTGAGGCAGGTGCTCCTCAGAATTTAAATAGGATGCTCTTGAAAACATCAAAGACTTTAAGAGTTAAAGAAGCAAAATTCTAGTGACAGAATTTCAGATTGAAGGCTGGATAGCACCAGAGGTATCTGGAGAGCGAGGGAGGCCTACACAGCACCCCCCAAGTCCTGCTGTGTGGACAACCCCCACACTCACCGTGAGGACCGTCTGCTCCCCGCGGGCGCGCAGCCCTTTAATGCTCTGCAGCGACTGTGTCCGTCGTCCCTCTGCTGGGAGGGGGGTGAAATGGGGCGGCAGGCAGGTGGCCGTTAGCCCCCTACCCTGGGGCCTCGAGTGTTTTAGCCGGTTCTGCACAGCTACCCCAAAATAGAAAAGAAAGAGCTCCTAGGTAAAGAATTGTGCTTGCTTTGAAACATGTATTCATCTGATGGTAACCTAGTGTTATTTTCTCAAACATACGGTATAAGACACGTGTGTTTACATACTGTATTACTGTAAGCTAATAATCGTATTATTATCTTATCAGGAACAAGGGCATTTTCCCTTTACCTGTCTCAAGGGTTAGGCTGAACTTCCGTTTCCAAGGTTTGGGAATCCTTTGCTCCAGAGGAGAGAATTAAGTGACTTTTTTCCTCAAAACACTAGCCCATACCTCTCTCCCAAATCTAATCTGAACATGTGTTTTGTTTGACCCACAGTTTTAAACGGAATCAATTGCCAGAATTTAAAAATGTAGGATATTATCTTATGAATTTAGGGTTCTGGTTTCTTTGGAAAAGCCCGAAAATACTGGGCTGGCACTTCCAAGGGAAGCAATTGGCTGAGGCTGAATGGAGACCTACTCTGTCCGTGGGCTGCAGCGCCCCCATGCCTGTTGCTCCCGACAGGGATTCCTAGGGCCAGCTCTGTTTATCCTCTCCTTTCTCAGCTGCTTGGCTTCCATCACTCCCTTCTCTAGTTCAGGAGGAGGAGGGCTCCCAGGGCTCTGCCTGGAAGCAAAAGTTAGTTTACCAAGGGTCAGGAAGGTAGATGGCAGTCGGGCCCTGCAAGGGTGGGGACCTGTGACGTCTGGCACTGATCAGGAGGGGGCAGGTCTTCTAACAGAGCATGGCCACGTGGCTGTCCGGGGAGCCCTGGCAGGGCTGGATGTAGAGGCATGACTGCGGAAGACAGTGGACCTGCATCATCAGAATGGAGCACACAGGCCCCACTTTCCTGAATTGCTAAATTCTAATTTATAAGAACACAAGGGAAAGGATTGGTGGGGGTCCTGGAAAAATGACTTAGTGGATAGGGCTTGAGCTGTATGTAGTTTCAATTAGAAAAATGAAGAAAAGTTACATTTCTTACATGTGAATGTTGTCCGATCATAAGTGCCTTGTGTGTTGGGAGTTTGCCTTACAAAACACTTGCAAGACCTTTCCTGATTATCTGGTTATCAAATTCATTCATTCATTAATATATTCATCATTCATCAGGTATTGGAGAATCTGCTATAGTCATAGTGTAGGGATGTATAATGGTGAACAAGATGTAGTCCCCATTTTTATCTTCCAACTGCTGGGCAAACTTGGGCCAACTACTTCATCTTTCTGGGCTTCACTCTCTTCATTTGTAAAATGGGGCTAAATTATCTTCAATTTCTTACCAACTTTTAAAATACTTTACTGAAGAAAAGAGACATACACATCTGATATCAACACAGGTTTTTTTTTTTTTTATATGAGGAAATAACTAGTTCCTTTATTAGGCTTTGGTTTTTCTTCATGTATCTGATTTCTAGAAGTGAAAATAAAAATACATTTTACTTTTTACTCCAATGTGTTTACTCATCTAAGATTTCATATATGAAGAATTAAATAAAAAAAAGTTTTTGCAGCCACAGCTGGAAGAGAAGGAGGCCAGGGATTGATTATTCTGTCAAAAGCAGACGGTTCTACCATCCCTGAGCCTAGAATTGATGGTGGAAACCTAATGGTGAATGAGGGCCTTGGAGAAAAAGAGACTGACAAGGATATTATGCAGTTGGGGTAATAGGTTTATTATATCTATATACAAGTAAGCATTTACTGATGCTTTGTCAAAAATAAGGGACAAGATAACAAAAACTATTTTAGCACAAAAACAAGATAGCTGCAATAGACCAACACTGAGCTTAAAGACTCTAGGAAGGACACAGAACGTGAAGTGACAGCTTTCGGGTTGTCTAGTCACCCAGACAATGAAGTCAACTGTGCGATACAAGCAACACACGGCAGCAAAACACCATCAAGGAGGCGGGGGCTCACTGGAGGGTAGAGGGAGGCTTGCTGGGCCCGGGGCCACTGATGGGAAAGGGTATTAAAATCTCATAAATCCTCCATATCTCTTTTCCATTTCGGGAACTTCTTTGGAATAACTTTCGCCTTCTTCGTCGGAGGGCAGAGACTCCGCAAAGCGCTTCAGGAAGCCTCCGTACCGTTTCTGGTAGTCCATCCACCACTCCGGGCGGCCCACCCTTCTCATGAAGCCCCCATATCGCTTCTGCAGCTCTTTGGCTTCGTCTTCCAGTTGGGGGCTTCTCTTTAAGCCTCTCATGAAGCCCCCGTATCTCTTGCTCACCTCTTCATCATTATCACCGCCGTCCTGGTGGCGGCCACGCTCCCGGTTGTCCCCCGTTTCCAGCAGCTCCTTCAGCAGGTCCGAGGAGTTGGCCGGGGAGTCGTCCTCCTCCGCGTCCTTCTTCATGAAGCCCCCGTACCGCTTGGCAAGGATTTCAGCCCCGTTGGCCTCTTCCTCCGGCTCCATGGGGTAAAGCTCGTCCATCTTCTTCATGAAGCCCCCGTACCGCTTCATGAAGCCCCCGTACCGTCTGGCCAGCAAATGGCTCTCTTCCTGTTTGCCGCTGTCCCGCAGGGTGCTCGTGCCGTCCTGAGGAAACTCGGGCTTGGACAGCTGCAGGAGCTCCTTGCAGGTCTCCCAGATTTTGAGAGAAGGCAGTTTTCCTTCGCACTCCATCACGCAAGCCTGGGAAAACAATTTGATGTAATGAGGAAAAAAGGCTTCTCTGATTAAGTGAATGAACTTTCGTGGACCAAGATATGCTTGCTTTGATACAGAAACTCCCATCTAATAAGGTCATCTCTATTTTCTTATCACAACTTTTCATCACACTGAACAGGCAAATGAAACAAATGAAAACTGGAAAAGTAGGGGGGGGAATTAACTGAATCAAATTGGAAATCCACATTTGGATTTTAAACCCATTGTAGATACTGCACCATTTCAATATTTTATTTTATTATTTTTTTAAATTTCAGAATATTATGGGGGTGCAAACGTTTTGGTTACATGAATTATCAATATCTTAACAGATTTTTTCACCTATTTTAACTTAGATTGTCTGCCTTTACAATCGAATTTGCCTGGATAATTACTGCTGATGTCATTTTGTTTGAGATTTTTCTATTCAAAAGGGAGAAATTTTTGTTTACCTAATCAGGGACATTTCCTCAAAATTCCTTTTATCTTCTTGTCTTACTGATAGAATCTATATTAATAATATAAGATGCGTTTGCTTTCTTGTGTTAATATTTTACCTAAAATAGTATCTAATATTCCTGCAAACACAATCTTCAAATAAAAATTTCAAAATAAGTTTAAAATCTCAATTTAAATCTTATGAATTATTTGAATTCTGATATATTAATTTGTTGAAAGTAGAGATGTTTTATTTTTTCCTTTTTCCTTGTTGATTAAAACAGATTTTATCACCTGAACCAAATGTCTATAATGATGAGATCAGATATGAAATTATACATATGCAAATGCACAAATTATTCATGTTTATTTTCTTAACATTTAGACACTAGTGTACAGAAAAATCCTTTCCCAGGGAAGTCATGTTATTTGATAAAATAGAAATGATCAGCATAAAATTCTTTCCTTTTTATTAAACAGTAATTAAATTCAAATCATTGTAAGTCTATATATTCTAATGATCTTAAGATTTTTTTTTCTATTCAACAGATCACTTGGGTATGATAAAAATAGCACCAATATTACATGAACATTTAGAAAATACATATGATATTTCTAGCATTTCAGAGGTTTTTATAGTCGTCTGAAATCTAGTTATAGATCCCAGGGTTATAGGCAGAAAAGCCAGGACCTTTCTTGGTATTTAAAAATATACTGGTATATTAATTGATGTTAAAAACACACATTATTTTCTCAGTGAAAGAAAGCATCTTATTAATGCAACAAATCCTTAGGGTACATATTTAACCAGTTCTTAATGATTATTTAAGCATTGTATCTGAGCAAATTAAATACAGGGGTATATAAAAATCTAAAGATGATACAATTAAAATGGTTTAGTTTATTCCTGATATCTGATGAAGCAACCAAACATCATTAAAAGCTTAAGATGTTCAAGGGGCAATAATATTTCCATTCTAAAATTCTATTTAAATGATCTTGTTGCCAAAAATTAATGTTCAATATTTTGTATACTAATACCAAAAGACTTTTAAATGTATGCAATATGGGATTTCTTCAAAAACCAATAGTGACAAATAATCAGAAAAACACACTCATACTAAAGCAATGATGTTAGTTTATGGCTCCCATAGCCATGTATATGTCTTTTGTGGTATGTATCTCACTCTGTGTGCTATGGGCAAGATCCTGTTAGATAGTAAGTGCTATTTGTACTTGTGCTATGGCACACCTGCTCATCTTTGCACGCACCGTAGTACCAAGCATAAGTGTCTTTCACATGGTACAAGCACAATAAATATTTGTTACATTGATTTTACTATATAGTTTTGGCTAGGCAACCTCATTTCTCATATGTCTGTTGCATCTGAGCTAAACTTCCAAAACTGCCATTCTGCCAACTGCCATCATTCTAGCAACATAGTCATTAACTAAACCTTTTGCCACTGAGAAAATAACATCCTTAAATATAAGCCCCAACACAAAACAAATCAGTTAGTTATTATTCAAAATGCCTTTCTACAAAACTATATTTTTATTTTATTTTTCAAGTTGCTAATACTGCATGTGCAATACCTTCATGGGGATTAAAAAATAATAAAAAGCTACAACAAGAGCATAAAAAGCACTGAGGAAAATTCTGGAAAGAGCAGTTAGTCTCCATCTCCCCCATCCCCTACTCCTGTTAAATGATGAGAGGAGGGTGAGAGAAAGAAGAGAAGTCAGGATTTTGGATGATACCCAGGGAAAGACTAGCTGCCACCCAGTGAGCTCAAGTTCATCAACAACACCAAAGGAAGATGAGTAGCCTTTTGGGAGCTTGGTGAAGTAAGCAAATGAAACATGGAAAAAAATTGAACAGGCATTGTTAAATGTCAGTTATATTAATTCACTGAATCACATAATTTGGGTAAATCTGATACTTCTTTGAGGTCAGACTGTGTGATTTGAAAAATTCTACTAGAATCCACATATCATTTATGTAGATGACAGAGAAGATAGGGGAGGGGGCTGAGGGCCGGACATGTCAAACAGGGAAACCTCAAAATCCACCTGACTGGGCAGGGGGAATTATGGGACCAGAAAATGGGGTCCTGCAAATGGCATGTTTGGATTTCTCTCTCTCCATCTGTGAGTAAAATTCTTTACTCACAAGATCTATCTTTATGTTTGCAGCACTTGCTCAATTTTCAAGCATGGCTTAAAAGCTCATGACTACAGGAGAAGGAAGAAAGGTGGATGAAGTGGATTGTGTTCCCTATTGACGATGGAACATTTTTCTCATAGTTTAAATACGCAACCCTACTAAGGCCAAGTCTACATGTATCAAATGAAATAGATCAGGTAATTCAAATACTCAAATGAAACAAACAAACATCTAACCTGCCTTACATACCACAGATTTTGGAATCCTTTCCTTAATTTTCTCTCCTTTTCAAGCATCTACATAACATAGCATTTCTTCAACTGTTCAAATGAGCCTAAATCTGCTTAGATTACTTTCCATTGAGCTTTTAAAGTCATCACAGAATTTCAATAAATTTCAAAGGCAGTGCAAAAAATCGTTAGTGGAACTAGTTAAAAGGAAACTCCCTGAGTTTCAAGGTGGGGCATTCTGCCTCCGTAGAGCACCAGAGGTAATTCAAGAGCCCATGGACTATGATTAAAATGAGGCTTTTGTCCACAGCTTCCCCCCGCCCCAGGGTCCTCCTAGTGTAGGACCTTGGACTGTTGCCACCTCTTTGGACACTGGTCACCTCTCCTGTGCCTGTCTCATAGCCAAATTAAAATGTTTTCAGTTGATATTACGAAAGTGCAGTAAAAACAAGACAAGTTGAGTTCCTGCGTCACTTGCTTGTAAGACAATTATGAGCTCTTTTTCTCCTGTCTCCTGCGGTTTCCCCTTTCCCTGCCTTTATCCCTTCCCCTGCCCTTTATCCCCTTCCCCTGCCTTTATCCCCTTCCCATCTCCTTGCTCTCTCCTACCCACAGGTGAGGGTAAGGGCATAAGGAACCCGAGGTTAAGAGAGCTAAGAAAGTCAAAGAAAGGCCACGCAAGTCACTAACGACAAAAATGACACTCTTTGTAGGAAGGATGGCCGTGTGGAGGGGGCCTTACTCGGGATGTGATAGGAGCTGGGGTGATTGACCGTCTTCCTTCCCACAGCCTAGGAGAGAACCCAGTGCTATCCGAGGTGCTGAAGACAGCACATTTTGGGGTTCCCGAATCCCCAGGTTTAAAAGAAACGTGATTTGCGAGGATAAACCGCCGCCTTTACCGGTCCCTAGAGAGTCGTGGGTCCCCGAAGCTAACAGCCAGGGCGGGACCTCGGTCAGCGTTCCAAGACCAGCCGGGACACCCGGGTCACCAAGTGTTTGTGCCACTGCGGCTCCCACCGCGTGTGACCGTGAGACGCGCCTCACGGCGGGCGGCGGGCTGTCCGGGGACTATAACGGCGACTCGCTCGCTCCCCGCACGCAACACTCACCAGGAAGTTGATGTCTGCCGGGCGCACCAGGCGGTAGCTGCACGTCCCGCAGTCCTGGCTGCATTCCGCCCGCACGGTCGCCAGGAGCCCGGGTCCGAGCACCAGCAGCCAAGTGCAAAATCTCAAGAACCGCGCCATGGACTGGAGGAGAGAAAGAAGGACGCGCGCTCCGAGCCTGCCCGGGCGCAGCACGGGTCCCTCGGAGGGACTCCTCGCCGCGACAGCCCAGATGGGGATTGTGGAGCAAGAGCCCTTAGGGACGTTCCTTTCTGGGCCTCCACCCGCCCGGACAACACCTTTTAGGGAGACCTGGGGACGGCCCAGATCTCCTCAAAGCTGCGGGGTTGGCTGCCTGGGCACCCGGCTCTCTTCCTCGGCGTCCACCGCCCGGGGCAGCATTCTGGAGGGAACGCCCGAGACCGAGTGCCAGAGAGTGGGCGCCCGGGGAGGCACGACATTGACCCGGGTCACAAAGAGGCACCGGGAGAAAGCTGGGGAACCCATGCCATTGCGGAGTAAAAGAGAGCAGATGGATGTCCCCAAACCCGCGCAGCAAAGGCGAGTTTGGGGACAATTCACTCACGTGGACGCTGTTCGGATGGAGCAGGCTGGTCAGAAACACCGGGTCCCAGACACGACTCTAGAAGGAAGAGAAGGCAAGTGTGAGGCGGGCCGGCGACGGGGAGAAGCGGGCCGGGTTGCGCTGGCAGGCGCGGGCCTCACCGTCGCGGTCCTCAGCGTCGCCGCGGGGCCCCGGGCCAGGCTGCCGGGCTCGAGCGCCTGCCTCGCCGTGCGGGGCTAACGGCGGCTGGAGCCACTTTATAATTAGCCCCAAACCGAAGGAGGCGCGCGCGCCCCAATCGCCGGCGGGCTGCAGCTGACGCAGGCCCTACGCCAGCCCCGCGCGGACGCCTTCGCGGGAGGGGTGGGTCCCGCGCATCCACGCGCCGCTCCCCCGCCGACGGTGGGGGTTGGGGGGCATGGAGACGCTTGGTGGCTCACCTCAGTGCCGGGTGACAAACCTAAGGCTGTTAGGAAGTTTGGAGAGAGTGGAATAGGATCAAATTTCCCCGCATAAAGTCACCGAAATTGCACGGGGGGGGGGGGGGGGCTGCGGGCTCCAGGCAGCCAACCGAGGTGGGGGCGTTCGGAAGGGCAAATGGACTGGCTTAGATTTCTGGGATGTGTTGGAGACCCTCCAAGCGGATGAATCTGACCTTTTCCCTCCTCCTCCCGGGGCCCCTTCGTGGGTCATCGTGGGCACCGAGCGCAGCCATCCCGAATGGTGGCCTTTTATCCCCCAGTCTTCCTCCCCCCCCTGCACTTGACTTCCAGTTCCTTGCTGCAGCGTCTTAACAGCTTCAGGCGCGCACTAGGCGCTCAATTAATGGTTACAGGAATGAATGATTGGAACTTTCTGAGAATCTGAAAATCTGGGGACGAAGTTTTTCCTTTTCCAGTTAGGGATACCCTGGTCAAGCGCAGAAGCAGGCAAAACCTCAGGTTTTCGAAAGGCTTTCCACCTGGGACCGCGCGCCGTTCAGACGCTGTGGGAGGGGACCCATATCTATCCAGCTCCCTAGGGGGGCTCCCAGGCCCGGGACCCGCTGCCCTGAGCGCGCTGTCCAGGGTGTCCTGGGGGTGCTTGATGAGTGAGAGGAGGTGCTGGGGCGGGTGTGATGTCAGCGTTCCAGGAGTGTGGTGATGAGAAAGCGATGAGGGACGCGGTCCCCAGGGCGCCAGGGATTGGAACATCCTGTCCACAGGGAGGGGACTGAGAAGCTGGGACTGTCGACTGAGACCCGCTCTCTCACTTCCTGGCTCTGCAAAAGATTGCTAAGTGGCAAGCTACTTAACATTGTCTGAGGCCTCAGTTTTCCCATTTGGAAAATAGGGACAGAAGTAATACGTCATTCATAGGGTTCCGGAGAGACTCAAATGAAATACTGGATGAAATCACTTAGCCTCGTGCCTGGCATATAGCAAGCCCTCCAAGCGTGTTTTTAACCATTTGTCATCCATCTACCTTTCTGTCTGTCTGTCTGTCCATCATCTACCTTACATCTATTGTCTATTTATCCATCCACCTATGTTTCTATCTTTCCTGGACCTAGGGAGAAACCACATACAGTTCCAGAGCCCATACATAAAGAGCCCCGGGGCTTTCGTAGCCATTTGCACCCTCCGCAAAGGACAAGCCACCAACCGTCGTGGGGACAAGCAGCCGCACTGTTCCGGCAAAGCTCCAGCCGCGCAGCTTCTCCCATTTTAGTCGCTAGAGGGCAGCACTCTCCTGCGTAGGTTGGGCGTTCTGGGCACTGGGGTCTTTTAGATTCTCCGCAGCTCTCAATAGGCGGGCTTGGGACACCGCACCGGGAGTAGCCCGGGAGCTGCACCCGCACACCCCTGTCTTCCCGGACCGGGCAGCCCTGTAGCCGCGGCGGGAAAGCAGAACGCTGGCGTGGGGCGGGAGAACGCCGGGCACGGCCCTAGGAAGCCAGCACTGCCCTCAAACCAGGAGAGCAGGAGTTTTCCGCTTTGGCCTTTTAGGCTCTTCCCATCAGGGGGCTGACGGTGTCCTCTCCAGCTCCTTACCCTCTCCCCAACGCAAATGAGAGATTTCGTCCGTCTTTACTTAAAGGAGCTAGTCCCCTGTCTTTGCGCAGGCTTTGGGAAGGAAGCCAAGTACACTGCAGAACTCAGTGCGGAAAGTAGTAAAGGAAACTTGCCATATCCGAGCGCTTGCATAGCTGGGACCACCGAGAAGTTTAACCCAGGAGGCTGGGGAGGGTGTGTGTGTGTGTGTCTGTGTGGAATCACCATACCACGTGATGCTTCCTTAGGGTACACGGTGCTGGACACGGAAGGTCTACTTAGGATCTTGGAAAAGTAGATGCTTAAGTTTGGAAGGGGCCTTAAGGATAATTCATCCCAATCAACCATTCTACAGATGGCAAAAACCGAGGCTCAGAACATCCAGGTGACCTGCGCAGGCAGTGGCGGAACCAGCTTTCCTAGCCTCTCTAGGGGGGCTTGTTCCCTGGCACCTACCTCAGGCCTAGATTGTTTCTGTTGGAATTATTATATACATGTTTGCTCTGAGTTGGTGTCTCTTGGTTCCTCTGCATTTTTCTCTGTGGCTCCTTAAATGTCAAGGGGAGGAGAAAAGAAAGGGAAAGAGAGGGCGCCCCCAGGCGTAGCGCAAGGGAACTGAGTCCCCAACTAGCCGAGTAGCCCAGATGCTTGGGATGAAGTCGGTACTCAATAAATATTTGTTCACTGGGTGATTGAATGAATGAATGAAGTAAGGGGAGGTCGACACCTTGTTTGCATACCCCAAATCAGTGACAGTCTCTTCCCATCACCCTCCCCCATCTATCTGGGAAGATAAAAGTCATACATTTCTGTACTCATTTCTTTATATTTGAATGGTGGCAAAGAGTTGTAAGAAATTCATTTTTTAATGATCTTTTAAATATTTATCAAGAACTAATAGATTTTGCAGTTATGGTCTGGGGAAAGAAAACAAACTACTCCAGAAGTCAGACTGAAGGGGATCTGTCTTAAAGGATTTAATCCAGAGAGTTCTGATTCTCAGATCAGAATTAAGATCTCATCTTTTTCTGATAGTAGGATCCCAAGCATTAGCCCAAAGAGATTCAGCTCAGAGACCAAGAAATGTGACTTTTAAAGCCCTAATGATGAATGTTGTTTTACTCAGTTCTTAGGTGTTCTGGGAGCCTAAAAGGTGGGATTTTAAAAAGTCCTCTTACATCATTTTTAGAATGGAATATGCCTAAATTATGTCTTTCAGTCTTTCAGATATCTGTTCCTCTCCTCCAAAACACATATATTTTATCACAGAAAGCTGTTTTGTTTTCTGCCCTTCTCTCTCCAAAGTAGCAGTAGTGGCAACAAGGCAGTTCTGCACTCTAGAGATTGCATAATGTTTCAGAGTAAAAGCACTGTGTTCTAACATTTCAGATGTTTGGAGTCAAGCCAGAAGCAGGGAATTTTGCCTGTTTTCAGTTATAATCTAAAGTATACACTTTGCAAAATGTGATTCTGTGAGCTGGGCGTGTTACCATTAAGTATCACTGTTAAGGGATTCTTTTTCAGACTGGCTCAAAACACTGGAACAGAGCAGCTGTAAGTGGAATCAGTTTGAGGAAGATGTTTTCATGGTGTCATAAGTCCCCATTTTAAGGAAAGTGAATGCTGGTATGTTCTCATTTCCAAAAATCCAGGAAACAGAATAAAATCCCTTGGAAGAAAAAGTAACCTGATACAAAGTTGCCTATAATTGAGTTTAAAAAATAGAAAATGTGTCAATGTGTGTACAGGGAGGTAGAAAGGAAAGGTAAACTAAGGATATCAAACATACTGTTTATGCACTGTAAACTTAGAATTGAGTTGCACTTCCTAAATTTGACCTTCAGTTCTCAGAAAGGGAAAAGATAAATTTTAGTATTAAGCATAGCTAAATAGACAATGAATAAAGCAAGTCATATAATGACTCATTAGATTAAAAAAATATGTAGCAGTGAATCCAACCAATACAGGCTTTCTTGAGCAGCTTGACTTTTAATAACAACTTTTGGAATTGCCTTGAGGAATTTAATAGCCACTGCAGAGAATCAGTCATGTTTAAAAATTGTATTGCCTCATTGGACACAAACCTTATTTAATGACTTGACTTTGATTTGTTTTTGGTTGTTTCTAAAATCAAATTCCATATCCCATCTATGGGACATAGAAGGCACTCAAAAATATTAATTGAAAGAATGAATGAAACATCCACCAAGGAAACGATGTCTACAGTTGACAGAATGCTAAAAGAGAAGTTCTAAAGAGGTTTTGAGAAATAATAAATAATTGGAGTAAATGCAATGGCTCCAGGTTACCAGGTTCTTAAGAAAATTCCTTTGCATATGGCCTATAGCACAGATATTTTCACATAGTAGGTACTCAGTAAAGTTGCTGTTAAAAAATGTGTTCTTGCTTATAGTTACATCTTACATAGCTCCCATGTGCCTGGATGAACTCAAGAAGTCAAAATGTTTTCATAAAATTATACAGAGAAAGACTTTGAATCCCTGCAAAGCTGATAAATAAAAAGCTGAACAAATTGAAAAACTATCAACTCTTCTTAGATCCATTAGAGAGGTGGGGTCACGGGACAAACCACTCCCCCCATCCCAAATTGAAGAGCCCAACAAGTGAACACAAAGAATCTCAGCTTGCTGGTGCAGAAGCCCATGAGCACAAACCTTCAAGAGAACCAGTGCAGAGGTAGGGCAACCTGAATTATAGGCTGACAGATTCCTGGAGTCTCAATGTGAAGCAATCGGAGATAAAAATTCCAGCAGGATTTTTTATCCTGTAACCCAGTCATATGGAGACCATCACACTTTAGTGAGTTTTACGTCTCGGAGCTCAGCCTGATCCTCACAGTGAATATTGGAGAAAAATTCCCTTGTCCTTCCAGGAGGGAAAGGGGAAAAGGAGCAATTTTGAAATATGCCAGAGCCTGTTCTTCTTAACAAGGTCTTCCCTCAAGAGATACTAGTTAACTAGAGCCTAATCTGCTCTAGTTAACTGCTGGAATTTTATCAGAAACTAGCTGACTAGGGGAAGAGAAATCCCCAACTTCAGCCCATTGCAGCCATTATGTCCCACTGAAGAAGAGGAGGAGAAACTTTATTTAAAAATAAAATCCTAAGCCCCTTGCTGACTGAACAGACCCTATCTTGGCTAAAGGGATCCTAGAAGAACCTTAAAAACTGAGTTCCTGGCCATGAAGGGAAGGGAGTTTGGACACACCTCATTATATGCTTCCCCGCTTTGGAGTTTAGACAAAATTGACTAGCAATGTTAAAACAGAGATTGTAAGATTGACAAAACAGACTCTGTGACAGTAAGATACTAAATTATTAACAGGACCTAAGACCATGCAAGGCAAAAGTTCAGTCACACCTGTAGGTCATCAATTTGCTTAATATTAATAGTTCATCTGAGTCAGTATATCATGGCTTACCCTCTGATTCTGACTTCCTTGTTTCAACTTTAAACATTCCAAGGCTTTAAACAAAGCTTTATTTCTTTAACCAATTACAAATCAAAGAATCACTGAACCTACCCATAACCTGTAAGCACCTATTTTGAGATGTCCTGCCTTTTGGAACATATCCCACACAGATAAGGGGGGCTATTATATTTCTGTTTGAGGTGATTTGTGTAATGTCTACTTGTGAACCAAGTAGGTGATAAGCTCCAACTAGCCCTTGTCTGTCTTGACAGCTGGAAACCTCAGTTCTTACAACTTCTTTTGACATGTAACCAGCCTTTGTATTGAGTAAAGACTGACAGCCACTTAGTAAAATAACAACAACAACAACAACAAAAAAGAGCAGAAATGAATGAAATTGAAAACAGGAAATCAATAGAGAAAAACCATAAAACCGAAAGCTAATTTTCTGAAAGGAGTAATAAAACCAATAAACTAACTAATTAAGGGAAAAAAAAGTGAGGACACACATTACTCATATCAGAAATTAAAAAGGGGACATAACTACAGATCACATGTATATTAAAAGACTAATAAAGGAATACTATGAACAACTCTATGAATGCTATGAACAACCCACAAATTCAATAACCAAGATGAAATTAAACAATTCCTTGAAAGGCACAATCTACAAAAACTGACACAAGAAGAAACAGACAATCTTAATAGACCTATTAAAGAAATTGAAACAATGGTTAGTAACCTTCCAATGCAGAAATCATCGGGCCCGTCCAGATGAGTTCACTGGGTGAATTCTACTAAACATTTTGGAAAGAAAGCATACCAATTCTCTGTAATATCTTTTAAAAGGTAGAAGCAGAAGGAATACTTTCCCACTCATTCTGTGAGGCCAGTATCACCCTGACACCAAAAACAGACAAAGGCATTATAAAAAAAGAAAACTAAAGACCATTATCTTCCCTGAACATAGATGCAAAAATCCTCAACAAAATAACTAGCAAATCAAGTTGAACAATGTATTTTAAAAAATTATACACCATGACTAAGTGTAATTTATCCCAGTTATGCAAATTTTGTTCAACATTTAAAAATCAGTTAATGTAAGTAATCACATCAATAGACTAAATAAACATTACATGATCATATCAATAGATACAAAAAAGCATTTGACAAAAATCCAACAACTATTCATGATAAAAACTCGCAGTAAACTAGGAATAGAAGAGAACTTCTTCAAACTAATAAAGACTATCTACAGAATACCTACAGCCAATATCATGATTGATAATGACAAACTCAAAGCTTTTCCATTAGGAAGAGGAACAAGGCAAATATGTCCTCTCTCATCACGGCCTTTCAACATTGTACTGGAAACCCTAGCTAATACAATAAGATAAGCAAAGAACATAAAAGATATACAGATTGGGAAGGGATAAATAAAACTATCTTTGTTCACAGATGACATGATAATCTATGTAGAAAATCTGAAATAACCAACCAGAAAACTCCTGGAACTAATAAGCAATCCTAGCAGGGTTGGAGGGTATTAGGTTACTACTCAAAAGTCAATCACTTTTCTATATACCAATGAACAAGTGAAATTTGAAATTAAAAACACAATACCATTTATACTAACATCCATAGAAATGAAATAGGTATAAATATAACAAAATATGTGCAAGATCTATAGGAAAACCATAAAACTATGATAAAAGAAATCAAAGAAAAATTAAATAAATGGGGAGATATTACATGTTCATGGATAGGAAGACTCAATATTGTCAAGATGTCAGTTCTTCCCAACTTGATTTATAGATTCAATGCCATCTAATCAAAATCCCAGCAAGTTATTTTGTGATTATTGACAAAATGATTCTAAAGTTTATATGGGGAGGTGAATCACCCAGAATAGTCAACAAATATTAAAGGAGAAGAACAAAGTTGGAGGACTGATACTACTTCAAGACTTACTATTATATAAAGCTATAATAATCAAGACAATGTGGTAGTGATGAAAGAATAGACAAATAGATCAATGGAACAGAATAGAGAGCCCAGAAATAGACCCACATTAATATAGTCCATTGATCTTTGACAAAGGAGCAAAGGCACTACAATAGAGAAAAGATGGTCTTTTCAACAAATGGTGCTGAAATAAATGGATATTTATATTCGAAAAAATGAATCTAGACACAGATCTTATACTCTTTATAAAAATTAACTCAAAATGAATCACAGACAGGTCTAAATGTAAAATACAAAACTATGACACACCAAAATCCCTATTAGAACTAGTCAATGAATTCAGTAAAATTGCAGGATACAAAATCAACCTATAAAAATTAATTGTTTCCACACATTAACAATGAACTATCTGCAAAAGAAATCAAGTAAACAATTCCATTTATAATAGCATAAAAATTACTTAGGCATAAAATTAACCAAGAAGGTAACAGATCCTCACACTGAAAACTAATAAAACATCAATGAAATAAATTCAAGAAGACACAAACAAATGGAAAGATATCCTATGTTTATGAATTAGAAGAACTAATATTGTTAAAATGTCCATACTCCCCAAAGGGATCTAAAGATTCAATGTAACTCCTATCAAAATTCCAATGACTTTTTTTCTGCAGACATAGAAAAAGAATACTTAAATTTGTATGAAACCAGAAAACACCCAAATAGCCAAAGTAATTTTGAGCAAAAAGAATGAAACTGAAAGTGTCACACTACATGATTTAAAATATACTACAAAGCTATAATAATCAAAACAGCATGATGCTGTCATAAAAATAGACATATAAACCTTTGGGAAAGCAGAACAGCATGGAAAGCCCAGAAGTAAATCCATGCATTTATGGTTAATTGATCTTTGACAAAGGTGCTAAGAACACACAGTGGGAATGGATAGTCTCTTCAATAAATGGTGTTGGGAAAACTGGATATCCACAACAAGCAGAAGAATGAAATTGGATCCTATCTTACGACATATTGAATGCTGTAATGAACACTGGAGTTCTAATATCTCTTCAAAATTCCGATTTCAATTATTTTGGGTAAATATACAGAAGTGGGATTACTGAATCACTTGGTAGTTCTATTTTTGATTTTCTGAGGATTTTCCATAGTTACTGCATCATTTTATATTTCCATCAACAGTCACAAGGGTTCTAACTTTTCTACAACCTTGCTAAAACTGTTATTTTCTGTTTTTTTTGGATAAGAGGTGTGAGGTAGTATTTTATTGTAGTTTTGATTGGCATTTCCCTGATGATTATGCATGTTGGGCACCTTTTGATATACCTATTGGCTACTTATATGTATTATCTGGAGAAATGTCTACTCAAGTCCTTTGTCCATTTTAAATCAGATTGCTTGTTTTTTTTCCTATTGAGTTGTATGCCTTATATATTTTGGATATTAACACCTTATCAGATATATGGTTTGCAAATATTTTCTCCCATTCTATAGGTTGCCTTCTCACTCTGTTAATTATCTTCTTGACTATGCAGAAGATTTTTAGATTGATATAGTTCTATTTGTTTATTTTGCTTTTGTTGCCTGTGATTTTGGTGTTATATCTAAGGAATTGTTGTTAAGACCAATGTAATGAACATTTTCCCTGACATTTTTCTTCTGGTAGTTTTGTAGTTTCAGGTCTTATGTGTAAGTCTTTAAGCCATTTTGTGTTGATTTTTGTGTATGGTATAAGGGTCCAATTTTACTCTTTTAAATCTGTATATCCAGTTTACTCAACATCATCTAGTGAAGAGACTATCCTTTCCCCATTGTGTGGTATATGCTCCTTTGTCAAAAATCAATTGACCAGATAGGCATGGGTTTATTCCTTTGCTCTCTATCCTATTCCATTGGTCAGTGTATCTGTATTTATGCCAATACTATACTGTTTTTATCAATGCAGATTTTTAATATTTTTTGAAATCAGGAACTGTGAGGCCTCAAGCTTTGGTCTTTTTTTCCCTCAAGATTGTTTTGGCTATTCAGAATCCTTTGTGGTTCCTTATGAATTTAAATTTATTTTTTATTTTTTGTGAAAAATGCCATTGGGGTTTTGATAGAGATTGTGTCAAATCTGCAGATTGCTTTGGGTAGTACAGACATTGTAACAATATTGCCTTCCAATCCATGAACATGGAATGTATATCTATTGTGTCTTCTTTAATTCCTTTCAGCAATGTTTTATAGTTTTCAGTGTACAAGTCTTTCATTTCTTTGGTTAAGCTTATTCTTAAGCCTATCCTTTATTGATGTTATAGCACATTGTTTTGTTAATTTCCTTTTCAGATTATTTATTAGTGTATAGAAACAAAACTGATTTTTATATGCTGATTTTGTGTCCTGCAACTTTACTGAATTTGTTTATTTGTTTTAATAGTATTTAGGTGTATTTTTTATGGTTTCTATATATAAGACCATGCCATCTGCAAACAGAGATAATTTTATTTCTTCCTTTGAGATGTGAATGCCTTTTATATTCTTTTCTTGCTGAATTGCTGTGGCTAGGACTTTAGTTACTATGTTGAATAGGAGTGAGACAAGTCCTTTCCTTGTTCCTGATCTTAAGAGAAAAAGCTTTTAATTTTTCACCATTGAAATATATGTGTGAAATATATGTGGAATTTTCATATATAGCTTTATTCTGTTGAGGTAATTTTCTTCTTTTCCTAGTTTCTTGAATTTTCTTAAAAATAAAAGTGGTGAATTTTGTCAAATGGTTTTTCTGCATATATTGAGATGATTATGTGATTTTTATTCTCTGTTCTGTCAACGTAGGGTATCACATTGAATGATTTTCATATATTGAACCATCTTTGTGTTTCAGGGATAATTCTCACTTGGTCATGGTTATGATCCTTTTAACGTGCTGTTTGCTCATAATATTGTTGAAGATTTTTGTATCTGCATTCATCAGGGATATTGGACTGTAGTTTCCTATTCTCACAGTATCTTTTTCTGCCATTAATATCAGGGTAATGTTGGCCTCATAAAATGAATCTATAAGTAGTCTTTGATTTTCAATTGCTAACAAAAGTTTGAGAAAGATTTGCATTAATTTTTCTTTCTTTAAAATTTTTAAAATGTTTATTATGGGTATATTATAGTTGTATATCTTTATAGGGTGCATGTAATGTTTTGATACAGGCATACAATGAGAATTAATCAATTCAGGGTAATTGGGGTATCTATCACCTCTGGCATTTAACGTTTCTTCGTGTTAGGAACATTCCAATTCTACTCTTTTAGTTATTTTAAAGTATAATATAACTTATTGTTCATTATATCATTTTGTTGTGCTATCAAATATTGTTCATTCTATCTAACTATATTTTTGCACTTGTTAACCATCCCTACTACCCTTCCCAGCCTCTGCTGTCATTCTACTCTCTCTCTCCATAAGATCAATTGTTTTTAATATCTAGCTCCCATATATAAGTGAGAATATGTGACATTTGTCTTTATGTGCTTGGTTTATTTCACCTAACATAATGTTCTCCAGTTCCATCCATGTTGTTTCAAATGACAGGATTTCATTCTTTTTTGTGGTTATATAATATTCCATTGTATATGTGTACCCCAATTTATTTATCCATTTATAATCTCTAGATGGACATTTAGTTTGATTACATATCTTGGCTATTGTGAATAGTGCTGCAATAAACATAAGAGTGCATATATATCTTTTTGGTATATTGAATTCCCATCTTTTGGATATGTACTCAGCAATGGGATTGCTAGATCATATGGTAGTTCTATTTTTAGTTTTCTGAGTAACCTCCATACTGTTCTCCATAGTGGTTGCACTAATTTACATTCCCACCAACAGTGTATGACAGTTCCCCTTTCTCCACATCTTCATCAGTATTTGTTATTGCCTGTCTTTTTGATAAAAGCCATTTTAACTGGGGTTAGATGGCATCTCATTGTAGTTTTGATATGCATTTCTCTGAGGACTAATGATATTGAGCATTTTTTCATATACCTGTTGGTTATTTATGTCTTCTTTTGAGAAATGTCTAATCAGATCTTTTGCCCATTTTTACATCAGATTATTTGATATTTTTCTATTGAGCTCCTTACATATTTTAGTTTTTAATCCCTTGTCAGATGGGTAGTTGGCAAATATTTTTTCCCATTCTGTGGGTTCTCTCTTCACTTTGTTGATTGTTTCCTTTGCTAAGCAGAAGCTTTTTAGCTTGTGATAAAGTAATTATTGATAAGGATGAATTTACTATTGCCATTTTGTTAATTGTTTTCTGTCTGTCTTTAGCTCTTTTGTGTCTCTTTTCCTCTCTTGCTGTCTTTCTTTGTTTTTTGTTGGCTATTTGCAGTGACATGCATTGATACTTTTTTTATTTTCTCTTATGTGTCTTCCCAAGGTATATTTTTTTGTGGATGTTACAAAACATCCTTTAGTTATCACAATCTACTTTAAGCTGATAATAACTTAAATTCAATCGTACACAAAAACTATATACTTTTACTCCTCCACCTTTATGTTATTGATATCACAAATTATATATTTTTACATTGTGTATCCATAACATTTTATAGTTTGTTTTTTTATCTTTGTCTTTTAACTTCTATACCAAAATTAAAAGATTATTTATGTTCTGCTGTTACAATATTACAATATTTTGTATTTGTCTCTCTATATATATACCAGCAAACTTTATATTTTCTTGTGCTTTTGTGTTTAGCATTTTTTTTGTTTGTTTGTTTTAACCTGAAGTACTCTCCTTAGTGTTCCTTGTAAGGCAGGTCTTGTCATGACGAATCTCTCAGCTTTTGTTTATCTAGGAAACTATTTATCTCTCCATTTTTGAGGGATAATTCTGTCAGATACAATATTCTTGGTTGGCAAATAAAAAATCTTTTATCACTTTGAATATAACATCTCACTTCCTTGTGACTTTCCCAGTTTCTGCTGAGTAATCCACTGATAGTCTACAGGGGTTTCCTCGCCTGTGATGACTTGCTTTTCTCTTGCTGCTTTCAAAATTCTTTTCATCTTTGACAATTTCAGTATTATGTGCTTGGAATGGACTTCTTTATTAATGACCCTTTTTGTTGTGCCATATTAGCTTGAATTTATTTTTTGTTGACTCTTAATTAAGCTTGAATTTCTGACCAAAATGGCCTTTTCCCAGTTACTGGATTGTCATGTTCTTGGCCTCTTATTTTTGGAGCTATGATTTGGTTGCCTTAGGAGAGTGTTCAAATAATGACAGAAAGGGAGTATTTTGATAATGGTTGAAGGAAACAGGCTATTTATCTACATGGATCCAGTGCTCCATATAAAAAATTACAATGATAGAACAATTTATAATAACTGCAGGTAGAAAACTGCTTCATAAAACTGTTACAAGATATTCCTAAAGAAAAGAACCTATAGATAGAACACAGAAATATTATTGATATTTTATTTGGGATATATTATGTAGCATTAATCTCCAGTGCTTCTGTAGGTAGCAGAGCCAATTAGGGGAAAAATACGTAGGAGAAGTGTTTAGACCAGGGTGCTCAGGGTTCTACAGGGGGGCGGGATTCACGCCAGTGGAGGAGACAGGAGAGGGTGCCCAGGACGAGGCAGAGTGACAGGACGGAGCCTGCCAGTGAACGGAGCTGTTGAGGGGCCACGGAGTATGCATAAGGCTTGGTCTGATAGAAGCAGCTTCTGGTGAGATCAGGTGGAGGGCTGTGGGAGTCAAAGAGGAAGAGAGGAGACTGATCCCTCAGCCACTCTGAGTGAGAAGCTGCAGTCAGGAGGGACCCTTGCTCAGGCCTGCAGGTATGTAGCTACCTGGGCAATGTGGCAGAGGGACAAGGACTGTGAGGATGAAGCCTCTGTGGGATCAGTGCTGGGGGAGAACAACTGGTCACTTACTTCTCTCTTAAATTGTCATTTTTTGCCTCTCTACTGCTTCTTAGTCCTTATATATCTGTATAAGTATACAAACTTGCTTACTTTTCTTCTGTTTTTACAAAAGCACTTTCCAAATCTATAATGATTCTCCTTCTTGCCCAACTTCTGTCATAGCTCATCATCCCAGGCAAGACCACTGAAGAATGGTCTTTTGTTAGCCCTCCTTCATCTCCTATGAATCCCTTATCCGCTGACAATTTGTTTTTATTCTTATCATTCCGATAAAATTATACTTGTTAAAATCAGAAAAAAAAAACCTTTTAGATGAAAATCCAACAAACCCCTGTTCAGCCATTATACCACTTGCTGTATCTTCAATATTGGACCCCACCATCCCCTCCCTCCTTCTGGATATTCTCCACCATGCTGTTTTCTGGCAACTTTTTGGTTGTTGCTCTTATTCTGTCCTGGATTTTTCTTTCTCCATGTGTCCCTTAAATGGTGATGTTCCATATAGCTTTTTCTCAAGTTATGCATTCTGCTTGGGAAAATATATCCACTCCTGGACTTTACTTCTCATCTTTGTATCACTTATTCCTGAATCTGTCTCCTGCTCAGGCTCCTTTCTTATCCATAGAAACATATTTTAATGCACATGTGCTGCAGGCAGCTCAAGCTCATCATGTGTTAAACCACTTTAAATACTTTCTTCTTCTATTCTGCTTTGCTCCTGCATTTCAGTCTCAGTGAATTCTCACCTGGAAGTTATTATCTTTTTTAATTTTAATTTTTAATTTTAGCCATTCTAGTGGTGTGTATTGACATAACATAATTTAAATTTGCATTTCCATGATGACTGAGGGTGCTGAGCTTTTCTTCATGTGCCTTTTGGTTATTCATACAGTTTGTGTTGTGTCTATTGAAATATTTTACCCATTTTTATTGTATTGTTTATCTCTTTATGAATGAGTTAAAAGAGCTCTTTATATATTCTGGCTGCAAGTCCTTTCATATATATATATATCTATTGTGAATGTTTTCTCCCAGTGTTAGGCTTGCCTTTTTATTTTCTTAACCATTTATTTTGAAGGGCAGAATGCTTTTATTTTGCCAAAGTCCACAATTTATCAATTTTTCTTTTATAGCTCATGTTTTTTTTTGTCCTATCTAAGAAATCTTTGCCTACTCCAAAATTGCAAAGACATTGTCTTGTCTTCTTCCGTAAGTTTTATGGTTTTAGTTGCATATTTAGGTCTTTAATATATGTCTAGTTAATATTTGTGGCTGGTATGAGATAAGGATAAACATTCATTATTCTGAAAATGAATGTTTAGTGTTCCAGCACCATTTATTTTTTGGATTTAATCTTTTTTTATTGTGGCAAGATATATGTGACATAACATTTGCATTTTAACTATTTTTAAGCTTATGGTTCAGTGGCATCAAGTACATTCACATTGTTGTGCAACCATCGCTACCATCCATCTCCAGAATGTTTCATTTTCTAAACTGAAACTCTGTCCTCATTAAACATTAACTTTCCACCTCTCCTCCCCTAGCCCCTGGCAACCACCATTCTACTTTCTGTCTTTATGGATTTGACTATTCTAGGGACCTCATATCAAAGGAATCACTCAGTATTTGTCTTCCTGTGACTGATGTATTTCCTTAACATAATGTCCTCAAGGTCCATCCATGTTGTAGCATGTGTTAGAATTTCCTTCCTTTCTGAGGCTGAATAATATTCCATTGCATGGATAGATCACATTTTGTTTATCTTTTCATCAGTTAGTAGACATTTGGTTGTTTTTTACTTTTTGGCAATAATGAATAATACTGTTATGAACATTCATGTGCAAGTTTCTGTGTGAACATAGGTTTTTATTTATTTTAGCCATATACCTAGGAGTAGAATTGCCGGGTTGAGTGGTAACTCTAGCTTAATTTCTTTTTTAAGAGATCAGGTCTTGCTCTGTTGCCCAGGCTGGAGTACAATGGCCCAATCATAATTCACTGTATAGTTTTAAAATTTTGAGGAGCCACTAGACTGTTTTCTACAGCGGCTGAACAATTGTACATTCCCACCAGCAGCATAGGAGGGCTCCAATTCCTCCACACCTTTGTCAGCACTTTTTATTGTCTGACTTTTAGATTATAGCCACCCTAGTGGGTATGATGTGGTGTCTCATTATGGTTTTGATTCACATTTCTCTGATGACTAGTGATGTCCAGTGTCTTTTTCACGTGCTTGCTGACCATTTGTCTGCCTTCCTTGGAGAATGCAAATGCTCTCCTTGAAGATACCTGCACTGCTTGCCCCCACCTCCTTTGCCTTTGTTCAGAAGTTGCCTTCTCTGCGAGGCCCTTTAAAAATTACACTCCCCTGGGCCTGCCATCTGCCCACCTCCACTCCTCATCTGTCTGCTTTGCTGCCCATTGTATTCACCTTTGGTCTCAGAGGGAAAGCTGAGTGAGGCAGAGAGCCGCTCACTCAGGTCACACTAGCTCCATCCCCACATTGGAGGACACAATACAAATTGTTAAACCGGTAAATGCAGCCAAGGGCCTTCTCATAGCCATCTACTGCTCCCCTCCCCCAGCTCGGGGACTGTCCCAGGGAGAAGCTCAGGATGCCTAGGATAGGGAGCATGCCTGACCCCCAGTCTGTGGGCTCCTGGAGGCTGACACAGTGTTCTGCTCTCCTTGTTGCACACAGTGACCTAGCTGAGCTCTGCTCTGGGCAGCATGTGGGTGTGGCTGGGCTCAGGCAGGGCACGCCTGGCCTTGGCCACAGATGTGCCCCTCATTGCAGTCCCCGGAGATCCAAAATTTCTGCATAGCCCCCATGAGGCCCTCAAATCCTGGTTTCTTCGCAGTACCATTTATTGAAAAGACTATTCTTTTCCCATTTGATTATCCTGGCAACTTCCTAAAGAAATCAATTGACCACATGTGTGTGAATCTATTTTAAAATTCTGTGTGATTCTTTGCTGTATGGATTGAATCTATCTTTATGCCAATATTCCACACTGTCTTGATTGCTGTAGCATTCTATTAAATCTTGAAATCCAACAGTGTAAGTCTTTCAAATTTGTGTTTGATTTTGTAATTTTTTTTTCTATTTTAAATTCTTTACATTTTTATATAGATGCTAGAATCAGTCCATCAATTTCTATTAAAAAATCCTGCTGGAATTTTAACTGGACTACATTAAATATGTAAATTAACTCCAGGAGATATCTTCATAACTATGTCTTCCAATCCATGAGCACAGCATATCTCTTCATTTATTCAGTTCTTCTTTAATTTCTCTCAGCAATGTTTTATCATTTTAAGCATACAGGTATTATACATATTTTGTAAAATTCATCCCTAAGTGTTTCATACATTTTGTTCTTTTTCAAATAGTATTACTTAAGAGTTATTTTCCAAAGTTTGTTACTAGTTCCGCCTTGATAATAATAAAAAGCAACAAACTCTTATAAGCAGTAATGTTATTATACCTTAGATTAAAATTGATAGTGCAATTCTCCTCTTCTAGCCTGAAGTGACTTCTCATAGTGACTTCTCCTTTTTGTTCCCCATGCACAGGTACTGGTATATAATAGGCCCTCAATAAAATTTTTTTGAATGAAGGTATCACTTTCAAAATCAAGCTGATTTTGATTTAGGTTTCAAAAGACCATTAAAAAGCACTCAGAATTTAAAGCTCTGGGGATTCTCGCAGCTTGAGCTATGTCTAAAAAGCAGAGTGAAGTGATTTGACAATTATTTGACTGATTTGAGAAATATGGACATTTTTCTACACTTGACTGACATTCAGATTTTCCATTGTTCATCTTAACAAGGTAAGTGTCAAATCACACTCTCACTTGTGTTATCTCAGGAAGGAAGCCTAAGAAAAGAGAAAAGGGAGAGCTAACTAAGACTCCCGAAGCAACAATATTGCACTCAGATACATGGTGTAGGGAGCTGATGCATCTCAGGGCCATTCTAGCATCACAGAGTAGTAGAGTCTCAGGGTCAAAAGGGACCATAGAAAAAGAGGCTCCAAGAATTAGAAAGACAGTTGAGTTAGATGAAGGTAGGTTCTTCAGTAATCTTGAGTTTCCATGGAAGTTGGACCAGATTATAGATTTATACTAACTTTTTTTTAAACATATTGTCTGGAGAGAGAAGGAATTTCTTATCTTTGTCTTAGTCCACTTGTGCTGCTTTAACAAAATACCGGAGACTGGTAGAGGGTAATTTATAAAGAACAGAAATTTATTTCTTACAGTTCTGGAGGCTGGAAGTCCAAGATCAAGGCACCAGCGGGTTTGGTGTGTGTTGAGGGCCTGGTCTTCTGCTTCCAAGGTGCTGCATCCTCCAGAAGGTATCAACACTGTGTGCTCACATGGCAGAAGGGACAGAAAGGGCAAAAGGGGCCAAACCCTGTGTGAATCGTCTTTCATAAGGGCCTTAATCTCATTCACGGGGGAGGAGCCCTCACGGCCTAATTCTCTCTTAAAGGCCCCACCCCTTAATACTATTGCATTGGAGATTAAATTTCAACATGAACTTTGGAGGGGACACAGACTTCATGACACCTGGTGAGTAGCACCACCATCTGTCTTTGAGGCTTGAAGCTGGACGCTCCAGGCTACGTCCAACCTCCACCCTTCTCTCCCACTCAGCATGTTCTATTTGATCTATACACTATTTCTATTTTTTAAAAATCCACACTTTAAAATGAAAATTAGTAATTAATTTAAAGTTAATTATCCTGATTTTAACATCAGACTTTTTGTGAGAAAACAAGGATTTCTGGGTTGTCTTGAAAACAGGAACCTGGGGAAGCTCTTGGCCTTGGTTCTGAAATGGCAGCAAATGGCCGGGACTGAGGCGCAGCCGCTGTCTCTGAGTGCCGTCTCCAGTTTCTTACGGTCTCCACCGGCCTTAGCCCTGGCCCTCTTACTAATATATTTTACCTGCATGGCACAAGAAAAGAAAGAGAAAATTTGGCCATGGCCAGATCCTTTGCCGGCCTTTATCTGGGGTATCTACAGCTGAAATGCTTGACCTGGGCATGCACACGTACAACCACAGCCTGTAGCAGCGGCTCAGCGACGGGAGTGTCTGAGCTTCCATACGCGTGCAGATTCCTCGGCCCATGCCCAGGGCTCTGATGCTGGACACCGGGAGGGGCCCAGGAGGCAAGTTCCTCAGTGATTCTCACGCAGTTGGACCGTCAGATCATACTTAGAGAAGCGCTGTCTATAGGAAAACAATATACAAATGGATGTGGACCAGGCTGACCGTCCAACCTCCGGACTTTAGATCCTGTGGTTGCCTTGATTGCCCTCAGTGTCCCCTTGAAAGTCACACATACAGGTACACACATGCCACATATGTCCACCCCCTACATACACACACCACACACACACTTCATACACATACCCCACTACACCCCCCACACCCCACATACCATATTCCAAATACACACCACACACATATGCCCCCATACATACACACACCACACACATACAAACACCATACAAACTTACCACACACATCACACATACACATGCCACAGCACACATACATACGCCACACCACACATGTACATCTTCTTAAATATACCTACCACACCACACACACCTCACACACACACCACGCCCCTCCTGCACCCTACATATCACATTCTAAATATATACCACACACTTACCTTCACATATAGATACACATCACACACATGCAAACACCACACAAACTTACCACACACATGTCACACATACACACACCATACCACATCACACATACACACACATCACACATGTACACTCCCCTAAATACACACCCACCCTCACACACACTACACACACACACACACCCCTCACACATACACACATGTGCATGAGAATTTTGCTTTTTCATTTAAAATTCAGGGAAAACATTACTTTTTATCCAACAGCAATATTTTAGAGAAAAAAGATCTTTTTCCCCCAAGTCTCTTGAAGTCCTTAAAAAGAAAGTTCAAGTTGCGGGAATGAGCTCATCCGTGTGTCCTTCACAAAGCAGACTCCGTGCTGCAGACGGGCTCTGCTGATGTTATAATGAAGAGACAAGGCAGATTCTAAAATACTTTTCCAAGGCCCACATCTATGCAATCTTCTACTTATTCCATGTTTACTCTCTCTGTGGGCTGGGAAGCTGAGTGACACCATGTAGTGGCAAATGAAAACAAACGGATGGGGTCACGTGGACGGGGAGGGGCGGGAGGCGGTGGAGAGCTCCGCTTCCGGGCTCTGGGCTTTGGGTTGGAACCATCTGGATGCTGGTCCCAGCTCTGCTACTTGTGGCCTTGGTTAAGCCTCTAATCTCTCTAAGCCTCATCTACAAGGCGGGCGGAATTGTAGTGCCTCATGCATAGAATTGTTGTAAGGATTAAAATGGAAAGGCTGAGAAACATAACAAAGACCCAGTGAATGTTAGTTGCTGTTAATAAGCAGAACTATGCCTGGATCGGCTTAGGCTGCCAGACGGGCTCGCCACCGCCCTCAGCTGTCAGTCTCTAGTCCAGCTACTCCTGGGAGAGGAGAGGAGAGGAGGAGCACGGCGCGCAGGGCTGCAGGCGGGGTGAGGCGGACGGAGCAGGGGGGAAGAAGTACAGCGGGGTGGGCCTTGCGACCCTTGGGTGTGGCCTCCTGCTCGCCCTCCTTCCACCGCAGAGCCTGATACTCCGTCCCTGACGGTCATGTTCTCTCTGGATGGACCAGGCAGCCAGTTTTATTCTTTGTAATCTTCAAAGGTACAAATGAATCAGTTTTACAACTTCTGCTTTTCATCAAAATAAATCTCGGCAGTGAACATTTAATTTCAGACGTCTCAAACATTACGAGCAGCTTTGAAAGTAACTTGTTTTCTTTTCATGCATTCAGGAGCCATAAAAACTGGCCAGGAGGAGGGCTCAGACCCAGTTCTTCACAGTAGACGTTGTGAAACAGTGACCAGCTCTTGGAACCCGGACCACAGATGTGTTTTGTTTGGCTCATGTGGTATGTTTTAAAGTTTTGAGTCAGTTTCCAGTATCTAAGAATAAGAGATCTTACATAAAAATCCAGATTTCCAACTTATTTTGGAAATCAGACCTGGCTCCCTCCTGGGCTCCCATTGGCCTTGGTCGCGCAGGTGGGTCGATCGGGCCGCCCTGTGCCCTCCCCGCTCCCCACCCGACACGGCTGGCCCGGCCTGCTGGGCGCGTTCTAGTCTGGCAGCCTGGAAGGCTACGGGGGCTGTGAACGCTTTATTACGGGCCTGATCTCAGAGTCTAGAAAAGACTTAATCCCTTTGGCCTCAGTTTACTACTCTGTAAAAGCCAGCTAGGACACTTCCAGTTCTAGCAATCCTCCATCTAGCTATGAACGCTGCAGTTAGCGGGCATTGTCACATGGATGCCATGCTTCACTGTGCACCCTCCTTTTCCTTCCATTCCCTGCCTCCCTCTGCACCGCCAGACTACTCGTACCCCGGAGGGGTTCCGAGCCAGCAGGGATAGGAGAAGCCCCCCTTTGGACCCCAACAGTAGCCTCCACCTCCAGCTCAGTTCGTAGTAGTATTTGGTACTAAATTCCAGTTTAGCTCTCGGTGAACACTGGCTGAGTCAGTAGCTGCATCGGTAGCCAGGCTGGCATTCAGACTCCTGCGGCACATCGGGAGCAAGGGCGGGTGTCCTCAAGGTTAGATCTTCTTCCATGAACACACACACACAAAGCTATCTGGTGGCAGATACCTAGTGAAGTATAATGAACAAGCGCAGGTGAGATCACTTCCCAGTCAGCTGAATTGCCAAACAAGTGAGACAATGTAGTTTATGATTGGGATTCTCTGGAAAAAAATAAACAAAAAAGCCCGTGAGTCTCTTTCTTACACGATTAAACTATATTTCCGGTAGTTTGTGTTTGGTGCAGATGAAAAATTTAAAATATGTAAGAAGCAATGGAAAGACAGCTATGGTAGAAGTGTGATTTGAATTTTTAAATATTATTTAAACTATTATAGCTTGTTTCTTTGTGAAATGAATAGGGGATTCTGAGTGTACGGAAATGAGACAGAAACCTGGCCCTCAGACACCAGCCCCTGGAATAGTGGCAGATTTAAATGCCTCTTTTATCCACTTATACCCACTGCCTCCTGCAAATAATACTTACAGAAAAATACAGAGTAATAAAGCAAAGACCCACATACCCATGACCTAGATGCAATGTCCATGATAAATACTGCCATATTTCTCACTTTAAAGGGAACAGATTGTTAAGAGGTAAAGCATATTTTTCCTTGCTTCTCCTACATGATTTCCCTATCTCTGCCTTCAGAGTGAGCCAACTTTCTGAACTTTGTGGGTATTCTTATCCATAATTTTTGTAGTTTAACTTCATCTTTTTGGGTTCATAAAATACACAGGATTGTGTTTTTTGTTGTTGTTGTTTTCTTTCTTTTTTTGTTATGTGTTTTAAAAATCACATATAATGGTATCAGACTATATGTATGTATCTTTCTGACATTAATTATTATGTCTTCAAGATTTATCCATGTTAATACAGTTATTTCTAGATTAATCACTTAAATTGCTTTCTGGAATGATTAAGCCACAAATTATGATTCATTACCTTGTTATGAGCATTTAGGTTATTTCCATTACAAACAATGCTACTACATATCCCTGAATGTATTTCATTGTTCACATGTTCCAGAGTCACTCAAGAAATATACCTTCCTTGGATTATCAGGGTGTTGGGTTATGTACATTTTTAATTGTATTAGTTATTGGCAAATTGGTCTGTGAAGCAGTTGTTTCAATTTATGGTCCCAACAGCAGTATTAAAAGTTCCATTTTCTTCACATCTTCTCCAAAACTTGTCAGATATTAAATTGTTTCCAATATGATACATGTGGAATGACACCTCACTGTTGTTTAGTTTGGCACTAACCTGATAGCAAGGGAGATGAACATTTTTTTTTTTTCTGTGTACTTATTGATCATTTGGGCTTCTGTTTCTCCGAACTGTCTATGCATATTCTCTGGCCATTTTCTATTGAGTGGTTTAATTCTTTCTTTTTGTTTGTAGGAGTTCCTTATGTCTTCTGGATCCTAATTTTGTCAGTTAAATACATTGCAAATGACTTCTCTCAGTCTAAGATTTTTATTAAATTAATTTTTGAATCATGAGATTGTTAGTCAAATTTATTAGTCAAATTTTTTAATCTTTTCCTTATAGCTCTTGCCTTTTCTGTCTTAAGAAATTCTGCCGACACCTCAAACTCATTAGGATGGCTACATCAAGAAAACCCTTAAAATAACGAGTGTTGGCAAGGATGTGAAAAAATTGGAACCCTGGTGCACTCTTGAGGGGAATGTACAATGGTGCAACTTCTGTGGAAAACAGTATGGAGGTTCCTCAAAAATTATAAAAAAAATAGAATTAACATAGGATCCAGTAATCCCACTTCTGGGTACATATCTAAAAGCATTGAAAGCAGGCTCTCAAAGAGATATTTGCACACTCATATTCATAGCACACATGACACAATACTTAAGAGGAGGAAGCAACCCAAGTGTCCACTGATGGATGAATGCATAAACCAAATATGGCATATACATACAATGGAACAGTATTCAGCCTTAAAAAGGAAGGAAATCCTGTCACTTGCTACAACAGGGATGAACCTTGAGGACATTATGCTAAGTGAAATAAGCCAGACTTGAAAAGACAAACTCTGTATGATTCCATTTATATGAGGTATCTAAAGTAGTGACATTTGTTGTTATAGAAATAGAACGGTGGTTGTCAATGGCTGGGGGGCAGAGAAGGAGAGTTGTTTTCAATGGGCGTAGAGTTTCAGTTTTGTAAGACAAAAAGTTCTGGAGATCTCTTGCACAATAATGTGAATATACTTAACACTAGTGAACTGTACACTTAAAAATGGTTAAGATGGGTAAATTTTACAATATGTGTTTTTGTTTTGCAACAATTGAAACTTCTTGAAATTAAAAAAAAGAAATCCTGATCAAATTGGAGATCATAAGGATGGTTTTCTATATTTTCTATAATAGTTTTAATTTTTGATTTTTGTACTTATGGCTTTAATCTAACTAGAGTTTACTTTTGAATATAGTGTGTGTGTTACAATCTCATTTATTGCATAGTCCATCCTTCTTCTGTTATTTGTGGGTCAGTTTCTGGTTTCTTTATTTCCCCATTAGTCTATCATGTGGCTCTGAACCAGGATCACACTGTCTCAGTTACTATGGCCTTATGTCAAAGTCCTGGTTTTTGATAAAGTAAATCCTTCCTCATTGTTCTTCTCTTTCAGAAAAAAAATCTTGACTAATCTTCTATGAAATTTTAGGAAGAACTTATCAAATTTAACATAAAAAAATTTCATTTGGATTTTGGTTGGTATTCCACTCAGTTGGGGTGTATTGCAAAGTTTATGGTATTGAGTTTCTTATCCATGGGCATGATAAATCTAGTTAAGATTTCTTTAATGTATTTCTATAAAGTTTTATAAATTTTAAAATATAGATGTTGGACCTCTTTTTGGATATTTATTTCCACCTTTAAATGTCTTCTTGTTATTGTGAATGAGAACCTTCTTTATTAAAATATTTTTACAGGTTGATTCAAGCTTATAAGAATGCTATTGATTTTGGTTTATTGACTTTGTATAGAACAACGTTGTTGGGACTCTTTCATTAGTAGTCATATTTTGTGTATAAATTTTATTAAAATTTTTATATGTTATATAAGAAAAATGAGAATTTGTTTTTCCTTTCCAATCTTTATAATTTTATTTTCTTCTTTTGTGCACTTGTTAGTATATCCAGTACATAGAAGTGCAGCAGAGCAGTGGTGACAATAACCTTCTTAGTCTTGTCCTTGACATTCAGGGGAGGTTTTTAACATTTCACATTTTAATATCATATTTGCTGTAGGTTTTGATAGATACTCTTTTTCAGGTTAAAGGAGTTCCCTTCTAATTCCTCATTAATATTATTTTTCTAGTCATCGTGGGATTAAGTGTATTCAAATGCTTTTTCTGAATTTCTAGTTTGATTGTATTGTTTTTATTCTTTAATCTATTAATGAGGTGAATAACATTAAAAGGTTTTTGTAAATATAAAAGATTTTTCCATTTCACATACATGTATACATACATACACATATATTTTATATATGTCATATACACTGCTAGGTTTGGCCTGTTAATATTTTTTGTGATTTTCATAATATTAGTCCATTTTTCTTTTCTATTTTTAGTAAATAAATTGGTGACTTTCTTTGAAACAATTTCCCTAAGGTAGTGATTATTTGTTCTTTGTACATTTGGTAAGGTTCACATGTAAAACCTACTGGGCTTGGAATTTTGGGTGGTAAATTTGGCTACTGTTTCATTTTCTTTAATAACTTAAAGAATAACATGGAGATGATATATAAATGTAATTTACTTGTATAAATGAAGGGGAGAGAATTTACATATCAATATAAGTGTTTTATAGATGACAAACAAAAAAACAGGTTGTATAAGAGAAAGAAAGAAAAAGGAAGGAAGGAAGGAAGGAGAGAAAAATCTGCAGGTAGTTTGGGAACAGTGAGTCTTGTTTTTACATTTTTGGGATAAACACACTGAATAATTTGCAGCTAACAAAACAAAACAGGACCAAAACTTTGAGAGTTTAGCTGTTGAATATACTTGACAGGCATCTCTGAGTAGCATCTGCATAGTATCCTTCTGTTGGCATGTTCACTTTAGTTAGGCAAGACCTGTACCAATTTACTCATCAGAATTATCTCACTTTCTCTCTTTTTAGAAAGGAACAAATTTGACTTTAAGAGTTTTTAGTCTCTCTGATGCAGAATCATCAGGTAGAAGTAAATGGGATATTAGACATCAGAGAAGGGAAAAAACATGTAAGAACATCACAAATACTATAAAACATATTTTTAAAGTATTGTGCATTCATTTTTAAAAGTCAGTTTAGGCCTAACCACAAGAGTAAGTCTCAAGGATTAGTCTGATTGACTTGAGTTAACAAAGTGGCCTTTTCCACTCTAATTGATTGTTTTTGTGTATCCATCTATGACAAAAAAAATCACTTAATTATTATATAGATTCTATAGTGGCTGGATAATAGTCAAGGATAATTTTATTATTCAGGGCTATTTTAGTTAACAATTTTATAATAGTCTCTCTGGCTTTTAAAGTTTTGGTTGTTTTATTTGTTATTTAAGCCATAAACAAATTAGAAATTATATACTCTAGTAACTAGTTTAACTAGAGCAGAAACTCTTTTACAAACCATTAAAATCCGGTGTCTTGGAACCTTCCCTAAATTTATCATGTCTGCCTCTTAATAAAATGTAATTAAGGTGTTTCTTTATTTGGCCTTTTCAAATAAAAGGCCAAATGAATGTATCCAAAATACATGTCTAAATTTAGTTTGTCTAATTTTGAAGGAAAAAACCATAGAGGGAATTAAAACATTCTATAGTGATTATTATATAGCTTTCTAAGAAAATCATTAGACTACAGTTTGTCAGCATTTCCATGTCCCCCCCTTTTATTTTTGGTGGTATCCCTTGGATTCCTGTAAAACTTTGAAAGTATTATGACAGCATGTAATTATTGGAGGCTTGGAACATAGTTAATATATGTAAGTGTATGAAGACTAATACTTGATAGGGTATTTTGAGGCCAATTATCAAATTTAAGCATTGGAAGCTTTGGCAGTGGAGAAAAGTGTTAAAAAGGACTATTATGAAAAAAAATAAGAAGAGAATGAGGAGATGCATAATAAAATAAAAATGTAACTCTAGGTCTGATGGCCCATCAAGGGTCTCAATATGAAAGTTTTCGGAGGAAGCTATCTACTCATAAGGGCACCTACTTGATCCATAGAATTGATACAGGAAAGTGGACCCCAAACCCTGAAAGACCAGGTGGGCTCTTGGTTTCATGCAAGAAAAAATTCAAGAGCGAGCCCACAGAGCAAAGCAAAAGTAAGTTTATTGATGGAACAAAGAAACAGAAGGAAGGCTTGCCCCTTAGGCAGAGCAGCAGCCATCTCTCAGAGCAACAGGGAGTAGCACTTTGTGAGTTTCCAGGGTCTTATTTTATATCTTCTATTTAATTTTATGTTAAGTAGATGAAGAATTATTCATAATATTTCTGGGAAAGAGCTGAAGAATTCCCAAAACTGAGGGTTCCTCTTCTTTTTAAACCATATAGGTTTAGTAGCTGTTGGAGTGGTGTCAGAGACAGTTAGTTAAAGCAGAAGGTTTAAATAAGATCTAGCATCTCAAAACATAATGTAAAAATGTTAGGTTTCAGTAAAAAGTCACTTGTTCTACCAAGAACCAGAAACATCTGAAACTGAATGAAAAAAGAAAATCAACAGATGCCAACATCAAGATGACAGAAATTTTGGAAAAATCTGAAAAAGATTTTAAAACAACAATGATAAAAATAACTCAATGAAAAATTATGAAAACAGTTGAAACAAATGAAAAAATAGAAAGCCTCAGCAAGTATGTAAGTTTTCCAGGGATACTGTAATCAAGTACCACACACAGCAGTTTAAACAGTCTATAGAGTTTTAGAGGCTAGAAGTTCAAGATCAAGGTGTCATTATGGTTGATTCCTTCTGAGGGCTTTGAGGGAGCATCTGTTCCAGGACTTTCTCTCTCCTAGCTTCGGGTGGTTTGCTGGCAATCTTTGATGTTTCTTGGTTTGTGGACAAATCACCCTGATCTATGCCTTCATGTTCACATGGCATTTTCCCAGTGTACCTGTGTCCAAATTTTCCCCCTTTTTATAATAACACTAGTTATATTGGCTTAGGGGTCCACTCTACTCTAGTATGACCTCATCTTAACTAATTATATCTGCAATAGCCCTATTTCCAAATAAGTCATATTCTGATATACTGGGAGTTAGGATTTTAACATATGAACTTTTTGAAGACACAATTTTGACCCATAATAGCAAGGAAATAGAAAGTTTCAGCAAAGAAATAAGAAGATATAAAAAAGAATCAAATATAAATGTTAAAACTGAAAAATACAATAATCAAAATAAAAAGCTAAGGATGAACTCAATAGCAGAATGGAGAGACAGAGAAAAGAATCAGTGAACTGGAAGATAGAACAAAAGAAATTACCCAATCTAAACAAAAGAGAAAAAATAGACTAAAAAGAAATGTACAACATCCTTAGGGCCTTTTGGGACTACAACAAAATACCTAACACTCATGTCAATGGAGTTCCAGAAGGAGAGGTAAAAGAGGGTAGGGGGCTGGACATTTCCTATGTTTGGCATGAGACATAAATCTAGATTCAAGAAGCTGAGTGAACTAAAATAAGATAACCCCAAAGAAAGTACCATCATCATTCTTTACAGATCTAGAAAAAATAATTCTATGCTTTGTATGGAACCAGAGAAGACCTTGTATAGCCAAAGCAATCTTAAGCAAAAAGAACAAACTGGGAGGTATCAGTCTACCAGACTTCAAGCTGTACTACAAGGCTATAGCAACCAAAACAGCATGGTACTGGCACAAGAACAGAGATATAGACCTCTGGAACAGGACTGAGAACCCAGATATGAAACCATCTGCATATTGTCATCTAATATTTGACAAAGCAGACAAAAATACACCTGGGAAAAGAATCTGTATTCAATAAATGGTGCTGGGAAAACTGGATAACCACAAGCAGAAGATTGAACCTGGATCCCCACCTCTCACCTCTCACAAAAATTACCTTACAATGGATAACAGACTTAAACTTAAAGGGTGAAACCTTGAGAATTCTAGAATAAAATGTTGGAAAGACTCTTTCAGACATTGGCCTAGGCAAAGAATTTATGAAGAAGACCCCCAAAGCAATCACAGCAGCTACCAAAATAAATAAATGGGACCTGATCAAATTAAAAAGCTTTTGTACAGCCAAGGAAACTATCATTAGAGTGAATAGACAACCTATGGAATGGTAGAAAATATTTGCTCTCTACACATATGATAAAGGGCTGATAACAAGAATCTATCTAGAACTCAAGAAAATCAACAAGAAAAAATTAAACAACCCTATCAATAAATGGGCACAGGACATGAACAGAAACTTTTCAAAAGAAGACAGAATAATGGTCAGCAAACAGATAAAAAAAGTTCAACATCTCTAATCATTAGGGAAATGGAAATCAAAACCACAATGAGATATCACCTAACTCCAGTAAGATTGGCCTTTATCAAAAAATCCCAAAGCAACAAATGCTGGCAAGGATGTGGAGAGATAGGAACACTCTTATACTGCTGGTGGGACTGCAAATTAGTGCAACCTCTGTGGAAAGGAATTTGGAGACACCTCAAAGAGCTACAAGTAGAACTACCATTTGATCCAGCAATAGCACTATTAGGCATCTACCTAAAGGAACAAAAGACATTCTATAAAAAAGACATCTGCACTCGAATGTTTATGGCAGCACAATTCACTACAGCAAGGATGTGGAAACAACCCAAGTGCCCATCAATCCATGAAGTGGATTAATAAAATATGGTGTATGTATATAATGGAATACTACTCAATTATAAAAAACGACAGTGATCTAGCACCTCTTATATTTTCCTGGATAGAACTTGAGCCCATCCTCTGAAATGAGGTATCAAAAGAATGGAAGAATAGGCACCACATGTACTTGCCATCAAACTGGCACTGACTGATCAACACTAACGTGCTCACACAGTAGTAATATTCTTTGGGGGTAGGGGGCTTAGGGGTGGGTAAACTCACAACTAATAGATGCGGTGAGTGTTGTAGTGGGGGAAGGGCATGTCTCAAATCATGGTTGGGATGTGGCAAAGTCATAACATGTAACCAAAATATTTGTACCCTCATAATTTCCTGAAATAAAAAAAAGAAATCAACACCAAGACACATCATAATTAAACTTAAAAAAACCCAAGCAAAACAAAGGAAAAGTCTTAAAAATAGCAAGAGAGAAATGACACCTACCTACATGAGAAAAAAACAATACAAATTACAGAAAGTTTCTTATCAGAAATCATGAAGGTCAGAAGGAAGGGGCTCAATAATTTTCAAGTGCTGAAGAAAATACTGGTCAACCTAGAGTTCTATAGAGTTGTGAAGCCAGTGAGTTCTATAGCCGGTGAATATATCCTTCTGAGACGAAGGCAATTAGGATATTTTCAGATAAAGGAAAGCAAAGGCAATTTGTTGCCAGCAGATCTACCCTGAAGAATTGCTGAAGGAAATTATTTAAACAGAAAGGAAATGATAAACGAAGGAACTTTGGAATACCAGGAAGGAGGAAAGAATAATACAAACAAAAATATGAATGAATACAATAGACTTTCCTTCTCCACTAATCATCTAAATTATGTTTGTCAGTTGAAGCAAAAATTATAATGCTGCCTGATGTGGTTCTAGGTGTATGTAGAGAAAATATTTAAGAAATATAAATGGAGGGTGGCAAAAGAGCATAAAGGGAGATAAAATTTCTATGCTTCATTTAATAACACCAACTTTTACCACATTTTTTATGCACACAAATATGTATATATACATAGACACACATATGCATATATAAAATATCTAAAACAACTACTAAAAAAATTATACAAAGAGATAGACTAAAAAACACTATAGATAATTCTAAAATATGTTCAAGTATCCCACAGGAAGGCATAAAAAAGAAAAAAGTGAGAAATAAAAAACAGAGAGAAAAGCAGAAAACAAAAGTAAAATGGCAGACATAAGCCCTAAAATATCAATAACTATACTAAATATAAATAATCTAAATATACCAACTAAAGAGCAGAGATTGACAAAATGAATTAAAAATCATGAATTAAAAATCACAATTCTTCTCTATGCTGTCTATAGGAAACTCAATTAAAATATAATGATATAATCAGGTTGAAAATAAAAGGAAGGAAATGGTTATATCATGCAAAAATTTTTAAAGGAAATCAGGATTAGCTCTATTAATATCAAATGAAGTAGACTTCATAGCAAAGAAAATTATCAGAGACATAAAGGGACATTATATAATGAAAAAGGTTCAACACACTAAGCAGACATAGCAATACTGAATGTGTGTACACCAAACAAGAGAGGCAAAATGTGTGAAGGAAAAATTGAAGGATCTGAATGGAGAATCAGACAAATCCACAACTACAGTTGGAGACTATCACTACAGTTGGAAATATCACTACAGATATTAAAATAGCAAAAGAGTAATAAGGGAATATTATAAGAAATTCTGCACATGTGTGACAATTTAGATTAAATGGACCCTTGAAAAATATAAATGATTAAAACTCATTCAACATAAAACAGATAATTTGAATAGCCCTATAACCATTAAGGAAATTACATTCATAATTTAAAAACTCCTCCCAGAAAGAAAGCTCCAGTCCCAATGGGTTCATTGGAAAATTCTCCCAAATGTTTAAAGAAGAATCAATGCCCCTGTATACACTCTCTTCCAGAAAATAGAAGAGGAGGGAGTACTTTTTAACTTACTTTATGAAGCTGGTGTTACCTTGACACCAAAACCAGACATAGTACACAAAAAAGAAAATTATGGACCATATAGATTCATGAATATAAAGCAAAAATCCTAAATATTAGCAAATATGTTACTATTTGCTAATAGCACTCTGGGAGGCCAAGGCAGGAGGATTGCTTGAGGCCAGGAGTTCAAGACCAGCCTGAGCAAGAGCAAAACCCCATCTCTACAAAAAAAAAAAAAAAAAAAAAGAAAGATATATTAGCCAGGCATAGTGGCGTGTGCCTGTAGTCCCAGCTACTTGGGAGGCTGAGGCAGGAGGATCATTTGAGCCCAGGAGTTTGAGGCTACAGTGAGCTAAGATGACACCACTGCACTCTAGTCCAGGTGACAAAGCAGGACCCTGTCTCAAAAAAAAATTAACAGATAGAAGTCAACAATATATAAAAAGCATTATACACCATGACTAAGTGTATACAGAGATACAAAGCTGGTTAATTATCCAAAGAACAATCAATCTCACCAGGTGTGGTGGTGAGCACCGGTAGTCCCAGTTTCTCAGGAGGCTGAGGCAGGAGGATACTTGAGCCCAGGAGTTTGAGGCCAGCCTAGGCAATGTAGTAAGACCTGGTCTGTAAAAAAAAAATTAAAAAAATCAATCAATGTAATTCATCATATTGACAGACTAAAGAAGAAAAATCACATCAGCGTATATGAATTGATTCAGAAAAGCATTTGACAATATACAATATCCATTAATGGTAAAAACTGGGACTAGAGAGGGACTTCTCAGCTTGATAAAGAGCATCTGCAGCAAACCTATGACAAACCTTGTAATTAGTCTTGAACGACTGTGTGCTTTCTCCCTAGGATGGGGCGAAGGCCAAGGTGTGCACTCTTACCTCTCTCATTCAACATCATGTTGGAAGTTCTAGCAAGTGCAGTAAGGCAACAAAAAACAATAACATGAAAATGAAACTATCCCTATTTGCAGGTGACATGCTTATGTACGTGGAAAATCCCAAGGAATATACAACAAACGCCCTGTGGTTATGGAAATGTTCTGTGTCTTGACTGTATCGATGTCAATATCCTGGTTATGATATTGTACTGTGGTTTTGCCAGATGTTACCAATGGGAGAAACTGGATAAAGGGTACAGGAGATCTCTCTTATTATTTCTTATAAATATATGTGAATCTATAATTATCTGAAAATAAAAATAATTTAAAAAGTATATCTTTAGAATAGGCTTTAATCTAAATTACTGAGTTTGGTTTTCTTTGGATTTGGGTTGTCTCCAGTAAGTGGTTATTAATTTCTCTTAAAATTTTCAGTGGAAAGGTATTGAGTCCTTAATTTGGTTCTCCGATTGAATGGTATTGGCATATATGAATGCCTCTGATTTGTGTGTATTGACTTTGTAACCTGAGACTTTACTGAACTCGTTAATTAATTCCAGGAGTCTCTTGGTTGAGTCCTTGGGGTTTTCCAGACACAACATCATGTCATCAGCGAAGAGTGAGAGTTTGATCTCTTCTGTCCCCATTTGGACACCCTTGATTCTGCTCTCTTGTCTGATAGCTCTCGCAAGGACTTCCAATACTATGTTGAAAAGTAATGGGGACAGTGGGCAGGCTTGTCTGGTTCCAGTTCTGAGTGGGAATGCTTTCAATTTTTCCCCGTTCAGTATGATGTTGGCTGTGGGTTTGTCATATATGGCTTGTATCATTTTTAGGTAGGTCCCATTTATGCCTATGTTGTTAAGTGTTTTTATCATAAAAGGGTGTTGAATTTTGTCAAATGCTTTTTCTGCATCTATTGAGAGGATCATATGGTCTTTATTTTTGCTTCTATTTATGTGGTTAATTACATTTAAGGTAAAGGACCTCTATAAAGAGAACTATGAAACGCTAAGGAAGGAAATTGCAGAACACGTAAATAAGTGGAAATCCATACCATGCTCATGGATTGGAAGAATTAACACTGTTAAAATGTCTATACTACCCAAAGTAATCTATAGATTCAATGCAATTCCTATTAAATTACCAACATCATTTTTCACAGATTTAGAAAAAATAATTATACACTTTGTATGGAATCAGAGAAGACCCCGTATAGCAAAAGCAATCTTAAGCAATAAAAACAAAATGGGAGGTATTGATTTGCCAGACTTCAAACTATACTACAAAGCTGTGGTTCTTAAAACTGCTTGGTATTGGCACAAGGGCATGGACACAGACCAGTGGAACAGAACAGAAAACCCAAATATAAAACCATCGTCATATAACCATCTAATCTTTGACAAAATAGACAAAAACATACTCTGGGGACAAGAGTCCCTGTTCAATAAATGGTGCTGGGAAAACTGGATAGCCACATGTAGAAGACTGAAACAGGACCCACAGATTTCACCTTTCACAAAAATCAAATCACAGTGGATAACAGATTTAAACCTTAAATGGGAAACGATTAGAATTCTAGAAGAAAATGTAGGAAAGACTCTTACAGACATTGGTCTAGGCAAAGAATTTATGAAGAAAACCCCTAAGGCAATCGCAGCAACAACAAAAATAAACGAATGGGACCTGATTAAATTAAAAAGCTTCTGCACAGCCAAAGAAACAGTCATGAAAATAAACAGACAGCCTACAGAATGGGAAAAAATTTTCACATACTACACATCAGATAAAAGACTGATAACAAGAATCTATTTAGAACTCAGGAAAATCAGCAAGAAAAAATCAAACAATCCTATCAAAAAATGGGCAAATGACATGAATAGAAATTTTTCAAAAGAAGACATAAAAATGGCTAAAAAACGTATGAAAAAATGCTCAACATCCCTAATCATCAAGGAAATGCAAATCAAAACCACAATGAGATACCACTTAACTCCGGTGAGAATGGCCTTTATCAAAAAATCCCAAAACAACACATGTTGGCGTGGATGCGGAGAGACAGGAACACTCATACACTGCTGGTGGGAATGCAAACTAGTGCAACCCCTATGGAAAGCAATATAGAGATACCTTAAACAGATTCAAGTAGACCTACCATTTGATCCAGCAATCCCATTATTGGGCATATACCCAGAAGAACAAAAGTCATTCTTTAACAAAGACACCTGTACCCGAATGTTTATAGCAGCACAATTCACAATTGCAAAGATGTGGAAACAACCCAAGTGCCCATCAATCCACGAATGGATTAGTAAACTGTGATATATGTATACCATGGAGTACTACTCAGCTATAAGAAATAACGGTGATACGACATCTCTTTGGTTCTCCTGGAGAGAGCTGGGACCCATTCTATTAAGTGAAGTATCCAAAGAATGGAAAAACAAGCATCACATGTACTCACCAGAAAACTGGTTTCCCTGATCATCACCTAAATGTACATCGGGGAAGGATACCAATTAGATATCAGACTGGGATGGGGGGTGGGGGGAGGGGTTGGGTGTATGCCTACATGATGAGTGCGTTGCACACCGTCTGGGGAATGGTCATGCTTGAAGGTGCAGACCCGGGGAGGTGGGGAGGGAGGGAATGGAGGTATGACTACATGATGAGTGCCAGGCGCACTGTCTGGAGAATGAGAACGGACGCACTTGGGACTCTGACTTGGGGGGATGGGCGGGACATGGACAATGTATATGACCTGAACTTATGTACCCCCATGATGAGCTGAAATAAAAAAAAAAAAAATTTTCAGTGGAGAGGCACATGAATAAGTTAAACTCCTTTGTCCCCATAGCATGCTAAAATCATGGATAACTCCAAAGGCAATATATATTGAGTATATTTACTCTTAAACATCTAGGAAGATGATATGTTCATGTCAGAGCTATGAGAGTAGAATTATAGACGAATATTTTATATGAAAATATTTATAAATTACAACTTATAAGCACAAAGAATATCTTAGTCAATCTTAAGATATGAGATATTTCTAGATATTATATTAGAATTTTCATCAGAGTTGAACATCAATCAAAACAGAAACAAATGCTTCAAGTTTGAACAACTCCTAGGTTGCAGCAAAGAGATTTTATTTTATTAGGAAGGGAGGAAAAGGGGGTTGGATTTGTGTTAGCACAGTATACAGGTATACAGGAAGTAGACAGTAAAATAGGATACCTGAAGAGCCTGTATCCATTGAGAAAATTGTTGTTACTTTTAATCTTTTTTCTTTAAAAGCTGTTTGACTTTTCTTTAACTTGATATTCTTGAGTTTGTTTTATTTATCCAGCTCAGGACTTAGCATGCTTCTTTGATCTGAAGAAATATATTTCTTTAATTTTGTAAAAATTTCAGCTGTTAAACCTTTAAATACTGCCCCTTTGCCACTCCCTCTGTTCTTTACTTCTGAACCTTCATTTAATGTGTGTTGAAGCTTTTAATTCCACAGAGTGTTTACAAAGTCAGAAAACACAATATGCATTCCTTTTTAAAAATTTTAAGTTCACGGAGAAATAATTTATATATAGTAAAATGTCCTCTTTAGGTACTCTGTCTGATGAGTTTTGGCAACTGCATGCACTCATGTAAGTACTTTAAGATGTAGACTATTCTTATTACTCCAGTAAGTTCCCTCATGCCTCTGTATTTAATCCTCTTCCCCGACTCCAGCCCCTGGAAATTACTTATCTGATTTCTGTTCCTATAGTTTTACCTTTTCCAGAATGTCATATAAATGAAATCATAGAGAATGTAGCTGTTCGTATTTCGCTTCTTTCACTTAGTATAAAGCTTTTGAGGTTCACCCAGACTGTGGCATGTATCCTTAGTCCATTCTTTTTGTTGCTGAGTAGTGTTCCACATGTGGGTGTATTGTAGTCTGTCCATTCACTAGTAATGGGCATTTTAGTTGTTTCTGGTTTTCTGGCAATTTTGAATAAAGCTGCTACAAACATTTACCTATAGGTGCTCTTATATCTCTTGGGTAAATACCTGGGAGTGGGGTTGCTGGGCTGTTACGGTCACATCTTAGGTATGGTGCTGCTTATGGATGTTTTAAGAAAGTGAAACTGTTTCCAAAGTGGTTGGTACCATCTGTATGCTTCCCAATCATGCACAGGAATTCTAGTTGCTATGCATCCTTGCTAGCACTTTGTATTGTCAGTTTTAAATTTTTAAAAGTTTGTTGTTAAAGTGTCTGTTCAAATCTTTTGTCTATTTTTAAAGTGAGTTTTGTGCCACCTTATATTAAATTGAAAGAGATCTTTATAATTTATATACATGTCCTTCATTAGACATATGTTTTATAGCTATTTTCTCCCAGTCTGTGACTTCTCTTTTCATTTCTTTGCAGTATGTTTGAAGAGCATAAGCTTTTTATTTTAAAGAAGTCTAATTTAGCAATTTTTTTCTTTTATGTTTTGTGCCTTTTGATTACTAAGAAATCTTTGCCTAACTGAAACTTATTTTTAAACAAGGCAGTGTTAGTGTTTCTGGAACAGTGTTTATATTCATTTATTGGCTGGGGGTTTAATGTGATTTCAGAAGTGTACCTGGTGCAGGTGTACAGACACCTTTCTCTCAGCTTCAAGGCCCGGATACGTAACATTGCTCGCTGCTTCCCAAGGCTGCTGTGCAGACTTTGTGTCTGTGCCTGTGAAGGCCTGGAACTCCTTCTTCTGCTAGTGCAGGCTTGTAGCAACATCCCCTCTCCCTGTGTGGGTGCCAGCATCCCCACATGTGACCTTACCCACCGCCACACCCGCTGCCCCCGTAGCGCCAGGTTTCCCTTAGCGTTCAGATTTTGCTTTCATTCTTGATATCTGACAACTGGGGTTTTCCCTGTGATTTAAGCCTGGTTATATATTTTGAAATAATTTTTTTTTTTAGACAGAGTCTTGCTTTGTTGCCCGGGCTAGAGTGAGTGCCATGGCATCAGCCTAGCTCACAGAAACCTCAAACTCCTGGGCTCAAGCGATCCTACTGCCTCAGCCTCCCGAGTAGCTGGGACTACAGGCATGTGCCACCATGCCCGGCTAATTTTTTCTATATACATTTTTAGTTCACCAGGTAATTTCTTTCTATTTTTAGTAGAGATGGGGTCTCACTCTTGCTCAGGCTGGTCTCAAACTCCTGACCTCTAGCGATCCACCCGCCTCGGCTTCCTAGAGTGCTAGGATTACAGGCATGAGCCACCGCGCCCAGCCTTGAAATATTTTTATACTTATTTAATCCAGCATTTTATGTTTATAGTAGGAATAGAGCCTCTTTACAACAGGTGATCTGTCGCATTGACAGTAATCCAGTCTTCTTGAAGAATCTGCCTTCTGACTAAAAGCACCCTTAGAATTCAGCCTCTGGATTTATTTATTTAAGCTTCAAATGTTTTAAATCAAATGCTAAATTATTTTCCAAAAGAGTGAGAACTGGATCTTTCTACTTGAAGCTTACAACTTTTGAGAAATCTAAAGAAGTTCTCTTAAAAATCCCCCTTCCGGACAGTCACACCCCCCACCATCTGAGTCTCTGTTCTTTAGTTTTCAATTTCCAAATCTCGCCATTGGTCTGTGCACTTTGGATTTACTCGCCAGTTATATCTTTGTTTTGCTTGAATTATCAGAATCACTAAATAGGATTTTCCCCATTATTGCACATTTTTTCTCTTCCTCTCTCATCAAATAATAGCATGAAATACCCAAATAACCTGCATGTTTGCTCCATTATGCATTTGGAGATTTGTGGAGAACAGAAACATAATTCTTATTTGAGCGCTTCATGTATTTCTGGTTCCATTTTAAGTCTGGAGTGATATGTGGGAGGTATGAAAAATGCCTCCATGCACAAAGGCCTTACGACCTTATGGAAGATAACGCTGTACTGTGAGGTCACATGTAACGAGCACCGCAGCACCAGCCAGTCGGTGCACAGAGAAGGGGACAGCCATGCAGGGATGAGGGATTGGGCAAGGCTCTCTAGGAGCCTGAGATAGACCCCGAAGACACTGAAGAATTTGGGATGACAAAATAAAGGTTCTGACCAGGAAACAGCCTCCTCAAAGTACAGAGTACACATGGCATCTGAGAATTCAGTAAAGGGACCTACGTTGTCCCCACTTTAGCCACAGAAAGTAAACAATACCCAAGGAAACAACTTCCACAAACAAAATCACTCAGTAATTCTCTTGAGGGGAGCCACAGGGAGTACTTTTACAGATGGATGAATTGGCAGCTACATTTGTTTGGTAAAACAGAAACCAACAGGCAAACATTCTGTTAACTGATATTAACTCCAGGACATCTCCAAGCACGATGTTTTCATTTTTCCCTACACACTCTTAGACAGGATGAAGTGGTTTTTCCTTTTACAAAGGAACTCAGAACACCTACTAATAAAACCTTTCCCTTCTGGGATCAAATCTAATGCTTGTCTGGGAGACACATCCAGGATGCTGAAAGGGAAGAGGAGACTTCCTGCCAGTACTCATCAGAGGGCTCTCCTGGCTCGTCCCTTCCTCGGAGTGTCTCGCCTCAGAAAGATTTCTCTTTTACCAGCCCTTGGAAATTAATTTTTCTCTCAAATAAAGTCAGTTATGTTTGCATTCTTGAAGCAGTCCTAGTCTTGGTGGGAGAGGACACGCGTGCACCAGATCAAGTACGCCCTGCAGAACCAGAGACCTGTGCGCCTCCCTGCAAAGGGCTATTCTCACAGGCTCTCCAGTGTCCCCTCTTGTCACCACTGTTCACGTCTCTATATTTCATGCCGACGCCAATGGGAGTTCCACATTCTGCCCTGGACTCTGTGTGAGTCTCATCATTCAAGGGCAAGAACAAATTGCTGGCAAACTGTCTCACACATGTTTGTAATCACCAACATTTGCATTGCTACAAATAAAAGCTGTCTTCTTCCTGCACATGTACATGGAAGATGGTTAGGAAAATGTGTTTCCAGTTAAGCTTCCTCCCTTTGATATTTGTTTCCAATTGCTAACCCAAGGCTGCTTTAATTTTGTTTGTAGGAAGCTGAGCTGACACCAAACAAAAGCAGCCCGTCGTTTGGACTGTGTTCTCTGCTTGGCTACCCCTGGAGGCTGATATCACCACCATTCAGAGGTCCAAGAAGAAGCCACCTGCTGGATTTAAGAAAACTCAGTAAGATGCTGCAAGAGACCTGATTAGCTCACAGAATGTACTTTTGGGTGAGAATTGAAGTAAGGAGCTAGTGGGACCCATGGCAGTCATGTAGCGGTTGCACGGCAAGCCTAGAGGCCCTTCCTGCTGAGGATGGTCAGTTTTGAGCAAACTTCCACAGGTAGGCCCAGGTCTCCTATCTCTGTTTTGGTGCATGCTTCTTGTTCACAAGTACCTCCCTGTTTTGTTAATATTAACTCTTTCATTCATGTCTCCAGCTCTTAGCCAGCTTCTTCTCCCACCTTCCTCTCACATATCCCTCCTTCTATGTTTTCCCATCTGGATCACACACTTGCCACTGCTCCTCCACAGCTGCCATCTTGCTAGCCAGGGTCACCTTGGCTCTACGCACAAGAGACCTCTCACGACCTCCTTCCTTATCGTAAGCTGGGACATCCACCCATCAGTGTATCTTGGACTTGGCTTTCTAGTTTTGTTCTTCCACTTTGCTTTATTCTCCTTCTAATCCTATTCCAGTGGCTTATCTAGTAGATTATCCTTCACTTCTCCCCCCAGTCAAGAATGGGGAGATTAACACAGGAATTACTTTATTTGGCCTTTGGCTCTCGCTCGTCCCCAGCAAATTCTTTAGTAAGGAGATAGCTTAGTTTCTCCAGCACTGCCCTCTGGGCCTCTACCACCCAGAAACGAGGGGGAGAGGGACAATGGAATGAATGAGATAATTCCTGAAAGTTGCAGAGACTGAGAAAATGAAGGCCTCACATGGAATAGTTGCGTTAGACCTCAGTTGGTATAGGAAATCTCCAGGAGAGTCTTTCTGAAGTCATTTGGGTTTTAATGAGATCAGAAATAACTGGGACACTGAATTGTCATTGTCATCAATAAAGAATAGGAAGCAATTTCGACTCTCATCATGAGCAGGTGGACAGATTGTTTGCACTTTGTCCCAAAGCTAGGAACCTTCCTACTGCTCACCCAGAGTCTTTTCTTTAATTATATTTTACCCAAACTGTTTGTAGCTATTGTTCTCTATACTCTGTGTTAGAAGCTAAATAAATCTATTTTAATTTCTTAACTAAGATTTATAATAAAACAAATTTATTTCTTAGTAGTCCATTCTTTGGTCCATAGTGTAGTATTAGAAAAGTGACGTACAAGGTGAGTCATTCTCTACATGTTCATTTGGAAAGCAGTGTGGAAGAACACTGAACCATTAATCAGAAAAAAGCCAAAATTCTCTTTCTCCATCTTGACAACACAATTCTCAACTCCAAGGCAAAGAAAAATGTAAGGTGTTCTTCCTCTACCCCCACCATTCTGTCCCTGCCCTCCATGGGTTGAGAAAAGAAATAAGGTATTGATTTTCAATTAATGTTTTCATTCATTCATTCATTTGTTCATTTATTCACTCACCACATGTTGATTGTATATTGTGTGTAGAGTACTGTGTGCTCTCTATAAAACTCAGCCCATATTCAAGCATTCAGTCATAAGTATGTATGGGTGGCAAGTTTGCTGAAAGAATGCTTTCCATATTCTTGGAATAGACTCATAGGTAATTGGTGCTCACTGCATATTTTGTGTCACTGAAACCACTGAGGTTCTTAGCATTTTAGTTGTCATAGCACTCCTGCTGCTTACAGCACCTTTGCAACTACGTGCACAAAGCTCGGGACTCAGACTACCACGACTCTCCAGGAGCAGGGGTCAGAGGGTCAGCTCAGAAGAGTGAGGAGCAGCTGGGATGCACTCAGTTCCTGGGCCCTCCTAGGCTAACCCTGACAATGCCCAGCCCTGCTGTTTGCTGGCTCTTATTTTTCTTGAGTGACTTTCTTGGGCAGGACTCCTTGTTTCCTATCTTAGGTGTCCTTCAGGACCCTCTTGGCTCTACGATTCAGTCCTGTCTCATTTCTGCCTGTACTCGGAAATTAAATGTCTCAGAGCCTCCTTTATGCAGCTTGGAGCATTTGGAAGAAATAAGGAAGCAAGCTAACTTATAGTCCCAGTTCTGTTACTATCTGGGAGACATCAGGCAAATCACATTACCATGGACCCTTCTATTTCTGGAATTGACATTTTAAAATGGTTTTGCTGTCGTTTAATGGTTAATGAGCATGTACAGTATGCCAGATACCATCTGGAGCAGCTTCATGAAGGGTCTCCTCTCCTAAACATCTGCAACAGAATGAGAGCATGGATTCAGGGCAGACTACCCCAGAGAGCCATGCCAATATTGTCTACTATCATCTTAGGACACACTGAGGCCAGCATTGCTGGAAGAAAATATTTAGTTCAACTCCTTTTTTATACAGATGAGAATATTGAGATGTAGAGAAGAAAAATGACTTGCTCGAGGTCATACAGATGTTTAGTGGGACAGCAGGGACTGAACCCAGCGTCTAGGCTTCCAGCCCAATATTCTTTCCTCTGTGCATCTTGCCTCTGACTTGGAATCATTTTGGAGTAGTGTGGTGCTATTAGCTGAAATGATTGTATCATACATCCCTCTTACACAGGTGCCACATGATCTATGCTTACATAATAACTTTTTCCATTGTGAAAAAGTAGAGAGAATATAAAAATGAACCCTCATAGGCAGAAAACCCAGCTCTAACCATTACCAATATTTTGCCTTTCTTTTGATTTTATCTATACTCTCTTTTTAATTGCTAAGTATTTTAAAATTAATCCCAGACCATATTATTTTTCTTATAAATACTTCCATTTGTATTTATAATAATTCTGAAATACCATTATCATGCTTAATAAAATCAACAATAATTTCTTGATAGTATCACCCAATACCCAGTCTATATTTAGTTTTTGTTAATTTTCTCAAGAAAGTTACTTTTGACAGTAGGTTTTTTCAAATTACAATCAGAATAAGGACAAGGACCCTGCATTGCATTAGGCACATAATGTCTTGTAAAGATTTTTTTTCCCTCAAACATTTAACAGTTCTTTTTCTGCTATTTATGGATTAAAGAAATCAAGTAATTTTTCTGTAGACCTCCCTATGTTGCAGACTTGGCTGATTGCACCCTTGAGATGCTGTTTAACATATTTCTCTATTCAATATATTTCCTGTTAACTGGCAAATGTATCTAGAGGCTCTATTTGATACAAGTTCAATTTTTGGCAAGAATATGTCATAGGTGATGTGTGTATTTCTAATTTGTGTTATATCAGATGGCACTAATTCCTGTTTATCCCACTTCTAGTGATGTTAAAATTGACCAGTTTTGCATATTGTGAGTTTGATCCACACATTGTAAAATCCCCCATAAGCTTTTTGCTGAAGAGTTTTAGCTATCACTGTGCAGATCAATCATTTCATTAAAAATTGTAAAGTTCTGATTTTTAATTCTATCATTTTTTTTCTGCATTTGTTAACTGGAACTCTTATGTAAAGAGCTTTCCCTCATCAACTATTTGTCTACTCTAAAATACAGTGCATATAAGAAAGGCAGATAAATCTTTTTATTTCCAATTTTTTAAATAACAAATTAATACTGTAGCAATAACAAACATCTGTTGAATATATATCTGTAATATATGAGTGACTTCAAAAAGTTCATGGAAAAATGGAATCTTTTTTATATTATTAACTGAAGAATAATGGGTGCCCTTTAGAGATTTTTTAAGATTAGGAAACAGAAACAAGTCAGAAGGAGCCAAATCAGAATTGTAAGGTGGATGCCTAATGATTTTCCAAGGACACTCTCACAAAATTGCCCTTATTTGATGAGAAAAATGAGTAGGAGCATTGTTGTGGTGGAAAAGAACTCTCTGGTCTTCACCAAAATTCTCAAGACTTTTTCTGCTAACACTCTCACAATAAACATTTTATTGTTTTTTGGTCCTCTAGAAAGTCAACAACCAAAATGCCTTGAACATCCCCCCAAAACTGCTGGCATGACTTTGCTCTTGACTGGTCTGCTTTTGTTTTGACTGGTCCATTTCTACCTCTTGGTAGCCACTGCTTTGATTGTGCTTTGTCTTCAGGATAGTACTGGTAAAGACATGTTTCACCTCTTGTTACAATTCTTCAAAGAAATGCTTCAGAGTCTCCATTTCCCTTGTTTAAAATTTCCATTGAAAGCTCTTGTCTTGTCTGCAGCGGATCTGGGTGCAATAATTTTGGCACCCATCAAGTGGAAAGTTTGCTCAACTTTAATTTTCCACTCAAAATTGTGTAAGCTGAACCAATTGAGATGTCTGTGATGCTGGCTTTTGTTTCTGTTGTTAATAGTCCATCCTCTTCAATTAGGGCATGAACAAGAATAATTTTTTCCTTACAAATTGATGTGGATGCTCTGCTGCTGTGAGCTTCATCTTCAACATCATCCTGTTCCTTCTTACAATGAGCTATGCATTTGTAAACTGTTGATTTCTTTTGGGCATTGTCCTCATAAACTTTTCATAAAGCATCAGTGATTTCACCATTCTTCTACCCAAGCTTCACCATAAATTTGATGTTTGTTCTTGTTTCAATTTTAGCAGAATTCATGTTGCTCTGATAGTCGATCTTTTCCAGCTGATGTCTTATCCTTCTCAGTACCTCAAACTAAATCCTGTTCAGACATGTTAAACAAGTTAGCATCAGTTTATTTTGGTGCAAAAGGTTTTGAAATCCATACATAGTTTTTTCATAATATACATTTTTTCTGAAGTTTTTGAAGAACCCTCACAATGGAATAAGAGTGCTATTATAAGCTGTTAGTAAGAATTTTAACCTGCAAATAAATAAACATGTTGAGAGTATATTTTATGTGCCACCAGAAGCATTTTACTTCCTGTGTTTAGGAAAAAATCTGACAAAAATTCACTTTGATATACCCTCTATCTTTTGGAGAAGCACAGATGGTACAATTTCAGTTTCATGTGTTTTTCTAAGGAGCTGTATCATGTCCTGGAAAGTAGCAGTCTAGAAAACATTTACTTAGATTTCACCTTCTCCTTTGAAATAATAGCCTGACTGTGCTTCCAATGAACACGTCTGCAGTTAGTGCCAATTTTCCTTTGTAATGTACTGTGTATCTTTTAATGAAAAGATAAAGAACTAATTTTTTTTAAAATCACAAAACACCTCTACAAGGAAATTTACTAAAACATCTATACAGAGGAATAAATGTTACAACTATGAATAAGAGCTACATTCATATCACTAAAAATCAGATTGGAGATAAAAATGCTAGAAATATACCCAAAGCCATTTGGAAACTTAGGCTGTTTCTTTTATTCCTGGAAGTGGTGGAATTTCCACCGGGTTAGTGCCTTCCTTGTCCCGTTTCAATGACAAAGCCCACATCCAAGCACATCTTTATAGAATTGTAAACTGCATACATTTGCAGTCTCTCCATATTCAAGCCCAAATAGTACTATACCAACTTTCGCATAACAGCACCCTTTACTTTAGTACTCTACAATTAAACCTAGAGGAATAAGTACATAAGAATCAGAAATAAAAATTATAGATACTTCTGAGCAAATGTTAAATCAACTGAAAGAAAAGGCTTATTTAACTTTTATGAAAACTAACCTAGCTCCCTACAGGCAAGGTGATTGCAAAGAATTCCAAAAAGAGTCTGATTATGGGTCACGAAGGAGGTGTGTCTCTCACAGAATCCTGTTCTGGGTGGTGAGGGAGGAAGGAAGTGTGCTTCATCAGTAGCAGCAACAGGGAATTGACAAATTATATGGTGATGGTGCTGCATAGCTTTATGACCTACTTTGCTGCATTTCCCCCTGAGTGTGACAGTATTTTTCTTGTAACCGAGTTTTGCCTGTTGCAGCACCAAAAGCCCTGAAAATGAATTTATGATGGTTGAGAATGAGCCCCATGAGGAAGTCAGGAAAATTTTTAAAAATACAATATGAATAGTTCTTACAATGCATCTAAGAAAAAAATAAAATGTGTTTTGATAGGAAGGTTTGTTTGGGCTTACCTCGCCACAGGACTGTCTGGGTTTTTGCCCCAGTGGAAAGCGAGGGCGGCCCCTCTCCCTGCTCCCCGGCTGCAGTCATCCTGCGTCCAAGTCTGCAACAGCCTGCACTTCCCAGTCCCGCACTTCCTTCTGGCTGCCGCGTGGGTTCAGGCATATGACGCTGTTTGGAAGAAAATGAACATTCCTTCCCACAGGCCAAGATGGCGAACCCTGGCGAGGGGGATCTTTCAAAAGCAAACTTGGATAATGACCAGAGGGAGAAGCAAGCCCTCCTTCTTGGCTGCAGAGAGCCTTTCATTTGGTTGTTGGCCGAGTTCAAGTACACCTCACAGCCCGAGGGGGTAACGCGGGCAAAGGCTCCACACTCGGAAGGAGAAATTAGAAAGTTATAAACACATCTAGCTGAGACCCATCAGGGCATTCCATATTTTAGGGCATTTTAGTTTCAAGTTCTCCTTCAGGTCACATAAAAGCCCTACTTCTTTCTTTTTCTTGGCCGCAGGACTGGGCCCGGGCCAGGCGTTCTGGCGCAGCCTGTGGGGGCCGGGGCGCTCCCCGTCCCGGTGCCAGGGTCGGTGACGCCACGCCTGTCAGCTGCATCTCGCCGCGCTGCCTAATGGGCACCACATTGTTCTCGAGTGCTTTTCCTGGAACCGTTTTAATGACTGTGAATAATATTTTGAAAGGCCCAACACCTGATCTTCCATTAACAGACCTGGCTGTTTTGCTTTTAAATGTCCAAAAGAGCCAATTACCCTGACAGTTTCCGATTAAAGTGTACCAGATTGAATTATAGAAGTGCATATCTCAGAAAACTTCCCCCACATTCCAGATTTGTCCAGTTGAGGAAGGGTGCATATGTACAAAACATTTCCTTTTCTTTTTTTTTTTTTTTTTTTTATCTTTCTCCCATTTCAGAGTACTTACTTCACAATGTCTCGCCCTTGGTAACAGAGGGGAGGGGTTCCTATGTTGGCATTCAACCTCCTAAAAGATGGTAGCAACAAAACCTCCCCAATGTCCTTACTGACTCTAATGATGAAGGACATAACAGCAAAATGACATCTGTTGCTTGATGTGGGATTTTATGTGCCACTGTAATGTAGGCGAGGTCTAATGTCAAAATTGCTTTCACTCCAAACAGAGGGTCATTTTTGGGGGAGCAGGGGTGCCTTGCTAGGGCCCTGAGCACAGTGATTCTCAGCAGAGCTAAACATCATCATAAGGAGGCTGGAAATCCCAGGTGTAGGAACAGAACAAACCAGGAAGTTACAGTAGTAATCTCAGTTGTGAGGACGAGGGAAAGAAACAACCACTGAAGCATTTTGATAGGGGATTTTTGCAGCCTTCAAACCATATATATACAGAATATATCCTGAACCGCCACTGAGTAAGACTTAAGGACATGTATTCAGCCTTACGACGGGCCAGTTTCCTTTTGTGCATCCTGCACCTGTCCTCCTCTCCCTTCTGTGCACAGCTCTCCCCATCTGCCTCTCTGAGTATCCAGGGCATGGCGAAAGTGTTAAATATTAATGCTTCTGCAAAGGTGCAGGTTTGGACGGGGAAAGGAGGTGGTGTCTGGTGCATGCTAGGGGATCAATATTGGTTTGCTAAGTGAAAGGCAAAATTCATCTTGGTTGACTTTATTACTTCTTAAACTGAAAACTTTTTAAAAAGACTTAGTCTTGGACATAGTACAACATTCTATCTACTAAGTCAAAATTTTTGATTACCTTGGGTTTTACATTCTTCCTGTCATTCTGGCCAGGTGAGAGCAGACAGCTCCATCTGGCATGTACAGAACTGGAAAAGATTTCCATAGATTTTTGTGTCTGTTTATTTCTCTTTGTACATGTTATAGCTGCTGGTAGAATATTGGAAGGGAAAGGTGGTGGTGGGTATAACTGTCAAATATTTTGATGTTTTGCCAATCTGCTGGAAGACTGAATTTTAATTTATGTTTTTTAATGAGCAAGGTTGAGCGTATTGTTTTATGTTTAAAGATCATTTGCATTCTTTTAAAAATAATTTTTATTGTTACTTCTTGCTCATTTTTCTACCAGGTTGTTAGTCTTTTTCTTCTGTACTTTTAGAAGCTCTTTGTGTATAGCCCCTTGTATTTGTGATATGAATGGCAAATATACTTCTGTAGTCATTTGTCTTGTAGTTTGCTACTGTAAAAATGCTTTAATTTCATGGGGCTAAGTTTATCACTATTTCCCCACGTTGCTTCTGTATTTTGAATCATGCTTAAGAATGCTCGTGCATTTTCTGGTAATAAAGAAATGCATCTCTGTTTTCTTCTCATACTTTGTGGTTTTATTTTTTACATTTAAATCTCTAAACCATTTCGAATTTTCTGGGTGTCTATTGTAAGAAATAGCTGCCATTTTGTCATTTTTTATATCACTATTCAGTTATTCCAGCACCACTTAAGGGATCCATCCTTTTCCCACTGATTTGAGATTATGTTTTCCTCATGCACGAAATTTCCACATACAGCTATGCCTGTTTCTGGAGTTTCTATTTCATCTCATCAGTCTGCCTGCGTATTCATGAACCAATATCATTCTATTTTTAATTATATAGACTTTATCATTTATACAATAACAGTCATTTATGATGCCATTTCACATATGATAGAAAAAGCTTCCCACCCACTCAACACACTGTGATCTTTCCCAGGGTTTTGTAATTATTCTTGCATGTTTGTTCTTTCAAATGAACTTTATTACCACCTTATCTAGCTCCAGAAAAAAAGGCTGTTGATATTCTACTGAGGCAAGTCTTTCCATTTTTCAGTAAGCTCTGTAGTTTTTAGGAGTGTTTTATGATTTTCCTTATATAGGTTTTATATATTTCTTAATCATGTTAAGGTTATGCCCAATGTTTTCTTTTCTAAATGTAAATAGAATCTTCTTTTCCATTATATTTTAAGTTGGTTTTTGTTTTATATGTGAGAGCTTTTTAAATATCAATTTAAACTACTGTACTGAATTATCTCATAGTACTGGCTCTTCACTGACTTATTTTTAAGTGGGATATTACAGATACATAATTCTATACACACAAATACTGCTTTTTAATTCTTAGGCCACTAATTGCTTTCTCTTGTCTTATTATGTTGGCCAAAATCATCAACACCACGTTCTATAGTAGCTCCACTGCATTTTAAAAAGCTATTCACAAAGAATAAAGTTGATCGTTGGGTGACCCTTTCCTCTTTCTCTCACTGTTTCTCTTCTTTCCTAGGAAGAAAGACAATAGAATGAGAGAAAGAGTAGCCAGAGTTCTCAGTGTTGGGCATGAGAGACACAAAGGGAATCAGACCTTGGGAAATTCAGGCCTGGGATACCCATGGTTCGTGTGAAATGTGTCATTCAGTTGCCAACATTGGAATGCTTCATTTATTTAGAAGCTTCTGAAATCATTGCTCCCTTAAATTATCAAGAATCTGTATGTTTACAAGGATATTTGACCTGAGTTACTTCCTTTGCCAGCATAGTAACTCGGATAGATGGCCTTCTTCTTACACTTTCCACCTAAGCCAGAAAGCCATTTCCCTGGTCTTCTTAACACTATTTAGGGCTTATAAGGTGCTAGGTTGTATGCTAAGTGTTTTACCTCATTGGTTCCACACAACACACTGAACTGAGGTCTGGAGGTGTTACCTAACTTGCTCAAAGTTATACAGCTCATAAGGGGCACAGGGGATTGAGACCAGGCCTCCTGGACTCTGGACTGCCTCTGTGTGGCCCCAGTGTGGCTGTGAACATGCACTAGCAGTGAATATTTTGGAGTGAGACCTTCTGGGGTGGCTGCTCGTGAAATAATTGCTGGTGATCTGTAAGTGATCCTTAGCATTACTATTACTAAATGTTCAGTCACGTCTAAGAAGCCATGTGGCTGTGTGGCTTTGTCACATCTATAGACCACGGAAAATGACTCAGTCTATTACCGGGACAAACTGCATTTCAGTCCCTTGAGGAACATACTGAGATCGGAAAATCATCTGCACTTTGCTTCCCTGCCGTGTCACTGGGTTCACTGCGATCGTCTCTTCCAACTTGCAGCAGAGCGGCCACGGCTCTCGCAGTCCTCATGTTTCAAGGCTTCACTCTCTGCTTGCACCTGGATTATTGAGAGCGAAGCATTAGGAAGTTACAACAAATAAATTATATTCAAGAAGGAGCTGCTGCCTCTTTTAGAGGATGAGCTTCATGTGCCTGTTACACTGTCTTCCATATTAGCAGCAAGGTTTTTTAAAAAAAATATTCTTCATGCTGTTATGAAAATGTTTTGTGATTTTTTTAAGTATTATGCATAAAGACAGTAAGAAAGTTAAAAGGAAATCGTTTTTTTCATTAGCAGGTATTCAGCGATGTGTCAAATCTTGATATACCTAATTTGTCTTCTTTCAACTTGACTTTTGGATTTCCTGATTCCAGTTTTCAAAAGTTGACAGGCATCATGTTATTGTCACTAATTCCTCCCACTCAGCTCTCAGAGGTTCATTGTTCTGAGGAAGAAATTGTCATCTCCCCTCTCCCCTCCACTGCTTCAGTTTAAGAAAGTGGATCATGGATCTTTTTTAGGTGCTTCAACACAGGCTGGTGTTTGCTTCCGGGATATCCTGAGGTCTGTTCTAGAAAGCTCTGACTCTTGGTCCTCTTCCCCTGCTCCTCACTTTCCATAGCCTCTTTGTGGCTAAAGGGGAGGGGGACAAAAGGGTGCGTTTGCTGTGCACCAACAGGAGGAAGCCCATGAGCTGACACTTATGCACTGGGGGACACCTGTTCTAACACAGTTAGGTGAGAGCTTTCGAAACTGACAGACAGGATCCAGCTTCATCCACAAACTCAGCTGGGCAGTGGGCCCTTCCACATACTTATCTCGAGCTCCTGCAACCTTGTCTGTGAAGGTCAGGGTATAGCTGCTTCCTTGGACCACTCAGTCAGTAGCATTTCAATGGCTAGTGCGGTGCAACCCGGTTGGTGGGCTCTCTAATACTGACTGCCTGGTCTGCTTCTGATGACTGTGGCCTGAGGAAGATGTAAGAATTCAGAGAATTAGTGTTGGCATTTTAGAAAATCTTTTGTTTCCACATGGCCTAAGGCCAGCACTAAAGCCTGGGAGCCCAGTGGCAGCCACATGGATGACCCAGCTTTGCAGGTAAGAACGCGTCCAATGGTGGTAGGGCTTGGTACTCACACAGCTTGGTGGAACTGCTTTAAGTAAAAGAGGACAAAAATCTCTTACTTTTCCTTATTTTATGAAATATGGGACCATGTGAACATATTTCTGGGATCTTGGAAGGGGTCCCAAAGCTTCAGCATAATGTACACACGGTATCAGCCTCTGTCTACAGGCAGCTTCATCGATCTTTCCCCTGTGGACGTCTGTGGCCACGTGTCTGTCCTCCCGGCAACTCATCTCGTCTCTTAACTTTCCTGTCACGTGATCCTTTCTGCTCTCATAACTTTCAGTTAGACATGCTTATTTCGATGTGTCTTTCTCCATGTTCTACCTATCGAGGGTGACCTCACAAATTATTTGTTGGGACAGCTCAGTGTGTGTTGTCCTGACTTGGTTGTTAACAGGACCCTTTTCCACTATCAAAACTGCCCTAGTTAGATGATAAGGTTTGTCACCTACTTATTGCTTTTAGTGACTTTATTATTACACTGAGATTGGTGATATGAGATTGCTTAATTTATGGCCATATTTATTTTTCCTCCTGACCTAGTTTTGGCCATGTGCTGTCCTTCCCAAACACAGTTCATGTCTGAGCTGGGACCTGGGGTTGGGTGCTTTGTTATCAGTGGGCCCTGGTAGCAGCCTTGACGAAGTACCCAGTCTCATCTGTGAAGCCATCAGTGCAAAACTTAAACCCGCATGACATCACAGGTATCCCGCCTCAGTATACCAAACACTCCCCTGAAGCCCCAAACTGATCTTCCTCATATCCCATCCTATGCAATATCACATAGACTTGTCCAGGCTGGACACTTCCTCTTACTGTGATGGAAGATGCAGTTTGGAAAGAAAAATCTTAATGATTTGTTTCTTTTGGAGGTGAATGTTCATGGTCTATTTATATGACGTATACCTTACAAAGAGTTTGTGTAAATATAGTCTCAGGCTAAACTGTTACGTGTGTGACCAGGTAAGCAATAAAGAGATCATAAAGGATTTATTGAAAACTGCTGAGACCCACCAGGCTGTGTCGTGTGTGATCGTGGTATAGACCAAATAAGAGGTGGCTGAGAGCCTCAGGCTCCTGAGACGTGGGGAAATACGGGTTGGTGGTTGGAGTCAGGCTTTGGAGTCAGATGTGGGTTAGAATCTCAGTCGCTTCTAAACTCGCTGGTCTTGAGTTAGTTGACTTCTCTGAGCCTTGATTTCTTTGACTGTAAAACTGGCATAATGGTACCACCTCTTTCACAGGGTTACTGAAAAATCAAACCAGACACCATTTGTGAGCACTAAGCGTCTTGCTGAGGCGTAGCTGCTGTCCTCCCCCTCATCATCTGTGGAACTCTCTGGTACTCTGTTGACATTTCTGGTATCATTTTGGAAGAGTGGAATTATGGTTATGGGGAAGCACCAAGGGTAAACTTCAGAAACAGCAGATGTTAGTAGAAAAATATGGAAACCAGAAGCAGAAATCTGGGTTCCCTTCTGATTGGCTTTGCGACCATGGACATCTCAGTCTTCTGAGTTTTACCTTTCTCATTACCAGGGGTGTAGGGACCCCTGTAGGGACACCTGTAGGAGCACCTGTAGGGACACCTGTAAGGACACCTGTAAGGACACCTGTAGGGACACCTGTAAGGACACCTGTAGGGACACCTGTAGGAACACTTGGAAGGACACCTGTAGGGACACCTGTAAGGACCTCTGTAGAGACACCTGTAAGGACACCTGTAAGGACAACTGTAGGAGCACCTGTAGGGACACCTGTAAGGACACCTGTAGGGACACCTGTAGGGACACCTGTAGGGACACCTGTAAGGACACCTGTAGGAGCACCTGTAGGAACACCTGTAAGGACACCTGTAGGGACACCTGTAGGGACACCTGTAAGGACACCTGTAGGAGCACCTGTAGGGACACCTGTAGGAGCACCTGTAGGGACACCTGTAAGGACACCTGTAGGGACACCTGTAGAGCACCTGTAGGGACACACCAACGCCCTCACAGGGAGGTCATGTGAATCATATGAAATCATACATATTAAATTGTTTTTAAAAGCACAAAGTATTATATATAAATGTGACAAATTTGTTGTTGTTACGAAGACAAAAGACCAGAGGAGCTTTGGGGAGGGTGCCTGTCTGTTGGGGCACTACTGGCAGAGGCTACTTGAACACCGTAGCTCACATTTCCTTGTGTTCCACTTGCGTCTAATTTTGATTGTGAACTGGGTCATATCATTGTACAAGCCCAGAGTATTAATGTAAATGCACCGTGTGAGAGACACACGCTTGCTTTACTGCTCATTCCTCCTGTGCGAGGCTTGGGGGCCTGGGCTCCAGCCCCCACACACCCTATCTAGATGTGGGACTTTGGGGAGGCCAGCTAACCTCTCTAGACATCTGTCCTCCTTTCTGCAGCATGGAGTTGAGAGCGGATCTTTCAAAGCCATCCACTTACCACCTGCCACCCACGCCCACTCTGGTCGCAGCGGTCACTCTCTCTTGCTGAAGCGCTGCATGTTCCAAGCCCTAACTGAGCTGTCTGATTTTACTGCCTCACCAACCCCTTCCTTCACGTCTATTCTCACACCACAGGTCTGTCTTTTCCAATGGCTGTCTTCAGTGTCTTCCTGTGGCCTTTGGAATGATGACAAGCCCCTTCCCCATCCTTAGGCCTCCATGCCTGTGCCAGTCTGGCTCCCCACCCCTTCAGACCTTCCTCCCACCTCGCCTCGCCAGGCCCGCCCTCTAGCCACACTAACTTCTTTCTTCCTCTTTGTCTGGTCACCCCCTACTTGCCCTCCTGCCTCCAGTTCCAGTGAAACCTCCTCACGAAGCCTCCCCTGGCCTTCCTGGCCTGAGCAGGTCCCTATTCTGGACTCCCCCAGGTTTGAACCTGTCCTTCCCGGCTCATTCAGCCCTGCGACGTTACGTTGGCTCATAGGATGGCTTGACTCCTTCCTGTCTCCCGCTCTGAACCTCTCTCCTTGAGGGCAGAAAGCATGTTTGTCTTCACCTACTACCTATCCTCATGTACGCTGGAAGTGCCGAATAAACACTTCGTGAGTGAATACAAAATGAACGAAATAAGCAGGAACTAGAAGGGAACTTTAAACATTCCACATACTGCAATTCTATGCTTTGTTACCCACCTCCACAGGGCTGTTCGGCATGATTCTTTTATGGGATGCCCTAGTAAAGTCCCATTATTTCTAGATATCTAATTTCTAAGAATCCAGTTCTAGGGATTTAGTAAATAAAGTGGACAGAGGTGTTCTGGAATTCTTTCAAGGATATGAAATTATGAGCCATTAAAGCAAGAGAATCAGAATTCCAGAAGAAGCCAGTGGGAGTGGTGATGACCAAGGATTCTCCATGACTTTCCTTGGTTCGAAGCTGCCCAAATTCCCTGCCAGACTGACGCTGTAAGTTAGGGCCACACGGAGAGCTGGGCTGCCAGCCCTTGGGTTGCAGGTGCCTGTGATGCCCCGTCATCTTCACTCAGTCTTGGTCCTGTTGGTCTCTCTCTCCTTCCACTCTTCTGGGCTGGGGCTGTGATTGGCCCTCAAAGCCCCTGGGGAGTGTGAGCACCGTTGTGCTTGCTGAGTCTGGCCTGTGGATGCCCCTCTGCCCGTCTCCCCTGGGCTGTGGTATTTAGTCTCGCTCCCTCGTCAGGGCCTCTGCTCCCAGCGCAGCTGCCTTTCAAGTCCCCAGAGTGACTCGGTGACGTCACGCTGCGTTTCATTTTCATGTTTCCAGTTCACGTAGATTCTTTGAAAACTCTACTTTCATTGACAGTGAGAGAAAACTGTCTGGACCCAGTGAAATATATATCCTCGGAGGCTTAAACTGCACTAAGAAACAAGGGTCCTAAAGTGAAAAAACAACTTGCTGTCTATAAGAGAGAACAGGTGAAAGAAAAGGAAAGAACTGAGGAAGAAATCCTCAAAACGCAAAGTTTGACAGTACCTAAGGTGGAAAGCAGTTTCGGAACCTCCAGCGTGCGTGCAGATCAGCTATGAGGCGGTGAAGTGCAGACTGCAGGGTTGAGACCCAGGACTGCTGATTCGGTAGCCCCAACACAGAGCCCAGAAACTTAACTTTTTAAAAAAGCCACAGGTGATTCTCATACACATGCTCATGGGCAAAGCTTTAAACTCTTCTAGAAGCAGCAGTTCCCACAGCCTAAGCGTTTTTCCTTAGAGTCGCCCTCAGGAATGAGCTAAGCGTGGTGAAGGGAACTCCAGGGTGAAGACTGGGCAGAATAGGTCTTGCTTAGACGCCTGCCCTCCTCTGATGGGTGAAATGTCCATGCAACAAAATTTAAACATGGCAGTATGGGTGCACGATTTAAAGATATTCTGACTATATAAGTTGCTTGTTAATAAAAACTTCTGGAACATAATTTTCCTCTTTAGATGAAGAAAGAGTCATGTGGAAGGCTCCAGCATCTTACCTATTTTAAGTCTTGAAGGGAACTCCTGGCTCTGTCACTGGTCTTCCTCCAGAGGCCCTTTCCACCTTTGCCTTATGTTCTGGAGCTGGAAAGGGCTTCTGTTCCCTACGCGAGTGGAAGCACAGTGTCCCCTGACATCCAGAGACAGTCCAGCCTCACGCTTGTCCTATGACTCTGTCTCTGCCCTGCCCACGACTGGGGACACAGGTGAGCGTGCGGGGATGTGGGGAGCTCCGATGACACGCCTGCTCTGGGAGCCACGAGGGCAAGAGCCACCAGGCCTCCAGGGCCAGTAAAGCGGAGCAGGACCGACGGTAGGAAGCTGGGAAGCCACGCTGGAGAGTCACAACATATTCACGTCTAGGAACAGTGTGGTTTTGGTGAGCAAATTAATTTGAGGCTTCTTAAATGTTTTCCTACTATCAAATGATAACATGCTTATTATAGAGAATTAGGAAACATTAAAAAAGGTAAAGGATAATATAAAACTCCCCTGTAAACCAATTAGTCAAAAATAACTGTAGCAGCATTTTATGTATAGTCTTTCAATATAAAGTATATGTATTACGTATATATTTACAAATATTTATTATGCCTTTATATATAATATATACAAATATACTATATAATGTTTATATTAAATATGTTATATATTTAATATTGAGAAGAATATACACAAAATATCACTAGTTATTTATACGTAATGTATATGTTCACATATATATGCAGAAACACAAAAAGTATTTTTAAAATTTGGAATAAAAAGTTTGTATTTTGCTTTGGTTCATCTAACATTGTGATATTTTCCTCATGGGATTTGATATTCTTCAAATACATGATTTCTAACAGCCATATGATACATAATGTCATAGTCAAAATGAATTATTATTTTATTTGGGCCATTTATAGTTTCCAAATATTCATAATTATTATTAAAAAAAGCTTCAATGAGTGATCCTGAACTTACACGTTAGTGTGTATTTTTGATTGTGTCAGCATGTGGCTCCTTTAATAAGCCCAAGCCAGGGATGACTATGTTCTAAGTTAGCGTCCCGCTGGAACTGAGTCAGGAAACATTTCCAAAGTGAGCTAGTGGAATCACTTTCCGAATCTCTTGCTCTCAGAGGAAGGAAAGGCGCCTGGGAGAGCTCCTCCTAGCCTGCTCTCCCCACCCGGCACAGACAAAGGACTCTCCTCTCTCTGTGTCCATTATGGGTCTGCAGGACGGGGAGGCCCTTGTTAGTTCCGGCACTCGCACCTCGGGAAAGCGCTGTAACTACTTCAGTGGCTGTTTTAATGAAGCTGTTCTGTGTGGCATTCGTATATCTCGGAGGGTACAACTTGGCTCACGGAGTCTGAGATTCCAAAGGACACGGCTCTGCTGCGTTGGAGCTGGGCTGGGGGAACACGCCGGGGTGTCAAGGAAACAATCCGCAGACCCTCGGCAGGGAGAGCGCCCGGCTTTGAAAGAGTTAAGGATTGATAATAACTGGTTCATGAGATGTCAGACTTACTGAAGAGAGGAAATCATTAATTAATACTTAATCTGTTTTGGGATGTTTTAGACTAGAGTTTTACAGTTTCCAGGATCATCAGCTTTAGTTAAATCATGACATGAATGCAAAGTATAATTTCTACCACCAGAGTTTTTGTAATTAGCCCATTAACATATGCTTTGGTACACTGAGAAAGAATTAGTTTTAGTTCAATTTTAATTGTGGGGAATGAGTAATGACTTTGAATTTCTAAGAAAAGGGAAATTCCACAGGGATATGATCAGATGCACACTCCTCCACCCAGTGTAGACGGGCCAGTTCAAGCATTGTCTCCTGGCAGCTTCTCTCGGGAGATGTGTGCAATGCATGCCTCCGAAAAAGCTCGCTTGGAGGAGATCTGTGTGGTGTCTACAGGGTGAGGGACACCCTTGCTCTGGTCAAGCTCGAACCACCGGCCCAGGGTCCACCCCGTGCTCTCACCAGCTCTGGACCCTTCTTCAGCCCTTGTCCCCTGCTGCCCTTTCTGCTTCCTCCACCTTCAAATCCCCTGTCCTTCTCCCATGTCTGGGGTGCCCCTTGACCTACACACATGGCCTGGCATGGGCGTCCTTGCCCACGGCCAGCCCTCGCTCGTGCTGTGCTCTTGGGTGGTGGAGTCACCCTCTGCTGGCCCTGCCAGCTGGAGGCGGATCCGCAGCTTTGCCCACTCTCTGTGCAAGCCTGAGTGATGCACTCAGCTTCTCCAACCTCCACTGCCTCATCTATAAAACAAGGCTAAGAATGGGACCAATGTTGTAGGGTTTGGAGGATGAAGTGAGGTGACAGATGTCTGGCACACAGCCAGGGTTCATTGAGTGTTTGCTCTTACTGATACTATCGTAGTTGGAAAGTCAGTTGGGAGCTCTTCAAAGCCAGGGAATTGGCTTTGAGCTTCCTGTTTCATCTCTGCATGGGGCAGAACATCTGTAGTTGCTGAATACTTGTCATTTGACTCTTCTTCCCAGAGTTTGATGATTTTCTATTAGCACAACCTGCCTTTTGTGATTGTGGCTTGCCTGGTTCTGCCCAGGCAAACCCGAGGCTGCTGCCTCTTTCCCATTTTACACACGATCAGTGGTGTGCTTGTAAACACTTACCAACCAGCTAAAAAAAAAAAAAGCCCTGATTTGTGCATTTCTGTGGTGTAAATAGTTTCACCATGGCCAGTTTCTAGCTACCATCATGACATGAACTGGCTCACAAAAGTCCTTAAAGTTTTGCAGTCGACTTTTCTGAGCTGCTGGGCACCCTGCAATTGGACCTCTTTAAAACTGGAAAGCAGGGGACTCAGGTGGTGCTTGACTCTACTGTCAGAATTCACTGCAGTGGGCTGGTGTCCCAACTGGCATCTAACTTTCAGGAGATCCTGGGTCTAATCCAAATTCACATCCAACATGCCTCCTGCACATCACACAGCAGCACTGTGGGCAGTGTTGTCGGGTCTCCTTCATGATCCTGGATGTCACAATGAAAAATGTCAAAATTTACCTGCATTTTGGGTTATTTCATCAAAAGGAGAACACTTGTTTGCCATATGGTGTGTAAAATGGATCTAATTAGTAACAGATCTAATAGCAACGGGTTCCTTGGAATTATGGTCTGTTCCTGCAGAACACTTTTTCTGCCTAAGCCATCATTCAGCTGTTAAGTGAATAAGGACAGTGCAGGCAGGCGCCATGTTGATTTGAGTGTCCCCAAAGGGGTCATCACATATGGCTACATGGGTTGTGCACAACACAGCTGTGGAGATGCCCTTCCTGTCAGCTGGGATGGCAACGGTGCCCGTGGAGTTGTGCGATGCAGTTGCGATTTCTATTTGTATTTATACGCATTCCCTACCATACTCAGCAGAGAAGTTGACAACCAATTAGCCAGAAAATCAGAAATGTCAGAATTGTTTGACACACGTTAATAGAGCAGTTTTTCGGATGAATGGAAAAGGAATCAGCCCCTGTTTAGCCCTAGGGCAGATGAGTCGCCCATACCCGATTCAGCAAAGATTTATTGAGTGGTTACCACATATAATAATTCTGCCAAGTACTCCATAACACTGCAATGCCTAAATGTGCCCAGCACAAATTTGCAGCTGCCCATCATCCTGCCTTAGAAATCTCTAAAGTGGCACTCCGTTCACCTTCTGCGGGTTAAACCATGCACCTCAGTGTCCTCTATCATGTCCCCTGCTGGGTGCAACAGGGGAAAGGAAAAGGTACAGAACACAGGCCACCTTCTAATAGCTTCCTGCTTTTCCTGGAAGGCTGCTTATGCACATATGCACCCTACGGAAATGAGAGAGTACGTGCCACTCTGCAGTGACACGCTGACTTGGTTTAAAGCCCAAATATAGAAGACGTCGTCTATTTAGATGAATGATGTCCACTTGAAACTTGTTACTTTTGGAATCTGAGTAATTATTGCAATGTTGTTCCTATTGTCCAAATCGTGTTTGCATTTCCTCTTTTGGAATTGCCTACAGAGTCCAAGACACATCCTCTGGAATATCCACAGGAAATATAATTTTTCCAAGGTTGGATTTAACCTTGGAAAAATTGAATCAATTCTTTGATTAACATGTAGGGTAATTAACTATGAACATGTGGCAGATATTATAGGTTGACTTGTTCAAAGTGCATCTCAGCCCCACTACCCCTCATCTTTCTTTATTATAAAGGCTGGAAAGCTAGACATTCAATCTCTGGTCTTTTGTGTGCAGCTCGGGGTGGCCAGGCAACGCAGTCCTTGCCAACAACATGCAGGTGGAAGTTCCTGGGAAAGATTCTCTTCTCTAATTAAAAGACAAAGCCTCAGGTGGAGAAAGCTTTCGGCCCTTTGGCCTTCTTCTGTGCCTGTGTACAGATACGGTGGGACGATTAGTCAGCTTACAACTGTGAGGACACCTTGAGGACAAATCCACATCCTAAGGGTGGTTGGGCAGAACAATCGGAGGATCTGGGACTCTGACAACATCACAGAGCTGCCATCCCAGTCCGGGACTGCACGTCTCTGGATGTCCTGTTACATGAGCAAAATATGCCTTTGACTTACTAAGCATCTGTTTGTCTGATTGTCGGTGACTTGTAACCAAACGTATTCCAAACAGTAGTGAAGACAATTCCATAAGAAGAATTCTAAGCATGTCGTGAACCGTAGCAGAATTACAGCAGAAGCACCACTTTCTGCCTGCGCAGGGTTAGGTGCTTAGGGCTTTGAGAAGTGGAGGTGAGGGAGGGAGGGAGCTAACTTTAACTGAGGGTCTCCTTTGTGCCAGGCACATTTCAAATTCAGTTTCCTTCAGCAATGTCAATGAGGGGAGACCTGGAGTGCAACCTGGGTCTCCACGATTCCCGGGGGCTCCCAGGGCTGGGATGTGTGTAGAGTGAGTATGTGTGTGTGGCGTGGATCAAGTGGCATTTCAAGTGGGGGGCAGTACCCACAAGAACGAGTGTAAGTAGCGAAAACAGTTAGAATCCTGGCTGGAGCTTAGGATTTATTTTAGAAGGTACAGGAAGATAAATGTGGGCAGGAGGAAGCAGAGGCAGATGATGGAGGGCCATGAATCTTAATCCAGAGACCAGATCCACTGGTTAGTAGGAAACAATTGCACGTTCTTTAAAAGGGAAATGACATGGTGTGCTTTTGCAAGGGTTATCTGGTACCAGTTTTCACTATAAATAAAAAAGGAAATAGACTTAAAACCAGCTGAGATTACTCTTTAGAGGGATATGTTCGCCAATAAGCTATTTCTTAGATTGTAAACCCTGAACACCAGGGACCATTTCTGTGCCTGCTTGATATACAGTTCCCCTGCTGGAAACTTCAGGCAGGTGAGGACAGTGTTCATGGCATAAAAAGAAGAGAATTTGTTTCTTGCCTCCATGCACTTTTAGCAAATTTGCATCCTTAGTGCTACTATTTCTCAAGATTTGACAGAGAAGAGAAAAGCATATTAATCTAGGACAGCAGTAGAGCATTAGAAAATTCTTTGATAATTTCAAATTATGCATGACACAAAATAGCAGAAAATTAAGTTCAGTGGTCTTTGAGGCTGTTGTGGTAATGTAAGCTGACCACATTACTTAGTATTTGGTACTTAGTATGCTTAGTATTAAGACACAGTCTCTGTCTGGTATAGTGATAACTCTTAACAAAGCAGTCGAAAGTTAGCTGCTTAATATGGCTTTTCATGAGATAGCTTGATTCTTTTTATTTTTATTGGTTTTTTTTTTTCCTTTTAAGAGACCTATTTAATCTAGGAATTTGCCAGAGCACCTTTCTGAGATTTGGTCAGCATCATTATGGCATTTATCATAATTGAATTATAGATGGAAGCTACTGAGACCACAAGATCAAACTTGAAATTACAATTGATTCTAGGTGAATATAATGCAAATTTATCCACAGATACTTGTGAATATCTGTTTGATCATTTGGTCTTTCCTGATTATAACAACTACTCTCCATTTTCTTTTTCTGCAGCCATATTGTCTGTTAAGCCTAGACTGTGGATCCTGGGTTTAGCCATCCCGGAATAAGTTGACATTTTGCATAACTTAGATTTTCAGGGCCTCCTCTTATCACTTTTCCCATTTATAGTTAAAAACCAGGTTGCCATTTAGGAATGGCTCATTGCACTTTTTATTTGAATGAAAAGTTTCCTTTGATTTTATGTAGTTCTCAACATCTTTAAAGTTTATTAGAATTTAAAATAAGCTACAGATGGCTCAAAACAATACTCAGTGTATTGTTTTGTTTATATATAAAATGATATATAAATCAATATATAATGGTTTTACTTAAGTAAAATATTTATTAATTTAAAGAGAAATAAATTAATACAAATCTCTGCCCCTAGATTATGTCATAATAATTAATACACTACACTTATGCATTATTATATATATTAATAAATCCATATGTGATATTTTATACATAATCCTAGCAGGAATCACTATTCTGGAAATAAATCATCATTATGAACTATGATGTACACATTTTTAAATATAAAAAATCAGCCAGGTATGGTGATACTCCCACCTCTTCCTCCCAAAGTAATCCTTGTTCTTTGGGAGGCTGAGGTTGGAAGACAGGTTGAGCCCAGGAGTTTGAGGTTGCAGTGAGCCATGATGACACCACTGCACTCTACCCTGGGCAAAAGAGTGAGACTCTGTCTCAAATAAATAAGCAAATAAATAGAAAGAAACTCTTTCCTCTCTGCAAGTTGGAACATGTAGGCAATTAATGGTATGTCACAAAACTGAAAAATGTCTTTAAAGAATTTATAAAGCATGTTAAATTTTTAGCATTTTTTAAGAACGTATTTCCAGACCTAAAGCTATCAGAGGCTTCTCTATTTTGCTAGTGTCTGAGACACAGTAAAGCTCTAATTAGCTCCAGAAGAAGTTTTGACTATTTATTACCTAGAACCACCTGGTCTGCTCTGGGCCTGGGGCGGGTGGGCACCTGGGCTGGTGCTGGGGGCAGCCCCTCTGCAGCATAGGGGTGCGGCGGCAACACAGGCCTCTCTCTGCTTAACCTAAAGAGACACGAAGTGTCCAGGAGGCAGGAGAGAGGACAGTTTTATGGTGATGATTCTGTCTTGGTGACAATACTGAAGCAGTTTGTTGCTTTCCAGCAGGCATTTTAAATTTCCTTCGAATACTGTTATTACTCACCCAGCAGGTGCCCCATTCCCAACCCTGCAGCCCCGTTTCTCTTTACTGTCCTTGTCCATGTAATAAAGCTATGGGAAATTTCTAGAAATGGCCTACATTATTATAATCTTACTCTGTGGCTCTTCTATCTCCAGACAGGGACTATTCTAAAGGAGTTGTAGCTGAAAACCAGCAAAGTTTTGGAGGATTAATTTTTTTTATTTCAGCTTATTATGGGGGTACAAAAGTTCAGGTTATATATATTGCCCATGCCCCGCCATCCCCCTGAGTCAGAGCTTCAAGCGTGTCCATTTCCCAGACAGTGCACATCGCATTCATCATGTAGGTATGCACCCATCCCCTCTCCCCACCCCCCACCTCAGTCCGATACCCAATTGGTGTTATTCCCAAATGTGCACTTAGGTGATGATCAGGGAAACCAATTTGCTGGTGAGTACATGTGGCGCTTATTTTTCCATTCTTGGGATACTTCACTTAATAGAAGGGGTTCCAACTCTCTCCAGGAGAACAAAAGGGATTCCATATCACCGTTATTTCTTATAGCTGAGTAATACTCCATGGTATACATATACCACAATTTACTAATCCACTCACGAATTGATGGGCATTTGGGTTGTTTGCACATCTTTGCAATTGTGAATTGTGCTGCTATAAACATTCAGGTACAGGTGTCTTTTTTATAGAATGACTTTTTTTCCTTTGGGTAGATGCCCAATAATGGGATTGCTGGATCGAGGTCTACTTGAATCTGTTTAAGGTATCTCCATATTGCTTTCCACAGGGGTTGCACTAGTTTGCAGTCCCATTAAAGGCAATTTTTCTGAGCCGTACTGTGTGGGAGTTCCTCACAATGCCTGCAGCCACATTTTTCTTATCATGTTTTTTTAGGAAGGTATTTTGAAATTTTGCCCACACAAATGGACCAGTAGGTAGATAAGGAACACAATTACCAATAAATAATTTCATTGTTTAGAGTATGAAATGGGAGAACTTCAGCCAGGTTTCAGCAGCTAGCTGCTAACATAATGATATCTTGCAGTTAAGAAAGAAAAAGTCTTGAAATAGTAAATTAATGGCGGAAATCTCAAGTTATTTAAAGATTTTCCAAAGGACATAGTCATTTCTAGAGCAATAGAACTGAAATAGGCACATTGTTAATTTATGTTGGGTTAAAAATACTTTGTATTTTTAATGTTAATTTTGGCTTTCACTTTCACTCAGAAGTTCTGCAAATGTCTGAAGGGGTTTCCACATTGCTCACCACCTCTCTTACACACCCCTGTCAAAGCACGCGGACTGCTATTGTGATCACTTTTTGCATTTGTGTTATTTTTGGCCTGAAGTCAGGGTTTAGAAGCCCCGCTCTTTTACCACCTTGTTTTGAATAATTTCTACTTTTTCTGGAGGGGAGGGATGACAATAGTCATATTAAATGTATGGTTTGATTTTATCTCCCTTTAAAAAAAAATTTGTCATCAAAAGTGCAGAATACCTGAAACAGAATGGAACCTCACTGGAAAAAAAATAGTCTGTTAGTGAGTGCAGGTGATAGGACTTATCCCAAAGGAACAAGTTCAAATTCCAAGGGTCTGACCTTTCTGAGGGTCAGAGGAGGTGCCTAGCCTTGGCATGCGTAGATATCTCAACATGTTTTAGGAGGAAATGATAGTGCACTTGCAGGTTGTTAAAACTAGCATCTACTCCGTATAAACCTGGCATCATTTCCAAAGTCTGTGAGACTTTGAAACATGAGAGGCTGGGAGTGTCCTGGGCTGTGAGGGGTTAATGCAGCTGCCACAGGATGGAATAAGGGAGAAGGGTCCAGGGAGAAGCCCATTCCCCAAGGAGCTCGCTTCTTTGCTTCCCAATGGAACAGTGGAAATAAGCTTCAGACATGGGCTAGGGCTCCACTTCTCTTCTCGAGGAGCCCTCTTTCTTCTTGGGCCCAAACACTGACCACTTTCTGAGCGGCTTTTCCCAAGCAGTTTTCAGCTTCTGGAGAAAATTGTTCTGCCAAGTGGACTCCACCTGCAGGCAGGGGACACTGCTTGGACAGGATACAGACCTCCAAGGTCTGAAACACAGAAGACCCGCCTTCTTGGTAAAATTCATGAAAATATTCTTTTCTGGTGGTGACTACAAGTTTAATAGAGTTCAAAGGTTTATTGAGTGTCTGCTCCAGTCCTAGGGGAGGCTCAGCAACAAGCTTGTGTTTTATTTCGGGAGACAGACAGTATGCTAGGAAACAATAGAATAATAAGGTAATAACAGATATGAATTAGAGCAATGGAGACACTACACAGGATTCCAGGAGAGAGAAGAGCTTGTTTCAGAAGCAGTGTGGGTAAGGTGACTCAGGAAGGTCTCCCTGAGGAGGTGAATCTCATTGCACAGGATGACAAGGACTGAGCAGCAGGGAAGAAGCAGAGGACAAGCATTCCTGGCAGAGGGAACAGTAGCTACGAAGATGCTGATGCCCTTTTCGTTCTGGGAATGACCTGATTCAGGTCACCATTGAAGAGACTGCATATCTTTCAGCCACTTTGCTTTTCCTTTAGAGGCTTACTGGTGGGAGAAATAATTGGTCCCAGCCCCTCCCGAATTTGGCTTGAGGTGTGGATAAGTAGAAGGACTGATTTTCCAATATTATATCCTGAACTGGCTACAGAGAGTGCTAACTTTTCTATTTTGTTGTTGTTTGGTTTGTTTTTTTCTCTTGGAGCTGTTTTTCAACCAGAAATAAAACATGGCTTTAAGATTTGTTTAATAAAAATATGTATGTGCATGCCTTCTCTTGTTTCTCCCCTGTTTTACCCAAGATCATGGATATAGGCTTATTGTAAAAGTAGCTGTGAAATGTAAATTCACATGTCACTGGAAATCACATACTTTTGAAGGATTATAATCCTTTTCCCCCAAAAGTCAATCAACTGAATGTATTTTATTATAGAGAAGCCATTTCTCTCTCTTGTGTTGTTTTTCAATAAGTTCTGAATAATTTTCCAAATAAAGTGGCATTTTATTCTTTTTGATAAAGATAGCAAATGCGTTCCTTTGAATTTCAAAGTATGACAGCATTATTACTCAGACAGGCTTCATTCTTTTCTGAAATATCATAGCTCTTTTTCTCTTTCCTAAGCTGTTGTAACTGAAATATGAAGTTACCTTGACAATAACATAGTTAAAAATATTAAAATTTTAGAAAATATTACCTAATATGCTAAAGAGAAATTTGTGCTCATATTTAAATTAGAACAATGAGTCTGTGCTAAACTTATCATAGAGTCTTATTACATTATAAGAAATGGATATTTGTAATTTTAGGAATATGGGGGAATTTACTTTTTATAATAACATTGCCATTTTGGGCTGTGCATACTAAATATCAAAGAGGTGGAAGTACATAAATATGTGTTGTATAATATGGGTGGTGGGCCAAGTAGTTCATCTTCAAGGTACTACTACCCTGTTGTAAGTGGTTTATCTCTCTTGTACCTGGAGGATCTAAACTATACTCTGTGCAGGAGCAAAAGGAAATGCACAGAAAGAACCATTCCTCTAAATGAGTTTGTGTCATGTGGTCTCAGTTCAGGGTGACAGATACTGGATCATTTAAATGAGACTAGTTGGGCACAGGAACGGCTGGTGCAGAAAGTGGATGCATTTTCCTCTCTTATCCTGATATCTGGGAGATTTGACTTTCCTTTGCAAGTCTTCTGTACTAAAGAATTGTAGTAATTTTTTTGTGATTCTGCTTTCAAGCCTGGGCTTATTGAAGGTGGGCGGCAGAAAGCAGGAAGGTTAGATGCAGAAAGGTAGGCAACAGAGCGTTCTGGATGCTGGAAGGTCAGGACAGCTTCCTGCAGCAGCACACCTACCAGGAGGACCTTGGTTGACCATAGATTTCTTCATGAGAGTCTCCAATTCCGCAATTCTTCAATTCCTGATTGCAATAACCCACAATTATTCTGAAACCCCTTCTGCTGAGGTTCCCAATGCCCTGCAGCCTTTCTGAGCTCACCCACCTGTGCAGGCTGGACCACCCTTCTCCCTCCCCCATCCACCCTCCTTTGCCTGAGCGTTTCTGTGGTTTGTTTACTCTGGTCATGTCCTTAGTCCTCTTTCCGAGTCCCATTGGGGCATCTACCAAATCTGCGTTGCTTCCGTTTGCTGTCTAGTCCCAGGCCCAAGTTTCAGTTGCCTACTGATTGCTTCCCCTGGGAGCTTTAGACATCAACGTCAATTTAGGTTAATCTAAAATTTAGGTTAATCCTCTCAAGCTTAAAACTTACCTGGCTTTTCTATTCTCAATCATGGTGGATGCCTGCCAGCCACCTATTTTTCATAGGGTTAGTTTTGACTACATCTTCTTAGCAGTCCCTCAGTCCCCAGCCTCTATGGAATCTGTGGCATCAGTTTCCTAAATCTGTGACGTCATCACAATCCCAGTGGGCCTTCCTGCCTCCAATTCCTACCACGGGACCTATTCCTTGTTGTCCCCAACACAGACACATCCAGCAGATTTTCCTCCCTAAAAGACAGATGTGCTTCCTTCATCCTGTTGTTTAAAGTCTTCAGCAGAGTCTCTGATTTCACCCTAACCGTGCATAGGATGATACCCACACTCAGCATGTTACAAAATCCTTTATATTCAACCCCACTGTTATACCTAGTACATGCAAGACATAGGGAAAATAACGATGGTTAAGACACACCTGGGAAATTTGCAGTCTGGAGGGGTGAACAGATAAACAGTTCAGTGATTTAAAAATAGTGAGTGAAGTGCTGTAATGAAGACATACATCCACCTCCTTTTTATGCTCCACGTACATTGACTTCTTCCTGTTTCCACAGCAGGCTGAGCCTAGCATTTCACATTCTGATTATCCTTCTTAGAATTTCCCTTCACTCTTCTCTGCATGACAAATTCCTGCTCAGCTTTTAAGAGCCCAGTGGACATGGTCTCCTCTGTGAAGCTTTCTCTTACTTATGCAGACAGCTGTTTGCGCCTCGTTCCAGGCTGCCTGTGCCTGGGATCGGATGTGCTGCTGTCAGCCGCTCGCTCACTGGGCTGGACTGTCTTTTCTATCTTTGTATTCTTTGTCATCCTCTCGTGCCCGCCACTCCACAGGTACCCAATTTCTGTGCAGTGAATAAATGACTCAATTAGAATAAATGGCTCAATTAGAATCAGGCACCCTTCCTGGAGGGGTAAACATTGCAGCTCTCTGGAGCTCCTCAGTAGTCAGCACACCGAGGCATCAGGTTACCTAGATGAAGCCTTAGAAGGCAAGACCAAAGAGTCAGCCATTACTGCCCCCATTTCCACTCTCTCCTTCCCTCCTTTTGTCATTCTTCCAGCAGAGAGAAGAGGACCTGGCAAAGACGAGCATTTGGGATGCTGGGCATGGCAGCCAGAGGCCACACAAGGGCTGCCCGAGGAAGGTGTTGGAAGGATGGAAGGAGGGAAGGTGATCATGGGCAGAATCCAGGCTGCCTTGTCCCCTGGGACAAACAGAGGCTCCTCCGAAGGCACTGTTCGATCACTCATTGTTCCACTTAATCTATAGCAAATAGCTTTCCACACCATCACACTCCTACAACACGATTGCTCATGGCTACATAGTATTCTTTAGATGGATGTCCTATAATTTACTTAACTGAGCCCTTATTACTGGGAATTCAGACTGTTGTGTCTTTTGCACTTTTAAAAAAGTAGATGCAAGAGTTATGAAAGTTGGGGGAGGTGGGCATGCATGAACTATGCCCCTCAGTAGCACCTCCCGAGGGCTGGCTTCTTCCTGAGAATGGAGGTCTCCACTGCGTCCCTTGTCTTTTGCAAGGAAAGCTACATGTTGCTCTGTCATTCTGCACCCTCGGCCTGTCCTCTGGTGACATGCATCGTCCTGGATATTCTATGTTCTAACAGTAGTTTTTTGGCACATCAATATTTCAAAAGACATTCTTGTGGCCTTCTATTACACTATGAAAAATCTGGGTCCACATAGACCCCCCCTGCCCTGTTTGGGATGCCTTTCTCACTTACTTTTGTTGGCGATCCCTGACTTACTCCATGACTTATGATCTGTAACCAAGCAGAGATTTCCAAGGACAATGTGGGGAAACAATTTGTCTGAACCTGGGTACTTTTGAATTAGGCTTAGGATTAAAGCCAGTTATGATTGTTCTGGCTTCTTTTCCTCCCCAAGTGGGTGTACTGCAGTTAAATTCTGACACTAGTGTTAGACTCCACAGGTGAAGGATTCAGTCTTCCACAAGGTAGCCCTCACATCAGATGCCAGCAGCAGGTTCCAGGGTCCCCAGGGCCACCCATACCTCTGCCTGACCATGCTATCGGGTCTGATAATTCACAGAACTCAGAAAAGCTCTGTACTTACTATCACAGTTTTATTATAAACAGTAAACACAGAGCAGGCCTGGGAGGGGATGCAGAACTTCTGTGCCCTCTCCTTGTAGAATAGCCCTCCCTCTCCAACTAGGAAGCTCCTCTGAGCCTTGGTGCACAGAGTTTTTATTGAGATTTCATTAAACCATTGGCCACATGATTGAACTCAATCCCTAGCTCCCTTTCCCAGAGGCCAGGTGGCTAAATGAAAGTCCCAAATCTCTAATATGTGCATGGTCTCTCTGGTGACCAGGCCCATCTTCAAGATATCCAGGAGCCCTGCCACACATCACCTCATTAGCATAACAAAGACACTCCAATCATGGAGGAAATTCCAGAGTATTTTGAAGCTCTGTGCTAGGAATGAGAGAAAAAGACCAGATAATATTCTTTATTAGCTGGGTGCAGTGGCTCATGCCTGTAATCCTGCACTCTGGGAGGCTGAGGTGGGAGGATTGCTTGAGGCCAGGAGTTTGAGACCAGCCTGAGCAAGACCGAGACCCCATCTCTACTAAAAATGGAAAAAATTAGCTGGGTGTGGTGGTGAGCCTTGTAGTCCCAGCTACTTGGGAGGCTGAGGCAGGAGGATCACTTGAGCCCAGGAGTTTGAGGTTGCAGTGAGCTATGATGACACCACTGCATTCTAGCCGGGGTGACGGAGAGACTTGGTCTCAAAAAAAAAAAATTCTTTATTATACCACAGTCTTGAATTGAATTACATAGTGACTCCCCTTGATAGACTGAAATAAACGGAAGATAGGAAAATGTATTCTTCAGCCCACAGCTAGCCTTGTGTAGTCATTAGCAAAGAAAATGGTACAGAGCAATGAGAAATCTGAAGCCTTTAAATTTCACTTCCAGCATTTAGCATCATTAAGAATTAGTTGGACATGACCTTGGGGCTATCATTTTAGAGTGTTCTAAGAAGATTAACTCAGGGATCAGTACTTGGCCGGATTGTCTAGGTTTCCAATTTCTGGCAGACGGTAGAGCTATGGGTGCTACAAGTGAGGATCAGTGGGTGGGGTGGAAGAGGCAGAAGAGGTGATAGTAATTATTCAATGGTTAAGGAAGGAGCCAGATAAAGTTTACAGGCCCTTGGCTTGGCTCTCAATCTAAGGCTCTGTCAGTCAGAACATGTTGCCTTGACTGTAGCTATAAGGTGGAAATCTGAGCTCTTTGGAAGGGAGTTCAAGGCTTTGGGGGTCTTCAAGGAGGGGTCTGTGTTCAGGGTCATGGCCGGCCTGGGCGGGGTTGAGTGGCAGGTGGGCAGCGGAACCAGCATCAGTCACACTCCCCGGAGGCAGTGCTGGCTTCGCTACTCCAAAGCCACGTGATGGTAGGAAACTTTTACTATTTGGAGGCTGTGCAGTTTTAACGTCTCTATGCCTCAGTTTTATTATCTGTATGTGGGAATAACAATAATGCACACTTTGTAGGGCTATTATAAGGATTCGATGAGGTAATACACATAAAGTGCTTAGAACAGTGGCTGGTATACAAAGAGCAGCCGGTAAATGTGACCTTCGTTGTGCTGTAGGGACAGGAGCCTCTTCAAATGAATAAAACTGATTTTTCTCTTATCACAAAGTATATACTTATAATCAACATGGGATACCTGGAAACTTCAAAAATCTGTAACTAGGAAAAGAAAAATCACTTAAAGGCCCACCTTCCAACACAGGTGAATTGAATGACATATTTTTCTGGTCTTTGTTTCTTTGCTTTATTTTATTTTTATATGGCTGAAATAATTCTGTTTTTTGATTTTTCATTTACCAATGGAAGATTAAGTTTTCCATTTTATTATAATCCTTATGCACCTTACTTACGTGGCTAACATGGTGTCCCACTGAGCACACGATAGCATATTTTATCTGTAATGAAATAAAAATAACTGTCATTTAAATGTCAGGCTCTAGGTACCTTACAGACTTTTTCCATAAATCTTTCAACAGTCCTGAACATCGTTTGTTACAATTCACACTTTCTTTTCTAAGGGCAGATTTGGCAGGTCTTCTTGAAACAATGTAATTATTGTAGTCAGAAGAAAGGGTGAGGCAACTCAGTGTCTGAAAGAGAGATGTGAAGAAGACTGGAGACCAGTTCATTCTTAGGTTTGCTGCCTCCAGCAGGTTTGTCCAGTAATGCTCTTTTCTTTCTCTTGTGTCAGTTCACTACTGCTACCAGTGTTATTTTTGTTATTACTCATTCTCCCCAAGATATCTTTGGGTCTTAATGTTGATGCCCCAGCAAAATTTCTTACTAGAAGTGTGATTTTCCATTTGAGTTTTCATCTAAATCTGTCTGATGTGAATTGGACTCTGTAAACAACCTGTTGTTCAGACCCTCACACATTTCCAGGTGAATCAAGCCTGCCAGGTGCACCATGGCTGTGGGCTTCCTGCTGTATTTAAATCAGGGCGAAGGGAAGGACATGGGGAGTGACCTTTTTGGAAAGTACAATGTTGGTGACTATCACACTATATCAGATGATGGTGTCCGGTGTCAAAGGCAGTTGATCCTTGCCTGAAGGAGAGAGAGAAAGGAACGGCCACATACCGTTCTCAAAACCTTTCCTTATTAGAGAAAACTTTTGTAACTTTTATCCCCAAGGTTATGCTGTATTTCCCAAGCCATATACTTTTCATCTTACAGTTGCACAAGTAAAATTCTGGAAGCTATGTATCTATTGTTGAGTTAGGAATGCAAATAATTCATGTCAAAAAAGAGGCGAGCCTGAACAAAGGAGCTGCAGGTAGAAAAGAAAAATTGCAGCTTAAAAATTCAAGGAATGAACACTGAACTCTGTGTATAATTGAAAATTATACCACTTAGAACAAATTACAGAACCAAGGTGCACCTGAATCTTTTGTATCCAATTATGTGTTTTAATGCAGTGGATTTAAAAAAAAAATCACTGCTCATTTTAATCTGTGAGTCAAACACTAACCCCCAAATGGTATTTTTCAGGGTCCATTTTTACTGTTGCAGAGAAATAATTAAAGCCATTATAATTAACTTTCCTATGACTCAAAAACTCTGAGTAATGTGAGCACCTGCTGATATATGAGACACATTGAAAATACTGCCAATTTAAAGTAATTTGATAATTAATGGTAAATAAAACGTGCCTAGAAAAAAATTTCTGGAACCATGGTGTGGAAAAGTAAGTGCAACTTAGAAATTACTAAGCTTTTGTTCATAGCTTTATTTGAAGGATATTCGTGACTCAGAGAGGCTAATTCATAATGATGCTGGTAGGCATACAAATCTAAGTGCTACATAGTATTTAAAGCCACAGTACCCAGCTCCAAATGTTGGAGTCTTGGAGAATCAAGGGCAGGCTGTATCTTCATGGTATCACTCAGAAGCAAACATACCAGTGGAATCAGAAGCCCTAAGAATGGGCAGGGATCTCGGAAGCCTGCTTTCTTCGCTGCCTTCCAGAGCAGGTATCTTTCTTGCAGAATTTCCGTAATTTTCTTGATGAAAGAAACATCTGGTGATGTACTAAATTTTGAACCAAGCTGAGTCTATTTTCCTTGTTTGATCAAAATGGCTATTAAATTTTTCAATTTGATTTTTCTCAGAGACAAGATGTTGAACTCTCGGCTTTATTTGTAGTCAAAAAATTTCCAGTCATATCCGTGGGGAAAAGACTACACCAGCTGTAACTAGTCTCCTCGATTTGATGTGTATATTGTCTTAGGAAGGAGTTGGAGGCCTCTTGACTGCTGATGAGATGTTACTGATTCATCTGTTGAGGGGCTTTGGGTATCAGCTGGCGTTATTTAAACCTCATTTCCTCAGCCTTAGAGAACACAGTGATGCTTGTTTTCTTGGATAATGCCTACGTTTGGGCGGCATTTTATTGTTTTAAAAAATGCAGGTGCAGGTGGAGATCAAATATGTATGTTTTTCATATAAACTAGTAATATCAGTCTTATAAATCTTACAGGAATACAGTTCCCAGCGCCATGTTGTGGGAGTAAAATATTCGCAGCTGACTCTGAGGCACAAAGCCATAAATGTGGAGGGAGCTGCTTTAGAAGGAAATAAACTCCCTGTTGTGGGAGGGGATGGATCGCCAGAGCCTCAGGGACGCAGGCCCGGAATGGTGGATGCTGGCGAAGAGGCTCATGTGTCAGATCGGGAGTTGAACAGATTGAATGGTCAGATTCCTGGAAAGTTTGGGGGTCTATGGTAGTGTCTTTGAAATTTGTGCAATGCTGTACAAACTAAGGTGTAACTGTTAAGAAAGATAAAGATTAAAATGAAATCTTCTATTAAAAGAACTCATCCACTATAAGTTCTAATGAAAGAATTTATTTACTTTTTTGTCATTCTGGAGTAGAATATTTTAACTGCTGCATTTGGGAAATACAGCAGCATCTTTTACCATTTGTCACTTTATAGGGTTTCATTTAAGAGCATAAACACAATCATTTAAATGCCTCCTTTTGTATACTTCATATGCCTTCTCGTGTGCTCTTCATTCTTATTTGTTTGGCATCTTTTGAACATTTTGGTCACTTAGAGACAACTGGGAAATTATATATCTGTTTTCTGAAAGGCCAGGGCAGATCTGTACATGACAATCTTTGGAGCCATGATCCTGGCCAAGATGTTCTCGTTGGAGTATTTCACAAAGGGTAAATAGCAAAAACATTAACTCCCTGCTGTAATTCAAATAAAGATATTATTTCTTGAAAATCTAGGGAACTAAATGAAATTTTGGAATTGTTTATATTTTTTCAAAATAGGAGTATGAGAAAGGCATACATTTCAAAGGCTACAAGTAGGACTTAGTCTGTTTTACAGGGATACTTTATACAAAGTTTACACCTCAGGAGGTGGATGGGACTATGTTCGCACACACAGTTTACACTGGAATATGTGGAAGAATTGGTTAAGGATTCATGCCATAAGGGACCACTTATTAGGTTTGGATGACAGCTGGAGAGGAGGAGAAAACCAAAGGCAGATACTCCAGCTCTTTTAAAACATAGGTTGCAAAGCCAGCACATATCAAATGCTCATTTTGTGCCAGGTATTGTGCCAGTGTTACGTAGCTTTGAAATGATTCCAAACACTTAGGCAGTTTGCTACGTTAGTGACATATATCTTGCTGTGATAAGAACTTGGAAGATTCCTCAACCCCCCTGCCCCCTACAAGAATGTGACCTCACACTTTATGAGACCCCGTATGTCAGCTGTCGACCTCAACTTCTGGACTCCAAAACACACACAAGCTCAAGAGTTTGACAGGCACTTTGAGAGCTTAGGCTTCACTCTGTCAGCCACTTCTCTGACAAAACAGTTAGCTAGGGTCCAGGGACCTTGCGTGTAGTCACAGATCCCTGCTGTGTTGGATGCCTTCTCTTCTGAGAACCATGGGTACAAAGGCACACCTCAATCTTTAATTACACTTTACTGTCTGCAGAGGCCTGCTTCCATCCTAATTGAGCACCTTGTAAGTGTGGAACTCCCTCACTGAGCAGTTAGTGTACCTCGTCTAGCGAGTGTGTTCTTGTGAGCCTTGTTCTTGTTATTCTCCCCTCTGTAAGAACTGTGGACAATGAGAAACATCTCTTCATATGGCAGTAAAGTGTGTGATTTGTGAAATCATACTATGACCATCTCCTTATTTCAACCACATGAAACAGCCAGGTGCTTTACGTGAAATGTATTATTATTTGGTCTTTGTGACAACAATTATTATTGTGGAAGAGAAACTTGACATTTTGTACTACTTCAAGAAGCAGCAGTAAGATTGTTGGGTGAAATTTCCTGGGAGTTATCACTTGATTAACCCTAATAGAAGGGAATTGGTGTCCTGGATGTGTCATTTCGGCCCCCAGGGCCCCCAGGGCTGGTTGGGCTGCTGTGACCACCTAGACTACTCTGTCCTCCATCAGTGACAATGACCCTGGACTGAGGGGGACTGGCTGGTCTAGAACATCCAGTGGCATTTGTCCCTTGCTCGATATACCAATTTAACTTACCATATGTAGGAAGGTTGAAAAAGTAAACTTTTCCCAGAAGAGAACTTTCTGGTGACATAAATAATGTCTGTCACCATCAGTCTCCCTAGAGGCTGAATTACGACATAGGATGGAATGAGGGGCAAGATGGCCTTTCCTTCCCTGCCTTCCACATCAAAATTTCACAATTGTATGAGCTGCAGGGTGATCAGGCGTTCACTACCCGAGAAGAACAAAGAGAACAAACTGCCCCACTGGCCTGTTGGAAAATGCCCAGTGACTTTCTGAGGTGGCCTTAGCTTGGCTCAAACCCAGTCATTTGCTAAGCCAAAGCAACTCAGGAATAGATGAAAATCATAGCCAGGAAATGTTATTATCCTGCAACTCACTGAAACAAAACAGAAAGAAACTGAGCTTCTGCTGTACAAGTCACACTTGAATAAGCACAGTAAATAGACTAATATTAATAGATTGATTACCTACTCTCAAGGATTTTTTTAATCTGATTTTTTTTAGTTTTAGTTTTCAGTAAAGGCACATATACTGTGGATCTATAAATAAATGATTTTCCTGTGTCAGGGCAGCAATGGAGGGACGGCATGACGAGGGCCCACTGGGGAACCATCGAGTGTTGACTCAGGGAAAAGACTCAGGGTGCCAAGTCCAGGTGCAAGAAGTTTTCATAAGAAGTAGGAGAAGACCATGGAATTCCACTGTGGTATCAGGATGACAAGTTAGATGCCCAGGGCCCGAGGTGCAGCTATGAGGTATGAGGTGCAGGCCAGGAATTTGGAATCAAGGAGAGCAGACCAAGCCAAAAGTTGATGAAAAGCACATGGCAAGATATTCCTGAGTCAGCCCCAACTTAGAGAATTCCTTGCACATACTAGGCACTAGGGAAATATCTGTGAGATGAATGAATGAATGTGTGAAGAATGTGGGTCTTTGGGGCTTGCCTTTTTGAGGCCTACGGGACGTCAAAGCAGTGTGTGTTGGTCAGGATTCAAAGTGAATGGGAGCAGAATGGCAGCAAAACGTTGGGCTGGTGCAAAAGTAATTGCGGTTTCGGACTATGAATTTTAAATCATTATAACTAGGCTAAAACACATCTTTATTAATTAAAGTAGGAGCCATTACAACCAACACATTTTTGTCAACGAGAAATAAGTTTGTTTATTCCTGTAGCATAAAAATCTGTGCTTCAGGATTCTATGAACTCTTGGAAAGCATTTTCTGCATCCTGCTGGTTGTGGAAGCGTTTTCCCTGCACAAAGTTGTCAAGATGCTTGAAGAAGTGGTTGTCGGTTGGCAAGAGGTCAGGTTAATATGGCGGATGACATAGCTCAATCCATTCAACTTACAAAATGTTGGTGGTGTGACATGTTGACATGCCATTGGGCATTGCTGTGGAGAAGACTTGGGCCCTTTCTGTTAGCCAATGCTGGCTACAGGCGTTGGAGTTTCAGTGCACCTCACGGATTTGCTGAGCAGACTTCTAGGGAATGGTGTCGCTGGGATTCAGAAAGCTGTAGTGGATCAGACCAGCAGCAGGCCACCAAACAGTCACCATGACCTTTTTTTGGTGCAAGTTTGGCTTTAAGGAGTGCTTTGGGGCTTCTTGGTCCAACCACTGAGCTGATTGTAGGCGCTTGTCGTATAAAATCCACTTTTCATCGCATGTCACAATCTGATTGAGAAATGGTTTGTTGTTGTTGTGTACAATAAGAGAAGACGACATTTCAAAACGACGATTTTTTTTTTATTTTTGGTCAGCTCACGAGGCACCCACTTATCAAGCTTTTTCACCTTCCCAATTTGCTTCAAATGCCAAACTACCGTACAATAGTAGAATAGAAGCTTGAGTTTGGCACCTTCTTGTGTAGTTGTAAGAGGATCAGCTTTGATGATTGCTCTCAACTGGTCGTTGTCAACTTCCGACAGCTGGTCACCGTGCTCCTCATCTTCAAGGCTCTCCTCTCCTTTGCAAAACTTCTTGAACTGTCATCACTGCACTGTACATTTGTTAGCAGTTCCTGGGCCAAATGCATTGTTGATGTTGCGAGTTGTCTCTGTTGCTTTACGACCCATTTTGAACTCAGATAAGAATATGGCTCGAATTTGCTTTTTGTCTACAATCATGCCCATAGTCTAAAATAAATATAAAATAAACAGCAAGTAAAGTCATTAGCAAAAAAACATAAAGCAAGAAATGTGCATTAAAATGCCATATAACATAACTACATTTATTTAAGGACGTATTCCAATAGCAAACAGCAAATTTCGACAATGCTGAAACTGCAATTACTTTGGCACCAACCTTGATAGCAGAGCCAATTCCTGCAGCTAGATGGGTAATGAGGTATGGATATAAGTGACTGCCAGGGAGGATTGCCTGGAAATGGAACACCAGGAGAGTGTGTATGGAGAGAGGTGGAGGAAGGGGGAGATTTCACAGTATCATTTGGGGAAAAACATCCCAAGGTGGATGGAAAGTAAGGAGTAAAAACAGGTCTGTGGGAACACAGGGTACCAGATTAGCCCACGGCAGCCGGGGCGAGTGGCGTGTGCGGGAGGTGGGTGGAGGGCAGGGCTCAGGTTCCAGGCTAAGGACTTGGGCGGGGCCTGTGCCTGTCACTTCATCTTCTAATCAGAATATACGAGTGAGTTCTCTGAGGTGCGAGGCATGTGTCGTAGCATAACAGAAGGCCCACGTAATCCACAATTCTCTCTTAATGATGGAAATGTCATGGGATTACCAAATGAATGGAAGAGAAAAAGGGGGGAAAAAGTGTAATTATAACAAAAAAATTCTACAACATGTGTCTATTTTCTTCCTTAGGGATTATAAAATATAAAACAGTTGACCCTGAACAACACAGGGTTAGGGACGCCGATCTCCCGCACAGTCAAAAATCTGCTTATAATTTTTGCCTCCCCCAAAACTCAAATATTAAGAGCCCACTGTTGATCAGAAGCCTTACTAATAACAGAAGCCACCAATTAATACATATTTTATATGTTATAAGTATTATATACTATATTCTTACAATAAAGTAAGCTGGAGAAAAGAAGATGTTATTAAGAAAATTATAAGGAGGAGAAAACGTATTTACTATCCATTAAGTGGAGGTCGGTCTTCATCGTCTCTGCCTTCACGGTTGAGAGGCTGAGGAGGAGGAAGAGGAGGGGTTGGTCTTGCTGTCTTGGGGGAGGCAGAGGTGGAAGAAAATCCACCTGTCAGTGAACTCTCTAAGATCAAACTCATGTTGTTTAAGTGCCAACTGTAAATGCAAAGCAAACTAGAGACCTAGTACCATGTTAGAATCTTGAGGGCATGAAATCAAAGGAAACTGCCACATACAAATGGCAATGGCATTTTTGCCCCACCTTAAATCCTTTTTGGAAGAAGGTGGATGTAAATTTTTAAAAAAGAATAGTTTAAAAATCCTCTAGGTGTAGCATTTATAATGCAATGCATTGTTATAAAATACTTACTGAATAATGACTGGGTGTCTTATACTCTCTGCCAACAGAAACACCTCACAGGTGGTTCCCATGAGACATTTATCTCCTCCATTCTATAAAGCCAGATCATATTTAAGTTGGGAATTTTGTGTCACCATTTGGAGAATTTCTTGTAATTAGGAAATCCTTGTTGCTGGAATCACGCTTGTTGACAAATTGGTCTTATTGTTCTGATTTTCCCAATTTCCATTACATAGTCAAAGAGTATAGGGAGGAGGGGAAGAGGAGGGAAAAAAAGAGGAAAATTTGGTCCAAATAATGATAATAAAAAGGTGAACATTTAGCTACCCAGAAGCCTTTGTTCTGGTGGGTCCACATGGTTATTTTTGGGGGGCAAAGCAGCAAAGTTGGAAACAGGTGTTGTAGCAGCTGGGTCTGGGAGGCAGAGAGGAGGAAGGACCTGGCCCAGTGGGCAGGTGCATAGGGCACGTTCCTGCAGATTCTTTCTTGGGAGAGATTCCTGCCTTGGCCAGAACCACCAGAGAAGCTTTTCACCTAAGGTAGATAGTCGATTCAGTAAGCAATCTTCAAAATGGTATGGGATTTGCCTAGACATCTCGCTTGGAATCTGGACTCTTTCTTACATTTCTGTCTGTCTTTATTTTGACTTCTTGCTCGGTTTGTGGCCTCTTTCGTTTTGTTCTTGGAATGCATGCTCTCAAGTTCCCAGATTCACTCTTTATCCATTTTGCTCTCATTTGCTGCTCTGCCCTGATTTACTCTCGTGCCTGGCATGTACTGTACCTTTCTAAAGGCTTTACTGCATGGATGGAGCAATATGGCATTGATGTTTCCTTTGACATGACAGTCCGTGCCCATTCAGGCTGCCATAACAAATTACCACAGACTGGGTGGCTTATAAATGACAGTTCTGGGGGCTGGAAGTCTGAGATTGGGGGCCACCAGGGTCAGGCTCTGCTCAGGGCTCTCGTCCTGTTTTGCAGAGTGTCTTCTCACAGTGTCCTCACATGGGGAGGGAGAGAGAGGAAGAAAGCTCTCTTTATCTCTTCTTATAAGGACCCCAATGCCATCAAGAGAGCTCCACTTTCAAGACCTGATCACCCCCAAAGGCCCCATCTCCAAATGCCATCACATTGTGGGGTAGGGCTTCAACATTTGGACTTTTGGGCGACACCCAGGCAGTCCGGAGCAGCGCCTACTCGCCTAGGGATCCCAGGCTGCTCAACATCTCTCCAGTTTGCATCTGTTCTTCCCAGCAGATCATGCTGGGTGTGTGCCTTGCCTTGGCCTGGTACTCCTTTAGTTTGTTTTTTTGTTGTTGTTTACCTGTGTTATTTTGTTTTTTCTTTTATCTATAGCTAACCACTGGAAACTTTGGGGCTGATTGCGTCTGACTTTACTGGTAGTCCAGGACTTGTGATTTCTGGTGCTAAATCTTCCACTGGACCTGGGCTGAGTCGTTTCAACTTGCAGCATTTCAACTTTCTCATCTACAAAATGGATGTGTGGTCCTCTTGTTATGACCGGGGGGTTGGGGGGGATCTGTCTGTCATTCTGTGGAGAGTATATCTTGCTTTTGCTCTGTAAACCTATCTTGTCCTTCCTCCATAAACTTCATTTCACACTAACAAAACAAAACAAAACAAAACAAAACTAAAACCAGAAATGTCCTAAATGCTCTCTAGGATTCTGGAACTTTTAGTTCTGAAATCTTGCCACCATAAGAAGTTCCCCTAAACCATTCCCTTCCTATCACAGTCTTTGATTACTTAAGTTCAACGACATTGAGATGAATGGCCACATTTCCTTTTTCCTTTAACCACGACTATGACTTTATGTTATTATTATTATTTTTGGTAGGAAGCTTTAGGGACATATCATGGGGATAATACTTGGGGTTTTCTCTTACCGGCAAGCTGGTGTCCTCACTCTGCTTCATAGTTGCTCTATTCCAGGAAAGGGTCAGGTGGACGCCCCCTGGGAGGGAGGAGCATGGCGCAGGGTAACTGGTTCCTTCTGGCCCAAGGACCACGGAGGGACTGCGGCAGCCACCACGCCCTGGGAGCTGCGTGAGCCCCACCCTAAGCACACACGTTACAAACAGGGGGTGCTCTTCCATAGGATGGGAACAAAGCTGAAAGCAAATAGGCCTTTGTCCCTTTACCAGCGGGGACCTGGGAGTGCGCGGGGACCTGGGAGTGCACGGGGCCCATCAGAAGCACCCTGCAGCCACATCAGAGTAAATAAGACGTCAGTTGGGTGTATGTAGGTAGAGGAGCCTGTCGTTATTTTGGGTGGCCTGGACAGTGTCTCAGAGTTCCCATGTACCCAAGGGATAGGTGGGGAAGCTGACATCAGAACCACTCGGTGAGTGCCCAGGGGCCTTACCACAGGGGGCCCAGTGACCTGTTTGGCCAGAGCTGCAGGGCAGACAAAATGGGACCCTCAGGGCCCATAAGAGCCAATGCAGGGCCACACCAGCAGCTGAGAAGGATGTCAGGCCTGACAGGGACAAGGCTGTCCTTGAGGTGCCCAGCTGTGGGCTTTGGGAGCAGAGGTGAGCTCACGGACTTCCACCAGCCAGGTGCTACTGTGGCAGGAGAAGCTAGACAAGGAGCGTGCATCTGAAATGACAGCTGTAAGGAGGAACCAGACAGAAAGCTGAGGACGCTGTTGTCGTGAGAACTGGCAAGTTCAAAAGGACTTTCCCCCTCCCTTGCTGGGTGCTGGGGTGGGAGACTAAGAAAGGAAAGATCAGTAGTAGAAAATAAACAAGACAGGTGTGTTTTGCTCACCTGAGTGGAGGTGAGGACTATTTCAGCCCAGCCACGGCAGTGTAGTAAGAGGAGGCTGCCCGCCCTGCACTTCCGCCCCATGGGGAGCTCCTCCTACCTGCGCTCCTGTCTCTGCAACATCTGTCGGCTGGTGGCCAGAGCCCCATCATGGCCAGGGAGGGGGCGAATTGCCATACCTCCCCCTGGGGCCAACAGTGCCCAGAAGGGATGTGCTTGGTGGGAAGGGGCCATGGACCCTTGCACTGGTATGGCCTTCCCTCTCCCTGTCCCACGGGGCCTCTGTCTGTAGGATTTTTTGTCCATTAGAGTCACACGTGAAAGAGGAGAAAGAGGTAGCTCTGAACTAATACCTCTTGTATTAACCTGGATGGAGCTAGAGCCCATTCTTTTAAGTGAAGTAGCACAAGAATGGAAAAACAAACACCACATGTACTCACCATTATATTGGTACTAATCGATCAACACTTATGTGCACATATGGGAAGTAACATTCATCAGGGATCAGGCAGGTGGGAGGGGGAGGGGATGGGTAAATTCACACCTAATGGGTGAGGTGCACACTGTCTGGGGACGGGCACGCTTGTAGCTTTGACGCGGACGGTGCAAAGGCAATTTATGTGACGAAAGTGTTTGTACCCCTGTAATATTCTGAAATAAAAAGACAGAGAGAGAGAGAAAGAAAGGTAGCTCTGATGAATGCCGCTTTCTCTTTTGGACATACAGACGATCATTAGATTGTTAAAAGTCACCAATTCACACTTAGATTTTCCTGGGTGGAAACGGCAAAGGGTGACAGATCCATTCTGAATCCACTAAGAAGCTCATCTGATGATAGCGGGATTCTTGCATGATGAATTTGATTCTGAGGTCTCTTAGAATTGAGATGAATTTGTTTACATAATAAAAATCAAAAGTGCCTTTTCATCCCCCTTCCCAGCTAGCTGCCAGGAAACATTTGCGCTCTCATGCTGAGGAAAGACACCATAATGGGAGAGGAAGAGCGCTGAGCGGGGACAGGAAGGGTGAGGAGGGAAGGCAACACAACGAGCGAAATTCCCCTGCATTGGAATAATGTGCTTGGCACAGCCTAGTGTTCTCATCGTAAAAGGCATAACTACGGTTCTCCTTTCCCCACGAGGCGAAACAGATGCTGTCTCCGTGACGAGGCGCTCGCTCTTCAGCCGAGCAGCCGTTTGCACAGCCAGACATCTCAACGGCCGGCCTGAGCTCCAGGCCAGACTTCCCTGAGCCAGGGGCAGCGCAGCAGGAAGTGAGCGTGGGGGCAGGAGGGGACAGAGGGAGCAGAGGAAAGAGGGAGTCAGAGAGAGCGAGAGAGAGGGAGAGACAGAGGGAGAGAGAGAGAGAGAGACAGAGGCAGAGAGAGGAGAGAGAGGTTGATTCACGTTCCCCACCCTGTCCTAAGCTGACCTCAAGCAATAGTGCATGAGACGGAACACGGCCACTGAATTTAGAGTGAAGAGTCCCCTAGTGTTCTCCACGGAGAACAGAAAAGAGGTCCCAGACTCCGGTTGTACAAGGATGCCTGGGATATAAGGAACGACCCGGCGTTCCTCTCAGCCACCCCTGCAGAGGTCCCAGAGACTGTGTGTGGCCTGGGACCACGCTAGCCCCCCAGCCCCCAGTCCCGTTGACGATGTGTGTTAGGAATGTGCGAAAAGGGCCAGGCATTCCCGCCTCAGGAACGGACGTGCTAGTGCTAGTGAGGAAGAGGACGGCATCTGCGTGGTCCAGCTCACGAAGCCCTTTCTTGAGTTCTGTTGCATTTGTTCCTCACACCTGCCCTGTGATGCTGCCCAGACAGGTGTGGTCATTATCCTCCTAGTATTGGTGAGAAAACGCAGAGTCTTAGGGTCAACTAACTTGCCCAGTCACCCTACCTGGAAGGGGCAGATAGGGATTCAACTCGAGCCTGCTAACTCCACGTGTTAGACACTCCCTACTGCGTCCTGCTGCATCTTGCAACACATGCCCTGGGTGACTTGGTGGAGGCCTGGGGGAGTTTGTGAGCCTGGGCCCCGGGGAATGCTAGGAGCTATGATGTGGACGGATCGATGCAGTGGAGGTGCAAGTGTGTGAGTCTTTCTAGGCGGCAGCCGCTGTTTGGACACCACAGCTGCTTCCCTGTAGCCAAGCACGAGGCTGATTAGAGCATAACATTTCCAGGGAAAATGGAGGAGGTTGCAAAATGGAGTCGATTTTCTCCGGAAGTCCAGGAGAACATTCGGCCCACTCGTTCTGTTTTGGCCCGACGTGCACAGCTGGCGGCTGATCTGCAGTTCTGCTCACAGTAACACTGTTCCTGCAGCAGAGCGAGGCACGGCAACTCCCCTTCTCCTTCCCCTTGCTTTCCCAGGCCCTGTTTCACTAGTCAGGAAGGTAGATTCGGGGTACTCAGCTGCAGGGAGGGCACAAAGCAGTTGCCAAGGGGGCTGGCATCACTTACGATGAGTCCTTCTCCATGGTTGTGTCAGTGCTTCCAGCGACTCTTCATCTTCAAGGAGGTTTCCATCTCCCTCTCCTCACCCATTCCTTCTTCTTCCAAGGAGAACAAACTTCAGAGAAAGAAAAGGAAATCAAAGGATACAGTATTCAACAGATACTGGGAGCCCAGTGGATTCTGGGCAATCTGTCTGCCATCTGACAGATGAGGCTGTCAGCTCCAGGTGGGGGTAGGTGAGGGTTGTCCTAGGTGTGGCTGGCCCTCCTTCGTGCCACCTGCCCTTTTAGCCTTGCACTCATAGCACCCAAGTGTTAAAGGCTTCTCTTTTGACCAGGGATGAGGAATCCATAATAAGAAGTGACAGCTCGGATTTGACCTCCTCTCCAGGGAGCTTTCCTTGACGACAGCATCCTGTGCAGCCGCACATACCGCGGGCGATGCGGGATCTGGAGAAGTGGCGCGGTGGGCGGGTGCTGTGGGCCTTCTTTCCCACCCTGTGTAATTCACACCATGTGGCCTGTGCCTCCTCCGCCTCCAAAGCCATCCCCAGTGCTGCCCAAGGAAAGAGCATTTTTCTGAGCTTCACAAACAACGATTTGTTTTTATCTTATCCTTTCCATAAAGGCAGTTTTCTACTGGAAGCTGCTGATTCTACGATTTGTTGCAGCAAATAAAATTTTAGGAAATAATGTAGGTGGGAATTTTATCTTGCAACACTAGAGCCCTAGAATTAAGGATAACATGAATCCTATGGAGCTTATCATAACTTGGATGCCTGGGGCTGGGGCTATGTGATTGGCTGCAGACCGGCAGGAGGGAACATTCTGGGTGATAGAAAGGTTTTGTATCCTGGTCGTGGTGGTGTTTAGATGGGTGTAGATATCTGTCAAAGCTCATCTTTGACCAAAAATGGGTGCACCTCACTGAATGTAAAGATACTGCAATAGAGCCGATTTAAAAAGAAAAAAAGTTTTCTAGGAATGTGTGTAGAGGAAAGTATCATCTTATTTGAAAGAAATCAATGCGGGGTGGGGGTGGGGGAGGCCTGGGGAAATGGTAAAAGGACACAAATTTCCGTTAGGCAGGAGAAACAAGTTCCAGAGGTCTATGGTACAACATGGTGACCATTGTTCATGACAATGTATTTTATTCCTGAAAATTGTGAAAAGAGTAAATGTTAAGTGGTTTCTCCACACACAAAAAAAGCTACCTATGTGAGGTAACACACCTGTTAATTAGTTCGATTTAACCATTCCACAGTGCATACATATTTCAAAACAACATGTTGTAATTGATAAATACATACAATTTTTATTTGTCAAAAAATAAAATAAATAAAAGATTATATTAGGATTTATCACAAAAAAAAAAAAAAAGAGAAAGCAATGCCTTAGGATTGTCAACAGAATTCAGTCAACAGCACTCTTGATTACTGGCTGACTTTTTAACTGATGTTTGCTTTCTCTGACTTGACAATCCAGATCTGACACCTCCATTGCGTGCTCTCCTGGCACCCCGGGTTTTCCTTCCTGGTGTCACCACAGCTCTGGTTACGCAATCAAGCGGTCCTCTCTCCGTGTCTTCTCTTTGTTGTCCATTAGACTTCCTGAGGGTGAGGCTAGGACCGAGACTGCCCTGTGCTCAGTGCTCTGCCCTGGCCCCTCACAAGAGCTCTGTAGAGTTTGTTGAACGAAAGACTAAATTTATTTAGTGCCTACTATGCACCTAGCATGGAATATGTGCAGACAAATAAGAACCATCTCCGTAGTTAACAGTGGAGACAGATCATGAACATTACTATGGAGTAAGATGTATGATAAGGGCATGAACTGAATTTTGTGAAACATCAAGAGAATAATGACTAGTAATGGGTGGGCCTCCTATGTGTGTGGCCTCTGATTTTCACACGGGAGGACAGGTGTGCAGTCTGCCATGCCATCCTACAGCCAGGTGCACGTGCGGGGTGGGGTAGGCTCTGCAGCCTTTCCTGGAACACCTCTGTGAGTCTGTGCACCTCCTGTGGTGTAAAGTAAGGACAGTGTTGGGCTGGAGGGGACTACTTCCTGCCCCGCCCCATCTCTTACGCCTGCTCTTGCTGCAGTTCCAGATAGCCTCAGAGATATGCAAGGTGCTTACGGACAGGAGTCATGCTGCCTCCCAGGACATCTGAACACTTCCAAGTGAATCTGGACCAAATCATACAGAGTGAAAAATACGTTCTTTCTTTTCTTTTTCATGTAAACCAGAATCATGACAAGGATAACTTGTCCAGAAAACCCCACTGCTGTCTCTCTGTGTGGAGTCAACCACTAGAATGAGATTTCTTAAGCTCAACACTATTGGCGTTTGGAGCTGGAAAATTCTTTGCTGTGGGGCTGTCTTGGGCACTACAGGATGTTGGACAGTGTCCCAAGCCTCAGCTGACTAGATGCAAGTGCACCTCCCCTCCCATTCCACGCTGTCTCCAGACATCGCCAAGTGCCTTCTAGGGGCAAAATCTCCCCTGGTTGAGAACCTCTGCCTGGACTAGAGTCAAAGACTGGCTCAACCACCTTAGAAAAGTACTTGACCTTTCAGTCACTCAGTGTCCACATCTGTGCAATAGGGATAGCAATATATCTACCCTGCAGGATAACTGGTAGAATTAAACCAAGCAGCGCTTGCCCCAGGCTGAGGCGGGGCCAGGCACACAGTGGACACTCGGGGCAGGTCTGCTGGATCCTCAGCCCCAGCACGTGTCTTCCAGACCCCTGTTTATAGCAGTTTGCTGTGACAGATTTATTTGTGCCATGGACAAAGGGAGACACGAAAGTCATGAACTTGAGGCACATGAGCTCCACAAAGCTCAGAAACTTTCTCCAAGGACAGAGGGAGGTGAATCTGTTGGGGGACACGCCTCACACCTCTTCATATCCCTGCAGTAATGAATGCTTCAAATAGCATCACCTGTCACGGTATGTTCAGTTTCTAGATTGTCAGGCAAAAACCTCAATTAAAAAGAGAAAGAGAAAAAGAAAAAGAAAACCCCCAGGAAACTTAGTTTAGATCATGTCACATGGCCAAGAATGTGTCAATTCTGGGAGAAACTTATTTATCAGAAGGTAAAATGTTCACGGTGCTCCACACACAGCCATATTGCCAGCACTGCAATGACTCACCCCAGGGGTTTATTCCTCTCCCAGGAGAGGCTGTCACAGTGCAATGCTTCAGGGACATGCAGACTGGAGGAACCAAGCTTCTGTACCTCGTGCATGGTGTCCTCTAGCAACAAGGAGATTAAATCTTACAACTGTCAAGAAAATGGATTTGTTGCTGAGCGCTTGTCTTGGGTGGTTTATTAGACTGGATTAATCTTCCACCGTTCAACCCTCAACACAAAATTAGCCAAGGATGAGCATGCACAATGTGGACACCAAGGTGGGGTCGGGGGATGCTCACAAGGGAAAGGCACATCTGCAGGGAAAGACTCGGCATGGTGCCCAGGTGGTCATGAGGAACGGAGAAGGTGGCCTGTCAGGTTCCTGGGGTCCTGGGGAAGGTGGCAACACGGGTGCTCCTCTAGAAAGTGGCTCTGAGATAACTGGCACGCTCACTGCCATTTCCATTGTTGTCCTCAAAGAGAGGCAGGAGTGCCTCAGTGGCTGTCACTGTGCCCTGTGGGTCACACGGCCAGCTGGGGTGGCAAATGCGACAAGTTGGCAGATCTGACTGCAACCTCTTTGCCAGGCTCAGGCTGGTTTGGAGATGGAAGGATTATTCTGTGTGTTTTCTCCCTTTGGCCTCAGCTATGCCAAGCATTCCTTCAGTGCTGCCGTCCTCTGAGTTTAGGGATAAGAGGGCACCAGGCTGTCAGCTGGCTGAGTTGGAAGTCCCTTCCTACCTTGAGCAGCAGGCAAACTGCTATCCCGCAACAGGGAAGGAGACACACGCTACTGTTCCTCAGGCTCTGATGGAATATTTACCAAATCCAAGGCCTCCCCCATGTGCCTCATACCCTGCTGCATCAGGGAGTTTCAAGTAGCTGTTTCTCTCATTTGGAAATTTTCCTCCTTCTCTGTCTAGACACATTTTTCAAAGTCTAGACAGAGACTTGACTTCTCCAGGAAGCCTTTGTTGGTGACGCCAGTCTATGGCAGTTTTTCCTTCTTCTGATTGCCTATATTGTCTCTACCAATTTACCACAAGCTTGCCTTTATCACGTTAGCCTTAGAAATAATGTTGATCTTGTTTTCTGTTTTTTCCTCTCTAAAAGGCAAACATTGTGCCTTATACTTCTTTGAATCCTCGTGGACGAGCACATACAAGGAGCTCACTATTGACTGCTTTGTAAAATGGCCTTTCTGAGATTCTGGGAGAGGTTGGTTTACACGTGGCTGCTGTGGACTCTTGGCTGTGTGTGTGTGTGTGTGTGTGTGTGTGGTGATAGGCAGCCATCCTGCTCCAGGTCTCAGATACACACCTAATACACACCCCAGTGGCCTAGAGTGGTTTGTTTCACCTGCCTTTCTTTCTCCTGCCAGGCTGTGAGCTCTAGGAAAGGAACTTTACCTAATTATCTCCCCGGCACCCAGCGTGAAGCCCGGCACTCAGCAAGCGCAGGCAGAGGCTGTTGGTCGGGATGGAACGAGTACATTTGTAGGAACATCATTCTCCCCCCTCCCCATCTTGCCTCATAATAAAAAATAAGAAGTTCCTCCCTTTCGGGAGTTTTAGAGAGTGGTTTCCCTCCTTTCGTTGCCCTGCAGACATGGTCCGGGTCCCTGAGGGAGGGGATCGAAGGGTCCTATTGTGACGCTGGGAGAAGGAGCTGGAGCCAGGTAGCTCCCATCTTTGGGTGGCCTCTCTTTCAGAACACCTTGTCCTGGGCCACACACTTCCTCCCCTGTGGAGAGGTCTGCAGTGGTCTCACTCTGTGGACTGGTGGGAAGTGCAATCCGAGAGGAGGGTGTGAATGCCCTGTCACATCCCCAGAGCAAACTGCGTGTTTCCAGTTCCACTTCATGCACACCAGACCTGCGGCTTCCGTCCCCACCTGTGTGCCTCTGGGTCCTTCTCCACCGCGTCTGACTCCAAGCAGGGAAAGGGGCCATCAGGAACTGTCACTCTCATATCTCTGTGAGGGGAAAGGAGACACAACCTTGAAAAGTGGATGTTGTTCCTGCCTCTCCCCACTTCTCTATGTGCCTCTCACTCAGGTCAGTCTGCGTCTCTCACCTCACCTGCAGGGACTTGGGACTGCAGGGCCGATGCCTCTGGATTTCAGAAAGAAGAAGAAAGGGACCAACTTTTGCCCTGGCTGGCCTCCACTTTCTGGGAGGCCATATACTGACCAGGGGTCCTAAGTGATCCCCTGGAGAACTTGGTGAAGCTGGGGGAGGAAGAGCATAGCGTGAACTTAGACACTGGCCTCCAGAGGTTTGGAAGGAGAGCGTGTCTATTAACCATGCCTGTTCCTTTTTCTTCTTCATACTTTGACAGCTGGGGCCTTGCTGACTGGAGGGACTGCCCCTCCCAAGGTTAGTTAATTCCTGGAGATAACAAACAACCCCTCTGGGAGCTCACCTTTCACATGCAAACCAACCAATTCACAGCTCACCCCCCACCGCCTCCTCTCTGGGGATCCCACACTCTGGGCCATCCACACTCTGGGCCACTGTCCCCTGCCCTGGTCACCCCAGGAACCAGACAACTAGGGACAGCCCCTATGCCCTAGAGCCCTGAAATGATTCAAACCAGCCAATCCTGAGCCTACTTACCCTACCTTGCCCATCCTCCCCATGGAAGTCACTCATGTCCCCATGTCCCCCCATGTGGCAAGCCCCACCTTGGGATCTATGAGTATAACTATCTTCTCAACGGCAGTTGTCTCCTGATCTGTTGGCCCTACCATACAGATATAATAAATAATAATAAAACTTATATTTGAAAACAGTTTAGAATTACTGAACCAGAGAGAAAACCAAGAATGGAAGAATAATAAAGCCAGTTCTCGTTGGAAATTCACGGCATGCCAGCATCTGCTGTAAACACTTGGCAGGTATTAGTTCAATCCTCACACGTGCTCTCTTGTGAGTAGGTGCATTTCTCAGATGAGGAAAATGGCTGGGACAGAGAGGCTGAATACCCTTCCCACGGTGACAGCTCTGGGAGTGGGAGGGCGGGCACGGGAGACCGGGCACATTTGCTGAAAGGATAGAAATGGTGGAAATGGCCAGCTCCAATGTGGGCCAGGTCCAATGTGCAAGATTTTGTGTTTGGGAAAATTGGAAATCACTGTAGGGTCTTCACGAAGTTGCTGCGGATAACCCATCCGGCCCTTGCACATGAAAGACCTCCGCCCCTGCTGTTTTAATAAATGGTAACAAAAATGGATAGCTTGGCTGGACTCCCACCAAAAGTCTTCTGCTTATCAACTGAATACAGGGCCAAGCTTCACAAATTCCTGCTGCTTCCAGACTCCTATTCTCATGTCTCAGATAGTAAGAGATAACTGGATGTCGTGTCAAGTCCTTTTCTGAGCAACAGTTTCTCATTGCCTCACTGGGCTTCTATTGCTTAAAAGCTCCAGGGAGTGACTAGTGAAAATCCCAAATCCATTTTACAGTTGAATGGAAAATGTCATACCTTCTTCTCAAACAAGCCAAGAACTAAATTTCAGAAAAAGTGAACATCACAGACTCTGGCTCTGTTTGCATCACATCAAAGCAACACGTTGCAGATTCAAGTTCAGTAGCTGCCTCTGTCTCCCTGCTTTTTCATTCTGTTGTAAGAGAGATTCACAAAAGGTGGTGTGTTTCCTTCTTGGCCAGATTCCTTGTAACTTAAAACCAATTGACTTCAGTCTGATTAATGTGTGTGGTGAAGACAGCCCCGGGGGTTCCAAGTCCATATGGACGAGTCACTGTACTTCAAAGGGCACCTAGAAGGGGAAGCATTAGTGCCTCCAAATTCAGCATGAGCTGATGGTCAAAATCACCTGGCAAGCTCGATACAAGTGACCTCAGCACTACCTGCTGGAACCAGCTGGGTTTGCTCCTCTCACTGATTAAACACTTCTTCCTTCAGGAAATCCTTTTGTTTATCTGGGAAGTTCAGAGAAAAATTTTTTCTTCCAAAAAACATGTCTGTGGCCTGTGGAGTCTGGACAAGAGAATCTTTTGAATAATTCTTACAATTTCCCTCTGTTACGATGGACCACCCACTCCGTCAGGGACACACCCCCTCAAGGCCTTGGAGTGAATTCAGATACTGGCACCAGCCAGGCAAGAGGAGTGGATGGGAGGCAGCTCATGGAGCCACCATTTCCGGAGTTGACAATTGTCCGGTTGAGGCATGCAAATTTGCCATTTTGGTAGGTTAAAAACGGTCAAATATTAGCAGTGCCAAGTGAGGAATGAAGAGGTTCATAAATTTGGAAAGGAGAGCTTCATGTCTCGTAAAGGGTTGCAGCCTGCAGGTGGCCGTCCTGGAGGCTCGGCAGCAGAGCCTCGGGCAGAAGCCGAGAGCAAGCATTTCCAGGGAAAGGCAGCGACAGGGAACAGGAACTTATGCTGAGCAGGGTGGCCAAATATACGTATGTAACAGGCTATAGGAGGAGTTATGAATATTTACGAAAGGAGAAACGCGTAGGAGCAATTGAGCTTCATGCGCCTTCATGGATTGCATGTTAAGAAAATGGCAGCGTTAGCATCGGAGGGTGGAGTTTGTGGCCCTCTGACGTGGAGAGGTGAAGCAGAAGACATGAAGGCTCTCCGTGCACAGCCTCTGCAGACTGTCAGAGCCTCTCCGTGGTCGGTGGTCTCTCGTCAGGGGAGCGCTGGCCAGTTGTCGCGCTGAGACTGCAGAAAGGAGGGGCAGTCGCTGAGGTCAGTGGCGAGCAAGTCTGTCCACAGGGCTGGTTTCTGCCTAACCCTTGGGGAAGGAAGCCTGCTGGCAGCCAGAGAGGGAGGGGGTATAACGAGTCGCATCTGACTTCCCGTCCCATCACGGCCCAGATTTTAGTTTTTAAGGTTTCTCTGGGGTCCCCTCAGGCAAGAGGAGGTCTGTCCGGTCAGTGCGGGGCTTAGGACTGTATTTGTATTTTTCAGCAGTTTGGTATAGTTGGACCCCATTCTATGGGGTCCCCCCATCTTACTGTGTTCCGGAAGAGAGCATGACCCACCACCCTGGTTTGTTTGGGCTTTTAGCACTGAAATTCTATTTCCAGGGAGACCCTCTGCCTTGGGCAGCCTGGAGTGGTGGCTCACCCAGCTGGGACACCAGGCTTAAGCTCCTCAGCGTGGCGAAGGGGGCGGTTCATCTTGTCTCCATCCTCTGCTCTATTAAGGCTTCATTAAAGAGGGGGAACATAACTGTAGTCACCAGGCGCCAAACACTGTACACAGTCTCATCAGTTCTCAAAGCAGCCCTCCACGGCGAGAGACGTTAGGCGGCTTCCGCCAGATCTCTCCACTGGGGCCGGGGCTCTCCCCGACTCCCCACCCTCACCCCTGTGTGTGCCGGGCGCTCTGCCCGGCCCTGGGATCGAAGCGGTGAAGGGGACAAGCCCGGTTTCTGGCACCAGAAACAGAAACATGGCAAATAACTGCTGTTTAGTGTTTGGAAGGCATTGCTTTGAAAACGCAGGAATGGTGAGCCTTGAACTTCAATCCCTTCCCGGATTTGAGGACACCAAGCGGCTTGGTGGCGCTGTGCTTTCTGCGGAGCCTGGGAGGCAGGGGTGCGGCTCCCGGACCGCGGTGCGCGCAGGGGAGGGGCGCGCAGGCCGGGCGGACAGCGTGGGCGCTTCCGAGCCCCACACCTGACTATTCAGGTGGCACAGTTGGGTTAATTTCTCCGGACAGTCTCTCCCTGTAGATTGTTGCTCTTATGAACACCTTTTTTTGTTTTTTTAGTGGGGATTATTGGCACCTAATATTTTACTGAAAAAGAAAACTTGTCAGAGACAGAAAACAATTCTTTCAAAGATAGCCAAGGCCCTCCTGCTTTGATTAGCTGTATTCCTCAAACCGGGGTGTGCTGTGGTTTCCCAGCAGATGTGAGAAACCACAGCACAAACAAGGAACATCTTTGTGGAGAGTTGACCGTATGTGAAGATTTAGGGAATTTTTCTCTGTTTAAACCGCCCCCCCCCCCCAGATTTATATAAGAAGTAGAGTGGAAAATTCTTACAAAAATTTAATATAAAAGAAGCAGAATTAACAATTTTGAAGTTACTTCAGGCTCTACTCCTAGATTTTCAGGTCACAGAATTCAATTTTGAGGAGCATGGAAACGACTTCAGCAATAAATCACAGCAACCTGAGCTCACACATCATTCAATTATTTTGTGAACTTGATTCTGTCCTAATATTCTCTGCAAAAAATTTTCTTTTGTCATGTAGGGCACTGATAATGTAAAAATCCATTTTGTGGAGACAAGCTACTCTTAATCAAAAAGGTTCTCAAACGTATGACTATGATTTTCTGAATAGACTTTAGGTATCAAGTTTCAAAAGCATTTTTAAATGTCTACATCTTAGCAGAAGCTTGAATTAAGCTATTTTATGCTTCATAGTCATTATAGTTTGGTCTCTAAAATGATGAAAAATTGTCATTGAATAGAATGCTCCCCAAACAACTGGAACATTTGGCTGAGTTTAAATGATGAATTACTGTTATAATTATTGTGTGAGAGTGTGTAAGGTATATTCTGCCTTAAAACTAGAGCATGGCAAGGTTTCCCATGGTTTGCAGTACAAGTTGGATGGCTCAGAGTCTTAAAAAGCCAATGAACAGGAGATATCATACACTTTTTAAAAAGGGCTATTTGTGGCTTCTGTCTCAACTTTCCTTGGAAGAATTATTTTGGACTGAGTGTTAGCAGCAAGGAGGAAGCTGGAATGAGGCTCCATTTTGGTCATCAGTTCAGTTGGCCAAGCCATTAGCCTAGCATTTTGAAGCTCAAATTTTAAAAACTACAGTCGTCCCCTGTAAGAGCAATACACAATGTGATTTCCAAGTCCAAAACAATGAAAAAGCTCCTGTGCTATGGAAGAGGCTCTGCTGGGGAGGGCAGATGAAATCAGCAGGTGCCGCCTCCTCACGGCTGAGTCTTGCGTGGACATCGTTTGAACGGATCTCTGTTTTTATACATCTTAGATTGTTTTGGTGAGATGGCCTTGCCAACTAGGTGTTTGTTTTGTTTCTCTCCTCTGTGTAAAGATTTTTATAGTCTTTGAACCATCCTATGTTTTGTGATTGTTCTTTGTTAGGAGAAAGTTCTTAATTATAGAGAATATAAGCCCTTTAACTTTTCTCCATTCTCAGCCAGCGTTTTGTTGTAACTGTGTGTTCTGTGTTGAGTGTTAAGTGACAGCGCTATCACACAAGTTAGTAAGCAGTCAACAATTACCCGTCGATGCAAAATTTTTACTTTAAATTCAAGTTATGGATACTGTTCTTTTATTTTTATAGATTTTGCAATTTGTAAACAAACAAGGTTCCAATAGTCTTCTTCTCAGTAAGAGATGATAAAGTATGTGAAACATTTTAGCAACTGGGAGACTATTCTTCAGTTTCTTCTAATGGAAGTGTTTTATTTAGAGGCAATCAAAGGAGATGCTTGTTTCCACATCAAGGTATAGATGAAATATAAAATTTATTTTTCACCATTAGTTAGGGATCCCAAGGCAGTACGTTAGAACAGGAAATGTGTATGTGAAGAGGAAAAAGTGTGAAGAATTATTTTTAATTATAAGTTGTCACTTGCCCAACACAACAAGAGATTAGAGTTATCCAAGATATGTGAAAACATGAGAGTCTATTATTTTGCATATATATCCAGGGAATGAGACTAAATTGATAAATGAGAAAAATAAAGAGAGGGGCCACGCTGCAATAGTGGCGCAGCCGCTGTTATGTGGAGGCAGCAAAGGTCTGGCCACAGATTTTCGGCAGAAGCTGCCATGATTCCTTGCATTGTGTTAGGAAAAAATTTCTCTGGAGTCCCAGAGAATCTGGCTTTCAATCTATGCTTTACCACTTATGGATTACGTGAATCTGAGCCTAACTTCTTTGAGGCTCAGTTACCTTGTCTGTAAAATGGTCACCAGCAATACGTGCCTTGAAGACTTTTATTAACAGAATCAAATAAGGTAATATTTGTACAGCCCATACCCTGGTTTTGGTACCTGGTGGTCCCTCACGACCATCAGGGACTCTTATTGTGCAGCTATTTTAACTCCTAGGAAGCAAACCCTGACCTTAAACCACAGCACCCACTAGAGAAAAAAAATGAGGCCCCTCACCTCCAAATATAAAAATTCTTAACTGTTTTTTGTATCACTCAACTAACAATTATTCATAACTAATTTTAGATTTATTTTGGTGCCAAAATAAAAATAATAATAGGGGTGATAATAAAAAGGTAATGGGTGAGCATTGGCCTTTGGTTAACTTTGGTTAATTTCAAGAGGTGTTAGTAAGATATGACTTTAGTATTAATCATTATTATTGATAGTTACTCTAAGTATCAGTTTGGTACCAGTTAGGAGAGAGAAACCACCCAGAAATTTGGACAGGGAAAGTTTAACGTAAAGAATTACTAACTGTAGCAGGGGATTGAGTTGGCTAATGAGAGTTGGTTAATAAGAAGTAGAAGATGCTAAAGAAAATGGCAGTAGCAGATGTAAGGAGCAGCCACCAGCCCTGGGGCTGAGATGGATCCCCAGAGAAGGGCTGAGAGCCAGACCCCAATGGGGAGGGCACAGCCCTGGTTCACTGACGGCAGATGGGTCACGTCACTGTGGTGCTGCACCTGTAGCACTTGTAGGAAATCCACCCTCTGGAAATCTCTCTGTTTGCAGGGGTGTGTCTCCATGGAGGCGCTGAGGGAGGCTGCCCACACCCCCGGCCACCATGCCCTGAAGGAGCTGGGCACGGGGAAGCTGCCTGCCGTGGAGGAGCCTGCCCGAAACAGGAACACTCCTGCAGAGCCTCCCCAGTGGCCCTCACTGGCACAGCTTAACATCCTACCAGCTGGCCAAAGCGAAAATATCTGCATGGCCCAGGACCATTTTCACAGAGCAGGGAAAACGGCTAGAGAAACACTGTTTCAGAAGTATATATATGGAATATATGTGGTAAGACTTATGAAATGAGAGCATAGAAGGGTACATGACCCCTGGTCAGTTACAGAGAGCCTGGATGCCTTGTTTTCGTCTTTTAGTGTGTTTGTTTTTCTTGTAGTGCACTTGAGATGTAAAGCTTGAACTGACAGACCCTACAAGAAACAATTTTATGAAATTTGGGTTTATGGCTATGAAAATATTGTTAAAGACATTATTCATCATGCTACATAGGGTACTCAAATGAGAACTCTGTGGAGAATCTTCTCTCTGGTTGCACTTCTGATTAGCAACAGGTCTTGTTGCTCGTAAGACAGGACATGGGTAGAGCAGTAGCTGTCCCACCGCCAGTGCTCAGCCGACACTGGGTATCATGACTTGTGCAAGTGATGAGGTTAGGAGGAGAGTTAAAAGAAGAAACTAATCAAGGGCAGAAATTAACAAACAACAGGAAACACGAATGAGTCTAATACAAACATTGATAACATAAATAACTTCCCAAGGTAGAACATAAGTTTTGCCCTAAGCTTTCTTTCCAGCCACCTTATGAATTAATTGGTGTTTGACTGATTGATTGACAACAATGCCAGTTATTAACTAAATTGAATCAGCTGAGAAATGTTGCTTGGATTACTTCTTTAGAATTATTTCTGCACAGGGACTATGTAATTGAATTCAGTCAAACTCAAAAAGGGGTTAAATTTTTTAAAGTCACTTAGTCTTTTTAAAAGTTTTTCCCTTTCTTTTCCTTTTATTTTTGCTGATCGAAGAACTGCCTGCTTATTTTTTAAAAAAATTTATGTAGTTATCTAAGGAATTAAATGTCATTGAACTAATGCTACCTGTAACAAAAGACAAGAAATTGTCATTGAAAGAAGGAAAAAAAAATAAACTGCAAGACTACTTCTGTGCTTATGCTTATCTGATTTATTTAAGTCCGGTAAGGGAGGCATAAATGTCTTACAGACATTGTGTACACACTGAGATTGTATGTGTATTACTTTAAAATGTTCTCTGAGTATTTCATATTTGTATCTCTTCTCTCCCCATTTAAGAGCCTTCTAGTTTCTCCAGGACAGGAATTACTATGTATTCTCTGCTTTGAAAAAAAAAACAAAACATCTTGCAGAATTGGCCCGAATAGGCAATGCTCAGCGTATAGATAGCAGGGAGAGCTGTACAGCCAGCAGGAAATTTTAGCATGACAGAATTTTATTCATATCAAAGATTCTCCCAGAGTAGTTAAAAAGTCCATTTTAGTAGCGACTTACTATCCTAAGTAGCTTATGTTTGTATGGTTTGTCACATTTGCTGGTAACATTTGTGCTTCCTAGTTGTCTTTTTGAAGATTTTTGTCAGCTGTTAAACACATTGGTTTCTTTTTTAAAAAAAACTTACAGCATAACCCAAGAAATCTTTTCTAGATGTTTCTTGGCATCTCAGTTCTACTTTTGCTTTACTCATGTAGTCTGGATAAAGTCGCCCCTTTCGACTAATTTGTGCTTAGTAGGAAGGACATTTGAGAGTAGCTGGACCCAGTGTCTGTCAAATAAATATGAGTTGTTAATGAGGCAGAATGAAAGTCTCCAGAAGGGTTTATCATCATAACCGTCCCCAGAGCAGGGCTGAGGTTGTAAGGGGAGACCTTGCTTTGCCATTTTCATCAACCCAGGAGGTACACAAGCCCTCGGAGTCTGTGATGATGGCTTCTCAAGGTAAATTCAAATACTTGCTCTTATATCAAGAAAGTAATAAAAAATGCCAATTAATTCTAAAAGATATTATCATTTAAACAGTCATTAGAAAAATTACAGCAGCATCATTCCTCTCAAGGAAGAAGGCTGAAAGGATAATGAGGCATCAGTAGAATGCCAACACGTTACTTGGAAAAAGAAAGGGTGCAGGAGCTTCTAAAATTCACAGAAACAAAAATCAGCACAGAGACCTAGACCCTCATTAGTGCCAAGTGATGAGATGACTACTTATGTTGATGGACGGCAGTATAAATACAGTTCCAGAATATTCCTTGGGACTATGCAGGGAATCAGAAATTGAGACATTTCGCATTCCCTCCTGTATTTAAAATGGTCAACAAAATTCATTTTGTTGACATACATCTAAATCAATAGTCATGCTGCAATAGGCCAAGTTCAAGGGCACAATTTAGCATGACTTCTGTGTTAGTTGTTGCTGCTGTTGACAGCCTCCTCTTTCTTTTCCTGGGGTCAGATCCAACTAAGAGACATATTAGAGCCTGAGAAGCAGAGATCAAAATACCAGCTTTAGGACTTAGCAAGGCCAGATGGGAGAATAGGGGTTTACCTGTGGGCCAAAGGGGGCACTAATTCCTCCCGCAGGAACAGAAGTCAGTCCCTAACACGGCCAGGGACAGCGCTGGCCTGGGGAGCTGGAGAGGGAGAGCGGAGAGTGCCTGGTGCTGCCCCCTAGCGGAGCTCCCTGGGGGCACTGGCGGCAGCGGCCACTCCTTCAGTAATGCAGAAGTGTTTTCTGTGGATTCCTGTGTTTGATTTTCATCTTGACTGACTCTGAAAAAAATATTCTCTGTGTAGCCAGGAGGAAATGAGAGTTTGATTCTTACAGATTTCTCACTTCTGACTGAGTTAATTCTTTATTTTTCCCTTATAAGTGGAACTTACAGCCTCCAGGTTAAATGTTCTTCATGCTTGGCAAAATATGATAAAATAAGCTACTAAATGAAGTATCATAAAAGTTAAAATTCTTGCTCGTCCTTACCAGAGTTGCAAGATCTCTGTCTTGAATATGACAGGCCCGGCCTCAGGATTTTCTTGCTCTGGTTCAAATACAAATAGTGCCGCTGGTTTACGGCAGGGCAAGAGCAGAGACAAACCCACCTGTCTCCTTCCTCCTCTGTGGTTCTTCCCACTTGGAGGGATTTGCCCCATAAGACTGTAAGATATGGGGCCTAGTGGAGTGGTTGACAGTACTCTGGGGGCAGATGGCTTTGACTTGGAGTTTCACCTCTGCTCTCATTAGCTCTGTGACTTTGAGAGAGGTTACGACCCGTCTCAGCCACAGGTGCTTGTGCAAAATGCCAGCCACTGTATCCCTCTTGCAGGATTGCTGTGTTAATTGAGATGATGCTCCCTGCGGCGCCCAGTGTGGGTTAGCGCTCAGTAAGTGCCAGCATGACCCACTATCAAGCTGCACTTAGTATGAATAAAAAATGGAGTGTGATTGATTTTATACAAATTGTAAATGAAAAAAGAGTGACCGTGTGAACCATTTGGGAAGAGGTATCAGTCACATGGCTTCTTCCTGGAGCAGTGCCATCCTCAGAGTTGATCCATCTGTCTATACCTTCTTCCTTACATTCGGGGTTGGTTTCTGGCGGCTCTGCATCAGTTTTTCCTTCCGTGGCTGCCTTAAGTCCCCACAAGACTAGTGGGGCTTTTTTCCTCCAATCTTGTCTTCACTCTGCCCAACCACAACCACATTTCCTTTTCCTCATAGCCTGACATTACGTTAAGGGGATCAAATTCTTCCTTCTACACCTAAGGCAAAGGAACATTTTAACAATCCCCAAATCTGGCATTAATAACTCAGATTCTTTTGGTTCTGTAACAAGTCAAAGCTATCTCTCTTTTTAAAAAAAAAAAAAAATTTACCTCTTAGTGTTTGTCAAGTACTACTACATAGTAATTTCTGTGTGCCAGACATGGTTGTAAGCACTTTATAAGTATTAGCTCATTTCGTCCTCGTAACATCTCTACGAGTAGATTCTATATTCAATCCAATTTTATATAAAACAGAAACCAAGGCACAGAGGGGCTTAATGACTTACCCAACGTTACACAGCTAGCACTTGATAGAAGCAGGGTTTCATGCGAGGAGTCTGGCCCCAGCCTCTGCTTTCAACAGCTCCCTCATTAAATCATCTTCCAGTCTCACGCTGCCACAGATGGGAACTCTGGGCTTAATTAGACGAGGGTTAAAGAATGTAAGAATGTAAGTTTTGGAGAGTTCACCACCTCAAATATTTATCATTTCTTTGTAGTGAGAACATTTAAAATCTTCTGTTTTAGCTGTTTTGAAATATATTACTTAAAATTATTATTTAAAATAATGTAGTAAAAGTAATGCATTATCATTAGCTATAGTCACCATGCCGTGCAATAGGTCACCGGATCTTATTCCTCCCATCTCACTGGAACTTCGTTCTCTTTGACCGAGTCTCTGCTTTCCTCGCACGTCCCCACCATACATGTACAGAATCATTATTTGCTAAGTAAGAATAACATAAAACAAAACAAAGAGGAGTACAACAAACAGCTGTGCTTTCACTGTCCAGCACCAAGAGGAAAGCCGGCCCTGGAGTGCACCAGGCCTCTGAGGGCGGATTCTGCCGTCGTGTTTGTCGGGAACTCAGAGGAGGCGGGAGAGTTCTGAGCACAGAAAGTGAGGCGGGATCAGGAACTCCAGCCGGGGACAGGGACTTCGCAACGTGTCAGAGCCGAAGTTGCAGAGCAAAAGAGGGAAAATTGGTTGGGTTTATGGGATGTAGAGTTTACCGTCGTTGTCCAGAGCAAAGCACGGGGGCAAAAGCAAGGCGGGAGACCGAGGGATGGGCCTGAGAGCCAGTGGCTCTGGGGCCCGAGGAGAATTCACGCCATCTCTTCCTGACCGGGATTTGTTCCTGTGTTTCTCCTGGGCTTTCTGCCTTGGTGCCTTTGGGGGTGGCTGTGCCTCAGAGTTATACTCTTGGAGTCAGTTGAAACACACTAAAATTGAAATGTCACCATCAGAGCTATGGATGATCCTGTTGAAGATGGCAACTGGGAAGTGTCTAAAGCCTGAAGCAGCCACTCTACAAACACAGAGTGTATCAGTGGCTCAGGAATAAGAAGGGTGAGTGCTAACTGCACGAGAGAGCCACATAAGCAAAGCAAGGTATAATCGAGTGGCACAATTCTTTTTCCCTTTTTAAAAATTATTACATATTTTTATTTTAAATTTTTTCAAGAATACAATACATTGCCATAGACTATAGTCACCATGTTGTATAATAGATCTCTTGAATTTATTTCTTCTGTCTAATTGAAATTTTGCATTCTTTGACCAACATCTTCCTAACCTCACCCACATCCTTCCCTCTGCCCCCAACCCCAGCCCCTGGTGACCAACTTTCTATTCTCTGCATTTTTGAGTTTGACTTTTTTAGATTTTACATATAAGTGAGATCATGCAGTATTTGTGTCTCTGTGCCTGGCTTATTTCACTTGACATAATGTCCTCTAGGTTAATCCACGTTGTCACAAATGACAGAATTTCCCCCCCTTTTAAGGCTGAATAGTATTCCATTGCATATATACCCCATGTTTTCTTTCTCCATTCATCTGTGGATGGACACTTGGGTTGATTACATATTTTAGCTACTCTGAACAACGCTGCAGTGAGCATGGGATTGCAGATATCTCTTTGACATACTGATTTCAGTTTCTCTGGATATATACTCAGTAATAGAATTGATGGATCATATGGTAGTTCTATTTTTAATTTTTTTAGGAATCTCCATTCTGTTTTCCATAATTGTTATACTTATTTATATTCCTACCAACTGCGTACAGGGGTTCCCTATTCTTCATGTCCTTGCCAATACTTGTTCTTTCACTTTTTTGATAACAGCCATTCTAATAGGTGTGAGGTGATACCTCATTGTGCTTTTAATTTGCATTTCTCTGATGATTAGTGATTTTAAGCATTTCTCATACACTCCTTGGCCATTTGTATGTCTTCTTTTGAGAAATGTCTATTCAGGTCTTTTGCCCATTTTTTCATAGTGCTATTTGTTTTCCTGTTATTGAGTTGTTTGTATTCCTTATGTATTTTGGATATTAACCCCTTATCTGATACATGGTTTGTAAATATTTTCTCCCATTCCATAGGTTGTGTTTTCATTATTTCATAATTGTTTCCTTTGCTGTGTAGAATCGTTTTATTTTGATGTAATCCTGTTCATCTATTTTTGCTTTTGTTTCTGCTTTTTGGGTCATATCTAAAAATCATTGCTCAGACAAATGTCATAGAGCTTTCCACCTATATTTTCTTCTAGTAGTTATACAGTTTCTGGTCTTATGTTTAAGTTTTTCATCCACTTTTAGTTAGTGTATGATAAGGGTTCAGTTTCTTTCGGTTGCATGTGGATATACAGTTTTCCCAGCACCATTTACTGAAGCAGCTCTCCTTTCCCAATTTTGTATTTTTGTTGAACAAAGTGACACAATTCTTAATAGTAGTGTTAGAAAAATAAACCCAAACAAACTGGGAAGTAATGTGGGTTTCTGGCACCTCCACTTATTATCTGTGGGACACTGAGCCAGTTACATAAGCTCTCTGTGCCTCCACTCCCTTGTCAGAGAAGTGCAGAAAACACTGAGACGGTTACCAGCCATCACCAACACTTTAGATATGGCATTTCCTGGGTGTCTAGCTCAACACCTAGTGCACAGAAAGTGCTTAAGTATTGACTGAATGAATAGTGGGAATTCAAAATTGCTGGTTCTCCACTGGAAAAAACTTAAAAGATTCTAAAGGCCCTGTTTCTGTTGGGAATTTGTAAAAGCCTAGGACAGTGGAGAATGCTGTATCAGACTCCACGTCCCATCACCCAGAATTGATGGTCATTACAAATTTGTCAGAGGTGTTTCATTTTCTGAATAAAAGAAAATAAATATTTGTTCCTTTCAACATCATGTTTGGATGAAGGAAATGTACAGTAAGTGTAAAGTTTCATTCTCTGGGCAGGTAGCATAAGCTGAGGTATCAGAAGGAGAAAACACAGCCTTCACTCGGCTGCCATTGCTTTACGGCAAGTTGAAGGATGTTTCAGAGTAAAACTAATACGGACACAAAGGATCTGGGATCCTTTTCCAGAAGCATTTGTCTCAAGATAGAGCCAAACAGACAGGGATGCCTCACGATACCACAGTGCATGTGATATTTGAGAAGCTGTAGGGAGCGTGACTGCTCCAGAGAAGCGAGGAAGGACAGCTGTGCTCCTCTCTGAGAGTGGCCCTCAGGGCTTAGCCAAGGTGACACTAGTGGGCGATTCTCAAAGGAACAGTTAGTGAGAACCTAAGTGCTGAGATCTGGGAGTCAGCGTGTTTTCTCAGGAAAAATCTTTCCAGAATAAAGTTTTGGGATACAATTGTGTACCGGTACACCAGGGAAATGGTATAGCTGTGTTCAAGTGAGAACTTGGGAAGTCCCTTTTGATATCTTTGTGGACAAAATGATAAACACAAGTAGGGTGATGATATAGTCAGGTAAACTGACATGTGGGTGGTTGAAAAATCCTTATGTGGCATTTGAATAATGGTGATGACAGTGTAGAAAACAGGTGCTGCTGGTATCCTCAGTGGTGGTGAGCCGGACACGTTCAGTGATGAAATAGCCTCTGCAGAGACAGCGTAAGGGTTATCCATGGGCTTGCAGCATTAACATTTAGATGCTTCTCTACAATTGCGTGTTTCTTCTTGCAGGACTTTTGATTTAATTTAACAAATGTCATTTAGTAAATGGTAAAGGTCATTATGTGAAAGGAAAATGATAAATCTCTAATATTCAGTAATGGAGTCTTTATGGTAAATATCACACACCTAGAATTATCTTAAAAGTAAGAATAAAACTCTTTTAGACTTTTATTAAAACTTCAACTATTCAGGGCTAATATTTTATCAATCTTTTATACTTTGATCTTATCCTATTTCACTGCGTGTCCCTTGCTAAAAATGGAATTATAGGTATCTTTGAGGGATGAATATGTAATTTGTGGTTCATTGAACATCTAGCAAATGGTAAATTCTCCTTTTGTTTTGGCAATGTGAGGACTCAGGGATTGCATTGTATTTGATCCAGGCTAATCATATTAACCCCATTTCTTTTGCCAATGATTGGTCCAGGGTTCTGCATGTGACCCAGTTCTGGCCAATGAGCTTAAATGGAATTCTGGGAAATATTTCTCTCCTTTACAGAAGAGAGTGAGGCAAAAAGAAAGCCCCTTTTGCCTTTTTTCTTTTCCCCCTTTGAACAACTGTTGTGTGAGCACATGATGTCTGAAAGGAGAGAAGCCCAAGGGCAAAAGCTCACATGCTAAGGATCATGAGAAAGGGTAAAAAGCACAGAGTCCTTGGTGGCATTGTTGGTGTGCCTGACCACCTCTGTCACTGCCTGTCTCTGAATCCGTATGAAGTGAACAATGTTTTAAGCCATGTTGTGTGCTCTTGCCATTGCTTGTTGAGGGCAGAACCCTCATGAATGGACTCGTGCTGTTATTATGGGAGTGCGTTCCTGATTTAAAAAAGGATGCAGTTCCAGTCCCCACCCTCTCTCTGGCTTGCATGCTGCATCTTGTAGGCTCTCTCACCGTGTGAGGACTTCCACCATGTTATGATGCCCTGACCAGAGGCAGCCCCTCAATCTTGGACTTCGCAGCCTCTAGAACTGTGAGCCAAATACATTTCTTTACTTTATAAATTACCCAGTCTGTGGTATTCTTTCATAGCAGCGGAGAATGGACTAAGACAATAGACATCCCTGGTTTTTGGTAGGCCCCAGAACCATTTCTTCTAGCTACTCTGGTTTAAATTTGTATTAAAAACCAATGCACGTTCTGAGACAGTGCCTGAGTTCCCACAGAAGTTAGTGCAGCCTCCAGGTATCCACTAAGAAAGAAAAAACACAGCTTGGTCACTGAGAGACTATTTTGTTTGTTTGCTTATTGTGTTTGCTTGCACATGATATGGAAATTAAATTAATTTGAAAGTCTCCTCTTGAATGGATGATTTGAAGATAATATCTCAACATAAAAAAGATATGTGTACTGAAAGAATAAATTTAAAAATAAATTAGATCTGACATCCTCTTTTAGTACATTTTTCACTTTTATTCTCTATGTCAGTTGATTTATTAGGGCTTCTCTGCTGTGAGCTTATCATATTGCAATCTTCCCCAGGAAAAAGCAATTTGAAGGTGGTTGTGCTGCAGGCACATTATGATAGCAGAGAATCAAATAGAACACTGACTTCCATTTAAGATTGTCAACTTGATGAATAGAATGATGTTGACTTAAAACAGACAGGACCTGATAAAGATGATCTGTTCCCGACAGGTAGAAGCATGTGGGATGATGATTAAATAAAATGTATTTGGTTACTATGTCCTAGAAATTATGCATTTCACTATTTTTGAACACATAGAAATGAAATAAACTAAGACTTAGAACCTTTCAAACTAATTCCTCTTTAAATAATGTCCATTTTGATAAATTTTGAAGTTGTATACACATTTGCTCTATTTTACTTTGGTAGGAATTTTAATTTTTTGCAATTTTTACCTAATTTGGTATTCAAAAAAATGCATTTTTAATGAACCAATTTCATTTTCCAAATTGGGATGAAATCTTAATATTTTTCTTTAGCATAGTGCTTATGCAGGCTCTGAGAGATGTTTACTCAGTACTGTTTGTTCATCACCTGTGTGTGGACCACCTACTGTGTGCCATGAGACATCAAAGAAGCTCACAAATAAATATACATCAGAATTATGAGACTTGATTATAGGTGTTTTGAAGGAACAATATGTGGATCGTGATCTGGTTTGGGGATCAGGGAAAACTGTGATTTAGTGAATTTTGAGCTGAAACCTGAAAGACAAACAGAATATGTTATACGTATCAGTACTATTTTTATCCAGTGGTTTTTCCCCTTGGTATTCAATTGTGAGTGTGTGTGTTGTGTTCAGGTCACTGTCCTCTGGAGAGAGTTGGTCTAATTCCCAGATAGTAAAGGGAGAACCAGCATCATCACAGTGGGGCTTGAAGATAATTACCTGAAGTATTCCAGGAAGAGTGCATACCTGTGTAGGGTCCAGAAGAATTGAGAAGAGAAAGAAAAGCTCAAACGACAGGTTCTGGGCAGGAACACAAACAGCTTGTTTTTGTAGCTTGTGTGTCCAAGAAAATAAAAATCAAGTTACTGATCTAACATGGGCATAATTTCATTTCCATTTTATGTCTTTCAATCGTTAAGCGACTCGTAGAGCCTGTGTAAGAAGAGTTTGGGCTGTGATCAAAGGAACATCACACAAAGCCCTTTGCAGAGATGCCAAAGTGCATGTACCTGCTTTCTGTCACACCTATATCTACAAAGGCAGTGCGGCAAGGAAACCGGGGCACTAAACTCTAACATTTTCGTTAGATAACATATTTGTGGATTTTTATAGCCCTTGTCTTCTTATACAATTGGAGAGTTTGTGGAAACATGTCATAAGTAGTAAAGCATGATTCAGATTTAAAGTATGAACCCTACAGATTTATCAAACAAGACTGGTAAGATATAAGGGTCAAACATTTAAACTATTTATCTTCACAATCTCTCAATGTATTTACTTAACTATTTCCTTTCTTCTTTCTCTTTCTCTTACCTCCCTTAATTCCTTTGCCAAAAAAAAAAAAAAGAGTTATTGAATTCTTAATGTGTGTCAAACTGGAAATAGAGGGATAAGGGGGGAACACTTGCTACCTTCACAACCTCACTTTCAAGTGGAGGAACAAGCAGGTAGGAATAGGTATATGTAAGGCAATAGTTGCACTAGAATGAGTGAGCATGCTAGCAGAAGTTTGAAGAGTTTGATGAGATCATAGAAGAAGGACTTTGGTTAAGGAAGTCAAAAAAGATGGATGAAAATGATAATTACATGGTTTTCATCTGTTTATACCAAGGAGTGTTAAGTACTTGGTGTCTATCTCAGTGCTCGAGAGAAAGATAAGGATGAATGAAGACTAACTGCTGACAGACTAAGTTCACTGGAGAATCCAACCAATGGGTAAATGTGTTTCCTTTGTATTGAATTCTCTGTTTCTAGGCAGGAAACAGAAGAAAGGGTGTGGGGGGTGTGGGGGTTGTGGGGGGTAGGGGGAGAAGTAAGTTGTGGGCACAGAGCAACAGCTCCTGTGAGGCAGCAATAGTGTGGTGAGTAACATGCACACCTGGTGTCACTAAAGACACCGTGAAGAGGAGTGAAATATGAATAAAGACTACAACAGCTCATGGTGTTAGGGCGATGACTGGTTCTTAACCTCCAACCCGAAGAATCACAGCTGGAGGAATGACAGACAGAGCAATTAACAAGCCATAAATCCACAAGTCACACAAGCAGCCTTTATTTGCAAAGTGAGAGTACGCCCCGGAGAAGGGACAGGTTGGTCCCCATGAGTGGAGACAACCTTGTGGAATACAAGGTTTGTTCTTTTTATTATGGATGGGTGAACTGAAGCTTCTAGGGTGGAAACCGTTCCCTGCATCATGGTTTTCCATAATTCTCTCTGAAAATCCATGGGGCGGGGGCCAGGGGGTGGTGAAACCACAATGTAGCAATGTCATAAGGTTACGCTCGGTCACCCCTCTGCTACCAGTGCATATACTTTGTGCAGGGGAAAGCCACAACTTCCCATTGTGTTGAATCACTCCTTCTTTTATCGTTTAACCCCATGGAGTTGCTTGTTTAATCTTGTTTCCTCAACCGTTGGCGGCTGGGGGAAACTCTGCCTGCACCCGCCTCCTTGCTGAGGCGTACTCCTCCCCTAACTGCACCCTAACAATGGGCTGAAACCATTGCTTGAATACTGTTTTAAAAAATTTATGTTTTAAACTTTTTATTACAGGCAACTTCAAACATATGCAAAGGTATAGAGAATTGTGTAAGTTATAATAATATAATAATAAAATGACTCCCACATACACCCATCCCCTGACTTCAACTATTATCTTCTCACAACCAGTCTTGTCTGATGGATGCTCCTCATCCCCCACCACAGGATGATTTTGAATTCCAGACGTCATATGATTGTTAATAGTTGCATATGTAAATGTTTCTGTATTTATCTCTACAAGTTAATTCTTTTTTTTTTTTTTTTCTAAAAACATAAATATGACCAGGTGTGGTGGCTCATGTCTGTAACCCTAGCACTCTGGAGGCTGAGGTGGGAGGATGGCTTGAGGCCAGAAGTTCGAGCCCATACCGAGCAAGAGCAAGACCCCATCTCTGCAGTAAATAGAAAAATTAGCTGGGCATGGTGGCACACGCCTGTATTGCCAGCTACTTGGGAGGGTGAGCCAGGAGGATCGCTTGAGCCCAGAAGTTTGAGGTTGTGGTGAGCTATGATGATGCCACTGCACTCTGGCCCAGGTGATAGAAAGAGACTCTGTCTCAAAAACAAAAACAAACAAATGAAAACCCCCAAACAAACAAAAAACAATTATGCAACCATTATCTCACCTAAAGTATTAATAATGAGTTTTAAATATTACCAGGTTACGCAGTCAATGTCCAAATTGTCACAGACATTTTTTTCCCAGTTGGTTGGTTTGAATCAGAATCCAAATAGAGTTCATTACATTTGGTTGATTTGTAGCTTAAATCTCTATCATCTATAGGTGTCCACATTCTGACATTTCTGGTTCCTTGCAATTTATTTACGAAAGAAACCAGGTTGTTTGTCACGTAGCATTCACCACATTCTGGACTTCGATGATTAGCATGATGGGTGTACAATCACACTAATATACAGTTACCATGTTCTTCTAAGTTGTGGTTAGATCTAGATGCCGGATCAGATTCATGTTCAATGTTTTGCATTAATGCTTCCTAGGTGGTGATGTATATTTCTATGAGGAGACACATACAGTCTTTTTGGGCAGTATTAAGGTTGACCCATAAGATCCTGGGTTGCCAACCTCATCTACCCACTGTAATCTTCTCCATCAACTCCTCATGTTTTAGTAACAATCGATCACTGATGCCTATATTCATTATTCCATTACAGGCTGAACATGTCAATACTCTCCTTCAAAGTAGATAGTAAATCCCACCAAGATGTGAACTGAAATGGTGAAATGCAGAATACTGCCAGTGTGTTTGCTCTCTGTGCCTTGAAAAACTGGGATTTTTCTTTTTTTAAGTGTTATGCTGTATCTGCTCCTTTCATTTTAACTAAAATCGATGTGTCTTCCTTATTTATGATGCTTTTGTTGCATCATGAAGTTACAGCCTGTTTATATGATTTTTAAGGATTCCTGAATTATAATGAAGGGGAAAAAAGAAATGTAAAAGCAATTTTCCTAAAATTTTCTCTTTACTCTGGACATGCATGACTTTAAAATGAGTAGAGCTGTAAGCAGAAGAAAAGCATGCATTTCAATATCCTTTATTAATTCAGAACGTCTTTTGAGGAGCTCATCAGGTGACATTTGAAACATAATTCCGTAGCTGAGATTTTGTCTGTGAGGTGTGCTGCCTTGTTAGATGATTTGATAGTGTTCCATGATTCTTTCCTGCTGGCTCCTGCTTAAGTATTAATTATGCATTATATTTGTGTATTTGATTTTTTAAATCAATGTGCTTATTTTTGGATGGAAATGCCACTGAGAAGCATGTCAGTAGTATCTCGATGTGGCAATACTAGAATACCAGAGCTGATAATGTTCTGAGCATCACTCAGTGGATGCTTTGGTGAAGGAACCACCCTGCAGTGATAAGCCATTGAGTGCTGTCTTGTTGCCCACCTTGAGCCTTCCTAGACAGCCCCTTAAGGATTTCACCAACATGTGCAAGCTGATGTTCAACGTGCATAGTCACATGGGGTCCATGCTCAGAATGGCCCATGCTGGGTTTAAGGCTCTGCTGTCACTGTCTTGAAATTCTCGACAATTTCATCTTTGAACTTGAGCTTTGTCAGTGAAGTCTGATGGGACAAAGGAGCATGCACGTGAGCACAAACCAAGAAAACCCTCTTGCAATGGAGGTGGTCAGCTCCAGCTCTCGCAATGCTCTATTTTGGTAGTGGAGTTTGTTGTTAAAATTAGACTCCTCATTGATCAAAGTCCCTGAGCTGGGCTATAAACAAAAATATAGCAATTAATTTAATTTTTCTGTATGTTTTTATTTTTTAAAAAATTGTAGTAATGTAAAATTTACTATTCTACTCATTTTAAAGTGTACAGTTCTGTGGCATTAAGTGCATTCACACTGTTGTGTGACCATCATCACCATCCATTTCCTGAACTTTTTCATCTCCTCAGCTGAAACTCTATACTCATTAAACACTAACTCTACACTGTGTGCTCTCCCCAGTCCCTGGGAACCACCATTCTACTTTTTGTGTCTATGAATTTGACTACTCCAGCAACCTCATACATACAGTGGAATCATACTATATTTGTCCTATCGTGACTGAATTATTTCACTTAGTATAATGTCTTCAGATTCATCTGTGTTGTAATGTGTCAAAATTTCCTTCCTTATAAAGGTGGAATAATATTTCGTTGTATGTATACACCATGTTTTGATTATCTATTCATCTGTCAATGGACATTTGGATTGTTTCTACGTTTTGGGTATCGTGGATAATATTGCGTTAAACACGGATGTTATAGACTGAATTATCCACACCCCCCCAACTCATATGTTGAAGTCCCAACCCTGAGGACATCAGAATGTGACTATATTTGGAGATAGAGTCTTTAAAAAGGTAATTAATTTAAAACGAGATTGTATGGGTGGGCCCTAATCTAACAACTGGTATCCTTGTAAGGAGATGAGAGTAAGGCGAACAGAGGAAGACCATGTGAAGACACAGAGAAGACAGCGATCCACAAGCCATGGACAGAGACTGCAGGAGAAACCAACCCTGCTGACACCTCGATCTAGGACTTCCGGCCTCCAGAATTGTGAGAAAATAAATTTCTGTTGTTCAGGCCACCCAATCTGTGGTTGCTTGTTATGACAACCCCAGCAAACTAGTAATTTCAATTCTTTTGGGTATGTACCCAGAAATGGCATTGTTAAATCACATGGTAATTCTATATTTAATTTTCTGAGGAGTTGCCATACCGTTTTCCACAGTGGCTGCACCATTGATTTTACATTCCCACCAGTAAAGCACAAGGGTTCCAATTTCTCCACATTCTTGCCAATACTTGTTATTTTCTGTATTTTAAATTTAATTTTTAAATTTTGGATAATGGCCATCCTAATGGGTGTGAAATAATATCTCAATGTGGTTTGATTTGTATTTCCCTAGTGATTAGTGATGTTGAGCATCTTTCCATGTGCTCATTTGTATATCTTCTTTGGAGAAATGTCTATTCAAGTCCTTTGCTTATTTTTAAATTGTGTTGTTTGTTTTATTTTTGTTGAGTTATACAAGTTCTTTGTATATTCTGGATATCAGTCCCTTATCAGATATGTGATCTATAAATACTTCCTCCCCTTCCATGGGCTGCCTTTCACTCTGTTGATTGTGTTCTTTGATGAACAAAGGTTTTTAATTTAGAAGTCAAACTTATCTATTTTTTCTTTTGATCTTGGTGTCATACCAATGCCAAATCCAGTGGTTTTGGATTCATTTTGAGTTAATTTTTGTAAATAGTATAAGGCAAGTGTCCAGCTTCATCTTTTTGTACTTGGTCTTTGTGTTATCATGGGAAGGATATTATCTAAATTCTGAAGTTTTGCTCCTTCTTAGGGGTTGCCATTTCTTTATCTCTGTTCTTTTCTTCCTATTTGTTGGTTTCCTTTCTGGGTGATATTACTAGTTACTACTACTTACTTTTGCTAGTCTAATGCACTGATCAATGTCGTACAATTTATTCCTCTTCTACTTACCTACGCATATCATAAGGCTGCTTCTCTTCTACTATTTATAATTTCTCCCTGTTTCTTCTTTTCATTTTTGTGGCTCCTGTTCCACCTGTCAACATATTGCTTAAGCCTGCTAGTAGCAGGTGTGTTTTGTATACTTATTCATCAAATATGCATAGACAGAAGTTGCATATCAAGAGAGCAAGGCAATCTGGACAAGAAATTCAAAGAAAAACTCTTAGGCTTCATTTCTTGCAATCCCTTTCCTCCGAGCTCTAGCTGCTAGTTATTAAACATCTCTCTACGTGGCTTCCCCACACCAGACTCACCAACTGCCCTTTTGTGTTTCCCTCCCAAATGATGGCTCCCTGATCCATTTAGCAATCCAAGTCAGAAACCTCTGAGAGCTCACGGACTTATTTCTGTTTGTCAACTATCAGCAAGTCTGTCCATGCAAGATCCTCCACACTTCTTGTGTCTATCCCTCGTCCTTTCTAATGCTGCTTGACACAGCTGTGCTGCAGGATCACCCCAATTCCTTACTGTCCAGCTGCCTCACTTCTAGGAATACATGTTGCTGTCAGAATGGTCTTTGTAATCTTCCCATCTTCTGAATATGCTCATGGCTCTCCCATCATCAAAATTCTCCAATTCATTTTTTGGTTCGTCTATTTACTCATTGTAAAAAATTCTTTTAGAAGTTGTAAACTGCATTATATTGCATATTCGGTATTTTCTGATCTAGATTGTCAGTAGCTGCCAAATCTTATCTATGGCCTAACACAATTTCTCTCTCTTCCCTTTTTTAGTCTCTCTCTTTATCTCTCTTTCTCTCACTTTATATTTAAATAGCATGCAATTACCCACATTTAGACAAGCACGCTGTCTGAGGCCTTCACACTTTTGAATGTGTGGCCCTTTCAGCAGGCAGAATACCTTCCCCTCACCTTGCCACTGGAAAACTCACAGACGTAATTGTGTTGCAACTCCAATGCTGCCTTCTTTGCCGTATCTTCTTTTCACCTCAGACCGGCCTCAGGGCTCCTGTTACCTCTCCTCTCACTGCATTTGGTGTGCACGTCCATTCAGACTATGGTCTAATACATTTATAATAGTTTCTTTATTTGCTGGGCTCTCCTCTAGACTGTAAGCTCTCTGAGGACAGGGACCATGGCCTTTCATCTTTGTAGCCCAGTGCTTAGCACAAAGCTTGGCAAGTGATAGACCTTTTGTGAGAACATTCCAGCGCCTGCTTTCCCACTAGCTTCATACTTCAGTTTTCCATTTCTGTTTCCTACATCTTTTTGTTGTTGTTGTTCTTGACCTCTTTGGTCTTGTTTTAGGCCTCTTTTCTTCTGAAGTGGTTACACCTCATGACACCAGCTACAATCAAGGGATCCCCTCTCTGGACGTGGTAAAGTTATGCACAAAGCAATAGGGTGCCCAAGGGTGTACACACTTTCTCATGTTGAAGAGCACAGGGCACCCCAGAATTGTGACTTACAGAAAGAAACCCCCAGGTTGTTGTTTGATACCAGAATATGTGACATTTCCTTGATCTGCAGTTTCCATGAAAGCTGGAAGTTTCTTAAGGGCTCTTACTATCTTTGCACTTCTGATGCCTAGACCAGCCTAAAAAAATAATTGTCTTCACAATTATTAATGTGAATTACTTCTGTCACTGTTAGGTGAATCAGTGCTAGATATTAGCTATGAATCTTTTAATCTGAGTATAAGTGTTTTGGGTTAGGGGTAGGTCTTAGTCCAGTGTATTTTGTTCAGTGAGTTATGTTAGCATTTGCTTCTATTATTAGTATTTGGATAGATCAAGAGAGAGGTTGAGACCTGAAACACAAAGTGGCTACACCATAAAAACTGCATGCAGTGACTAAACTGGAAATAAAACTCTGTCTCTTGAATTTTATTCCTTTCTTCTGAAAGGTAAAATCTTATTTGGAGAGAGAGGAAAGAAATATGTACAAGCTCAAATTCCAGCTCCCCTCCATTTCAGTAAGGTGCCAATTATCTTGAATTTGCCTGAAATCTAAGGCTGAAGTATTTTTTAGAAAAGAACATTTTCTTCCTGCAGACTCTCACATTCTTGTAGGAGAAGGTTTGCAGCTGAACTTGAATTCCCCCCACATCAGAAGACTCTGGTGTAAGATTTGTGTCAGTGGAGGCTAAGCAAGCCCTGGGAAATAAATGCCAGGGTAGTCCCAGAGATCTCCTGGGACAGAGCCCTGGACAAGATGTTCCATGTTTGTACTTGCAACCTCAGAAATAGCAGGAGATGGTAGAGGCTTCATTAACTCTGAAACTTTGCTTATGAGTTGCAAGAAAAGCTATGAGTTTTCTTGAGGTTATCTGGCCAGAGAGGATGTCATCTGTGTAGAGGAAGAGACCACCACTGCTGGCCAGACAGCGGGGAGCTCAAAGCCATTGGGACAACCTCGGGAGGCCAGTTCTCTCCTCCCCTTGGCAGAGAGGGCTGGGTGCACAGCCACATCCTGGAGCCCCTGCTTTTGAGCAGAAAAAGGGAGGGCTGTCCTTGTAGCTGTTGGAAAGACAAACTTGTGGATGGTCAGGAGGTTACTGCCCTAGGGAGGAGGCTCACAGCTTGACCTACGAAAGTGGCTAGGAGCTGGCAGGGTGTCTGGGCTGTGTGGTGAGGGTGTGACTGGAAGGGACACGGAGGAACACAAAGAGAAGCAAACTGTCGCAGGACTCTGCTTGTTTAGACCAGACGAGAGAAGATGTGCCCTCATGCTGCTGGGGCTGAGGAGTAGACATTTGTATCAGGAGCAGAAAACGAAGGGAAAGGTAGCGAGCACATGCCCACCCAGAGAATTCACATGAAGGCACAGCTCTGGGTAACTGGATGGGGCTTTTTCTGTGCTGCTGGGGTGGGGGCGGTTGTGCTGTAGATAAGCAGTGCATGTGTGTACTTGCTACATAAGAAATAAAGAGGGAATCCGTGTAAAACATTCTGGGGGGACAGGTCAGCATGACAGCAGATGTGTTTTCAGGGTTCTGGTTACCCTCATACCTCTTCAGGCTTAATCCTTGTGTTGAATTTAAGTCTCCTTTCTCCCGGGCAATTCCTAGAATAATCCAGTTCTAGACGAAAGGGGTCTGGAAACCACAGCTCATTCTGGTCCACTTTCTCCCTCTCTCTCTGGCCCAGGAAGGCTGAGGGGGGCTGAGAGGGGCTGAGAGGGGCTATGAGAAGACACCTTGTCAGAGAGCCCCATGCAAACGGCCCACAGGAATTTTCTCTTTCCTGTCCTTTAAGTCCTTGAGAAGACTTGAAGATCTTCCTGTGATTGTCCATGTGACATTTGGAAAAAGGGACATCTCAGCACATACATGCCTTCAGTTCTGCATTGTGACCTCTAATTAGATGTCCTGTGTGACCTCATCAGAGTGTCCTTGAACCTCTAGTTGCCAGGCAAGGTCGTCTGCCTGTGGTTCCTAAGGATCTCCCGGGAACCCCTTGTCATGAAGGGATGCAAGAGAAACAGAACTCAATTTCTGTCCCCAGGAAACTCGCAATGAAAGTGCGACAAGTACCTACAATCAAAGACATATGAGCTTATGGAGAAGAAAATATAAGCAATTCCTTGGTGATTTAAATATTCATGGTTCCGCCCTACTATTGGGTCATGTTGAGTATCTGGTTTCTTTTTTTTCCCAATGAGTGTTTCTATATCCAATTCCAAATAAGGTAATCATTCAAAAGTTATGGACAGATTTTACCTACTTTGTAGAATATATAAAGTGAGCTCACTTAATAACAGTCATTTCTGCTTCACAAATGCCAAAGAAAATAGGCATTTAAAAATACATTTTATTGTGTGAATATAGTCTATTATATCTTCACCACTGAAAGTTTCCAATATATTAGTATGCTAGAGAATTCCTAAATGCCTTAGCTTCCTACCTGAATAATTTGTGTGCATTAAAATAATGCAGTGTGGCATCTTGACAAAATTTCCATTAAAAAGTTATTCCTATTCCCCTTTACTTTGGTATCAAGGCTTTAAGGCTGTTGTGACATAAAAATTCCCCAGGATTGAGAGTGGGGAGCATGACCGGCCCTCATCAGCCTGTAATACCCCAGTATGAATGAAGATCATATTTGAACGGGAAGCGCCTTGGAGATCATTTACTACATATGCTTCACTTAAGAATGAGGAACTTGAAACCCAGAGGACATAAGTGATTTGTCCACAGGGTGTTAAGCCAATAATTAGCAACAGGGCTGGGACAGCACCCTCAAATTTCTTCTTCTGGGCACTTTCTCCCTGGGCCACACTGCGCTGTTAAGCTCTGAGCATGAGCTATTTGGCTCCACGTAAGGCCTTCCTGGGACACTAATGAGGTGCCTCGATAGGAGAAGGCAGGGATGTTTCCTGGGAGCAGATGTGTGCACATGTGCTTGCTGGGGATTGGGGGGCGTTCAGGGCAGTGTAAGGGAGGGCGGGAGGCAGCATGAGGCCAGCTGAAGTTGAGGGTGGAGCTGGTGAGAATCAGGCTGCCATGCGGGACTGCAGAGAGGCAGCTGGGAGGGAGCCCTAGAGGAGAGAGCATGGCAGACAGGCCAGCACTGGGTTTGGGGCTCACCTTATTCGCGCACGTTCATCAGGTGAGTTATGGAGTGCCTGCTCCCTTCCCAGTTCCAAAGGCAGATTCTTAATTCATCAGACTTCCTAGGGCTTCTTAGAGACCTTAAGAAGGCTTTTCTCTGTTCCTACTCTCACAAGTGAACAGGGAGCAAAGTGCTTCATTGTGAAGAAATTACTACACCCTGAAGGATGAGCAATTTATCTCTTCTCTCTGGTGAAAACAACCCCTTGGAGAAAACCTTTGGAGCTACTGAGGCATACGGGGCACCAGAGAGCCCATTTGTTTATTTTCTTTATTGGCTGTATTTGCTAAATTCCCACCTCTAATGAGCTAATAGACCTTGGATGCACATAAAGTCTATTTGTTTCCTTTGATAAGTTTACATATTTATAGAAAAACAAACCCCTTAGGGCACTGAAAGAACAGTCAGGCAGCTGCTTAAAATCTTTTAATTATGGCAGAAACAACTCTTTTACTGTAAAACTGCAAAACAAAGTTAAGTGGAAAACTAAAAGCTCATGCCTGACAAACATATTTTCCCAAACAGATTGAATCCTTTTGAGTCTTTAGAGACTATTTTACTAGGGTTTTTAATTCATAGATGTTGAGAAAATTCTGACCCAGGTAATTTCTTTTTCAGAAGCATCAGATTTACACCATTTGGGTTTTAAATAACGATGAGAGGCTTTTAAAATTAAAAGTTATTACTTAGGGATTACAAACAAAAGCTTGAGTTCTTTCTTGGAGAAGGCAAAGAAATACATTTAATCAGATAAGTAAATTTATTTCAACAATCTAAATTATAGTTTCATTCCCAAGTTAGTTTACATAAACAATCTTGAGTAGCAAATACAAAAGTTTGGTGAGATTACATTGATATAAAGTCTATTGCACTCAAACTTTGTTTTGTTTGTTAATAGATTTGAAATTAGGCAAAAAAAAATTAAAAGTCTATTTTCTCATAACTTTAGAAGGATTTGTTTGGAGTTTCATATTAGGTTTTATTAGGTGCATTTAATGATTTTAAGTTTCCAATTTTATAATTAGAAATACGTTAATTATATTTCTTTGAAGTGGCTCTCTGTCCACTTGAAGAGTAAATCATAAGTCTAAATGTGTCACTGATTTTGGGATAGCTAATATCTTAAAAGGAAAAAAAAAGACATTTATGAATGTTTCTGGGAGTCAACCTTATTGAAAAGAAAGCAGTGCTTGGAGTTTGATAACTGGCTATTGAGATTCTCTGATCTTTGCTGTCCTTTTATATTCTGTGACCTGCTTATACGCTGGAGCTAAAGCAACTGCTTTAGGAGAGAAAAATCAGACCGTCCTCTATAAACTATTTGAAAAGCTGTTTTTCAAATGAAAATAAATAGAGAAATCCTCTTTTTAAAAACCTACCTTGTGAAATACTAAAAAAAAAAAAAAATTCAAAGAAAATATTAGATCTCAGCATTCTCATATTTCTACATTTTAACCTGTTTTCTAGTTAAAGGGTGGATTGCCTCCCTAAGGTACTTTATTCCATTTAGAGAAGCTTTTGCCTTATTCTAGAAACAGCCATCATTTTGGCTGCACCTAGTTAAATTTGTTTTCTTCCTAATTTTGCAGGAACGCAAGACTCAATTCCAAGTGGCACTTAAAGAATTTCAAGCATTTTTTTTCCACTTAAATTCATGGCATCTTGATATATACCATAAAGCATATCTGACACCAGTTAAAATGATACATTATTCAATGCAGCTGAATTTTGCATATTACTCCAAATGACAACAGTGCAGTAGTGCTGTAAACTCAGGTATAACTGTGATAGCATGAAGAGTAGTTGTTCAATAGGTTATTAAGTAAGAAATGTCCGATTTCCTTAAGTACTAAGTTTGACAGTTGATATCTCCGACATTTCACTTTGACACTTCTTATTTATTTTTATTGTGAAGGTGCATCTTCAGTCTTTCAAATGCATGTTTTGTCTTGTGATTATCTTTCAACATTTTTTTAGAGCAATTTTTGTGAAACCATGGAAAAGTCAAAAATTCATGTTACTTTTGAATATGGATTCCATTGTGGAACCAATGCGGCACAGATAGCTCAAAGTATCAATGAAGTGCTTGGGAAGGATGTGGCTAATGAGCACATAGTACATCGAAGCTTTGAGACGTTCCGTTCTGGTAATTTTAATCTTGAAAATGATCCACACGGGCTACCTAAGACCAAGTTGGATAACGATGAGCTGAAAGCTGTAGTGGAAGCAAATCCATCTCAACCTAGGTGTGAACTAGCAGCAAGGTTTGACATAACTATTCCAATAATATTGGACCATTTGAAACAAATGGGCAAGGTAAAGAAGGTGGATATATGGGTATCTCATAATTAAATGAGCATCAGAAGAGAAATCTTTTCGAAGCTTGGCTTTTTCTGCTGTCATGACATAAAAGTGAACCATTTCTACACGATATTGTTATGTGTGATGAAAAAGGGGTTCTTTCTGACAATCACATGTGTTTGACAAATGATTGGATAAAGATGAAGTGTGGAAACACAGTTAAAATCTGAATATTTATCAAAAAAGCTAATGGTGTCTATTTGGTGGTCCAGCACTGGCATTATTCACTACAGCTTCATGATACCTGGTCAATCCATTACAGTGGTATCTACTGCAACCAGTTGGATTAAATGATGAGGATGCTTGTGATTAAGCAGTCGAGATTGGTCAATGGTGACAGAACAATCCTCATGCAAGACCACATGTCACCAAAAACAATGCTGCTCAAACTACAGAGGCCGGATTTGGAAACTCTCTGTCATCCACCCTATTCACCAGACCTTGCACCAATTGACCACCACTTCTTCCAGGCTTTGGACCCCTTCTTGCAAGGAAAAATGTTCAATTCTCAACAAGCTGTGGAAAAGCCTTTTGCGATTTCATTGCCACTTGCTCTCCAGGCTCCTTCGTTGCTGGCATAAACAAGCTACCGTTAAGATGGCAAAACTGTGTCAACAGTTCAGGTGTATGCTTCTTGTTCAAGATATAATAAACTATGCTTTTGATTTGAAATTGGACATTTCATATTTAATGGCCTATCTACTCTGTACCTACAGAAGGGGCTGGCTGTAAATGGAGCTCATTGCAGATTTACTGGGCTCACAGATTTATTACTCATTCGTTCAATACAGTCCACAGAGGTTTTTCAAACACCTGTAATATGTCAAACTTCTTGTTCTGCATTTGGGACACCTTGATGGAAAAACACAAACACCCCCTCAGGGGACAGCCTGAAGCTGGGGCTTCATTGTGTGCTTCTCCCAGGAGCACTGGGAAGTACGGCATCCCCACCCCACCGGGAGGAGAGCAATCTGCTACTTGTGTTTAGGAGATTGGGAGTGGCACTGCTGACGACTGCACTCATAGCACTTACTCTATGGTTGTAGAACTGCAGAAAAAAAACATCAAAAATGTAAGTTTACTTTTGTAAGAGCCATAGGCAAACTTGGGAGCAGTAGTATTGGAGGTCCCAACGTGGGAGAGGATGTTTCTCGGGGGCATAGGAAGCAGCTTCTCATATGAGGTACAAAGGAGGTGACAGGCTGCCAGCCCCTAACCCTTCTCTTGAGTACAGGTGGACGTTGGCGACAACCAGGAGCTCTCAGGGATGACAGGGAAGCAATGCCTGGTCCTCCCGAAAGGAAGCCTCCACCACCTGCCTCGAAGGGGCCTGAAGGGATCAGTCAGCTAATGAATAAAATTGGAGGATGCTCACATGGTGGGCTGTGTGCCCCTGTGCCCGGGCATCCACGGCCAGGGATCCCCGGCCGATTGGAAAGATGGGTCTGCACAGACCCGTTTGTTATTTCCATTCAGTCGGTGTTTCCCATTCCTAGCATAGGGCCTGGCACCTCGTAGGTGAGGACTAAATGTGGGCTGAGTGAATTAGTGCCGAGTTCCTCTATTACTACTTTGCTGTGTGACACAGGACGGAAACAAATAAAAGCCTTCATTTACTCATTAAGAAATTAGTGGGATCGGGATTATTGATTTCTAAAAACGGAGACACGATTTTGGCTTAAAAACAAAGCACGATTTATTCCTTCCACGGCACTCTGCCTTTTCCTCTGAAATGACTGGCTCGCACAGGTCTGTGAGCCCCATACACACGGAGCCAGTCTGTGTTGATCTATGTCAGTCTCCCCTCCTTGGGATTCTCCCTCTGAAGTCCCCCAAGTTGAACAATCGAGGAGAAGAGAGCTCAGGATGGAGTTGCAAGAGTCCTGCTGTCTCTAGCAGAAAAGGAGAATGAGACATAGACTTGCTTTTTATCCTGTACCATGTGTGCTACAGGATAGATCCTCGGTTATTTCTTTCTCAAGCTAGAGAGCTGACTTCTACGCTTTTTTCCATTGGTAAAATGCTGTACCTGTATACCTGTCCCTAATTGCAATTCTGATCACTACACTTCTGTGTGATCTAGATGAAAAGAAGACAAAATAGCCTTTTATTTTGAATGTTTTTCATGATATACAAAAGTGTAGACAGTAAAACACTGATTCCAGTATGCCAGCGTTTAGTTTCTACAACTGTCAATATGTGCTTCATCTTTTTCATCTATCCCTCTGCCCACTCCCCCATGCCAAAGACTATTCTGAAGCAAAATTATCACATTGTTTCATTACTACATATTTTAGTGTGTATTTTAAAAGATGAGTACTTTTTACGAAAAACAGTACCATTATTGCATCTAAAAAATTAATAATTCATTAATATCATCAAACATCTACTTGGTATTCACATTTCTCCAATAGACCTTGTTTTTTATAGTGTATATGTTTGAACAGAATTGAAGTAAGTTCCATACATTGAGGTTGGTGATATATCTCTTAATTTATTTCAGTAATCTGTAATCTTCCCCTTCATCTCTGCTTACTTTTTTTTTTTTTCTTTTATTGAGCTTGCTGGGTCATTCATCCTGCAGAGTTTCTCTGAGGTCTACATGTTTGTGAATTTCATGCCCATGGTGTTAGGAAACATGTTCTTTGGTCCCTGTGTCTTCTGTAAATTGGTAGTTAGATCTAGAGGCTTGAGTGGATTCAGGTTTAATGTTTTTTTAAAATAAGACTTTCTCCAAGGTGGTGGTGGTGTTTCCTCTCATCAGGAGCCACACAACATCTAGGTTGTCTCTTTTCTTGTCAGGCTACCGACAACTGAGTATTGTCTACATCTATTACTTTCCTAGAAATCACGAAAACGTAAAATTCTAATTTTTCATTTATTATTCATTAGCTAGAAAAACGTCTATAAAGAGAAACTTCCTTTTGTCAATTTTTGAGTTACTGTGAAGTACAGATTGCATAGAAAAGGCAGAATAAATGTTTTTTCCATTGATTTACCAGTTTTCAAAATAGTGAGTGGTTCCTACCTATATCCCAAAGATAAATGGTGCATTTTTTAAAGTATAATTATTAACATATTGGCTTAATTTAATTATATTTAACACTTTAATTCATTGTAGGTATGACCCTTATTGATACTCGATTAACCTATTTATGTTTAGCAGGTGCCTATGACACAACCCTAGGGAGCTATGAGAGCTTCCTTGTATTCTGTTATGACTCAACGGTACATATTTTTAGGCTTTGCAGGCCATAAGTTCTCCGTTGCAATTGCCATGGACGTTGTGCCATGGATGAGCGTGGCTGTGTTCTTTATTTATAAAAGACAGGCCCAAAGGCCATTGTTGGTGGACCCCTGTTCTAAAGTATCATAACCTATGTACTAAGATAAAAATGTAAAGCAAATGCACATCATAAAGTCTTGTATTTAATCCTTGCTCTATCTCTGCATGCTACCAAAATGTATTTCTGTTGAGTCTGAAAAGGGGAAGGAAAGCAATGGAAAACATAGGTAGAGAGAATGGCAGGGGCAATGGCGTTGCTTTGATAAAATGATATGGATAACTGCTTATTGTAATTAAAAACATGGACATCTATATATGCTCATATATAGATATGTATAAATCTATGTCTCTGTCCAGGTACATTTGTATATTCATACATATGTAAATGTCTCTGGTTGCTTGGTTTTGTAGTTTTGTGACTACAAAGCACTATTCAATTAGACATGTTAAAAGCCCACTAGCAAAGCTTTCATGGGGACTGCTTAGTGTTCTGTTTGTAGATTCCCCACTCTCAGGGTTGGCTGGGTTCTCAGCTTATGTGGTATAACCCTTCCTAGTGGGTGACTTCCTCTATAAATCAACCAGCCACCAGACATTCAGACCCCATTTGAACACCTCCAGGGTCGAGAGGCTCACTTCCCCCAGAGGCAGCCCATTGTGAATGATTCTTTAAATGATTTTCTTTGTATTAAGCCCACATCTGTATCTCCTTGAATCACTTCTGTGAGGAAATGAGCCTCTTCCACCTGGCTTCGTCAAGTCCTCTGTTATGCGCTTCCCTATGGCCTGCACCTCTTTGTAGACTTTTTACTTTTGTGCCTGGATATTTGATAAGTTATCCTCTCCTGTGCTAGACTGTAAACTTCAAGAGGGCAAGGATACATCTGTTTTTATTCACTTTGTATACCAAGCATCTAGTGCATAGCAGAGCCTCAAGAAATATTTGTTAAATGAAAAAATTAGTTCTTATTTTTTCCTATATAGTTATTAAGAATAAGTGAAACCCTCTAAAATATATGCTTGCAGTAACATACTCCTCTTAAATCTTATTTTTCTTAAAATAAACATGTAAGCTTCCTCAATAATTCCTTGTCGCATAGCTTTTGGTTTATGTCTTATTGTGGCTGTTTTTTGTTGTTTTGAACAGCTTCCAGTGGGGTACTCAAAATTGAACAATGGTTCAGATGCACCCTCAGCAGGTCAGGCTTAGAATGGGACCATCATGTTCTTGTGGAGACTGAAACAGCCATTAACATGTGGTAACAACGTTGTATAGATGACTTAGGTGATGCATTAAACATATTTTGTCCTACTTGTATATTTCTGAGTGTTTTACCGAATCCATTGGCAATTAACAGTATGAGGGTGTTTGATTTATTCAAATTCACTGTATTCCCAATTTCTACCCTCCTCCTCAAATTATATTGCTTTATATAAATGTCCTACTTATCACATTTATTTTATATTGAAAGCCTATGTGTGTGATCTCTGAGTAGTACACTGAACATAAATATGTTACTATTCTTCATCAAACAATTTAAAAACTAAGAGAGTTCCTCTATACACATCTCTGCGGAGCCTTCTTCCCAAATTATCTGAGTCTTCCCTGGCTTGCACCAAGAACAACACAGCATTTTGGTTGCTTAGGAGTTGACCTTTGCACAGCATGCTCTTTCAGGATCTCATCTGTAATATATTTGGTTCCCAAATGCTGATCAACCTGTAGGTTCTGAGCTGCTTGCTTGTTTCAGACAGTGTTTCAGGGGCCACAGAAGTTTATCAGTTTCCATGCCCCTGATAAGTGCCCCCTCCATGCCAGCAAAACTACCCTTTCTGTGGGATTTGCAGTAGTAAATGGATGTCTGTATCAGGCATCTGCTGTTGTGAGTTCTTTCTTTGGAATACATTCAGCAACTGTCTAACTTCATCTCTCTCGCAAACAACACAGGCCTGGAACATTGTGATCTCTCTTATTAATTAAAGGCACAGGGAGCTTGGGACCTGCCACCTGAGAGATTCCAGACCATCAGGGACTCTGGCGAATAGCTGACCCAGGCAGAAATGCTGCAAACCTCTTCCCTTCTAGGGTGTGGATTCATCTGATTTTTATTCATTTAAGGAGGACAGAATGCACTGAATTATAGATTTCCTCTCTGCCCTTATCATAATATTTCACAGGCACCACAGCTGTGGGTGTAAACATGGATGATAGAATGCAAGTAATGTAGGATTTTTTGTTCAACTTTGGATACAAAGACTAGTTTAGTGTCCCTACTCCCTTTTCTATCTTCTTTCTGGTCAACCTCAGATACTTCTATTAATACAATGCCTGCTGTGTTCATTTGGCTCCCAAACCTTTCTTTCCCAAGCTTTAGGTCTAGTATCATCACTGCCAGTTGGACATCTCCAACCAGCCTTTATGATGTTTCCTAAACTGAACATATCCAAAATCAAAGTCATCAACTTGCCCTCCAAACTCTTTCAAAATTCCATCTTTCTCTTAATACTATTAATAACAGCTATCCAGAGCCTCAGACCCAACACCTTGGAGTCATCCTGGCCACCCTTTTATTCATCTCATATGTCCATGCAGCCCATAGGCTGCACTGGAGAAATGCCTCCTCCTTGCTGTCCAAACTGAAACCTTTTGAACCGCCAATTCATCCTGGAGATCTGAATCTTTCACAAGTTTGACCACTCATCTGGAAGTCCCACAAAGGCAGGAAATGTTATTTTCTGGTTCTTGACTGTGTTCCTAACATGGAACACTGTCCCAGGGGCACTCATTAATATTTCTTGAATAATTTACAAGCACCAGCAATTTTCAGATCATGCTATTGCATGCTGCAGAACGCCCCAGCTTGCTGTTCCAGGTGTTCCATGGTTGAGTCCCATTCTACTACTCAAAATTCAAGCCGTTCCTCAAAATTCATCTAAAAGGATGAATAAAATTCCTAAACAATTTACTCCACTGGCTTTCCTAGTCCATTGCCTAGTCATGGCCAAGGGCATAGAACAGGGAAAGAAAGGATATCATGATAGCATTGGGACCACTTGCAGAAAGGGTCCAGTTTTCCTTAGGAACTAATCCAGGATGTGGCAAAATTGCCAAACTCTTTTCATGGTTTTGAAATAGTGGAAATGCTATAATTTTGAATAATTTAAGGGGTCAAAGTTAGCATTCAATAAGAAGAACTCATGGCCAATTTTGAGGTCTACTCATTTGCAAACAGTTTAACTCCACAAGTATTTATTTATTAAGTGATTCCTGGGTGTTCTTTTTCATAGAAGAGGTGATCTCCTTAAAACCACTTTTTGGGAGTATGGTAGAGAATGATGGCGAGGGAGGGCAAGATGTCTGAGGGCAAGTCAAAGGGGACAGTATAAAGGAGGCACCTTGACCTCAGCTGTTGGCCAATTAGTTGAGATTTTGAATAGCAGGAAACAGAGGCAGCAAACAAGGCAATTTAGCCTGAGGAGCAGGTTCCACAAATGGGCAGAGAAAGCAGTTGCCCATTTGCTGTGTGTTGAGAGGTATCAAGGAGTCTTTATTTCACACCGTGCCAGCTAGCGACTGCTTGGAATTTTGGATTTACAATGCACTCATTTAGCTTAAAATTGTCTTTCCTATTTCTGCGGAATGACTCTTAGGTTGGTAACACATGATTGTGCCTTTGCAGTCATTTACACCGTTAGGATGATTTCATTTACAGTCTTTTCCTCAGAGATGAGACAGCTGAGGGCACCCGGGTGGCCCACAGGAGTGGACACAGGGCACACTGCAGAGGGGAAATGCTGAAAGGAGAAGGCAACATTCAAGCCTCACACTTTTGGGAGGGGCCACTCGCTTTCCATTCATTCATTCCATAAATAATTATTGAACTCCAGAGTCGTCTTTTTTGAGCAAAGTTTTTGCATAGACCAGGTGTAAATTCCCACAGTTGATATAAATGCTTTTAGGGTAAGGCCCCCCACGGGGCATGGAGTACAGAGAGTGGCCAGCTAGCCTGGAGCAGCAGTCTGAGCAGGGGCCCACGGAAATATTTTGCCAGTCTACCTCTTGCTGGAGCCTCTCTCTCTCTCTCTCTCTCTCTCTTTTAACTGCCAAAGCCCAAACTTGCTTTTAGAGGCTTTGCTTAGAGTTCATATCACACGGGTGTGCAGGGGCGGGGTGTGTGTGTGCATGTGTGTGTGTAAGACTGATGGTCATGTGTGATTTGTTCATTCATTCATTGGAAAACGATTTCTAGAGCAGCCGCAGTGTGCAGGCACTGCTGAGAGCATGAGATCTCGGGGCTTCCTTTAGGCCACAGGAAAGACAGGTATGACCGGTGATCACATGTGTGATGGGTGCTACAGGCATGAAAAGTGTCTTTAGGAGCAGGGGCTGGGAGGACAAGGATGTCATCACTGAGGAAAGGACTAAGTTATTCAGGAACTTCTCGGCTGCTTATTGATTTAGGGCTTCTTTTTTTTAGGGTCAGAGGGAATTGGTGAAAAGATTTTAAAACAGAAAATAACAAAAAGTTGTATTTGGGTTTTGAAAGAGAATATTTTAGGTGCAGTGTGGAGCCTGGGCTGGAGGAGGTAGGAGGGGCTTGTGGTGGCCTCACTAGGTGGCCATCACAGGTTTCAGGCAGCGATGATGCTGGCATGGTCCAGTGTACTGGCAGTTAGGTTGGAGACAAGGAGGGTGCTGAGAGAGACAGTAGTAGGTAGTAAGTAGGTTCCAGACTGGGGCTTGTCTGCAGGTGGCTGCTATGATAAAGAGGGAGTGAAGAAAAAAGGCTCCCAGGTTTCCACCTTGAGCAGCTGGGTGGATGGAGGTTCTGTTCTTCACTGTAGGGGAAGATGAGGAAGAAGCAGGCTTGGGGGATTGCTCCTGAGTGCACTGTTCCACGCATGGAGTTTGAGGTCTCAGTGGGGCGAGCAATTGGCAATTTTGAGTGGATGGCTCTCAGCTTGTGGGAGCCAGCACCCCACTCATGGAAACAGATTATTCTCTTGGTCTTATCATGTTACTTTGGATTTTTGAAATGCTCCCTGTCTCCTATTGCATCAAGCCTAATCTTCTAAGATGAAATATTATCTGGCCATCACCTCTTTGAACATGCTCCTTCAATCTGGTCAGGTAGTTTCCAACCTTTGTTTTTGCTTTTGGAGGCAGATGGGGAAGGAACCACAGACCTCTTTGGAAATGTCATGGAAACCATCAATCTTCTCCTTAGGAAAACACACAAAGATACACGTAAAATTTGGCTTACGATGACAACAGGTTCAGAGGTGAGTTTAATTTACTTACATTTATTGGGCTTCCTGGCACATGGATCAAGTGTAGGTGGCCACATAGCCCCGTTTGTCCTGGGCCATCCCACCTTGTACTGGAACCATAGAGTGTCGTCTAGTTGGTGCTCCTTTTCATCCTCAGAACCTTCTGTTTGGATGATAAGTTTTGCAGTGAACTTAGTCAGGCGCTCACATACCATATGACCCCTCACAAACCTTTCAGGGATGCCTGTCTGCTCACCGTGCCAGCCACTGCCCCAGTGCCTTTGCTTGGAATGGTCCTCTGAGCAGTCACACTGCTCTCTCTCAACCCCACCCATCCACACCCCACATCCCCAGTAAAAGAGCTACGTCAAGGCAAACCCTTCTGAAAAGCATCTGTCTTCTGCCAAGACTCAGTTGCTCTTTTATCTCTTCTGTACCTCTGTATTCTTCCTCTGAATCCCCCCATACATTCATTTGTTTATTCCAACGTAGTATTGCTATCTATGGTTTATTAATTGCTTCATGGCTTAGTTTTATTTCTCCAGCTAAGTAATGGCGGTGTGACCGAGGGGAAAATGTGTAGGCTGTTTAGCATCTGCACAAACTGGCACCAGTTATAGTAGATAACCTCTCTGAGACTCCGCATCTGAGAACTAGATGTCATACCTACTTTGTAGGAGTGTTGAGAGGATTCTATGGAAACTGCACAGTGCCTGCCACATAGAATGGTTCATGTTATTGACTGTCAACTGCATTTATACTGCCCTCCCCCTCCCCGGGGTTCTGTCACAATGCTGAGCGCTAGTTAGGGAACAGTCACCATGTCAGAGGAGGAGGTGGAACATATTGTCTGTGGTTCTTGATGAAGTAGAAGCAGCAGCTTTGGGCACAGTAGCTAGAAAAACAAATATGTTTCCAGAGATTTTTTGTAGTAATTATTGGGATGATATTTTTCCTTTTAAAGAAATTGCCAGCAACTTGTTTTTTACCTACTAGTTTTTGCTTACATAACATAATACACCTCAGGGAGGGCTCGAGTTGTCACAATAAGACAAAATGTGCTCACTCAACTACAGACAAGTGTATGCTTTCTCCTCTTGGGAACTTCATGGCATCTTGAATGTTTTCTTCATTTTTATTTCTCTTAAATATTTGATGTCCGGAGCAAGTCCACATGTGCCATTTCTCAGTCACACAGATCGTTCCCTTACATCCTTTGCCTTTCTCTATCATGGTGGTAATTTTCTGTAACTCTTCATAAAGTGCAGTTTGTCTTCGATTCTTTTTAGGAGGAACTGAGATTTCCATTCCTCTTTCCCTCCCTTCCTTCCTCCCTTCCTTCCTTGCTTCCTTCCTTTTTCTTTTTTTTTTTTTTTAAGTAGGAGAAAAAAAAATCCAAAATATTCTACTCATTCTTTTGCTGTTTTCTCCAGTTGCTGTGTTCTGCTAGCTAGCAAGCCCTAAATCTAAATTCAATTCCTTTTCCTCCACTGCTTGCTGACAGGTAATAGTCTAGCATATCACAAGCAGCTCTAATCTAAGGCTCGTAACTGTGTTCAAATTTTGGGAAGAGAAAAAAGAAAGACGCATTGTTTTTGTATTGGTTTTATTTCAAAACAAACCCAATTACCATATGTTAGAAAAACCACTTTCCCAAGTCCAAGTTGACACAAGTGACCTGTGTTCTGGAGAAATCCATGTGTCCATTCATGCCAGTCTCTTTACTTCATGGTGCTCTGCCAGGAAGGGCAAGCGTTGCCAGCAGGCAGCACACCCACGCTTGGCGGTGCCCGTGCGCAGTGGTCACACACAGGAGTGTTTGTGTATCCTGTGCCTTTCTGGAGTTTCCTTTGAACTCTTAGGAGAGTCAGAGCTTTAAACACATCATCTGCAGTTCAAAGTATTCAGAAGCAATTGGACTGTAGCTTTCAGTTGATTATTTATCTGCCATTTAAAAGGCAAAAGATTTATGTGATCTGAAGAGAAAACTGAGTGTTTACCTGCCTTTTAATCATTTTGTTTGCAGCTTGTCTTTTCAGTGACATTCTCGGGAATAGAATTTTCTTTTACATAGAGAATCACCAAATATCATTATCAGAAATAGTAGCAATGACATGTGGTCACAAATGTGTTCCCTGAGTGTGATCTGGGGAAAAAAAAGAAGCAACATAAAACCAAACACAGCAAAGATCAGTGTTCCCACAGCTCACACCGAAAGGCAAAACAAACAAATGATCACATACTGTGTGCAGTGCGCCATGCTTTTGGTGGCGCTGGAAGAGCGTAAAGCGAAGTAGCGCCTCTTGCACTGGGCCAGACTCCCAGAGCACCAGCGCTTTTGCCGAGCACTCTACAATGTCATTAGATGAGTGCCCTGGCCCGGACAGGACGGGCTATGGCCTTTAGTGTGCTCTCAACACAAGCAGTGCTCTCTTTCAGCATTTCAATTATTTCCAATTTGCTTGCATGCTTGGATTAAAGAAATAAACATGAGGCATTTGTTCATTAAGCTCCAAATCTTTGCAGAGATTCTTTATTCACATATACGGGGGCAGGTGGGGGACAGAGTTGACTTTCTTGGGCGTTCAGCTGTCCGGGTGGTAATCGGTGCTTTCACTTTGCTTCTCTGCTGTTCCCAGCCTTCCCCCGGTGAGGAATTTGGGCTCGGAGAGGCTTTGTGGGACTCAGTCAAGGCCTCAGAGCCAGTCAGCAGGACCGGACCTCAGGTTCATTTGACTCCATACCCCTTTCCCTGCATCCTGTCTACACCGCCAAGTGGGAGACAGTTTTATTTGGCAACCAGGACCAACTCTTGATAAAACGAGAGCTAGAATTGTGTAGGTAACTGCCAAGCTCACCTTTTCCTGGACGCTTCTATGCCCTTTGAACTCTAATTCCCCTCCCCAGTAATACCAAGAAGCGTGAGTACTTAGCATGTGCCAGAACTCTATCAAAGTTACTTGCCCACGTTGTATCTTTTATCTTTATAGCACCCCTGGGAGGGCTGCACTGTCTTGTCTTCACTCTGGGCTCAAGGAGACTGAAGTGGAGGGGTCGCCATCCTGCCCGTGAGCGGCAGGACTGGGACGGGAATCCAGGTGGCGTCAGAGCCTGTTCTGAACCACTCCCAACACCGCCCCTTCTCCTCTTCCCACCAGCTCCCCACATCCCCTCATCTGTAACCCTCCTTGCGGCCATCCTGCCCCATCCTTGCCTTCCGCCTGGCCCCTCTGGCAGCAGCCCACAGCCGTGGCATGAACCTGCCCAGTTCCCTCAGGCTCTCGGTGGCTGCAACTGATCTGATTCCCTACCCCACAGCAGTGGAGCTGAGGTTTGTGGGAGGAAATGACGGGTAGGAAAGAACTTGGGGGAAGACTGGAAGAGAAGACGTTTATACATTCTTTTATTGCTCACTAATTTCACTGAGCTTTCCCTGGGTACAAAGCATTGTTCCAGCCAAACGTTGGAGGAGGACAAAAGGATTCATAAGGTCTCAGCCATCAAGGAACATAGGATCTGATCAGAGCAACAAAGGAGACAGAATCACATTTTGAAATGTAAGCATTGGAGATATGCAAGAGAGACAGACCATTCGTAACAAGCAAAGCGCATTGGGAAATGCGTGGATGAGTTTGAGGTTCCAACAAGCAGTTTAGCACATGTCGGGGGCCATCCCCACCTCGTGATGGGCCTGGCGGGGCAGAGGAGACAGGGCCCAGCTCCCTGCTCCTGTCCTCAGCCTGCCTGTGGCCCCTGCCTAGAGCATCCGTCCCGTCCCTAGACTGGGTCATTGACTCCTCAACTTGAGAAAACATCTGAAGGAATTGGGAACATAGCTTATAAGTGAGCCATTTAGAAATAGGATCATATCTGCAGTGGTGTTTGAATCACACATTAAAATTTTTATAAAATTGAGTGAAAATTTTACATAAGATCTTTTCACATTTCCTGAACACTACCAAGAACACAACATTTGTCATTACAATCTACAGGAGAATGACGGAGGTCATGGTTAGTCACAGTTTTGAGGGCACTTAAAAAATAACACTGGGAAGCCAAAGAATCCCTGAAAAAAATACAATTAAAGTTAAAGAGCCATCTTATCTGGCCTGATTTTCAAGAGCACTATTGGGAACTTTGAGCACTTTTGAAAATTTTCTGTAATTCTGAGAAACTTTGCCTCTTTTTCCCTCTTCTTTCACTAAAAACACGGCCCTCCATATTTTGGTTGCTGTGCATAACAGTTATTTTAGAACATTTTATAATGTCTTTTCAAATCATCTGGGCAAGTTTCTGAAAGTCTCTGAGATTGTTCAGGGGCTGTGATGCTTGTTGTGACTTACTGGATTTTTGCCCTTTTATATACTTAAGGTATGACTCTGCTGGGTTGAAACACTGTTTCGGCCTTGTCTCAAGGTTACACGTGGAAGAGAAAACACGTATTTCCCTTTGTGGGCTTTGACTTTGAATCTGCCTGCGATGCAAATGTGCAGCTTCCTCAGTAGCCTCCACACCCCGCCTCCCCCCTACCCCGTATCTATCTGTGATTGGAAGTGCAGCCACACTTTGGTGACTTTGCCTTCTGCTCAGACCTCCAGAAAGCATAGCAAATGGCTGATCCCTTCTCAGCCTTTATCCCAGCTCTGAAGTTTTCCTTTTAGATAAGGGGGGTTCAACCTAGGCCAATCATCTGGTTCCTTCCACTCAGTCAGTCCCCCAGTGGGACAGTGTCTAAAGATTTGCCAGTCTGTTGGTATCCGGGGTATGGAAACACAACCTCACTTTAGTAAGAACACAAGCAAGTAGCTGTGGGCTGAATTGAGTAGGGAGCTCCCTCCCCGACCAGACAGGACTCACAATATTTTATTTAAACATTAGAAAATGTTTCCAGTTAGACTAAAAAATTATTGTACTGAAAATTAAAGACTATGATAAATGACCACAAGCTCTCCATTTCAGTATGCTTATGGGGAATACTGACATGTCCCACAGTGATTAGATTGGGACAGAAGAGTATAGGACTCTGCAGGGACCAATCGGATGGGAGCCGGCAGGGCTGGGGTTGGGGCGTGTCATCGGGCAGAGCCTCAGAGGGTGCAGAGAAGTGTGGTCCTAAGCTGGGACCCCTGGCTCAGCTTGGCAGGCGCTTCAGGGTCCGAGCAATCAGTGAGGAGGCAGGGCGTTCCTTAGCGTGTGGCCAGGGAAATGCCACCATCAGGGGAATCTGAGGGGCAGGAAGAGAAGAAAGATGTTGCATTTGCCTGATAGAACCAGAAGATGTTAATCTAGCGAACTTGGAAAAACTGCAGGGCAACTCATCTTTCAGGTGAGAGAGACGAATAAGAGAAAACCATGTGAAATGGTTTGCAGCATTTTAACCACAAGAGCAAGGAAAGCAAGCGTGTGGTGGGAAGGCCAGGGGGGTCAGGTTAAGGACCTGGTTAGAGTGTCACCACTTACTGTATTGGGACACAACAAAAAACTCCACATACAGACACATACGGTTGAATAGCAAATAGGGCAAAGACATTCTGCCCTAGTTAGGAAAACGTCTGGGGAGAAGTTTGTGATGGGTAGCAGAAGAAGATAAAAGAAGAAGATAAAATCCTAAAGGCTCAAAATGTGACTTTTGTGAAAAAAAGATTAATTAGAGACAACATGTTCAAGTTAGCCTCTGGGTCCTGCTGAGCCGAGCTTCTCTGTTGACTCAAGGGACACCTCACGTATCCCTACACCCACGTTGCCTTTCCAAGTCTCCCCGAGCTTTGCAAGGAAACCCTAGTTTCCGGGAGGCTTGGAAAAGGCAGGTGCTCGCTCTTCTTGCTCCGCCCCAGGCAGCTGCCCCCCCCCCCCCCCCCCCCCGGGCTCTCCCCCAGCTCTTACCTCCCCTGACGATGGGCTGCCAGAGCATTTGCAGAACAGCAAGAAAACTAATGAGCTTCTATCCAGCAGTTCCCGGGTGGGTGCCCCAGCCTGACACGGGCTCCCCTATGAGTATAGATCACGATAGTGGCAGGGATTTGTGGGAGCTATAATGTGGAGAGAATAATCTGGAAATAGCGTCCCAAGATCTTGTAGGGAAATTGTTCCACAGATAGAGCCTTCAGATTAGTGAAGACGGCCCCTGCTGTGTCCCAGAGAGGTCTGACACTCAGGTGTCCCCGGGGAAGGGAGAACCACCCGGGCACAGCACGCTCCCTCAGATTTCTCTCCTCTTGCTAGCCAAGATCAATGCCTTACTTTTCAAGCAAAACCACGGCTTCTGTTTGTGCAGAAAGCAGGCAAAGGATCTTAAATCATCTCTTGTAGAGATGGTAGACGATAATCCTACTCGCAGTTCTCATGGGTCAGGCCTTCTTATGTGTTCAGTACTTCACGGCATTACTTTGCTTTCTCCTCCCGACAAACCTTTGAGATAAGAATTGTTATTATTCCTAATTTTCAGGGGGAAGCAAAGGCTTAAAAATGCTGAGTAACTTATCTAGTGTCTCAGAGTTATTAAATGGTAAAACCAGTGTCCGAAGCGAGGCAATCTGACTGCAGAACCCACACTTTTAAAAAATTGCATTCTACAGAATGAAGGCTGAGAACATAGATAATGTGAAAGAAGAAGAAACTGGCACATGTTTTAGTGTCAGCACTGAGTGCCACTCAATACCTGGGAATCATGATTTACAGGAGACCGGTCTTGAGTCCTGCAGCCTTCACTGCCCAAGTGAAAAATGGCAGTTACCACCAGGCCTCCGAGTTCTCCCCCAAAATAAGGGGGACCGACTGAGCCACATCCTTCCAGCTAAAGTCACAGTAATGCCATGATTTTCTGAGTTTGGGCAAGGCATTTTATACATATCAAAACATTTTATTCTCCAAGTCTGATAAGGGGACAGAATTCTTAAGAATTTTCTTGAAACAAGGTGTACGTGAAGGATGCGCAGCCCTGCTTGCCCCGAGTGACCGCCCACAACCTGATGACACGGGGACTGGGACTGTCGCAGGCTGGAGGCTTCACTTGCTGTCACTAGGACCCGCAGAGTGGCGGGAAGAATTACTAAAGATAAGACCATGCCTGTGGGCCAGATGCCTGCCGGCTGGTTTATTCTCTAGGTAGGCCTACAAATAATTGAAAAGAGAGACCTCAACCCGCACAGACAGGGCCTAGCGACCAGGAGCTGAAGGATGATCTGCTCCCAGCGCGGTGGGAATGGGGAGCTCGCGTGCGTGTGTGTCGCTCAGATGCGCCTTCCCTCTGCCTCGTGCATCTCTGTCACGGTCCCCTTTTCTTAACTCTCTTATTATTGAACGTGATGATTTGCATAAACAAACAGAATTTACTCATGTACGTTTTCACATGTTGGAGAAAACATCATTTATCAGATCTCGTGCCCTAATCCTTGCTGCGTAAAACACGGTGACCAGTGCCGCGTGGCCTTCTTCCTGGGGAAGCTCCCGGTGCAGGTAGCCCTGGACTCTGGCCAGTCTCTAGCGGGCGGAGTTGAATCTAACATATTCAAACACAATGCACACGCAGTGGTTAGCTTTCTTCCAGAGCATGTCTGTCTCCTGGTGTCCCTTGTGTAAGCGCCTCCATTTTTCCTAGGGCTGTTGGCAGAGCAAAAGTTACAAGTGGTTCCAGCAGCGAGGGTCCTCCAGCTGCCAGCAATTAGTCTCCGCAGCTCTTCCCTGAGGGAACCTCCCACTGACTTAAGCTAAAAGCAGGGAATTTGTCTTGTCTGATGGGTGGGATGCTAACCAGGGCAGGAGGATGCTCTGGCAGGGCCCTGTGTGAGCCCCCACTGACTCCCAAAACCCTGTCAGAGCTGCTGAGAGGCTCAGACCAATTCTGTATTCCAGTCAGACCCCAGCTAAGGGAGAGATAGTGACGACGGTTACTGGCCTATGTATGTGTTTCCCTGTTAGTAAATGAGTATTTCTGACCCTTTGGTATAACCGAGCCAACACTACTACATACACATGGAGCTTTTCAAATCCCCCAGGAAGCATCTCCTTACCAGGATACCAGGGGACTTATAAGGCACAAATAAAATTGCAGTCTCTCTAATTTAATATAAATGTATAGGATAAAGCTTTGGAACTTCACCCAATGTGTTTTCCCCTACTCCATCATTTCTTATTTTGTTTCCTTCTTGCAGCTTTGCAGTTCTCCTAAGGCTACGCTTTGGTGTTAAGGCTCCCAGGAAGGGGAGGGTTGATGATCAGTTTTGCATTTCAATCTCATCTCTTGAATTTCAAATTAGACTTTAAAAATTCCATCATGAGATAATTGTATTCGTTTAAGTAAATAGAAGGTTCTTTAGAACTCCCAAAGCTGGCTTTACAATGAAGAATCATAGAAGTAGTCCAGCTAAGAAATTAAGGAGAAATGGTAGGATTAAAATAACACAATTTTGTAGTGTTTAATGTATTAACAGATCTAGGTAATGACCGTCAATAGCTGCTACCTTCACAAAAAGAGAGACGATGAAACATTATGTCCCTCCTGGTGGAAAGAACACTCCACCACTTACTGCCTGTTCTCGGAAAACAAGAAAACAACAACTGAATTTGATAAAACCTCTAGGTCCAACTTCCAATTTACAGGAAATAAGAGAGAAGAACTTGTTAACTATACCTTGGGGATGCAATCAGCAAAATCCAGGCTGTTGAAAAATCTACAGGCCCCGTAGCCTGGTTTCTCTAACAAAAAATAGCAAGAAAAAAAGAGAGAGAGAGAAATTCCAGATAAAAGAGACTTAAGTGTCATAAGCAATTGCAATCTGTAGATATTATTTAGATTCTACTTTAAGCAAATTATTAAAAATGATATTTAAGAGATAATTAGGTTTTGAATAATGAGCATTTGATGATATTAAGAAATAATTGTCACTTCTGTTTCTTGGTATGTTAGTGATATTGTGGTTAGGTTAAAAAATGATTTTTTTAACATAAGTGAAAAATTAACAGATAAAATGTGTGATCTGAGAGACCAAAATAGGTGCCCTTTTATCAACTCAGCTAGACTCAAGGGTTAAAGAAACAAAAATTACCTATGATCTGAGGGTTCAGGGCCCAGTTAGCATGGCAAATTTCTAAATTCCTACTGCTATAAGAAAAACCACACTCTTGCTAAACTTCCTAACAATAGAAACTATCAGGCAAATGAGCAGACCCCTCCTAACTGATTTATAACCCAGATCACTACAATTCTGATGTCTTCCAAACATTCTTTACTGATAGCAACTGCAGACCTTAAGCCAGTTTCAATCAGCTTCAGGCCTCACATAAACCATCTTTGAGGTAAACTGGCAAATTCTACCTCATTTTAATGCTAAAACCCCACCTCAAAATGAACATGGGAGGTATGTTACATATGTTTATCCACTGTGCGTGCATTTGGCTCCCCTCACAGACATGTATAGCTGTCCCCACAAACCTGCTCAATACGTATGACTCTATTGCATGATCAGGCTCTGTGAGGCATAAAACCCAACCTAACTTTTCTGTCCTTGAAGAGGGAGCACCTGCAGTACACGTTGGAGACTGTCTCTTCCCAGTTTGCAAACTGATATCGCCAATAAAGCTCTCCTTTCTACTATTTAGCCATCCTGATGGTCTTTTGTATGACAGATACATACTGAAAAAAATTGCAAATAAAGTTACTTATGGGATTTGCTTCAAAATAATATGGAAAGGGGAACATGGATGGGGCTATAGATGAACCAAGATTAGCTATGAGTTGGTAATTATTGAAGTTGGGTGATAGGTATGTGGGGATTTATGATATAATACTATTCCATTTACTTTTGTGTATCTTTGAGATTCTCCATAGTAAAAAGTCATAAAAATGAAGTCATACACTAGGTTAGAATGATAATGCAAGTTTCCATCCTTACATTCAATAAGAATCCCGATTTCAAGCTGCTTCATGGGATGTCACCATGAGATACTTGATGTTCTTTCACTTGGGAAATTATTAATCATTCCAAAATATTAGAAGGCTTTGTTCATCTAACAAGTACATCAGGGTCACCCCCAGCTGCTAGTCAGTACTTTCCTAAAGTACAAGGGTGTTGTTATGTTCTAAAAGAATGAAACTAGGCTGTCTCTTGTAGAGGAAATGAGAATTACAAAATGCAATATTGATACTAACAGGGTATGAGCTCTAGCCCAAAATATGTATAAAACTCTAGGGCTGGTCATAAAATCTTGATTTAGCCTGGGTTGCTTGCAACTATTTTAATCCCTAGGAATAATCAATACCTAGATTTAAAATAGCATTATAGGCCAGGCACAGTGGCTCATACCTGTAATCCTAGCACTCTGGGAGGCCAAGGTGGGAGGATCACTTGAGGTCAGGAGTTTGAGACCAGCCTGAGCAAGAGCAAGACCCCGTCTCTACCAAAAATAGAAAAAATTAGCTGGGCTCCGGTAGTCCCAGCTACTTTGGGGGCTGAGGCAGGAGGATCACTTGAGCCCAGGAGTTTGAGGTTGCAGTGAGCTGTGAGGACATTACCACACTCTACCCAGGGTGACAGAATGAGACTCTGGTCTCAAAAAAAACAAACAAACAAAAAAAAAAAAAAACAAAAACCAACAAAACAAAACAAAACCAAACTCAGAGAAACAATATTAGGAGTTCCGAAGGAATTTCTTTCTAAGGTCTGTTCCTCTTTGCATTCCAACAAACAAGAATGCAGTAGCCAAAATTAAGTTTCTGTTGGAAATGGGAAATAGATAATATTGCAGAAAATCAAATTAGTGGTATAGAGAACACACTTGAGAGACAGTCACAGAATGTCCAGTAAATAAATGCAGTTAGAAAAGATAAGAAAGATCAATAATGAAAATCTAAAATAGCCATAATAAACAAAATGGCTTTATAGAACAGACAAAGAAAAACATACAACTTTGAAAGCAAGGGACAAAATTAACACATTGACTGCTATCCTCAGAAAAAATTTTTTTCCTTGGGGCCACAGTGTTTTATTAAGAAAACAATAAAAACTTCAAAAACAAAATGATCTGTTCTAATTTAATGAAAAATTTGTTATTTTTTTATGGTTTTTTGTGCATGAGTTATATGCCATTAAATTGTCAATATTAATTGTAACAATAAGAACATCAACAAGTAAGATTGTCATGAACCAACTGCAGGGTTTTTCCCAGGGGGTTACCCATCACGTAACGTGTATGCTACATCATGGCAGTGTGAGTTGCCTGTGCACCACTGGCTCCCAAGGTAAAGAGATGTGTTTCATGAGGCCCCGGGCTCAAAACTAGTGTGAGTTAAATACAACTCACAAGGCAGTTAATGTGTTAAATAGCCCACGATGACTACTAGACAGCATTGTTCAGCTATTAATGTAAATTACTACTGATGTTCACTGAATTGCTCTAATATATACTACCCATAGCTGCTTTTATTTAGCAAACTCAAGAACTATATGTGCTAATATTAGCAAAAGGACTTGCTATTTATTTTATTTAGCATTTAATTATTAGAAATTATTAAAACATATTAATTTGTTTGTAGAGTGATCACAGAATTTTTAAGTAATTGAACTTAATTTCCTTTGAATAAGTTCTACGCAAAATTGACAGAGTAAGTTTTAACACATCTTTCATAGTGTACCCTTAACCATAGAGGTCTTTTAAAGATTTATGAATGAATCATATGACAGAAAGCATTTTATAGCTATCTTTGTGCTTTTTGTTATTTGTAACAAGTTGTGGCTTGGCTTTGCTGTTCTGCTAAGACAAGAAACTACATATCCTGCAAGTGGCTTTCATAGTATTTGATTCTAATTTTTTCAGAAAATTACTACAGATTTGTGTCTATAATAGCATTGCTATTTTTCAGGACAACGGTGGCATTGACATTTTGAGGCTATTATATATCAATCCAATTTAGATAGTGTTATTTTAAGCACTTCCTCTGTACTCAGTTTCAGGTGGACACAGTGGGGACAACATATGGCATGGTCCCTGTCCTTTCTCTGCTAATGTGAGGCCATTCATATGCAAATGAACAGCAGTTAATCAAATGCTAAAATGTACCAGCTAGAGAATCAAATGCTAAATTGTACCTGATCACCAACGGCTATGGGAGGTTAGGAACAGGAGATGTCTATGCTGTCTCTGGATATCAGGGAAGACTTCCAGGAGGAGGTGGAGTTTGGGCTGGGTTTGGGAGAACGTGTAATGTTTACAAAAGTGGAGAGGACAAGAGAGGGCATTTCCAGCACTAAGGGCAAAGAATAGGATGTGTGGGTTTAGACAGCCTGAATATGAATCAGAATTTCCTTGGACCCCTCCAGCCTATGGTACCAATGAGGTCACAGTAATGTTAACAGTGTACATTTTGCTAGTTTGTCATGACAAGGGTCGTGACTGGCATGGGTGAGGGGGCAGAATCACAGCACTAAGACTGGCATTGAGTCTCTGAGTGGCTGCTCGAGCCAGACGATGCTAAGTATTTTGACTATCACCCATGATATGATACTTGCCTGTCAACCTGTCAAAGTGCATTTTTTTCAGCTTCCTTAATTCAACTTTTGTAAAAAAGAATTGTGGTAAATTATACATAACATAAAATTTAGCATTTTAACCATTTTAAGTGTACAGTTCAGTGGTATTAAGTACATTCACATTGTTATGCCATTGTCATTAAATTCTCATAGCTTTTGAAGTCCTTGTTACCAGCCATACAAGGAGAAAGTTAAATTTAAGCATTAGTATCAATTATCTTATAAAAAAAGATAAAGGCTGATGGTGGGTATTTTTTAGCTTGTTTATATCTCAAGTTTTAATTTAGAAATCAAGCCATCAATTATGGTAATTAAGTGCTAAAGTAATATTTTAGCTAGAGAGAAATTGTTAGATTTTCTTCTGAGGTTCAGGATTTTCAAAGCCCGTGAATTTATCGTATTTAGGATTAACAAGAAAGTTTCCATTTTACCACCTGATGACAAATCTATTTGGCTGGCCATAACCAGGGCATCTCTCTGGCAGCAGGAGGTTAGGAATAGAAGAGATTATCAGTGGAGGTTGTGAAATTGCTTTCCCGGAAGAACTTTGTGAGCAAGAGGAGATACCATTTGTCTGGCGTGATTGATTCAGTCCTACAGCCCTGAGCTTTTCAACAAAACAGCAATTTAGTTTCTGACCAGAGGGAAGCCTTGATGGATATGGGCTCCCTGCGTGATCTGCCCCCAGGGAAGTGCCATAGAAAGTTACTACTGGATGTGCACATTCAAAGGGAGGCAGAAACACAAACAGAAAGCAACCAAACTGATCAGAAGGCCACCGTTTAGTGCATGGGAGCAAACCATCCACTCCCCTTTCTGTCGTCACTGGGCCACCTTCTGTTCCAGGTTTAAGCTGCTGCCACTGTTCCTTTGTAATATGAACAGACAAATAAGCATTTATGAATTAGTTTTGTTGACTAAAAGAATTTACTCCTTAATGATTTTAGAAACAAACAAAAGGATTATCAAAGTATTTCAAATAGTACAATGTCCCATGAAATTCCATGTCTGACACCCTTGGGAGAAATGCTGGGAGGACTTCATTCAATTGCCCTGTGTTCATTCCGTCAAGAATTAGGGGCACTGTTTCTGGCATAGGTCCTGGCTAGTTCCACAGGGGCATACTGGTAAGTGTGGAGGACATGGGGTGGCCTTATACAGTGTATCTTTCTCTCTGATTGTCTTCTTGCACTTGCACTTACATTTTTCTCGCCCCCTTGCAGCTAAAGCTCCAGGTGTTCAACAGTCACATGCCCCCACTGAGCACGGAGAGGCTGAATGGAGTTGCAGGTGTCTCTGCTGCAACCTGTTTTATTGCTGGCAAAAATGGTCCTGGAGGTGTTTGTACTGTGCTGCATAGTACCAGACATCCCAGTGGCCTTGTACGAGTTTCATGGGTGACATGAGGCTGGTACGGGGCATCTGATTTTTGCTCATTCTGGTTTAGCAGTACAGTTCTAGAGCCAACCATTCTGCAGGCAGCTTCTCAGTCCCTGCACCATAGCGTTTAGTTCTCCATTTGACCGTGGCAGAGGCAGTATCTTACCTAGAAGGCCAGTGCAGTATTGTATATCCTACCCCCAAATTTGGAATGAAAACCCATATGTGGGATGGATGTAAACAACTTCCAAAAATTACAAATATAATTTTCTATATAATTTTGATGGTGGTAGAAACATTTTTTGTTCATAAATTATACATGTTTAATTTATTTGTTTCTTATTTTATTTTCTTATGTACTATTTTCATATGTACTATCAGATTGTGAACTAAAATAAAATCCTAAGCCTCTGATGACTGAATGGACCCCTCTCTTGGCCAAAGGGACCCCAGAAAAGCCTTAAAACGGAGTTCCTGGCCATGAAGGAAAGGGAGGTCAGACACACCTCTTTATACTCTCTCCCTTTTGAAGTTTAGATACAGTAATTAACCAGAACTAATGTTAAAACAGAGATCATAAGACTAACAAGCACTCTTTGGACAATAAGACACTAAATTAATAATAGGACCTAAGGCCATGCAGGGCAAAGGTTGAATTACCTGCAGGCCATCACCTTGTTTAACAGATCACTTGAGTGGGTATGCTGTGGCTTGTCTCTGATGAACAGAATTCCCCATGTTAACTTAAAACACTCCAAGCCTTTAGAGAAAGCTTTATTTCTTTAACCAATTATAAATCAAAGAATCTTTGAACTCACCTATAATCTGTAAGCCGCTGTTTTGAGATGTCCCACCTTTTAGAGCCAAACCAATGTACACCTTCCATGTATTCATTTATGATTTTACCTGCAATTCCTGTCTCCCTAAAATATATAAACCCAACAGTTTGGTTTTATACATTTAACCTCAGAACCACTTGCTCAAGACTTTTTGGGCATGGCTTCCTGGACCATGGTCACACACATTCAGCTCAGAATAAACCTCTTTAAATTATTTTTCAGAGTTTGGGGTTTTTTTCCATTAACAGGATATAGAATATTTTCTCTTTAAAAAAAAGCTGCTTTCTTTTGGATATTCTTGATCCTTGTTTGACTGGAGGATTTGCCCTGAATGGGTTGTTATAATGGAGCATCTCTCATGACAATTTGGATGCTGCTCAGTCACAGATCTGCTGCTCCAGGTAGGCAAACAAACCAAGCACCTTGAAGGGAGGAACAGATTGCTGCAGTAGGGACTGACAAGAAAATGCTGTTAGTGTCTCTGACTAAAATTGAGGGAGCCAGGGACTCAGTCTATGATATTGAGATTTAATTCTTGTCTTCATGTAGGCAAAGAGGTTTTAGTACACAGTTAAAATAAAATAATGAAATTTTATATTAAAATAGACCAGAGAGACTAAGATGCACCATAAATATCTCTTTAAGTGCAGAAGTGCCCCATACAAATGGCTATAAAAATCAGCAAGCTCTCAGGTAAATGACTTGGTGAGAGCAAAACCTTCTAGGAGGGAGGTGAGAGAGGGAAGAAAGGCATGAAAGGTGACTGATGGGATACCAAAACAACAAACTAGATTAAAAAGGCTCATATTTTGCTATATCAGAAAAACAATTCCCCTTGAAAGTCAACTTCTGTTTTCAACCCATAATTCAAAACTACATTGCCTGAGGTAAGACCTCATAGGCATTTTTTCTCTGTTTTCTAGGGTTAAGAAGAAAGAGGATGAAATATCCTCACAGGATAAAGAAATTGGTTAAATGTTGGCCCAGGCCTTTTTCTCCCTATTACTTGATGGTTAAAAAATGTTTATGAGTGCTTACTTCTGTGCCTGACATTGTAATCAAAGCTTCACAAGCACTATTTTATTTAATCCTTACTCAACTCTTTGATAGGTAGCATTGTTATTGACACGCTACAGACGAGAAGACGAAGGCTCAGAAAATTTAATTCACTTACTCAGAGTCATTCAGCAAGTATGTCGCAGAGCAGATATTAAAACTGAAGTCTCTGTGATTCCGGCACCCAGGCTATGAGCCACTGGTTGGCACTTCCTGGGTTTGGAGTTTTACTCAGTGCAGCTCTGTGTTTCTCATCAGGAAGCCCCTTTCCTCAAGTTCAGTGTTTGTGCCTCAACATCACCAAGTCCTGACAGACATTTCAGCATAATCTGAAGACGTATGACACCCTCTCATGTGGGATACCTTTGGCTGGGGCTAAGGATGGATCCTACAGGCTTGGAGGACCACATCTGCTTCCACCCTAGAAGGCTTTTGGGTTCCATCAGCATATGAATCCACACCAGTTTTGCGCAGGAAATTCTCTTGCCAAAATGGCGATGGCATGCTTTACATCAGCACTCATCTATCTCAGCCACTACTATTTTGTCCATCAAGAAAATCTGTGTTCACCCCTTTCTTAGTTACCTGACTTCTGAGCAGAGTCCCCATGTTATATTCTGGTTCTAAAACGCTTCACACCCTCCATATTCACATCCACCCGTCTACTGTTTTCAGCTAGGTTGATAACATATGGATCTTAGAGAAGTTTCTACAGATTTTACACATCCATATTTGACCACTTCCAGCTGTGCCTGGACAACCAAAACCCTGCCTTCCACACCTGTCCAGTCCTTGACACAGGTACATAAGATGAGAAACCTGGGAGAGAATAAGAAATACTGAAATCCTGTCATCATTAGGGCAGTTCTACTGCTTGATTCCCTGGAAAGGATAAAGGTGGGAAAGAAGGACTAGAACTTACCTTTGAAAGAAAAAGGACCTAATGTCCACAGTGTGTTTCTACCAGGTGACCCCAGAGAGTCTTGCATCTGCAAAACCCAGAAAACACTGCCTGAAGGAGTTGCCCACTCTAATCCTAGCCATCTACACTCAGTCCTTCTAAGTCAGCCCCTTGGTTGGAGTCAACCCCACTTATACCTGATCTACTGAGTTTGCTCCCAAATCGTTGATATCACATCCTAGCATTTAATACCTGCTGCTGGCCTTTCAGGAATCCCCTTTGACATATTGGGCACCATCTTCTTCCTCGGCTCATTTCAACACCAACATTTTGGCAGTCTGAGTATCTATCTATGTAACCTCCAGGGAGGGACTCTTTTCTCTAGTCTTGACACCATGGAACCTCCCTGTATTAGTCTCCTTGGGCTGCATAACAAAATACCATAGTGTGGGTGGCTTAAATGACAGGAGTTTATTTTCTCACCTTCTGGAGGCTGGAAGTCCAAGATCAAGGTGACAGCAAGTTAGGCTTCATTTTGAGGACTCTGTTCTTGGATTGTAGGTGGCCACCTTCTCCCTGTGAGCTCCATGACCTCTTCTTTATGTGTGCAGAGAGAGAAATCTCTCTTTCTCTTCTTACAAAAGAATCCACCAATCCTGTTGGATTAAAGCCCCACCCTATGACTTCATTTTAACCTTTACTAGCTCCTAAAAGCCTATCACCAAATATAGTCACATTGGGGGTTAGGATTTCAACAGTGAATTTTGGGGGCACACAATTCAGTCCATAGTGTTCATTGACTGGGATATTTCCCTGTAACTCCCTCCTCCTACCAAAGAAGGGTATTTGGACAATATTTCCCCTAATCCTGAATTTTGGTGAAAATAAGAACTTCACTGGAGATGAATTAGGAAGAGGAAGTTAAAAGGTCTTCCGCTTCGTTAAAACAGAAGTCAGATATGGCTTCCTATTTCCTTGGGGCACAAGAGGCTCTCTCAGAGAGGTCACCAGTATGTCAGAGACCTGCTCCCACACGTAGAGAGACCCTCACAGCCATCCTATACTCCTGGAGGGAACAACTCTCATCTGTTCTTTGTCATCCTTTGGTAAGTCACCCCTGGTGGTTAATAGCTATAATCATGAGGTAGGTTACAGCCCACAATTTTTCTCTGGCTCTTGCAGTAGTTTCTCCTCAAAGAATAAAAGGGGAAGCTGTGAAGTTGTTTATTGAAAAAAGATATCAGGTTCATATCTTGTTCCTCAAAGGAAATAATGAACAATGATCAAAAGTAATATGACCAAATTAAGGATTTTTTCCAATGTTCAGTGGATGCCTGAACATATTTCCTTTTTATTCTAAGTGTTCTTCATTAGATAACAATACTAAGAGACGCTTGGTTTCAGCTACATTATTCAGAATTTAAGTGCATAAAACCCATAGTGCCAGTTCTCACAATCTTCAGGCCTGCAGCTTCACTTTAAGAAAAAATTATAGATTCACAGGAAGGTGCAAAAGAAGGTACCAGAAGGTTCTAGTACCTTTTACCCAGTCTCTCCCAGTGGCAGCATCTTGCATAACGATAGTAGACTATCAAAACCAGGAAACTGACATGGGTACAATCCATAGAATTTTTCAATTATTTAAATTTTATTTTCTTTTATTTATTTTGGTTAGGACACAAGATCTACCTTCTTAACAAATTTTTAAGTGTACAATATAGTATTGTTGACTCTAGATGTAATCTTGGACAGCAGACCTCTAGAGCTTATTCATCTTTTTTTCATTTGTTTTTTATTTGTATATATTAAATATTTATGGGGTACAAGTATACTTTTGCTAAGTTGATACATTGCATTATTGTGAAGTCAGGGCCTTCAGTGCATCCATCACTGGTGCAAAACACATTGTATCCACCAAGCAACTTCCCATCACTCACTCCCCAACTCCTCACCCTTTCGAGTTTCCATTGTCCGTCATTCCACACCACAGAGTTTTTCAAACTTCACCAGTTATACATGTACACATTTGTGTTTGTGTGTGTGTGTGTTTGTGTAGCTCTGTGCAATTTGATCACATGTGTAGTTTCAGGTAATTCCCACCACAAACAAGATGCACAACTGTGCCATCACTACAAGACCCCATCACTCTACCCCTTATGGCCAGACCTGCCCCCTTCATGCCATTCCTAATCACTGGCAACCACCAATGTGTTTCCTATCTCTATTGTTATGGTATTTTTTTTTTTTTTTTTTTTTGAGACAGGGTCTCGCTCTGTTGCCCGGGCTAGAGTGAGTGCCGTGGCGTCAGCCTAGCTCACAGCAACCTCCAACTCCTGGGCTTAAGCGATCCTACTGCCTCAGCCTCCCGAGTAGCTGGGACTACAGGCAGGCACCACCTTGCCCAGCTAATTTTTTCTATATATGTATTTTTGTTGGCCAGATAATTTATTTCTATTTTTAGTAGAGACGGGGTCTCACTCTTGCTCAGGCTGGTCTCAAACTCCTGAGCTCAAGCAATCCACCCGCCTCGGCCTCCCAGAGTGCTAGGATTACAGGCGTGAGCCACCGCGCCCAGCCTTCATTACGGTATTTTATGAATGTTTTATAAATGGAATCATACAGTATGTAAACATTTTTGATTGTTTCTTTTTCTCCAGCATAATGTTGTGAGGTTCATCCAAGTTGTTGCATCAATCAATCGTTTGCTCCTTTTTATGGCTAAATAGTATTCCGTAGTATAAATATACCTCAGTTTACTCACTGAAGGGCAGCCAGCTAGTTTCCATTTGGGGACTATTATGAATAAGTCTGCTGTGGATATTACTGCACACATTTATGCATGAAAATAAGTTTTCATTTCTCTGGGATATATGTTAAGTTGTGTAAGTCCATTTTTTAGTTTTAAAGAACTTCTGACTTATTTTTCAGAGTGACTCCAATCCTATGAGCCATCCAGTTTCTCCGTGTCTTTGTCAGCCTTTGGCATTAACATTTTTTTGTTTGTTTGATTTAGCAGTTCTGATAAGTAAGTAGTGATATCTCAATGTGGTTTTAATTCACATTTTACTAATGGCTAATGATGTTGAACATGTTTTCATGTCTTTTTTACCTTCTGTAAATTCTCTTTGGTGAAGTGTCTATTCATGTCTTTTGCCCATTTTCTTTTTTTTCTTTTATTCTCTCACTCTCTCCCTCTTTCTTTCCTCCCTCCCTCCCTCCCTCTTTCTTCTCTTTTCTTTCTTTCCTTCCTTCCTCTCTCCCTCTCTCTCTCCTCTTTCTTTCTTTCTCTAAACATTGAGATTAACATGGAATGCCCATTTTTCTTATTGGATTGTTAGCTTTTCTAACTTTGAGCTTTGAGGTTTGCAGGGAGTTGGCTACGCTCCCCGCAAAGAGGTTTTTTCTTCCAATCAGGTCTCTCAGCCAGGGGTCATCGCAAAGGATGAAAAAATAGTAGGAAACAGAAATAATCATAATACACAGAGCCAAAGATATAGTTTATAAAGTAAAGGTTTATGAAAATAGATAAAAGGAGGGTATCCAGATGGGGATATTTCCTCCCGCCAGAAATATCTCCCAAACTGAGAATCCACACAGGTATTGTATAGGGTAGATACAAGCTCCCGTTGCCAATTTCCATACTAACAGGCAGTTTGCTTTAGGGTCAAAGTCTTCTAAAATGCTGTTACAGATCCTTTAACTACTCTAACTAGGGGAACAATGAGTTGTAAAATCTTCTTGGGGCAAACTTCTAAGTTTTCTGATAAGGCTATTACTTTAGCAAAAAACAGAGACATCTTGGCTCCTGTGATTGTGTTCTTGGAGACAGAGATGATTTCATAAGTCAACATGAGCTGTGCTTTGTGTTAATTACTTTAACCGCATGGCTCCTTCTGGGCCCGGCTTGGGCATTAGCATATCTCTCTGATCAGCTCTCATCTCCGGGGGTCCTTGCCAGCTCCGGCAACCCATGGCTCTAGGAAGAGGCCTGTCTTGTCTTTCAAAACAGGTGAGAACCATAGACCCAGTTTACAGCTGTCTCTTTGAAGTGCAGCTATTACTGACCAACGAGATGGCCTCTTGAGACGAGGCAGCTTTTGAACTAACACGTTTCTTTTTTCTTTAAGGCAAAGCCTTATGTGACTTCTGAAATCAAATCTTGTCTCCAGGAATACAGGGGGCATTTCTATAACTCAGTATTCTTAGGCTCAACAGAGAATTCTTTATATCTTTTAGATACTAGTTTTTTGTTTGATATGTGATTGCAAATAATTTCTCCCCATCTGTAATTTGTCTTTTTATCCTCTTAAAAGGGTCTTTCAGGGAGCAAAAGTTTTTAATTTTGGTGAGATCCAATTTATCACATTTTCGGTTATGCTTTTGGTGTCAAGCTAAAGAATTCTTTCCCTAATCTTAGGTCCTGAAGACTTTCTCCTATGTTCTTTTCTAGAAGTTTTATAGTTTTCTTTTACATTTAAGTCCATGATCTATTTAAAATTTTTTTTTGTATAAGGTGTGAGATTTTTGTCAATTTTGTTTTGTTATGATTATGGATGTCCTATTGAGCTAGCACCATGTATTGTGAAGACTATAGTTCCTTCAATGAATTGCTTTTGCTCCATTGTTAATTGGGCATATTTGCATTGGTCTATTACTGGGTTCTCTGTTCTTTCCATTGACCTATATGTCTAACCGCTCACCAATACCACACTGCCTTAATTGCTGTACAGTGAGTCTTAACACCAGGAAGAATGATTCCTCTCACTTTATTCTTCTTTTTAAAAATTGCTCCATCTGTTCCAGGTCCTTTCCCTTTTTATATAGATTTTTAAAAGAAGTTTTTCCATGTCTACTAAACAACTTGTTGATATTTTGATAGGAATTGCATTAAACCTATAGATCAATTTAGGGAGATTTGACATCTTTACAATGTTGAGCCTTCCAATCGAAGAACATGGGATGTCTTTGCAAATATTTAGTTCTTCTTTGATTTCTTTCATCAGCATTTTATAATACTCAGCATACAGATCCTGATATATCTTGTTAAATTTATATTTAAGCATTTCATTTTCTTTGAAGCAATTGTACATGGCATTGTATTTTTGATTTTTGTTTCCAGTTGTTCATTGTCATTATATAGAAATGGAATTAATTTTTGTGTGTTGATCAGGTATCCCATGATATTACTGAGATTATTTATTAATTTTAGGATTCATTATATAGATGATTTGGGATTTTCTGTGTAGCCAATTATGTCATCTACAAAGACAGACAGTTTTATTTCTTTTTTTCCCAATCTATATGTCTTTTTTTTTTTTCTTGCCTTAGTGCAGTGGCTAAAACTTCCAATACTACTACATTGAACAAGAGTGTGAGAGAAGACATCCTTGCCTTTTTATAAGTTTCAGAGAAAAAGCATTCAATCTTTCACTGTTAACATATTATCTATAGGTTTTGGTAGATTTTCTTTATGAGGCTGTGGAATTTATCTTCTATTTCCTATTTTTCTGATAGTTTTTGTCATGAACAAGTGTTGAGTTTTGTCTAATGTTTTTCAGTGTGTCAATCGATATAATCACATTATTTTTCTTCCTTAGCATGTTGATATGGTGAATCACATTGATTGATTATTGAATATTACATACTTGGAATAAATCCTTCCTGGTTGTGGTGTATTATTCTTTTTATGCACTGTTGGATTCAACTTGCTAAAATTTTTTGGGAATTATTGCTTCTACGTTTATGAGATACCTCCATCCCCTTCTTTCTTTATGCTGTCTTTGCCTGATTTTGGCATCATCAATACTGGCCTTATAAAAATTAGGTATGTGTTCCTTCCTCTTCTATTACTGGAAAACACTGTGTGAAATTGGTGTTAATTCTTCTCTGAATGATTACTAAGAATCTCCAGTGTAATTACCTGAGCTTTAAATTTCTTTTTCTGAAATTATCAATTACAAATTTAATTTCTTTAATAGTTATAGGGCCCTTCAGGTTATATTTTTTTTAATTTCAAAATATTAAAGGTGTACAAATGTTTTGTTACAGGGATAGCTTTTATAATGCTCAAGTCAGGGCTACTAGTGTGCTCATCACCCGAACAGTGTTCACTGTACCTGTTAGGTAGGTTTTTACCCCTCCCCTTCCCCCCCTCACCAATTCTTGATTTCCAATGACTTTTACTTCTCTCTGTGCCCATGTGTGCCCATTGATTAGTTCCAAATTACTAGAGAGTGCACGTGGTGTTTGTTTTTCCATTCTAAAGATACTTCACTTAGGATAATGGTCTCCAGCTCCATCCAAATTACTGCAAAAGACATTATTTCATTTCTTTTTATGCCTGGGTAGTACACCAGGTTATCTCTTTCATTTTGACTAAATTTTGGTAGTTTGTGGTTTTTGAAGAATTGCTCCACTTCTTCTAGTTGTCAAGTCGATAAGAGCAAAGTTACTCATGGAACCTCTTTGTTATCTTTTTCATAGATGCAGGATATGTTTTTATAGCTCTAGTTTTGTTGTTGATATTAGTGATTTAAGTCTTATCTCTTTTTTGTTTTTGTCAGTCTTGCAAGAGGTTTGTCAATGTTATTGTGTTTTCAAAGAACCAGTTTTTTGATTTATTAATTTTCATATTGTTTTCCCATTTTAAATTTCATTTATTTCTGCTCTTTATTATTTTCTTTTCTTTGCTTGCTTTGGGTATATTTTGCTCTTCTTTTTCTAGTTTTTAAAGTAAGAACTTTGACTATTGATTTGGGGTCTTTAATCTCAGGTAATGTAAATATTTAGTGCCATAAATTCCCATCTCATCGCTGTTTTACTTCATCCCACAAATTTTGATATGTTGTGATTTCATTTCCATTCTGTTCTATGTAATTTTTTCTTTCCTTTGAGATTTTCTCTTTGACCCATGGAATGTTTAAAGGGTGTTATTTTCCAAGTATTTGGATATTTTTCTTTTGCCCTTCTTTTGTTGATTTCTAGTTTGATTCTATAATATGGCCAGAGAACGTACTCTGTATGATTTCCACTTTTAAAAAAGTTGTTCAGTTTTCTTTCATTTCCCAGGATGTTGTCTTTTGTGGTGAATGTTTCATGGGCTTTTGAAAAGAATGCATATTCTATAGTTGTTGAGTAGAATGTTCAATAAATGTCAGTTAGATGCTCTTAATTAATGATATTATTAAATCCTTCTATATCCTTCCTGATTTTTTTGTCTTGTATCTTGTAGTTCTATTGGTTGCCTAGAGTAGAGTTATAGTCCCCACATTTGCTAATTATGGATTTGTCTATTTCTCTTTTCAGCTATATCACTTTTGTTTCATATAATTTGAATGTCTGTTGTTTTGTGTATACACATTTAGAATTGCTATGCCTTCCTGGTAGACTGATCCTTTCATCATTATATAATGATCATCTTTGTCCTTAGTAAATATCTTTGCTCTGAAGTCTACTTTCACTGATATTGATATAGCCATTTCTGCTTTTTTTTTTTTAAAATTAATGTTTATATGTTTTTCCATCCTTTTACTTTTAACCTACCAATGTTATGTTTGAAGTGAGTTTTTTGGAGACAGCATAATTGGGTCATATTATAAAAGTCACTCTACCATGCTCTGTCTTTTAATTGGTGTAATTAGACCATAATTACTTTAATAGTTATTAGGGGTTGAGTCTGTGTTTTTCTCCTGCATTTATGTGTTTTCTGTTTGCGTTCTCTGTTTCTTCTATTTCTTTTTTCTCGTCTTCCTGTGGGTTAATTGAACATTTTTTAGAGTTCAATTTTGATTTATTTATAATGTTTTACTACATTGCATTGTACAGTTATCTTAGTCATTGCTGTAGATATTACCATAGACATGTATAACTTATCAAGCCTTCTGATGTTGAATTTAACTACTTCTAGTATAGCATAGAAACTGTATTTCCATTTATGTCCCTTGACCACGCTACTTTTCAAATATTGTCTTCAGATTTCTTTTATTTACATTGAACAGCACATCATGTTCTATTATAATTTTTGCTTTAACCTAAAATGCGACCAAGGAAACTCATGAACTGAAGGATAGTCTATTACATTTATTTCTATTTTTATCCATTCTGTTGTTCTTTCTTTCTTGAAGGATTGTTTCACTGCAGGTAGGATTTGATACTTGTTTCCTTTCAGCACTTGAAAAATGTTATATCACTTCCTTTTGGTTTCCTCCAAGGAAAAAAACGTGTTAACATTCTAATTGATGTCCCTTTATAGGTGATGTGTCATTTCTCTCTAACTGTTGTGAAGATTTTTTTTCTATCTTTAGTTTTCAGAAGTTTAATAATGATGGCTGTTGGGGTGAGTTTCTTTGGGTATATCTTACTTTGGATACGATCAGCTTCTTGAATCTGTAGGTGTGTATCTTTCACCAAATTTGGGAAGTTTTCAGCCATTATTTCTTGAAATCCTTTTTTATTACCACATTTTTTCTTCTTTTCTTATGGAACTCTGATGATATAAAAACTAGATATTTTGTGTTTGTCCCACAGATTCCTGAGGCACTGTTCACTGTTTCAAATTTCAGTCTATAATCCACCTCCTGTCCACACTGAATAAATTCTATTGATTTGTCTTTCAGTTTGCTGTCATCCCCATTCTACCAGTAGGACTTCCAGCAAGCTTTTTAAAATTTTGGCTATTGTATTTTTCAGTTCTATAGTTTCCATTTGGTTCTTTTTTTATAGCTTCCATTTTATTGTTAAAAATTTATATTTTTAAATTTCTTTTAAGGGAATTTGTAATTAATTATCAAGAGTTTATGACAGCTGTTTTAGAACCCTTGCTGGATAATTCCAGTGTCTGTCTCACTCTGGGACTGGCTTGCCTTGGTTGCCTTTTCCCATTCAAACCGTGGTCTTCCTGGTTCTCCATCTGGTGAGTGATTTTTGATTTTATCCTAAATGTTTTGTTTATGATGTTAAGAAAGTATTCTAGTTATAACTTCTTTTAGCAGTAATTTCCCCTTTTGGGGATTTAGCAAGTAAGTCTGGCCTACTTTTGTATCCCAGTGGCAGTTTAGTCTTCAGAGTCCTTACGGTGCTGTTCTGTCTTGTCTGTGTCTCCCTGTGCCACTGGGTGGAGAGCAGGGGACCAGAGGGTTTCTTTGGCTGCCGCTGTGGGTGGGTGGGACCACCTGCCTTGTCCCATCTGCTTGTAGATGGGGGCTGGGATGGTCCTGGGTTTTACTGTTGCATTGCTGGTAGACCAGGCAGTGCACAGGGCACCAGTTGTGAGGTGGAGGTCGGGGCTCTGCATGAGCTGTTCTTAGTTGGGCTTCTCCTTTCCCAGCATTTGGCCAGAGAAAGCAGCTCTTTTTTTTCTTTTTCCTTCCGTCCTTCCTTTCCCTTCCTCCCTCCCTCCCTTCCTCCCTTTCTTCATTCACTCTTCTATGACTGTTGGTGGTTCTGGGCTGCAGGACTGTCTCAAACCCAGTTTGGAGGGTATATTGTGTAGCAAAAGAAGACCCAGGGAACTCACCAAGTTGTTGACCTTCCTAGTTAGGCTGCCTTTGGTCTTTCTAACTGTCAGAGTCCTTTTATTGTTGTATGTGGAATAATTTCCAAGGTATTTAGTTGTACCTTGAGGGAAGGAGCAGTGCAAAGTGAGTTGCACTTGTTGTAGCTCCACCTTTGCATGTGCTAGAGAACCAGGTGTTGGTCAGATCAATCATGGAGAATTATTGATTATGCACATCGTGTGAGGCATTGAGTTTGTTAGAATTCAGACTCCAAGGTGCCAGGGCAGTATTGGGAACCACATAGTTAAAGTAGAGAGTAGCTAAGGGAGAAACAGATAATTTTAAAATAATAATGATATTATAGTAATAACAGCAAATATTTATTGAGTGCTTACTCTGTTAAGCATTTTGCTAAGCACTTTTGTAGGATCATCTTATTTAATCCCTTAAAGTAGACATTATTTAAAGAGGATACTACCTCCATTTTACAGTGAAGGGAACTTTTCTTTAAGGGGATTCATAACTTGCCTAAAGGCATACCCCTGCAATCTGTGGATTCAGGATTTGAACCCAGGTCTTAGTCCAGCCTCAGTCTTACCCACTGCCCACAGCCTCAGGTATCAGTGGGAGAATGTTCCAGTCCTATAAGGCAGGGTGTGGAAAAGCTGCATATCCTTGGGCAATTTACAACCTTTCTGAACCTGTTTTCTCACCTATAAACGTGATTAATATCAATTTCATAGTATTGTTGTTAGGCTTTTAAAAAGCCTACTTTGTAAGCTGTCAGGAGGGGAAGGAAGGAATGTAGGTCCACAGAGGACCACACTGGAAGGTCTAGCTGTGAGGGGAGGTGTTTCCTCAGCTGCTCCCAGGGGGCCTGGGCTTGGGTGGTGTGAGCTCAGCGTGTCTTGACAGGCAGGAAGCATACATATGGCCACAAGGGGAAAGGCTGTGTAGGGAGATGGGAAATTTCAACTCCAATTATTTTGTTGTTGCCATTCCTGTTATTTTTTCTTCTAAAGGAAATCCACTTTTCATATGTATGACTCCTAAATTACTCTAACCTTATTAGACAAAGCCCTTCTGAGTACTTCCTCAATTATCCCCTTTTTCTCCATTACTTGGTAATAATGCCCTCTGCCACTCCATTCCTTTTGGTTTCTTTTCTTTTCTTTTTTTTTTTTACAACTAAACACAAAAGTATATGGACTCATATTACTAGAATCTGAGAAAACTTCCTTAGACTTTAAAAAAATAGGGTAATGGTTTACTCAAATATTTCACATCATTACATGTGCTCTTCTGTAATGTCTAAATATAAAAATGAAACATCGTCATTTATAAAAAGAAATCCAGACAGCCTGCCCAGTTACAGGCCATTAGCTAATATTTATTGAATACTAAGTGCAAAAGGTTGCTGCTATTTTTTAGGCTAGCAAAGAGCAAATGCTGATTTTATGGAAAGAACGACAGCATTATAAAGCCAAGCTGCAGCGCAAACTGCACAGGGCTGGAAAAGTACAAGAGCGTGTCATCAAAATATCAATTTACAGCCTCCCCTAGAAACTGGGTGATACTCAGCAGGCCTGTGAAAGGAACAAATCATATGAGGCTAATCAAATATTTCAGTGCATGGACGAGGCACTCACTTGGTGAAAAATGGAAGTCTTCCACATTTCTGTGAAAGCTAGTGGTCAACAGGAACATTTCAAACTCAATACACATAAAAGCATAGGTGAGGATTTCACGGCAACAGCATGACCCTCCTGGAAGATGAAAATATAGCCTGGAATATCTTATGACTGAGCATTTTACCTCAATTCTGATTTTAATAGCAAGAAAAATGTATGAATACAGCATTCTTCAACATGAAGCCCCTAAATCTTCAAATAACTCGAAGGAAGATGTAATTTAATGGGTTTTTGTTGTTGTTTTTAAAATGTCCTCCCGTGATGAAGGCACATGATAATTTGTAGCTTCATAGAAAGCATCATGTGTTGCGGCCGGATTTAGGACGCAGGGGTGACAGGTGCGGAATGACAGGAGGCCACCATGTGGCATCTGATGGGCGGTGGATGGTGCCCAAGCTCAGGGCCACAGGGAGCCCTGGGCACCCTCCTGCATCCAAGCCCAGCACAGTCGGACTCCTCCGTTTGTTTACAAAACAAATCGGACACCCTCTACACGCTGTGGAGCAGGTGTGACGCTGACGGACTCTGTGGGGACGGGGGAAGCAGGTATGAGGAGGGGATGGCAGGTGGGTCTTCGCAGAAGTGCCAGGGAGGAAGCAAGAAGGAAGAGTGGCCATAAACCATTTTCTGGTATGGGAGGACCCCACCTTCCCCAGGGGCCTGGGACGCAAGGGACATGCAGTGCCAGGCCTGCCCTGACTCCGTCCCTTGGTTTTTGTTAGGGGATCACCGCAGCAGCCACAGGGTTGGAGATTCTGGGTTAGCAGACAAGTGCCCGCTGGTCTGTAAGAAGGTTCTAACCTTGTGTGGTTTTATCACCCGCACGGTTCCCACAGCCCTTTGGGAGTTAGGAAGTGAGTATTTCCCTCCACCCCCTGCCCACCCCTCAATGAACTCTTTCAGCAAAGACTGAAAAAGAGACTTTTTAGTTCCACATAGTTTCTGTTGCTGCCCCACTGGACCCCTGGCCCTCTGCCCAGACAGAGGCAATATACTGAGTCAGCAGGAGTTGCAGCAGAGAAAGAGTTAATATCACAAGGCTCCAAGGGAGGATATGGGAGAATTTTGGGCTTAAGATTTTTAAAGTTGGTTTGGCTAATACAGGGCCAGGGAATTTGGGTCAGCTGGTTGGCTGGGGATGAACTCACAGGGTTGGGAAGCAGAAATTGTCTTCTTGGTAGACAGGGGTTCCCGGGAAGGGGGTGGCAGGACTTGTTGGATCGGTTTCCATGTGTGGCCACTGGCCTGGTTGATGCTGGTGCCCCCAGTGCAGAGTCTGGGAGACATCTCAAAGACCAGTCCTAGGTTTTACAGCAGTGACGTTATCTATAGAAGCTATTGGGGAAGTCACAAATCTTGCTCCTGTCAAGGTTCTGTGACACTTAAGCAGTTACAGCAGTAGGCAAGATAGGGAACAATGGTGGGTTCACTTTTAGCTATGTCTACACTTCTGTAGAAATCAGACTTCTATCACAGCTCCTGTCTTATGGTCTTACATATTTTAACATACGCAGTTTCATTTCCATGTTTGGCATCGTGAGCTCTGAAAGCACAAACTGGTGAAATATGCATATTCTGCTTTCCCTTATCCATTTTATTCCCCAAAGAAGGCTCTAGTGGGCCCCGAGCCCAGGTACTAAACAGAAATCTGTCCTGTAAACAGTATATTTAGCACCAGGAAGAAAATGTCAGTCTTGGATTAAACTTGGGTAGGGGAGGCAGGAACAGAACTGCACTTTGCACTTTGCAAGTTTCACATTTCACTGGGTCCCTCAACAGAAGGGACATCTTGTGAAGGATGAGTGGCGGGAATCTGTGTTGGGGCAGGTGGGGAGGACAGTGGAGCACGAGGAAGCTCCATCCCATCAGCACCCATACAGCAGTTTCTTGCCCAAAGTACAGCTGGAATGGGGGGTAGGCAGTGCAGGGGAGGCAGCAAAGAGTCAGAGGCCAGAAGGGGGCACCTGCCCAGGGTTAGAGTCCTGGGACGTCAGGTGTGGGTGCTCACCTGTGGAGAGATGGGCTTTCTTATCTTGCATTTTGGCCATTCCCATGCCAGACTGGCATGCCAGGGGACAGCAGACACTTTAACTTGACTAGAGATAGTATGTTTATCTTCATTAATGTGTGCTTGTATTTTTCTTTTCTCTCCTCTCTCAGGAGGAGCTATGTATTAAAAAAAAAGTCTAGTAACTTCTTTACAGAAATATAGAGTTGGAATGGAAAATCAGAACAATTAAATAGTAGTGAAAAAGGGTACCAAAGTATGACTGGGTGTTATATTTTTAAAATCATGTTCCATAGTACAGTTTTTGTATATTACACTTATTATATTAATAAATGCAAAATTTCTCTGAGTTTTTATTTGAGTCTCAGATAACTTCCACAGAAATCCTAACTAAAACGCTACTCTCCCCATACTAGCAGGCTACCTGAACTTTTGGCCAAGTATTCAAGAGGGAATAACCCAGTGAGTGTTATAAAGTGCAAAGTTAATCCTATCAAGTGAGAGTAAAACTACAGGGAGAAAGACAGTGAACGCAACAGTCTTAGGTAAAAGGTATCATCAAAACAAATGAAATCCTGTTGGTTTTGTCTGTAGTTCCCAGAAGTTGCATGGAGCTGAGAGAAGTCCTGTTAAATGCATTCAGAGATTTAACATTTTAATTAATGATTACTATTTTGGGTGATTTTTGCATTGCTTAAATTTACTTTTGAACTTTATTGTTTTTGCCAAGGACATTTTTTACTAGCCAGCTGGCTGGGGTAGGAGTTTGGTTCCTGGGGATTACAGCAAAGAGTACTGACCAAACAAATGTGAACAGATAAACCACGGTGACCTAGGGTTCATTGGGAAAAACTAAAATTTTAAGTATAGAAGAGACTTGTATTTAATCAAAATTCACCCAAGGATGCTGAATTTTAAATATAGGAAAGAGTATATCAAACAACCAAATCCTGGGGCCAGTGACAGATAAGTAAGGTAGGAATCACAGAGCTGGAAGGTAGAAGCCAAGCCCTGTGGTACCAGTGTCTATATACTGGGTGCAATGCTAGGTCCTTTGCTTGTGGTAGTTAACACGGTCCTAGATTATCCCCAATGCTACAGATGAAAGAAATGAACTCTGAGGGTGACTTAGGTTGCGTGGCTAAGAAATACTGTTGCTGGATTAGAACCAAGGTCTACTTGGCACCAAAGCCCATGTTATTTCCAGTACACTAGGTGATAATCAGGAGAAGTCAGGGGCCAATGAGGAAAGTTGCAGGGAAGCTGCCATGATCACTGGTGCCTCTGTGTGAGTGAGTGGGGTTTGCCTTCCTAAACTGATGGGTGCATGGAGAATGGGTAGGTTGGACTAGCCTGATGGCTTAGGTGTAGGGTCCATAAAAAGCTGTGGAACTCTCTAGGGTTGAGGACCTGCTCTCCAACAGAAATCAGAGTAAAGACAAGAGTCTGCCAACTCTTCAAATCAAATCTGTACCCCATGGAGATTTGTTTGATCTTTTCCTATATGAGGAGGTATCCCCTTAGGAAGACCCCAACCTCTCCAGACACTGGGATAAAGCTGCAGTGGTCAGTGGTCAGTGAGGATGATGGCTTCCATCCATTCCCACTGACATCTGGGTTCAGAAGGCATCCAGCTAGCATTTGCATTTCACACAGGGTCACCTTTGTTTCAGTACTGGAGGTCGACCCTCATTCCCACTGCTAATGATCATGAGGACTAGCTGGTACCTGCTGATGACCTAGGAACCATCCTTTTTTTTAATTCTGGTGGAATAAATTTGAAAATCTAAATATAATACAATTCTTTCCTCTGTGGTATATGATACAGTCTGCTGACATTTTTATTGTCTTAGTGCTTGGGTGAGTTTCCTTAGGCATTAGTTTTGTTCAGCTGCTAAACTTTCTTGGTTCCTTGGTATCTAAATTTCCACATGCTCTGTTTCAGCAGTCACACGGAGCCTGCTGATGACCATCACAGTGTCTTCATCCTTCCACAAAGAGTTTGGGCTCAACGACCCGGAGCTGATCATTCCAAACTCTTAAAACTATGAAGAGAGGAAGCCATTAAAAACTGCAAATTAACATGAGAATAGTCATTGTGTATCTAGTTACTCTCACATGCAGAAAGTACTTAATAGGCTATAGTTTCCTCTTTGTAGATCACATTCATATTTATTTAGTTTTTAAATGGTTATGAACGAAAATTGAAAGTGCTTATGACCTCCACATCCTCACTCTGCCACCATGTTGAGGTTGTCCTGTCTTAATTGTTCCACAAATTTATAAGTGAATTGAAAATGAAGGCCCTTCTTCCCACTGGAAACAAGTTTCTTGGACAAATTATCTTACTGTTGTTAAAGAAAAAAAATTATTCAACCATGCTTGTTAATGTGCAGTAGGGAAGACTTTATTCAGGACTATCATAGTAGGTACAGGAACCGTGGCAATGGTGTTGTGCAGTGGTGAAGACATTGGGCTTAACTCTGAATACAGCATGGGCAAGTGGGGATTTATAGCCAAGCAGCAGCGTGGGGCTCAGTGGGTGGAAAAAGACTAAAAGGCAACATCAGGAGTGAGGGGGATTCTGAAACCGGCCTAAGAGGATTCTTGCTGAGACAGGCGAAGCGAGGGTGATCAGACCTCCCCTGAGGTGTGGTGAAGGATGAGGAAACTGATCAGATATCCAGGTGATCAGATATTGAGGGTGGGGTTTAAATGGACTTGTATTGTTCAAAGGGAAGAAGAACATCTCTTCTTTCTAAAACAAGATTCTTTGCTTGACTAAACTTTAGTCAGACTCCTGAACCTTCTTCTAGGCCCATCTGTGCACATCCTTGTAAAATCCAGTTTTAGTGAGAAGCCTGCTAAGTCAGTTTAGCAGGAACCCCCACCCTTGGTATCTGATCACCCTCAATTTCTAACAGGGATCCTCATCTTCCACCATCCCCCAGGTGCTGTCTGGTCAGCCTGGCCTGTCTTCAGCAAGACTCTTGTTATGTTGGTTTAGCCAGAATCCCCTTTACCCCTGATGTTTCCTGGTAGTGATTTTCCATCCTGACCCCGCCTTGCTGCTGGCTAACAGGCCCCACTTGCCTGGTTCTACACTGAGGTCTCCTTTCCCCTGTTGTGATAGTCCTGAATAAAATCTGCTTTTACTGCTTTAACTACTGCCCAGCTCTGGTTTTTCTTTGACAGCATCATAAAAAAACACAAACTAGTTTTATGGGCATTGTCTTAGTTTAGGCTGTCTACCACGAACTAGGTGGCTTATAAACAACAGAAACTTATTTCTCACATTTCTGGAGGCTCGGGGTCTGGGATCAGGGTGCCAGTATGATTGGGTTCTTTTGGGTTGTAGACAGTCGACTTGTTTTAGCCTCACATGGCAGGAAGAGGGAGAACTAGCTCCCAGGCCTCTTCTTACAAGGGCACTAATCCCACTGGTGAGGGCTCTACCCTCAGGACCCAATCACCTCCCAGAGGCCTCCCCTCTAAACACCATCACATTGGGGATGACATTTCAATATATATGAATTTTGGAGGGATACAAACATTCAGTCCATAAAGCTGATGAAAAGCCAAAAACTATTATTTCTGGCAACAACTTTTCCATGCACATTATTAGGGGATAGTTGTCCTTTTCCCGGTCTGGTTTCAGCCCCCCTCTCTGCACTGCATGGCCTCCTCATGTTGACCCAAGAGAGAGAAGCACATTAACTCCTGCATTACTTAGCGTTGCTATAGGGTGATAGTTGTCTCATGGCTCTAAAAGGGCAAAATAATTTACTATTTTCTTATTGGAACAAAGCTTCAAAATAATGTGTTTATTTTTAATCTGTGTTACTTAATAAATGGAAATATTAATGTGCTATGCACTTCTGAGGTACAAATGAACAGATTTTATATTTAGAAGTTTCCCACCTGTGTTCATTTGCTGTTCCTATTTAAAGGAATTTTAAAAATTGCTAAACCACATGGCACAGAGGCAATACTATACAGAGAACAGCTGAGTAATTATCAGGGAACAATAGCTCTCGTCACACGGACTGTCTTTCTGGATTTGAGAAAAGAACAAAACTTCAATGAGAGTCCAATCTGTAAAAGTGCAGTAAATCACAAATGCTACGCATCTATCCTTGATCGTTTGCGTAGGTAATAACCATCATTAAAGGAAATTTCATGAACAAAATTGTCTTCTCATTAAGATTCAAATTACGATGGAAAATTACCTCTGATTTATCTAAAATATGAGTGAAGTTTTGCTTGTAGTCTATATACAGCATCAGTAGCTTACTCTAGTCCCTTGTTACAAGCAAGGTTAAAGGACATTTGAAAAGGGTAGCTGAATACTAGCAGAATGGTGATTTTTTTCCTCTAATGTGAATTGAGGCTAATTCTCTAATTCTTTAATTTTTTTGTATAAGATGGCATTTTCTTAATTAAGAAAAAAATCACAGAATCACTAACTATTCAAAGCTCATAGAGAAATTAGGATTTTGTGCCTTCTTCTCATTTTGAGGAACAGGAATCAGGTTAATGTCCCATCCAGGGTATCCCAAGTAGACCAGTAGACTCAACTCTCACAAGCAGGAGCCAGTCCCAGACACTTTCCAACATGAATGCGAAGAGAGAACATATGCACATTTTCCTTCTCAAGTCCATTGCCTCTGCCCTTATTTAAGTTCTCATCGTCTATCGCTGGATATAGTTTATATTCAGTCCTTTATGTTATGTGGCATCATGCCAACAGCACAATAGAAAATTGTGTTGGTTTGTTAGCAAAAGTTTATCTTTATCCTTTCTTAATAAAAACCACTGAACTATCATTAAATACCAAGACTCTCTGTAAGGAAAACCACTTTTGTGATGTATTTCAGTACTCAACAAATGTTTAGGACAATGAATCTATCAGTTTTTTAAAAGTTTTTTTTGAGAGAGAATGAAATGGTTTGCTTACATTTCCCTATTTCAATGCATTCTCCACAGTTTCCAGCTGTCTTTTCAAAATATGTATCTATTTACGTCATTGCCCTCTGCAAAAACTCTCCCCTGTTTCAGTGGGTAAACATCTGAAGCCCTCAGGATGACGTCAGCAAGGACCCACATAATTAGGCTCCAACATTCTACATAGCACACAGATCGTGGTAAGAGCACAGACTCAAGGTGAATATTTAGAAAATCAAGGATGGATCAACATGAAGTTGGAACAACTACTGAAGTGTAGTTAGATTTCATTTATTTCTTTTGTCACTTTTTTTATAAAAGCTTATATAATAGTAATTCTAGCATTGCCCTTCAGTGCATTCACAATGTGATCTCAGACTGCAGTCCAACTTGTATTAAAATTTGTTTTAAAATGCAGAATTCATATCATTTACACACTTTTGTGGACCATTGTTTTATTTTTCAAGTGTATCTGAACCCTTCAGCTGGGTACAAGTGTCAGAATTAGTTGGTTCCCTTTAAAGTTATTGCAGAAAATTTTTAAAAAGTAAAAATAAACAAAAGGAAACAGAAACTAGAGTTAGAACAGAGGCATGAACTTGAAATTAGATCTAGATCTGGGTGAGGTTTAGTATAATTTTAAATTAGGTCATATTGGTATCACTTCCAGTGGTAATTAAGTTTTTCTGACAGTGTAAAATCTGGTTGACTTTTTATTGGATTTCCTACCTGGTTCTATATTGCTGAGATAGACACTATTTGATCCTTAATCATTGTTTTCTTTAGTTTGATAGTCGGGTACCATTATGTGAACAGTAATTTTCTTCTGTTGATGTGTGGGTAGACTTTCTCATATTACTCTGTATCTAAAGGAAGATAAGATATTCTTTTTATTTCCTTTCATGGGGTTGCCTGTCTTTGGCTCCATCCTCCCACAGATCAGGAGATTGGGCTCTCTGAACTCCATTTTAAAGTTTTCATAGCCATCGGGGCTAAAACAAAATACACAGATACATAAATAATTAAGGCGATAGCCAAATTGGCTTGGTTTTGGCTTTGGACAAATGTCTGTGATTTGTCTGACATCCCAGAGAGCACTTCCATTGAGGCCTATGACATATGTTGAAGAGGTCCACTAAATACTTCCAACGTCATAGTTCCACTGTCATCAATTGTACACTGAATATGGGAAATGCTCTCTCTCTTACCTATGTATTACTCCAGAGACGTGAGAAGTAATCTAATAAAATATTCACTCCAACAGAGTAAAAAAACAGAGGTGTAAATTCTCTAATTTCTAGGACTGTAGATATTGAACCTAGCTTTATGAAATAAGAGAAAAAACTCTGCTATCACATTATACCATATTCTATAAAACAAGGTCTGTCGAATAAGTTGTGTAAAAGTTTAAAACTACTCAGATGGTATATTAATTAGTCTGTTAGGGCTGCCATAATGCAATACCATACACTGGAAGGCTTAACCAATGGAAATTTATTTTCTCATATTTCTGGATGCTGAAAGTCCAAGCCCAAGGTGTCAGCAGGTTTGATTTCTCCTGGGGCCTCTCTCCCTGGCTTGTAGATGGTGCCTTCTCACTGTGTTCTTACATGGTCTTTCCTCTGTGTGCACGTCCCTGGCATCTCCCCATGCATCCAAATTTCCTCTCCTTATAAGAATACCAGTCATTCTGGATTAGGGCCCACCCTAATTGCCTCATTTTAACTTAATTATCTCTTTAAAGGTCCTATCTCCAAATACAGTCACATTCTAAGGTGCAGGGGGATAGAGCCTCAGTATATGAATTTATGAAAGAGAATGATTCAGTCTATAACAGGTGGATCACCTGAAATCATTCTGATCTCTCTCTTTCATGCACAATCCTATTCTCTTCCAACTCTGCTGGCCTTCTTTCTGAGGCAAACCCAACTATCTATGGGTCCAAATATTGATAGCCCCTAAGAGGTCTACGGTGGCAAGTGGCCCCAATGGCTCTGTTTTAGGTCTAAGTTGGTCCCAATCTGAATAGAGTTGACTTTTCATACACCATTTCCCACATCCTGTGTTTTTACCAGATTTCATCACAGAAGAGCCTAAAATCCTTTTCTCCAAGATCCTGCAAACCAAACTATGCATTTTTGATTGAATATGCACTCAGGTTGATCACTGGCAGCCTTAGGAGTCTTGGCCAGTGTTCTTAAAATGACCATGAACCCAGACCATAGATACATCAATCTTCCTAAGTTTGTAAGATCTGAGTTTGACTTGGCTGTAGTGACATTAATTTGTATGTGATTCTGACTCTCTGGTTGCAGTCTGAGTCTGATCTTCTGGCAGAATTATCTCATGGTTGGATTTTGAGTTATTTATGCATTGGATATTGTCATTCAATATTGACTAAATATATTTTGTTTAACATGGAATCCAGAAATAACCCAGTTATAGGTTAAATATTTTTATAGGAGAGGAGAGTATCAAGACTATAAATATTAATAAACTACATTATCTTTGCTTCATTGGCTGTTCCTGTTCTTTGGATAATTCCTCTACATTTCTAATCCAACATTGGTTAGAGAGCTTGGGGATCATAAATAATTCAAATAATTACAGAAAATAAGAGTTTATTTCGAGTGTTCTGTATCAAGAAGCAATGTGCTAAAGAAACACAATGAGAAAATGTGCTGCTGTTTCATTTGTGAAACAAATAGAAATTCATTTACATTCATTCTTTAAACATCTGAATTCTCAACACAAATGACAAGACTCTTGTCCCATTAGAAAAACAATGTAGTTTCTTTAATAATTAGAATTATAATTGGGTAATATGCTTAATATATATTTACCAATATGAGAAGTTAGAAAATACACCATAATACACATTGCTCACACATTCATTTTCAAAATTAATTCATTCTAGAACAAGCAATTATCAGTAATGACAATTATGTACATGACAACTCAAATGATCCAATTTCATGTGATAATATCTTCCAAGAAACTAATAAAATATGAATAGCAAAAATAATCTAAGGTAAATGAATGAAAAGTGTATTTTTAAAGTGCTCTCGTAATTAGCTATAATATAATTGTTTGAAACTGCCATGTTTTTCTCAAGTTGGAAGTTACTGTTGCATAGATAAGGGACTTCATAGCTGAATGGAACCTGGATAAATTATAAATGGCAGCCTTTTAATTTGTGTTATTTAATTCACAGCTTCAAAATTTTCCAAAGGAACAAATGAAATTACATTTTCTACATGGTAAGATGAGTGTCACTTTTATTTTAGTTTGTCATGGAAACATTCTCTTTATTGCAAGAATCATTCATTCCATTTTAAGTAAAATTGGGGAATATATAGGGCTACTTAAAAGTGTTTGAACACAATCTTTTTAGAATTTTATTTGCTGTCAATTAAACATTCTTACTTAATTGAGAAACAAACATGAACAGTATATTTTTTCATTTCCAAAGTTTTCTAATGGTCTGAGAAAGAAGGTGGAATTTGGAGGCCTTCAAGGAAGGTTAGTGGAGAATTGATGATTGAATCTATTTCCTGCTCTTCATTAATATTTTCATCAAACTCTTGATAAAATAGCTCTTTTGGAGCTGATTTTCCCTGTGTGCCTTAAAGATAGTATATACAGAATAAATCCTTGAATTTACTAGAATTTATTAGAATTCTATAATATATAAAGAGATTAGAAGAGATTAGAAGTGCATGTCTCTAGTACAAGTTTTGACATAGTCTACAAAGGAAAAATGTCTTAGCTATAAAGTGATATAATTTTAGAGTTAAAAGGAAACTGTTGACTTAAAAGGCAGTTACCTTAATTTCCCATTCTTGTGCTGATTTATTCATTTATTTAGCCAATGTGTATTAGGTCCCGGCAGGTGTGGTGCTGGGCTTGGGAGCACAGAGATGAGTGGAAGAAGAGCCAGCATCTAAGAAGCTCGAGCGAAACACATGGGGCCAGGCTTTAAAGGGGCACCGTTCCCGGGGAGAGAACCAACCGTGTACTACTGGATGGTCAAACGTGCACCTCCTAAGGTGACGCCCCCTGCCCCGACTTACCCAAGATGGAGGGGCTGGCTCAGGAAGCCACTTAGGGAAACCTGCGCTCCGCAGGCCCCGGGCAACAGATGGGTGAGGCCAGACACAGCGTGGCTGAGGCGTGATCAGAACCCTTAGCTTTTGCTGAATTTACTGCGTTACACAAGAACTTTCTTCTTGGGCATAACACCTGCTGTGACGTTCATATTTTGCACAGTAAATGTCTTAAATACCTCCTGTTAGGTCCCTGTGCTCTGCACTCTGACACACAGAAACTCTGCCTCGCAAAGCCTTGGGCTACTATGTGACAGTAGTCTCTTTCCTTTGCACTGTTTATAGTTTTCTTTCATAGACTTTTCTCCAACGTCTGTGTCTTTGATTCTTGTTTACATAACAACCTCACCCAACTCCCACTTCCCCCTGAAACCCTGTCCTGGCCTCCCCACTCCTCTCTGTGCTCCAGGCCCCTGGAGTCTCACAGCCCCGTGGCCACCCTGTGCCATGTGTGCCACCTTATGGGCTCCTGTTTCCGGAACACCTCCTCCTCGTCTCTTTCCCCAAGTCCCCTTCACACCCCACTTCCTTCAGTCTGGTTCCCTCACTGTTCACACCACATTGCCACGCACAGATTGTTAAGCATCAGTCAGGCTAAAAATAAAAATAAACCTAGTTTTATTGGATTTCAACACTACACTCTATGCTCGGCTGTAGAGGGTCCGTTCTCCTGGGGCCCTGTATCTGACACCAGATAATAGAGTCTATAGTACTGTCCAAGAACAAAATTTCAAGAAATTGAGTTTTAAAGATCTAATTGGCTTTTATTAGTGATTCATGAATTGGGTGACATTCCATCTGTGGAACATAAAGGCGTTCTGCAGAGCTGAGCAGAGGGGTGGGCTTTATAAGAGGCAAAGACTGAAGAAAGGAGAAAGAAGGAACAAAAAGTGGATTGGATATTTCAAAGTTCCCTTTATGAGTTAGACCACAGGGGACTTGTTTATCATGCAGGCTCAAGTTGACTGGGCCCCTCTCAACTGGTTTTTGTGAATCTGCTGTGTTTTCTTTTCTTTTTTTTTTTAAACTGGCTTGTTTTTAAGTTTAATTATCTAACGCCTAGCATGACTGACTCCATTCCAGTAGAGTCTGGTCTGTGGGGTCTTATGCAGAAGCTTAGTCTAAAACAATGGCCTTTCATGAATTTTATTTGACAATTTCCTCCTTTTGACCAGACTCTCAGCCTGCATTGAGAGATTTAGATTTGATCCAAATCTATGGCACTAGCACTATTCTCAGTCGTCATTACAGCTGGGTCATCTTTGTCTTAGCGTGGAACTCAGAAGTCACAGTGTCGGGCTTGTGGAAGAAATATTCCTGTTGTTGTTCACCTTGTTTTTGTTGCTCTAATCACAGTGAGACCATCTGGTATATCATTGATGGCAACAAACAGGCATTTAAGACCCTTGAGAGAATGCACCAAGGAGATTACAGTGAGGACTGTTGGGAGGATATACCAAGAGATTGCAGTATGCTTCTTAGCTGAGGCCCCTGCAAACCAAACCAGCTAAAATAAACAAAAGAAAACCCCAAAGGTTAATGGCTACGACAAACTATAAACTTGGTCTCTGAGTCCAGAGGGCAGTTAGTTGACAAGATATCTAGACTTGAGCTCAAAGCATATTTTCCTGGTTTGAGGTTTGGCTGTCTCTGGTTATGGTATCGGGCATTCTGGTCAACTCCCCAAGCCATCCACACATCAGGTGTGAGGGTAGGCTCCTGAAATTTACATCAATTTGTCCTGCTTCAGCTTATAGGGCTTTAAGAAAAGAATAGTCTTTGTCCTTAGTGATTCCAAGTCAGGAAGGTGAACAAAAATTGGAAACATGGGTATGGAAAGACACATCCAGATATTGGAGGAAACCAGAAGAATTTAGGATCCAGCCTTGTCTACAGACAGATAATAGAAACCTCAAAAACAATTAACAGAGCTACAATCTAAGAACTGGTGTATTATAGTTTTCTTCTGAAGCATAATTTTTCTCTCTGTAGCTGCCCCATTTTTGCCAAAGATAATCACCATAAGATTGATTCATTTGTAAAATAAGTCTAGTCTCATTAAACTGGCCTGATGATTTACGTAAGTGCAGCAAGAATAGTCACTGACCATATATAGGATCTTTCTAGGCTAGTCTTGCTGGAACTTCTGATGGGGTATCCCAGATTAGACTTTTAACAGTCTCTTGAGACCAGGAGGCCAAGCTAAGGGCTCACCATCAGACTTTGCCCACAATATCTATAAATGTGGATGATTCTTCTCTTTTTGAGACCCCCAAAATGTTTTAAGGTCCTGGACATTCTTTTCGTAACACTGCTAAACCCTTAAAGCCAGATGTTCTACATACATTCTCAAAGATGGCATTCCAGTCAAAGCCTTGGTGATATAACCAGTGTTTCCTATTGTGTCCTTTTATAAAGAAAACAAATTCTTATTGAACTTGGCAAATAACTATATTGCTATGAAACTAAAAATAGGTGCTAATAGTTTTTGAATTCTGGAAGCATCATGTAGACATAAAAAGTAATTGTTTCAATTTTGTTTACAATGCTATAATTTGGCAAATTATTGTAAGCTATAGATAATTTAAGAGAAAAGAAAAAGATTCCCTTTAATCTGAAAAACAAAACATTAAAGAACCAGCAAATTTTCAAATAAAAAGGCTGTAATAACCTGGAATTCTTCCTCATCAGTTCATTCAGTCCCATGTGGTTACTTCTGATTCTGCTTGATCTTGGTTACCTGTTTCATGAACCTATGGACTGATCAGTTTATTCATCAGAATTCTGGAAATTCTTACCCAGTCTAATGGTATAATCTTAAAGTTATCAGAAACTTGTACATTTCAGAGCCCTTTAAATCTGTGGTCCCCAACCCCCAGGTCATAGACTGGTACTGGCCTGTGGCCTGTTGGGAACCAGGCCACACAGCAGGAGGCGAATGGTGTGGGCAAGCGAGCAAAGCTTCATCTGTATTTACAGCCGCTCCCCAGCGCTCATATCACCGCCTGAGCTCTGCCTCCTGTCAGATCAGTGGCAGCATTAGATTCTCATAGGAGCATGAACCCTACTGTAAACCACCCACGCAAGGGATCTAGGTTGTGGCTCCTTATGAGAATCTAATGCCTGATGATCTGAAGCTCGGTGTTTGTGATGATCTGAGTGGAGCTGAGGTGGTGATGCTAGTGCTGGGGAGCAGCTGCAAATACAGATTATCATTAGCAGAGAGGTTTGACTGCACAATAAATGTAATGCGCTGGAATCATCCCTAAACCATCCCCTCTCCCCACCCCGCCATCTTCCATGAAACTGGTCCCTGGTGCCAAAAAGTTTGGGGACCACTTCTTTAAATGAATCTCCTTGAAGATGAAACACTTCAGGATGACAGTGGTTGCAGAAGCTTTCAGGGAACTACTAGAGCAAAACAATCAACTGTTTTGTGGATGACGAGACTTAAAATGTCCATAGTAAAAATATGATGAGATTTCATTATAATAATGATGCCAGTGACAAGGAAATTTGGTTATTTCTGTGGCACACAGGCATACAACATTTAAACACAATAACTGAAATTATCACTGATATACAAGGAGATTTAAGATTTCTAGGAATTTTATACAATTTCTGGAATATTCATATCAATAACATACCCACAGAAAAAACTTAAAGGTTTAGTATTACTTATTATTTGACAATGCTTCCTATATAATTTAATATATTAAATAAGCCTAATTAGTTTAATATTTCTCTTTTGCAAAGTGAGAGAAAACTCCTTTGAGACTTTTTTGTGTGTGAATTTGTTTTTATTGGGGTATAGGACATGGATGGGAAACGTCACCATGGGGTATGACATGGCCCTTCTCACAGGGAATGTCCATTCTCATCTTCCTGGAGTGCGCTGTGGAGCTTTTTCTTCTTGGAGCTGCTCTTGCCGCCAGCGCCTCTTCAGGCCCACTGCTTACTGTCCCCTCCTTGGAAGAGAATTTCCTCTTTTTCTTGGAGACGTTCTTGTTTCCTGCTTCTTAGGGATCACTAACTGCTTCCTCCTTAGGTGAAGATTCCTTCCTCTGGGGACGATTTGTCCTGCCAGTGGCCTCCTCAAGATCACTACTGACCAACTCCTTCTTGGAAAAAGGTGTTTTTTTTCTTGGGTTTGGAGACAGACAGATGGATGGTCTTCCATTCCATTCTCTCGAAGAAGCTCCTGGGGCTTTTCCTTTTTCTTCTTTCTGGGTTTTTCAACTGTCTTGTCACATGCCTCCAGGGCACTGTGGCTGTTTTCTGAAGACACCAGGGCAAGCGCAGCCAGCTGTTTCTCTTCCTTCTTCAGGTGTTTCTTCTCCTGTTTCTTGGTTTCCTAGTAATCTCAGCAGCCACCTCCCCTGCCTGAACTGTTGCTTCCTTCCTGCCATCTAGATTCTGTCGTGGACTCTCTCCAGTCTCATAGAAGGACAGCTGGTCCTCAACTTGTTCTCAAAGCTTCTCCCCAAATACACTCGTGGGCACCTGAAGGAAGTGATCATTCGTGGGGCAATACTGCATCTGTTTGCCAGGTGTTGGGAGAGGCAGCCTTTCTTCTTGGCAGCTGTTCGGCCAATAAAGGTGGGGTGGAAAATGAGTCCGGATTTTGGTGTGTTACCCTTGTCTTCAGGGCTCTGAACAGGATCTGCTGTGTGGATGCTGGGTACCTGGCCAGGCTGGGGAGGCAGCCAGCACGAGGGCTGAGATGTGCGCCTGCCACTTCCCAGTTAGGGCCGACAGGCTGGAGGCTACTTGGCTCATCTTGGAGCGCAGGCAGATGTGTAGGCTCTGGGGGTGCTCTGACAAAGACACCATGATGGAGAAGCTCTCGGTGTTTGTCAAGCCAAATGGCAGACATGTCCATGCCCATGGAGGACCATGAGGCATCCAGAATAGCCTTCGCCTTGGCCCCAACCATCATCAGCTCCTCCAGCTTCTCCAGCTTTTCCTCATTCAGCTCCCTTCCATTTGCAATAAACTGGGCAAGGAGGTAGCATGTGGCATTGCTGCTGATCTTCACCAGCTCCAGAAAGTGACACCATACCACTTTTTGACACGCACAGAGAAGGTATTGATGTCTTTATCCAGTTGGTCCAGGAGACTAATAGACTGCATGGTCATACTGTCCACCTGGTTCACATTAAACTTAACTTTGGCCCGAGAATAGCTGTGTCCCAGCCCCAGTCGGACTTTACAAGCTGACAGATGGATCAGAGCCTTCACCACATTATGGAAGTGCGGATGAACTCCTTGGAGGATCTCGGCCATCACGCCTCCAGTCTGTGCCCTAATGCCTCTTATGTCACAGCACCAACTTTGGGTGCCCTGTCCCCAAGAGTACTTTCTTCTTTCTGGAGGGCAGGTGTGTCTCCAAGAGCAGACAGAGGTCCTCATGAACAACACCTTTAGACACCACACTGGCATCTTCCAAGGCAACCTGGGATGAGGCAAAGGGACAGAAGACCACTAGGCGAACGCAGCTGTGGAATTTGCCAGGTTGAGCATGCAGTTCTCCACCTGTGGCAGCGGCAGACTGAGCTCCTCCACCACCTTCAGTGCCGACAGTGGACAACTGAGCGCACGCTCAGACAGCACGTGCAACAGTGCCAAGGCGCCCACCCTCTGTGTGGCTCACACTCCCTTGAGACATTGAAGGGGCTCTTCGGAACATCTTCAAAGTAGTTAGATGTCAAAAAGATTTAGTTTAGAATTTTGAGAAGTTTGTCAAAAATATCAAAGGTTTGAGACACTTGATCAAATAGGATCCCAGGTCATTGTGGAACAATATTCATTTAACCAGAGTGATAATTAAAAGACTTCAAGGAAAATATAGAAAGTTACATAGTTATAAAAAAAAAATTTTAGTACAGTGGATAAAATTTTCTTATCAAATATCTGATAAGAGACAACATGAAACACAGGAAATTATTTTGTAAGACAAAAAAATCTTTGTTTTCAAGGCATATCACTTAAAGGATTTTTTTTTTTTTTTTTTTTTTTGAGACAGTCTCACTCTGTTGCCCGGGCTAGAGTGAGTGTCGTGGCGTCAGCCTAGCTCACAGCAACCTCAAACTCCTGGGCTTAAGCAATCCTCCTGCCTCAGCCTCCTGAGTAGCTGGGACTACAGGCACGTGCCACCATGCCTGGCTAATTTTCTCTCTCTCTCTCTCTCTCTCTCTCTCTCTCTCTCTCTCTATATATATATATATATATATATATATATTTTTTTTTTTAGCTGTCCATATAATTTCTTTCTATTTTTAGTAGAGATGGGGTCTCATTCTTGCTCAAGCTGGTCTCAAACTCCTGACCTCCAGCGATCTACCCACCTCGGCCTCCCAGGGTGCTAGGATTACAGGCATGAGCCACCGCGCCCAGCCACTTAAAGGATTTTAAAAAATCTTTTAAGAAAGGTCGGTGCTCCAAGAAAACTTTGTCCTTTTAACAGACATAATATCAACTTCTAGGTTTGTAACAATATACTTCTGACAGTAAGGCTCATTTTTAAAACCCTTAGATGCCTAGGTGTATAGAGAGATATGTGAATATCTAATCTCAGGTCTTCCAAATTGTTACTTTCAATTAATAATTCTCTTGGAAGAAACCTAATGATTGTGGCAACTACCTCAAATCTTTTATGAAAATACAAAGAGAAGCATTTATACAAAAATATTACAGACATATTTGAATATTATCTATTTATGTAAAGACAGACATTTATGTAAACTATTATAGACAGGTTTTTGCCACCTGTGATCATTTTGATTGCCCTGGCTAAATAAAACATATTGGTTGGGGTTACATGGCATCCCAAATGGGTACTTAATTAAGAGAAGGAAATAAAGAAGCATAAAGCTCACCACATGGTACACGGTTGGAGCCAGCACTTTTTGGTTATCATTAAGGTCAAATGAGACAAAACCCACACTCAGGATGACGAGTTGTTGCAGGTCCTAGAATGCCAAGAGATTTAGCCCTCAGGGACTTCCTTTCTGTCAGTAGCCCTCGATAATCAATCAAGAAATTGGTTAACATGTATTTGGGAAAAGCAAGAAACAGAATATCCTTTAGAAACTTCAATGCTGGGGGGAAAATGGTTAAAGAATGTATTTGGTTGTGTTTTTACCCACAGGGAGTTATTCTTGTTTTTCCTACTTGGCTGAATGTTGCTAAAGGACAGAGAATTCCTTGTTTTCACAACATGCACACTAGACCTGTACATCTCAGATAGAATCTGTTTGGCAAGAATTTTGCACTGCATCGAGATACCTCTTCTCTTGGTCAGAGTTATAATTGTTCATAAAATCTGTGTACTAAAATAAATAAATAATACAGATTAAACAATCACAGCAGAGGAAGCTCTTAGTAATTTTCAAGTGAAAACAATGAGGAGGCATGTTATGCAGCATGTTATTGAGTTCAAATACCTATCAAACTATGTCCAAAGTACAGGTAATAAACACACATTAGAGTTCAATATGATAGCTTAGGTGTCATTTAGATGTAAACGTGATGCTTGAATAAAATCTGGGAATAGTTATTAAGGAAACAAAAATGGTAGGCAAAGATTATTATGTTGGTAGAGCTTTTTATAGTCAAACATCTTTTACATACATTATCATCACGTCTCATCTTCAATCATTCTTAGAGGAAATCAAAGAAGCATCATAATTTGCATTTTAAAGATGAGGGAAGTGAAGATGAGAGGTGTAGGTTTTCAAAGAGCACACCACTGCTAAGTGTTAATCCCTAAAATCTTCATCCATTGCCATATAGGAACCCAGAAGGCACATCTCTGATGGGAACCATGCTTTTCAAGGTAGAATCGTAGCATCCAGGATTTGAGTAAGTGGAGGGAACAGAGAAGTGCTATCAAGCAGGGATATACCAAAGGCCACTGTGAGGTAGAAATTACAATTTATAAATTCACTGATTCCTACAAGCAGGGTGGATGTGTTTTCTTCATAGCAGTTATGCAGTTGGCAGAGAGAAAGTAGAGCAATATTAGGGAACTCCACTCAGATATCACTAGGCGAACTTGAAAGTGACCATGTAATGGAGATCATGTTAACCAGGCAGAAATGAACTATGCCTGGGCAGATCAATATTTTAGATTCAAAGATGTTCAAAGAAGAGACATAAGACCATATTCCAGGAGCCATGCAAAGTCATATAGTGTAAACTTAATTAATGTATTGAATTGAATCACTGAGTGAGTTGATACAGTTTTACTGATTGACAAAATCCTCTTCCTCTACAAGCTACTGCTCAAGGAAATGGAAGGTATATCCTAACTGCCTTATTCAATGTCTAGTTAAGCTTTTATATTATTTAACTTATCCTTGAATATGTTTCTGTACCTATCTCTGGTTGAGACAAATCAAATTGAGGAGTATATTTTCCACACTTCTTATTGGCCTGTAGTTTGATTATTTTTAAAGATTTATTTATTTATATGTGAAATGAAAATACCTTGTCTCAACTTTCAGAAATGGGGAAGGGGGAGAGCTATTGTATTGGTCAGGATTCTCAATCCAAACATATATATGAAGGGAAAGAGAGGGAGATTTTACGAAGCCGGCTCATGCAATTATGGAGCCTGACAAAATATGCAGGCTGGCTGGAGCTTCCTAAGAGCTGAGGTTGCAGTTTTGAAAATGAAGGCTGGAAACAGGCGGAATTTCTATGTTGTACTTTGGAGGCAGAATTCCTTCCTTTTTGTGGGAACTTAGTCTTTGTTTTTGAGGCCTTCAAGTGATGAAATGAGGCACACCAATGTTATGGAGGATAATCTGTTTTACTCAAAAGTCTACTGATTTAAATGTCAATCACATCTAAAAATACCTTCACAGCAACACCTAGACTCTTGCTGGACAAAACAACTGGGTGCCATGGCTAGCCAAGTTGACATATAAAATTAATCATCATACCCTTAAAAAGAAGAAGTATATGTTATATTTTATATTCTTTATTTCATTTTGTTCTCAACTCACAAAAACCACCTGTCACCTTTCTAAGTCACACAAACATAATGGCAAGAGTTAGGCATTGGTAGTCATTGTTTATGTTGACTTGAATGCATCGGACAGCTTGTGAAACAAGGCACCAATTTTAGGACAGAAAAGGGATGGTAAAGCCTTCGTACAGGAACCTGACCTTCTTTTCTATTTGTTTGTTTTACACATTAGGATAAGTTTCCTTACTTATATGTTTATAATGTGCAGCTATCTAAGAGCTAAGGAAAATCCATTGCACCAGCCATGGTCCTTAGTTCCCACTTTGCTTCACATTTCATAATAACAATGTAGCATCGTACTTAATACTATTTCTGTATGTTTATATGTGTATAGAGAGCCTTATAAACTTTTCTGATCATGCTTCACAGTTGTAAACAGTTTTTGAACATGTACCTGAGTGTTGCTATATTGTGTTTGTAATTTATACACATCGTGCTCTACGTTATATACATCTGTGGTCCCAACCCCTGGGCATCGGACCAGTATCGGTCTGTGGCTTGTTAGGAACAAGGCCACACAGCAGGAGGTAAGCAGCGGACAAGCAAGGGAAGCTTCATGTGTAGGTACAGCCACTCCCCACCGCTCTCATCACCGCCTGAGCTCCGCCTTCTGCCAGATCACCAGCGGCATTAGATTCTCATAGGAGTGCAAAACCTGTGAACTGTGCATGTGAGGGATCTAGGTGGCAGCTCCTTATGAGAATCTAATGCCTGATGATCTGAGGGGGAACTGAGGCAGTGATGCTAGTGCTGGGGAGCAGCTGCAAATACAGATTATCATTAGCAGAGAGGTTTGACTGCACAGAGACTATATAATAAATCCATTGCTTGGAGACTCATATCAAAACCCTATCAGTGAGTGGCAAGTGACAATTAAGCTGCATCTAGTAGCAGGCTTTATAGTGGCAAGTGAGTTGATGTACTTCAATTGTACAGCTGCATCTGGTGGCAGGCTTTAAGTCAGAATCTGACACTGATTTTAGTCTGCACGTGGCCCATCCATGATTTTAGTTACCAGTTCTGTCTGCACCTCTTTCCTGCACTGTGCACTTGTCTTAGTCACAGTTTTGGTAAACCCACAAGCTAACACCAGCAAAAATGAGTAAAAAACAAACGTCTCTGGAGAGCTTCTTTTAAAAAGGGGAAAGACCCAATGACGAGAGAGCAGAGAACTCTAAGACTGCCAACAAAATGAAAGCTGCATTTAAAAGAAAATACCAAGGAGCCTACTTAAATTGCGGGTTCATTGCAACAGGTGATTCACATTCCCTAAGCCTGCTTTTTATGGTATGTGGGAACCGGCTATCCAACAAAGCCATGAAAACTTTGAAACTGCTTTGCCACATGGAGACCACGAACCCTGCATTAAAAGACAAGGCTTTGGAGTTTTTCAAAAGAAAAAAATGTGAACATGAGGAACAGAAGCAATCACTGAAGGCCACCACTTCATCAAATGTGTCTGCACTGAGAGCATCATTCTTAGTGGCTGACTGCGTTGCAAAGCTAAGAAGCCCTTTTCATTATTGGTGAAGAGCTGATCCTGACTGCTGTTAAGGACATTTGGTGTGAACTTTTAGGAGAGGCTGAAGTTTAAAAGGTGGCATGTGTTCCTCTTTCAGCTAGAACCATAGCTAGACGAATGATGAAATAGCAGAGGATACTGAGGCCCAATCGTTAGAGAGGATTAACGAGTCACTGTGGTTCCCAGTCCAGGTTGATGAGTCTACTGATGTTGACAACTAGGCAACAATGCTTGTTTTTGTGCGATATATTTTTCAGAAAGATGTGCATGAGGATATGTTATGTGCACTTTTGTTGTCAACCAACACCACAGCTGCAGAATAATTCAAGTCTTTGAATGATACATATCGGGGAAACTGAATTGGTCATTTTGTGTTGATATACGCATGGACGGAGTAGCTACCGTGACAGGACGGCTTTCTGGTTTCACTTCTGAATGTGATTCTATGCGCTGTGTCATCCACAGAGAAATGCTGGCCAGCCAAAAAATGTCACCTGAGCTAAACAACATTTTGCAGGATATGATTAAAATTACCAACCACATTGAAGTACATGCCCTTGATTCACATCTGTTCACGCAGCTCTGTGAGGAGATGGGCGCAGGGCACACGTCTTCTCTCATACACGGAAGCGGGACGGCTTTCCAAAGGCAGGTCACTGGCCAGAGTTTCTGAGTTACGACAGCCGCTCCAGAGGTTTCTTTTAGAAAAACAGTCACCACCGGCAACACATTTCAGTGACACAGAATGGTTCACAAAATTTGCTTACTTGTGTGACATATTCGACTTGCTCAATGAACTCAGTCTGTCACTTCAGGGGAGAAGGACAAGTTCAAGTCCACAGATAAAGTGGCTGCATTCAAACCCAAACTGGAATTTGGGGGTGACGAGTAAACATTGGGATTTTTTACATATTTCAAACATTAGCAGAGATTTTGAAAGAGATTGACCCAGGGCCTTCTTTCTCCCAGCTGGTGCATCATCACCTATCTCAGCTTTCAAAAGGGTTTGGACATGACTTCCCAACCACAAAAGACCCCCAAACTGGGAAGCAATGGATCTGAGACCCATTTGTGAATAAGCTATGTGAATCGACTTTGTCCAAGTAGAGGACTGATTGCTTGAGATCACAAATGACGGTGGCCTTAAAAGTATGTTTGAGACAACTTCAAATCTCCATACATTCTGGATTAAAGTCAAGGTGGAATATCCTGAGATTGCTGTAAAAGCACTGAAAAGCCTGCTTCCATTTCCAACATCCTATTTTTGTGAAGCAGGGTTTTCTGCAGCGGCAGCAACCAAAACATAATTATGGAGTAGACTGGACATCAGCAACACACTTTGGGTGTCACTGTTTCCCATCGCCCCCAGATGGGACCATCTAGTTGCAGGAAAACAAGCTCAGGGCTGCTACTCATTCTGCATTATGGTGAATTGTACAATTATTTCATTATATATTACAATGTAATAATGACAGAAATAAAGTGCACAATAAATGTACTGTGCTTGAATCATCCTGAAACCATGACCCCCACCTCCACCCACCGATCCTAGGAAAAATTGTCTTCCATGAAACTGGTCCCTGGTGCCAAAAAGGCTGGGGACTGCTGGATACATTATAAAACATATAAAAATAGAATAGAAAAGGATGAGAGGGAAATAAGCACAAATGGAGGCTCTGATATTTTTTCTTGCTCCCAGTGGATTGTCTTGAACACATCTAAGGGGAGGTTGCTCTTCCCTGGGTATTCACTGGTCTGGAGAACACACCTGCCAAACTGCACAGACTGTCCTCATTAGAGATGATTGAGGTGCACCACCTTGGAGTGCCAAGGCTATCTTCATTTTGTGACTTTTGTAAGAATTTTTTTAAAATATGAAGCTCATTGCACTGCCCTTTAAAAAGAATACAGCAAGTTAATCTAACCTTTTTAGGTGACTCATGGCTGTCAAGTTTTATGCAGGAGTTTCCAGAAGGCCCTTTGAGGCCAGGCTATTTGGTTCTTTGTTAAATGGATCCCACAGCTTTGCACTGCGGAGCCTCCTCCCTGTAGTTTCATCTCCTTAGTCACGATCTGGCCTTGGGATGGCATTTCCCAGCCTTCTCCAGAGGGCTTCCTCTCTGCCATCAGTAAAGAAACTGTAACAAATAGTTTTAAATTGTTATAAATAACATTACCACAGAAAAATAGAAAATGAATCATATTGACAGAACAGAATTAACTTTATTTTCAACAATCAACTCTAGTCTACCTGAAAAAAAAGTACACTGATTAGCAAAACCAAGACCCTGGAGATCAAGTTCTCATAGGAAATGAGAGAAAGTGGTGGAAATCCATGCAAATATCATGGGCTACATACTGTTTAAAAACAGTAAAAACAATTCTAAACATATGTCTTTTAAAAAACAAGCCCCATTCTGGACACTAAAATTCTTTGGTAGGTACCATTTTTCCTGATTCTTGCTTTTTGATTGTCCAAGAAAACCATGATCACATGGCAGATTTTCCCACAGATACAGATTTTTAAAGTTTCTTAGCACAGCTTTATTTGGGGGAAATTAAAGTCTTTTGCATTTACATATTCTCTGATTACAACTCTCTTCAAAATACTTGTGTAAATGCTGAGCCTTTCTCCTAATTATTGGATTTTGGGGGCCTGGCTTTTATCTAAATGTTGGGTGGGTATAGCTTGAATTAAGGTTCCTCCCTTGGGCATTTTGTCCTCAGACTCACCTATTCAATCTAGAGATCAGGGAAGGAATAATGACAGTTGTTCTGGTTTTTTCTTTAAGGAGAATGAAGTGAACCATGTATATCTTTACGGTCACAGATTTAAAAAATTTTGGTACATGGAGAAAAAGCTACATTATTTTCAAATCTTGACTCTCACAGATTTACTGCATAAAATTATTATGATTTCAAGTAGGATTTGGCACATTTTTCTGTAAATGACCAGAGAGTAAATATTTCAGGCTTTCCAGATAAGAAGTAAAATCAAGGATATTATATAACAATAGCAAAAACAAATTTCTACAGTTATTTTACTGGAGAACTTCAAATGTAATAATTAAGCACCATGTCTTTTACAATACAGGTCTATTAAAGAGAAGAATGGTACACCTTTATGTTTCACGTCACTTGGTTTCTGATTGCAAATGGTCATCTGGAAAACCGTGCCTTACCTCGAAGTTCACAAAAACACAGGCAGCCATATGACCTCTGCTCTGACGCAGTGATTCTCCACATTTTGTTGTTTGTAATTCTTGGGAAGACTGCCATGAATGCAGATATCTGAGTCCCAGTGAGAAGCTTTTGATTCCATTGGCTTGAAATAGAGCCCAGTAAGCTGCAATGCTAGAGAGCTGCTGTCCCATGGTGGCTTCACACCTGCTGTAAGGGACTGTGGTCAGAGTGAAACCTGAGACTGGCTTTGGGGTCTCTGGGAAGGGTCAGGAGGAGAGAGCAGATGTTCAGTTTTGGGTGTCTTGAGGTTGAAGTTTCAGGGTCACAGGTTAAATGGTATTTTCAGTTTGCTGCAGGACAAAAGCAGCTGGTTGGGACACCCTCACCGATGTTTCCACGTCCAGAAGTTTTACATCCACTGTTTTTCTCTCCAGTCGGGAAATTCTCCTTCACTTTCTGTTTCTGGCTGGTTGCAGTGGCAGAAGTTGAGCTTATTGGTGAGTGAGATGCTGTTATGTGCCAGTGTCAACGCCAGGCCCAGTTACGATTCCAAATTCTACACTCTGCTTTTCCACCATTCTCCAAAGCCATGTATGATCTAGTAGCAGGCAAATCCAGTAGTTTTTTTCTCGCTAAGTACCTAAAGTACAGGAAACTGCTAAAGTCTCTGGATAAAAAGATGAATTCCAAGTAGGTTCTAATCCACTTAAGGAGATACAATCTCTTCATGAGTCCCCACAAAACTAGGAGAATGTGACCGGTGCCACAGAGATGTAACTAAAAAGCTATGGAGTTCAATGGAATTGCAGGTGATATTACCTGCAATTAGGAGAATCTGGGAAGACTTTGTGGAGGAAGAGGCATTGGAATCAAGCCTTTAAAGAAGAATAGACTTTAGATACGTGAAGAAAGGAATGTGGGGAGCTGGTGCAAAGGGCACCATTTCAGGTAGGAAAATAACATGCAAAGACACAGAAGTAGGAAATACTGGATGCAGGCCAGCAAGTTCCTTAACTTGTGAGCATACAGGTCATATGAAAAGAAACAGCCGCAAAAAGATGAGGGATCGAGGCTGAGGACTTTGAAAACCAAGTAGATCTTTGAAGACTACAGAACTAGATGTTTCCCAGTGGAGACTTCCTGAAGAATGTAGGGGGGGGGAACACGAGAAGTCTTGTTCTTTAGGAAGATTAGTCTGGAAGCAAATTGCTGAAGGCCTGCAGCTGGGAAAGGGTGGTGTTTAAGAAGGGGGTAAGGAGGTCCTGGCTCCACCAGGCTGGGACACCTAGGAGGGAGCAGAGGGGCGGATGTCAATATATGGGACATGAAGTCTATGGAGTAGATGACACTGTATAGACTGGGACAAGAGTTAGTGAGAGAAAATGCCACAGTGTGTTGGGGTCATCAGCAGGTGATGATTGCAGAAGGAAAAGGACTGGTTTGGAAAGGGCAGTGTTCAGGTGCAACATCCCACCACTGCAAGTTCGAGGACCTGGGTCATAGCTAAATTCTATTTGCTTGGTAGAGATGGCCACGTTGGGCTAGAGCAGGTACAACACTGGGCACCTGGCAAGGCCTGCACCAGCCATGACAGTGAGGTGGGCCTTGCTGGACAGAGCAGCTTGGTCCTTCCTGAACATCATCTTTCTGGTCAGCAGGCAGGCCCCAGAGCCAGATGGCCTGCCTGGGAGTCCTGGATCCGCTGCTTGTTTGCTGTGAAACACCACGCAAGGCACTCAACCTCTCTAGACCTGTTTTCTCCTTGTAAAATGGGGATAATAACAATATGTACATCATAGGGATGGTGTGATAATTAGATGGGAATGCAAGTAAAGTGCTTGAAGCAGTGGCTGACACTTGTTGAGTTAGTAATTGCCATCATCATTTTATATTTGTGATGGTTAATTTTATGTGTCAGTTTGACTGGGCTAAAGGATACCCAGATAGCTGGTAAAACATTATTTCTGAATGTGTCTGTGAGGGTGTTTCCAGAAGAGCTTGACATTTGGATCAGTGGACTGAATAAAGAAGATCTGCCCTCACCAACGTGGACTCATATTATCCAATCTGTTGAGGGCCCACAGAGAACAAAAGTCAGCAGAAGGGTGAAAGGTGAATTCTCTCTTTTTTTTTTTTTTTTTGAGACAGAGTCTCACTCTGTTGCCCAGGCTAGAGTGCCATGGCATCAGCCTAGCTCACAATAACCTCAAACTCCTGGGCTCAAGGAATCCTCCTGCCTCAGCCTCCTGAGTAGCTGGTACTATAGGCCTGTGCCACCATGCCTGGCTAATTTTTTTTTCTATATATTTTTAGTTGTCCAGCTAAATTCTTTCTATTTTTTTTAGTAGAGACGGGGTCTTGCTCTTGCTCAGGCTGGTCTCAAACTCCTGAGCTCAAATGATCTGCCCTCCTCAGCCTCCCAGAGTGCTAGGATTACAGGTGTGAGCCACCGCACCTGGCTTCTCTCTCTCTTCTTGAGCTAGAACACCTCTTATCTCCAGAGCTCCAGGTTCTCAGGCCTCCAGTCTCGGACTGAACTACACCACCAGCTTTCCTGCTTCTCCAGCTAGTAGACAGCAGATCATGGAACTTCTTGGCTCCATAATTGCAGGAGCCAATTCTCATCATAAATCCCCTCTTCTATATCTATATCTATATCTATATCTATATCTATATCTATATCTATATCTATATCTATATCTACATCTATCTCTACCCTATTGGTTCTGTTTCTCTAGAAAACTCTTACTAATACAACTTTTAAGGCTTCATCCCTCACCTTTGAAGAAGTGACATCAATAATCAGTGTATTTATTTTAGAGATTAGTTACAAATATTGAGAGTTCCCATTTCATTTTTTTTTTTTTGAGATAGAGTCTCACTTTGTTGCCCAGGCTAGAGTGAGTGCCATGGCATCAGCCTAGCTCACAGCAACCTCAAACTCCTGGGCTTAAAGCAATCCTACTGCCTCAGCCTCCCGAGTAGCTGGGACTACAGGCATGCACCACCATGCCCAGCTAATTTTTTTCTATATATATTTTAGTTGGCCAGATCATTTCTTTCTATTTTTAGTAGAGGTGGGGTCTCACTCTTGCTCAGGCTGGTCTTGAACTCCTGACCTCGAGTGATCCACCTGCCTCGGCCTCCCAGAGTGCTAGGATTACAGGCGTGAGCCACCGTGCCTGGCCCATTTCTTGACTCAAATTAGAGTTTTCACACCTCTTCCTCATCTTTGGCAAGAAAGTGAGGTCACCATCCAAGGATCCCCCAATCTCCCCTCCTCTAGCTGTGCAACACCGTGGGAACATTTTTCCTACATTCCATCCCCCTTACACTGATTTAGTTCCCATTTATCTGGAATGTTCTGATGCTCAGTTTGGTCTAAAAACCACACTCAAAAAATCCATTTACCCAGAGGAGGGGACATTAAATGTGTGGTTTGGGATGTATTTGGATTGTGGTATAGATGCCAGAGATTAATCAGTGTTTTCAACACTGGACCTTATGGAATGGGATGGAACATTCTAATTAGTGCTTCTTTCAACATTATCGATGATACATGGTACATGATCTCTTCTCTCTTCCCAGACTGAATCTCAGAAGCCCTTAGCACTTCACTTATAAGCCCTTCTTTCCCTAGGTCATGATTCTATTTAGTGTTCAAAGTTTGAAATTTGTGGCCCCCAAGTAGATATTTGAAACTGACCTGGTTACATGCTTCTCTTAGAAACTTTAGCCATCTTTAATACCTCCTCATAGATGATTTTCAAAATATTTATTAAAAGCTTGAGTCCAATTCCTGAGTTTCTGAATCAGATTCTTCACTCTCTACATTTCAAGTTTCTACCATCAAATTTAATATGTCTACATCTAAACCCACCATCTTTCCCACAACCAGATTTGCTTCTTTTTTTTTTTTGAGACAGAGTCTCACTTTGTTGCCCAGGCTAGAGTGAGTGCTGTGGCATCAGCCTAGCTCACAGCAACCTCAAACTCCTGGGCTTAAGCTATCCTCCTGCCTCAGCCTCCCGAGTAGCTGGGACTACAGGCATGCGCCACCATGCCTGGCTAATTTTTTCTATATATATTTTTAGTTGGCCAGATAATTTATTTCTATTTTTAGTAGAGACGGGGTCTCACTCAGGCTGGTCTCGAATTCCTGACCTCGAGCGATCCACCCACCTTGGCCTCCCAGAGGGCTAGGATTACAGGCGTGAGCCACCGCGCCTGGCCCAGATTTGCTTCTGAGCTTCCAGATTTCAGTCAGTATGTGTCTCTACTTCATCATCTTGCCTGGCACAGGCAGCCCGTCTCTGTGCCTGCTGGGTCAGTCAGCTCAGGCTGCTATAAAAAAAACACCAGCGAATGGATGGCTTAAACAACAAACATTTATTTCTCACAGTTCTGGAGGCTGGGAAGTGCAAGGTCAAGGTTCTGGAAGATCTGGTGTGTCTGGTGATGTCCTGCTTCCTGGGTTGGAGACAGCCTCCTTCTTGCTGTGTCCTCACACGGAAAAGCAAGAGAGTGAAAGCAAGCTCTCTGGTCTCTCTTTTAATGCCATAATCCCATTAAGTCATGAGACCCTCACAGTTTCCCAAAGGCCCCATCTCCAAATACTGTCACACTGGGGGTTAGGGTTTGAACATAAATGTTCTGGGTGGCACACAGACATTCAGTCCATAACAACTGCCGATCATTCCCCAACAATCTCTCTCCAGTCTAGCACTTTGCTCAACCTAGTCTGCTTTTGTTTCTTTTTCAATATCCCATCACTTCATGCCTACAGTGTTCCAGAAACTGACTGGTTGTCATGCTTCCATTCTATTCATTCTGCGCTCTACACCACACGATCTTGCCAAGCGAAGGTGTTCAGGTAAACAAACTGGCCTGCCTTCGTCTGCTTGTGTTGCTATAAAGGAATATCTGAGGCCACGTAATTTATAAAGAGAAAATATTTATTTATCTTAAGATCCTGATATCTGGAAAAGTTTGAAATTAGGCATCTGGTGAAAGCCTCAGGCTGCTTCCAGTCATGGTAGAAGGTGAAGGGGAGCTGGCGTGTGCAGATCACATGGCGAGAGAGGAAGCTCTTTTCAACAACCAGCTCTTGTCAGAACTAATGGAGTGAGGATGGCACAAAGATATTTATTAGGGATCCACCCCCATGACACTCCTCCCATTAGGTCCCACCTCCACCACTGGGGATCATATTTCAACATGAGATTTGGAGGGTCAAAGAAACTAAGGTATAATATTGCCCACGTGTGCCCACTAGTGTGCCCACCATCCATGGAGAGGCAAAGCCTAGATGCCTTCAGCCCCACAGACACTGAAAGAGTCTCCATTTAGGGGACCTGATATCTTTAAGGCCGCTAGGACATAGCTTGGATGGGGTTCTGGCAGGTGTCCAGTGACAGAGGCTGGGTGGTGTAGAATTATGGGAAAATAATTTGGACTATATTCCCCCAGAGAGGAATTCGTAATACTGGGCAGTCTGTGAGCAGGTGGAAGCATAGCTGGGTCCTGCTTGGCTAGCTCATATTAGAAAGGATGGTGCCTTGGCTGCACATATAAATCATGGATGGAGCTTTTAAAAAATGCATATGCCTAAAAGAGTCTGAAAACGAAGGCCTGGGATGGGTCTAGAATCTTTGCATTTCTAAAAGCTCAGTGGGTGATTCTATACTGAAAACTGAACTTTAGTGTTTAGCTGCCCCTTTGGCCAGAAAATTGGTTCCCACAGTACTGTTCCAAGCCAGAGCTGGTGCTCTTTGGAGGGGGCAGAGGTTAAGGAAGAGGAGATGTGCAGATTTTCCCAAAGCCCATTTCCAGCACAAAGCAGCCTCCAGAGCTGCAGTCCCTACACGGTGGGATGGAGCCTTTCATCCTCTTTGTGCTATGTTGCTATGATTAGAGTTTAAGAGAAGGATTATTTGAAGAATGAGATTTCACAAGCCAGAGAGAAAACTCCTTCAGTCTTCATTCTGCACTGTCCTTGAAAGGGGCTAGTTGGAAAAAGGATACAGAGGGCAGCAGAGACTAGAAATGTGGGCAATGGGGCAGGCTATGGGTTAAATTGTGTCAAAACAGATGTGGCAGTCTTAATCCCAGTATCTATGAATGTGACCTTACTTGGAAATAGAGTCTTTGCAGATGTAATAAAGTTAAGAGGAGGTTAGTAGATTGGGTGCTACACCAATATAACTGGTGTACTTATAAAAGTGAAGAAGACAGAGACACACAGGGAGAAGGTGGCCATGTGACAGTGGAGATAGCATCTTTTTTATACAGATGAAAAAAAAAAATGAGGCTTAAAGAGGTTAAGTAAGTTGTTCTGAATCACATTGCTTGTAGGTGGCAGAACCTCCAGGCTCTAAGCCACTCCTCTGGGTGGCCATTGGATGTTCATGGAATTCATTCTGGTCTGTGGTTTTCAGGTCAGGATTCTATTGTGTGACTAATACTTGGAACATTGTATTGACTGATGATGTTTCAGTGTTTTTTTGAATCAGTAGATTTACACAAAGTAGCCATATATTAATATTTACTCTTCGGATTGTAACCTACTCCATTGAATTAGTTCCCTGTTGCTATTATAACAAATTACCACAAGGAAGGCTCCAGGCAAGAGTTCATTTCTTGCCACTTCCAGTGTGTGTTGGCTGTCAGCATTCCTTGGCCACATCTCTGAGAACCACACATCAGAGAACCACATCTCTGTTCTATCTTCACATTGCCTTGTCTGTGTCTGTCTTCTCCATGTGTCTATTTTACAAAAATACTTGCGGTTACATTTAGAACTCATGCAGATAATACAGGATAATCTCCCTCTCAACATGCTTGATTTAATCATATCTTTTGTTATGGAAGATGATATTCACAGGATCCAGGGATTAGGACATAGACATGTCATTTGGGGGCTACCATTCTATCCACTAATCCACCAAATGCAGAAATACTTTCTCATTAAACTCACAGTTCTATTTAATACATTATCTACTGCTACAAATTTCAGGCAATAATATACACAAGTTTTGTGCATAAGAACTTACCAATTGTGAGGATATCTGCTCATGTTTCCACCCATAATATGAGACACAGCCTTAGAATGAACTTAGTCTTTGCAGATATAAAATCCTTTTTATTTCCTTACGCACTATATTCTACAGTTCTCTGTTGCTACTTCTCTCTCACAAAACATGAAGCATTGGAGTAGAAAGGACTCATAAAAAGTAAACCAATCACTCAGTTTTACAAATGAGGCAACCAAAATCACACGACTCTAGTAGAGAGAGCTGCTGTAGAATTCAAGAGGTGTGACTCCCATCTCTCAGCCTTTTCTGATACATTCTATTTTTTTACCTTTAATCTAACACATCAAAGGTGTCATTCATTTATTTCTTCAATCAATGCATATTTTTTGAGAGCCCACTAAGTATGGGGCACTATGCCATGCTTATCTAGAATATATAAAAATGATAAAATTTTTCACTATTCAAAAATTGTTGGTTATTTGTCAGCTTACGTTCCAGTGTTCACTGCCTTGAGACATCCTATGCTTCTGTTTGACTGGTCAATTCTTTAAGGAGAGAGAAAGATGGGAAACCTAATAGAGGTTTTCTTGCTCCTCCATGGTTTCCCTTTTCTCCCCGCATTAGGAGCAGGATGTTTTCCTTATTCGGAAAACCACACAACTAAACACCTTCTCTTTTACCTGGTACCCACATTTCTGCCTCCTTACCAGGAGACAGACCAGAGCTCTGTCTTCACACAGGAAACTGCACATGAATCTACTGCCATAGGAGCAGGGGTTTGAGATGCCCCTTTCCCAGAAGTCATGAGAGATTTACTTAGAGTCATCTGTATTTTGTTCCTGACTCCACGTACAATTTACCCGCCATGTTGCGAGATGGCTGTTGGCTGATCAGAACAAGAGGATGTCAGTGGCTGTTCACAGGTCACGTGTGTTAGAAGTAATGACTGGGCCTAAGTAGCATAAGATCGGCTAGTTGATCTATGAATCCCAGACAAGTTTCCTATGGATATCAGCCTAGGAATTTCCCTGTGTATGTATTTCAAGAAATAAAAATAGGCAAGAACTGCTTCTTATGTTTGCTGTCTAAGATGGCAATAAATGATACAACTTGCTATGTTTGGGGGCCTAATAAGGTTCACTATTCTAGAAACAGGTTAAAGGTAAATATCAACAGATATTATGCACTCCCTGCAGAGTACCATGTTGTATCTACCTATTTATAGCTTCCTCCTTTAGACTCCTTAAGGACATGAATTTTGTCCTTCTCCTATCTGTTTCCTTTGGGCCTAACACAGGGCCTGGCCCCCAGGAAGCCCTCAATAAATGCTTACCATTGTCAAATTGAGTCCAGCTGTACTGGTGGACAGATATATGATGAGATCCTTCCCACTGATTATTTATTCTATTTTCACTGATTCTGGGGGAAATGCTAGTCTTGATCTGGGTATTTTTTCTTAATCTGAATGCTGCTAAAGTAGTCAAAGACTATGCCATACAAAAAGTAGTTATTTAGGACTAAATAGTTTACTCATTCTAATTCTTTTATCCATTGTTTTCCATTTTTTTTTTTACAGTTTGCCCCACTACTTGCAATATTATGGCTCTTTCTAAAAAAGACATCGAGAGTGTATATGTGCATGCACACATGGTGTATGTGTGTGTGCATGTGCATGCAGGGGGCTGTGTGTGAGCAGTGTGTGTGTGTGCACACATAAAAGGAATAGCAGCTACATTGGGATTTGCAAAAGACCTTATAACAACATTCCATCTTTAATTACCTTTCCATTTCTTTCTGATAAGAAGCAGTACCAGGATGAATTGGCTACAGTGGCTGAGGACGATTAATCATGTTTGATAGGAAGAATATGATGTCACCCATATGAGTTCATTGAATTGTGTTTATTTCAGGAGTCAGTACTGTGCTCCAGCACGATGCTCGAGAGCCCTGTGTCTCTCATGGGCAATACAAATTCAAATGTAGCCTCATCAGATGCTTTCTTAGAATCATCTAGTTAGACCACGTGAGGTGGCAGCATGTCACTAGGATAAATTACCTTTCTTCACAGAATACTCATATTATCTACCTAGTTAGAAAAATAATTGTAACTGTAGAGATAGCAGAAATCAATAACAAAAGTAATCATTGTCTCAGATCACTTATGGTGGACTCAGTATGTTTTTATTCATTACATCATGAGCAGAATGGAAAGATAGACCGAGCGGAGGAATTTGGAGGGAATGAAGATTTAAGAATGATTACATGGATTAATTTTCCCTCTTTTTTTAAAAAAAGAATTAAAATGTTTTAAATATACATAAAAGTGAATGAATTGTGTCCAACATATTGATAAATTTCACAAATGAAACGTCCATCCAACTAGCACCTGTATCAGAAAGCTGAATGCCACCAGCGTCCCAGACCTCTGCCTGGAGCCCTTTCTAAGTCACTATCCCCCAAACCCACCTCATAAGCACTGTCTTGACTTACAGCCCCATAAATTAATTTTGAGACTGGCAATATTTGGGGAGGATAAATGCAGGTAGAGTAAAAGGGTAAAAGAAGCATTCAGATCATTGAGGATCAAAAATTCTTCTAAAGAGGAAAAAATTCAGAAATAGTGAGTTTGTTTTGGTTTGGATGAAGTAGGAGGAATGGAAGGGGTAGGCAAAAGGAAAATAAATCTATATAAGGGTGGTATAAAATGAGTTTTTCAGAGGTCTCATTTAAAAATGTATAGTTTGGTTATTTTGGAAAGTAATTTTATAAGTACCTATGTGGCCTTCTTGATAGATTGTAAGTATTTCAAATGTGAAGATTGCTAGAGTCTGTTCATAGGAACTTTTCCAAAAAGCACTGGACAGTGCCAATATTTATTTAAAATCACAGAATGGTATATTAAATAAGGCCAGGGAGAAAACATTTAGGGATAGAGCGATATTATATGGAGAGAGCTATTTTAGATATTACATAGAGAGAGGTATCGAGTGCCAACAGTGGCTGGGCCACGAGACCTGTTCTCGACAGAGCACCTGAACACGAGTGCACCCTGGGATGTAGGTGCTGAGGGGAGGCTGCAGCTAGGGACCTTTCACAGGAGTGACTCCGGCAACTCTGCACCCTGGAATCTGAGGTTTAACTGTTATGAGATGTAAGCAATGATAAAAGTAAAAAGTTCAGAATGGGGAGTTTCAAAAAAGATTTGAAAACCAGCATCCTTGGCAAATGGAGTTTGGAAGGGATGGAGGCAGTAGGGTGAGGAGAGGGTTGGCCCAGAAGGTACACCCATAGCAGGTGTATGGAAACCACCGAGCTTGCCTGATAGGCATGAGGAAATACGAGGAGACTTGTGTGGGGGGACGTTGCGTATGTTCCTTGTTCCTTTTTCTTTAAAGAATATACTCAGGGCCTTTAAAGAGCTAACTAGCAGCAATATAATTGCACAATCAAATAGCAATACCTAAATTATTTTTGGGAATTGAATGCTCATTGGAAGCATTCTTGGCATTTATCTTAATGTAGTCTATTTACGACTTTTGTAAAACCAGTGTCAGTTAATGCAGTGCTTAAAAGTACCAAGCCAAACACAGCCCTCTGAAACTGCCCCCATGGTGCAAAAGAAACATATCTGCAGATGATTTAGCAAAAGAGCCGGTGTCATCTGATGACTCTCGCATTCTAGATCTCAGTGTCTGAGTAATAAACTTGTCAGACATGTTCTTTCCTTTATTCCAGCTCGTGTTTTATCTCCCGTAGTCAGGGAAGAAAATTATTGAGGGGAAATACAAGCAGTGCAACACGTGCTGCCAACCACAAAAGGCCCTGCCAAGTCCATAATCAATAATATGCCAATTTGGTTTTAAATGCCTGTCGTACCAATTGTGTTGAAAGGGTCTGAAAATGTATCTGGCTTTTCTGCACTATGGTGTGAATTATATGGGATGGTGGCAGTTGATTAGCAGTGGCGTATCAATGTGTCTAAGTCTCAAAGCAGAGGTTATGAGGCCAGACACATTCCCACCTGCAGATGTGCACCTGCACAGGATGTGTCCTTAGAATCAGTGGGAACATGGAGCTTAGGGAAGTCCGAAAGGAAAAAGACGGCACAATAGGGGAACATGTCTCAGAATCTGCAATTCCACATCTAAAAACATCACCTTATCTGTTAAAATTGATCAACAAGTGACAAGTGCAAATGCTCAAATATCAAAGTCTATTGGCTAGATTGATGGTAACATTGAGTCAGCATCTCCCTATTCAGAAAATGTTTGAAGATGGACTTCACACATAGAAATGTGCTGATGAAAATTTGAAATGGAAATTGTGTCTTAAAACCAGTTCAGGAGTTCGAGACCAGCCTGAGCAAGAGTGAGACCCCATCTCTACCAAAAATAGAAAACTTAGCCAGGCGTTGTGGTGCATGCCTGTAGTCCCAGCTACTCGGGAGGCTGAGGAAGTAGGATTGCTTGAGCCCAGGAGTTTGAGGTTGCTGTGAGCTAGGCTGACGCCACAGCACTCTACTCAGGGCAACAGAGTGAGACTGTCTCAAACAAACAAACAAACAAACACACTTCTTACTATAACAAATGGAAAAGCAGTTATCCTATCTTGTTTGCTACATAGACATCAAAAACACTTTGAGCTAAAACTCTTACTTGAAATTGTATTTTATAGAAATGTAATTTTTTTTGTATATCAAGTGGTATGTCAGAGTTCAGCCAGAGAAACAGAACCACTAAGATGTATATGATATAAAATGTCTTAATATATAAATTATTTATTACATAATAATATAATATATGCCGTAACAAAAGATGTGTAGGATACACATATATCTGAGGGGATTGATTCCAGGACTTGACCTTGCACGACTGAGAGAGCTGGCTGCGCAATCTCTGTAAGGCTGCTGTCTTCACGCCTGATCTGGACCTTGACTTCTGCAGGGCAGGCAAGTAGGGAGGACAGACAAATATAAAGGGGGAGAGGCTGGACCCGGACCCCTGCACATGAGTGGGAACCCACAAGGCTGGACTGGACCCTGGGTCAGTCTCGCAACCACTCTAATGCCAATGTTGCAGAAGTCCTTCAGGAGAAAAGGACCCTCTTTCTTACAGAACTACGACATGCACCTGGACTAGGACTTGGGGAGCTGAGGGGGGAGCCAGGGTGAGGTGGAACGACTGTGGCCCAGCTGCTGCCCCACTCCTAGGGGACGAGCCAGCAGAGCAGCGAAAACATGAGTGACCAGCAGCAGCACCTGGTGCAGCTATGGCTCCTGCCTCATTCCACCTTCCAAATCTTGCACAAAATGTCTTTTATCCCTCTATAATGGCAAAGATACTGGGACAGGAACTCTGGAAACCATAGCTTAGTCTAGTCAAGGTGACATGGTACAAAGCCACGTAGTTCAGTCCTTGTCATGGTACTCATAAATGCTCTTTAATCATATTTAAATTACAAATAGTAAAGTCACACTTTCACCTGGTGGCTTACTACAACTATCTTATGTACAATAGAGAACACACTGACCTTTCTCCCCACAAAAACTCTGCAATGCCCCTTTTTCTTCTTTGGCTCAAAGTCACACTCTTTCTTTGATATCCGGTAATACTGGGATATAAAGTTTAACTATCATTAATACACCTTATGATAGCTCATAGGGGAATGGGAGAGGGGAAGAAAAAATTAAATATTTACAAACATTGATATCAAAACAAGGAAAATGCTCATAACTATTTAGTCCCCATTTCTGTAGTGAGTCACATGATCACAGCTAGTACGTACAGCTGCCTTCTTCCAGTACCCAATCCATAGCCCCTTCGCCTCCAGCAAGCCCCGATTTCTTACATGTGGGGTGACTTAGAACTTCTTTCTGAAGACGGCCTTCCTGTAATGAATTGCTGTAGTCTTTTCATGGACTGAGATCACAGGACACAAACATATTAAAAGGCACCTTCGGGGATCGTCTGTGTTTATCGTATCAATAGCTGCAGACTAGGTGCCAGAGGTTGTGTTTATTTGTTTCAGCAATAAAATCACATCTAGAAAAGCAGCTGATATTGGAATCACTAGTAGCTGATTTTGTTTTTGGTTATCACTGTAATTCACTGGGATGCATTTGTCTTCTGCCCAGGCCCAACAGGTGAGCTAAATGGGGATGTGGCAGGAATCACCTTCCCTACATTGGTGGCACTAACCTCTGCAACCCCTTTTGGAATGTGGGACCACTTTTGGTTTATTGTTTAGGTAGACAGAGGCAGTTCCAGTGGCTTCTAAGTAGTCTTTCCTGCCATAATCACCCCCACTCCACAAGCAAGACATTTGGGAGTGGTTTAGCTAGGCAGTTGTGGATCAGGCTCTGTCATGGGATTATAGTCAAGAAGTTGGTCAGGACTTCAGTCATCTGAAGGCTGGACTGGGGCTGGAGGCTCTACTGTAATCAAGATGATGTGGTAATGGTGAAAGGATCAACATAGATCAATTGATGAACAGAGTCTGGAAACAGACATATGTGTTTATGGTCAAATGACTTTTGACAAATTTGCCAACTCAATTCAATGGGAAAAAGAAGTGCTATTAAAACAACTGGATATCCACATGGAAGACAAATAAACACCAACCCTTACCTTACATTATACCCTGAAATCAACCCAAAATGTCCTGTAGAACTAAATGTAAAACCTAAAACGATAAAACTTCTAGAAGAAAGTATAATCATATTTGTAATCATCTTGTAGGAAAATATTGCTTAGGATACAAAAATAATTAATAATGGAGGACAAATGGATAAATTAAATTTTTAGCAAAATCAAAGACACTTTTGAGAAAAGAAAGAAAAAGCCACAGGATAGAAGAAAATACTTGCAATACATATGCCTAACAAAGGACTTGGATGTAGACTATGTAAAAAATTGGTAAACCTCAATAAGACATAGTTAAAGCACCCTCTAAGAAGTGCAAAATTTTTGAACAGGACTTTTACATAAGAAGAGAAGTCAATGGGTAATAAGCTCAAAAAAAGACATTGAACATCTTACCAGAGAAATGTAACTGAGCTACCACTACACATCTATTAGAATGGATAAATGAAAAAGACCGACAATGCCAAATGTTAGTGATGACGCAGCACAAATGCAACTCTTAGCCATTGGTGGGAATGAAAGATGCTAAACCACTGTGAAAACAATGTGACAGTTTCCTAAAAAGTTAAACATACACCTATTATATGACTCAGCCTTTTCATTCCTGAGTATTTCAAGAGAATTAAAATTTAGGTACATATAAAGACTTGTATACAAATGTTTATAGCAACTTTATTTGCAATAGCCAAAAACTAGAACAATTCAAATGTCCGTCACATATTTTCTCCCATCCTACAGGTTGTCTCTTCATTTTGTTGATTATTTCCTTTGCTGTGCCAAAACTTTATAGCTTGATATAATCCCATTTGTCTATTTTTGCTTTTGTTGCCTATGTTTCTGAGGTCTTACCCAAAAAAATCTTTGCTCAGATCAATGTCTTGTAGCATTTCCCCAATGTTTTCTTCTAGTAGTTTTATAGTTTCATGTCTTATATTTAAGTCTTTAATCATTTTGAGTTGATTTTTACATGTGGTGAAATAGTGTCATTCTGCTGTGTATGGCTATCCAGTTTTCCCAGCACCATTTACTAAAAAGACTGTCCTTTTCCCAATGTGTGTTCTTGGTGCCACTGTCAGTGAATGGATAAACAAAGTTAGTATAGCCATACCATGGAGTATGACTCAGTCATAAAAAAGGATAAATTACTGACACAGCAACAATGTGGAGACATTGCAGAATCATTATGTCAAGTGAAAGAAGCAAATACAGACAAGTATGCACCATATGAGTCCATTTATATTAAATTCTAGAACATGAAAACTAATTTACAGTGAAAACAAGCAGATAAGTGATTTCCTAGTGCCAGGAATGGAGGAAAGGGTGGGCTGCGAAGGGGCAGGAGAAAAAGTTTGGAGCTGATGGAGATGTTCTGTGTTTTGAGTTTGGCAGTGATGTGAAACATTTCTTAAAACTTATTGAGTTGTATATTTTAAGTGGATGCAGTTGATTATATGTAATCAAGGTGTTTTAAAAAAGGAACTAGTAAAAGGAATCCTGTGAATTCCTAATGAAACCCTGCTCGTTGTCACTACCTTAGAATTCACTTTGTACTTGAACTTCAGTGTCTTGAAGGCACCTCACGATGTCAGCTGTCGTATGCACAAGAGGAAGAAAATATTAACTGCACAAGCATACTGGATTGTCTCTGTTCACATCCCTTTGAAGTGTGCCCTAAACCTTTACATTTAGTTGAAACTTTCCATTATGTACAATTTTTTTTTCTTCCACATTTCTTGTGTATACACTTAGTGAGTTAAAACAGAATGGGGTGTGTGTGTGTGTGTGTGTGTGTGTGTGTGTGTGTGTGTGTGAGTGTGTGTGATATTCTGATTAAACTTTCTTTCAGTGTACACATGGGAGAAGAGCTTTTTTGTAGTAAAGATTATCTGGCAAAAGAAGTGAGGTACCCTGAAAAATCAACCAGTTTTCCACAATCTGTTAAAATCCAGCCCAATATAGGGAGAGACAAAAGTAAACCAGTTGCATGCCAGAACGTCTAATTTTCAATGAAGCTGGACTTAAATCTTGGAACTGTTGAACAGACACTACCAAACTTAACCTTCTGTATAATGACAGAGAAAAGAAGTGGAATGACATATAGAAAGATGGTAAAAACCATTATTTGCACCAAGCCCCTAAAGCCAGTGCGGATGGATGAGGAGGAGTGCAGAGCGGGGTGCAGATGGCTGGCAGGGCAGGACCCCTGACACAGGCATCTGCAGTGTGACTCCCGCATGTGGACCAGACTTCCTCTAGGTTTCCACGCCGGAGATATTTTCAGATCAGTCTTTAAACTACACCAAGCAGCCTTTGCCGCTCTCTGGCCCTCTCCTACTTCTTTATTTCCCTTATATTGTATGATGATTTTTTATTTGTTGTACGTCTGCCTTCATCCACTAGATTTTTAATCACCTTAAGGGCAATGATTGCACCTTTCCTTTCTTTCTCTCCTTTAAAATCACTGTACACATTGTCTACCTGTGTGCCTGGCACAAACGAAACCTCAATAAGCTTCTTGAGTGAATGATTAGTGATACATGTTTTATGTACATATACACATATACATACATATTATATATTAACATAACTATATATATAGTGATTGGTGTTCTAGTATCAGTTTCGTGCAACTGTTTTTGTGCAACTGCTTTATCTTTATACAATTCATGCTTTTCCTTTACTCAAAATGTAAATTTTACTACATATTAGCAAAGGTAATTACTTTTGTAGCACTACTTTTCAGGAGAAAATTAATCAGTTTCCCCTTCTCTGTAGTGTTACCTCCAAGCTTATTTGAGTGCATTTGATAGTTTTCATGGATTGTTCCTGCCCCCTTCAAGTATAGCAGTGTCCAACTTTTCATCATCACACTTTCTGATAACTTGAAATTAGTATAAAATTAAACTGTCGAGAAATCAAGGGACAATGACAATCTCGACGTCAACATTGAACAAAATGATTGCATCTAATTTATCTTTCTTTGGTTCCTGACTTGCCAGTTGATATTTCAGAATGAATTATTCACCTATTTGTTCAGATTTAAAGTCTGGTCCTGAGAAAATTTTAATATGCCAACTGCCATATTTAATTTTCCCTAAAACAAGAGTGAATACTTTTCAGCTTTTTTTTTGAAGTCAAAGGATCTTCCAGAAAAAATGAGCAGCTGTCAAAAATGAACGTTCTTGCAAAACAGCTGTTATTTATAACAGTGCCAAAGGGAGTTATCTCATTTCTTCCTTGAGTTATTTCAAGATACCGGGAATGAAAGGTAACAGGCAAAGTATACAATTAAAATCTTAACCTGTTCCAGCTAGTTAACTCAAGTGAAATGTACTGTTTTCTTTTTGATCTGTACCTAAAAAGCTCCTATTAGCTCAAATTACTTTTGTGATTACTTCATCTAAGATTAAATGAAGAATATTGCTTCACAAAATTATTTTCAAATCTTAGATTAGATTTTGTGACTGTACTTTCTATATAAATACATGTGAGAATTTATCAGGGGACTGAAATCTCTAAAAGAAAACTAAAAACATCACTTAATCACAATATAAATAATTAAATCATATATATATATATATATATAAAAATTAGAACTAAAATGAGTTTTCTAAATTACATTAATAGTCTTCCCAATATACCTGTTTTAGACACTCATAGCAAATTGACTATTTGACATTTACACTTGAATGGCTTACAGGTATATCAGACTAAATGTAGCTTTCAAGTTCTCTATCATCCTATCTGTTCCTCCCACATTGGCCACCTACATAGCAGCAAAAGACCACATGAACCATCAAGTTGATCCAGCCAGAAATCTCGGAGTGGTTGTTGGTTTCTCTCTTTCCCTCCTTGCTATAACTGCCACATCCAACCAGTGACGAGTGTCACACCTTCCACTTCTCCCGGCTGCATGGCCTCCCCAACCCAGCTCCGGGATGCTACTCTCGGCTCTTGCTGCTCCTCTTCCTGCTTCCCCAAAGCCACCTCCACTTGCCACCTGCATTCTAGAAAGTAAATCAGATCACGTTGCTCCTCCATGTAAAACCTTTTGGTGCACTTCCATTGTTCTTGGCAAAAAAAAAATCCACTCGCTGTGCTGGGCTGTGATGCCCTGTGTGCTGTGCTTTGGCTCTTACTCTCTGTCCATTTCCTCTCACTCCCCTTCATCCCTTGCTCACCCTGGCTCCAACCAGCCTCTCAAACAAAAGGACCTTTTCACCCTTAAGGCCTTTGCATTTGTTTTTTCCTTTGCTTAGAATATCTTCCCTAGACTCTTTGTATGGCTGGTTCCTTTCTTGGTTACTTGAATATCAGGTCAAAAGAGGCGAAGATGAAAGCAGCAGAGGCTGGGGGCAAAGACCCCATCTGCTACACCAGCCGCTATGCCAGGCAGGCAGGGTGTGCATATGTACGTTACAGCACACCCTGCTGCCCCACACTTTATTCATTAATACAGGAATGAAGACCAATACAAGCATTGTCAAAGAATTTTTTAGATCACATTTTGAAATAAAAATATTTTCTTGTTAATTTTGATTAAAACAAAATATTCACTTAACTGTGAAAATGTGAGCCTATTAAATAATTGAAATTTTGTTGCATAAAGTACTACAGGACATTACCTCTTGAAGATAGGATAGTCCAAGGTAGAGTAAGGATCGTAGATGGGTATGTGTGTTTAATGTACTTATTTTCCTAAGAAAAATTCTCAATATTCTAGGCATGTTAAATTAATTTTCATACTTAGTTTTTTTAAGATTTTAAAATAAAAAACATCTGTGCATAAATAGTGAATCTTATTTAATGCAAAATAAATTATAGACATTTTAAAATAAAATACTGGATACTATGTAATCATTAATAGTTGATTTTGAAAGTAAAGTTTATGGTTTAAAACAATCTATGTAAACTATATATCTATATGTAGTGAATTTTCAACATTTAATCATCACTTTTTGATCAATTTTGTATAAATTGTTCCAGTGTATTATTAAATTAACTTCAGAAACACTGATCAGGTGTGTATAAATTGCTTCAGGAAATCCTAATTTGATATAATGCTATAAATGATCTCTAAATAAGACCATTTAGAGTTGTGGAACACTGTGTTTATCAAATTATGTTCTTTAATCTTAGAGGAAAAAGATTATTTTCCTGATCTGAATTTTTAAGTAATAATTAGAGGAGACTTTATTATGAATTCAATAAATGTTAAATTATGCATAATTACAGACCCAAGTTCAGGGACAACTTCAGAAATATTTTTTCACCAAGAACATAGGCATCCATCCTATTGGATATGATGGAATAAAGATATCTCTATACCTCTTCTCCATGAAAGTAAACACAGGATACGGAGAATGACTGCCACATGCGGTGGAAATTAAACAGTGGAAGAGTCTGAGCAGCAGAGCCCTCTGAAGTAGGTGGCTACCCTGTGTAGTGAAATAAATCACGTCTTGTTTATAACATGAGGATCAGGGAGTACTCTGGCTGTTGGAGCATTCCTGATCTGGCAAAAGGTCTAGGTCTAAAAAGGGAACATGCCATTCTTTCAAAAAGTAGGCTTTCTATGTAATAGGGGGAATGCAAAAAAATATTAATGGCAAACAATGTAGCTTCAGATCTTGCATACTAAGAAAAGGCTCTGTTCCACTCCTAGACATATATATGTGCACACTTTGGCACATTCTGAAAGTGCAGAAAAACTAGTTTCACATAAAAATAATCAAGAGATAACTTCCAAAGTGAAATCCTACATAAAATTATTATAGGAAAAGAAGAGAATAACAATAATAAGAATTCCTTATAGCCAAAAATTCCTTACATGCCAGAAAGCTGTGCCCACAAAACTAATCAAAACTAGGACTTACTCTTCCAAAATGAGCTGAAAGATGTTAAAAAACACTACAATGCAGTGCTTGCTTTTCATCTGAGGATGAAAAAGCCTTCGTTAATCCATATCCTATCTTGATTCAGCCAATTCTAAGTATTTGAGTCTGTCCTTGAAATACCATAGCCCTAGAACCAACTGTAGTATTTCTGAAGATGTTCAGTAGCAAGTAACAGAAATACAACTCAAATGAAATTTCATTCAGAAAAACGGAATCTCTTGACCCAGCTGAAAAGAAAATGGATTTGATGGCTAAGGCATTGTTTGAACCGGAAGCTTAAATGATTCTTGTCAAGACAAGTGTTTCTGCCTTCGCTTCCTACTTTCCACTCTGTGAGGTGCATTATGAGGCCAGGACTTTCTGTGTAGTGGGAGAGAAGGCCACCAATAGCTACAGCATTAGTGTTCACCACTTCCGAAGCCCCACGTAATGTGTGCATCTTTTTCTTCGTGACTCTAGTCAAGGTCCTGGTGGCTCTGATATGCACAGCATGAGTCACATAACTACCCCTGATTCAATAACTAGAGAACCAATAACTACACATCACCTGATTCAATCACTGTTGACCAAACCCAGATCCCCAACCACCTCTGGACCAAGGGTGTGCTGCTCTCAGTTCCAACAAGATTACATGGATGGACAGTGGAGACAGGCTGGCTTTTATAAGAGAATGAGAAATTTTATTCCCAGAAAAAGGGAGAAAGGATACTAGAAAAAGGGTAAACATAAAATTCTGCTACAGGATACCCAGATGAAACGGACATGAACATATTTTTACACATTTTGCAACTTCACAGGCCTATCATTTTGTTGCTTGAAGAACCCAAATGGGATATTTGCTTCTATACAGATTGTCAACCAAAAAAAGGAAAAAAAAAGAAAAAAGAAAAATTGTGATGATGAAGAGAAATGTACAAAGTGTACATCGCCACTCCAGTTAGTTCTGTTCCATCAGCACTCTTTGACAACTAGTTTAGAGCTCCTACATGCAAACTTATATTTTCATTTATGTATTTCCAATACAAAATGAAACATGCATTAGGCAGTCATGTGGTGAATTTGATTGGTTTAGATATATGTGTTGGATTACCATATTAACAGAAATATATCAGAGTTTTTTCCAGTGAAGTTTACTTAAGAGTATTTATTAATCCAAATTTCAAATCCATTGTCACATTCCCACTTACCTTCTTGCTGTATATGTGCCATTCCATGCCTACATTAGGGATGACTCCTGGGAATTTCAGGAAATGCATGGTTGGGTAGAAAGAAGAAAAACACAAGCTCACCCAAAAGGCTCCCATTTCTCTTCTAATGGTCTTTGCAAGAACATGCAGGTTTATTTTTCAGGCATTTTAATTACAATGATCAATTTTCAAGTTACCATAATTTAATTCACAGGAACCCTTCTTTTGCTAATGGACCTATTTATAAAAACAAACAATAAATAAGGAAAATGTTTTAAGTGTTAGAAGACAATTTTGATAGTAATTTGTCTTTCTTGAAATGCCTAACTTGGAATTTAATTCATGTCTGAGTAATGGCCAGTTCCTACAAATCCAAGTAATATTATGAGGTTGGAAAATTACAATCATTTATGGACATTTCTCACTCTTGTTGACAGTTTGAGGTAAGAATTAGAAATCTTTTGGAATGAAACTGCTGGACATCCTCAAGAGACCTAGCAAAAATCACAGAGTCATTCAAACAGTGTATAAGATCACTGAAGTCTGAATGGAGTATTAAAATACACTTGCTGTGTAAGTTACTATATGGGATCCTAGGTCAGAGTTAAGGAGCTGGGTTTTCTAGACCCAGATTTACCATTCTACCTGGCTAGAATTTAAGGCACCTGTGCTCCAATGTGCACATCTAATACACATAGCTAACAAATGTTAACTGTCTTTAACTCCTTCCAAGTGAACCCATAAAGATAAAAGAGATAACATGTATTAATACAAAAGCCCCCAAGAAAGGAAATCTTGTAAACCAAAGTTAACCAAATAACCTATGAATTCTGAGGTTTATCTTTTCTCAAATTTTTACTTAATGATAGACAAAGATGCTAGGACAGATTTTTTTCCCCAAAAAATGTCTATAAAAGTTATGTCACCCAAAAGGCCACAATACCTCTTTATACACCCCCACAGATAGTTACATGCCTATGTAAGTTATCTTTTACTTTTAATTGAGGAGGAAAAGATAAATTTTTCTATTTAGAGGAGAGGTTACTGTACACCTCTAGCTAGTAATATAACTTAAAGAGAGATAGAGAGATTGAGATTTTTATGTTACAAAAATTCATGTTTGGAGGAGAAGGAAAGAGAAGTTTATTAATTTGCAGGCAAATGAGGAGGATGGGAGACTCTTGTCTTAAAGTACCACCTTCCTGCCTTTAAGCAGAAATACAGAGCTTTTAAAGGGGCACATGGTGGTTCAACTTCAGGCTATTGCTGTTTAACTGTGGCATCTCCAGTGAAAACAATCTCATGATCTCTGCCCAGAATCTCCTGACCTCTGCCCCAACAATTCAGTTGAGCTATCTCCTGTGTTATAAAGAACAAAAGGACACTCCCCCACCCCTCTGATTACCGGCCTCAGGCAGGAACGCAGGTTTTAATTCCCCAAAACAGTGGGGAATAACAACTCATGAAGGAAACGCTATGCCTGGGTTTTACAAGCAGATTCTACCAAATTTTTAAGGAATATGAAAGTCCTTCCAGATGGCAGATGAAGAAGGAATATTTCCATATTCTATGAAGCTAGTTTAAGCTCAAAAAGAACAGTATGAGAAAGAAAAATTATAGGCGAATATCTCTCATGAATATTGATTAAAAATCTTAAATTATTAGGATACTCAATTCAGCTTGCTAATACAATACATTGTGATCAAGTTCAGTTTTTTCTAGGATTTCAAAGTCTATCTAGCATTAGATCATTCATATGTCATTCTTCCCATGAACAGATTGGAGGGAAAATAATCATTCCATTATTTTATCTATATAATCATCTCAGTAATTGCTAACAAATTTTTTGATAAAATTCATGAAATCATAAACAAAGTATGAACAGAAGGAATTTTTTTAATTACTAAAGGGCTGTTGTTAAAAATTTAGAGTAAGCCTCATTCTTTTTTTTTTTTTTTTTTTTTTTGAGACAGAGTCTCAGTTTGTTGCCCGGGCTAGAGTGAGTGCCGTGGCATCAGCCCAGCTCACAGCAACCTCAAACTCCTGGGCTTCAGCGATCCTCCTGCCTCAGCCTCCTGAGTAGCTGGGACTACAGACATGCGCCATCATGCTCGGCTAATTTTTTCTATATATATTTTTTTAGCTGTCCAGATAATTGATTTCTATTTTTAGTAGAGACGGGGTCTCGCTCAGGCTGGTCTGGAACTCCTGACCTCGAGCAATCCACCTGCCTCGGCCTCCCAGAGGGCTAGGATTACAGGCGTGAGCCACCGCGCCCAGCCAGCCTCATTCTTGATAGTGAATTGTTAGTAAGAATCTCTTTCAGAATATGGACCAGAAAATCATGCATACTGCTTTTACCCCTATTCTACAATGTACTCGAGACTTAGCTAGCACAGGAAGACTAGAAAAAGATATACAATGTGTGTACTTTGAAAAGAATGAATAAATATCATTATTTACAGATCATCTGTATACCTACCTAAAACCCCAGAATAATCTACAAATTAGTAGAAATAATAAGATTGCTTACCTCTCTGCCTAGCTATGAAATGAAATTACACAAACTAATTGCATCTGTGTACATCAGTAAAAGTCAATCAGATATGTGATCTGATAATAATAAAAGATAAAATATATAATAGCAGTGGAAAATATAAGGTAAAACTGAAGAAATTTAACTAGAATTATGTAAGACCTGTATGGAGAAAATTATAAAATTTTATTAGAAGATATTAACAATGACATAAATCGAGATAAATACCATGTTTATCATGATGAAGACTCAATATTATTAAGATACCACATGTCCCCACATTTTTCTACAGGTTCAAGATAATCCCTCTCACGATCTCAACAAAGGTGATTCTAAAATTTATTTAACATAAGGAAGAGCAATGGTCCAAGAACAGGTAAGATACGTTTGCTGAGAAGATGGAGTTTGTTTATCAGTTATCAAGAATGATGTTAAAGTTACCATAATGAAGGCAATGTCTTGGCACTAGGATCGGCAGACTGAAAAGGTAACAGCATAGCATGTAGAAGTGGGGCAGGGCTCTGGTAGTAACATGCCCACATATTTAAGAAATATGACCAAGGGGGATGATGTTGCTAATTCATATGGAAAAAATGAAATTGGTTTGTTACTTCACACTATATACAGAAATAAATGTTTGATATTTTAATGACTTAAATGTAAAAAGAAAAACTTAAGAGTTTTTAGATTACATCAGGGTAATCTAAAAGACAAAAGTTTTTTAGCCATACAAGATTGACACATATGATTACATTAAAATTAAGGACTTTGGTTCATCAAAAGAAATCATAATAAGAGTGAAATAAGCCACACACACACTGGAAGACATTTTCAACATACAATCAATAAAGAATAACTATTTAGAACATATAAAGAACATATGAAAACAATAATTTAAAAGAACACTATCATCTAGAAAAAGAAAGAACAAAAGACATAAATAGGCATTTTATGGAAAAGTAAATATGAATGGTCAAAAACATGCAAATATGCTTTGCCTCATTAGTAATTAATAAAATAAAAATTAAAACTAAACTGGATTGATTAAAATTAAGATTTATGGTAAAATATGAGTTGTCTTGATGTGTATCAACAGGAAATCTTGTGTACTATTAGTGGGAATGCAAAGTGGTATATAACTTTGTAGAACAATTTGGCACTATCTTGGAAAGACGAATACATACCATGTATAGCACGGTATGGAATACCAACCATTCCACGTGTAGGTTTCTACCATAAAGAAGGTCTTGCACTTATGTGCCCTAGACACAGAAAGAATAAACATGGGATCATTTTCACCTTAGCAAAAAACTGGAAACAACTCAAATGACCATAGCTGGGAAAAAGTATAAATGGTTATATATCTACAAAATGGAATAATCTACAGAAATTAAAACGAATGACCTATGGCTCCAAATAAAAACCTAGATGGTTTCTGGAAAGAGAGAAAAAGTATATTGCAATAGTTTACATATGGTGTGACATCATTTTTTTGAAGCTGAAAGTTGAATAGCACTGAATAACATCATTTAGGAATACAAAGGTGCCTAATAAAACTATATTAAGCAAAAAATCAAGGGCATGATCTACACTGAAATTGAGATAATATATGTATTTGTTGGAAGGAGGCAAGGGGATGAGATGGGGAAAAACATGAGTAAATATAAGGTTTATGAAATCTTATAGATTTTATAAATTAGGAGGGTAGGTTCATAAGTGTTCACAGTATTATAATGTTCCATAGCTTATGACCATGTTAGTTATGGCTTTGTAAATATCACATATTGTTTAATAATTCTTAAAGTAATCTGAATTATGGCCTTGCAAGCCCAGCATGGCTTTCTTTTTCAGAGCAAATGCACAGTGGCTGATTGATTGAATATTGTGTACATTATGAAAACTACAGCTTGAAGCCAATCTGGGAAGAAGGTGAAAGGAAGAAAAAAATGATTTCTGAGGAAAGTCTGGGGGCCTGAGTTTGCTTTTCTCTACCAGAATCAGATTTCAATGTTTTGAATGGTTAACAGCCTGACAAACGCATCACACAAACAGAAGGTTAAAGATCTGTTAAATGATTTTTATGTGTTGTTTAGAACCAACTCTCCCAATAGGTCTTGGGCTGACCAATGAGATCTTACCTGAAAATTAAACAAATTCTGTGCTTAGAACCCACTGACTGGGAAGAAAACAAAGCTAGCAGAGATGTATGATTGAGCAAGCTTCTTAGCTTTTCTATGAAAATGGAACCTGGCACATTGCATTATGTTCACCACTGAAACTGTAATACGCCTTCAGCCCCACTGAGATCAAAGTTTGTTACTCTGAATGGACAATGGCAACAGTGCTTATATGTTCAAGAGTGGAGAAGCATGTGTGTGTGTGTGTTTGTGTGTGTGTGTGAGAGAGAGAGAGAGAGAGAGAGAGAGAGGGAAAGAGACGGGGGGGGAGTGGGAGGGAATGGGATTTTCTAGGCTTGAAACTGTGATCAATGTCAATGGGATATTGGTCCCTTGTTTTAAAATTGCCTCTCGGAGAGCTCTTATGTGTAACAATAGTTGCTACTTTTATTTGATCCTGGGACATCTAAAATTCATTACACATGCCTGTTTGCCATTTTCTCTGATTTCATTCCCTGGATAAAGAGAACAGGCTTGTGGACTTTGACTTTGTTCGTTCCCAATGGAGTGATCTCTGGGACATGTTTGTGCCTCAGAAGTAGATGAGTGAGACCGTGTCACTGGATTCATAGGATTAAATGAATCATCACATGTAAAGTGCTTGGCTCAGTGTCCGGCACACAGTAGGTACTGAATACATGCATGTTTCCTGCCTCATCTGTCTTTTTGTGGCTTCACATCCAGTCTAGAGAGTAGATCATAGCCTAGGAAATGTGCAAGGGATGCTTGTGATTACATGTAATTGGCATCCTCATTTTGCACACTGAGCTAACGCCACCCAAAGCATCTAGGATTTGCTGCAGAAAACTCAGCCAGATGCTGGCAGGCAGAACTGTAACTCCAATGTCTGTCTCACAGTTGGGCCACCCTGGTCCGTGTGCCTTGCTGTAGTGTATGAAAAACACTTCATTTGCCTCTGGGAAGATGACCAACTACTTGTACATACTTGCCTCATGTCCATGCAATCTGAGAAGTCTGTCTGAGTGCTTGATAATTAAAAGAGCTCTTAAACCTTTCTGCAATCATATCATTTTATTAGTACATTTCAGTTTGTTTCTTGGGAGTAATCAAGCAACTATCTGATGGATAGCTTTGCTCTGATAGCTCAATTTCATTTTTTCTTCATAAAATACTTCCACTTTATGTTTTTATCATATATAATTAATTTAATTGGTCTTTTAAAATTTGACAATGGCTGTATTTCACCTCAGTAGTTTATTCTGCATAACTCAGGTTGAATTCCTTTAGAAGTAATGCAAAAGAAGTTTCTTTTTCTTAAAAAAACCCAGCCAAAATGTTCTATTACTCATCTGTACCTTTTCAGTGAAATAGTCCTGGAAAAAAATAAAGAAAGGGGTTGTCCTTTTCTTTTCCTGTCTTGTTTTTTCAAAACATTTAGTAAATAGACATTGTCGATATTTTAGGATTCTAGAATTTATATATGGAAGTAGATTTTCAAAGTGAGTTAAATATTTCTCCCCAAGGAAATCTGGAGTAATGGTTTCCTATATAAGTTTACTTCCCTCTAATGTGCCCCAAATGAAGAAAACAGCTTAGAATCATAGAAATACAGAATTTGGATGGATTGAATCCAAAAAGACATTTCATCTATCCTTTAACATGTAGACTGGTATCAACATTTTAATTGATGGTGGAGAGCAATGAGCATGAAATATTCACGCAGAAATCTCATGCCCAAGCTCCCAGGTAAGGCAGCATTACTTCAAAAACTCTTAAAGATATAAAAACCTCTGGATATATTTTTCATGTCTATAATTTTGACCCATTATATAGGAGCTGGGATAGAGCCTGAGACTAATACAGATTGCCATTTCACAGAGAAACCTCATAGATAGAGCCTTAGCATTGAATGAAATGGATTTGAAAATAATAATTCAAGGGATGCTAAAGAGACTTGTGTACAAAATGATACTAATCTGAAACAATATAGGTGCAATTATACTGTAAAATGTGAGGAACTACATTTGATGGTACTTACTATTATCCTCTAGTTCTGTTGCTCAGGACATTAGTTTTTGGATAACATTTCTATTTGAGTATAGCTTCAAAGTTGCTTTGCCCCTGCACATGGCAAGGGTATATTTCTTTTATCTCCATCTAGCACAGAAGACCTATTATGATTATTTTTTTTGGCACGGCAAAAACAATGTAGATTTCTTTCAAAGGTGAGCAGGGCTTGACTGCTATTACTGGTGTATCAGTTGGAGGACACAGTCTGGCATGCATTAGTTTCCAGCCCTGGGGGCTCATCTGTCCAGGTGGTGATAGTGATATACTAACCTGGACATGGCTTATGAACCACTGTATTTTTCCACCTAACTACTCTGCATTTAGCATTCTTATTTTATTTAAAAGCCAGGCAAAAATACAATCTGCTTGTAAACATCAATAATCCTTATTTTACCAAAGTAAAATGAGGTTTAAGAAGTTAAATATATGAATCAGAGAACTGTGGGAAGTCCCCACGACTTGGGGGCTATGGTTTGAAGACACAGAAATTTCATTCAGTTTGGATATGGAAATTTATCAACAAAATGTGCAAGATTTGCTAAGGTTCTTTAGCTTAGGCTTATCACTGTACAGTATGCTACAATCTTAAAAATTTCTGTAAAATTTAACAACCAGCTTAATTAAAATTGATTTATCCTACCTGACTTGCCAGATGTTGATAATTTAACCCATAATTCATACTTAATAAATCATCAGATTATTGCTATTTAGAAAATTGCCAATATTAAAATCTCACACATAGAAAGTACTTTTAATGTAATTGTATTAAATATATTTTTGTTATTTACCTAATTTTAGTAAATATTTCCCTTTAAATAGCACTATTTATTAATATTTTTCTACCACCTATATGCATTATCAATTGATTTTTATTTTGCAGATTCTCACAAAGAAGTTTACCAATTTAGAAAAAAAAGATTTATCTCTTAACCTTGGCATATCCCATATAGAAGTTATCTTATGCCTGAGAATCAAGCTACTTTTATCTGGGAAACATGTTCCTTACTGTATCGAATAGCATACAAAATGATTTTACATTTTTCAAATACAATTTTCTCACCCAAATGCACTTACTTATATTCCTGTTTAGAAATAGCCACTTTGGGGGCATAAACATTTCTGGGACCCCCTGTCCTACTCCCGCGGCCCGTGCAGAGCAGGCTGATACACTCACAGCGCGCAGAGGGCAGTCGGGCCGCAGGGTGACGTCACTGCCCCGGCCCCAGGCGCCTGCGCAGTAGGTAGCGCCCCAGAAGCCCCCGCGTGTGCAGACCCCTCATGATCCATTTAAACCCCGGTCTGAGTTGGTCCTCATGCCGTCACATCTGGAGCACAAACCCCCTCCAGTCCTTACCCCGAAGGGAGTTGCTAGACCATGTGATGCTTTGCCTCCAGTTTACTATTTACGTCATTTATAGGTACTGTTTTCTCTTTTTAGTATTATTGGCATATGGAGAATCACGTGATTAAGGCAACCACGAGTAATGAAGCATATGTGGTTCACTCTTCTCTGGACTTTGCTTTATCTGCGGAAGCTCCAGATGTGTGCTAGGATTACCTTACTTTTGTGACTGAAAAAATACAAATATTCTCCGGTTTCCACCTTCTTGTTTTGCCTTTCTCCCATGGTCTTGCTGATCTATATACATTTCCTTAATGCATTAGTAATTCATTTTATTTCTACTGTTGATGTTGGTATCTTTCCTTCCTCCTATTCAACACATCCCTCTCAGTTCGCTCTTGATTAGCACTGCCCTTTGGAAGCCGCGGGCTTTTCTCTTAGGGAACCATTTTCAAGTGACTCATGGTACCACACGTTCTATTTTAAGGCAGGGTGGGCTGGGCCACGCAGGGATAGGGTTGGGGCAGGCTTTTGGAAGGAATAAAAGAACTTTTGGTTGCTAAGCAACTCATGAGCGCACTCAGAGTTCGCAGATGCCATCCCACGTGACATGTGACCAGAGACTAGGAGTGTAGTCAGGCATAATGACAATGATTTATTAGCTTTAAAAAAAAAAAAAACTGGAATGTTTCTGGTAAGAAATAGCATGTTCTTTCTTCTATTCCCTTCTCTGAAACCCACAATTATCAACAAAGAGAACAAGAACTACAAAACTCACATGTTCAAGAAATAAGGAATTGGCTAAACTCCCAAAGCACAGCCTTTAAAGAGTATGGACAAATATGGTGAACCTTGGGCCAAATGGAGCAAAAACACCAAGAGCCAGTGCATACAGTTCCAGATTTTAAGTAGATTGTAGCAACTGACATTTGCAGAAGGCAGATAGGCCAAAAGGAAAACACCCTGGGAACATCCTTGTTGAATGGGGTGGAGAGGCGAGGGAGATGAGTCAAAATTCCCTACTGAGAAAAACAGAGGGGACAGTTCTAGAGGTGAGAGGACATATTTTTTTAACTTTTTGAAAACGTGCCTCCTTACAATGAGAAATAGTCTGGAGATAAGGTAGGACAGAAAAAGGAGGGAAAACACTAAACATTTTTACATATATAGATCTCTGTGTACATATTGCAACACAGGGAGCCATATATGTGTCTCTAAGTGATGCTCACTCCACAGTGGGCAGCATAACACTCTTGCAGAGAGACATACCCAGTCAGAGGATGTAGCAGATGTGGTACACTGAGCCACAAAAGAAAAAAAAAGATAAATATCAGATCCTCTGTTCACTCATATCTTTCCTCTAACGAAGTCCTCCAACCCCACCCAAGGCCTGGGTGAATAGCCAGCTAGGTGGAATGGTCTTACTTTGAAAATGAGAAGAAAGGATCCATGGGGAAGCTCAACATAGATATTATTTGGAAAAAATAATTAGGAATAAGCACAATAAATGAATAGTAGATGAATAATGCACATTAGAATTATTTCAGAAAACATAAAAATAAATTTAGAAAAAGCCTCTCTCTACTAGAAAAATATTTTAAATTAATAAAGAAAAATATTTTAAAAGACAACTGTAAAAACAATTCTTTAAAGACAAGATATTGATAAAATAAGAAAAGCTCATGTAAAGAATTGAAAAGTAAGTTGGAAGACCTTAGCAACAACCTGGAATTCAGCAATAAAACTACCACGGAAATAAACAGCTACTATCAAAGAGGGGAGAAAAATAAAGTATTACTGAAAACAAAGTCAGAGCTATAGAGGATAAACTTGAAAATATTACATAAAATACAATGGGAAAGAACAATAAGACAAAAGAGATATTTTGAGAAAAGATGAAACAGAGACACAAAGAAATCCTCACAAATGGAATTGTAGTCCTGAAAATGAGAAAAGATAATAAAACTAAAAACATTCAATGATATAAATGAAGGGAACATTTCTAAAATAAAGAACTAAATCTGTACATTGAAGGTATTTTAAGAAAAACTATAGAGAATGGAATATATCCTGGTAAAGTTAGTAAATGTCAACAACGACACAACAACAGAAGTTCCTGTGGACATAACAGTAGGAAGAAGTCACCTCTGATGTGCTCATCCTCACAGAAGTTTGCGCAGCAGCAGTCATTGCCAGAAGACAATAGAGCAATATCCATGGGTCCTGAAAGGGAAAAAGTGGCCCCGGGATTGTATAGCCAAGTTGTTATGTTGCTATTGATAGATAATGGCCATACAGCTACTTTACTTGTAAAGATTTGGTGAATATAAAGACCACAAGATCTCTTGAAAAGAAAATTCTTGAAGATATGGTAAAATACAGCCAAACAAGAAATAGAACAAAATAAAGAATAGAAAGCTGAAAAGGAGTTGGAACACGGCGGTGAGCGCTGAGACCACTGAAAACTAGAAACTGGGCCAAACAGCTGTGGAGCATGTCATTACATAATATCAGGCAATATTGTAAGCCTACATTATGTGAAAAATAATTATTAGGAGCATTAGGACTATTTTTTCATTAAAGTAGGGAATATAAGTGCCCTTGCATTCTTCTTTTTGGTGTTGGGAATAAATAAATGCTATCTGAATTTACTAAACCATCACCAAGAGGCTCGGGAAAAGTACCTAATGTTATTTTTTGATTTCTAAATCCTGTGAGGATTTCTTTTTTCACTGGTGAAAAAAGAAAAAAATTTACCAACAGGACCCAAAGTAATTATAAATCTTCCAAATTAGCATAATGAAAAACCCACCCAGAAATACACAAGACAAAGAAAAAAGAACACACTGAACATATTGCAAATATAGTAGGGAAAAGGAAGTAATAAAATCAAGAATTTATATTATAAAATAAATTTATGGCATTAAGGCCAGAGTATTATATTATAAATATAAATAAAACATGGATAAAAATAGACTCTCAGCATGGCTTTAAGGGATGTGAACTACAGGCTATCTATAAGAGATATGCCTCGAACAAAATGGCACAGAAAGATTAAAAGGGTAAAAATATATCAGTCAAAGGTAAACAAAATAAAGTAGGAGTCACGCTATTTAGATAAGGTTGAAGTAAAAAATTAAATAATTCCTAACAGGAGTGCTTAAAATAACATGTACAAACCTAAATTAATACCTAATGTTCATTTATTTTCTTCCTACTAAATAACAAAGCATTTAAAAGTGCAAAACTGCAGAAAATATACAAAGATCTTAACATAGAAAAAAATCATAGTTAGAATATTTAGTTCATTTCTTTTATCCCATAAAAGATTTAGTTAAAAAATAAATAAGGCTATGAATCCTAATAGCATAATTATTAAGGTTGACCACACACACATATCCATCCATCTTTATATTGAAATTAGAGAATTAACTTCCTTTTTGAATGTCATTTTATTTTAACAAAACAACTATATATAGGCCCCAAAGGAATTCTAAGTAAACTACAAAGAGAGGAAGAAAATCCAGGAAAAAAATTTTGAATTATTGATATTGAATTACAAATTGAGATGTAAGGTTTAACTTGTCTGAGACATATTTCTTATGGCCTAACATACCAGAAGAGGGATTGGCCTTCTGAAAAGATCCATGGAATCTAGATTTGGCCCAGGCAGTCAGTTCTGGACAATCACAAGTTTGGAAGCCTGACCTCAATCATGCCAGGAGACAGGCTGGTGTTTCTCTAACCATGAATGCTCATGTTCTCATTCTTGCATGTTATACAGCTACAAACCAAAGGCTTGGACCCCAGCCCCTAATCATGCCAGGGACAAGGCTGGTGATTCCCCCAAACTTAAATGCTGAATTGGCAGGACAGGTCTAGAGCCAAGGTTCTGCCACTTTGTATTGCTAGTGTGTCCTGGTTCCCAGCCACACTAGGGGAGGGGCCGGTACTTCCCTAATCATGATGCTTAGAAGCTCCAGGTCTGAGGACTGGGTCATTTGCTCAAAGTCCAGACCTTCTAAATCCCTGTGTGATGCCCTCGAATGCAGTGGGAAAGGGGACCCTTGCATCCCTGTTTCTGCTCCTGTCTCCATGAGGTCTTCTCAGTAAATGTTCCCCCTACTGGCCAGTATGTGTGTTCTCTGGTCACTTGCCCTTGTTTGTATGATATTAATGACAGAAAAACAAGAAATTTTTTAAAAACTAGAAATTTTGTCATGCTCTCCTAACTCTTAGATAAAAGGCAAATAAAAAGTAAAGTTGCAGAATAATAAACACCATGCATAAAAACCTAAAAGGCTGTAGGTAAAGTTAAGTTCAGAGCAATGGGTATACTGTAGTGAATATATATAACATGTATATAATAAATACTTATATGACCTAAAAAGAGATGGCAATAAATTAATTTTTAGTCTCAAAAATTAAGAAACATAGATCTGAAAAAAAGGAAAAAACTAAAAATAGAAAGCAATACATTGGAAAACAAACAAAAAAGAATTTAAGAATAAACCAAGAGCTGTTTCTGTGAGCAAATAAGCAATAACATGATTAAGCTATAAGCTAATCTTATTAAGGATAAGGCTTTTCAAAAACCCACACATTTAAAGGAAATGAAGAACGAGAATGGGAAAATGCATTCATTCATTCAAGAAATGTCTGTTGAATTCCTACTGCATGCCAGCATGACAGGCATATTTCTAGGGGGATTCTGAGTATGTAAAAGTGATTAAGACAGACCGGAAAAAAAAAAAAAAAAGAAAGAAAGAAAAAGAAAAAAAAAGTACTGACCACATGGAGCCTGTATTCTTATGGGGATGACAGAAAATAAAAATGATAAAAATGACATGGCATGTTGGACAGTGTTAAGTTCTAATATCAAAACTACAAAGGGAGTGAGATATGCAGCGTGGTTATTTTCAGGAAATTGCATTTTTGATAGGGTGGCCAGGGAAGTGTCATTTCAGGAACAACCCGAAGTTGGTGAGGAAGCAAGCTCAGAGTGTATCTGGAGGAGGTGATACAACCCAAAAGGAAAAGCAAGTGCTAGGTCCTGAGGCAGAAGCAGGTCTGGCCATTGGAAGGCTTTTGGCAAAGAAGTGACATGATCTGACTTACTTTCCAAAAACATCAATTTGGTTGCTGCTTCAGAATAGACTGAATGGGGTCTAGGATAAGAACAGGAAAATCAATTTATTGAAAAGATTATTACTATCAGGAAATAAGTAGATCTTACTTATACAAAAGGAGAAGTCTGCAGTTCACTTGCTCCCTTTACGTGGGTGAGAATTGTGGGCCCACACTCCTGGAAAAGAGAGAAGGCAATGTCCCAGTCTATTCATTCTCTTTATAAACAATAATGGCAGGCCCCCTGGCCAGAAAGCTAAGTAGTTTGTGCTAGCAGGGCTGTCCTTATCTTTGGGGTGCTTTCACCAGGATGTACCTGGTTTCTAGCACTGCTTCTGGTACAGAAACCTGGCATACATGGATTAATGGGGCATGGCCTCCCTGAAATATGTTATGTATGCTATTTTTCATGATCAAAATCCTTCTGTCTGTGAAAATCGAGTTACTGAAGACCTCACTTAAAACCTTATCTGCTTCCCTGGAGTGAAGTGCTTCTGAGGAGAGAAGGAAGGGCCACTGAATCTCCAGTAATCATGACGTGATTCAGAGAGAGATATCTAGGATATCTCTCTTACCCGTTCCCTTGAAATTATTAATAATACTTTTGATTTGGTGGCCTAATTTGATAATCCAGTCCTTGGGGTTATCTAAACAATAATCCAGGTGAGAGATGATGGTGGCTTGGACCAAGGTAGTAGCAGAAAAGGTGGTGAAAAGTGGTAGGATTTGAGATCTATTCAAAGGTGGAGCTAACAGAATTTTCAGAAGAATTGAACGAGGGATGTAAGAGAAAGCAAAGAATCAAGGATGATTTCAAAATATTTTGCCTGGGCACTAGGAATAATATGATTATCATAAATGGAGAAAACTATAGGAGAGCAGATTTGGGGGGTAAATTAAGAGTTAATATTGGATATGTTGCATTTGAGATGCTCAAAAAGTACCCAAGTGGAGCTGTGTAGACAGTTGGCTGTAGAAGCCTAGAGTTCAAGGAAGGACTTCAGGATAGTCATAGAAATTAGGGAGCCTTAGCATATGGTGGTATTTAAAGTCATGCAGTCATGCGACTAGAATGAGGTCCCATGAGTATAGACAGAAAACAGAAGAGGTTCAAGGAGTGAGGCCTGGAGCACTCGGCGTTGAGGGCTCAGAGAGAGAATGAGAGGCCAACACAACGCTGGGAAGTGGCAGCCACTGCTGTAGGAAAAAGTCCAGGGGGTCACTGATGGTCTCAAATGCTCTTAGACCAAATAAGGTGAGGGCTGAGGATTCACCACTGGTGACCAGAGCTGGCATCTAAAGTGGTGGTGGGGACGCCTGACAGGAGTGGGGTCAGAAGCATATGGGGGCCGTAAGTCAGGGACAGCAAATACAGGTAACTCTTTTGAGAACTTTTGGTGTGTAAGGAAGGAGAGAAATGGAATATCAGCAGGAGGTGAAATGGGACCAAGAGGATTAATTTTTGAAGTTGGGAGAAATAATAGCGTATTTGTGGAGTGATCAAAAAACCAAAATCAGACTAGGGAGGAGAAAAGGGCTGACGCAGCAGGAAGGGGGAGCGTTGCCAAAGCTAGCCCGGGGAGCAAGGCTCCAGTGCGGTGGGACAGAAGGCACAGAGGCAGGGGGTGGGACGTGATGGGAGACTTTTTCCTGGTGACCTAGGTAACAGCTGCCGTTAGCTGAGAGTGAGATACCTCTCGCAAAGAGAATAAGGTATGAAATAGGGGAGGAAAGGAGTGGACAAAAAAAGAGTTCATGTATTTTCCCTGCAGCCGGAAGGCAGCCTCCAGGGCCAGCGGTCCAGAGTTGAAAGTGAACCCGCACCAAGGCCGTGGTTTTTTCTCCAGCCACGTCCGGGCAGTGTGGGTGCCTAGAAGAGGCAGAGGGTGGTTTAGCTCAGAGAACAGGACAACAGGGCAGGGGCCTGGCCCATGAAAGTGCCTGCAAGGGAGTGATTTCACTGCTTGACATGGATGGAGTTTGAGATGTGTGAGAAGGGAAATCAGGACATGAGATGACTTTACACTTTCAGACACGGGGATCTTGTGTTTTCTGTACACTTCTAGGATCTTATCAGGCATAATATACTTAGAGCCCCCTGTGTTTCATATGACAAATAGCTAATAGCATCCCCAGATTTCTGCAGGCCTTCCCCGCTGCTGAGACATCAGAGAAACAGGAATCCATCCTGTGTAAGACTATTTCCAGGAGGGAGAGCGCTTGGCCTCCTATTGTGGTGTTTAGTTCAGGGAAACAGTTACCTTTTTCTATCCATACAGCTTTTGCTGTCTCTTGCAAAAGCAAGAATGTTTTTATCCCTTATGGCTTTTAATTTTTTTCCTTAACCCCTAACAATGCTTTATTCACACCTTGTAAGGCACTATACAGAGAAATACAAGTTTATCTACTCCTTAAAATGAATTAAGATTCTATTTTTAAGAATGATTCCCCTTTTTACAGAACAGAGGCCTCAGAATTGTCACTGGAATTAGCATTTGTTGTGACAAAGCTATGTGGACTCTAATTATCACCTAGCATTTGAAGATTAGATGATAAAATAATATGATAACAATTTGGAAAAAGCTAGTGTGTCTGCATTACTACACGCCTTTTAAACTTGTTTTATTTAGCCACTGAAGCACATTTCAAGTGATGGCTGGCAGGTCTATTTGTAAAAGTAGAACAATATGCTATTCATGGAAGTTCTAAAACAAATCAAGCCTGCTCTTTATTTGTTTATATTCAAACACTTTTTTATGAGACGTCAACAAACCTAACCTCACTGGAATGTTGACATGGATGCTGCTCTGAGTTAGCTGATGTACGTCTCATTAAGGAGGTCAGGTGTTTTGCTGAAGGTGAACAATGCGCTGGTGGAATCTCTGCTGTGGCACTCAGGGTGCCAGTTCAAGTGAACAATTTCCTTTGTATTCAAACACACCAGCTTTTTTGAATTTATTAATGAATGTTGATGAGTTAACTGACTACAGAGGTATGCAGACACAGTGTATTGATTCACATAACTGTCATTTATTGTGGCCCCATTGTGAATCAGGTGCTCGTGATGGTCCAACAATAAACAAGCTTTGGCCTTCATCCCCAAATGGGGGAGACAGACACACATACTTTTCGTTACAAAACAGTGTAATAAGTGCCATTAGATACATTTGAAAGATGATATTAGAAGAACTAACTAGGATGGTAATAAAATACTTCCTGGAAAGGTGGTCTGATATTAATAGAATATGAAATATAATTTTTTGTGTGTATAATTCATTTCTTTTCAATTCAGCAAAGCATTTAGAGGACATATGGTGACAATACTTTGGAAGCAATGATGCCTTGAAAATACAATTATGATGACAGTAATCTCTTTTGGGAGATGATACACATATGTGAAGAATAATGTAGTACAATCTAGTAATGTAATGCTGGGAAAAATGTTGAAGTAGAAGAATAATGAGTGTGGGTGCTTTAGTCTGGAACTAGTAGGAAAACCAGGCCCTGGATTTAGGAAGGATGTTATTTAAAGCAGTGGTCCCCAACCATTTTGGCACCAGAAATCGTTTTCATGGAAGACAATTTTTCCACGGAGCGGGGTGAGGGGGGGATGGTTTTGGGATGATTCAAGTGTATTATATTTATTGTGCATTTTATTTCTATTATTATTACATTGTAATATATAATGATATAATTATACAACTCACCATAGTTTGGGGACCCCTGATTTAAAGGACGTGGAGAAAATGGACCCTCAGGATTTAATTCCTCTCCTGAAATGGACCTTATACAATTTGGACACTGCTACCATGGTCTCTTAAGTTCTTTTTCTTGGCAGACCAATGCATACAATGATTGGAAAAGATTTTAAAACGTGGTCTTATAACATGTTTTATCTAGTTTTCAAGGTACATATACCTTGTACCCAAATCTGATAAAGATGGAATATTAAAAAATGAAAATTACAGGCCAGTTTTACTTGTAAATACGGAAAAATCCCAGATAAAATTTTTGCAAACAAAATTCAGGGGTATATTAAAAACACATAAATATTATTTCAGGTATACTAGAAAGTTTTATAATTAGGATCCTAGTAATAAAAGTTATGTTAACAACTTGTTGGAAAATATGAAATTATTAAAACATTTTATCAAAATAGACTGATGATATAATTGTAGTCATTTTTGTTTAAGATGAAAAAACTCTAGGTAAAATAGGAAAGGAAACAATTTTCTTAAACACAATTAAACTCAACACTATTTAAACCTAACCTCAACTAATATATTAAATTGAACATTATAATAGGCTTTTCCATCATATTGAGAAACAGATGCAATACCTGCTAGTAGCACTACTATTTGACAATGTTTTGGCAGTTTTTACTAATACAAGACAAGAAAGAGAAATAAGTAGTATAAATATTGAAAAAAAAGACAAATTCTAATTATTTGAAGATAATTTGATTATAAACTGAGAAAACACTCAATTAAAAGATACATTAACCTAAATGAAAGTTTCAGTATGATAGGTGGAGCAAAGATTTTATTTATACCAGAGAGACTTTAATTAGAAAGAAAGACTATTTATAGTAGGAAGAATGCTCCAATCTCGGAGTCAACCAGAAAAGCTTTTTGTGTTCTTGGGTAAAGGAGGAGCAGGAAGAGATAAACAGAATGTTTGGAGGTAAAGTTGGACTAGCAAAGGGAAATGTCCAGTGGGGTCTCACAGCAGAAAGGTCTCACTGTGGTCTCCCTGTTTCTAGGAGAAGAGGAGAAATGGGGCACTTTCCACTTTCTTGTGCTTTCTCAGGCTTGGGGAGTAAGAAGTGTCAGGGTGCATAGGAAGGAGGGAAACCTGACGAAGGTTTGGTCAAGACCAAGCAGAGGGTAAGAAACAGGCAACTCCATACATTGGCTATACATTTTTAAAACCTTGTATTCTTGAAACAGGAAAATATAGTCTGTGAATAACTTTAATAAAGTTAAAAGACCTGTATGACGAAAAGTACAAAACTGGTGATCAAGAACATAAAAGGCTGGAATACATACCATAGTCCTGTGTGGTCAGCCCTAACACCATGAAAATGTGTATTCTTACCACATTGAGATAAGTACTTAATGCAATCCGAATCCCTCACATTTTTGCAGGTCATGTGCTGATTTTAAACTTCATGTGGAAAAATAAATGTGGACACATATCTTAAAAATCTCAAAAAATTGTTGATGGGTATTTCCTCTAACAAATATTAAAATGTCTACAAGTCAAAACAGTATATTATACAAGGCTAATATTACATTTGATGGTGAAAGAGTAAAACATTTCTTCTTAGATCAGAAACAAGGCAAGGATTCCCACTTCTGTCTCTTCAATCAAACTTTGCACAGGAGGTTCTAGCTAAGGCAATTAAACAAGAAAAAAAAAAATAAAAGGTATCCAGACTGGAAATAAAAAATTAAAACTGTTTCTATTTGCAGATGACACTATCGTGTATATAGAAAATCACATACATACACATACAAATTGTTAGAATTAGTAAGTTTAGCAAAGTTTCAGAATATAATGTTACTATACAAAAATCAATTGTGTTTCTATAAACTAGCAAAAAGCAATAAAAAGAAATTAAAAAGTACAAAATATCATTGCTAGAAAGGAAAGAAAACCTAAATAAATGAAAACACAACCCATTTTCACGGATTGAAAGACTTAATATTGTTAAGATGGCAATACTTCCCAAACTGATCTATAGATTCAATGCAATCCCATCAGAATCCCAAGTAGATTTTTTTTTTTTGGAAGAAAAATGGCAAGTTGATCCTAAAATTCATATGGAAATGCAAGAAAACCAGAATGGCGCAAACAATTTTGAAAAGAAGAACAAAATTGGAGACCTCACATTTCCCAATTTCAAACAATACAAAGCTGCAGTAATCAAGACTGAATAGTACTTGCATAAAGATAGATACATAGACCAAGAAATAGAATTAAAAGTCTAGAAACAAACACATATATTTATGGGCCACTGATTTTCAACAAGTGTTCCAAGACAATTTATTGGAGAAAGAATGATATTTCCAACAAATGGTGCTGGGACAACTGGATAACATATGCAAAAAGAAGTTAAGCTCTTACCTAATGCCATATTTAAAATTAACTCAAAATGGATCGAAGACCTAAGTGTAAGAGTTGACACTATAAACTCTTAGAAGAAAACACAGATGTAAATCTTGTGATCTTAGATTAGGCAAGGATTTCTTAGATGTGATATTTAAAGCACCAACAACCAAAGAAAATAGATGAAATGGAGTTCATCAAAATTAAAAAGGAAAATGAGCATATTTGAAAGGATATTATCAAGAAAGTGAAAAAGCTTCTGCACAGCCAAAGAAACAGTCATGAGAGTAAACAGACAACCTACAGAATGGGAAAAAATTTTCACATACTACACATCAGATAAAGGAATGATAACAAGAATCTATTTAGAACTCAGGAAAATCAGTAAGAAAAAATCGAACAACCCTATCAAAAAGTGGGCAAAGGACATGAATAGAAAATTTTCAAAAGAAGATATAAAACTGGCTAAGAAACATATGAAAAAATGTTCAACATCTCTAATCATCAGGGAAATGCAAATCAAAACCACAATGAGATATCACTTAACTCCAGTGAGAATGGCCTTTATGAAAAAGTCCCAAGACAATACATGTTGGCATGGATGCGGAGAGACAGGAACACTCATACACTGCTGGTGGGACTGTAAATTAGTGCAACCCCTATGGAAAACAATGTGGAGATACCTGAAACAGATTCAAATAGACCTACCATTCGATCCAGCAATCTCATTATTGGGCATCTACCCAGAAGAACAAAAGTCATTCTATAAAAAAGACACCTGCACCCGAATGTTTATAGCAGCACAATTCACAATTGCAAAGATGTGGAAACAACCCAAATGCCCATCAATTCATGAATAGATTAGCAAAATGTGGTATATGTATACCATGGAATATTACTCAGCTATAAGAAATAACGGTGATATGGCATCTCTTTGGTTCTCCTGGAGAGAGTTGGAACCCATTCTATTAAGTGAAGTATCCCAAAAATGGAAAAATAAGCACCACATGTACTCACCAGCAAACTGGTTTCCCTGATCATCACCTAAGTACACATTTGAGAATAACACCAATTGGGTATCAGAAAGAGGTGGGGGCTGGGGGAAGGGATGGGTGTATACCTATTTGATGAATGCGATGCACACTGTCTGGGGAATGGACACACTTGAAGTTCTGACTGGGGGGGATGGGGGGAGGGGATGGGTGCATACCTACATGATGAGTGCGATGAGCACTGTCTAGGGAATGGGCACGCTTGAAGCTCAGACTCAGGGGGATGGGGGGGCATGGGCAATATATATAACCTGAACTTTTGTACCCCCATAATGAGCTGAAATAAAAAAAAAAGTTTAACCCCCCCCAAAAAAGAAAGTGAATATACAATTCACATAATTGGAGAAAATATTTGGAATTCATATACCTGATAAAGGCCAAGTATTTTGAACATATAAAGAAATCTTAAAACTCAACAACAAAATGACAACTTAGTTTAAAAAATGGACAAAAAACTTTAAGGCATTGGCGACAGAGATCAACCCCTGAGAAACTTAGAGTCCAATGAGAAGGGGAGGTGGAGCGGTCTGTTTATCCCTCCCTGACATCTCTCACAGCCAGCACCTTTCTGAGCTACCAGAGAGACTTTCTGCCCACACAAGCCCAGAGGCTGCTGCCATCAGTGAGCTGGGAGAGTTTTGTGGACAGAGCACCACACTCCCAGCCCCCTGGGGCACTTCCCGTTACCATAGACCTGAGCTGGGACAGCAGGCACCATATTGCCTCTCTACCCACTGTGCGCTTTTGTCCTCCCCAGGGGACTTCAATTCCTCTGATTTCATCTTGCTCACTCCCACACAGACATTTCCCATCTCTGGCCCAGAATGAAGGAGCCATAGGGGTCCAGTGGGCCCCAGGTGATCTGCGTGACTCCATTGCCTAGACTTTCCGGGTGGACTGCCCCCTGGAAAGAGGGATGGAGATGACCAGAGTGCTAGATTTCCTCCATCTAGACTCTTTTCCTCCCCTTTCCCTCCCCCAACTCGCTGCCAAGAGAGACAACGGAGCCACCACACCGAGGCTTCCACAGAGAGTCTCAGACCTTTTCTCGTGGGGTTCTGAGTGGACTGAGGAGTGCTCAGTCTGTGAGCTCTCTGCTCACCAGCCCCCCTTGGTGGTGCTTGCCTAGCAGCTCCATCAGAGCAAAGAACACCCTGAGGCAGAGGGACATTAAACCTGGTTCAGCACCCTGGGAACAACGAGGGACCAAGGCACTTCTCCCTGGCATGGTCAGGAATTGATCTTCTGGGACCCAGGGATGGGCCTGTAGACCAGACACTGTACCCCAAGGTCTTGATCACATTGCTCAGGGGCATGGACAAGAGATTTGAGAATTAGTTTTGGGAGGCAAGGGAGCCCACGTGGGCAGATGCGGGCAGGGGGGCAGTGCAGTATGGGTTCTAGCTGACATGCTTGTGGGGCACCCTGTCCCCCACAGGAGGGCTGTACTCTCACCTCGAGTTGGGATCCTGGGCTGGGAACTTCCCAGCCCACAGCACAGTCATGGGGGAGCCCAGCAGGCTTAAGCTCCTGCCTGCTGGCAGATGCCAGAGGGAGACCCCAGAGCAGGGGAGAGTGGAGAGGAGCAAGGCCCACTGTAGACTGCCAGACTGTGAGTCTCAGATGGCCCCACCTCCACAAGCAGGCTTTCTGGTTGAATGGGGCCACTTCAGCCCCTCACTGGAGGCTTTACCCACAAGGTGGGAGCAGACCTTTGGCCCCTGATAAAACAGCTACCTTGCTAGCTTTTGTGAAGCCTGAGGGCAAGCTCACCCAACCCAACCCTGCCGAGCCATACTCCCCCACCCATCACTGCTGTGGCAGAGAATATGGGCTCACCTGGAAGTTCTAGGGTCGCACCCTCCACCTGGGACATTGAGGGGCTTCTCCGAGGGACTAGAGCCAGTCACAGGACCCAAAAACAACATTGTAGCTTGTTCCTTCTGGTAAGTGCCATTTACTGACAGAGAGGTCAATTTGCACATCTTCACAGCATTAACTGACTCAATTATACAAGGTGGTTGATTCTCACCCTCAAGCACCACCGACTGTCTCGGAGAATAACCTGGGTGTGCCATTACAATTTACACTGTTAAGAAGACCACAGGGGTGGGGAAAAAGAAAGGATTTCAAAGACCTCCATCCTCCCTCATTAAAAAGAGACAGGGAATATGCCCAATCACATAGCTCACCATGTCTACAGCCTACAAGCAACTGAGAAAACCACCACAGTAAGGATATCTATAACTAAGGCATCCATCCCAAACCTAGATCACCATCAAAGCACCCACAAACAAAGCCAAAGGTTCTTACCCAACACATGCTACAGACGCACCTGTACAAGTGAGAGGAGGGGAAAAATCTCTATCTAAATAAAAGAAAATCCAAAAATAACCAACAGCTGCTCCAGATGAGAAGGAATCAGCAAAAGACTGCAAACTAGTACAACCTCTGTGGAAAGTAGTATTGAGATACCTCAAACAACTAAAAGTAGACCTACCATTTGATCCAGCAATCCCACTACCAGGCATCTACCTAAAGGAAAAGAAGTCATTTTATCAAAAAGACACCAGTACTCAAATGCTTATTGCAGCACAATTCACAATTGCAAAGATATGGAATCAACCCAAATGCCCATCAGTTCATGAGTGGATTAACAAAATGTGGTATCTGTATACCATGGAGTACTACTCAGCCATCAAGGAGGATGACTTGATGCCTTTTGCAACAATTTGTGTGGAACTGGAGAACATTCTCCTAAGTGAAGTATCTAGAGAATGGAAAAAGCAAACACCACATGTACTCACTATTAAATTGGAACTAACTGACGAGCACACATGTGCTTAAAAAGAAATAAATCTCAAAGGAAATCAAGCAGTGGGGAGGGGGAGGAAGGGATGGGCGAAAACCTTCCGAACAGGTACAATGAACACTATCTGGGTGATAGGCACACTTTTAACCCTGACTTGAGCATTACGAAAGTGATCCATGTAACCCAAAACATTTCTACCTCCATAGTACTTTGAAATAATAAAAATAACTTTTAATTGACATTTCTCCAAAGAACATGTACAAATAGCCAATAAGCACATAAAAAGATGCTCAATATCATTGGTCATTAGGAAAATGAAAATCGAAACCATGATGAAATATAATTTTATACATATTAGGATAGATAGTATAAAAAAGATGGACAATGACAAGTGTTGGTGAGGATTTGGCAAAACTGGGACCATCATATATAGATGATGGGAATGTAAAATGCTGTAGTTGCTTTGGAAAACAATTTTGTAGTTCCTCAAAAAGTTAAAAGATAGACTCGCCATGTGACCCAGTAATTCCAGCCGTAGGTGTATAACCAAGAGAATGAAAAATGAATGTTAACACAAAAACTAGTACATGCATGTTCATAGCAACATTTTTATAATAGCTAAAAAGTAAAAACTAAGTGTCTTTTCAACTGTCAAATGGATAAACAAAAAGTGGTATATCCATACCATACAATATTATTCAGCCATAAAAAGCAATGAAGTGCTGATACATGCTACAACATGGATGGACCTTGAAAACATTTTGGTAAGTGAAAGAAGCCAGACACAAAAGGCCACATATTGTGAGACTCCATCTATATGAAATGTCGAAACAGGCAAATTCATGAGGACAGAAAGTACATTACTGGTTGCCAGCAGATGGCGAATAAGCGAAATGGGGAGTGACTGCTAGTGGGTATAGGATCTCTTTTTGGGATGATGAATACCTTCTGGAATTAGATAGTTGGTGATAGTTTGCAGAACTTTCTAAATTCACTAAAAACTGAATTGTACACTTTTAAAACAGTGAGCTTTACGGAATGTAAAATCTCAATTTTAATAGAGGAAAAAATAATGGTCACATATAATTATCTCTAGGAGTCTGCATCTAGTGTCGTCTGTCTAGGTATATCATTCCAGGCACTTTCTCTCTGGGTTCTTTTACCTGCCAGCCAGCTCTACCTGGGAAATTTTTGTCTCAGTTTGATGGAAACCTCACTTCCCGTTTCTGGCCAAGAGATTTTATATACAATAATATATTATGTTCCTTGCTGGAGCTTAGAGAATTGGGGTCCATATTAGTCTTCTCAGGCTGTCATAATAAAACACTACAGACTAGGCAGCTTAAACATCAGAAATTTATTTCCTCACAGTTCTGGAGACTAGAAGTCTAAGATCAACGTTCTCGTTGATTTGATTTCTGGTAAGAGCTCTCTCTCTGGATTGCAGATGACCAGCTTCTCACTAGACACATGGAAAGAGAAAGCTCTCTGGTATCTCGTTTTATAAGGGCACTAATCCTATTGGATTAGGGCCCCCTGTTATGGCCTCATTTAATCTTCATTATCTTCTTAGATGTTCTATCTCCAAACATAGCCACACTAGGGGGTGGGGCTTCAACATATGAATTTTAGGGGGACATAAACATTCAGTCTATAACAGGTCTTCTGAGTTATTTCTGCTTCACATCTTCTAACACCCTTGCTGAGGCTGAGTCTAGGGTCCCTGATTATAGCGAGAGGTAGGAAGAAGGGAAATCAGGCACAAATATCTCAAAAATACTATCCCATCAGCCAGGTGTGGTGGCTCACACCTGTAATCCTAGCATTCTGGGAGGCCAAGGTGGGAGGATCACTCAAGGTCAGGAGTTTGAGACCATCCTGAGAAAGAGCAAGAGTGAGACCCTGTCTCTACTAAAAATAGAAAGAAATTAGCTGGACAACTAAAATTATATAGAAAAAAAATTAGCCAGGCATGGTAGCACATGCCTGTAGTCCCAGCTACTCGGGAGGCTGAGGCAGAAGGATTGCTTGAGCCCAGAAGTTTGAGGTTGCTGTGAGCTAGGCTGATGCCACGGCACTCTAGCCTGGGCAACAGAATGAGACTCTGTCTCAAAACAAACAAACAAACAAACAAAATATTATTCCACCCCATTTGGAGTACCAAAAATGTAAAACCAATTTGAATGTTCATCAATCAGGGAGATAGTTACTACATTATGATAAACTCCTGCTAGAGACTACCATGAAGGTATTAAAAAGCATGAAGTAGATTTATATATATTGATCTGGAAGGATAGTCACAATACATAAATGAAAAAAGCAAATCACAAAATAATATGTATAGAGGGATCTCATTTGAATTAAAAATTAAATCATAACCTCTATGTTGGTACACAGATGTGCCAGCAAAGAAAAGGTATGAAAGTGAGGCACAGGTTGCCATTAGGGAAGGGGCTGGGCCTTTGAGCATCTGTCAGTCAAGCTCCTAGGTGACACCGAGGCAGCCTGCACATTCACTGCAAAACCTCTCCGAAACTAAGGTTGGTTTTCCTCCATCTTCTGTCTTAAAAAGGAAAATAATTTTCACTTTATGTTTCTTATTACATGGTTTAGTAATTATGTGGAAGAGCAATCCATATGTTTAAATCATAACATATTGCCTAAAATTTTGGAGATTTCAAATTTTGGCCAGACCAGTGACTCTTTGCTGTGTGAAAACTCTTGGTTTTTAACTTTCTCTGTAATAGTTGATTATCAAGGTTGCAGTGTTATAATAGTTTGGATTTGTAATCCATAGACTTTTAAAGAAAGCTTATCTGTATCTACTGAGCATACCATTTCATATACTAGCCTCAAGAGCATTTTTCTGTGCTAAGTGTTTAGTGTTTAGTGAATAAATAGCACTGCAAGCACTTCAGACTTGTTTATTCACTCAGGAGAGTTTTTTTTTCTTTTGGCTTAAATCTCTGATGATTTTGGCTTTGGCTTTGGCTTTTATGACAAAGGCTTGTATACTCCCACGTCACATCCATTTCCCTGAAAAATTTGGGTTTGCATTGTTCACTCTATTTTTTAGATTGCCACACACAAAAAAAAAAAAAAAAAAAAAATCAAAGAATTGAGAGACTGTCCAAAAGGCGAATCTCTGGGTGGCTGTTATCCACAGTGACTGAGTGAGAAAATTGCCTGGGTCCTAGATCAATGAGGGAATTTGAGAGAACAGAACAAGGGAAAGACTTTGAGCACAGAGTATCCAAGAGGCAGCTAAAGGGTCATGTCCTAAAGTCTAATTCGTGAGAAATTATTTTTATTTCAAATGAGAATGTCAATGCACAGGGAAAATATGTCACATTCAGTATATTACTTTCTCTAAAATAATCAGTGTAACCAAGGTTTCCATTTCCAAACCATGTAAACAAAAATAAACTTTATCCAACTAATTTAGCTTTACCCATTCTAAGCAAAATAAAACTGCAGTTTTAGGAACCATTTCAAGTTATTTGGAAACTTCCATTTCCTATGTCTATGAAGTTGAAATGCAGAGAATAGCTCAATGTACCTTTGAAGGAAAGAAAAAACATGAATATCACATAACACTGTACAGAGAACATTTCAAGGCAATCTCTTTGATGTAGCCTAAATATCCCAGCCTCAATGGCCTCACTATTCTTCTAACGCAACAAGACATCAGGAATTTAATTAAAATTTAAAGATTTATAAGAGCCATTCCTCTCTTAAGTAACAGACACACAAACACTATATAGAGTTTTTCTTCCTGTTTCCACTTGATTTCTACTATGAGTTGCTCTAATTGAGAAGTCTTTACCTAACAAAGAAAAAACTATCAGGCTGACAGCTATCAATTCTGTATCATTAACCTTTGAAGGTCACTTTCTGTAATACGTTTTATAAGAGAATAACTAGGACTTCTGTTAGCTCTGACAGAGTAGTTTGTTATCTATACACCTATTAAACAACCCTATCAAACCTGTCATTAAGAAAAACCATAACCTCTGAATAAAATACTCATACACTGCTGGTGGGACTGTAAACTAGTGCAACCCCTGTGGAAAACAATATGGAGATACCTTAAACAGATACAAATAGACCTACCATTTGATCCAGCAATCCCATTATTGGGCATCTACCCAAAAGAACAAAAGATATTCTATTATAAAGACATCTGTACCGGAATGTTTATAGCAGCACAATTCACAATCGCAAAGATGTGGAAACAACCCAAATTCCCATCAATACATGAGTGGATTAGTAAAATGTGGTATATGTATACCATGGAGTATTACTCAGATATAAGAAATAACGGTGATATAGAATCTCTTTTGTTCTCCTGGAGAGAGTTGGAACCCATTCTATTAAGTGAAGCATCCCAAGAATGGAAAAATAAGCACCACATGTACTCACCAGCAAATTGGTTTCCCTGATCATCACCTAAGTGCACATTTGGGAATAACACCAATTGGATGTAGGGCAGATGTGTGGGGTGGGGGAGGGGATGGGTGTATACCCACAAAATGAGTGCGATGCGCACTGTCTGGGGAATGGACATGCTTGAAGCTCTGACTCGGGGGGATGAGGGGGGCATGGGCAATATACATAACCTGAACTTTTGTACCCCCATAATAAGCTGAAATAAAAAATAGATAAATGTGAACAAAACAAAACAGTTGTTTGAAAGCATCAGAGGATAGCCAAGGAAGCCAGGCCTTGTGGGACCAAGTCTAGGAAGTGCACTGAGTGACACTTATTCCACTCTCTCTTTAAGACATTTACTGATTCTTAAGGTCTCAGTGACTGAAAACTAAGTTCTCAGCTTTTGGCAGTCTCGGTGGCCTTGGAAGAAAATAATGGGAGTTCAGAGTTATAAAGGCAGCCAAGATTTGAGGGACCAAGATCCTGAACAAAACTGAATCACAAGAGAAGTCAGTCCAAGATTTTGTACTGCTTTTCTCCTTGAAGCATTCACCAGTTCCTAAACTGCATGGAATGGGAGGGCAGAAACAAACTAGAAGCAGCAGCTAAAGGACAAAGCCCAAAGCAGAGCTTTCAGTAGTCTCATGGGGCTAAGGACACGAAAGTTTGAGTTTATGGCTTGCCAAAAGGAAGGTCCCTAATAATCACTCCAGGCTTTCATTAGATGCCCTTGAAAGGATACACTTGGGGAATAAGGCAAAACCAAAATGGTCTCAGCCTGACAAAGAATGGAATCTGTCTTAAATCATCTCAGTCCATGGTTAAATCTATAACCTCCCCTCAACCTAACTGCCTAACAAAAGACATCTAAGTCCTTTCTGTAGAAAGATAATGTCGTCCAGAGTCCATAAAATTTTTCATAGATAATGTCTAACACTCAAGTAAAATTTATCTGTGTCAGCAGATGTCCAAAAGACCAAACACTGAGAGCAGGAAAAATTCATTGGGAACAAGTGTACAAGTGATCTATTTAGTAGATATTAAAGTGTAAAGACTTGACAATAATGGTGACAAATATGTTTGAAAGAGAAATATTATGATGGAGAATTTAGCCAGAGAATTGACTATAAGTAAAAGTCAAATGGTAATTTTAGATTGGAAAGCACATTGACAGAAATTAGTAACTCAACAGATGAGTTTAAGAGTAAATTTGACTAAGCAGAAGAGATATTTGGTAAAGCAGAAGCTAGGTCAGGAGAAAATTTCCAAACTAAAAAAATATAAAAATAAAATGAAAAATAAAAGTGTAAGAGACAATGGGACATCAGTACAAGATCTAAAATGTGTATAATTGGAGAGAAGAGGACAAGAGCATTATGTGAAGAAATACTAGACATTATTTCCAAAGTGTAAAATATTCAAACCACTTATTCAATAAGTTCTATGAAGTCCAAACAGGATAAATCAAAGAAATCCACATATAGGCATATCATGGTAAACTGCTAAAGATCAAAGAGAAAAGATGAATCTTTCCCTCTGCCTTTAAAGTAATAATAAGACCTTCACAGGAACAAGACCAAGGGCTGGTATTCCAACATAAGTAAAGGAAGACAGAAGACAATGGAATCATATAACTAAAAAGCTGAAAGAAAATAACTATTAATCTTGAATTCACTACCCAGTCAAAAGACCCTTAAAAATAGAGGTAAAATGAAGACATTTTTGATAATTAAAAAAAGAGAGAATTTATTGCTATTAAACCTTTACTAAAACAAATACTAAAGCGCATTTTTATGCAGAGAGAAGATAAAGAAAAAATTATAAGTAAAAAGATAAATATATCATAAGTCTAACTGAATATTGGCTATATAGAACAATGATAATACATTGTGAGGCTTAAAATATTTAGAATTAAGATACATGTCAACAATAGCAAAAAAAATGGTAAGAGAGATAAGTGAAATTGAAGGATTATGTTCGTCTCTGCAGTGTTGGAGAAGTGGGAAAAGAAATAATTGTAAAAAGTGTGTGCATATGTGTGTACTAACAAAGAGAAAAATAGGAGACTTGATTAACCAATGGAAAGTAAGGAGAGAAAAAGAAACAAAGGATTGCTGGGACAAATGGAAGTAAAATAGTAAAAGATTAATTTGATTCCAAATATATTAGTAATAACATTAAATAAAATTCAAATGTATTACTACTCCAATTAAAAGGCAAATATCATAAGATTGGATATAAACACAGAACCCAACTATATGATGCTTATCACATAAATATTAAAACGTAGAACAACTGAAAGTAACAGGATGGATACATCATGGAAACATTAACCAAGAGAAAGCTGTCGTATGCTAACAGGCAAAGTTGACTTTAATGAAATAAATAAATACTACTAGAGGTAAAAAACAACATTCCATAATGATAAAAGGGTCAATATATTAGAAAGGTATAGCATTTCTAAATTTGTAGGCTTATTGCATTCTTATAGCCTCCTCTCTCTCTCTTATATATATTTATATTTACATATATAATTATATAGATACCTATATATAAAATCTGACACAACTAAAAGGAAAAAATAAAATCTACAATCATAATGGAAACTTTTAACATATCTTTCTTAGTTACAAGGAAAACAAGCAGATGAAAATTGAGAATATAGAGGATTTGAACAGGCAATTAACAAATCTTACCTAAATGTATGTCTAAAACATTGTGCCTCACATTTCTGAGTACCCTGTATTTTCAAGCATATATGGAACATTTACATATAAAGAGCCATAAAACAAATTTCACAAAATTACAAAAAATTGTAATTGTGTTCTCTGGGCATAATAGATATAAGCTAGAATAATAAAATGATTCCTAGGAAATTCCTACATAGTTATTAATGAATTATTAATTCTTATTAATATTAAGAAATATTCTTGTAAATAACCCATGGATTCAAAAAGAAATTACAGTAGAACTTAGTACATATTTTGAACTGAATGATAATAAAAATGACCTATTAAAATCCTGTGGGATTCAGGCACAGCTGTAGTTAAAGAAGCATTATAGTCTTTAATTCAAGTATTAGAAAAGAAGACTGAAAAACAATGATATAAGCATTCAATAAGTTAGAAAAATAATAAATTATTTCTGAAACAGATAGAAGAAAAACAATTTAGAAAAGGTAGAAAACAACAGAACAGAAAATTATGTGTAATAGAAAAATTAAGCTAAAGTTGCTTTTTAAAAACATGAACAAGGTTGATAAATTCCTGGTACGACTGCTTAAAGGAAAAAGCCAAGGCACCAATTATCAATGTTAGAAATGAAAAAGCAGACATCACTACAGAGCCTGTAGGAACTAAAAATGTAAAAGAAGGAAATATGAACAACTTTGTGCTAATAAATTTGAACATTTAGAAAAAAGAAGCACCTTTTATGAAACAAAACTTGCCAAAATAACAGCATGAAGAAATTGAAAATCTAAATAATACTATATCTACTAAAGAATTTAATTGATAAGTTAAAGTCTTTCCCTTAAAACAAAAACAAAACAACAACAAAAAATCTAACATAACATCCCAGTCCCAAACTGCCTCATTAGTAAAATATTTTAAATATTTAGGAATGAAATAACACCATTTTACACACATTCTTTGAGAGAATAGAAACAAAAAGAATGTTTCTCAACTCATTTTATGAAGCAAGTCTTACCTTGACACTAAAACCTGAGAACAACATAAGGAATTTAAATTATAGGACAATCTTTCTCATAAATATAGATACAATAATCTTAAATAAAATATTGGCAAACTTAACTATATATAATCAAACTAATTCATCAGGAGCAAGCTAGAATTATTCCAATTGTGAAAGGTTGATTTACCATTAGAAAATAAATTAATATAACCTACTATTTTGGGGGGACAAATGAGGGAAAAAATTATTTCAGTTTATGCACAAAAAAAATTGAGAAAATTTAACATCTATTCATGATAAACACTTTCAGCAATCTGAGACTAGAAAACAATTTCCTCAATGTGATAAAGAGGGTATTTATAAAAAAATACATATAAAAAATAGCATATTTAATGATATTGGATTAAAAACATTTCCTTCAAAAGAAAAATATTTCCTTCAAGATCAAGACTAATGTTTAAGCCGATTCATCAAGGCAAAAAAAAAAAAATTAAAAGTTATTAAGATTTGAAAGAAAGAAATAAAACTATTATTTTTCTCAGCTGGCATGATTATGTACATAGAAAAAACATTAAAATCTACAGATAACTCATTAAATTAACCAGTAAATTTATCATGGACTACCAGGTCAATACACAAAAATCAATAGTATTTCTATATACTAGCCATACTTATAAAATAAAATATTAAAAAATATGCTATTTATAATAACATCTGCCTTAGTTCAGGCTGCTGTAACATTTATTTCTTAGAGTTCTGGAGGTTGGATGTCTGAGATCAGGATGCAGGCATGGTTGGGTTCTGGTGAGGGCTTTCTTCTGGAATGTAGACTGCCAATTTTCTTTGTATCATCACACGATAGAAAGAGATCCAGAGGGCTCTCTAGGATCCCTTCCACCAGGGCATTAATCCTATTCATGAGGGTTCTACCCTTATGACCTAACGACCTTCCAATGTTCCCACCTCCTAATACCATCTCCTTAAGGCTTAAGATTTCAACATAGGAAATCTGGGGGTACACACTCAATGCACAATGATATCAAAATAAAAATACTTGAAAGAAATTTATTGAGAGCAAATTGAAATAACCAATCTGGTGGAAAATTTGGCACTATTTGCTAAAGTTCACATAGCATGCATACCCTTAAACCCAGAATTCTACTTCTATGTAAATACCTCACCAAAATTTGTGCAGAATAATGTACAAGTTTCATGTATTATTATTTATAATAGCTATGTGACCTCCAAACAAAGATTTTTCCTGGGTTCTGTCAGGATCAGAAAAGAACATTTCATCTTTCATAGGCAAAAATCATATTGCCTAATTGAGCTTTGGGGGGTGAACATGGGTGAAAAGGTAGAAGTGTTTCTTGTTTTTCTGTTCTTCAGGATGAAGGTTGTTTGTCTAGAAACAAAAAGGAAAATCAATCTGTCTGGATACAGCTTGTATTCCAAGATGTAGTAATCAGTAGTGAAGGAAAAAACCTGTTCTTGAGTTTTCAGTCATTGAATATCTTTGTATTTCATGCTATTTTTAACCTTAAAGCATTTGAACTTCCAAGTCATCTATTTATGTGATATATTTTGACCTAAGGATGAATGGTCCTTGGAAACTCTTTAAGTAGGATTACAATATTGATTACCTTTAGAGCAGTGTGGCAGAAGCCAGATAGGCAGCAATGCTCTGTTAAAAATAAAAAAAAAAAAAAGATGCTGTGTAAAAATATCAGGCAACTTCAAAGGAAACTAAGACATAAGTAATATAAAGACTTTTTCTGGTATATTCTCTGTTCTTTTGTGTGTGTGTGTGTGTGTGTGTGTGTGTGTGCTACAAATGGAGTATTTGCAAAAGGTGTAGCTTCTCAAGGTTTCAGTTTAGAAAGTCATTTTTCTCACTTGTAGTAGGTAAACACAATTTCCTCTTAGTGTGCTTATGATTTTATGTGAATATTTTACTAACGAGACATGGGCTGGGAGGCTTATTATCGGGGTGTTATTGTTGCTGTCATTGCTCCTGTTACTGCGGTTGCTGTTATTACTATTTGTTTTTAAAGACAAATCATGGCCTGAGTTCTTTCCCAGACACAGAGAGAGAAGAATGATTACATAAACACAGCGAGGTCCCATTATCTGAGTTATTCTATAATTCTCTGCTGGTGACTTGGGAAAGTCATTTAGGCTGCATTTGAATGAAATGAGGAGAAATGAAATACAATGAAGATTCACTCTGTCCCATCTGCCAGACTCTTGACAGAAGCTTAACCCTTGGCTTGCCTACTGCGTTTCAGCTAACGAGACCATATTTGTTGTTTGATTGATTAAATGTCAGAAAAAAAGTATCAGCGTATTTAGCTACATCTAAAATAATAAAGTTATAATGGTTTAATATGTTTTCAGCTTACAATGTCTTTTTATGTACATGAGCTCATTAGACCGTGAGATTCTTAAGGCAAGAGATCCTCTCTTAGTTTCCTTAATACCTAATACAGTTCCTTCTCTTCCTATACATAAACACTATCCTGGATGTCTAGCATTATAGTCTTGCCTGCTTTTGAACTTTACATAGTTGGAATCGTATGGTGTGCACTTGTTTGGGTCTAGATTTTGTCAATATTACATTTATGAGATTCGCCCATGTTGTTTTATGTACTAGGAGTTTGTTCTTTTTTATCACTGTATGGAATTCTGTATAACTAGAATATCTAAACATTTATATATACATCGTACTGATGATGGACATTTTGGTTATTAGCTATTATGAATTATGATGCCATGAACATTTCCATACATGTTTCTTGGTGTAAGTGTGTACAAATTTTTCTTGTGCGTGTACCTAAGAGACAGAAATTGCTGGATCTTAGGTTATGTTTGTGTTCAAATCTTTAAGATGGTGCTGCACATTTCAGAACAATTTATGCTCCTACCAGCAGGGAATTAGAGTTCCTTTTGCTCCAAGCTTTGCTACTCGTTGGTCTTGTCAGACTTTTTAGCCGTAGCTATTCTGGTGAGTGTACAGACGAATTGCATAGAGGTTCCCATCAGCCTTTCCCTGATCAGTACTGAGGCTGAACATCTTTCTATGTGTTTATTGGCTGCTTGGACATCTTGTTTTGTGAAATGCTTGTTCAACTCTCTGGCCCATTTTTTTCTATTAGGCTTCTGATCTTTTTCTTATTTGTTATTATAAATATATTTTGGTTATTAGCCCTTTATTAGATGTTTATGTTGCACATAACTCCTCTAATGCCGTAGCTTTCCTTCTCACTCTCAGAAAGATATTCTTGATGACCGATATTTTAAATTTTAATGCAGTCTAATTTGTTAACCATTTCCTTTATGGCTAGTGCTTACTGTGTTTTTTATGAAGAAATTGTTTCCTATTGCAAGTCATGAAGATGTTTTTCTAAATTGTATTATAGAAGCTTTGTTGCTTTTACCTTACACATTTGTAAGGTAAATAATTCACCTGAGCTTGATATTTTTATCATAAAGGACAGGTAAATGTTCATTGTTTTCCATATGGCTACCTAATTGACTCAGCATCATTGAATGAAAATGCCATTCTTCCTTCATTATTCTTTGTATGTCAAATTAAAGTGTCTATATATGAGTGAGTCTCTTTCTGGGTTTTCTACTCTATTCTATTGATCCCTTTGTCTGTCCTTGCACCAGTACTACCAGTCACAGTTACTGCAGGTTTATAATACATTTTGAAAGCCATAGAATACATTCTCCCACTTTGTTTTTATTATTGGGATTTATCTTGTCTGTTCTGTCCCTTACCTTCTTCATAGATGTTTCACAAATATTAAATAACTTCCCAGTTTCCACAAAATATGTGCTGGGACTATGATTTTGATTGCTTTAAATCTATGGGTCAATTTGGGGGGAATTGAAATTCCTTACAAGTGAGTCTTCCAAATTATGGACATAGTTATGTCTTCTATGCTTTTTCAAAAAAATTTTGTGTAATGTTCTTTGTAGAAGTTGTGTATATCTTTTGTTAGATTTATTCCTAGATAGTGATTTTTGGTATTATTGTAAATAGCATCTTTTAAAATATTTTATTTTTTAATTGTTTGCTGCAGATATATGAAAATATATTGACTTTGTATATTGATCAATGTCCAGCAAACTTGCTGAACTTATTCATTAATTCTGAAATTTATCTAAAAACTCTTGACAAAATTATATCATCTTTAAATAATGACAATTTTCTTCCTTTCCAATCCTTACATTTTTGATATTTATATTTGTTTACATATTGCAGTAGTCAGTACCTGTAGTAAAAAATTTAATACAAGTAATGATAGTAGGCATTCTTATTTTATTCCCCACTTGAAAGGGAAACCTTTCTAACATTCCACCATTTACTATCAAGTAGGATTTTTTGTAGATTGTTTTTATTAGTGGTTACCTACTAAAAACTCTTGTTAAGAATTTTTATTACTAATAGATGTTGAACTTTATTAAATTCTTTTGTGCAACTATTGATATGCTCATATAATTTTTTTTGAGAGATGGGGGTCTTACTATGTTGCCCTCAAACAATCCTCCTGCCTCAGCCTCCTGAGTAGCTGGAATTATAGGCACAAGCCACTTCACTTGGGTTTAATTTGAGTTTTCTTCTTTATTCTCTTAGTATGGTGAGTTATGTTGATTGATTTTAAAATGTTAAAAACCTTGCATTTCTGTAATACTAAGCTTGATCATGATCCATTATTTTTAATTATTTGATTCAGCTTAATAATATTTTATTTAATAACTTTTTTCATGATTACAGATTCTTTTTCTTTAGGAAAATTCAGATATTCTGTTCCTTCTTTGTTTAGTTTTGGTAAATTGTCTTTTTATATGAAGTGTTCATTTAGTATAAAATTTCAAATGTATGTGAATAAATTTGTTCATAAAATCCACTTCTTATCTTTTGTAATGCCTGTGCTTATGTTTCCTTTTTCATCACTGACATTTAATTGTTTGTGGCTTTTATTTTGTTTTGTTTTGTTTTTTCCAGCGATCATGCTTGCCAGGGGATTAGTAATTATATTATTATTTTAAAGAATCATTTTTTGTCTTTTTAAATATTTTCTATTTTGATTTTTATTGTGTTAATTTTAGCCTTTTTATTATTCAGTTTATTTTCATTTCTTTGGCTTTTATCTGTTACTTTTCTAATTTCTTAAGTTAGATCATCACTCTTCTTTCTTTTTTTCTAATATACATATTTAAGGGGATAATTTTTCTCAAGTATGGTATACCTACATCTCACATTTTTAATATGTCATATTTTTATAATTATGCAGTTAAAATAACTATTGCGTTTTCTTTCTTGATCCATGGGATATTTTGAAGTGTATTTCTAAATTTCAAAATATGCTGATTTTCTAGTTCTCATTTTGTTATTGACTTTTTGCTGAACTGCACTGTGGTCAGAAAACATATATTTGGCATGACATTAATCAATTGAAATCTGTTGATATTTCCTTTATGGCCCAACATATGGTCACTTTTAAGTGAGAGAGCTTGAAAATAACGTGTATTCTGAAATTCTTGGGTGTAACATTCTACATATGCTAATTTTTTATTTGTGCATTTTAAATCTTCTGTGTCTTACTAATTTTTTTATCTGCTTATGTCGGCATTGAGAAACATGTTAGAAGCTCACACTATGATTTTCTTAGAGTTTCTTAGTTTATTCAATTTGTTTACTCATCCATTCAACAAGCAATTATTCTGCCCCCATCAAATTTCAGAGAATATAGCCTATGCATTGCATTGAGGAAACTTTTGCTAATTAAGGAAAGTAGTTCAATTTTTATACATTTTAAGGCAATGCTATTCATTGCATACAAATTCAGGATTATTATACATATTCCTATTGAAATAATAATACTTTTATTTTATTTTAATGAAGTGTTCAAATTTTATCTTTGTTAATGTTTCTTGCCTTACAGTGCACTTTGTCTGATATTAATATAGTTACACAATTTTTCTTTGCCTGGTCTTTGCATTCTCCTTCTCTATTTTTCATTCTTTTAATTTTACGTTTTCCTGTGAAGATTCCAAACACATTCACTTTTGGAATCATACCGAATCTGCAGTGTGGATTCATATGAAAAATAACAATACTTCTACAGTACTTAATATACTAGGCCCTAGCAGATAGTAATTCATTTAATCTGCACAGTGACCCTATAAAATCAATGATTATTGTTATTGTTAGGACCCTTGTTTTACAAATGGAGAAACTGATGCCCAAGGAGAAAAAATAACTTGCTCTAAATTGCACAGCTGGTAAGAGGCAGAGCCAGGTTGGAAGTCAGCAATCTACATCCGGAGTCTGCTGTCTTATTTAGTATACCATGCCACCACTTTAAGATGGACCCCAAACATAGTAGGCGACAGGGGGATTCATGGACTTGCCACTGGTGCAGTCTGCCAAGCATTGTGCTTAGAAGGGGGCCCTGTGCTTGCGGTGTAATGTTTTGTGGTCACCATATTGAAATCCTTGATAATTTCATCTTTGGATCTGTGTTTTATAAGTGGAAGTCTATGGAGCATGCTCTGAGGACTTGGAACCTCCTTGCCTCCCTGGGATGGGCTCTTAGCCACGTACTCCTGGACCTCACCCAGGGACCGCTGTTGCCTCCCCACCAGGCCTGGGGCTGGGCGCAGGGAGGGTGGGGCCAGGCCCCATACTCTGAGGCATGGGGGGGGTCCAGCACTTGTGGGGGTCTGCACACACCCTGTCAATACATCATGCCCAAACAGCACATCATCAAATACTAATCAAAAACACCACGACAGATAAAGAGAAACCATGAAAGAAAGGTCTCTCTCTCCTTCTTTCCTGATTTCTGAAAAGGGGCCTTACATTTTCATTTTGTGCTGCGACTATAAATTATGTCACTGGACCTGGTGGATGTTATTTGGTGTGTTGTTTGCTGAGGCCACACTGTCATTATCTTTTATATCTTAAACATCTGTCAAATACATTTTTCTATTTATTATTCAAAATACATGATCTTCTCCTAGTGCCTGCATACAATTTGCAGTTTACTTGGGTGTTCACAGTTTACTGAGCACGGCTATGTGTATTAGTTCACTTCTAACCCGAGCCCCTAGAGTGACATGAGAGTATAGTACCATCCCTACTTGGAAGAGGCATGAGTTACTCAACGTTTTGTACTGAATGAGTGGCTGAACTGGGGCTTGAACATTGGTGTTCTAATTATAAAATAGTTTTCTTTCCATTAAATCACAAGTCACTTTTAAGAAGGCATCTTTTTGAATTTCAAAGAGGACAATTTTATGTCCAATATTGGCTCTGGAATTCCCACATTGCTTCTTTAGAATAGCTATGTATTAAGTACAAGCTTCTACTAGTGTATTTTATTCACATGGCCCTTTGGTGCTAGTTTTATAATGTTTGCAGCCACAGGCAAAGAAACGAGTAGCTGAAAGTGGGTAATTAGGATTGTACTGGGAGTTTTGGAAGTGGGCGGGATGTCCTTAAAATCTGAACATCTGGTGGTTATACGTGGTGAGCAATAAATGATTAAAGCATTGCTGACACTGGTTTGCAAAAATATTAAATATATTTTAAAGCTTCAGTTTATGTGAGTTTTGTTTTTAAAAGGACCAATTTTAAAAATACAATAATCTCAAATGTGACTAACCTACATGATTCACCTCCCCCTTGTTAATTCATCCTTTTTAGTATATTGAAATGTTTGTTTGGAGAAATGTTCACGATCATTGCTATGGCTACAATCCCTCCAAAGTACTGATGCTCCTCCACTTACGCTGGGGCTGCCCACCCACATCATAAACTGAAAATTCCATAAGTCAAAAATGCATTTAATACAGCTGACCTACCAAGCATCACAGCTTAGCCTACCTACCTTGCACGTGCCCAGACACACGTTAGTCTGCAGCTGGGCAAAGTCACCTGGCAACACAGTCCACGGCAGAGCGTGGTTGTTCACCCTCGCAGTCCTATTAGGTCTTGTAGAGGGTAAATAGGTGGCAAGGGAGTGGCTAAGGGTGGAGAGCAGGAACCAAATTGTAGCTAGGAACTGTTCCCTAGTGGGAACATACATAGCAAAAAGTTCGTGATAACCTTTAACAGACCTAGAGCTCATTACCATCTGATAAGCATAACATGGGTGGAGATTCATGAAGGATTCTGGGGAAGATGCATGTGCAGAAAGGGAAACTGTAATATAACCAATCTGTTATGTAACCTGTCATGTGATCTGTTATATAACACCAACCTGTCAGTCACACCCAAAGTGGGAAACAGCAACCAATCCTGCCAGGGGAAAGGCAGGACAAACTAGGGGGCTTATAAAAGGCAGCATGTGCTCAGTCTTCAAGGTCTTTCTTGCCTCTTGGATACTGACCTCTTCCACTCTCTCTGGAATGTATTTTCACTTCCTGTAGCTTCCTCCTGTACTTTCATTCTTTCTTTTATGTGATAAAACTGTTTGTACAAAATTGTTTTATGTTTGTGATCACTCCATCATCAGCTGGACTCGGTACCAGTGCTCATTCTCGACACTGGGAACCAGAGGATGAGGGAACATCCACACAGACCAGTGTAACAGTTGTGCGGCTGACGGGGAGCTGTGGCCACTGCCTAGCATCGTGATGGGGTATCTACCGCATAGGTAGCCTGAGAAAAGATCAAAATTCAAAGTGCTATTTCTGTGCATGCATATCACTTTCACCCCATCATAAAGTCAACCTGTTGTTAAGTGGAAGCATCATAAATCAGGGAGTGTCTGTATATTCAAAGATTCTTCCTCATAAAATCACTTTGAGGTCTTCCAGACTTAACACTGAGAACAATGTTGAGATGACTTCTATTTTTGTAGTGCTGCCTCTTTACTAGTTATATATACCTAGGAACTCAATTCACTTATCACCTATAGACATCATTAACACAACAAAAGGCAAATTATTTTAAAATATAATAATTTTATATTAATAACAATGCTGAAAACAGTGGAGTAGCTAGATTCCAAAATTATTTTTCCTGAATGTGTTGTTTATTTTATAGTACACACAAAATTTATGCTATTTGTGCTGTTTTCTGGCAGAGAGTAGTGCATAATGGAATAATTTCATAAATTGAAACTCTCGCCAAAGTTCTTGGACATTACCTTTGGAGATATCTACTGGATTTACACAAAAGACGTTTAATTTTTCCTGAAAAGGAGAGTGGAACCAGCAGTTAAGATAAAGAAAATTCCTTGTCATATATAACAAAATATTCAGAAGTTGAACCAATTAATTGATCTATGGCACAGGGAGGAAAGTTTTGAAGCTAGAATCATAAAATATCATTGGGAATCTGGAGGTGGTCATGGAAGACAATTTGGCTGGTTCTGCAGGATTCTAGATTTTGGACTAAACAAACTACATGTGATAAAGAAGTGTGGAGACTAGCCAGTGGTTTCAGTGAGTTTGAGAATGCTTCTGATCATGCCTAATTAAGTGCATACATGATCGTCTTCTTCTTCTTCTTGATTTGATAGGCCTTAGGAGAGGAACTCTAGAGCAGTAAGGGAAGGGCAGTGCAGCCACACAGCCATAGCTGCTGCAGTAGCAATGGTCTGGTGCAGAGTAAGCTCAAGATTCCTTTCAAGAAGAAAAATATTCCCCAGAGAATACTAATCAATCACGTGAATAAGCAGGGAACACACTGTTTCACAGTCCAAGAGAAAAGACTATTTTAATACTGTATTTCAGAACCCACAGAATCAGAGTGATAGATGTGCCAGTTTCTCTCCTTGCTCTAACCTAAAACTGTCACTCGGGAGCAGTGTGTTGTTTTAGGCAGCATCATGGGCATACGTTGATACGCTGGGGGGGGTTGTGCCTTGGCCTTAGAGCCACAGAATTCTCAGTTCTAATCTCTGCTTGCCACATAGTAGCTCTGTGAGCTTTGGTAAATCAAATGATTTGAAATCACTTGATTTCTCTGTGCCTCAATTTCTTCTTCACCTTCTGGGGATCTTGTAAAGATTAACAGAGTTAACGCACAGAGAGTATCTAGCTAGCTCAGTATATGGCAGCATGTGGCACATATAGATGCTCAATGAATGTTAGCTCCCTTTCTCACCTTCCCCTCCTTTGAGTTGCTTCATTTGCCTAAAAATAACACATCATCTTGCATTTATGAAGAAATAGCTTTCCGTGGATTTAGATTGTTCTTTTCCACATCAAGGACTGATTGCTGTTGGTTTAGTAAACAAGGCTAATCCTATCTTTAGACAGGATCAGAAATTTGCTTTTAGCTTTGACCTCTGCCCCTAGAACTGCAACTTTAACATCAGGTCCCTTACAGAACAAACCGCTTGCCAATGTATAAAATGTCTTCCTATATCTGTATTTTGGAAACAGTGGAGCTTGTAGTATTTGGAGACAACACAAAGCATTTGTGGCAAAGGTGGCTACTGTCTACCAAAGCTTCCTGTTTCCTCTCAGTGTGCAGAATGGAGGCGGCTGCCCAGTCAGGACCCACACTCCTCAGATGTTCCTGCATCTGGGTGGGCTGGGCCTGTGGTCTTCAATGGCAGTGTTAGAGCAGAGTGCTCTCTGCCCCTTCTGACGCAGGCTGTGGCGAATCAAGGTGCCCTCTTCACACTTTTTTTCTTCTCTCATCTGACACTGGACGTTGATGCTCAGGTTGACTTTGGAGACCATGTCTTGAAGGTGGCTGAGTTTCCATCATACCAAAAGATACACAGATTTCCCCTAGCAACCCACCAGGTCTAATTAGCAACCTCTGTGATTCTAGGGCTCCAGCCCCACTGCTGCTGCTGCCTGAGGGATGGACCAAGCAGTATCGGGGGCCAGTGGGCAGGGAGTAGGGTCTGGCTCCAGGGAAATTGAGTTTGAGCAGATGCTATGGATTAAGTGGTGGGGGGACCAAAGGTAGACTACTCAATCCACTCACTTCATTGTAAAACACTCAGTTCGTAAACAAACATTTTGACATTGCAGTGTTCTTACATTAGTTTTAGGAGCTTCGGTAATGTGACTCTATTCTGAAACGATTAACATTATCTCAGTGTGTTAAAAACATCCCATTCCTGAGTGGTCAGGTGGAGAGCCACACCCAGACAGTGGTGATCTCCCCAGGACAGTATGCTGTATGTTACTTGAGAATCAGAATTTAAAGTGAGGTCTGTGAAAATCATTCAGTTGTTTGTATAAAAACTTCAACTTTAAGACTTGCTAAGCATAACTAAAGAAATGAATGAAAAGAAAATCTGTCAGACCATAGCTGAGTATTCAAGCCATCATCTTCTTGAAAAACAAAACAAAACAAAAAAAATGATCAACTCCTCAGTGGTAAAAGGGAGATGAGTGCAAAACTCTAAAATGTCCTGTGTTCCAGCAGGTTATTTCCCATTCTTTTGTAATATTTGATATTTATAACCTTAGTGGATGATAGTCAAGGTGCTTTTGTAGAAGATTAAGAAGATGGAAGAGTTGTACATAAAAGGCAGCCTGTAAGTTAAATGTCTGTACCATGCATCTCCCCTGTAATGAAGCCCCTCGTTTGCTTTTGGAAAATACGAGTTCCTGTGGTGAGCAAATGAAATAATGCATAGTTCAAAGCACTTTGTAAACTATGAAGCATTATACAAAGGTTAAGTATTTTTATAGTAGAGTCTTTTTCTTTGGGATGTTTTCTAAGCCCTGAGAATGTAAAGCTTGGGTCCATCACATTAGTTATAATATGAGAACTCTGTTTATTTGTTATAACTTAACTTTGTACATTTCCTTTCTACTTAAATACTCCAAACTGCTTCCTTCCCTAAACACACGTGCACACACACACACACACACATACACACACACGCAGAGCTCAAAGGGGACTACTTCTACTACTAACTACTAAAAATCTAAAATGATTGTCTTCAAAACAACTTAAGATTATAGGGCTACCCATTCCTTCCCATAGTCACTAAGCAAAGGGGATGCATTTCTATTTTTCTGAGATAACACATGACAATTTGCTATGTAGTAACATCTGTAACAAAATCCCTGTTTAGCCTTGAGCCTATATTCTGGAGAATTAAAAGAAATAATTGAGAATAAAGCAAGTGCTTTTTGGGTGCAAACGGAAACCCTGTGCGTATAGCAGTAGCAGATGTGAACAATTTCATGGTATTTCACATTTTTGACGCTGGAGTTCCCACTCCCGAGGGCAGCTGTGGTGCCCACTGAGGTAGCACAGCGCGGCTCGGTCTGCTCCCGAGGCTGTAGGAGTAGTGAGATGTAGTCACTGCTGTTGTTGTAAATTACAAGTATTTTGAGATGTTTGATCTTTTTACTTAAACAAAAAGGTTCTTCTGTAGGCGGGAGACCAAATGTTATGCAGCAGATGTAGCTGGGTAGGGCACGTTGATAGTGACTGACGTTGTTATAGTGGTTTACAGTTTATTTTAGGTTCATTACACACAGGAACTTTTTATTTTCATTTTGAAGATAAAAATAGATTTAAACTATTCATTTAAAGATGAGGTTTCTAAAGCATAACACATAAAATGCATATAACATTAATTTTTATTTACTTAGTTATTAATACTTTTAACATTGAGAAACACTGATATACTTTCTAGTACTGGAAATATGTGTTTTAGTCAATAGGTAGGGAAATCTGCCCTGTTTTGGAAATTAAACCGTGTGTTATGTCTTGTGCCATCTTTGTGTCTCTAAGAAAATACAATATAGACTGAAGATAATTTGTATGTGCTTTAGAGAAGCAGCACCATGCAAACAGATAAAAGCAAAACAAAACCAAACAAACAATAGCACAATCCCCCAGAAACTAGAAAGGTCTTAAGGAAAAAAAGGACATTTATTCAATTTATTATTTAATCTTGATAGTTTTGAAACAAACGTAGAAATTTCACTCGCATGATGGAGACAAGAAGGGAAGCTGAAAAGAAAAAAAAATGTTTCATAACTCCAACTGTTGTTTTCTGCAGGCAAATGAAAATCTTGTTTTCGATATAAACATGCTTGGCAACTATTCTAAAAGCCCCGACGCTCTTGGGAATGATGATAGCTCTTCATCTTCCTCAGTGAGCTGCAGCCTTCATTTGGATGAAATGACTTACCCTGACTCTCCACCATCTGATGAGTCAGTTATGACCTAAATATTTGCCAAAAGTTAAAACTTTGCTTCATGCTTTCATACAATGTCATTCCAAGAAAGAAAATTCAGTAAAGTGTGTAACAGCAAACTGGTTACCTCTGTGGGCAATTGGGCTCAATCCTGCTGGGGACAGTCCTCAGAATCTGTCCCTAGAAGATGAGGAGGGGTCCCTGGAGATGAACCCCTTCCCTGGCCACTTTGCCACCACCTCCAGGTTGGCTGCTTGCGGCTGTTCAGGAGGCAGCCAGAAGCCAACGAGAAAAGAATTGTCAGGTTTTGCCTGAAAGTCGCTGAGAATTGACACAGAACAAACATGCGTGGCTTCCCTAGAAGCTGGGAAGCCCTAACTCCCATTCACCTGGTGGATATATATGGACCTTCTCCTCTTCCTCCTTCTAGTGTTTTCTCTGATCCTATGTGTGTCCTCCACCCTCATCTTAATTTTCTTTTTACTTTAAAATTACTTGGACAAATAGAAACTCATTCCTCCTCCTTCTGAAGCAGACAAAGGGAAAGGTGCCCGGCGACAAATGGGCAGAATTTATCTTCCTTTCAGTTATCCTTTCTCCTTCTCTTCTCTCTGTGGCCCTTTTGTTCTCAGGAACTTGGATCTATAGTGTTTCTGAGTTGAGCACCGAGAGGGAAAAGGGTTGCTTAAGGCAGAAAATTTAGGTCTCATTATCTCAGAGAGCACTCTCCTAAATGGCGCCATGTTTCTCTGTGCTGAAATGTCTCTGTAGCTGGCGCTGTGGATGCCCTGCCACACACAGCACCCCCTGAGTGCCCTTCAGCTGCATTGGAGGGCTCAGCAAGGGGACAGTTTTCCAGCCAAGCTCCGGTGTGTCTTCTCTGCCTGGTGGCTTCTGGCTGCCTCCTGCACAGCCTCAAGCAGCCAACCTGATGGTGGTGGCAAAGGGGCCAGGGAGGGGGTTCATCTCCAGGGACCCCTCCTAGGGGGTCTTCTAGGGACAGATTCTGAGGACTGTCCCCAGCAAGATTGAGCCCAATTGCCCACAGAGGTAACCAGTTTGCTGTTACACACTTTACTGAATTTTCTTTCATTCCTGATACTCTTACACACTTCTCCCACTTCCTCCCTTGTGCTTCCTGGGGTCACCACCAAACTACCTGTGCCCAAGTGCTTTGCTTAGTTAGGCTCTGCCCTAGGAGGAACCCAAGTTGGGATGGTCCCTGCACTGAATATCACTGAAGACAGAGGGACTTGGAAATATTTCATTATATGAACAACATCCACATGGTTCTGGTACACACATGTTAAAGGGATTTCCTAATGGTATGTCACATTTAGATAGTGCTTATGGTTAACTACAAGCCTTTGGGGACATTATTTAATTTGATCCTTGGAGGTTAGTAATACATGCAATTATTATTAACCTTTTACATATAAACATATGTCAGAGAGGATGAATGCTTATCTAAAGTCACCGAGAAGATCTGCAAAGAAAACCCATGTTTCATTTTACGATGTGACCGTATGTGTGAAATCCTATCCTACAATTAGGACATTTGTCCTTTACTGTCAAATTTATGGAAAGAGAATTTTACTAATTTTAGTTTGGTTTTACCTGCTGCCTTTATATTGGCTTTCTAGTTGAAGGCCTCAAAAATGGTAATATAGTTGTTTCCTACTTTCCCAGTGAGGAATATAAATGAGCCATTTGATTTTGTAAACTGCAGCCATAGCCCATGCCTGTGTACAACGAGCAAGCGATGTAATCAAAAAGCAAGTGATATAATCCCTGGAAACAGCTCATTAATTGGGAAACTCTGTTAGATGGTTGTGTGATGATTCTTTTCTCTTGTTCCCAAAGCAACCCCCTAGGAGAGATGGGGATGGAGGTGGATGGGGTGGGAGTGGAGAGAAAAGATGGAATTATGTTTAGCAAAAAGAAGCAAATCTTGGGTGATTCATTTCAGATTGCCCATGAAGACTGTCATCTCACAAGAAAGCCTATTCTCACAAGACATCCCGACCCACTCTGCAGATATTAAAGGAAAAGTTCCTTCAAGATAAACATTTCATCTTTGCACAAGGCATAGCACTTATCTTCCTGAAAAAACTAATTCACCACATCTGCAATTCGTAATGCTAAAGCCTCAAGTTAAAACTACAATGAAATTCTCAGTACTTTCCTAAGCAATTAGGGGGTAAAATTCCCCATGCAGCCTGGACAGAAGTGTATATTGCTAGCATGTTAGTGTACACAGAATGCTGGAATTTATTCCCTAGCCTTAGATAAGTATAAAACAAGATCCTTTAAGTTTTTTATAAAGCTCTCTATTTTAAAGGTGGCTTCAGAAACATCTGAAAAGAAATGAATAGAGTCACTGTTGACAAACTTTCAAAACTAAAAACAAGTTTTATTCCAAAACCTCCAGTACATTTAACTTCCTGGTTTGATTGAAGTTGCAGTTTGGTTTGTAGTGAAGAGTCATGATGTTAACCACAAGGAACATAAAAGTACACATAAAATCTGCTCTAAAAAGAAAAACCTTAAATATCAATCTCTTTAGTAAGAAGAGGTCTTCTACTTGATGTCTTGGTAATTTTTATTTGAAATCTTCCTGGGATAGATTTATCTTTATTGTCCATGTGTCTTCAGGGTTACCTATATCTTTTGTTTCTGATCTCATTTCTAATATTATAATCATATCAGAATATAAGTGCTTTTTTTTTTTGCTTTTTTGTTGTTATTTACTTGGGGTTAGGAATGTGAATATAGTAATATATTGGGACTTTGATTTCCTTCCCTTAGGAAAAAAAACTAGTTTGAAAGAGGCTTTTATTTCTGGGAAACAAAAATGGGAAAGAAATGTTTTAATGGAAAATTTCCAACCTCCTCTTCTTTTAATCCAGAGTTGGGAAACACTTTTAAAATTAGGATCAGATTTGATACATATAGTTGTGTGGGTAGATGAAAGAGAACTGAACTGAACTTGGCTGGAGACTTAAATAAATGTCAGAGTTGAAAAAAATATTTTTCTTCAAATGAAGAAAGTGGAAGTTTTGCATTCATATTGCTAATTAACTCAAAAACTAATTGAATAGCTTTTTCTGATGTTTTCTTAAATAAATCTTGTAGGAATAAGATGGCTTTTGGTATGTACAGGAGTGGAATTATTTGAAAATTTAAGTCTAACAGGTCAGATGAAGGTTAGAGTTAGTCCCTGAGAATGTTACTACAATTCCTTTCTCCCAAGATTTTTTACTACCTGTGAGACCTCGAGATATAGCAATGTTTTCATTCACTTGCAATATTTTCACAAGATCCGATTTCATTTCTAATACTACTTGTTTGACTTAAGCTTTGGAAAAATCCCACTGTTGTATTTGTAAAAGATAGGTTTTTATTATGAAAAAGGAGAAATTTTAAATTTTATCTTCTGACAGGTAGAAAGTCTTAGAACAAAAGAATTAACATTTATTTGCCAGCATACATGCAAAAAGTCTCTAAGGGCTTCTTTTTTTGGGAAAATATATTTCAATCAACCTGACTGTTCTGTTAAGTAAGCAGTGAGTTCTTTTTGTTTTAGTATATTCTGAATGTATTGTCTAAGAGGAGTCTCTGGGGAGAACAAGGCCATTATTTGTGATCTAGCAGTTGCATGATAATGATGAAACATCCTTCCTGTGGTTTGAGAATATGCCTCATACATCATAGCTAAATTTTAGAATAGAGCAAAGCTTTGCATTGCCTGGTGTTCTAAAGCAACTTTGAATTGGGAGCACTTATTTGAATTTCTACGCCAGTGTTGCCACTGATTAGCCATGTGAAGTTAAATAAGTGATTCAGTTCTTCTGGGTCTCCATTTCTTCATCTATTATGCGATGAGGCTTTGTTCAAATCTTCACAGTGCATTTCATACGCAATATCCAGTACTCCATAATGATTTTTTCAAACGTGGCAAATCTAATACTTACACAATCCATGGTCATTGCTCTCAGATCCTTTAGCATTTTTCAAAAGAAGGCTTTGAATTCTATATTCAAATCAGATGTGAGAAATATTTGCAATTATCTATCAGACAGTGTTATTTTTTTCCTCTTACTGACTAATCCCACAGGAAAAGAATTAACATAATAGGATTCGAGTCATCCTGAATCTTGAATCTAAACAATAGCTTTAGAAAAAAAACGTAGCAGTGGGAGCTGTTTGGAGGCAGCAACAAAGATCATGGGAACCATAGACGCAAAGTCAGAAATAAAATTTCTTAAATAAGATCTAAGCACAGTCACAAAGGAAAAGACTGAGAATTGTTCCTACATTAAAATTAAAAACTACTGCATGACAGGAGACATCAGAACAAACTTAAAAGACCAAGGACAAATTGGAAGATTTTTGCAAGAAATGTAACTGAATGGATTACCACTATATGTGTATATGCATGCATATATGATTTATAGACATAAACACATAAGTTCCTATAGAAAAATGAATAAAACATATTTGAAACTATAAGATGTAAAAATGGTCATTAAAGAAAAAATGTTCATCCTTTGCTAATCAAATAATTACAAATTCATATTGCAGAAAAAACATCTATTACGTATTAGATTGACAAATTTTAGGAAAAAATGGTAGTACTGTTGCTATTGATGTAGAAAAACTCTTTTGGTAGAACTAGAAATGGGTACAATATTTCTTGGCATTTAGGCAAATATATTAAAAGAACTTAAAAGAGCATACCTTTTGATCCAACAATTCTATTTCTTAGAAATTTATTCTAGGAACTAACTGATAAAATACAAAACTATGCATGGTGATTTTTATAGTATCATTTATGTAAGCAAAATGTAGAGATGACCTAAATGTTGACAATAATAGCTAAATAAATTATGGTACCTCTGCAACATAAAATACCACACAGCTCTTAAAAACCATGATATGTGCATTTAATAGAATAAATCATATATATATATATATCATCAAGTGTTTAAAAGTTACAGATCGTAATGTAGGCAGGACAGAATATTTATTAAAAAAGAATAAATTAAATGGACTCATATTCATTTGCTATAGCTGAATAGCAAAAAGGCTGAAAGACAAAAAAAACCACAATTCGGTGACCAGTTGTCACTGGGCTTTACATTTTGGATTATTTAAATTTTCTTTTTTGTGTGTACCTATATTTTCTAATTTTTCTACAGTAAAAATACATTCTTTGTGAAATACAGAAGATAAGTATAATAAAATTTATACTATTTATCATTGTAATTCCATTTCTAATAACTTTCTTAAGCAAATATTAGGTGCTGTAGAAAGGACTTTTATGTAATGATATTTACCACAATGTTATTTAAATTAGAGAAAATATGGGAGAAAAGCTAAATGTCCAATGACAAATGATTAAATAAACCATGGTACCTCCATGCAAGGGAACTATTATTCTTATTAATATAAGAAAATACTATTTCATGGATGAGTGAAATATAGTAAGATCCTAAGTATGAACAACAACAAAAACATTTACTCATTACATAAAGTGGAAAAAAAGGTTGGGTAAGCACACACACATACACCACACACACACACACACACACACACACACACACACACACACACAAATGCCTCCACCCTCCAAACAGACCCACATGCAGGCGAGACAAAAATATTCATAGTGTTCATGTCTGTTTGGTGGGGATTATGAATGGTTTTCTCTATTTTACATGTGTTCGAATTTTCTAAATTCTCCACCTTGTGTATTTATCACTATTTTAAAACACCCCAGATCACACTTAATGCCCTTGATTCCTGGCAGAGCCTTAAGGATGTTAAGCAAAAAAGCTATGCCATTACACAAACGTGTTTCCGTTGAATGACTGTATTGTCCTCTCCCTAAAAATATGCTCTCTACACTCTGGCTGTTTTGCTGTCACCTCCTTCTCTCCTTCTCCTACTTAATTTTAGCATGAGTACATTTTTAAAAAAAATTAGTTTTTAGATACATTTTCATGGATGATTAAGCAAATACTTCTCCATGATTATTGCTTCCCAGAAGACTATACATGATAGTCTTTTGGTGGGCACAGCGTAGACGCACTAAAACGCCAGGTGAGTGGGGAGAACTGCAGTGGCTGACTGGCAGTTCTAGAGCTCTCTAACAAAAGGGTAGAAACCTCTATGGCAAAGAGATTGAGTTAAAGGCTTTATTTCTTTGTTCATATTCTTTTTTGTTTTTATTGAAAATAGGTTTAGCTTGTATTTCCCCAATGATTAGTGATATTGAGTATCTTTAGGGAATTGCAAATCAAATTATAATGAGATAGCACCTCACACCTGTTAGGATGGCCATTATTTAAGAGAGAGAGGGAGAGAGACAGATAGATAGATCACAAGTGTTGGGGAGGATAAGGAGAAATGGCAACCCTTGTTCACTGTTGGTGGGAATGTAGATTAGTGCCGGAGAACAGTATGGATGTTCCTAAAGAAATTAAACATAGAACAGGAGTACAGCTTAAGCTAATATTGAATACCAGGTATTTATACTTCCCTAAGTGTGTGATGCTTTACTGGGAATAAACTCAAATAAACGTGCATGGATTTGGTGTCACCTTTGCACTTTGTGTTTGGGGACACAACGGCTTGTCAGCTGCGTGGACCTCCAGCTGTTTTGCTCTGTGCTCATGGAAGAGCTTGCAAGGCTGTAGATAAAGGCCATGTGTAAAGAAAAAACCTTTCTTACAATTATGAACAGACCAAATAGAAACAGAAAATGTTTTCCCTATGTACTATTAAACAAAATGCACAGCATATATAATTGAATATGTGGCTTGTTCACAACAACATTAAAAAATTTTTCCACAACAGAGCATGTCTTTGCTGTTGGACATATGGGGGATTTTTGTCTTTCATTTCTATATTTCCTAAATTGTCTGTTTTATTTTACTTTTATAATAGAAAAAAGACTATATTTTGTCTTTTCTGTTTCAAACTTCTTGCTCAAGTCAGAGAAAATTACTACTTTCCATAAGATGATTTTCTTATTTAAATTGTCCTTGGAAGTACATCCAAGTGGTCGTTGTAATTGACTAAGAATTCTCTTTCAGTACAGGATTGCTTATTTTGTATCAATTTTGTGTGTCTATGTCACACTATTAGCACACAAAGTATTTTTTTAATGTGGTCTTTATTTGGGAAACTTGTAAGTAATAATCTACCTACCTTCTGTCTTTTACAATTTGGTTTTGATTTTCCCCATCAGTGATGTTTCTGTAATCAATATTTCCTCCTCGAAAGAGCCTGTGGTGTCACAATCCTGTTGAAAGGATAGCACTAGGCACATGGAAGATGCCCAATGAACTCTCCATACACGTTTAGTTGTGTCTTGCATTGTTACTTGTGATTCTGTTGAAAGTTATTTGACCGATACTAAATCCTAATATAGATGATATGACATCCTCTAAAACCGCAATTTTACATGAATTAATAAGGGATTCCTGGGCCTTGCTGAGCAGGACCCTCTCTTTTTGAGAACACCCTGCACTGTTGTGGGGTAGTCAGTCCTCTCTGGGCCACCTGTGCTCTTACCTTCTCGCCGAGCAGTCACCTGTCAGAGTGTGACCCACTGTGTCGTACCTTCCTCAGGGTTCTGTATTTGGCTCAGGACTTGTATTTTATAAACATTATACACACTTTTTGTTTGGATGACTGAATATTTCAAAGTACTAATTTCATCACTCCTCGGCCCACAGTGGACTGAGACGCAAGTGTGGCTTGATACGGAGGCACAGCACTGCACAGGCCCCGGAAAACACCCTCCTTCACCCGCCAACCACATCTTGAGAGATATATAGCTGACTTTAAAAAATATATATTCTTATTATGGTTAAAAGAGTGTAATGTTTATTTAGCTTCTTTGAAGGTTGTGGAAGTCCGAGGTGAAAGAGAAAATTATCATCAGTTATTTAAGACGAGTTTTACAGGGAAACTCACTGAGGGTCTACAGATCTCTAGTGATCAGATCATGCCTTGCATTTTATTAGTGTTCTGCATTTCCCAAAGTACTTTCATATATACCACTTCATTTTCACTTTTCTACCCACCTCGTAGAGTAAGAAGCACTGATACTATTTTCAGTTAAAGCTCAGAAAACTGGAGCAAGAGAGGTTTTGCCCTAAATGAGAATAGGGACGTTGCCTATTTGGTTCATGGTGTATCCCCAATGGCTAAAACAGTTCCTGAAATATATTCAGTTTCCCCTAGATCTCTGTTGAATAAATGGAGAAAAAAGTTAGCAGGTTTCATAGTCAGGACTAGCATCTCCCAACCCCCTCCCCAGGGATTCACATTTCTGGGCCAGAGTTTCTTTCCTCACACCACTTAATTCTTAGAATAAGAGATTATATACCTGTCTTTGAATGACAGACTAAATAAACAAATAAACAACAAAAGATATTCAGAAATAATATTCTGGGTTACCCAAATTTTAACTGAAAAACGTTCAGCTTTCTATTTGTGGACTTACCCATGTGTAGGATGTGATTACTGAAACTAAAGTGCCTGCTTTATTATGTGAACTAAAATAAAATGCTAATCCCCACCCCCCAGCTGACTGACTGGACCCCAGAGATACCCTAAAGTTGAGTTGCTGGCCATGAGAAGGGAGGTCAGACATGCCTCATCATGCCCCCTCCCTTCTTGGAAATAAGCTTTGGAACTCATTAATAGGCCTAAAGCCATGGAAGATCAAGCTTAAACCAAGCCTGCAGGTGCTCAATTTACATAATAAATCACTTGAGTTTGGGTATATGGCTGGTGGTTTGTCTCTGATTAATAGACTTCCTTATCTTAAAACATTCCAAGCCTTTAGACAAAGCTTCATTTCTTTAATCAATTACAAATCAAAGCGTCTTTAAACCCAGCCCACCCCCGCAGCCACTTTGAGATGTCCCACCTTTTTGGGCCAAACCGATATATGTCTTCCATGTATTGGTTTATGACTTCACATGTAATCTCCGTCTCCCTGAAATGTGTAAAACCAAACATAACCCAGCCACAGCGAGTCCACTTGCTCAAGGATTCTTGGGTGTGGCTGTAGGCCATGATCCTCAAACTTGGCTCAGAATAAATCTCTCTAAATTATTTTACAGAGTTCGGGTTATTTTCCGTTGACAGTTAAAACCTGTTGATATGCATAGATTCAGTGATGTCAAGGCAGGTTTATAGACACCAAAGGGAAGTAAATGTTTGGTAGCTGAGGTACATATAAAAGCAAGTTATGAACTGTGTGATCTGCTTTCCTACCCACCTTTGAAAATTAATCGATGATCAAACAAGCAAAAAGTTTGTGGAATCTGAATTACTTGTCTAGCTCACATCTTCCTGATCATTGCCAATATATCACTTTATTTGTACTGTAAAAATTTAATGAACAGATATTTATGACAAAATCCAATGCTACACAACTTCAAAATAAAAAAAAAGAAGCTTTATATCTTTACATTTGGCTCCTATATTCTGAAAAAGTAAATAGGAAATTGTCTTTCAGATTGAAATAACTAACCCTGTAGAATGTCTGAATTGAAAAGACCTTGTTAACAGTGCAATTCACTTGCAGAGCCTAGGGCTAAGTGGGATTCAGCTGTAAGCCAAGAACTGATTGAGCTATCAGAGCTGAATAAACAGTTTGGTGATAGAAATCTGGAGACAGTAACTAGCTTTTCTCAAAAACACAGCCCTAAGATATCCTAAAATCGCCTGTTGCACAAAAGACAAGAGGATTTATTAAAAAAGTGAGGAAAAAAAAACAATAACAGTGCTGCAATAACAGTGATTGGATGTGGAACATTTTTCCATATCTCAGAGCCAACCACTGTTATAAATTATGAACGTTCCTTGTCCCCGAGATGAAAGGGTGAGGGCTCCGTGAAGCTGGGCCTTTGCCTGTTTCCCTCTGGTGCTTACAGATCTTTTTATCATCCTGACAAGTATTAAAAGTGAAAGCTCTTTTGTGACTCTAATACGTTTTTGTAAAACTCATAAAAAATCCATTTCTGGCTGAAATAAAGAGAAATGATGATGACAGGCTTTTTATGTTTTGGGGTATTAAGAAATAGTTTACTATGCCATAAACAAAATTTTTTATCTCTCTTTTCATTTCATTAAGAAGAAGCTCTTTAGGGTAGTATCAATAAAAGTTATCTCACAGATAAATACTTCTCTTCTTTCTGATTTAGTCAGCTATAAATTTATAATTTATAAGTTTTAAGTTTGGGTGATTTAAAATAAAGGTGTTTAGTCTCAATAATTACTTTGATTGATGACCAAGAGACATTATTCAGGTTCTAGGTACAACCCAGTGGAAGAGACCACCTCTTGCCGCCACAGATGTTAAATGTTCTTTTAAAAAGAACATTATTTATCAGTGGAAAACACATATGATATGGTATACAGGCCTAATATTTTCTTCTGCAGAGCGCTTTAATCCTTTCACAAAATAGTATGTAAATTATGAATTGCTAAACTGTATGTATGCATATATTCCTCAATAAATATGCCTGCGTGTGTGTATGTGTGACTAAGACTTGGATATAGACTTCTTTATATACATCGTATTATTCTTCAGCAGTATTACATTGATCCTTGATTTAAAATATTATATTTGGTAATTTTCTGCCACTTATTCTTTCCATATCCATCGAATCTTCCTACTTTTCTTTAGTTCTTATATATTAGTTATCTGTTGCTGCATCTCAAATCATTCCAAAATTTAATGGCTTAAAAACAACAAACTTTAAAAAAATCTCATACAGTTTCTTTGATTTAGGAATTGCAAAGCATTTCATGTGGGTGGTTCTGGCTCAGGGTTTCTCATGGGGTTGCAGGCCAGGTAGTTGGCCAGAGCTTCTGTAATCTGAAAGCTCAACTGAGGCAAGAGGATGGGTTTCCAAGAAAGCTCACCCAGATGACTATTGGCCAAAGGCTCAGTTCTTTGCTGGCTGTTGGTTGGGGGCCTCAGTTTCTTGCCACTGTGGTTTCCCCACAGGACTTCTCATGACATGACATCTAATCTCTCCCAGAGTGGGTGATCTAAGAGAAAGAGAGAGTGAGAAGAAGGTTGCATTACCTTTATGATCTAGGCTTTGTAGTCTCACATGGTCTCTTCAGTTTTATTCTATTCATTAGAAGTGAGTCACTAAGTCTAATCCACACTAATGGGAGAAGAATTGGACCCTGCTACTAGAAGGTAAGAGTATCAAAAATAATTTTGGAGCTTTTTTTTTAATAACACCATCACATCTTCTAAGATTTCTTTTTCCAGTCATATAACAACCGTAACCCAGAATTTCTTCCTTCCACTCAACATAAGTCTTAGACTATACTTTCTAAATAAAGTTGCTGTTTTCTAGAGTGTCAAAATAAAACTTGAAATTCACTACTGCAGATTAAATAAAGGAAATTGAGTGCACCTGTCTGCTTTTTCTCCTGATCCATACCTATTAAAGTTAGAAATACTAAGTTAAAAAAGAAAGCACAATTATAGTGCTATAAAAGAAGAAAAAGTTTCATAAGCGGGCCAGTAGTTAGAAGAAAAGTTTGGAAGCTAGAAATCAGATAGTAAAACATTCAAAGAGCTGAACAAAGCATGGCCCAAAATATGGGCCAGATATAACAGCAAGCCATCCCTAGTGCTCTAATTCAGGAAGGGCCTTTCAGAGCAAAAGACCTAAACTTCCCATAGGAGCACAGCCCAGCTTCCTGTACTAACCAGTCTTTTCCCCCTCATATTATTAAAAAAATATATATTATGAGACATTTTGGATTATCACTTTCCAAAGTGACATATAAAAGCAAATGACACATAAAAACATAAAAATATGACATATAAAAACAAAAGTGAAGAAAAAGAACTTATGTAACAGAGGTAAAGGTCTGAAAAATGGCAAAATGTGTTACGAGTTATCTCTTTAAAAAACTACCCTGTTTGGGCATTAAAACCTCCATTCCTGCCCAAGGCCAGTAATCAACAGGGCAGAAAAATATTCTTTGTTCTTTGTATCTATTTTTTTTTTTTTGAGACAGAATCTCACTCTGTTGCCCGGGCTAGAGTGCCGTGGCGTCAGCCTAGCTCACAGCAACCTCAAACTACTGGGCTCAAGCAATCCTCCTGCCTCAGCCTCCCGAGTAGCTGGGACTACAGGCATGTGCCACCATGCCTGGCTCATTTTTTCTATATATATTTTTAGCTGTCCATATCATTTCTTTCTATTTTTAGTAGAGACGGCGTCTCTCTCTTGCTCAGGCTGGTCTCGAACCCCTGAGCTCAAACAATCCACCCGCCTCGGCCTCCCAGAGTGCTAGGATTACAGGTGTGAGCCACCACGGCCGGCCTGTTCTTTGTATCTTAAACCACAGGAGATGGCTCAACAGAATTGTCTGGAGGTCACAGATCCATCTTCACTTGACATAAGGTTGAGCAAAACCACCACCTATAGTTAAACAACAATAGCCCAAGGCCATGACATGTGACACTGGTCACATAGACCTAAGCCCAACCTCTGAAAACCCCCCTTTAATAAGCCCTGTATTTTGTTTAAAGGCAGATGGTGGTACTTTTGGATGAGAGTCTACAATCCTCCTCATTTGCCAGGAAATTAATAAACTTCTCTTTCCTTTTCCTCAAACTGTTTGTCCTCCTTCTTCGTTCTCACTGATTCAGCCTCAGCGACAAGTATCGAACTTTTGCTAACATTTATTCTGGGGAAAAAAGAGATAATTCAGCTAATTCTTTGAGGATTTTCATTTTCCTACCCATTCAATGATGCATTTTATTCACTATTATTAGTTTTGTAGTGGAAAGTTCTTCCAAGTATCTATTCCACTATCCTGCCAGAAATGGAAGTCTAAAGACTTTCGCAAATACAAATAAAATCTAACCCATCTTCAAATTCATTATGAATTAATGTCATCCATTGGACCAGGGCTGAGGTTTGTATTAGGAGAATTCAGGACCAGAGAAAGAGAAGAAATACAAAGAACTATTTTAAAATGCAACAAATGGTCTGACCAAAGCAGTCAGGTTCCAAGATCCTAGCCAAGACAGAAGTTGAATGGATGGTGAAACCCGGCAGTCAGACTTGCACAGAGCTCTTGTAAACTTAAAAGACATCTGGTTACCTTTGTAGAGACAGCTGCAAGGGCCGAGCCCTTCTTACTTAGCTTAGCTAGCTCACTTAGGCTTCCAGTGAGGTATTAGAAACTGGTAATGATCTTACCTCTTATAATTAGAAGAATCCTGAGAAGTAATTCTCTAATAATCACCAAGTTGGTTTTTGCCTTTAATTTCAGAAATGGAGAAATGAGTTTCTGTTTAAAGGAAGCCACATGTGGCATTATGTGAACACAAACAGACCTTACCTCCTCTTCTTCTTCCACCTTGGACTGGTCCAGTGATAAGGAAATGGTTAGTTTTAGTTGGCAACTACCTTGTGGAAGAGTAATGACACACAGGACATTCTGGCCTGAATTTTGCTTTGAAACTTTGTGCCCCATGCTCTGTTGTGTTGCATACTTGCTTTTTACTACTTAATTTTCATTAAAAGTACGTTATTTCTTGCTACATGATAAAGTAAATGAGTCTGGAAAAGTATTATTGTAAATCTATAAAACTGTAGAATTTCAGTAATGGTGTCTGGTATTTATAAATTGAAGAACCTGAAAAAAAAACTTTTATTATGGCTCTGAAGAGAATACATAACTCCCCAAGAAACCCCATATAAAACAATTCAGAGTGTGTGTCATCCCCAGAAAGGAAGGAAGGAAGGGAGAGAAAGGAGGGATGGACGAAAAAGTTTAGTAGACCATTGTCAGTTTCAGAAAATGTAATGAAAAAGAGAAACAAAGTTTTAGTTAAAGAGGAAAAAAGTTAAAGGTTTTATGAAAATTATTATTTGATTTTCTTTGTTTAGGTCTTTTTTTCCTTTAACTTTTTTTTTTAAAACAAAGTATTTAGATCATTAGGGCTAGTTCCTAATAATTCATGAAGACAATGAGATCACTGGTAAACATCTCTTGTCAACATAAAACACAGAAATGTGTGCTTAGAGTTGAAGCCATAAAAATTTTATGCATTTATTTGGTGATTGTTTTTAAATATATAACCTTTTTTTCCTTACATAGTGTGAGTCAGCACTGTGAGGTAAAAGAGCTCTAAATTAAAGGGATATTTTGTCTGCACTGTGGGCCCTTCTTACAGTAGTCAAACCACATCAGAATATTGCATTTAATTCTGCATATTGTATTTTGAGGAGAATCTTAACAGACCAGGAAATATCCAGAGTACAAGATATTGTTCAGGTTCCATAAATTATTTCATAAAAGAAATAGGTGAAAGAACTGGGGTTGCTTTATCTAAAAGAGAAAAAAGAAGTATGTAGACTGCCTTTAGATAGTTTAAGGTTTTTTTTTTTTTTTGTATATTTGTGGGTGTAGTTTAAGGACATGAAGAGTATTGGGGTAAAAAAGTAGACTGGCACTAATGTGCATAGCTCCAGAGGGAAAAATTGGGAACAAAAGGAGAGTTATGCAGAAGATTTGAACTCAAGATAAAAAAGAATTATCTAAGAATTGGAATAAAGCCACAGTGGAGGTTACTTGTGCAGCAGTGGGTCCTCATCATTTGAATCTGTCAGAATTATTGTAGAAAGAGTTTTCTCAATCTAAAAAAAAAAGCTTTGGGAAAAATGATTCCATGGGTTCTTTAAAACCCACAGGTATAATTGAGGTCAGTTTGTTGCACCTTAGAAAAGATTTAGTGGCTGCAGAGGAAATACAAAGTAGGACAACTACTAACAGAATGACCAAAGACAACAAGTGGCTTCTTATAAAAATATAATAAAAGTATTAGGACTTTCATCTGTAAAATTAAAAAATAGGATTTAAAGTTTTTTTTTTAAAAATGGGTTTGTTTGCATTAATGGTAAGGAAGACCCTTTTAATCTACATTTTAAAAAATTGAGGCAACATCTAGTTTTAGCAATAGAAGTAACAAAAGAATGAGAGCCACGATGCTGTTGAGGTAGCTCTGGAATTAAAGGCTGATGAGTGCTCCCCGTGGGCTCCAGATGTTTCCATCCACACAGTCATGTACACTCAAGGCACATTGACCTTCCTAAAGCCTTCATCCAAGCCCTGCTGCAGTCACTGTCCTACCCAGAACCCTTCATGTGTTTGGAATTCATATCATCAAAGTTAAAATTTAATGTTTTCCAGGATCTGACATCAATTATTGTATACACCCAGATCCATTCTATGTACCAGATAGCTGCCTTGTACTTTCCAAATTTCAAGTCTTAGTTTTGGGTATTTCCATATATCAAATTGCTTTCTTTCCCATTTGCAAATGTCCACCTCCTACCTTGTCTGTGAAACCTAGCTCAAATACTAGCATCTCCACAAAGCTCCCCCAGATAGAAATAATCTCCCCTCCTGAACTCCAAAAGCATTTTACATCTTTTAATGTCATTTTATTCTTTACGTTTAAGTGATGTAAGTACATGTCCTAGCTCACAGACTCGTTCACTCTGTAAGCAAGAGCCAGCCCTCATAATTCCCTGCAGGGCCCTCTGGATGGGTGCTTTCTGAATGCCTGTTACGTGAATGTATCAGTGAATGAATGTTTTGCTACACCCAGTTATTACTGGAAATGTCACAGTCCCAAGGACAGTCCAGCCTGCTGCACTGTTCATGCAGTGCTGACACCAGGGTTCTAGCAAGGAAAGACAGCACCATCCCTGTGAGCAAATTACAGAGTCGCCCAAATCCAGCCTCCATCCCCCGTGCAGATTTCTCTCCATCCCTCGCTTTTCTTTCATCCCCTTATGTTTATATTACCTTGGTAGTTCCCAGGAAGCTGGGCATAGGGCACCCACATTGGATATTAAATCTACAAGCATATTTTCCCTTCAAATTTTCCGGGAGTCTCTGAGTGAAAATGCTCTCTAGCCTTTCCCACCCACCCTTGCCACCACCATCCACAGCAGTCCTTCCTAACTATCCATTTTTTTCCTTCTATTTCCTGTTTCTCTCTTACCTTTTTGGCTGATGACACTTTTCCCAACATATACTTCTCAATTTACTCTATTTTGACAGCTCTTATTTTCTCCCATCTCATCAAAACCATCTCTATTAAAAAGCCAGTGTTTTAAACAAACGTATTTGAATGGTCTCAGAGATTCTTCTCTCATATGTCTTTATCAGTAGACCCATCCGCCTTGAAGTTCACAGTGCAATGAACACAATTGTATAAACAAAAAAGGCACAGAGTAAATTTTGGTGAGATATTAATTATGACGTGTTCTTATGGGAATTTCATTATATCATTTCTTTCTCACTATCTTTAAGTTTTTGTATGAATACGATAGACTGTGACAAAATCGAATGTTGCTACCTCTTAATTTTTATAGGATAAACAAAAAGATTTTTAAATAAATTCAGATTTCTTGCTTGCAAATTATGTTCATATGAAAAAATATAATCTTTTATTTATTTATTTATTTATTTATTTTTTATTTCAGCTTATCACGGGGGTACAAAAGTTCAGGTTATATATATTGCCCATGTCCCACCCATCCTCCTGAGTCACAGCTTCAAGCGTGTCCATTCCCCAGACAGTGTGCAATGCACTCATCATGTAGGTATACAACCATCCTCTCCCCCCACCCCCCACCTCAGTCCGAAACCCAATTGGTGTTATTCCCAAATGTGCACTTAGGTGATGATCAGGGAAACCAATTTGCTGGTGAGTACATGTGGTGCTCATTTTTCCATTCTTGAGATACTTCACTTAATAGAATGGGTTCCAACTCTCTCCAGGAGAACAAAAGGGATTCTATATCACCGTTGTTTCTTATAGCTGAGTAATACTCCATGGTATACATATACCACATTTTTCTAATCCACTCATGTATTGATGGGCATTTGGGTTGTTTGCACATCTTTGCAATTGTGAATTGTGCTGCTATAAACATTCGGGTATAGGTTTCTTTTTTATAGAATGACTTGTTCTTTTGGGTAGATGCCCAATAATGGGATTGCTGGATCGAATGGTAGGTCTACTTGAATCTGTTTAAGGTATCTCCATAATGCTTTCCATAGGGGTTGCACTAGTTTGCAGTCCCACCAGCAGTGTATGAGTGTTCCTGTCTCTCCGCATCCACGCCAACATGTATTGTTTTGGGACTTTTTGATAAAGGCCATTCTCACTGGAGTTAAGTGATATCTCATTGTGTTTTTTTTTTATTTCAGCTTAGTATGGGGGTACAAAAGTTCAGGTTATATATATTGCCCATGTCCCGCCCATCCCCCTGAGTCAGAGCTTCAAGCGTGTCCATTCCCCAGACAATGCACCTGGTACTCATCATGTAGTTATACCTCCATCCCCTCCCCCCACCTCCCACCTCCCTGAGTCAGCACCTTCAAGCATGACCATTCCCCAGACGGTGCGCAACGCCCTCATCATGTAGGTATACACCCATCCCCTCCCCCCACCCCCCGCCTCAGTCTGATATCCAATTGGTATCATTCCCCAATGTGCATTTAGGTGATGATCAGGGAAACCAATTTTCTGATGAGTACATGTGATGCTTGTTTTTCAATTCTTGGGATACTTCACTTAATAGAATGGGTTCCAACTCTCTCCAGGAGAACCAAAGAGATGTCGCATCATCGTTATTTCTTATAGCTGAGTAATACTCCATGGTATACATATACCACAATTTACTAATGCATTCATGAATTGATGGGCATTTGGGTTGTTTCCACATCTTTGCAATTGTGAATTGTGCTACTATAAACATTCGGGTACAGATGTCTTTGTAAATTACAAGATCAAGCACTAGAGATTACCATCTCTTTATTCATGATCTATTTTCAAAGTTATTCCTGTAGTAGAGCAAACTTAATTCTAGTCAACCCTAGCTGATTCCAAAAGAGAATTGAAAACCTGAGGGTGACACTCATATAGCTGGCATTTTATTTCAAAGCTGGATGGATTTGAGGACACATCTGGGCATGTCCCCCAGATGGGTTGTCCAGATGCGTATTTGCACATGGTACCAAGAAGCACAGCAAGAGAACACTCATAGTGAAGGAGGGGTCAGGCCCCGTTAGCCTAAGCCTATTTAAAATGCTTCAGTAACTGGAGGGGAGGAGAGAGAACTTCTGAATTTGGGTGGTGTTTGTCAGCTTGATTTGTCTTCAGAACTTCAGAGGACTGGATCCTGTGGAGAACAGAGGACAGTAAGCAAGAACAGAAGAACATTTTCAGTGGGATTTCTACAGCAGCACCTTCTCCATCCACACCAGCAAAGATGTTCCATGAGCTTCCCAGCAGCTTAGGTTCTGTACTTGGCAATAGCTGGGGCCCAACAGGACACCCACAGAGTCTGAAGGAGTATCTTTAGTGTCAGAGGGAACAGACATTTTGTGCAATACGTCAGAAGCACTAGGGTGGCACTTTGCATCAATTTGAGATCATGTTGGCAGATGGGTGAGAACGAGTAACATTAATCACTGCTCTTACTGGGAAACCATCTGTGCCCACTTGCTGGTGAAGGATGGGGATCTGAGGTTTCACATAATGTTACCTGTAATCTACCCAACACACTGAGACAGCACAAAAAAGAATAACATGTACACACATGCCATGACCCTCAGACTATGTGTTATGCTTTTGTGACTGCTCATCTCACCTTCGAGACTTTCCTTGATAATCATCAAACCATTTATGTAAAAAGTTAGAGATTGGAAGTGCATGTGGCTTAGTCTTCCCTGGAGCCTGTGCTTCTTAAAATGCATATACCCTTTAAAACCCAGCTTTGTTGCATGGGTAAACATAGAATAATGTGTTTCTTTTACAAGTGCAGCAGAGTATAAATAATTCAACACTAAAACCTAATGTACTTCTAATAGTGTTTTTATTCTGTATTCAATATCATCACTAAACCCACTAGCAGGGGGTAGAATTTACAGCTGTACTTTCTTATAAGCAGTATCCTAGGTAATACCAAAGAATCATCACTGACAGTTGGCTGGCATCAGTATTCTCAGAAGGCCTTTTGGGGGTAGCCAAGGGCCTGAGACACAGCCATACAAATCAGGGGCTGGTGTCTCTGCTTATTGTTGCTATTAGGATTGAGCAAGAGTCATGTTCTCATTTTAGCTTCTGACAGTGGTTCTCTCTGGGCCTTCTGTAAAGAGCCAGTTGGTGCTAATAACTTAGAAGAGGTATAAACATTTCCAAAAATCGCGTTTGGGTTCTGAAGTAGGTTTTGTACTGTTTCATCTTTCATCAGTGTTTGTGACCCAGATGGGACTGTGCCAACCAGTTAGAGCTAAAAGATGACTAGAAAGGCAGCCATTAACATAGAGCAGAGCTTCCCAAACCTACTGCTCACAGAGACCAGCTGAGGGCGTCTTGCTAACATGCAGATTCTAGCTTAGTAAGCCTGAGGTGAGGCCCAAGAATTTGCCTTCCTAACAAGCTCTCAAGTGATACTGGTGCTGGTTCCAGGACAGCAATTCGAGTAGTGGGGGTCCAAGATGGCACCTTGCACGCCAAACTAAGAAGCTTGGAGGAATTGCTCTGCGATAAAACACACTACAGCAAGGTTTTAAGTTGAAAAATAACATGACCAATTTAATATTTGAGGGAGATGAGGGTCTGCACCAAGTGGAGTGCTGCGATCGATACAATGGAAACAAAAGGACTTTGAAAATGAAGTCTCTGGGCTACAAGGAGGTTGCCACCTTGAAAGGGCAAAAGACATTGGGCATTGATATTTTATTGTAACCCCAATGTGCCACCTGCCTGCAGGCTCAGATAACATCAGATACAGTTTCATCCTTAGATTTCACAGCCATGGTTCTAACATACAGAACTCTGGGTCCTCGTGCCTTGCCGCCCACTCCCATTATTCCAGGGAGCTCCCGTATGTCGCTAGCGTTCCGGAGCTGTTCTTTTATGTGTTTGGTTCTAGTTCCCTTAGTGAGTGATGTCCACTGCAGGCCAGGTGATTTGGGATCAATGTCTCATCCCCGCCAGTGCCCACTGTGACTTACTGCACAACTCACAGGGCTGGCTCCTGGTGGTCCCCGAGCTGCAGGGCTCTGGGTGCAAAGGTCAGGACGTGCTGTTGAAGGGAACCCTTATTCCCCACTCTTGAGGTTTTCTTTCATGTGGAGGAACATTCATTCATGTAACACTACTGGCCTCTCCCCATGTGTCCCTCCATCCTGACTTCTATCCGACCGAGGAGAAGGTGTGGCTTAACTGGACTCCTGTGTTTAGGAGGAAAACTCCAGTGGGTGATCTCGCTTCTTTTTTCCCCCTTTCTCTATAACAGTGGTTCTCAGAGTGTGAACTTTGACCCAGCACATCAGCACTGCCTGGAGCTAGTAAGAAACACACATTATTGGGCCCACCCAGACTTACAGAATCAGAAACTCGGGTGTGTTAGGGAGTGAGGTCCAGCAATCTGTGACTTAAACACCCGCTCTGGGTGGATTCCAGGGCAGTGGTTCTCAAACATTAGAGGGCATGAGAGTCACTCTCACAGTTTCTGATTCAAGAGAAAGGACTGCTGTCCTTCAGGAAACATTTCTCCAGGATTCCTCCTAGAGATAAGGTTTTGCTTTCATTGGGCTTAAAATTATGTAAGAGCAATGCCTACTTACTCCTCCCGTAGCAAACAGATATTTGTCCAAACATTTAAATTTTAAACCAAACTAATGCAACATATAAACATCCACTCACAAGAATAACATGACACAATTTGTGAGAAAAGTGATATAGCTGTTGAGGAGTAAGATCACTCTTTCTGACATAGCTGAGAATTTGTAACCAGGAAGGCATGGGCTGCTCATTTTGAAAAATAACGAAGAACTTTGCACTTCTTTATGGGAAAGAATTTTTATCGGTAACATTAAATTTAAGTGCATGGCCTTAAAGAGACTCTTCAATCAGCTGTGATTCTTTATTTACTGCAGCGGACACTACACCCCAATCGGGGGAGAGGCGGAGATGATGGGAAAGGAGCCCTGATAATGTATGTATCAGGGCCAGCCTTGCGCAGCACGTGCAGGAGAGCTCCGCACTTTCACAGCAAACGCATCTCTAGAAAATATTTAACTCATTTATCCATACGTGCTTTTATTAAACAATTCCAGAGATTGTTTTTGGAAATACCTAGTATGCTCTAAGCTCTGAGGTTATACGCATAATTTATAAGAAATTTGGCTAATACATGAGAGCATTCGGCAATAATTTTATTACTCATAACTGTGTGAGTTTGACAAAATGCTTTTACATGGAATATCTCATTCAGTTTTCCCAAGAACTTCATGAGACGGGTGTCTGTCCACTTTTTATGGATGAGGAAACTGAAGGAAGCTCAGGTCAAAAGGGCAGCCCAAGGCCTCCTGTCCCGGAGTCCTGCTCTCAGAGCCCTCTGGTTTGTCCTGTCCATCACCACGTGTTCTGGCTCCTCACACATGGTGGTCCCAGCTCCACTTTTGATGGGACCCGTGGATGTGAACTCATTTGGTAAAAGGGTCTTTGCAGATGTAATTAAGTTCAGAATCTTGAAACGAGATCATTCTGTATTATGTAGGTGAGTTCTAAATCCAGTGACAAATGTCCTTTTAAGAAGAAAAGATAAGGAGGAAAGATGGGCCTGTGTAAACGGGGGCAGGGATTGGAGTGACGCTGTCACAAGCCAAGGGACACAAGCCAAGAGCTGCCAGAAACAGGGAGGGGGAAAGAGGAACCCCCCTTTGAACTTCCAGAGAGAGTGTGGAAATGCAACACCTTGGTTTCTGACTTCTGGCCTCCAGAATTGCAAGAAAATAAGTTACTGTTGTTTTAAGCTACTGAGTTTGTGGTAATTCGCTGTGGCAGGCCTAGGAAGCTAATATAGCAACTATCAATTCATTTTTGAAATTACTTTACTCTGCTTGACAACTCTGAACAGGGTCATCTTTCTTTAATCCTTAATCTCCTGATAGCAAGGACTCTGCTTGCAGTTGGAACCTGTTAAAATGCTTGCCAGTGAAGCATCCTTGAAGAAGAGGTTGAAATAATGGAACAAATTTCTGTGTTTTTAATGGATATATAATTATCCCTAAAAGGTGAAAAAGAGAGAAACAAAGTCTATGCAGTTCTTTGAAATTACTTTACATTTGTAATTGATTTTATTCTACACTTAATTTTAAGGTGACTCTATATTCCAACCTGATCATGCTGTTTTCTTATAGAAGGAAAGTATGTGAAAGCTGCAGAACAAGCAAAATGCTCTGCTGGGCACTGACTTTTCCCAGGTGATGGCTACATGCCCAAGTGGCGCTAAGCTCCAGGGGCATTACGTGCCCTGTGGTTCCTGCAGCTGTGTCACCAACCCTACGCCTGCTTTGAAAGACTTGGATCACGGTGTCCCCCCCTTTCAGGGAAGGGAAAGAAAGAGAAAGATAGCTCTGTGCAAAGCCTCCCAGTGAATTATACTTGTAAACAATTATTTTTGTAATTGTCTTTTATTTGTTCACTATAAAGAGAAAGAGAAGGAAAATCAAGTGATTTTTTTTTCTAAATAACTTACGCACAGTGTGCTACATTATATAATTACAAATTTATGATAATGACTGAATTCAGGTTGATATTTTAATTGCATCTTTAGCTAGCCAACTTTAGAAGTATGTATTGGAGATTTAAAACCTAAAAGCAAACTTACAACTGACCACAACCCTTGCCTCATGCTGCTTATATATGCTGGTGGCTGAACTTCTGAGCTAGATTTGCTGAGAAGGAAGAAAAAAACTGTAATGATTGAATGGCCCTTGCTCTTTAGGACTGGAGAAAAGTGTATGTATGTCACACAGGATGGGCTTTACTATTGCTTACATCAAAGCATTTTAGGACATACAGCAAAAGTAACAAATGGACAGTGTAACCAGATATTTTAACATAGAATGACATGTGGTCTTACAACCTGAGGGTGGTTTCTTGACAGCTCATTTAGGTGAAATTTTGCTTGAAATAAAACTGAAAATAGGACTCTCTACTGAATGTTTTTAAAGAGTCCATGTGGCTGATGGAATTTCCTTAGGACTGTATGTGAATGTTTACTTTTGAGGTGTTTCAGACAGTAATCTCACCTAATTTTTCTTGCACTTTTAGGAAATTCAGAAGTTTTTTGAGTCTGACTAAAGAAAAAATAGAGGAAAATTTTGCTGTTTTATCTCTGCCTGAAACTTTTTAATCAGAGCCACTTGGCTAGCCATGAATTCTGAGTGGCTTCTCTCTCCTAAGGATTGCCAAGGCTGCATTGTAACACCCCAGATGATAATGAATCATAATTTCTTTCCATCATCTCAAGTTGATGAGACCTTTCTTAGTCAGCTCTGTGGTAAGTGCCCTCTGATACACTTGGTAAAGTTGTTCAGCACTGCAGAAGTTATATTAATTATTTCTGTGGGTGAGACAGAAGCCACCCCTTGCCAGACAGCAAGATGGTGAAAGTTTAGAAAGCATTTATTGTTTAAAAGTCAGGGACAGAAATCAATCCCAGGGCCCAAGATATGGAATCTAAGTAAAATTTTTCCTCATATTTGAATATATTATTACTAATACTGAGGAAATTATCTGTGGTATACAAAGGTCATGAATAACAACTAAAGTCTATTCCACCTGGCATTTGAATGAAGACTATCTGGTCTTGCAAATTAATTCAGTTCAATTCAGTGTTATAAGCTTTAGAGGATCATTATGTTTTCAAGGAGCAGTCTAATGGGATAGAAAGATATTTTCAAAAACTAAATATCAAGTAGAGTGTGACAAGTTCTTTCATTAGAAAGAAACTACATTAGAAGGGGGTCAGGTGGTGGGCAAGCTTAATTTCAACTGGATTGCTTAAGAAAAACAACAATCAACTGAAAATCAATTAAAAACCTAAATATATTACCTAAAGCTACAAAACTACTAGAAGAAAACATAGGGAAAAAAACTCCATGACATAGATTTTGGCAATGATTTATAGGATATGACCCCAAAAATATAGGCAAGAGAAGCAAAAATAGATAAATGGGATTGCATCAAACCCAAAAGCTTCTACACAACAAAGGAAACAATTAACAGAGCAACAAGACAACCCACAGAGTGGGAGAAAATATTTGTAGCCTATATATCTGATAAGGGGTTAATATCAAAAATGTATAAGGAACTCAAACAACTCAATAGCAATAAAACAAATAATCTGATTTAAAAATAGGCAAAAAAAAATGCCTGAATAGACATTTCTTAAAAGAAAACATCCAAATGGCCAATAGGTTCATAAAAATATGTCTCACATCACCAATCATTAAAAAAATGGAAATTAAAACCACAACGAGATACCACATCATATCTGTTAGAATGGCTGTAATCAAAAAGATGAAAGATAACAAGTGTTAGTAGTAAGTATGTAGAGAAAAGGGATCCCTTGTATACTGTTGGTGCAATGTAAATTATTACAGCCATTATGGAAAATAATACGGAGGTTCCTCAAAAAATTAAAAATAGAACTACAATATTATTCATTAATCCCATTTCTGGGCACCTAGCCAAAGGAAATGAATTCAGTATGTTGAAGAGATACCTGCACTCCCATGTTCACTGCAACATTTTTCACAATAGCCAAGATATGGAAACAACCTAAGTGCCCATCAATGGAAGAATGGATTTTTTAAAAAAGTGGTATATATACACAATGGAATATTATTCAGCCTTTAAAAAGAAGGAAATTCTGTCATTCATGACAACACAGATGAACCTGGAGGACATTAGGCTAAGTGAAATAAGCCAGGAACAGAAAGACAAATATAATATGACATAATCTCCCTTATATGTGGAATCTAAAAATGTGGAACGCATAGAAGCAGAGTAGGAGGGTGCTGACCAGAGGGTACAACCAGGCAGGGAGAGGCTCAAAAGGTACAAACTTTCAGTCAGACAAGAGAAATAAGTTTTTGAGAAATATTGCACAGCAGGGTACTGTGGTTAATAATACTTTTATTATATATTCCAAAATAGCTGAGAGTAAATTTCAAATATCTCACCACTAAAGGTGATAAGTAAGTGAAGTACTGAATATGTTAATTAGTTTGAGTTAATCATTCCACATTGTATATCTATGTCAATACAGCAATTTTACCCCTTAAATGCATACAATTCTGATTTATCAAGTAAAAATAACATTAATTTATTAAAAAAAGAAAGGCTTTGTTAAGGAAGTAATATTTGAGTTGTAGTATAGAAGCACGGTTAGGATTTTGGCAGGCAAAACTGACTGAAAAAGGAACTTTGGAGCTAAAAGATTACCACAACACAGGCTGATAGATTACAATGAAACCAGGGAAAGAGCTAGCATTTCCAGACTTGGGGAAACACATTTATTCTCTTGTAACTTGAGGAAGGATAAAATGTATACAGACCAGCTCCAAGGCCTCAAGGATGACCAAGGACTATTCCTAAGTTTCCACAGTCCACAGAATTGGGCATTTTGTAAATTTATTTCATGAGCCACATTTCTGATCAAATGATTCTGTTGGCTCTTTACTTTTTAGACTGTTGCAGTTATAGTAATTCTCTGTACTGATGGATTTTTGGTTCAGCTCTCAAAAGACCTATCATAGATAGGATGCTGAGATGAGCTGGAAATAATAGAGTTTCTGAAGAAAAAAGGACTTTTCCAAATTTAGAAATTCATTTCCAGAGGATAGTTGGAATCATTTCTTCTAATTTATGTGACCCAAAATGCTGTGTGTAATGAGGAGGAAGCAGTACTCTAAAATGCCACTCTATTTATAGTGATAAAATTGAGATCATTTTTTACATTTTTAGAAATGCGCAAATTATTTGAAAAGTCATTTCATTTTACTTTTTTACTACTTACCAGAAGTTGTGAAGAATTTTACAATTATTATTTTAAATTTATGTAAATGGCAAATGCCTGCCTATTGAGCTCTGTAGGGAGATGCCTGCATTTCTTTTCCTGAATCCGTCTGTAAGGAAGCACTGACTCGGAAAGCAATTTGGTCTCATGAAGGAAGTACCACACAGGAAACTGACATGTGGTTTGGGCAGGGACTGTCACCCTCTTGTGCCTCAGTTTCTTACCATTCTTTTAAATAAAAGAGAGGATATTAACTAACATCTCTTGTTTTCTCACATGGGTAAAATGGGAATAAAAGAAGATGGATAGACGAGACTGTTTAGATAAAGGTATTTCAATCATTTTGACAGCTCTTTAGTAAATTCAAGTTGATCCTGCTAGGAATTTAGAAAGTTAGGTAGGGGAGTCTACTAATAAATACACGGTTTTATCCTGAGCCTTAGCCTTTATGTCTGATGTGATGCAGATTTTTGATAAGTCAAAGAATGACAAATTTGAGCAATAACCGTATAAATCACTCTGGCTAGAAATCAGGTTGCCTTAAACTTCAATCCATAAAATATAATCAGAGGTTTTCTTATGGGGAACACTTATCAGAGTCATTAAATAAAGATCAGAATATCAACATAATACTCCAAAATAAAAAAAAAAAGATTGCGAGTTAGCCAATAGTTATAAATTCCCTAGCAAATTTATTCATATTCTGAGTGTCTGAACAGTTTTGTGTGCCATAATTCCCTCTTTATACTCCACATGTCTGGCACATCAGATGAATAGATTTTATTGTATTATTCTCCTTCTGACTTACGATTATTTCTTTATTCCTTTCTAAATTCTCTTTTTTCCTGTTTCTGTTTTTTTATACTTGAACTACCTGTACTCTTAATATTTTATAACTGTCATTTTATGAGTCATCATAGTACATGCAGTAGACAGTATGAGAGTACGTATTTCCTGCTTTAGGCAGAGAAAATGGAACAGAATCATCATTGACAATTGAGCCCATATTCTAGGGTGTTCTTACCCTGCCCAAAATTGTGTGCCCATCTCCACCTCAGCAGACCTTGCAAAGGTCTTAATTGAGTAAGTGATCTTATAATTCTAGACTCTTTATAAGACTTCACACTAATTCACAAGGCTGATATTTAAGTTTTATGAGCTTTTTAAGAGCTATGATACAATTCTATGAAATGAAGATAAAAACATCAATAGAACATGAAAAAAATTTATTTTAGAATGTGTAAATAATTGATTTTAAAGCAAAACATATCATGTATGTAAATAGAGCCAATTATTTAGTTGTCATATACTATATTTGATGTGTTGATTCTGAAGCAGGGAATTTCTAGTTCAGATTAGATGCTGTTGGAGGGGTACAGCTAACGGGGACAGTTAGGGGTTCTGTTTTGTGATAACAGAATCTGGTTATGCTACCAACTCAGGGTATCTATTAAATTAAGAAAATTTAAAAATAATTTTCCCAAAACATGCTTGTTCACCGTGCATACTTTTCTCTTCTGTTATTCTGCCAATTAAATTCATTCAAGCTGGTCTACATGTTCCGACAACACTCCAAGGTGCGGGCATGCATGCCTTCTTAGTACTTCTCTTTGCAGCAAAGCTCCTTAACCTGTGATATGGGGACCCCAAATGGCTTAAGGATGGTCTTCAGCAGCTCTATTCACTGCCTGGAGTTGTGTAATCAATTTTGTGGGTAGCACATATGTGCATTCTTCTGCATAGAGTAACTTTCATTAAAAGATCTGTGTTCCTACAAAATAAAGAAACCCTATTTATCTGTTCCTTTCATTTAAACATCTAAGAACTCAAGGATCTCATTTCTGAGTCCTGATTCTGGCAACATGCACAGAGTAGATTTCCAAGAGAAAAATCAGTGAGAATCCTGACCACATCCAACAAATTTTAGCTTAAATGTTAGATTTATTTCAGATATTAGATATAGTTAAAGAAATACCTATATTAAGGTCCTGTTTGACTTAAGATTCTTGAAGTGAGAGACTCTCTAATGTTATCATTGAATATCCAATGATTTGCATAATGCCCAATAGATAACAAACATGGATAGAGAAAAAGAAAAGAAAGAAGTTGGGGGAGCAGGATCATGAGTACCTTAAACATATGAAGACCACGTGACCAGTCTCCTAGTTATAATACAGCACACATTGAGTGCTAGGTGGCCAGCTACTCTTCAGAAAGTGACAGGTGCTCTCTGCCTCTCTTTGTCCCTGTAAGCACCTAGTTTGGGCATGTAGGATATGCAGAATCCTTCCCAAAGCTTCGTTATTCAGTGGCTCTAAAGGTGAGCATAAGTATCAACACCCTGTAGAATACTAAGAAAATTCACAACTTTTTTTAAAATGTGGGAGGTAAAAACAGTGGCTCTGACTTTGCAGCCCCGAATTTCTCCCCTTGTGTGTGTGTGTGTGTTTGTGTGTGTGTGTAAAGCTGCTATACTTGCTTTCTGTAGTGAAAATATGAAGTTTTCTTTTTCTTTCATTTTATCCTAACATTGTTATAATAGCTAATAGATTACATTATTTAATTCTTACAGCACCCCTGTCTGGTAGCTGCAATTGTGTAAATGTAGAACAAAGGTGGAAACAGATTAGTGAACTTGAGTCAGATGTGCAAGGTGAAGGTCGGACCTTGGAACTACACCCAATGATTACAATATCATCTCCAGTGTTAAAGATTTTGGCTGTAGTTCTGTCACATAGTTTTTTGGAGGTTTCCAGTCTTGCCTTTCAACTGAGGCTCCAGCTCTGACCACCTTTCGGTCATGTTCTCAAACTCCAATGCAGAGACAATGCTTTGGAAATGAGCTCCTGAAAGAAAGTTTAATGGGAAAAAATGGATTTTTGCAGCTACCTTTATAATCTTAGGCAAAATTTGTGATGTCTACTTGGTTTTGTCATCTGGAAGTGGAGGGAAATGTCCACGGGCCCTTCCACTGCTTTCTATGTTCCACGTTGAGCAGAGTGTGAAGAGAGGAATGTATGTCCAATCCTCCTTCTCTTCCCACTGCATTGTTCCGTGCTGCCTTTACAGCATATATTCCTTAATTAACATTTTAATTTTAGTTTCTATTATGTACAGTCATGTGTCACTTAACAACAGGGATACTTTCTGAGAAAGTCATTAGGGGATTCTGTTGTTGCTCAGACATAACAGACTGTACTTACACAAACCTGGATGGTGTAGGCAACTACACTCCTGGGCTGTGTGGTAGAGCCCATTGCTCCTGGGCTTCAGACCTGTAGACCATGTTACTTCAGTGAGCACTGTAGGCAATTGCAACATAGCAGTATTTATGTGACTGAACATATCTAAACATAGAAAAAGTATAGTAAAAATATGGTATTACAGTCTCATGGGACCACCATTGTATCTGTGGTCTGTTGTTGACCAAAATGTCATTATGTAACTCATGACTGTACACGGCACCATGTTATATTTAGTTCTATGGCTTCATGTTACAGAATAGCTGATGGCCTGTTATTATGGAAACTTTGTATCCTCAGGGAATAGCAGATATTTACAGAGTAGAGAAGGGATTTCTATCTGCTTGTCCACCCTGCACCCTTATCTGGAAAGCGTCATGTTTTTCTGGGTGAAGATACATTTTATGTTATTAAACTGTGGATTTTTACCCTCAGTTATGAAATGGACCACTTTAAAGTCCTATATTTATAATCGGTTTTATTGGCCAGGTAAATTAGGATTAATAATAGTTAAAATAATGAGTGACTATTATATGGCTGAGGCAGAGCTAAGATCTTTATATACTTTTTGTAATGCGCACAATAATATCACAAGGTATGTGCCACTGTCATTTCTATTTTACAAATAAGGGCACTTTACCAGTGTGCTAGTCCTACCATCATGATGTACCACTTACTGGGTGGCTTAAACAATAGAAATGTATTGACTCACAGTTCTAGAAGCTTAACGTCCAAGACCAAGGTGTCAGCAGGGTTGGTTCCTTCTGACTGCTGTGAAGGAGACTATTCTAGGCCCCTCTTGTGTCTTTATATCATCTTCCCTCTGCCCCTGTCTGTGTCCAAATTTCCTCTTCCTGTAGGGACGGCTGTCATCCTGGATTAGGGTCCACTCAAATGACTTCATTTTAATTCAATTACCTCTTTGAAAACCTTCTCTCCAAATCCGATTACATGCTGAATACTGGGGGTTAGGGCTTCAGTATATGAACTTTTGAGGGTACACAATTCAGCCCACAATGGACACGGAGTGCCAGAGAAGTTTAATAACCACCTTAAAATCATAGAGCTAGGGTGAGGCCACTAATTAGATTGGCCACGAGGACCACACATGATCCTATTTCCTCTACCCTGTGGTTTTGTTTAATTGGTGAGAAATCTACAGGGAGAAGCAGGAGAGAGCACAAGACGTAGACTTTATATTTTGATAGAGTTTAGTAGCAAGAGAGTATCATTGGGAGTGTGGATTGAAGCAGATTTGATACAAAAAGTGACCAAAATATCAAATAAAATGAGATGGGTGTTTGGGGAGGGGAGGCCCTACTGTCCCCCATTAAGTGTGACCCCTTCCCCCCTTAACTGCATGTTTCTTAAAGGCATTTTGGTTTTTTAAAATCTGTACAGCAAAGTGACCAATGTAGGGCCCTGTGAGGACCACTAAATGCTGGTCAGATTAACCAGGTCTCTGTCCTTCAGGAACTGCCTGACACCTAGGCAGCGTGCAGAGCCATGTCCAAACTCGGATGAGCTTTCCAATTTACTGTTCCTCAAACATGTGTTGTTCAGCTGCTCTGCCATGGTGTCTTAGCTGGTTTTGCACTGCCGTGACAGAATAGCACAGACTAGGTAATTTGTAAACAATAAACGTTTATATGGCTTATGGGTCTAGAGGCTGGGAAGTCCAAGACTGAGGGGCCTACATCTGACAAGGGACTTCTTGCTGTGTCTTAATATGGCAGACAGCATCACAGGGTGAGAGAGTGCGCGAGAGGGAGTAAAAGAGGGCTGAACTCTGTTTTATAGCAAACTCACTCATGAGATAAAGAACCCACTCCCACAATAAAGACATTAATCCATTCACGAAGGCAGACCTAATCGCCTCTTAAGGACCTGCCTCTCAACACTGTTGCACTGGGGATTAGGTCCTCAACACACGGGCAAGTGCTCCAGGCAGAAGAATAGCAGGTAAAAAAGCCCCCAGGTGGGATTGGCTTGCCCACTCAGGAATGCCAAAAGGTGAGGGTGAGTGGGGCACAGTGAGTGGTGGGGGGAGGTGGTAGAAGGTGGGTCAGGTGGTTGCATCTGCAAGGCCTGATAAGCCAAGGGAAGGAGTTGGAATTTTATTCTAGGTGTAAGGTGAAACCTCTGGAGGGATTTAATGTGTGTATTTGTGTGTGTGTGTGTGGGGGGGCGTACACACTCTGATTTACATTTTGAAAAGATTGTTCTGGGAGCTCTGTGGAGAATGCACTGCGTGTTGGGGTTGGCATGGGAGAGGGGAAGGGGGACCTGGTTAGGATCACTTCTTCACTTAATCAATCAGCATGTCACACTACACAGGGGTATATACATGGAGGACAGAAGTATATCCGTGGAGTCTCAAATCCTGGGTTTTGTTTTTGGTATGATTATTCACTCATTTTCTGTGATGCTGAATCAGGCCCTTAAAATTCCTCAGAGAGAGGTGAATGTACATCGTCAACTAATGAAAAAGTTTGAGGATTTTCTGCCTTTAGATTTGTGAGTTGTAAGTGTTTGATGAAATATGAGCTTCTGCGTGTAGAGAGAAGGTCGGGACAGTCAGAATATTGTTTACCTCCAGTTGATGGGGCCAGTGAGGACACTATATTCACTCCAAAAGGTCACATCAAGGTAGACAGAAGCACTTAATGCTGGAATTATTGATGTTCCTTTTATTCGCTTTCCCCACAAAAGTAGGCTTCCTGTCTGGCTAGAAGCCTGGGGACGAGGCCGCCGCCAACTGGATCTAGCACCAACTCTGCTACAACTAATCCCCTGGTATCCTGTCTGGCTACCAGGGTGGAAACTGCCTTCATTTTCCAGGCAGCCCAGAGATTCCTCCACAATTCAATTCTTTTAAAAGCTGAGGGCCAAGTCCCACAGAGCAAGAGCCAGGAAATACTGGCCACCTAAGCTTTTGAGAATCAAGCAGTGAAAGAACCGAACAATGTTGGCTTGTAGTGGTTTACTTGGATCTGAGCCTCCTGAGAAAGATTCCTGTAAATGGCCTGAATATATATTTTGTTTCTCGCTGCAATAACATTCTAGGACACTGCCTCTGTTCAGAGCTTTCCTGAGCAGGCAGTAATTATGGGCAGTGGAACTAATCACTGCACGTATAGCTTTGTAAATCTGGCTCTCGCTGGTGGAATGTTTTCAACACCCTCCCCCAAAGCAGAGTATACGTGTTTTTGGCATTAACATTAACCTGAGCCTTCAAGGGACTGTCACAAGATACGACGCTGGAAAAATGAGAACAATGTGATAGAAAAGTCCAAAGTTTCCATGTAATTCTATATACTGGTCCCTGGACATGAAGTTTAAAAAAAAGTTTTAAGTGCTATTTACCTTCTTGGTGGATTAAATCTGAATCAAAATGAGATGAAAGATATTAGCTACTTTGGAAATAAATTCTTTTATTAGTAAGAAACTATTGATTGTGGTTAGGGCCTTAGATTATACTAAAAAAACGAGAAAAAAAAGCCCTGCAGATAACTTACTGTATCCAAGGAAAGTATTTCCTTCTCAAACTAAGAATATAATCAATTTTGAAAATTGCTTTGAAAGAAGAAATGAATATACACAGTGGGGAAACTTTCAATTGTATCACATACTAGCAAAATCAATTCTTTTTCTTCCTGTTTATTTTTCATAATAACTTTTGTAAGTTTTTTAGCCATAAAACATATTTTGGTTAAAAAAGGTTTAACTGATTCTGAATTTGTCTTCTCTGAGTTTTTTTGAAAAATAGATTGAAACAAATTTAGATATTCCTTATAACCAGAGAAATCAATGCACGTGAAAAGCACAGAGGAACTTTCTTGAAGGCCTAAGCACTAGAGGAAATAGTTCTAAAGGAGGAAAGAGGGATGCTGTTTAAATGAACTCATCTTTAAATATGTCACATGAAAAAGGAGAGAGAATATGAGTAAAGTACAATAAATATTAATTGTTATGTGGTTAGCACCAAGGATAGAGGTGATGGTTTAAACAGTAAATTTTACAAAGATAACTTAGGTTATTTTTCATAGTACCCTGCATTTTCCCTCTTTCCTTACTGCACATCAGTTACCATAAAAATAAGTTTGTGTCCTCTAAGCTCACATCAACGCGCAGTGGGTATAAAACTTAGAAGCATGTTAGCAAGAAGATAAAGCTAGCCCTAGTCTGAAATATTTGCAGACCATCTGCAGATTGGTTTGTCCACATGCACGTGACTGTGCTTTAGTTTTTTATAGAGCTGATGCCAAATAATAAAACAGCTTGTCATTGGTCTGGTGACTCAGTTTCCAGGAACATCCTGAGTGTGAGAATGGAAGTTACTCCACCTCATGTGGCAGGTTTTCATTTTTCAGTGTATCTGCCAGACTCGTAGGGCTTTGGGATGGGGTAGAGGTGATGTAGTGGCATTGGGGAGGCAAACGCACGGCTGGATCCACACCCAGGAGAGACACTGCTCACCAGTCATAACAACCTTGCTGCTGAGTCCAGACACAGATTTAGAGTCTTTCTCAACATAGCACTCCAGGTAGTCATAACTGTTTTAGGAGCAGGCTTGCAAGATGAAGCCTCCTTACTGTCCCTGACACACTACATGCACCCTCCCAATGTTTCGACTGAAATCCTAATGGGCAAGGTGAATGTGCTGACGGGCGGGCAGAGAGAGTAGTTCAGAGGCACCGCCGTTGACAAGACAGCAAAGCTAAGCATCTCAAATGATGGGGCCAAGTCTTTTGGCCTTGGGAGTAAGTTTTGGGGTTTAAGGGTAAGTTTTATGTGACATGCCAGAGGGCTCCATTCTCGTCCGATATCTTAATCACATAATTAAATGTAGAGAGAGAAGGCATTCTGAACAATATCAATAGGGAAATGATAGTGAAAGTAATATTACTTCTTATTTACCCAACACCTACTTTGTAGTGGGTGTGAGAGGCGTTTTTATATATATTATCTCTGATCCACTCACTACCCCTGCAACGTAGGCTCACAGAAGTTGAGAAACTTAAGTAAGATCAAGCAGGTAGAAACCAGAGGAGATAGTTTGCAAACCCAGTTTTTTATGGCCCCCAAATATATGTTGTTTCTAGTCCATCATGTTCACAAATAACACAACAGCTGAAATTTTAGGTGACAACCAAGGCAAAAAAATGATGTATCTGTTAGAATTATGGTTCTGAGCTAAGATTAAATGGAACAGCCATCAATTTAAAAATCATATAGCACAATTGTTCCTCTAAGATATAGGGAAAGTATGTGGGTTCACAATTATTCCATTGAAAAGACTTGGGAGTTTCATTTTACTAAGCTTAAAATGTGCCGTTTACCTTGGGTTTCCTTAATAGGCAGCAAGTGTCCAGCTTAAAGAGGTTACTATTCCAAATGCAGTCAGTGTGGCGATCAGGGGGACAAATATGAGGGGCTCACTTCTCATCTTCCCAGGAACTGCCTCTGTCAGGGAAACCATGTTTAATATTTTTGTTCAAAATGTATCTAGTGGGAATCAGAGAAATTGATTTTCTATTAATTAAAAAGTCTATATTTCTTCTTTACCTTTAATGTAAAGGATTTACTTCTGGAACTGAAGATTACATTATAATTTTGTTTGAAATTTTCATTTATTTCTGCTTTTCTGTCACTAGAAGCAGATAGCATTACTTACGCAAACACAAGTTGGATAGAGGTAGCTTAGACAGACATTGCGTCAGAGCATTACTCCAAATGTATCTTTCTTTGTCTGATCTTTCATATCTTCAAAAGAGTCTGTGTCTCTCTCTTCAGCTCTTTTTTTGTCATTTTCTGAAGCAAATATCTTCTTGGACAACTTATTAAAGAGTTTTAGCTTTAAATGATCACTCATGGTTTGCCATTTAATGTTTGACTTCAGAATGCCGGCTCTGTGGCGGCTGAGGGTAGGTGACAGCCAGGTGGCTGGTCTCAGAGAGGTCTGTGGGGCCTCTTCTTCCATCAGGCAACTTGGGGCAGCCTGGTCCTGTTGCAGAAATATTCACTGGAGTATTTTTTTCTACTAAACTATAGAATGTTGGACAAGTTTGCACCCTGCAGTTATATAAAGAGCCATGACAGAACCCTGGTCACCTGTGGCCATATTCCATTTATTCCAATGATATTTTAATGCCCATTATAGATCAGTGCCCTAGTCAGGTGCAGACTGGCCCACCTGGTCTGGTTCTGCATAAAAAGAAATCAAACTGTATTTTGAAGCATTCACTATTGAAAACTTTATGACTTTAAACACAGAACTCCTTCCCTCTGTATTATTCATAATTCAGAATTAAACTGAAAGGGAAATAAAGTCGAAGCTATGCAAACTCAGATACAGGTGCTGCATATATACCTCCTATTATACTGAAGGGCATGAATGTAAATGCGAAAGCATCATGAAATATACTTCCTCTACCCCCAAAATGAAAGAAAAAGTCTTAAATAGAAAGTGTTTTTATTGCATTCATAGGTGTTAAGTATTGTCTAATTCTGTGAAAATGCTGTAAATATGGCTTTCAGTTTTAGAACATGTTTGACTTAGAGTTTTCACATTACTGAGAAGTAGCTTGTGCAATTCCATGAACTTCATGGTATTTTTGAATGAGGCCTGGAGGGACTGGACCATACTGGGTAACTAATCTTGATGAGCTACACTGGCGAATTAGGGAAGAAAGAAGAATAAAGAACGTCCTTAACAACTGCAACATAAATTTCAGTAGGAATAGTGTGAGTGTTTGCAGTAGTTTGTTTTCTTACCACTTTGATCATCAAAAATCCCATCTCCTCCAGGCTGCTTGTTCAAACTCAGAGGCGTTGCCGTACCCTAGTCCTCCTTCTTCATGGAAACCTTGCAGGAAAGCAAATAACAATAAATATTTTATTTAAAAGCTCCTGCAAACCTTGTTACCCTGCAGGCTTCCTAGTCTCTGAAGCACAAAATTTTAGTGTTTCAAGGTTAGGGTGATAGCAACTGGGACAAAGTACATGTCTCAGCTCTGACTGGTGAATCAGATTTTTGCTTGTATTCAGAGAAAGCAATTTGCTGAAAAGTCAGGTTTTGCTAAAAACGAATTTGCTACATTGCTTGCATGTCAAAAACCTGGCTTGGAAGATTCAAACTACAGAGTTGTTAATACACATAGAGAAGCTCTCCTGACCATGGCATCCCTGATCTCTATGGAAAAGCTGTTCTTCTTATGCCAGGTAGGCTGTAAGATTTGATACTACAGGATAAGCTAAAAATATGATGTAGAGAGAAGAAAAGTTCCAAACCTGCAATTTCTAGCCCAAGGCATTTAGGGGAAGAGGGAGGCAGAGGTAGGAGAGGAACAAGCCTGGACAGGGGAGAGATTTTAGGCAGGTTACAGGGACGTGGAGAAACTGAGGACATGGGCTCATGAGCGTGGAATTCTCATGAATGAGATTAGTGTCCTTATAAAAGAGGCTGCAGAGAGCTCCCTCACCCCTTTCACCTGTGAGGACACAGTGAGAAAGAACCATTTATGTACCAGGAAGTGGGGCCTCATCAGACAGACGCTGAATCTGCCAGCGCCTTGATCTTGAACTTCTGGCCTCCAGAACCGTGAGAAATAAATTTCCATTGTTCATAAGCCGCTCAGTCTATGGTATTTTGTTGTGGCCGCCCAACTGGACTATACGACAGCTGTTTTGTAGAGGTTTCTTGAGAACAAGATCTTTTGGGTTATTCCAGATATCCCAGAAGCGTATCAGGTGGAGGTAAAATAATTAATTTCACCCTGTGCACACTAGCCAGTAACAAGTCCAGACTGGGTGTTTGGGGTTGAACTCATGGTCCCAGGATAATCCCAGCAATGCATGGAACTGGATAACCAACTGGAAACTTCTACTTCTAACTAAAACGCTAGACACTGTGGCCCTTCTGAGCTCTATGGGGAGTTGCTAATTATGAATATTATGGAGACTTAAGGTAACAAAGGTACAGATTTGAATGTTTTAACTCAAGACACTGGCTTACTTGCTGTAGAAATGAAAAACATTGCGGCAGGCAGTGGAGCCTTGTGCTTGTGTGCTGGAGAGGAGGAGCCCACCCACCGTCCTGTGGCTGCTGAGTCCCCTGCCGATTTCCCTACCTGTGTTCTCCAGGCTCTCTCAGCCTGGGAATAGTAGCAATGGCCACCAAGTAGTGTTTCTTTGGTTCCACTTCCACCTGCTCTGTAGGAACTCTAGCAAAATCAGTTCAGGAGTGGTGACATGTGAACTGGATCATGAACTGGGTCGCTGATATTCATACCCCGTGTAGTTTCCCTTCCACAGTGAAACTAAGCTGAGCCTGTGCCTTATTTTAACCCATATAATATGCTAGAAGTAACCCTGTGTCAGCTCCGAGCCAGAGCCTCAGAAGGTCCTGGGGACCCCCGAGTGGCAGCATAAGAATTTTAGCTATGGTTCAGCAGACCACGTGATGAGTCCACTAGGGAGGGGCCTTGAGACTCACTTGAAAGACGGAGACAGATGTCCTCACATCCCAGCTGAGCTTAGCGTGGCAGATATTCCTGCCTAAGTCCCAGACATGTGAGTGAAACCACACGGTACAGACCATCCCACCTGTGGTTGCTTGAGAGGCTCCAAGGAAGACAGACAAGCAGGACCACCACCCACCTGAGCCTGAGTCCATCAGAGAATTGTGAGAAATAATAATGTAGGTGTGGTTTAGGCCACTGAGCTGTGTGTGGTTTGTTGTTCATCAACAAGTAACTAAACAAAGCCATTTAGGTGAGTCCCAGGCAACCCATAGAATCATTGAAAATATTTAAATGTGCTTTCTTTAAGCTACTATCATGATTAGTTTATGTGTCAACTTAACTAGGCCATGGCAGCCACGGCACCCAGTTTTTGGTCAAACACCAATCTAGATGTCTACATGAAGGTGTTTCTTGGATGTGATTAATATTAGTAGATTTTGAGGAAACCAGATTAATCTCCATAATGTGGGTGGGCCTCATCCAGTCAGTTGAAGGCTCTAAGAGACAAGACTGAGGTTCCCCTGAAGAGGAAGGAATTCTGCCTCCAGGTTGTCTTCAGACTCGAGCTGTGACATCAGCTCTTCTCTGGGTCCCCACCTTGCTGTTCCTCCTGTTAGGTTCATCTGTGTGGATGTTCCCCGGTCCCCCGGTTCCCAGTGTCAAAAGTGAGTAGTGGTACCGAGTCGAGATGATGATGGAGTGATCACAGACACAGAACAATTTTACACAGTTGATCACATATTAATAAAAGAAAGAATAAAAGGAAGGAAGGAAGTTACACAAAGTGAAAATACATTCCAGGGAGAGTAGAATGGGTCAGTCTCCACGAGTGGAGAAAGACCCCAAAGACTGAGCACACGATGCCTTTTATATGCCCACTAGTTTGTCCCACCTTTTCCCTGGCAGGATTGGTTGCCATTCCCGCTTTTCAGGGTCATTGGCAGGTTGGTGTTATATAACAGGATAAATGGGTTGGTTATGTAACAGATTCCCTTTCTGCGCATGCATCTTCACCAGATTCTTCACAAGGTTCCACCCATGCTATGCTAATTAGATGACAATGAGCTTTAGGTCAGTTAAAGGTTACTAGGAACTTTTTACCATGTGTGTTCCCACTAGGGAACAGTTCCTAGCTACAATCTGGTTCTTGCTATCTGCCCTTAGCCACTTCCTTGCTACTGTTTACCCTCCACCAGACCTAACGTGCCCTGGAGATTTTGGACTTTCCAGCCCCCACAATCATGTGGACCAATTCATTAAAATAAATCTCTCTGTCTTTCTCTCTCCATAAATATATACATATACATACACACATACACACACATCTTATTGGTTTCTTTTCTCTAGGGAATTCTGACAAATGTAGCCTCTAAATTTTAAGATAGTTTATTATGCAGCAATAGATAAATTGAACTGAAGTTCAGGGGGTTGATTTCCTTTGCCTTCTTATACAAGTGCCTGGTCTTCTTGGGTATGACGTGCTATGTGCCAACTTTCTCCCTGTGTTGTTGTGCACGTAAATGCCCAGGTCTAAGTCGGTTGCTGTGGTTCTCTCCAAAGGTACTGAGTCCTTGGGTACCCTCCAAAGGCACTGACAAGCCTCGGGTGCCTGAGGGCTGCTGAGGCATGGTGAGCGCCTGGGCCTTAGGTTGAGGGCTCCAAGGGCACCACCGTGTTTGTGATTTCCAGTGACATTAGCCAGGATGCTATTGCCTGTGATGCTGTGGCTCCTTGTCTCAACACTGCTGCCAACTCCGTGGCTGCCACCAGCACTGCTGCTACAGACATCTGGTAACCTCAGGTGTCATATGGAGATTTGCAGGAACAGCTGCTTCAGCTTTCTCTGTCTTTGTCTTAGGACTCAGGCACTAGTCCACAGGGTCTAGGCCACGAGCTAAATCTAAACAAAGTCCTAAAATTCACCTCTGTCTTCATACACTTGCCTACTGCCTGTCACCCAAACTTGCTCACTTTGAAATTCTTCTTCCCCAACGATTTCTAATGACCCCACCTTACCATTCCTTTGGTTACTCCCATACATGCTCAAGTCTGGAGGGAATAACATTTAAACTTCAGCTGAGGCCTCTGTTGTAGATAGATTGATATCTTATGGGTGAATTATTTTAAGAGAATATGTTAGAAATTCCTAACAGTCTGAATGAGGATGCATTTTCAGAAGGCCTCAGATTCACACAATCCATCATCTCAAGTTTTTCTGCATTGATGGCTGGCTGTTAAGCAGCACATTAGAGACTAGCTGGCATGCTCTCTGATGTTCCTCTTGAGTGGCTATGAAGTCAGATGACTTCAGAAGTTCGAGGTGGTTAAAATGAATGGAATTATAAAAGAATGGATTTTTTTTAAAAAGCTTACAGTAAATTGGCCATACTGGTTCTCTTTTTCAGGTAGAGTTTTATGAAGAATTGCTCTAGTTCATATAAACAACTGTATTATCTCTGCATTGGTGAGCCTGATGCATGCCAATAACACTGCGTTTACGTGGGAATCCCAGGCATTTAAGAAAAAGCCCCCATCTTCTTTTTTGTCCCCAACCTGTTGGCCCTTGCCAATAGGTCTCTTGGAGAAGCGCCCTTTTGACTGAGATAAATGATAGAATTAAGCAATGAATTTCCTAAGAAAACTGCTACTTAGTTAAGATACGAAACTATAACAACTTGTCTCTGTATTTTCTTCAGTATAAGTACTAATTTTTTATATTCAATGAATTCATTACCTATATTTAAAATGTACCTGTTATATGTCTTCAAAATGAACCATATGTCTAATGGATTTCCTGAATATTTTTAATCAAGTCAAAGTAAATGGAGTAAAGGAATGAAACAAGGATGTCATGCCTTTTATTTAACCGCAGGTTTCTTATGAGGGTATGACGCAAACAAGCTAAACAGAACAGTTTATTATTTTTTATTAGCCACTGCACATCACACTTAATAAAAATTACAGAAGAAAACCTTTATCAGGTTAGTTGACAAGAACAGAAAGAATGTCTTTAAGATTCCTAAAGGGAGTGGATTACTATACTGCTTTTGCTTGTTCATGAGAAATTAAGAGTTTCATTTCTAACATTTTATATCTACATTCTTGTGGTTCTCATTTTACCCCTCCCTCTACACTGCTGGTTCTCAAGGACACTGGACCATCACTGGGAACCGGTACCATGCAGAGCCTGCAATTACACGGCCCATCACTGTGCTCTCTGGCTTCGCATATTACCTCTGACCTCACCTTTCACAGGAAATGATAATAGTAAGAACCTGTCAGTGCCAGTATTGCCCTGGGAGTGGAAGGTTGTCTCCAGTTTCCATGTGGGCTCTCACCAAGAGTGCAAGCGTTGTTTCTGAGCTGTGGACCCCCAATAACATGCTGTTGAGTCAGCCCCATGAATGCCTGCAAGGTAGCCCCTCGTATCTGTCAGATGCCCCCCCCCCACAGTCCTCTGAACTAAAGACAGAGTAACAAATCAAAATATCTTCATCCTTAAATTACATGTCTTTCTACTAGCTCTTTTATAACTCACGTCATTAGTCTGTAGTACTATTACTGATCAGTTTCTTGAATCACTTTTTATCTCATCAGTCAACATTGCTGTATTTATTTCTAAATAAACAGAGTAATTTAAAATTTTTACTTTTATGAAACTGTGGTCACGACAAAAGGCATGTGTTTTCTCCCTGGAGCCAATCTTCTTTCAGGAGTTGAAAGAGCGAGTGGCTTCGTCTTTCTGGGTTCACAGAAGACTGCCAGCAGTTTCTGATGTGGGCTTCATATTCTCTACCCATGCTACCAATGCCTTGTTTCTACTACTTTATACTTACTGATTGATTTCCTTTCTCTCTTCTTCCCTCCTTTCATCCCTTTCTTCTTTTGTCTTTGTAGCAGATGCAAGATGTCTAAAAATAATCATGAAAAATACTCAGAGTCACTACCCATTCCCTCTCTCCCACAATGAAGTTATGTCAAAAAACACCCAAAGGAAATGTGGTATCCCTCCTCAAAGCTTAATGTCCTGTAATGTAATAGTAAATGAAATTTACTTGGGATTTCTATTTGGGATGGGATTATGTATGGAGTAATTACATTAGCTTCTAATGTAAATATAAAATCCTTCTCTTCCCCCCCCGCCCCAGAAGCACTGTTTCACAAGCGAAATTCTCCAAAGAGCTGTAGGATATTTGAGAATTAGACTTTAGGGAGTCCTTCTAGGTCCTCGGGATTTGGTGCCACATGTTTTCAGACTGAAGAAAACATAAAACAAATGGTGTGCATTGTTTTGAAACTGCATCCTGATTCATAAATAGCTCTGTCGAAAGTTTCCCTGAAAACATTTCTTTGGATCAAGCATGCTGGAGCACTTTCCAGTGGAAGAAGTGCATTCCTGAGCTGTGTCATCATGAAATCCATTCTGCCCCAGGTTCCTCCAGGGTAATCAGTGAACCACAGAGACTCTAGGTTGTAATGCTTTACCTCTCCAGTGTTATTCTCAGCAATGAGGATGTCATTGATACTAGATCTCTTGGGCTGATCAAATCATGATTTGGGCATCAGTTTAGTCAAGGGAAAACAAAAACATAAAAAAAAAACAAAAACCCACTAGTGCCTCTTAGATGTTAGCCAGAAGGTAGGGTAAAAATAAGGACAGTTCACCTTCTATGCTGCCAGTTATGACGGAGCTCCTTGGCCCAAGTTTAGTTCCAGAACAAGCTCAAACCTCCCACCTTGAACCAGATGAGCGCCTCAGGGCACACAAACTCAAAACGGCTCTTAGAAATTCCAGTCAAGGTTGCGTCTCAGCCCTCCCCCACCAAGGTGAACTGGAACTGGGGGCTGGGGGTGGGATGGAGGTTGATGCACATAACCACAACCAAAATAACTATAAGTGGGCACACTTTGCCAGGATTTAACGTTGCAATTAAAGGGAGCTAGAAGGAAAATGCAGGTAGGTTTCAATGTTTTTCTAAAACTCAGTTTGAGATATTGTTAGTTTCCTAGGATTGTTATAACAAAGTACCACAAATTGGGTGGTTTAAGACAACAGAAATTGATTCCCTCACAGTTTTGCAGGCCAGAAGTCCTAAATCAAGGCAGGGTTGGAGCCCTCTGCAGGCACTGAGGGCTATTCTGTTCCGTGCCTGTCTCCCAGCTGCTGGTTGGCGATCTTTGGCATTCTTGTAAATGCATCACTTCAGTCTCTGCCTCTGTCTTCATGTGGTGTCCCTTCTCTGCATGTGTCTGTGTCCAAGATGACTCTGGTTATAGGGACATCAGTCAGATATAATAGCCTCATATTAATTTGATTATATCTGCAGAGACCCTATTTCCCAATAAGGTCACACTCACAGATTCTGGGTAGACAATATTTTTGAGAGGACACTATTCAGCCCCGTACAGAGACCGCTTTGTGTTTGGCTCTAATGCTGCTCAGGAGTCCTTGCCGCAGCCTTTAAAAGTTAGGTTGTGCCGGACCTGGATTGGCTGGGGTTAAGACTCATTTTGTCTTAAACCAACTCTTGTCTTATTTTATAAATATATGCTATATGTAATCTTAAGTTATTGCTTTCTGTTTAATTAATATTTTTACCTGCCCCACCCTCAGATTGGTTTGTCCTCCTAAGAAAACTGCTGTGACGGGAAACAAGCAGGTTCTCCATAAGAAACGTAAGCCGGGGAAGAAGTTCCAGCTATTTATACCAACCAACATTTTTACAGTTAATTTTGATAATGGCTACATTTTCCCAGGAGCTTGAATATATAACAAAAGAGTTTTTGTCTTCTGTATAGATTATAATCACTCATCGATTTTTGCCTTGAGCCTGAGATTTGAACAAAAGTGAATTGCATAAGAAGCTGCTTCTTCCTCTATTGACGATATCACCAAAACAATTTCTTCTCTCTTGTTTCTGAGGAGTCAATTTTTTGCTAATGATGATACTGTCCTACTTCTAATAAGAGAAAGCCTTGGAATTGTACTATGATGTATCTAAAAGGGAACTCCTGCCGTCTGTCTGTGTGTTAACAAATGGCTAATTCTTGGCCAGCATTCTCAGGCTATTTTACTCTGAACACTGTGGTCTTGTGACATAGTATTTGATACTCCATGGTAGAAAGAGGTCATTGGTCAAACTAGGGTAGGAAATACTGTATTTTAAACACTTTCTGGAAACTCTCAATGCATATTAGCATATCAGAGATCCTAAGAATGGATATGGAACAATGTAATCACCTCTCCTCCCATAGCTATGGAAGGGAAATACTGACAGTGAGGAATATATAACAGAGGAAATGGCCTGAAAAAAATGGCAAAAGTATTTTCTGTCTCTTTAAAACATCCTCCATTCTTTTTTGAGAACTAAAACCTGCATCCCTGTCTCAGGCCAGTGGTTGGGAGGGGCAGAGGAGTGTCTTTTGTTCTTTGTGTTACAGGAGATGGCTCAGCCCCGACCTGGCCCAGGGAGGTTCTGGGCTGAGGTCTCGGAATTGTCTTCAGTGAGATGGGATGGAGATGGGACGATCAGGATGATCAACTGTAGTTGAACAGCAATTCCCTGAAGCTGAGAACCCACCATTAAAAGCTCTGTGTTTCTGCTTATTATTGGGACAATGGCATCTCCATCCTCCTCATTTGCCAACAAATTAATAAAACTCCTCTATCCTTCTCCTCAATCCACTAGTTCTTGTTCTTCTGATGCAGCCCCGAGGAAAAGTGCCAAGCTTTTGGTAACAGTTGCAATAAAGAAATCTAGAAACTTGTACAAGTTTTTCTACTCATTGTTTCCTTAAGAAAGAGAAAAAAAATCACTTCCAAATATTTTTTCTAATAGATAAACCATGTAGAGAGAACTGTGCTAAGCCTTAGAGGAAGAAAAAGATATTTTAGTACATATCTCACCTGAAAAATTTGATGATTGGTAGCTACTCTTTAACTTTCATGTTTTCTTTTCTATTTTATCTGATTAAAGCTTCTTGCCAAATATCAGAGATGTCATGACAGAAAGACATTTAAAAACGTATATTTTTCTTATTGCAGGAACAGACCTCAGCTCTTTTATTTTTTAATAGACTATTTTTTGTAGCAGTATTATGTCCACAGCAAACTTGAGCAGAAGGTACAGAGATTTCCAATATACCCTTTACCCTGCCCTCAAACATGCACGATCTCCTCTACTATCCAAAATCCCCTCTAGAGTGACACAATTGTTGCAATCCGTGGACCTACATTGACACATTATTATTACAAAAAGTCTATAGTTTTCATTAGGGTTGACTCTTGGTGCTGTACATCCTATGGGTTTGGACAAATGCATAATGACAGGTATCCACCACTATAGTATCATACAGAGTCCTTTCATGGCTCTAAAAATCCTCTGTGCTCCGCGATTCATCCCCTCCCTGCCCTCAACCCCTGACAACCACTGATTCCTTTACTTTCTTTTTAGCTTTGACTTTCCCAGAGTGTCTTGTAGTTCCAATTGTAGAGTACATAGGCTTTCAGATTGACTTCTTTCACTTAGTAACTTGAAGCATTTGAGTTTCCTCCATGTCTTTTCATGGCTTGATAGCTCATTTTTTTTCTTAGCACTGAATAATATTCCATTATCTGGATGTACCACAGTTTATTTATCCATTCACCTATTGAAGGACATCTCAGTTGCTCCCAAGTTTTGGCAATTACAAATAAAGCTGCTATAAACATTCATGTGCTGGTTTTTGTGTGGACATAATTTTTCAACTCATTTGGGTAAATACCAAGGAGATCAATTTCTGGATCATATAAGAGCATGTTTAGCTTTGTGGGAACTGCCAAATCTCTTCCAAACTGGCTGTACCATTTTGTATTCCCACCAGCAGTGAATGAGAGTTTCTGTTGTTCCACATCCTCACCAGCATTTGGTGTTGTCAGTGTTCTGGATTTTGGCCATTCTAATAGGCATGCAGTGGTATCTTGTTGTTTTAATTTATATTTCCTTAATGACATATTATGTTCATATGTTTATTACGTCTTTTCATATGTAAATATTCTTTGGTGAGCTGTCTGTTCAAGCCTTTTGCCTATTTTTAAATTGGGTTATTTGTTTTCTTATTGTTGAGTTTTAAGGATTCTTTGTATATTTTGGATAACAGTCCTTTTTCAGATGTGAATTTTACAAATATTTCCTCCCAATCTGTGACTCTTCTTCCTATTCTCACAACAGTATCTTTTGCAGAACTGCAGTTCTCAATTTTCATGAAGACCAGTTTATCACTTATTTCTTTCGGGGATCATGTATCTAAAAGTCATTGCCATGTATCTAAAAGTCATTGCCATGCACAAGATCATCAAAATTTTTACCTGTGTTACCTTCTGAGAGTTTCATAATTTTTATACTCTGTGTTTGGGTCTGTGATCCATTCTGAGTTAATTTTTTGTGAAGGGTGTAAGGTCTGTGTTTAAATTCATTTTTTTTCTGCATGTGGGAATCAAGTTATTCAAGTATGCCTTATTGAAAAGGCTATATTTTCTCCATTGTATTGCCTTTGATTCTCTGTCAAAGATCAGTTGGCTATATTAATGTGGTTATATATTATGTTCCATTGATCCATATGTCTATTCTTTTGTCAATCCCACACTCTTTGAATATAGTAGCTTTATACTAAGTGTTGAAGTCAGGTAGTGTCACTCCTCCAACTTTGTTCTTCTCCTTCAATATTATATTGGCTATTTTGTATCTTTTGCCTCCCCATATAAACTTTAGAATCAGTTTGTTGATATTCACAAAATAACTTGCTGGGATTTTGATTGGGATTGTATTGAATCTATAGATAAAGTTGGGATGATCTGACATCTTATCAATATTGGGTCTTCCCATCCATGAACATGGAATATTTCTCCATTTTTAAGTTTCTTTGATTTCTTTCATCAGAGTATTGTAGTTTTCCACATATAGATCTTGTACATTTGTTTTTTATATTTATACCTAAGTATTTCACTTTGGGGAGGATATAATGTAAATTGTGTTATGTTTTTAATTTCAAAGTCCACCTGTTCATTGCTAGTATATAGGAAAGTCATTGACTTTTGTGTATTAATCTTGTATCCTACAACACTGCTACAGTTGCTTATTAGTTCCAGGAGGTTTTCCTTAATTTTTTTGGATTTTCCACATAGATCATCATGTCATTTGTGAACAAAGATAGTTTTATTTCTTTCTTCCTAATATGTATAACTCTTATTTCCTTTGCCTTTTTTATTGCATTAGCTAAGATTTCCATTGAAAAGTAGTGTTGAGAGGAGACATCCTTGCCTTGTTTCTGGCCTTAGCAGGAAAGCTATTGGTTTATCACCATTAAGTATGATGTTAGCTGTAGGTATTTTATAGATATTATTTATCAAGTTGAGGAGATTCCTTCTATTCCTACTTTGCTGAGAATTTTATTATAAATAGGTGTTGGACTTATCAAATGCATTTCTATGTATATTGATATTATTTGATATTTTATTAGGCTGTTAGTGTGACAAATTACATTAATTGATTTTTGAATGTTGAAACATACTTTCATACCTGGGATAAATCCCACTGGGTTGTGGTGTGTAATTATACATTGCTGGATTTGACTTGCTAATATTTTGTTGATTATATTAATGTGGTTATATTTCTGGGCTGTATATTCTATTCCATTGATCTATGTGTCTATTCTTTTGTCAAAGCCATACTCTTTGTTATAGTAGCTTTATATTAAGTCTTGAACTCATCAGAATATTTTATGAAAACTATTGTTCTATAGTTTTCTTTTTTAATAATGTGATTGTCTAGTTTTGGTATTAGGGTAACGCTGGCCTTATAGAATGAGATAGTAAGTATTCCTGATGCTTTTATCTTCTCAAAGAGATTATAGATAACTTGTATAGTCTCTTTCTTATATGTTTTATAGAATTCACCAGTGAACCCAGGTAGGCTGGTGCCTTATGTTTTGGAAGGTTATTAATTATTTATTCAAATTTTTAGTTGATAAAAGACTATTCAGTATGCTATTTTTATTTTTCTTGTGTGAGTTTTGGCAGATTGTGTCTTTCAAGGAATTGGTCTATTTCATCTAGGTTATGAAATTTATGGGCTTAGACGTGTTCATAATTTTTTTTATCCTTTTAATGTTCATGGTATCTGTATTGATGTCTCCTCTTTCAATTCTGATACCAGTTATTTGTTTCTTCTCTCTCTTTTCTTGGTTAGCCTGGCTAGAAGCTTATTGATTTTATTGATCTTTTCAAAGAACCAGGTTTCGGTTTCATTGATTTTTCTGTACTAATTTTTTGTTTTCAATTTCACTTATTTCTGTTCTAATCTTTATTATTTCTTTTCTTCTGCTTATTTTGGATTTAATTTACTCTTCTTTTCCTAGTATGGTACGGTGGAAGCTTAGATTATTGATTTTAGATCTTTCTTCTTTTCTAATATATGTATTCAATGTTATAAGTTTTCCCCTACACACTGCTTTCACTGTATTCCACACATTTAGGTAACTTGCATTTTTATTTTCATTAAATTCAAAATATTCTTAAATTTCTTTTGAGATTCTTCTTTCACCCTTGTGTTATTTAAAAGTGTGTGTTAAAGTATCAAGTATTTTGGGATTTTCCAGTCATCTTTTTGTTATTTATTTCTAATTTAATTCCTCTGTGGTTTGAGGGCACATATTGAATGATTTCTATTCTTTTAAATTTGTTTAGATGTGTTTTATGACCCAGAATGTGGAATATCTTGACAAGTGTTCTATGTGGACTTTAGAGGAATGTGTATTCTGCTCTTGTTGGATCAAGTAGTCTACAGATGTCCATTATGTCCAGTTAATTGATGGTGTTGTTGAGTTCAACAATGTCCTTACTCATATTCTGCCTGCTGGTTCTATTCATTTCTGATAGAGGTGTGTTGAAATCTCCAACTCTAATGATGAGTTAATCTATTTCTCCTTACAGTTCTGTTAGTTTTGCCTCACATATTTTGATGCTACATTTTGTTAGGCACATACACTGATTATTGTGTCTTCTTGGAGAATTGACCCCTTTGTCATTTTGCAATGCCCCTCTTTATCCCTGTTTTATCCCAAGTATTAGTCTGTTTGGGCTGCAGTAACAAAACACCACAAACTGTCTGGCTTAAATGACTGTTTTTTAATTGGTGTACTTAGATTATGGATGTTTAAAGTGATTATTGTTATAATAGGATTAATATCTACTATTTTTGTTGCTCTTTCTATTCTTTGCCCTTGTTTTTTGTTCTTTCCTATTTGTTTTCCACTCTCTTTATGCTTTTTGTTGTTTTAATTGAGCATTGTATATGATTCCATTTTCTCTCTTTCTTAGTATATTGGTTATAGTTCTTTTTTTAGTGGTTTCTCTAAAGTTTGCAATATTTATTTACAACTAATCCAAATCTACTTTCAAATAACCCTATACTATGTCACAGGTAGTGCCAATACTTCTTAGCAACAAAATATTTCTAATTCCTACACCCCTGTCTTATTTAAGCGCTGTCATTTATTTCATGTATATATGCATATATATGTATTACATGTGAACAGATTTTCACTATTTTTTGAACAAACTGTATTTGTTAGATCAATGAAGAAAAAGAAGTTTTTATTATACCTTCACTTATTACTTTCCTGATACTCTTCCTTTCTTTATGTAGAAATGAGTTTCTGACATAATTTTCCTTCTCTCTGATGAACTTTCTTTAACATTTCTACAAGGCAGGTGTACTGGCTACAAATTTCTTTAATGTTTGTTTGTCAGAGGAAATCATTATTTCTTCTTCACTTTTTCAGGGTATAGATTCTAGGTTGGTATTTTTTCATTCTCAACACTTTAAATATTTGCCTCCACTCTCTTCCTTCTCTCCTGGTTTCTGAAGAGAAGTCAGAGGTAATTCTTAACTTTACTCCTCTATAGGTCAGATTTTTTTTTTCTTGTTTCTTTTAAGACTTTTTCTTTGCCTTTAATTTTTTGCAGCTTGAATATGTGTAGTTTTGTTTGCTTTGTTTTGTTTTTGCATTTATTCTGCTTGGTGTTCTCTGAGCTTCCTGAATCTGTGGTTTAGTGTTTGATTTTTGGAAATACTCAGTTATTATCACATCAAACATTTTTCTGTTTCTTTTTTTGTTACCTTTTTTTAATTTAAAAGAATTTTGATTGTGGTAAATAACACAAAACATAAAATTTATCATCATAACCATTTTGAGTGTACAGTTCAGTAGTGTTAACTATATTCATGTTGTTGTGCAACAGATCTCCAGAATGTTTTCATATTGCCATACTGAAATTCTGTACTCATTAAACAACAACTCCCCATTCCTCCCTCCCTCACCCCTGGAAACCACCATTCTACTTTCTGTGTCTATGAATTTGACTTCTCTAGGTACCTTAGATAATAAGAATCATACAGTATTTGTACTTTGTGACTGGCCTATTTAATTTAGCATAATGTCCTCAATGTTCATTCATTTTTGTAGCATGTTTCAGAACCTCCTTCCTTTTTAAGGCTGAATAATATTCCATTGTATGTATACACTACATTTTGTTTATCCATTCACCCCTGGATGGACATTTGGGTTGCTTTCATCTTTGGCTATTGTGAATAATGCTGCTATAAACATATGTGTACAAATTTCTTCAAAATCCTGCTTTTGATTCTTTTGGACATATATCCAGAAGTGGGATTGCTGGATCATATCGTAATCTGTCACCTAATAATTTTAAAATATTTCTTAAAAGTATTCATATATAATCTCACATGTCTCAATAGTTGATAAAGAAAGGATCACCTGGGTAAAACATGGAGGCCTGGACATTATTGTTACGAGTAAATACAAACACCGTTATTACATTTGATATTCTTCTTGGCCCCTTTACTCCTTAACAATTCAGTTGTAAAAAGAAGATATAACAAGTGAGGCAGATAAGAGTAGTATAAATATGATACCTCATTTTTTCTATTTCTTTCTCCCTTTTCATCCTTATTCTTCCTATTACAAGTATGTTATACCTTTCATAGTTTTCCCACAGATGTCGGATATTCTGGTACCTTTTTTGTCAGTCTTTTTTCTCTTTGCTTTGCCATTTTGGAAATTTCTATTGACATATCCTCAAGCTCAGAGATTCTTTCCTCAGCCATGTCCAGTCTACCAATAAGCCGTTAAAGGCATTCTCAACATCCGGTACACTGTTTTCAATCTCTACCATTTCTTTTTTATTCTTTCTTAGGACTTTCATCTCTCTGCTTACATTGTCCCTCCATCCTTGCATGCTATCCACTTTATTCACTAGAGGTCTTAGCATATTAATCATGATTGGTTTAAATCCCAGTTTGATAATTCTAATATCCCTGTCATATTTGAGTCTGGTTCTGATGCTTACTCTATCTCTTAAAACTATGCTTTTCTGCCTTTTAGTAGGCCTTAAAATTCTTTTCTTGATAGCCATACATGTTGTACTGGGTACAAGGAACTGCTATCAATAGGTCTTCAGTAATGTGGTGCTAAGGTGCCGGGGCTTGGGGAAATGTTCTATGTCCTTTAGTTAGGTTTCAGTCTTTTCCTGCAAGTCATAATTCTCTGTATTTGCCTTTCTGTCTCTCCAATTTTGGGGGCTGCAGTTTGCCCTGTGACCTTACTCCTCTGATGGATCTAAGAACAATTGTTAATTTTTCAGTCTGTCCAGCTTTTTACTTGTTAGGACTGAAAGCAGAGTGATTACTTCTTGCTCCTTATATGCCTGACTTGAAACTGGTCTCCATTGACTTCCTTCCTTTTTGATCGGTTCTTTTCTATGTAAAATGTTAGCCCTAGGCACCAGGGAATGCATCTATTGAAATGAAAATCTTAGGTCGAATAGGGTTTTGCAACTTTATAATGTGATTTTCTGTGTTTTGTCTCATATGGACTGCCCTGCTTAGGTTCAAAGCAGACATTTTATTCTCATCTTAGGTATGAGAACAATGAGATCAAGAATCTCAAGTAACATATTTGCACAGCAAATAAATGACTCAAACCTGCATTTCTTACTCCAAAACCAGATTTCTCCTAAAACCTCAAATAACACCATTTACTAAATACAGAATTTAACATGGAAAGGAAGAGAGTTTACTAAAGTGACAAAGAGGATAGGGTTAGGAGTCAGACAGATCTGGGCTCAAATCACAGATGTGTTGCTTGTTAGTTTTGTGACCTGGGACAGTTTTTAACCTCTCTGAGTCTCAGTTTACTAGTTGCGAAATGGGGCTAATACTATCCACCTTGTTGCGATATTGTGAGTACAAAATGATGTACTCAAAAAACTTAGCACAGAACCTAGAATATATCACATGCTCAAAACATTAGTAGCTGCTGTGTGTTCATGGCTAAGTGAAAGAGAATCACCACCAGGTGGGGCAAGTTTGAGTGCAAGGTTGGAAGACCAGATCAGTACAGAGCTTCAGCTCACTGAAGTGGCTGGATTCAACTCATCTAGAACTCTAGGTGCGGTTCAGCCAATGCACAGTAGTTTGCGCATCTATCTTGAATGCTTCCATTCATCAAGAAATATTTATTCAGCCAGACACTACTTTAGGATACATCAGTGAATAAAACACACAAAGATTCTTGCCCTGAGATGATGGTCGCTGTGTTAGTGGAGAATGTTAGACAATAAAGAATTGGCTAATAAATGAGAAAAAATTACCTTGTATGCTAGAAGGTAACAAGTGCCACAAATAATAGAGCCAGGGGAACAAGAGTATAGGGACAGGGACTGCTTGTGGTTTAACTCATGTGGTCAGGGTCAGTCTAATTTCAGAGGTGATGACTGAACATACACTTGAAGGAGGTGGAGGAACAGCACTGGGTGACAAGACACAGCCTAGAAGGCACCTGAGGCAGGAAGGTGCCTTGCTCCAGGTAGGCACTTGGAAGGATTTTGGCTTTTCATGGAATAAGTTGGGGAGGAGCCACGGGAAGTTTCTGAGCAGAAGAGTGACTTGATCTGATTCACATTTTAATACAAATACTCTGGCTGCTGTGTAGAGAAGCAGCGAAAGATTTAGGAATTTATTGCATTAATCCAAGCATGGGATGGTAACTGCTAGTACTAGACCGGTAGCATCAGAGAGAGGAGGGAGGGTTGGATTCTGTATACATTCTAAAGGTAGAACCAATAGAATTTCTTTAAAGACTTGGGAAGATTGGAAATGGTGGTGAGGGAAACTGGGACTCAAAAATGCTTCCAAATATTTTAGCTTGAACTAAAGGATGGGATTGACCTTGAGGATGAGCTAAGGGTGGAGTTGCCACAACTGCAGTGGGATTCCACATTAATGATTATCATGGCCACTAGCAAGACCTCAGCATGTTTGCTGAACTGTAGACTTGGCTATGGTCCAAACAGGAGCTAGTTTTAAATTATGGAGGATTCAATGCAGAATTGGGAAATTGAAGATGAAGGAAATTAGAAATATTTTATCCCAAAATATATTTCTTTGACATATTTTGAGATGGTTGCCATGAGTCACAAATAGGAGTAACACTGCAAAGCTGTGTTTTGGGGTGGGATTTACATCTGTAGAGAATCTGCATTAATACTCCAGGTCTACCCTTACCTGATCTAGGCAAGGTGAACTGAGAGTCTGACACCTTTAAAGGTCTGAAATGAAACTTTTACCTTCTATTCTCTCTGAGGGGTTCTACTAGTAAGGTTCATTTACATAACAAAACCACCTTTGCTAGCTAGTCAAGCCTCTCCTTTCTCCCTCTCCAAAAGCTGCTAACCTGCTTTCCAAGGCCCCATTCTTTTTTCTTTTTTTTTTTAGACGGAGCCTCAATCTGTCACCTGGCTAGAGTACAGTGGTGTCATCATAGTTCACTGCAACCTCAAACTCCTGGGCTCAAGCGATCTTCCTGCCTCATCCTCCTGAGTAGCTGGGGTTTATTTTTCTATTTTTGGTAGAGCTGGTCTTGCTCTTGCTCAGGCTGGTCTCGAACTCCTGTCCTGGCCTCAAGCCATTCTCCTGCCTGGGCCTCCCAGAGTGCTGGGATTACAGGCATGAGCCACCGCACCAGGCCTAAGGTCCCATTCTGTAAAAACTTCTGTACCTTATTGAAGAGTTGAATCTTCATTCTGAGTGCTCTCAAGTACACACATTAAATAAATTTGCATCTTTTTCATCCTATTATCAATCAATCTGCCTCATGTCAGTGGTTTTTCAGCAAACCTTTATAGGGCCAGGGTCTTTGCTCCCTACAGTTTGACAAAATGTTAGGGAACCAGGGGCCTTTGATCCCTACAGAGGGAAAAAATCTTGATGTCATTATTCTTATTGCAAGCCGTCCCATGTCATTGTGCCATCATTTGTCACTGGATGCCTAGGGTTCACTAGTGACTCTCACAGCAGTCTTTCAGAGGTAATTCCTGGGCATGAGGTTACTAATTAAGGGGAAAACTGAACTTGAAGTAAGTATCAATCAATACCCAGCACTAAAACTGTAGGAGCTCTCTGCATGTTGCAGCCAACAGAAAAGCAAAGGTATGAGAAATGGTAATAGCAGTTCTTCAATTTACAGTGCCGTATTATGATTGCAAGAGGTTAAGGTATATTTATTTCTATCTGGATAAGAAAGTAGTACTTTAGGAGGGGGTGTAATTAGGGAAATGTTTTAGGTAGGAACAAAGCAACTTAATTTCCATAAACTATTAAAGCAATTCCTGAGTTGTTATTCCCTAAGCTACCAAGAAAATGAAAATGTATTTTACCAGCAGTGTAAAGTTTGGCATATTATGGTCCTCAGCGTTTTGTTTCTCGTTAAGATATTTCAATTACTTTTTTCCCTTAGGTCATAAAAGTTCCCTCTAACAACTTGTGGGGAGTTTTCCTGCACTTTCTGCATAGCTTGCCCAGTCTCTGGTCAGCCTTCTGATATTCCAGACACCAAACAGTCTCTTTCTTAGGATGATATATATGAAAACGCTCTGCAGGGCAACAAAGGCATATTCTTACACAAAATATCAATAAACATTCAACACGTTATGGTTTATTTATTCATTCACATACACACACACATTGATCACTTAACGTAAACTAGGTATTGTGTTGGCTCTGAGGGCATCTCCCATAGGCTAACAGGAGACAGGCACAGAAAATAAAATTTTAATAAATGTGGTCTGAAAAATCCACTGATCAAAGAATGGCACATTGTACCCCCATAATATCCTGAAATAAATAAATACATTTTAAAAAATAAAAATTAAAATGGTGGAGAAACAAAAACAACAACAAAAAAATAAAAATAAAGAATGGCACAGTGACAACACAGAGGAAGCATGATTAAGTATTTCTGGAGGAATGGGAAAGTGCCGCTGAGCCAGGGCGTCGGTGAGGAGTAAGGACTTTGGGTCCCTCGGTGCAGGCGGGCCTTGGATGAGCATGTGCACAGACAGGCAAGTGAGATGTGTCCCCTAAAAATTCATATGTTGAGGTCCTAACCCCCATGACCTCAAAATGTGAGCTTATTTGGAAAACTGCCGAGAAAGACGTTGAAAGTGAAGATGACCTCATTTACGCACGCCAGCCAGAAATTCCGTTTAAAGCACTAGGTGTCGGTGAAAATCAAACAGAAAAACTTACCTTTGATTGATCAGGGAATGATTACTGACCACAGGCGTAATTTTCAGGCACATTTGGCTCAGTTTGTACAAACAGGGAAAAATGGCTCTCTCCAAATTGTATGAGAACAAGAAAATAGCTAGTGTCACTCACAACATCTGTGTGTACAGAACACGTTGTGAAGGCAAACAGATGTTCTCCCAGGACTGTGATGATGAGGAGAGACAGCACTGGTGGGTACCATCTGTGTCGCACGGGGCCGTGAATGTGAGGGATGTCATGGTGGCAGTATCTCTCCATGAGGTGGAGGTACTCTGCTAGGCCCAGATCGCGTGTTCCCAGCGCCTGTCAACTGTGCCAGTAACATACCAGTGGAGAAATTCACCAGAGAACCCATCTAAGCCTTTGGGAAAGGACAAAAAATAAGGAAAGACAGCAACTTGAAAGTATCGTTCTTGTGGTCGTTACTGAGGAATCAAACTCTGCTGGAAGGAAATGGGACGCTGGTTAGCAGGGACAGAGGGTAGCAGAATGACCCAGGTAAAGGGCAGGCGTATGACATGTGGTTCCCACAACTTGATACACACTTCCCATCCCCACTCTAGCCATCTTTTCAGTTCTATGGTTTTATGGAGAGAAGCAACAAATCTCTTGATTTGAAAACAAAACAAAAATCCCCCTTATTTTCTAATACGATCAAATCTTACTTAACATGGATGTTTTGGTTTCTTCTTTCATTACTAGTTGTTTGATTTATCTCTAGACATTTAGACAATAAAATTACCTTTGAGATATAATAATATGTCCTTAACTATTCTATTTGACATATGATTGTAAGCAATTGTTAAAATTATTAATTAATCACAGGTTTGCCTGGGATTCCCTCCCTAAAGGAGGGAACAGAAATTAGAAGATAACTTTGGATGGTGCTAAAGCATGAAAAACTCCAAACAAAAAAGACAGTCAGATATTTTCCTCTATTGTTTGATGGTTTACCTTTGACCCAACCTCTTGACTTTATGTCTTAATGACAATCTAGTCAATAGCCTTACACTAGGATGGATTCTGAAAAATAAAATTTAGATTGTTCTTGTTATGAATGTGTCTAATATTGCTTATCAAAACATACATGTCACACACACACAGAAACACATACATGTCTCTCACCAGAGGTTCCATGCAAAGTTAAGTATGTCCTATTTATTGACTAAAAAAGTAAAGAAGTTAGAGGGCATTGATTAGGATTAATTTAGATGGCTCACTAATTTTGGCACTAGAGACTTGTAGAAAAAATATAAAATAACAAGAATTGGTGCTTCAGAAAAATTAACGTGAGTGAATTTTATCTCAAATGTATTTAAATCTTTAGAAAAAAACAAAGCACTCTTTACATCTATAATCTCATTTTCCTTATTTAAAAAAATCTCTCATGTTTTTTCTACAGAGTTATTAATCATATTTTACTAACCAAAAAACCTAATCTTTGCTCAAAGTCAGCCTACTAGTAAGAGGGAGTGATGCAAATTTTTAAAATTCTAATCCTCTGTTATTTCACACTGCACCGCTATGGAGACACAACCTGCCGACAGTACTTCTTTTATACTAAAAATTTCTCTTGGTTGGAGGATTTAAAAATGCTCTAAATAATAATTTTCTTTTAAAAAAATAATTCCCACATTTTACTTATTTATTTTTTAACTTTTATTTTTAGTTGACAATTTTTATGTCAAGTTAGCATTTTTATGGGATACACTGTAATGTTTTGAGATCCACACATATATATATACATATATATAGAGTGAAATGATTATATAAAGCTAGTTAATATATCTGTCACTTCACATTTCATCAAATTAATCACAACCAAGAAAAAATAGCCTATAGCAGGTGTTCTGTGGAGGATAAATGAAATTTATTGAGAAAATTTCAGTATCATCTGCAGTCCACTTTCCAGAGATAATCACTGTCAACATTTTGGTATGTGCATGCTCCCATTTTCTTTCCTGTGTATGATGTGTGTATTGTTCTTTCCACAAAAAATGGTATTAAACCTTATATACTGTTTTGTATCTTGCATATTTCATATGGAAATATATTCTTAACATATTCTCATGTGTATTAGTTTCCTAGGGATGCTGTAACAAATTACTACAAATTTATTAGCTTAAAACAACAGAAATTTATTGTCTCACAATTTTGGAGGCCAGAATTCTGAAATCAAAGTGTCAGCAGAGCCACCTCCCTCTGAATGCTCTAGGAAAGAATCCTCCCTTGTTTCTTGCGGAGTCTGGTAGCGACATCACTCCAGTTTCTGCCTCAATCTTTATGCAGCCACCTCTGTGGCTCTTTGTCTCAAATCTCCCTCTGCCTTTGTCTTATAAGGACACTTATCATTGGGTGTAGGGACCATCCTAAATCCAAGATGCCCTTATCTAGAGATCCTTAACTTAATTACGTCTTCAAAGATCCTTTTCCCAAATAAGATTAAATCCATAGGTTTTGGATGGACACATTTTTTTAGAGGAGCAACATTCAACCCATTACATCATGTCAATAAATATTCTATGGTAGATATTAAAGAAGACGTAGGAGGGATGTGAGGAAAGGCATTGCAGCAGAGAGAGCTTCCTTAGCATTTTGAACAACTTTGACACCCCAAAAGCTAAGGAACCCCACGTTTTCTTATGCCCTTTTATAGGCAGGGATTTTAAAGCAGTAGGGGAACCCTAAGACCTCAATCAACCTAAAGCTACTCTGGCTGGGCCCAAGTCTGTTTTGAAACCCAATGACCAGCACAGTTCTGGCTCATAGTTGCATGGCCAGCAGATACTTGCTGTATGAGGAGGGACATTCCACTGGGTACACGTGAGGAGACCTGTCTGACTTTGAAACGCTGTATAGGAGGAACTGTGGGGTGAGGTGGGGCTGTTTAGGACTGAAACAAGCCCAAGAGGGTAATGTAGCTGTTTTCTGAGCAGGGAAGTTTGTGTTCTTAGAGGACAGAAGAACTCAAAATGGGATTCAGTTATCTCTGAAGAACATTCAAAGACTAAAGGAAGAATTTGATTATGAACATCATTTAAGATAGGAAAATAATACTAAAAGATCACTAATAATTAATTCCCTTGCAATCGGACAGACATCAACCTGTGTGCCTTAGACGATGATTCAAGAACAGCCAAACCCTTAGATACATTTTTACTCATGGTTACAAACAAATGGGTTCCTCTATTGGAATTTAAGTCAAACGTAATACTCAGATAACTTTCCATTGTATTTTAATTCCCACATCTGGTTTTCACAATACCTTTGGAAAATACAGTAAAGAGCTGTTATAAAAAGAGGAAATTGTCATATTTATTCAACATAATGCTATGTATACTTAGTATACCTCCTTTCATACAGAGGCAGACTTGGGGAGTCGTCATAGTGCTAGTGCTCATGTAGAACAGGGCATCAGAGACACCGCATTGTGGTGTTTTATTTTGATGGACAGAGAGAAAGGACTGGGAAATGTGTTCTCATCTGACACAGTAATGCGACCCACAGACTAATGACAATTCCTACACTCTTTCCTTCATGGGACGCTGAGCCCACTGCAATCTGAGGCTTTTATTCATTTTTTGTTTCATATTCTGATGTACAGCAGAGTGCCTGTCATGTAGTAAATGCTTGCTAATGACTGCATCAATGAATGATAAGATAATGCATAAATTCACCAACAAATTCTAGTCCTTTTCTTGCATTTTGCTAACACCAATGCTCCAAAGCCCATTAGACATACAGAAATACAGAGAACTGCTTTAAATATGCTATGACCTATGCGTGTCTACCATAAGCTAGTCATGTGGCCACGGCCAGGGCATTTTACCTATCAAATCCTTAGTTTTCTCAACTAATGAAATAACTGGTCAAAAAGACTGTCAAAAGAGTCTAAAGAGACAGTCTAAAAAAGCTTGAAAGAGGTTGATGACAACATTCTCTCACTCCTGTTTGGGTTTACATTTGAAGGGATTTTAACTACCATACCCCTTGGTCATAAACCCCAGCCCCTCTCTTCCAGCTTCTCCCAGCACTTGTTTAAAGAATGTGATTTGTTTTTTCTCAAGACACTTAGTAAAAAACACTGTGTTCCTTCCTAATTTATAAGAAAGCACTTGAGAGAGTCTTATCTCACAGTGCGTGAGTTATGAGGCCACCGTCCAGCCTGCTCTTTCTTCCTTCGCTAAAATGAATTCCATTTTCTCCTTTTCAAGCTGTAATATATCTTCTTTCTTGCTTTAATCTTTCTGCTTAAACTTATGACCACCAAGAGGAAACTTAACTTGTTGTGGTAAAGAATTTGCTGGACTAAACAGAGCATATGTTTTCCTTGACATTCTATTCTGCTGCAGGCTTGAGAGTGCTGATTACTTAGGAGCAACAGAACAACAAACCGTCACCTCTATTTTAGGGACCTGGCATTGAGAGCAGCAGTGCTGATTCCGCAAAGAAGAATTCCAGCTGACTGAACGGTCTTACTTACGGAGGGTTACCATATACACCAAATGGTGTAAAATATGGTTTAATATGTTTGAAGTAGCTATAATATATGCATACTGCATTTTTTTTTTAAAAAGCTATGTTATGGAGCACAATGAAAACCAGCTAGTGGTCTGGCTTTTGTTAAACCTTATTTAATGTATTTCTATTTGAAAGCTTTGCCACTACCCATATCTTTCTTGTTACTTTAAAATTCTGCCTTCACCACTGTCCTCTGGATTTCAAAGATATCAAGTATATCTTATCTGAGAAAGAGTTAGAGTGCTTTTCTATTTTTATTTTTTTTTCAGTCCTATAAATGAATACATCACACAGTAAAGGTGTAAATGACCGTGCTAGAGTTGCCATGTTTGTCCTCCAAACCCCATGTTGAAATTTGATCCTTGGTGTTGGAAGTGGGGCCTGGTGGGAGGTGTTTGGGCCACAGGGTGGATCCCTCATGAATGGATTAATGCCCAGTGTGTGGGGAGGGGTGAGTGAGTTCTCATGTTATTAGTTCCCATGAAAGCTGGTTGTTACAAAAAGGGCCTGGCACCTCCCTACCCTCTCTCCCGCTTCCTCTCTCACCACGCGATCTCTGCACAGGCAGGCTCCCCTTCTCCTTGCACCATGAGTGGGAGCAGCCTGAGGCCCTCACCAGAAGCAGAAGCTGGCGCCATGCTTCTTGTACAGCCTGCAGAACCATGAGCAAAATAAACCTCTTTTCCTTATACATTACCCAGCCTCAGGTATTCCTTTGTAGCAACACTAAACGACTGAGACAAACAGAGAAATAAAGACAAGTTTTCCTTTGGTGTACCCCTCTACCTGCAACCTTTCCCAGAGTCAACACTTTGATGCACAAACTTTCAATATATTCTTTAATTTACATTAAGTAAATACATACACAACCCTAATTTGTTTTTGTTTTCCTTTTCTAACTATATGGTTTACCCTACACTTACTTTCTGCAACTTATGTTTGTCACTTCAATATTTATACCCTGGAAATGATTCCATGCCAGAAATGTAGATCTATCTCATTCACTTTAACCACTCAGCAGTATTCTCTAGTATGAGTGGACATATTCATTTTCCTGTTGGCATATATTTAGCCCCCAATATTTTGCTATAAAAACATGCATCCATCTTTGCATATGTATGTTTATGGACATTCACATGTATTTTTTTCTTTTTTAATTTTATTTTTAATTGACAAATAATAGTTGCATATATTTACAGGGTACAATGTGGTATTTTGATATATGTAAGTATTTCACCTGAGCATTTTTATTCTTGTTTTTGATAGACACAACCAAATTGCATTCCAAAATCCATGCTAATTTATATTCTTATCAATAGTATATTACAATGCCAACACCAGATATTATTAATCTTTTAAAGTTTTGTCAATCTAGTGGGGAAAAAGTGTTATCTCATTGTGTTTCAAATTGCATTTGAGATTAGTGACATTGATGATATTTTCATATGCTTGTAAGACATTTTTATTTTCTTTTTTGGAAATTACCTATTTATCACTTTTATCTATTTTTCTTTTGGGTTATTTATTTTTCACATATACATCTATGAATTGTGTTCTTTTAGTTCATTGGCTTTTAATTTTGCTCCTAAAATCTTTTGAGAAATAGTTAAAACTGTCAGTTGTTTCCAAACTGAAGAATATTTTTTGTCTCAAGACATTTTCCTTCTATTAAATTATTTTAAAATCCTCCTCCTGTATTTACTCATTAATTTATCTGGACTTTATTTTTGGTATACAGTATGACATAGGTATCTAAATTTATTTTCCTCTAAAGCATAGGTGGTTATTAGTCTTTTATGAATAGTTGATCCTTTCCTCACTAATTTAAAAAGGCAAACTTATCAAATACACTGCATAAATATATGAATCTGTTTCCTCACTTTCTACTGTTTTCTACTGATTTGTGATCTATTAAAATAATACATGCACTTTTCATTAACATAATTTTAAGTATGCTGTTATTCGTTTTTCAAAATATTCTTTGCAATACTCATAGATTTCCTCTTTAGAAAACTTTAAATCAAGCATACGAAATTCCATTAAGAAAATCCTTTGGGGGGTTTTGACTGTAACTAAATAAATAAGACTGCAGTTGACTCTTAAACAACATGGGTTGGAACTGCACATGTCCACTTATATGCAGATTTTTTCAGTAGAAGTTACACTGAGTGTGCCTGCCTTTCCTGTCTCCCCTCCCACATCCTCCACCTCTGTCACCCCTAAGACAGCAAGACCAATCCTTCCTCTTCCTCCCCATCCTCAGCCCACTCGGTGTGAAGACGATGAAGACAAAGACTTTCATGATGATCCGTTTCCACTTAATGAATAGTAAATATATTTTCTCTTCCTTATAATTTGCTTAAAATAACATTTTCTTTTCTCTAGTTTACTTCATTGTAAGCACACAGTATATAATACATGTACAAAATATGTGTTGACTGCTATGTTATCAGTAAGGCTTCCAGTCAACAGTAGGCTATTAGTATTTGAGTCTTGGGGAAGTTAAACGTTATATGTGGATTTTGGGCTGCACAGGGAATTGGTGCCCCTAACCCTCAGGTTGTTCAAGGGTCAACAGTTTTTTGAAAATTTTTAATGTCTTTACAGAATTCAATAAATTGTATATATTTTATATTACACGTTACTTTTTAAATTAAAACTTTATATTGTTCTTCAAAAAGATCTTACATATTTCTTAAGTTTTTCCTAGGCATTTTATAGATTTATTTTGTTTTTCTTGTGAGAAAATTGTTTATTACATTTTTATATTGGTTATACTAATGTATGGAAAGTTATTGATTTTTATTATAAAACCACAAAATTACAAAAATCTTGTATTTGTTTTAATAGATTTTTAGATTATTTTAGGCCATAATGAAAATTTACTGATATTTTTCCAATGTGGATATAATTTTTTAAGCCTTGATATGTTAGCTAACACCTAGGAATTAGGTTAAGAACTAGGTACGCAAGTAGACTGTCTTGTTCTATACTTGACTGTAATGGTGATGCTTTTGATATTTTCCCATTGATTTTTATCTTTTATATGTTTCTCATAAAGATACTTTATTAATTTATAAAAAGTTTCTATTATCTAGCCAAGAAGTTTTACTTTTTCCACTAGAAAGTGATGATCAATTTAACCAAATGATTTTTTTAAGCATTTACTAAGATCATATTTTTTCTCATTTAATCTCATAATATGGTAAATGGCATTGATAGATTCCACATTGTTGAGCTATCCTTGAATTCTTCAAACTCTGGTTTCCCAAAATGTGTTATTATTTCAAAATACAGTTATGCTTATTTTTAGCACCAGGATTATTCTGGCCTTATAGTATGAGTTAGAAAATTCTCTATTTTTTTTCTGCCTCTGGAATAAACTTAAATTACCTGAAATAATCTGTTTCTATCTGAACTGGAGAGCCTATTTTATTTTTTTCTCTTTTTTATTTTTATTTCAGCTTATTATGGGGGTACAAAAGTTCAGGTTATATATATTGCCCATGTCCCGCCCATGCCCCCAAGACAGAACATTCAAGCGTGTCCATTCCCCAGACAGTGCGCAATGCACTCATCATGTAGGTATACACCTATCCCCTCCCCCCACCCCCCCATCAGTCCGAAACCCAATTGGTATTATTCCCAAATGTGCACTTAGGTGATGATCAGGGAAACCAATTTGCTGGTGAGTACATGTGGTGCTTATTTTTCCATTCTTGAGATACTTCACTTAATAGAATGGGTTCCAACTCTCTCCAGGAGAACAAAAGGGATTCTATATCTCCTTTATTTCTTATAGCTGAGTAATACTCCATGGTATACATATACCACATTTTACTAATCCACTCATGAATTGATGGGCATTTGGGTTGTTTGCACATCTTTGCAATTGTGAATTGTGCTGCTATAAACATTCGGGTACAGGTGTCTTTTTCATAGAATGACTTACGTTCTTTTGGGTAGATGCCCAATAATGGGATTGCTGGATCAAAGCAATTCATGTTGGCGTGGATGCGGAGAGACAGGAACATTCATACACTGCTAGTGGGACTGCAAACTAGTGCAACCCCTGTGGAAAGCATTAGGGAGATACCTTAAACAGATTCAAGTAGACCTACCATTCAATCCAGCAATCCCATTATTGGATGGCCTATTTTAAAGGTGGAAGATTTTTTTGTTTTTTTTTTTTACTTCCTCTCAATTCTTCTCTGATTTTTATTCTATTTCTTCTTTCTATCATTTCTTGAGTAAATTTGATCTCATAATATGGTAATAAATATTTTCCTATGAAACAATCTCTTTGTTTTTGGGGAAACACCTAACTTTATTGAGGCTGTGATAAGGGATTAAATTAGTAGACAGTTGACGTCCCTTTAAACTCTGTTACTCAGTGATTGTGTCACTCGGCAGTTGGCAAAAATCGAACTCAGAAATACCGATATATTTTCTACACACAACAGTAGTAATGATTCAGGATACATTAATGTCAATGGAGTCAGTTAAATGTCATTTTGTCTCACTGCCATGTAACAGTAAAAACTCTTCATTTCTTTTCACATGTAACTTAAATAACATGTCTTGTACCTAACACCCTATTTGTCAAAAAGAAAAACTTTTAATGCCACATTAGAGTTTTTCATATGCAGCAAGGCAGAGACATTTGAAGCTTGAATAAAATGGAGTTAGACAACACCCCAACAAATTCTGGAAACCACAAATAATCCATAGTTAGAATAATTAAAGCAAAAACTATAGTATTCAAAGAAGAAACTCACTCCCATAACTCTTGAACAAAAAAGATTAAAATTGACTCTCAGTGAATTAGCATTGTTTTTTCTAGAGTGCAGAATCTTTTCTAAACCAGAAAGCCTGATCTCATACTACTTGCCATGCGTAGTTTCCAGGTTCCTATAATGTATATTTTTTAAACTGGTGGAAAACTACTAATGAAATACAGCTCTCAAGAAATAGCTCTCTCTCTCTTGATTCAGTCATCCTCCGAAGCTCCATGTAAGTCAGGAAAATTCATGAATTATTTAAAATCCTGGACTAAAGCATCAGCTGATTTATAGACATTGTTTATTGCAGCCATTTTCTCTCAAAATAAGGTGATTTTATAGATAGGCTATGACTAATTTATGACCGTAGGGGAGACGCAGATCATCCCACAGCAACTGCAGGGTGGAAAGGTATGTGGTAAGACAGAGGGAGGAAAAGGTCGAAGGTTAGGATTCAATTAAATGGGAATGAATAATTTGCTATGAAAAACTTGATAGTTTTTCCAAGTTTACTCTGTTCACTTATTCCCTTCCTAGTGTGACTAGGCGGTGTGGTGACTGCGTGCTGACAGGGCTCAGACCGCGTGCACGGGCCCCACCATGGCCAGGCAGCAGGGGAAGGCGGGCAGGGCCACAGAAGCCCGTCTGTGGAACAGGTCCCTGACCTCCTAGTGGGATATGAGGAATCCTCACATGGACAACCTCTTTGAGTTGATTTTGTATTTTTCTCTAAAGTAAATAAATGCTACTCCCGAGGAAATGCTATCCATGAAGTGACCTAATTAAATTGTTCATGGCATCAACACTACAATTAAATAATTACAGAGTGCTGGACACTGAGGAAATAGACACAGGGTGGGAAAGTTGTGATGCAGTTGTTGAGCTGGGCTGAGGGCGCTGAAATGAAGAAGGCATTTAAGAAGGTGAACTCAACCCAGCTGAGCTTTGCCTTTGTCTCTTCCTCTCTTTCTCTTTCTTTCCTTTCATCTTTCATTCATTAAACATATATTTTTAACAGGAAGCCCTCCTAGTTACTGTTAATAGAGATACAAATATGAAAAAATATGAGCCATGCCTAGAGGAGATCTCTACCTGGAAAAGAATTAAGGACATAATTACCCACCTTTAGCACCTACTATATTCCATGTGTTTTTTAGTTTTCTAAGGAGAACAAAAGCTCTGACCATATTCCTATTAACTAGGCTGGACAAGCTTATTATCAGAGTATGATTTTCATAATGGCTTGATACCAGATTTAGTAATCATCATAAAATTACTCTCAAAGCTGTAATATGCACATATGTGTTTATAAATATAGTTGGAATAATAGAACATATTGTGTTAATCACTATTTTGAATGAATAATTTATGTCCCACAAGCAGGCTGAAATAAATATTATTTTACATTGAGAGTCAAATCACCATTTTAACATAGATCAAACTTGAGATATTGTGGTCTCAGCTCATAATTATACATTCATATGACTCTAATGACATAAAGACATCCTAATGACATAAAGACTCCAGACAGATTCCAAATAACGTTTTGTTTTGTTTTTTGTTGTTGCCTGAAATATATTCTAAGACCCTAAAATCTCTGTGGCTGTTTTTCTTTGTGTGTGAGGGAAGAATAAATCCAGTTTCAGCCAGTAGAGGCCGCTAGTGAGCACATAATAGAAGCAAAAAATGCAATACGGAAAGATGCTAGTGAACAATATGACAGTGCTTATGGTTAATAACAGTGCTGTGCATTTCACAATTTGTTGAGAGAGTAGATAAACAATCAAAAATAAATGGATACAAGGAAATTTTTGGAAATGACGGATATGCCTGTAACCTTGATTTTGGTGATGGTATCACAGGTGTTTGCTTGTGTTCAAACTCATCACATGTAAATATGAAATATGTGCAGTTTGTATCTCAGTTATAACTCCATAGAGCTGTTTTCTGAAAGATGCTAATGAGAGAATCTGACTCTGGCATCATTAAGCCAAATGAGCAGTTTATTGGGAGAATAATGTCTCTCCTTTTGGGTCCACAGGAACCTCAGAGCCAAGGGTGTGGAGTTTCTCTGCAGAGCACCACCCTGATATGGCTCTTGTGGGGCCACTCTGACTCTGGACTCTCTATTCTGAGTTTTAATTTCTGAAAGACAGAAATTATATTAAATTATATTTCTGAAAGACAGAATTAACTGGCTGTCCCAGTCATAGAGCTGTGACCAGAAGGCATGGCCACCAGGGTATATCTGTGTGTATTGGGGCCATCCTCCAAAAGGAGGGATTTGTTTTGAGTTAGAAAGATGCTCCTAAGTGAAGCCTAACACATGCAAACTTCTCCATCATCTTTTCTCTAGCTTTTCGGTAAAATTTGCTCCTATTTGTTCAATGTTTAAGAAGAAAAACTTGTTTCTCAGCAGGTTTCTAGTTTATTCCTGATTTTGGGGGTCTTTGGAAGACAAAAAGATAGCCAAAGCTGGGAAGCAGGGCGTTTAGCTTATTTGATACATGTCTCCTTTTTTGATTCATGGAATAATTCCATGGGTGCTATTTTCATCTCTCTGCTTTTCCAGATCAACAGACAATCTTACAGTCTGTAAGACTGAATAGTTCATATTTATTTGGGGACTGACATCTGAGCCACATAGCCCACTAAGTAGGCTAAGTAGAACTTTTAGACTGAATAAATATTCACCACGACATTTCAAAGGGCTGAAAAAATTCTTTCTGTCATTCAAGGGAAGACCCTTCTCCAATGCACTGCCACAGCTCTGAGAAACTCCAGAGGTTTGCGTACTTGAATTCAGTCAACATGCATTTATTCAGCACCTATGCTGTACCTGGCATTGGGCTAGGTGGTGGCAGTAAAACAAAGAATAAGAGAGAGTCTTAAACACAGAGACCTCATAGCCTAATAGAAAAGACCAACACACAAACAGATAAGGATGACAGAGAGGCAAATGCATTACAAAGGGAACGCAAGGTGGTGACCTCCAGGATGACAGGTCAGAAGAGCTCCATGGACACTCTCCCCAGTGAAACAATAACTGGTTAAAATTATAAAACAACTATGTAAATTGTCTAGAAATGGTTCATACAACCAATGGAGAAACACTTATTCAAGAAAATCTACTAAATTGTAGTAAGAAAGAGACAGTTGAGCATTTGAGTCATGACCTGTTTCCCCCCTTTCCCATGCCAGCTCAGCAGGATAGAAGCCCTACTACAGGCAGGCAAGGCCAAGAGACAGCTTACACCCAAAGGTGAAATGAGCCAATTCCTGGGCAGACACAACAATTGAAAATGACTCAAGAAAAAACAGAACATTTGAATAGACCTGTAACAAGTAAAGAATTTGAATTAGTAATTAAAAATACCTCTCACAAAGGAAAGCCCAGGCCCAGATCACTTCACTAGTGAATTATACGAAACATTTAAAGAAAAATACATTTTTCACAAACTCTTCAAAAAACTCATTGTATGTGGGCAAATTACTCCGATACCCAAACCAGACAAAGACATCACAAGGAAAGTAAACTACAGACCAATATTTTTATGCCTATAGATGTAAAAATCTTGAACAAAACACTAGCAAACTGAATCTAACAACATATGAAAAGGATTACATACCATGACCTAGTGATATTTACCCCAGGAATTCAAGGTTAACTTAACATACAAAAATAAACTAACATAATACATGATGATACAAAATACTCATCATGATAAAAAAAAATACTCAATAAAATAAGAATAGAAGGACACTTCTTCCACCTGAGAAAGCACATCCACAGAAAAGCTACGACTAACATCATACTTAGCGGCCAGACACTATAGAGGCTTTCTCCCTGAGATCAGCAACAAGACAAAGATGTTTGCTCTGGCCACTGTTACTCAATATTGTTCTGAAAGTTCTAACAAGGAGGACTAGGCAGGAAGAAGAAATATAAGACATCAAGATTGGAAGAAAGAAAAAATGATTTCAGTTTGAAGGTATAATCTTGCATATGGACTATCTTAAGGAATTCACCAAAAAAGCTATCAGAAGTAATAAACTGAATGTTTATTTTGGTTTGGATGTTAAACCTTGCTTCTAAAAAAGCAAGAGTTCAGGATACAAGATCCATATAGAATATTCACTTGTATTTCTATAGCCTAGCAATAGACAATTTGAAAATAAAGTTAAAGAAAATTCCATTTACAATAACATCAAAAATAATAAAATTCTTAGGAGTAAATTTAACACAAGTGTAAGTGTAAATTCAACATTTATACTCTGAAGACTAGAAAACATTATTGAAAGAAATTAAATAAGTCCTAGATAATTGGAAAGGCATCCCATGTTTATAAATCATAAGAGTGAGTTAAAATTGATCTATAGGTTCAACATAATCCCTACCAAAATCCCAGCTGGTGTTATGGAAATGCAAAGATCCAAGAATAACCAAAACTATTTTTGAAAAAGAACAGAATTGGAGGACTGATACTTCCTGAAATCAAATTTACTATAAACCTGTGGTAATTAATATTATGATACTGATGATAAGTATAGATATACAGATCAATGGAACATAATTATGAGTCTATAAATAATGCTTTGCATTTATAGTCAGTTGACTTTTGACAATGGTGCCAAGGCAATTCAATGGGGGAAGGAACAGTTTTTCAACAAATAATATGAGAAAACTGAATATCCACATTAAAAAAAAGATGAAGTTGGACTTCTTTCTTACACTACACAGGAAAATTAACTTAAGTAGAAATGCTAAAACTATAAAATTCTTAGATAAATAGTAGGAGTAAATCTGCATGACCTTGTGTTAAGTAAAGCTTTTTCAATATGGCACCAAAAGTATATGCAACTAAAGAAAAAAATAGAGGAAATGGACTTCATCAAAATTAAAAACATCTGTGCTACAAACGATACTATAAAGAACTGAAGATACAACCCATACAATGGAAGAAAATATTTAGAAATTATATAATGATAAATATGATTATATAATATATAATAAACACTTAATAAGTTGTAGTCAAATAACCCAATTAAAAAATTGGCAAAGGATCTGAATAGACATTTTTCCAGAGAGGATATACAAGTTGTCAATAAACATATGAAAAGATGTTCAACATCATTAGCCATTAGAGAATGCAAATTAAAACTTCATGCCCATCTGGATGGCTATAATAAAAAACAAAACAAAATGTATAAAAAACCCAGAAAACAAGTATTGAGGATGTGGAGAAATGGGGACCCTCATACATTGCTGATGGGAATGTAAAACTGTGCAGCAAGTAGGGCAAAAGTTTGGCTATTTTCCAAATTGTTAAATATAAAGTTTCCATATGACTCAGTGATTCCATTTCTAGGTATATACTCAAGAAAAATGAAAACACAGGTTCTCAAAAAAGTTGTACATGAAAGATCATAACAGCATTATCCCTAAAAGCTAAAAATTGAAAACAACCCATCAACTGATGAATGAATAAACAAGATATGGCATATCTGTACAATGGAATATTATTTGTCTGTAAAAAGGAATGAAAGACTGATACATACTGTAACATGGATGAATCCTGAAAACGTTACACTAAGTGAAAGAAACCAGTCACCAAAGACCGTGTGCTATAGGATTACATTCATGTGAAATGTGTGGAGCAGGCAAATACATAGACACAGAAAGTACATTAGGGGTTGCTTCAGGTTGGGAGAGTTGAGAGAAGAGGATTAACTAATGGTGGGTTTGGGTTTTCTCCTGGGCTGATGAAAATGTTCTGAAATTAGATTGTGGTGATGGTTGCTCAACTCTATGAATATAATAGAACCATTGAATTTTACATTTAAATGGCTTTTTTTTTTTTTGGTATGTGAATTTTATCTAAAAAGGGTCTTTTTTAAAAAACAGGGAAGTCAAGTGTACAGACACATGGTAAGGCACACAGCCAAGGCTGGGCAAAAAGGTCAAAGCAAAGACGGCATCTTCAAGGAGAAAATAGCAGAGCTGCATCCTAAAAAGTGATCAGGAGCCAGCCTGGGTGAAGAAGGGATGGGCAGGGAGTCGTAGGCAGAGGAAACAGCAGGTGCAAAGCCGGAGGTTAGAGTAGCACAGCATGACTGGGAAATGGTGAGCTGGGTATGCGCATGGTGTGGAGCCTGGGCACGTGATGTGGAAACAAGTGAAGCTGGAGGGACAGAGAGGGACCAGATCTTGCAGGGCTGATGCCAGGCTGAGGAGTTAGGGATTTTAGCCAGAAAGCACTGCCAAGCGGGGAAATAGCATGATTAGATTTTTGAGATTTAGAATAGTCGCTTTTATAGCAGGACTAAAGCCAGTCAAGCAGGTAGGCAGGAAGACAGGTCAGGCCGGGAACTGGGCCATGGTTCAGGAGGGGCTTGAATAAGGGCAGGGCCCAGGGGTCTTCAAACACACAGGTGTTTCAATAGAGCTGCAGGCCTCAGTTTGGTACGTGGGCTGAGACCAACTCCTGACACCTGCAGTTCAACCAAAAAGTTGGAATACTCAATTGTTATACTCAAATACAAAGAATGTTGCCCTGGAGATTTAGGGTTGATAGACCCTGCTTTCAGATCTAGAGTTCATCTTTCCCCTAAATAAAGGATGTAGAGGTGGTTATCATCCATCCGTTACACAAGACACCCAGGTAGATGTGTGACATCGTTTGTATTTGGCCTCTCCAAGTCTCATGTTGAAATTTGATTCCCAGTGTTGAATGTGGGGCCTGCTGGGAAGTGTCTGGGTCATGAGGGCAGATCCCTCATGAGTAGCTTGGTGCCCTCCCTGCAATAATGAGGGAGTTCTCACTTTGTTAGTTCACGTGAGAGCTGGTTGTTTAAAAGAGCCTGGCGCTTCTTCTTCTCTCTTTGCACCTTCTCCCAGCATGCAACATGCCTGTTCCCCCTTCGCCTACCGCCTGGATTGGAAGCTCCCTGAAGCCCTCACCAGAAGCAGATGCTGGCACCATGCTTCTTGTACAGCCTGCAGAACTGTGAGCCAAATACACACTTTCTTTATAAGTTACCCAGCCTCAGGTGTTCCTTTTGAACAGTGCAAAACGGACTAACACAACATGTCATCTGAGATAAACTCACGTCCACCATGAAACCTACCAGGCTAATTAGGAACTCAGATTGTGTACATGTAAGTCACAAATGGAAATTAATCAACAGATTTTTCTGACTCTCACCTGTTTAATCAATTATGTCAGGTTCTACTGAGCTTTGTGAATATACAGGGTGGGCTTCTTATATTCTGATTTTGAAAATATAAAGTATATTCTAAAAATGTTCATTTTTTTTTTATTTCAGCTCTTCATGGGGGTACAAAAGCTCAGGTTATATACATTGCCCATGTCCCTCCCATCCCCCTGAGTCAGAGCCTCAAGTGTGTCCATTCTCCAGACAGTGCGCCTGGCACTCACCATGTAGTCATACCTCCATCCCCTCCCCCCACCCCCCACCTCCCCGAGTCAGCACCTTCAAGCATGACCATTCCCCAGACGGTGCACAACGCACTCATCATGTAGGCATACACCCATCCCCTCCCCCCCCACCCCGTCTTAGTCTGATATCCGATTGGTATCCTTCCCCGATGTGCATTTAGGTGATGATCAGGGAAACCAACTTTCTGGTGAGTACATGTGATCCTTGTTTTTCCATTCTTTGGATACTTCACTTAATAGAATGGGTTCCAACTCTCTCCAGGAGAACCAAAGAGATGTCGTATCACTGTTATTTCTTATAACTGAGTAATACTCCATGGTATACATATACCACAGTTTACTAATCCATTCGTGGATTGATGGGCACTTGGGTTGTTTCCACATCTTTGTGATTGTGAATTGTGCTGCTATAAACATTCGGGTACAGGTGTCTTTGTTATAGAATGACTTTTGTTCTTCTGGGTAGATGCCCAATAATGTGATTGCTGGATCGAATGGTAGGTCTACCTGAATCTGTTTAAGGTATCTCCATAATGTTTTCCACAGGGGTTGCACTAGTTTGCAGTCCCACCAGCAGTGTATGAGTGTTCCTGTCTCTCTGCATCTACGCCAACATGTGTTGTTTTGGGATTTTTTGATAAAGGCCATTCTCACTGGAGTTAAGTGGTATCTCATTGTGGTTTTGATTTGCATTTCCCTGATGATTAGGGATGTTGAGCATTTTTTCATATGTTTGTTAGCCATTCTTATATCATCTTTTGAAAAATTTCTATTCATGTCATTTGCCCACTTTTTGATAGGGTTGTTTGATTTTTTCTTGCTGATTTTCCTGAGTTCTAAATAGATTCTTGTTATCAGTCTTTTATCTGATGTGTAGTATGAGAAAATTTTTTCCCATTCTGTAGGCTGTCTGTTTATTTTCGTGACTGTTTCTTTGGCTGTGCAGAAGCTTTTTAATTTAATCAGGTCCCATTCGTTTATTTTTGTTGTTGCTGTGATTGCCTTAGGGGTTTTCTTCATAAATTCTTTGCCTAGACCAATGTCTTCAAGAGTCTTTCCTACGTTTTCTTCTAGAATTCTAATCGTTTCCCATTTAAGGTTTAAATCTGTTATCCACTGTGATTTGATTTTTGTGAGAGGTGAAATCTGTGGGTCCTGTTTCAGTCTTCTACATGTGGCTATCCAGTTTTCCCAGCACCATTTATTGAATTTGCCAGACTTCAAACTATACTACAAGGCTGTGGTTCTTAAAACTGCTTGGTATTGGCACAAGTGCAGGGACACAGACCAGTGGAACAGAACAGAAAATCCAAATATAAAACCATCCTCATATAGCCATCTAATCTTTGACAAAATAGACAAAAACGTACTCTGGGGATAAAAATGCTCATTTTAAAGCAAGTCAGACACCAATTACAAACTGTACTGACCAGGGCATAGAGCCCAATGACCTGTCCTCAGGGGACAAAAGGGACGTATTTAGAGAATTGGATGCCACAGCAGGGGGCCTCCAAAGTCAGATGGATGATCTGATTCCCATTAACTGACTATTTGTGTTGTTTCAAAAATAGCTATTACACCCAGAGGGGACAAAATTCTACTTGTGATTAACCTACAGTCATTTTAGTGAAACTACAGCAGGTGAAGAAAAACATGACGCCAACTGAATAAATGCAGCAGCTTCCCCTAATTTATGTTTTATTCAACCAATCACTGATGTGTGTTAGTTTATTAATGACATGATCCTAGCTTTACAGATTAGGTGGTAATTTCTAGAAATCTAACAATAGGACAAGGACTAAATCTTGGAGGACAAGTGTCGAATAGGCAGTCTGGCCTTCCCTTAGGGGCCAGGAAGCCCTAAGGATTGTCCAGTTGGTCTAATGCCAGGGTTTCCCCACCTTGTACTGTTTTGCCATGAGGATTCCTGGGAGGCCCTGCTGAACGGACACAGGTATTTTATAAGGTATTTCACAGAGTTCAAACCTTATAAAATTGAGTCCCCACATGCCCCTTCATCCCATTCACCTTGTGAGGGCCAGTCCTTTTTCAAACCCAGGCAACTATCACTTCCTTAGGGAAGTATTTCTTCTCACCCCATGTCACTTTCCTGTCGTGGTCACCGAGAGGAGGTGCCTCCCAGATCTCTGACTGCGGGGAGAGTGGCAGACTCCACTGATGCATCTCTCTGATGCCTCGATTCCCAGAGGCTGCTCCCAGCCAACGACAGAACACAGCAGGGAGACGGAGAACGCCTCTGACCAGTGCCTCTGGCTTGAGTGCTTCCTGAGGGGCGTAGACCTGTACTGGGATCTGATGACTCTCCTAGCCCCTGCTGCCTCTCTCCCCTTTTTCTCAACAAATCTTTGGTGTCTGCCTCTTGGAGAACCTGGACCAACACACCTGTTATAAACCCTCACGGCACCGTGTTCCTCTACCATGTCTTTAGCATGCATCTCAGTCTGTAATTGCATGTTTATTTCTGGAATTGTTTGATTAATGTCTGTCTCTCCTGCTAGGTTGATAGATTGGAGAGCAAAGACCATGTCTGTTTTGCTCCACATTATGTTCTGTATACGTCGTACAGGGCCTGGCATAAACCAGCCGCTCAATAAACATTTTTTGAATTAGTAAAAAAAGAATTCAGAAATGAGTAAAATCAAATTAATCATGACAGTTTATATGACAGAATGCTAAGGGATAGCATAAAGAGTTTTGATCATTCCCTTGAGATAATCAGAGAGGGAATTTTTTTTCTCTGAATGAATGGTATGATAAGCATATTATAACAAATATAATAAAATGACAGATTTAGTCATATTCAAAGTTACTCTTTCAAAAGCAATTCTTTTTCCCTAGTCCTCCTTTCTCTCCTTATCATTCTGTCTCCATTTCACTCTCTCTCACTCAGATAGATCTGGGCTCGAACCCCACCTTGGCTACTCCCAGCTGTGTGACTTTTGCAAGTCCTTAATCTGTCTGAGATCTAATTCTTCATTTTGTAAAACTTGGGCTAGCAAAAATATAATTAGCAATTATAATAGTATCGAAATCACCGTTTATTACATAATGAATGTAAAGTATTTATCACATGGCCTAGCATACAATTTTTACGCAATAAATGTTATTAGTACTTTTATTATCAACATTGTATTAATAGAATACCACCTACTTGTAGCCAGATTAGAATCACATTTCTAAAACTTTAAGCTTGTAATTATCTCATCTTTCATATATTCACACGTAAGGGAAATTTTAGCTTGGAACTTGTGAGTTGAGGGTAAGAATGTGTATTTACAAGGTAATGAAAGCATATGAGTTAGAAAATGAAGATGAAGCTTTTTTTGACCATTATATCTTCCAGAAAGGATATATATTAATAAATATGATTTTAAGACCAAGAAATGATCTAGGAAAACCTCCTTTCCTCATGTTCCTCTAATTCCTTTGTTCTAAACTTACATTATTAGAATGCCATCCCTACTAAACATCAACATCCCAAGAGTGATAGCACTTTGAACTCTTAGTAGACTGAAAAGGGACCACCATTTCTGTCTGAATTCTCTGGAGGCTTCTAAAAACATCTCTGAACTGTGCTCATGCTCACCTCCCCCAGGGGAATTGATGGTGCTTCTAGGAATGCATTGTTAGTTCTGTCCCATGTGTAACTGAGTCACTCCCAGATAGAAATGATACTTACAATGACAAAATTCAGTCTTAAAAAAAAAACCAAATACGTAAACTAAATGACCCCTAAATTAAAAGCACAGACCCTGGGAAGTAGCGGACTCTTTGAAGGTTAGAAGTATTCAATCTTCTAACAGTTCGGCATCTTTTCTGTGGTGTATGATCTTAAACATGCCACACGACTTCTTCATGGTGCTGTTTCCTCACTGTGAAAGAAGTGTGTGACAGGCACTTCCAAAAGATCCTTCGAATGTAGCCCTTCTATGGCTCTATTCCAACGACAGTGAACTCACTACCACCTTCACTGTATAGCTCCAATTGCTGGCAACAACATTTGTTAAATTGAATAAAAAAATGTTTCCTCGCTATTTCCTATGTCTTCCTTTGCTTTTTGGAGTTACTCAAAGCTAAATGAAATATCCCTCAAATATCTGGATACTGTTGATGTGCTGCCCTGTTCTTCTCTTCCTCAGGCTGAGCAAACCCAGGGAGCTCAGTCACGCTCTGTGTGACGTGATTCGCAGAGCCCAGCCATCTGCCTTTGGGCACGTCTTTGTTTGCCAATATCCTTCACAAAATGTACTTCGGAGTACCAAACACAATGCTATACATAATAGATAAAATAAAAATGAACAATCTAAATTACATGTATTTCTACAGCTCAGCTCTAAGCACATCTGCTTCTTAGTCAATCCTCAGTTGGTTAAAACACGGATTACATGAATGCTCAACCTCAGGTTACCAGTAAGTTGTTACTAATTTGCTAAGTTGGTGCCTTAACTTTAAAGTCTGAGTCTGTTTCCCAGGAGAGTCAAGTCTGCATCCTGAGTCACAGTCATGACCTTCATTGCAGAACAGTGCTGTTTCTCCAGTGATTCTTTGCTTGTTTTCTAGCATAGGTCTGACTTCTCAGAGATTTTTAACAATCTCCTGAAGGCCCTTGCAAATGGATTTCTCATACATGCTCAGTATAAGTTAACCAATGAGTCATAATTATTTAAATATCATAGACCAAGAAATGTCAGCAAAGCAGTCATTTACATCATAGTATAAAGACTGATCTAAAGGCATGAAATATGTTGTGAGTGCTTTGAGTACAAGAATGAGAAAAATTAGAGATAGCAGGTAAAAAGGAAATTAATGACTATTAAACAGACTCAAGCCTCAAAGAAAACTTCATGTATTCACAATTTCCCTACATGACACAATGTTACGTAACCTTCATGTCCCAGCATAATAGGCAGGTTGGATGGAGTTGATGCATAGAATCAACATTATTGATATGCCAATAAATGTTCAACCAATATTTGCTGAATTGAATTCTAACAAGCCGACCAACCACTTATAGCCACATTATAAATCATCTTTAGAGGGAATTCTCATGAATCATGGAGATATGAAAAGGTTGGAAACATGGGCCTTGAGTATGAGGGTCTTGGCTTTATAAATTAATACTTCTCTATGCCTTACATTTTTTTTCTATGCAATGAGGCTTATAAATCTCCTTTATTTGGGTTGTTGTGAGGATTGAGTAAAATAACTTACCAAAACACTTAACCAAATGTTTGGCAATATAACATGTTCGATAAATTGTAGGAAATGTTATATGCAATAAACTTGCAAATAACCAATCTGTCTGTCCACCCATATCTTGTCTAGAGTGCTAAAGAAACTCTTACTGTATTCATTAAAAGACTAGTAGAATTTCACTGGAAATTTTCTATGTTTATCTTAATGAGATAAAAACAATAATAGTACAAGTAGTAAATATATAATGCTTATGTGCTAGACACTATTCTAAGTATTTCATATTTGTTAATCTGGTAACATGGGAGAAAGAAATTATTATTTATACCTCTTGACTGTTTCAACAAATACATAATCCAGCAGGAAACAAATAAATAATGTTTGATTTGGGGATTTAGAGATTTTGTTTATCTGCTAATGTAGTACATTTTAATTTTTTTCTGTTTAGTAATGTAGTAATTATAAATTTATGAGTTCATTTAGTCATCTATTTAGAGGTTTATTTAGTAATTTAACTTTTGAACTGCATTTTAATTTTATCTACTTATTAATAATCTGGCTCTGATTTATGATATTAGAATGCTGATTGCTCACCATGGAATCTTCTATGTATATAAATGTGTTTAACATTCTAAGATAAAGTTGAATTCAATAGAAGTAGATTATTTCGTGAGGAAAATAAAGTACCCACTTATGTGATATCAAAAATGGGGCAAGGAAATGGGATTCTTTAGGGACACTCAGAGCAGTAAAAGACCAGATTGAGAATGGACAGAGTAGGCTGATCCTTCATTGTATTTCCTGGGGGTACATCAGACTTCCAGGCACAGTTGTCATGCCGAGGCTCCACGATCAATCTGTTCTAATGTGGCAAAAATATCACTAGTGGGCAGGCTAATCATTTAATTTGCAGTAGAGGAACTGAAGGTAATGTGCTTGGAGATTATTCCCCATCCTAACATAATTTACTCTATGTCTCAGCTTTCAGTTATCATCCTACTCAATGTTACAGAATATTAGTAGGCTAAACAAAATGCCTTCATCCTGAATTGAAAAAAAGTTAGAAGTTTTAAGTGCTTAAAAATATTTACCATGCCAATTAATTCAAGAAATTTTCTGTCTTAACAACAGTCTTACCAAGTCCTTGTACATAATCCTCTGCTGCCAGGTTTGCAAATGAATGGGACAAAGTAGATGTGTGTGTCCAATACATCTGTCCAACAGTCCCTACTCATAAGTTCTAGGCCTCAAAAGTTGGCAGATTCCTGAGGTAACTTGTCGCAAATCTTAAGCACATTTAGAGTCAAGATGGCTTCCCCCCAGCTCTTGACAAACTGGGTTCAGAATCATTTCTTCTATTCGGGATCCTTAACCCCAATGCTCCTGGCTGAGTATGGATAGCATCCTCCTGACCACTCTCCTGCCTTCTCTATGGCAGCCCCCTCTCTGAGACCAAGGTGGGATTTGTGGGAGCACAATGAAAGTTTGGTGCACTCTCAGAGCCACTTCCGATCTCAGCCCTACCATATAGACTTGGCTTGAAGATTTGCTGTCCAGATAAAGGCCAAAGTCATTGAACAGATGAGTTTAAAATCAATTGTGAAGTGATGTCATTATGATACACATAGTTAGATTATAACTAGTAAATCTACTGCTTCCTATAGGACATACTTGTTAGCAGCTTGCATTTTTCAGTTACTTCCAGGGAGCACAAAATGCTTTTTGTGTTTTGAAATGCTAAATCCTTATAGCATCTAAATAGAACAGAACTCTAAGTTCTTCTAAGACCTCTGGACATTGTCTACTGATCTATTCAATATTTTTAGAAGAGATGTTTGTTGAAGGCTTGTCATGCCCTTGGCTTGTGCTAGAATAGAGGGCAAGCGATGACTAAGACAGTCCCTGTTCTTGAGGAGCTTCTCATGTTCTAGAAGAGGGCAATAAACACTGGAGTCATTAAAGGACAAGGAAGTATGTGCAATGGCATAGTCACAGTGAACTTTGGGAGCACTGAGGGAGAAAGTTAGCTGAGCCTGACGTATGAGTCAGAGTTAGCCATGCAGAGAAAGGAAGGGCATTCCTGGCAGGGCAGACAGCCTGAGCGAAGGCACAGGAGCATGAAGTGGCACAGTATTGGGAGGGACTCCAAGGAGTTTGATGGTGCCTTCTGTACCTTGCACTGTGATGGCTGTGGAAAATAAAGTACATTGAGAAATGGTAGAAGTAAAAGAGTTCAGAGGTGGTGATTTATTTAGGAAGAGGTAATGAACAAGGAGGAATCAAAGCTGACTCCCAGATTTCCACAATGTACCTGCCTGGTGGTGGCTTAGACTAAATTAGAGAATACAGAGCAACACGGTTGGGAGGCAGATATTTTCAATTGTGTAATAAGGGTGGTATATATTAGAGGCAATTGGATATATGAATCCATGTTCCAGGGAAGAATTTATATAGATTTTGGAATTGTCTACGGAGCAGTAGCAACTGAAACCATAAGAGTAGGTAAGTGCATGAGTGGATGAGTGGATAGAATCCTAAGGGATCACGAACATTTAGGGATTAAGGGGATGTTCATGTGTTTGCTGCAAAGACTGTCAGATTTTGACTTCCTTCAATATAATAACTTGTGGTTGTATAAACATGTTGTGGCCTCTTAAATATGTCCACATCCCAATCCCCAGAACCTGCAACTATGGTAGGTTACATGGCAAAGGGGAATTAAGGTTGCAGATGGAATTAATGTTGCTAATCATCTGACCTTAAAATCGGGAGTTATCCTGGATTATGCCTGTGGGCCCAAAGTAATTACAGGGTTCGTGAAGATAGATGAGGGAGGGAAGAAATCAAGATGGCTGACCAGAGACATCAGCTACCAGATTGTCTCAGAAAGAAGGAAAACTTTAGATAAAAATGAAAACAAACAAACATAGATTGGGTGTAATTCTGAGGGAGAAGTGCCAGAACCTACCAGACATTCCACAGGAAGAAGTTGCGGAGAAGAACAAGAAGGAGCAAGGTATCAGCAGAGATCAACCCCCAGGAGACGTGGAGCCTGGTGGAAAAGGCAGGTGGAGAAATTTGTTTCTCCTTCCCTCGCATCTCTGGCAGTCAGCAGGCTCTCGAGCTGCTGCAGAGCCTTTCTACCCTCACGAGCCCAAAAGCTGCTGCCACCAGCAAACTGGGAGCTTCTTCAGGACAAAGCACCAGGCTGCCAGCTCCCTTGGGGTCACTTACTGTCACAACAGACCCGAGTTGAGATGGCAGGTACCATATTGCTTCTCCCCACAACATGTACCTTGGTCCTCCCCAGGGGGCTCCAGCCCCTCAGTTGTCCTCTCACTCATTCCCACACAAAGAGTTCCAAACTCTGGCCCAGACTATGAAAGCCACGGGAGTCGGTGGGTCCCAGGGCATCTGCATGACCCCAGAGCCTGGACATTCAGTAAGATTTTAAGCCTCTGTCAGGCAAGGAGCTTGCCTTATACCATGTTATATTCCTGAAATCTGCAAACAGTCAAGTCAGTTCTACTTTATGACGGCACATTGGAACAAATATCTGTATATAATTTTTTTTCTTTTTTTTTTTTTTTGAGACAAAGTCTCGCTGTGTTGCCCAGCTAGAGTGAGTGCCGTGGCGTCAGCCTAGCTCACAGCAACCTCAGACTCCTGGGCTCAAGCGATCCTACTGCCTCAGCTTCCCCGGTAGCTGGGACTACAGACATGTGCCACCATGCCCGGCTAATTTTTTCTATATATATATTTTAGTTGGCCAGATAATTTCTTTCTATTTTTTTAGTAGAGATGGGGTCTCGCTCTTGCTGAGGCTGGTCTCGAACTCCTGACCTTGAGCGATCCACCCACCTCGGCCTCCCAGAGTGCTAGGATTACAGGTGTGAGCCACCGCGCCCAGCCATAATATTGAGACAAATTAAAATCATTTCAATGAGAATTTACTTCAAATATTTTCACTTATTTTCCTGTTTTAAAGGCATGCATCTCTAATGAAATAACTCTTCCAAAGTAACTCTGGTATTATCCTTTAAGACAATTTCATTAGGAGTAGTAACAGGAATAATAAATTAAGCCACAAGGACAGTTTTGTTCCAGCAAGGGTTAGAGTTGTTCCATTTAGCAGCATATGGTTGTTGATTGATTTCCAGATGTACATCTCTGTATAACTCCCGGGAGAGTAATTTTCTTTAATGGCTATTTGTTGTCCTTGTTTATTGTGCTCTCAGCTAACTCTCATCCCGACTCCTAGTCAGAGAAACCTGCCAAATTCCTAATTCTATTTCTTTTGTTAATGAATAAAAAGCAAAGGCCTAAAATTCAGTTCAAAAAGTATAAAGACTGGGTATCTGGGGACTTCAGTGGTACACCCTGCTGTTAATATACTGTGTGACCCTGAACAAATTAATGGATCTATAATATAATATTGCCATCTCAAAAAATAGAAATTAAATAACTTCTTTCTTAAACAAAGATTTCATTTATTAACATTATTGAGCTATTTAGGAACATAGTTCATACTATATTCTTTGTAATATTAAAGAAAAATAAAACTGTAAATGACTTCAAGATGCATATAATCCACTAAGGCAAGTGAAGTAAAAATAGTAACGCAAATTGGAATAAGACAAAGGTAATAGCAGCTTACTGTGGAAAAAATGCAAACTTTGAAGCTAGACAGACTAGGTTTAAATCCTGACACCACAGTCTACAGGTACATCAGCTTTAGTGAGCTGTTTCCTCAAAGGTCTGTAGTGAGGATAAAGATACCACATGGAAAGCACCTGGCACATAGCACTGCATAAATGTGAGTTTCTATTATTATAATTCTGGACAAGACGTACTTACTTAAGACAGAAAACGAAATGGATTTAGAATTCCTATTACTGTGGTATGGTAGAAAGTATGGAGGACTGAAAGGCAGGAAATTCTAGATCCTGCTTTGGCCCTAACAGCTGTTAGCCTTGAACAGATTAATTAGATTTTAGAACTCTCTTTACTCAACATAAAATGGTTGTGTGTAAAGGAAAGGGAATGTGCTAGATACTGCCTAAGGTCCCTTTCATGGCTGCATATTTTATTTAGACTCACATACTGTATGTGAACATGTGATGAAGAATATTGGCCCAAACATCCAAGGACAAATTGTTGCTAATGACTTAAATAATGGTCACATACTACTTTGCATAACTCTGCAGTAACGTGTTCTCACTGTCCCCTTCCTCAGCACCTGCTGAGCGCAGGGGAGGAGCTCATGCAGGGTCACAGGTCCCTGCCTTGCAGCATTCCTGGGCCGCTTCCTGGATGGCCACATTGTATGTGCTGTTTGAAGGCTGGGGTATTGGAGCTGTCTTTGAAACTAGTCATGCGTGTTTTCAAAACTTTTCTATTGGCCTTCTTTTTTTTTTTTTTTTTTGAGACAGAGTCTTGCTCTGTTGCCTGGGTTGGAGTGAGTGCCGTGGCATCAGCCTAGCTGCACAGCAACCTCAAACTCCTGGGCTTAAGCGATCCTCCTGCCTCAGCATCCCAAGTAGCTGGGACTACAGATATGAGCCACCATGCCCGGCTAATTTTTTCTATATATATTTTTAGTTGGCCAGATCATTTCTTTCTATTTTTAGTAAAGACGGGGGTCTCACTCTTGCTCAGGCTGGTCTTGAGCTCCTGACCTCAAGCGATCCACCCACCTCGGCCTCCCAGAGTGCTAGGATTACAGGCGTGAGCCACCGCGCCCGGCCTCTATTGGCCTTCTGTGTCCTGTCAAGATGGGATAGTGGGTCTGCAGTATTATATTACATCCTTCCTGGTACGATTGAAAAAAACAGACAAGATATATAAAACAATAGTTTTCGATACACTGGGCATCAGGCACTGAATGACAGTGATCCCTAAAATGGAAAACAAATGAGGTGAATCCTACCAATGCCCAACTTCGCTAACTGGAGAGAATTGGCAGGTGTGACACAGGGAAAGGAAGGACAGGTGGAGCCTGACAGACTCCCTGAGTTGAGGAGATAGAGTGGAGAATTTGGGGAGAAAAGGGCAGGTGGGGTTGACAGGACAGAGTTAGAAGAGGTGGGAGACCTTCAATGATCTGCAGAGTCCCCCTCACGGATTAACAGAGTTTCCATCAGCACTCACGCATAAGAAAAGAGCCTGAGGCTGGGGAAAGAACAGCTGGGAGGATTAGAAGGAATAGTACCCAGCATTTCACCGTGTAGGAATGGTGACTGTTGCCACGAGTCAGATTAGAAAACCTCATTACTTCATAGCACATTGGATAGAACACTTAGGTCCAATGAAGCGGGAATAATTAGCCTTGGACTAAACATTACTCCAGTCCTGCCTAAGAAATGTTTAGACAGTAACTGCTCTACTCCAGCTAAACACCACAGGGGAAAAATGTGGCACCACCTTCACACCAAGTCTGTCCTCTCCCCCCAGCAATGGCTGAGTGGAGAGTCTAGACTTCCATCCTTACCAAGTTGTAGTGAGACAGCCCCAACCACCACCACCAGAGTGGTGATAGAGAAAAAGGGACACTCTCAGCAAAGAAATAGAAAACACTAAGATGAATCAAATGAAAATTTATTCTTAAAAAAATGTAACTAAAATAAAAAACCGAATGGATGAGTTCAATGGCAAAATAGAGAGAGATAAGGAAAGAAGCAATGAACTGGAAAATAGAGTAATAGAAATTACCAAATCTGAACAGAAAGAAAACAGAGAAAAAAAAATTGAACTGACCCTCCAGGACATGTATGACCATAACAAAAAAATCTAACATTCCTGTCATTAGATTTCTAGAATGAGAATAGAAAGAAGGTGGGACTGAACATATATTTGAAGAAATAGTGGCTTAAGATTTTCTAAATTTGGCAAAAATAACACACATACTGATTGAAGAAAAAGAATAAACTACAAACAAGATAAACCCAAGATATATCATAGTGAAATTTCTAAAAACTAACAGTAAATAAAAACATCATCTAGACAGACATGATGAATTATATATAAGAGAAAATTTTAACAACAGATTTTTCAACAAAAACCATGGAGCCCAGAGGGAAGTAGCATATTTTTAGGATGTTGAAAGAAAAAGAACTTCTATATCCAGCCAAAATATCCTTCAGGAATTAAGGGGAATTCGAGATATTCTCAGACAAAGGAAAACTAAAAGAATTTGTTGCCAGTAGACCACACTATAAGAATAGTTGAAGGAAGTTCTCCAAACAGAAATGAAATGATAAAAAAAAATACCTTGGAACATCGGGAAGGAAAAATAGGAAAAAAGCAAAATTACAAGTAAGCACAATAGACTTTTCTTCTCTTGTTGAATTTTCTAAGGTATGTTTGACAGTTGAAGCAAAAATTATTTAACATTACCTAATACCTAACATGGTTCCCAATACTACACATAGAAGAAATATTTAAGATAGTTATAATGAGATATAAAGAGAGATAAGTTTGCTACACTTCACTGAAATCAATAAAACACCAAGTTTTTGATAAGCTATAAACATATAATGTAATATCTTGAGAAATCACTTTAAAAAACTATACAAAGAGGTATACTCAAAAACACTGGGTAAAATAGAAACCTAAGAAAAATGTTCATGTAACTCACTGAAAAATAAGGAGAAAAGAGAGAAATGATAAAGAGACAATAAACAAAACAAAAAAATAAAACAGTAGGCTTAAGCCTTAACATTTCAGTAATTACATGAAATATACATGGTGGATAAAAAGAACATGACCCAAGTAGATGCTGTCTATGAGAAAGTCACTTTAAATATGGTGATATGGGTAAGTTGAAAGTAAAAGAATGAAAAAAAGATACACCATGCAACATTAATTTAGAAAGGAAAGCGGGAATTGCTATATTAATATAAGATAAAATAGACTTCTGTCAGGCTAAATAACAGAGACTGCCTCTCTAAAAGAAAATAACATTTATTCAGTAATAGGGTATTATAATAGGAACATGCATGCCCTACTAAACTATGAGCATATTCAGGGAAGTAAAGAAAGACAAAGGTTTTTAAAGGAAAAATGAAAAAGTTTGCATAATTGTTTTGTGATAATTATCCTTCGTTAGAAGGATCAATAACAAAGGTGATGTCAGCCTGAGATTGGACGGGGACAGGTAGTTTCTGGGCAGATGTCCTCACAGAAATATTTTTTGTGTAAAGTTGTAATGGCCTTTGTGCAAAGTTACCTTTTTTGTAGAGTCTTTTGTGACAGTTTTTGTTCTCAGGCATTTACGCATGAGAACCCTCTATTCATAACTTTGCCTGGCTCTGCTTGTCAGAATTTTTTTTTTTTTGACACAAGTGAATCCATTTAGTTTCTAAAAACTTTCTCACTTCAGAGAAAAGAAATTATCAGGGACAGAGAGGGACTTTATATCATGATAGGTCTATCTACCAAAAAGACATTACAATCTTAAATATGTATGCATTCAGGCAACGTAGCTTCAAGATATATCAGGTACAAACTGAAAAAATTGAAAGGAGAAATAAACAAATCCACAATTATAGTTAAAGACTGCAACACATTCCCTCAAAAATTAAAAAAAACAACCAGACGTAAAATCAACAAAAATATAGAAAAACCCAACACCATCAACCAACGTAATCTAACTAACTGGTTGTAGTACACTCGATCCAAGAACAGCAGAGTACACACTTTTTTGAGCACCCACAGAACATACACACACATAGAAATTAAAAGCTGTCAACCTAAAATTCTATATTAAGCAAAATTATTTTTAAAAATCATAGATGAAATGGAGACTTTTCAAGTGTACAAAATCTGAAAGAATTCATCACCAGAAAATTTGCACTGCAAGGAAGAATTTACCACCACCATCCCTGCAATACCAGAAATTGTAAAGAAAATCTTCCAGGTAGAAGGAAAATAATGCCTGATGGAAATCTGGACCATCACAAAAAAATGAACAGCACAGGGAATGGAACTATGTTGAGTATCATATTTTTTTCTCCTATAATTTTAGTTTATTTAAAAAATAATTACTTAAACAAAAGTAATAATGCATTGTAGAGGTTACAATACTCATAAAAGTAAAATGTATCACAAAAATAACAACAAAAGTCAGAAGAGCAGAAATAAAAATATACTCCTATAAGAATATACTATGAAGTGGTACAATATTACTTGGAGGTAGACTTTAATAAGATGTATACCATGGGCTAGCAAATTATGCCTCACAGATCAATATGACACACAGTTTCTTTCTGCACAGCCTGTAAGCTAGGAATGGTTTTATGTTTTTAAAAATTAAAGAAAAAAGAATATGTAACAGAGACTACATGTGGCCCACAAAGCCTAAAATCATCTGGCCCTTCACAGAAAGATTGCCAACTCTAATGCAACCTCTAAGATAACAACATGAAGAGTCATGGCTAATAAATAAAAAAAAAGATGTGATGGAATCTGAAAAAATACTGTTAATCTAAAAGAAGATAAAAAAAAAAGGAAAGAAACAAGACAAATTGAAAACTAACAGCAAAATAATAGTTTTAAACCTATACCAGTAATCTAAATGTACACCAGTAATCACATTGAAAGCAAACAATCTAAACACCCTAATTAAAGGACAGAAATTGCCAGGTAAGAGAAAAATGCAAGACCCAACTATACGCTACCAACAAGAAGTAAACTTTAAGTAGAAAAATACTACAAAAAGACTAAAAGGATGAAATAAGATATATTAAAGGAAAGTTGGAATAACCATGTTAATGTTGGATAAGGTAGATTTCAAGACTAAATTACCAGGAATAAAAGGGAATCTCGCTATTCAAATACTATTCAAAAGGTCAATTTGTTAAGAAGATATGACAATTCTAAACATTTATGCAACTAGTGATAAAGCTTCAAAATAAGTAAAGCAAAACTGATAGAACTTTCAGAAGAAACAGAAAACTTCACAACTGTAGTTCAAGATTTCAGTACTTTTCTCTCAACAATTGATTGAACAAGTGAACAGAAAATTAGTAATAATAGGAAGTAATAATAAAATTAGTAATAATATAGAATACTTGAGCAATACTTTCTGCCAACTGGACCTTGTTGATAAATATATGCCATTTCATCCAGTGACATCAGAATACACATTCTTTTCAGGTGAACACAGAACACTTTCCAAGATAGTTAATATTCTATGCCATAAAACAAGAATCAATACAATAAATTTAAACAGATTCCAGTTATACAAAGTATGCACTCTGACCACAATGGAATTAAGTTAGAAATAAATAACAGAGAGATCTCTGGAAAATTCCCAAGTACTTAGAAACTATGAATACCATACTTTTAAATAACTTACGGGTCAAAGAAAAAAATCAAAAGGGAAATTATTTAATAAAAAGTATTTTTGGACTTAATGAAATGAAAACACAGTGAACTTAATGAAAATGAAAATATACACGAATCTGTGGACTGCACTAAACAGTACTTAGTGGGAAATTTGTAAATTTTTTTGTACACATAAAGCCTATATTAGAAAATAAGAAAGATTTCAGATGGATGAGCTGAGTTTTTGGCCTTAGAAACTAAAAAAAGAAGCATAAATGAAATCCAAAGTAAACAGAATAGAGGAAATAATAAAGGACAGAGTAGAGATTAATGAAATAAAAAAAAAAAGAATAGAGAAAAAAAAATCCTTGAAACTGATAGCTGGTTCTTTGAGATCAATAAAATTGCTAAAATTTTAGCCAGAGAAATCAGGAGAAGGGGGAGGAAAGAAATCACCAATATCGGCAATGAGAGAGGTGACATCACTACATATTCTGATATTAAAATGATGAATATATATGTAGAATTTTGTGGCAATAATTAGGAAAACTGAGATGAAATATACATGTTATTTAAGATACAAATTCACTGTGCTCACTCACAAAGAGATAGGTAGCCAGAATAGCCCTACATCTATTAATGAAATTGAATTTTAAAAATTATAAAAACCCTTCCAGAAGAGAAACAGACCGTGGATGGCTTCACTGGTGAATTTCGTCAAACATCTAAGAAAAAAACAGTATTGACAGCAATTTTACATAAACTCTTCCAGGCAATTGAAGAGAAGGGCATCCTTACCAACTTGTTCTATGTGGCCAGCACTACCCTCACATTCAGTCCCAACAAAGGTGTAAGAAAACTACAGATCAATATACCTCATGAATATAAATACAGAATCCTAAATAAAATGTTAGTTAAATGAATCCAGCAATATATAAAGCAGTTAGGTGGAGTGAATATTTTGAAGCATCAATCAATGTAATTCACTATATTAAAAAACAAACATATATGTATGTATGTGAACATCTCAATAGATGCAGCAAAAATATTTGGCAAAACCCAATATTCGTTCCTGATCAAAAAATTTTCAGCAAACTAGGAGTAGACAGGAACTGTCTCAACTTCATAAAAACATCAACCAAAAAAATGTACATCTAGAAACATAATGGTGAAGGAAAGAGTGCTATTTCCCTATGACCAGTAACAAAACAAAGACATTCACTCTTAGCACTTATAGTCAACATTGTGCTAGAGGTTTCAGCCAATTCAACTAGGAAAATAAAGGAAGAAAGAAAGAAATGAAAGGAAGGAAGGAAGGAGGGAAGGAGGGAAAGAAGGAAGGAAAAGAAAGAGAGAAAGACAGTCATCCACACTGGAAAGAAAGAAATAAAATTGTCTTTATTTGAAGATGACATGATCATGTATGTAGAAAACTACAGAATATACAAAAAGCTACTAAAGCTAATAAGTTTAATAAAGTTGCAGGATAAAAGGGTAATATGCTGAAGTAAATTGTATTTATATGTACTAAAAATGAGCAATTGAACATTGAAAGAAATAACAATAACACTTATAATATCATGAAATATAAAATACTTAATGGTAAATCTGACAAAATATGAAAAATATCATATTTATATCATAAATATAAATAAAATTGACAAACTGTGCAAGACCTATATACTGAGAACTATAAAATGTTGCTGAGAGAAATTAAATAAGACGATGCCCCAGAAGACTCTTAAGATGTCAGTACACCACCAAATTGATTTATAGATTTGATGCAATCCAATTAAAATACCAGCAGGTGTGTTAGTAGAAAATAACAAGCTGAATCTAAAATTTACACAGAAATGAAAAGACCTAGAATAGGTAAAATAACTTTGAAAAAGAAGAGCAAAGTTGAAATACTGATACTACCTAGTCTCAAGATGTATTATAAGGTACAGTAATCAAGTCTATGTGGTATTGGCATCAAGATAGGCACAAAGATCAATAGAATAGAATAGAAAGCCCAGAAATAGATCTACAAGTGTATTGACAGCTAATTTTCTACAAAGGTGCAATGCAAGTCAATGGAGAGATAATGTTTTTAACAAACGGTGCTGGAATTATTGAATATCCTTATGCAGATTTTAAAAACCAACCACAAAAAACTTTCATCAATACCTCATACAATATGCCAAGGTTAACACAACATAGATCATAGATATAAATGTAAACCTAAAATTATAAAATTTCTAGAAAAATTTTTGCAACTTTGCGTTGAGCAAAGATCTCATAAATACAACATCAAAAGCATGCGCCATGAAAGAATAGACTGATAAATTGGACATCATCAAATTTAAGAACTTGTGCTCCTTAAGAAAGAAATATTGCTAAGACAGGGAATAGAAAGGCACAAAGTGGGAGAAATTATTTGCAGATTATATATGTGATAAAATATTTGTATCCAAAATATAAAAACTTCAAAGATCAGTAAAACAGTAGGCAAAAGATTTCGAACAGACAAGATTTCAATAAAGAAGATACATCAGTTGGAAATAGATAAGATACTAAGTAAACATCATCACTCATCAGGGAAATGCAAATTAAAACCATAACTAGACACTACCACACCTCTAGTAGAATGACTAAAATAAACAGTTTTGGTAAGGATATCAAGGAACTGTAACTCTCAGTTGGTGCTGGTAGGAGTGTAAGGTGGTACAACCATTTTGGAAAAGTGTGGCATTTCTTAAACAGTTGAAAATACACCTACCTTATGATCCAGTCATTCCACTCCTAGGTATTTACCCAAGAGAAATGAAAATATATGTCCACACAAAAACTTGTGCAAGAATCTTCCTAGCAGGTTCATTTGTAATGACCAAAACCTGGAAACAACCCAGACACCCATTGACAGATGATGGACAGACAGATTGTGGTATAGCCATGCAATGAAATATTATTCAGCAATACAAAGGAATCACCTATTCAATCTTACAATAACATGGATGAATCTCAAAATCATTATTCTGAGGGGAAATAGCTGGACAAAAGACTGGCTGTTATATGACTGCACTTATATAAACTTCTAGGAAATTCAATCTAATCTATAGCAACAAAAGGCAGATCAGGACTGGCCCTGCGATGGTGGAAGGGGCTGGGAGAGGCAGTACAGGGAAGAATTACAAAAGGCATAAGGAAATTGCTGAGGGTGACAGATATATTCACTATCTTTATCATGGCAATAATTTCAAAGTATGTATGTATATACACACAACCATATGCATCAAAACTTAGATTGTACACTTTAAACGTGCTGTTTGTTATATGTCAATTAGATCTCATGAAAGTCGTTTTATAAACACTTCTAAATTAACCTAGCTGTTGACTGTAACAGACGAATTGAATAATGCCTATTGAAAGCCCACAATATCTCAGGCACAATCAAGTCCAGACTATCTTCTGGGTTTTATTGCTGCCTCTTTCAAACTATATTTGAGTCTCAGAGAAAACAATAACACAAGCTAATACTTGTTGAAAAATCATGTATCAGGAATTTTTCTAACCTCATTTCTTTAATTCTCGCAGTAACACTATGGTGATGGTACTTTCATTATCCCCATGTAACGGATGAATAAACTGAAGCACAAATAGGTTAAGACGCCGTCTGAAGGTCACAGTCTAATACAGACCCTTCAGACACGAAGCCAGGCTCCAGGATCCTACAGGACCCTAGGGTTGCAGCATCCTATTTCTCTTCTTGGGTCTACTTCCTCTTTCTAAATTTCTTTTTCTGTTTCTCTCTCCAGAAAGTTGTGTTTGATACTTCTTTGTCTTTTAGCGTAGACTTTTATTTATAGGCCTTTTCATTTTCGTTCCTGAATATGAAGAATGTGAAACCATCTGTTGGTTATAAAAACTAGGAAATATTTCTTAAACAGCGACACAGCATTTCCCTGCCAACTGTGTGGGTGCACTGCCAGTGTGGTATCCAGCAGGACTCTGTGAGCCCTGAAGGGATGCCTGCGAGAGGACCACGTCATCACAGGCTCTGCAGAATACACACTAGCATTGACTTAGTCAAGCCTTGCCAAGGACTGGTTTCATACGAATGGGATTTCCAGTGAACTGAAGGCTGCTCCTTGCAGAGTAGCCTCCCCAAACTCTCATAGCTGGGTGATAAATGCAGACAGAATGAGAAGTCTTGTTTCTTACAGGAGAAACAAAAAGAAAATAAAAGAAACAAAGAGAAAGAAAAGCAAAAGACCTGTTTGAGCTATGATTGCAGCAAAACTTAAGAGAATTATCTCTTAGGATCATCGGTAACAGACAAAAGGATTCAGTCCCCTGTGACCTGTGACGGTCTGCGTTGGCTATGACCATGCACACAGTCTCTCATTTGCTGCACAAGTAATTTTATGGCTCTGTTGTCGTCCCCTGATGTTTTTCACATTAACCAGAAATCTGGCCTTTAGATACTGAACAAGATGAGGCTACCTAATTTCTCCTACGTTAGAAGCAATTCATGCTTTGGTGAGTCAAGGTTAGCGAAAGAAATGCTTTATGCAAATTGGACCTGTGAGAAACCTGGATGCATGGTTTTTAATTTTCAATGCTCAAAGAAAACATTTCCTAAGCCAATGTTCTTACAATAGTGTTTTTAAGAATAAAACCCATCTTTTCTGAAAAGGTCTTCGAGTATTTGTTTTTCTTACTCCTTGTATAAATTACTTATTAATATTATGTTTTATGATTTTAAATCATACTTCCTGGTTGTTTATTTTAAATATATTTTGCTTACAAGCATGTTGCTTCTTGCAGTCATTTAAAATAAACATTATTAAACATAAGATGATGTTCAAGAGGCATGCAGGGGAAATAAATTAATCTATAAAGGTGAGTATTTAATAACTGCAAAAATCAAGTCATAAATCATGAACATGATTTTTGGATAAAGAAAAAATTAAAATGCATTTAACAAGTCTACCTTGGGAATTTTGAGAATCACATGCAGGAACTAATATTAACAAATATCAATGCCTATATATATATATAAATGTATGAAAATTACAAAATCATATATCATTTGAATAAGCTTTTGAGTACTTTTGCTTTTGTTTTCATTATAATATGGTAGTCATTTGAAAAGGACTGTTTCTTTTGGAAATATAAATAAAAATTGAAAATCATCATTTTGTTTTGTAATTCCAGAAAGCCATTTGCTGTTAGCAAAGTTATTGGCTTTGCACATAGTATCCTGTGCTCATTCATTCTCCTTGACTAACTCCATTAGAAAGTGACGTGGCTTTTTACTGCCAGATGCCTAATGTAATTCCTGGGGCATTCTAGGCACTCAGATATTTTTTAAGTAGCTAATGCATTGTTATGAGTGAAAGCTCTTCTTTCATAAAGACATAAAATATTGAAGACACACATGGATTTTTATATCTTCTTAACAAGTTGTGTACTTCAAGCTTTATAGCTTTGTAAAAGAATGAATTAATTTGTTAATTATCTTAAGTGAAGTGTATTTTAGAGATTTTAAAACCTGTTTGCCTTGCCAGGGAGGGATGATTACAATGTGCAATTCTGTTTCCTGGTCTCAGTAGCAAACAATTTTGTTTTCCATTTGCATTCTGAGATCAGGGGAGATAATGACAAAACTCTTGGCTTAGTAATAAAGCAAATAGTCTTTCAGCAGGAAAAAAAATGTATGTGTATATGTCTATGTGTGTATAAACATGAAAATAAGCATATAAAATGTTAGAATGGTAGTTATCTCTGGAGATGGCAAACAGGGGATGAGACAGCTAGATTTGGTGGCACATGAAGTCACTACAGGAACAAATAGCAGTTCTCCAGGCTCCTCCATGGACCAATGAAAATGTCAGACATATAGAATGAAAGAAAATACTGCCTGGGCAACATAGTGAGACCCCATCTTTACAAAAAAAATGATAAAATAAAATAGCCAGGCATGGTGATGCATACCTGTAGTGCCAGCTACTTGGGAGCCTGAGGTGGGAGGATTGCTTGAGCCCGAGAGCTCAAGGTTACAGTGAGCTACGATCCAGCCACTGTACTCCAGCCTGAGACCCTGTCCCTAAAAAAAGAAAATTTAGAATGAGAGAAAATATTTGAAATCATGTATCAGAAAAGGGACGAATATTTAAAATACATAAAGAATTTCTATAACAAAACAGCATAAAATAAGCATCCCAATTCAAAAATGGGCAAAAGCCTTGAATAGACGTTTCTTCACAGAAAATATACAGATGGCCAATAGGCACATAAAAAGATTCTCATAGTATTTATCATTAAGGAAATGCAAATCAAAACCACAAGGAGATACCCATTAGGATGGCTATTATCAAAAAAACAGAAAATAACAAATGTTGGCTAGGATATGGAGCAATTAGAACTCTTGTGCACTCCTGGTAAGAATGTAAAATGGTGCAGCTGCTATGGAAAACCATCATACAGTGGTTCCACAAAAAATTTGAACATAGAAATTACCATGTGATCCGGCAATTCACTTCTGAATATCTTACTGCCCAACTGAGCTCCTTGCCACTGCCCAGGAAGAGCTGATATACTGAGAAAGCGGGAGTTGCAGCAGTGGAAGAGTTTAATATCTCAAGGCACTGAGCAAAGAGAAGGGAAAAATTTCTCCAATTCATCTCCCCAAGAATTTTGGGGCTAAGACTTTAAAAGGTAGTTTGGCAAACAAAGGGCTAGGGAATTGGGTCTTCTTATTGGCTGGGATGAACTCACAGAGTTGGGAAGCAGAAATTGTCTTCTTGACTGAAACAGTTACCAGGTAGAGGGTCACAGAACCTGTTGACACTGGTCCAGTTGGCATCAGTCACACCCCCCACCCCCAAATGCAGAGTCTGGAAGATATCTCCAAGACCAGTCTTAGGTTTCACAGTAGCCATGTTATCTATAGAAGCAACTGGTGAAGTAGCAAATCTTGTACCATTTAAGGATACATGGCACTTAAGCAGCAAGTGGTTACAGCAGTAAGCGGTTACAGCAGTAAGCAGTTGCAGGAAGGCAAGCTAGGAAGCAATAGCTGTTTGACTTTTAGCTATGTCTATACTTCTGTAGAAATCAGATTTTTACCACAGTTCTTGCCTTATGGCCTTACATTACTTTAATATAGGCAGTTTCAAGTATATAGCCAAAAGACATGAAAGCAGGGACTCAAACATATATTTGTACATGAATGTTCCTAGCAGCATTATTCACAATAGCTCATGGAAGCAATCTAAATGTCCACCAACAGATGAACACATAAAAAAAAATGTGGAATATTATTCAGCTTTAAAAAGGAAGAAAATCTTGACACATGCTACAACCTGGATGAATCTTGAACACGTTATGCTAAGCATAATAAGTCAGACAAAAAAAGAACAAATATTGTATGATTCCACTTATATGAGGTACCTAGAATAGTAAAATTCATAGAAACAGAAAATAGAACAGTGGTTGAGAGATGCTAAGGGAGACGGGAAAGAAGAGTTATTGTTTACCAGGTGTACAGTTTCTGTTTGGGAAGATGAAAAAGCTCTAAAGTTTGATGGTGCTGATAATCGCACAACAATGTGAATGTACTTAATGCTGCTGAACTGTACACCTAAAATACTGGTAAAATAGTATCTTTTATATTATGCTTATTTTGCCACAATACAATACGTCTTTCATGGGTACAAATTCCCAGGAAATTTTAATTCATAGTAGGCTTGGGAATTACTGGGTTGGAGTAATTGGTCTTTACAGTATAGAATAAATGAATTTGGCCTTTAAGGCTCCTAATAAGCAAATTTTAATTAGAAAATTTCTTTTCAAAAGTCTTTTGTTGGACTTCTGGTTTCTGGTTCTGCATGTAAGGAGCTTGGAAGTCACAAGCCAGTCTTAATAACAAACAAAAACCTGAACATACTGAAAAAATCAAGAACTCCACTTGGATCTATAAGACAGGTGTGGACAGAGGGCAAACCACTGCCCCAAGACTGAACAGATAGGCAAGTATGGGGGGTCATGGCTTACCAGAGCATACATAGACTCATGAGCAGAAATTGCCCCAGAACTGGGGCTGGGGGAGGGAAATCTGAACTGTAATCAATGAATTGCTGGAGGCTCAATGTGGACCAATCTGAGAGATAAAACTCAAGGGGGATCCATTCACAGGGGTTGCATCAACACTTTTGTGAGTTTTACCTCTAGGAGCTCAACGGTTCTCACAGTAAATGCCACAGAAACATCCCCTGTGCTTCCCTGGGAAGGGAAAAGGAAGATTCTAAATAAGCCATAGCACTCTGTTCTTAACAAGGTCTTCCCTCAAGGAGAAACTAGTTTATCAGAGCCTAACTACCTGGGGCAAGGGAAATACTCAACTCTAGCCAGCTCTAGCCATCCTGTCCCACCCAACGAGGAGGACTTAACTGAGAAACACATGTGAGTCATAATTCAGAGACACTGGCTCACTAAAAGATTAAAAACTAACAGCAGGACTACAGAATGCTTCCCCTTCCCCCATACCTTACCATCACATTACTAAAGACCAAGTTACAGCAGTTCCTTTTACCCAGCACATCGTGTCAAGCTGTCAAGAAAAAATTTCAGGGCATACTAAAAGTCAATAAAACAGTTTCAAGGCACACACACACATTGAAATAATTTGTTGCCAGTAGACCTGCCTGCACAAAAAATGATAAAAAAAGTTCTTTAGAAAGAAGGAAAATTATATAAGTTAGAAATGCAAATCTTCATAAGGAAAGGAAGAGCACTGAAGAAGGAATAAGTGAAGGTAAAATTAAAACTTTTATTTTTCTTATTCTTAATTGATATGAAAATAATTTATCCGAAATAATAATAGTAATAATGTGTTTGATAATGTATGTTTATATATCTTATATAACTATATCTATACTTATGTATGTTTACATATAAGTATAATGAATGACATCAATGATACAAGGGACAGGAGGGAGGAATTAGGATTATTTTGTTATTATAGGGTACTTACACTACCAGTGAAACAATATGTTGTTATTTAAAAGTGGTCTTGGATTTGTTGTAAATGTATATTGCAAACCTTAGAGAAATCATTTGAAAAAGTAAAAAAAAAAAAGGCATAACATATGCTAAGAAATGACAGAAAGGAAAATAATATAAAATTATGAATTAAAAACCACAAAAGAGTAGAAGACAAAAACAGGAACAAAAAACATGGGCAACAAATAGAAAACAGAAACAAATGTGGTAGATATTAATCCAAATATGTCAATAATCACTTTGAATGCCAATGATTTGAATGCACCAATTGAAAGACAGAAATTGTCAGAGTGGATCAAGAAACAAGACCCAACTATATGTTGTCTCCAGGGAACCCACTTGAAATATAAAGATACATACAGATTAAAAATAAATAGATGGGGAAAAATACATCATCTTAACACTAATCAAAAGCAGCAGTAGCTATATTAATTTCAGACAGAGCATATTTTAAAGCAAGGAAAGTTTGAGGAATGAAGGGGGATAGCACATAATAATAAAAGTGTTAATTCTCCATTAAAATATAACAATTGTTAATGTGCTTGCACCTAAAAACAGATTGTCAGAATATGTGAGGCAAAAACTGATAGAAATTCAAGGAGAAATAGATGAAACCACTATTATACTTGGAGACTTCAACAGTCCTCTATCAGAAATGAACAGAACCAACAGGCAGAAAATCAGTAAGGAAATAGCTGAACTCAACAACACCATCAATTAACTGGATATAATGGGTATCTATAGACTATTTCATCCAATGAGAGCAGAATACACATTCTTCTCAAGTCTACCTGGATCATTCACCAAGAGACCACATTCTGGGTCATAAAACACACTATAATAAATTTTAAAGAATAGAAATCATACAGTATCTACCCTCATACCACAAATAAATTAAATTAAAATTTAATAAAACTAAGATAACTGGAAAATTCCCAAATATATGAAGATTAAATGTTAATAACACACTTCTAAATAGTACAGGGGTCAAAGAAGAAATCTCATGAGAAATTTTAAAATATTTTGAGCTAAATAAAAATGAAAACACAACTTATTAAAATTTTGGGGATTCAGTGAAAGAAATGGTCAGAGGAAAATTTATACCATTGAATACATACACTAGAAAAGAAAAAATACCTAAAATTAATCAGCTGAGTTTTCACCTTAGAAAACTAGAAAAAGAAGAGCAAATTAAAATCCAAAATAAGCAGAAGAAAAGAAATAATAAAAATTAGAGCAGAAATCAATGAAATGAATATAATAAATCAATAGAGAAAACAGCAAAATGAAAAGCTTGTTCTTTGAAAAGATCAATAAAATTAATAAGCCTCTAGCCAGGCTAAGAAAAAAATTTCATGACCATTAAAAAGATAATAAAGGAATATTATGAACAATGATATGCCCAAAATTTGATAACCTACATGAAGTAGGTTGAAAGACACATCTGCCAAAATTCGCACAAGAAAAAAAATATATAATATGATTAGGCCTCTACCTATTAAAATTTAATCAATAACTAATAACATTCTAAAACAGCACCAGGTCCAGCTACATTCATTGGTGAGTTCTATCAAACATTTAAAGAAGAAATTATGCCAATTCTCTGTAATCTCTTTCAGAATGTAGAAGCAAAGGGAATATTCTCTAATTCATTCTAGGACGTCAATATTACCCTTATACCAAAACCAGACAAAGACATTATAAGAAAGGAAAACTAAAGATTAATCTCTTGTAAGAATAGATGCAAAAGTCCTCAACAAAATATTAGCAAATCGAACTCAACAATGTATAAAAAGAATTATACGCGTGACCAAGTGGAGTTTATCCCAGGTATGCAAGGCTGTTTCAGTATTTGAAAATCAGTTAATGTAATCTATTATCTCAAGAGGCTACAAATGAAGAGCCACACAGTTATATCAATAGATGCAGAAAAAGCATGTGACAAATCCAACACACATTCATGATGAAAACTATCAGTGAGATCAACTTGATAAAGAATATCTAAAAAAAAAAAAAAAACAACAAAAAAACCCTACAGCCAATGATGACAAACTACTGCAGTAAGAAAAGAAAAGAACAGGATACACTTTAAGAAGGAAGAAATAAAACTGTCTTTTCAGGTGATATGACAGTCTATGTAGAAAACCCAAAAACATTTAAGAAAAATAACTTCTTCTGGCATTATTATAATAAGAGATAATAGCAATGTTGCAGGCTACAAGGTTAACACATAAAATTTGATCACTGTGAAATATACCAGCAATGAATAGGTGGAGTTTAAAATCTAAAACACAATACAATTTATATTAGCATATCCCCCAAAATAAAATACTTACATGTAAATGTAACAAAATATGCACAAGATATATCTATATGAGTAAATATACAAAGTTCTGATAAAAGAACTCAAAGAAGAACTATATTATTTCGTGTTCATCAAGAGGAAGATTCAATATTAACAAGATGTCAGATTGATCTACAGATTCAATGAAATCCCAATCAAAATTACATCTAGTTATTCTGTGGATATTTATAAAATAATCCTAAAGTTTATATGGAGAGACAACAGATACAGAATAGCCAATATGATATTGAAGGAGAAGAATCAAATTAGAAGATTAACACTACCCAACTTGAAGATTTACTATAAACTACATTAATCAAGACAGTGTGGTACTGGTTAAATGAACAGGCAAATAGATCAATGGAACAGAATAGAGAGCCCAGAAACAAACCCACATAAATATAGTCAACTCATCTTTTACAAAGGAGCAAAGGCAACACAACGGAGCAAAGATAGCCTTTTCAACAAATGATGCTGGAACAACTGATCATCCACAAGCAATAAATAAATAAATAAATAAATCTAGACACAGTCCTTATATCCTTCACAGATATTAACACAAAATGGATCTTAGATCTAAAATGCAAAACTACAAAACTCCTAGAAGATAACATAGGAGAAAACCTTAGATGACCTTATGTACAGCAATGAATTTTTAGATACAAGAACAAAGGAACAATAAATGAAATAATTAATAGATAAGTGGACTTCACTAAAATTAAAAGGTTCTGTCTGCAAAAGACAATGTTCATAGGTAAAGAAGACAAGTCACAGACTTGGAGAAAATATTTGCAAAGACACATTCAGAATAACATTCTGATAAAGGAATGTTATCCAAAATATACAAAGTACTCTTAAATTCAACAATAAGAAAACAAACAACCTAATTAAAACATGGGCAAAAGACCTTAACAAACAGTCCAGCAAAGAATAGCTACATATGTCCAATAAGCATATAAAAAGATGTTCCACATTATATGTCATCAGGGAAATGCAAATTAAAAAAAACAATGGGATACCACTAAACACCTATTAAAATGGTCAAGGAAAAAAAATCAAAACATTTACTTTGAAAATTCTATGAGCAGAACTTATATTTTCCAAATACACAAATTATTTAGTATTTTCTTTAAATTTAAATGCTTGAAAAAATAGATTTTAGTATTATCTGTTTTAACTTAAACCCATTTGTAGTACTAGAGTGATCCTTCTTTTAGAATTGTCAACTTTACCTTATTCTGACTCTCAATGATTTGTTTTCTCAAATGCTGCATGAGACTTGGTTATGCTAAATTTCAAAGACAGAAGATACTGAATGAAAGGGGGAATGTAGTTAATGGACAGAAAAATGTGAGCTGGGAAAAAGAGAAATACGCTACCTATAGGGAAAATTTCCTAGAAAAATATATGAGAATTTTTATGTGTATACACACACACATATAATACACACATACTCTCTAAACAGAAATTTTAAGAAAACAATTACGAGACGTGGCTTGGAGAATGGGCAGTGACAGTGAAGAAGGTCAGGCAGAGAGACCAGGTTATCCCGGCATGTTGACAGTGTTGCTTACTTTCCTCAACTAACTTACCCAGCTGTTTTGACAACCAAATGATATAAAGTGAATGGAAATGTTTTGTAAATTCTAAATCATGGCTCAAATATATGTTATGATTTCTTTTATTATTATTTTCAAAATGATGGAAATGGTCTTGTCCACCAAGCATAAGGGCTTCTACGGTCCTTGAGAGGTCGGCAGCTTGAGCCCGGCAGACACAGGTCTAGAGCTCAGCTTTTACTCAGTTAACCAACCCCCTATTAAATGTGACCCAATATTTGCCTTAGATTTTCCAGGAAATTAAAAGACTCTGAGGCTACCTACAGTATCTAATATAGGCTCTACGTCAGGATTACCAGGAGAGTTAGGAGCTCAGGAACTTAGAAACCATGGAGACAGGCCACAAAAAGACCTCCAGAACACAGAGAACAACGTTCAGCTGTTATACCTTATTTTTGCTGAATAGAAAATCAAAAAGCTAGAAACAAATGAAGTGCCTTCTCCTCATAATCTTCTTCAAATGAACCCAAGACACCTGTCCCTCAAATGTTCATGTCATCCCTATGCATAGGAGTGCTAAATGACAGGATCAGTAAATTTAAAATTATCGAAGTAAATTTAAAAAGGTCCTTTCAGTCTTAGTAACTTTGACTCGATTTGTGTTTTTAAATTTACTAATTTATTTACAAAAATCAGTAACCATCCCTCACATATTATGGGTGTAATTTAAAAGGAATTTTTAATGAGCAATGTGTCATTTTTTGGCACATGTAAATAGTCTGCATAATTTTCAATTACACTTGAATTTATAAGGTCTATGGATGTTTGCAGAATGTAAACCAGTTAGCATAATCACTCAAGTTGTCAGTCAAATAAGGAATGATACTATGCAAACTTTTTGAGCTTGATGAAACTATTCATTCTTTCCTGATTAAAAAAAAATATGTTTGTGGCTGTCTATATCAGATAATGGGATATTAGACAATTCATATCAACCTTCTGGAAACAAATTTAAAATATATTTTTAAAATTTACTGAGAAGCGCTGAACAAAAGAAGGAATTATCAGGCCAAAAGAGTGTGAGAAAAATGGAATGTAGAGAGATAAGGGTGCACAGATACTTTAGCCCTGAGAACGGTTCAAAGGTGGGTGGGGATTGGTAGAACATTTGTTTTGACAACTTACAGAAGAACAAGACAGAAGATTCAGAGAGGGCACAAAAGAGCCTCCCAACAGTAAATTAGGATGCTACAATATGATTTTCCAGGGTGAGGAGGAACAGACCACAGGAAACAGCCAAAATAGAACCAACTATCTCAACCCTTCCACTTGGTTTATAGTGGACCCAAGTTCCAGGCAAAAAAACAAATGTAAATCTTCTCTGAAAAAAAAAAAAAAAAACAAAAAACAAAAAAGACAACCTTTCATTTTAAACCTGAAATTATTTCTGTAAAATATATTTCAAAATTTTTCTTCAGGATAATAATAATAAGGCACAGGAGGAAATCTCATGACTGAGAACCAGCAGAAATGATTGACAACAGAAAAGAACTTAAAAATCTCGAGAAAATGGAATGAGCAGACTCGGACTGCAAAGTAACTGGGCTGATTATGTGCAAAGAAATAAAATGCAAGCTTCAGCATATCTTCTGAGAAAAGACAGTGACAAAGAAGGACACAATGTAGGTAAAGAACCAAGTGGAACTGCTAGAAACTTGGCGGGGGAACTTCAGCTTCTGCCCAAGGTGTAGTAAAAGGGCCTGGATTTATCTTTTCACTCGAAACAACAGCAACAAGCAAACAAAATGTATAAACATTCATTCGGCAGGTTTAAGAGCAGACTGCATACGCCTGAAGAGAGAGTGAGTGAGCTGGAAGATAAATGTGAGCAAACTCTCCAAAGTGAAGTAAGAAGAAATGAAAAGATACAAGACACAGAAAAGAAGGTGAAACACATATGTAAGAGACATATGTATTTAATCATTACCCCAGAGGGACAGGAGACAAAGAGAGAATAAATGGCTTTGAATTTTACAAGAATTTCTTTTAAAGTTAAGCTTTGTATTTTAAGATATTTGTAGATTCACAGATAGTTACGTGCCACAATACAGAGAGATCCCTATATCCTTCGCCCAGTTTTACCCAGTGGTGACTTCTTGTAAAACTAAATTACAATGTCACAAGCAGGAAATTGACACTGATACAGCAAAGAACAGTTCTATCATACAAGGATCCCTCTTGTCTTGTTACAGCCATTTCTACCTCCTTCTCCTCCCTTTTCCTGAGCCCTAGAACCCACTAATTTGTGCTCCATTTCTATTATTTTGTCATTTATATAAAGGTTATATAAATGCAACCATACAGTACGTGACCTTTGGGGATTGGATTTTCTCATTCAGCATTCCTCCTCTGGATACTCATCCAAGTTGTGTGTATTAATGGCTCATTCCTTAGTGTGGATATACCAGGGGCTGTTTATTCATCCACCAAAGAATAACTACATACTTTCTAGTTTTGGGCTATTGCAAATAAACCTGCTATGGACCTTCATGTACAGGTTTTTGTGTGAATATAAGTTTTCATTTCTCTGGGATAAATGCTTAAGAGTGCCATTAAGGGTCTTATAGTCATTTCTTGTTTAGTTTTATAGGAAACTCCTAGCCTTTTCCCAGATTAGCTGTATTATTTTACATCCACACTAACAATATAAATGATTCAGTTTCTCTGCATCTTCACCAGAATTTGGTATTTTCACTATTTTTTATTTTGGCCATTCTGACAAGTGTGTAATGATCTATCATCCCAATCTTAATATGCATTTCCCTAATGGCTAACTATGCTGAACATCATTTCATGTGCTTATCTGCCATCTATATATCCTCTCTGTTGAAATGTATCTTCATATCTTTTGCCTGTTTTCTCATCGGATTGCTTGATATTTTTACTGGTGTGCCTTGAGAGCTCTTTGCAGTTTCTAGATACTAGCCCTTTATGTGATATGTGGTTTGCAAATACATTCTCCAAGTCTATAGTTTATCTTTTCATCCTTTTAATAGGTCTATTGTACAGCAAAATTTTTAATTTTTATGAGTTCTAATTTATCAAATTTTCATTTTGTGGATTGTGCTTTTGATGTCAAATCTGAGAGCCATTTGCATTGCCCTAGGCTAGATTCAAGAGATTTTCTCTTGTGTTTTTTTTCCTTAAAGTTTTACATTTAAGTTTGTCATCTATTTTGAGTTAAATTTTGTGTAAGATGTGAGGTTTGAATTGTGGTTCATTTTTTTTGTTTTGTCTTTGCCTATCGAAGTCTAATTTCTCCAGCGTCATTTGTTGAAAATACTATCCTTTCCTTCCTCCATTAAACTCCTTTTGCACCTTTGCTGAAAATCAGCTGAGCATACTTGTTGTGTTGGATTGTATTCCTTTTTTATTCGGTTCCATTAAGCTTTGTGTCTTTCTCTCCATCTATGCTGTCTTGATCACTGCAGCTACATACCGTATTAGCCCTTAATAACAGAGTCCTCCTACTTACCTCTTCTTTTTCAAGATTGATTTAGCTATCAAAGACTCTTGCCTTTCCATATAAATTTTAGTTTAAATTTTTTATGTCTACAGGAAGTCATTGCTGGAATTTCAAAGGAATTTTACTAAATCTATAGGTCAATTTGGGGAGAATGGGCATCTTTACTATATGGAGTTTTCCTATCCATAAACACTTTCCTATCCATAAACACTTCACTTGCTTGGATATTCTTTGATTTCTTTCCTCAGCGTTCTGTGGGGTTTAGCATCCAAGCCCTGCACATGTTTTACCAGATTTACAACTAAGTATTTCATGGTTTTTGGTGTGATTGTATATGGTATTGTGTTTTAATTTTTGTTTCCACATGTTCATTGCTGTATATAGAAATGTGATTGATTTTTGTGTGTTGATCTTATACTCTGCAATTGCTAAACTCATTTATTTGTTCTAGAAGTGTGGTTTGGGGTTTTTGGTTTTTTTTTTTTAGTAAATTCCTCAGAATTTTCTATGTAGACAATTGTGCCATTGGCAAATAAGAAAAGTTTTATTTCTTCTTTTCCAGCCTGTATAGTTTTAATTTCTTTTATTTGCTTTATCGTACTGGCTGGACCTTCCAGTATTTTGCTGAATGAGCGGTGAAAGCAGACGTCCACAGTTCGTTCACACGCTCAGAGGGAAAGCATCCACTCCACTGCCGTGAAGTGGGATGTGAGCTGCAGGGTTTTGTAAATGTGCTTTATCGGGTTGATGAAGAGCCTTGTGTTCCTAGATTACTCAGGTTTCTTTTTTTACCATTAATGGATATTAGATTGTGTCAAATGCTTTTTCTGTGTCAAATGATATGATCATATGATTTTTCTTCTTTAGCTTGTTGATATGGCAGATTCCACTGATTGACTTTTGAATGTTGAACTAGCCTTGTGTAAACTCCAATCCATTTGACAGGGTATGTGAGTCTTTCATGCACCGCTGCATTGAATTTACTAGTGTTTTGCTGGAGATTTTTACATCTAATTTCATGAGAGATATTGGTGTGTAGCTTTCTTTTTGTGTGGTCTTTGGTTTTTGTTTCAGGGTAATAGATATTTCTAAAATGAATTGGGAAATGTTTCTTCCACCTGTGCAAGAGATATTTTTAATTTGATGCTAATTTTCCATGGGAATGCCAACTAGTCATTCTCAGCACTGCTGGTTCACCTCTTTGCTGATGGGTGGGTGTGGCGGTTTAGCCCACCCCTGTGCCTTGCTGACCCAGAGGTAGGGTACAGAGCAGGGCTTACTAACCCTCACTGGCACCTCCTGTTTGGTCCAGTTGCTGTTGGGTGGGTGTGAGGCTCAGTTGCAACAAGTCCCAGGCTGGGGAGTCAGAGCACTGCCAGCTTCTGCTGGACAGGTGATGGAAGGTCAGCTGCACGCTGTCCCCGTAGATACCAGCGGGCAGAAATTGGCGCGCTTAGCCCACACATGGGTCTCCAGAGTAGGGTTGGTGTGGTGGGTGCAGGGGGGAGTCCAGGAGATGAATTTCTCATGCTTTTGGCTGCACTGAGACTATGGTGGTGAGAGTGGGTGAGTGGTTTTATCCATTGGTATTTTCCTGGGTATTGTCAAAAAGAATTTCTGTTGTCAGGCCATTCCTTTCCCAGTCTTTGGCTATGAGAAACAGGCTTTCTTGGAGATATTTTTGTCTGTGCCTGTTGAGGGTTTTTGCAGTACCCTAAGTTATAAGGGAGGCAATAAGAAAATTCAGGGAGGTCACCACTGTGTCTTTCTTTGAGTCCCAAGGTCCCCAGAAACCTTCTTCTCCGTAGGGCAGAGTCTTCCTATTCTTGCTGTTGTGTCACATCAAGGGATTTTTAATTGTGAGGGGGAGAAGCTAGGGGCACGTGGCTATTCACTTCATCTGGGCAGTACCAGAAGCTCTGCAAGACTTTTAAAGACATTAATCTAAGGACTGATTTTACAGAAGCACTGCAAAACAGACACAGAGGGGTTAATGTGGGTCATCTCAAAAGCCAGTGGCATTATGGAACAACAGCCACAGGCCTCCATCTCCCCCTGTGACGCACCAGCCCATGGATGGGAACCCCATCCTTAAGGGCTCTGGTTCCTCCTCACCACACGGTGAATTTCAGTCAGTTGACAAGTCTCTCCAGACATTTAGTGTTCCAAGTCCCCTGAAAGGAGATGTTTAATGTCCAAGGTGAGCTCACAGCAGGCTCCCTCCGAGGCAGGAAGATTTCAGGGGAAGAGGGAGGGAGCTGGGGTTGGGGAAGTGGATTTTCTGTTCTCTAGATGGGTGGGCTTCTCTGCTAGGCTTTCCTGCAGTGCAAGCTGGGTGCTGTAGTTGCAAACAACAAGCTCCTGCCAGGAGGCTGTGTCGGGGGCGGCGGGAAGGGGGGGGGGTCCTGGGTTTGTGTGCTACAGGAAGCAGGTGCAGTGGCCTCTGTGGATAGGAGCTGTCCTAGTTCCCTGCAGGAACCGCTCAGTCTGGCCCATTCACAGCCATCCCAAGCTCGCAGGGCAGCTTTGCTTCTCTTGTCTTGTCTAAGCTCCATTTATTTTAACAGCCTTTGGAAGGAGACCCTTTCCAGGAATCAAATCTTAGAAGTTCTCTAAAACCAGAAATTTAGACTTTTTGCCTATCTTTTCACTCATATAGAGAGTTTCTGTGTGGAAAGAATAAGAATCATTGATGTGTACGCAAAAATCCAATCTAATGCCTCTAAAAGAAGCTCACAAAACTGTCTGCAGAGAGGGGAGAAGGTGCGCTGGCCAAATTCTGGGTGCGACAGAGAAAAATGTGACCATTATTGACTTCCACTGTATTGTTCTTTGGAGTTCTATATTAGGGCCATATTTATTCATGCAATCCTTGCATTTTTGACTAAAGAGGAGCGTTACAGGTGGAGAGAGATACTCTTTCCTACTATGTTTGACAGAAAACAGAAGCCAGGGAGTACAGTGTTCTACTGTTTAACAAGTATTCTTGGTAGGTGCCATATTAATTTCTTGTGGCCGCTGTAACAAATCAGCACCAACTTGGTGGCTCAAAACAACTGAAATTTATTCTCTCACGGTTCTGAAGTCCAGAAGTCCAAAATCAATGTTCCTGGACCAAAATCAAGCTGTTGAAGGACCATCCCCCCTCCGGAGGCTCTAGAGGAGAATCCGCTCTGTCGCTACTAGCTTCTGCTGGCTGCTGGCGTCACTGGGCTTGTGGCCACATCACTCTAATCTCAGTGTCTCTAGTAAGATGCCTTTTTCTCTTTTGTCTGTGTCAAACCCTCCTATGACACACGGTACACGTGAAAGATACAAGTGATACCTCTAGGGCCTTTCTGGATAAGCCAGCATAATCTCCCCATCTCAAGATCTTTAATTTAATCACATCTGCAGTCTTTTTTTTTTTTTTTTGCCGTAGTAGGGAACACTCACAGGGATTTGAATGTGGATATCTTTTGGAGGGCCATTATGCAGCCTATGACAGGTGCCCTGGAGAAAACAAAAACGAATTGAATATGGATCTTGCCCTTGATAAGGGACTTAAATATTTGAAATAGACTCAACTAAATACAATGCATGTAAATAATTATGAAGCACCCAGATAACCGTAATACAAATAACCCCCATCAGAAGCAGAACACTAGCGGTGAGGGCATTGACAGAGGAGCCTGACAGACAGGGAAAACCTTGGCAAGTTTAGGCAGGTCTCTTGGTCTCCCTATGGGTGAGGTGGTGGATAGTAATAGGAACCACCTTATAGAAGCCAGGTGAACGTTAAAGGAAATAATTCATCTAAGGTACCAGTCAAATAAGGGCTCCCTTACCAGTGGCTGCTGCCATTATTATTATTCTTGAGTGGTGACTTTGTAATGTATGGACTTTTTTAAACTCTTAAAAAAATCTTGTTTCCCATTTTACAGGGAAATATTGGGAAGTTATCTTAAGCTCAAGTAGGTGGTAGATGATAGAACTGAATTTAGAACTGAAGTGCGGGACTTCTGTGCTCTTGCCATTAAATCATCCTACCCTCTTTGGATGGAAAATCAGTGCCCATGAGAAGTGGAGATAAAGGGCTTCCAGGCTTTTCAGGAAGCAGGTTTCACCCATAAAAAGCCAAAGACAGGAGGGCTTCCTGGAGGAGGCATTTGTTAAAGCACAGCCTTTAGACATGGGAAACACGTACAAGTTCAAAAACAAGTGGATGGTCTTTCCAGGCAGTGGAATATGACCAAGGTCACAGCGGCAACACAGCCTCTTTCTGTTAAGGTTACACTATCCTCCCATAAAGTGGGAGCAAGGTAGCCAGGCCCAGGAAACTGCAGGGTCTTTTATGAACTTATGTGTAAGTATTTTGCCAGAACCATACCTTCCATTGGCAGAAAATGACATTTTATACCACATGAAATCACTAATGTTGGGTTTCACTGTGCAAGAGTTTTCCTACAGGAAAAAAAAAATTAGGAAAACCTTAAAATGAGTTACAGACAAGTATGTAAGACTTTTTAGCTTGTGTGTTTTTTTTTTTGAAAACAGGACTTGAATTTAGAATTACACCTTTCCTGGCAAAGGCAATTATTACCTAGATTGTCTTTGTCTCATCCTAGCCTCAGCTTTTTCAGTTACCCACCAGCAAAAAACGCCTGCATTTATTTCTCACTCTTGCTTCCCTGCTATTGGTCAAATGACAGCTCAAAGGCAACTTCGTGCCATTTGTCAACTTAAAAAGCAGTATTTGAAGCTTCTTAAATGCCTTTTCAAAATCTCGTTGTTAATATGGCCCTTGTGTCTTTTATTATATCTGAAAAAGGAAAGTCTGCATAGAAAAGGTCAGGTTTTTCTCCCCTATGGCTGAGTCTTGTTATTTATGAAAGAATTTTTCTATGTCCATAACCTGAAAAAAAGGCTGCCTGCTGCGAGGCATTATTGAAGTTTGAGCTGCGAGTCCCTGGAACATCCTGACAGGGAAATCGACTATCCAAAGAAAGTGTGACGCTAATACTGCATATAATGTTTAATACATAAACTTACATATGAAAGAAAGATAACCAAACTGGAAGGCGCAGGCAGACACAGTCCCAGCTCCTCATTCTGCCTGGCCGACACACACCGCCCCCCTCCCCTGTGCATGCAACATTTGGATCAAAGAGCTTCTCCTGATATTTTCGCCAGCCTCTAAATAATGCTTCTGCTTTTTTAAGCCAGAGGCTCATCTAAGATGAATCCTCATGTGAGGGTCTCCAAACGCATGAGCAGTCTTCTCTCGGCTGCACCTGTGAGCTCTCGTCCCTGCCCTTTATAGGCAGCGCCCACTACTATTGCCAGTATCATTGCCTTCATTAATGGCAATTTCCAAATTAACAGGTGCTCGCCAGTGTCAGGCATCATGAATATGTTACGTGCAGCCTCTTGTGTCATCCCTGCCCTGAGCTCTGGAGGTGCCATTTTATAGGACAAGACAAGAAGCCACTGGAAAGGCTAAGTAGGATGCCCAAGGAGAGCCAGGTGCCTCTCAGGTCTGCGAGATGACAGGGTGCCTCCCTCTCGTCACTTCTGTAAATGTCCTCTTTAAAGTCAGATTGCTCCGCTTGCACCAGGAAAGGACACTGCAGATGGTAACATTAATTATTTGTTACTTTCATAAGTTCACTACTTCTTAGGGAAATTTATTTCTTTATTTTTATGTTTTTTTTTATTTCAGAGTATTATGGCGGTACAAACATTTTGGTTACACGAATTGCTTTTCATACAGTTTGAGTCAAAGTTATGTGTGTCCATCATCCAGATAGTGTGCACTGTACCTGCTGGGTGTGAATTTACTCGTCCCTTCCTCCCCCATCCCACCTGCTTGCTTTCCGTTGAATTTTACTACTATATCTGCACATGATCTATAAGTTTCAATTTAGTAGTGAGTACATGTGGTTTTTGGTCTTCCATTCTTGTGACACTTCACTTAAAATAATGGTCTCCGATTCCATCCAGGTTGTTACAAAAGGTATTCACTCACCATTTTTTATGGCTAATACTCCATAGTGTATACACATACACCATACTTTATTGATCCACTCATGTATTGATAGGCACTTGGGTTGTTTCCACATCTTTGTAAATGCGAATTGTGCTGCTATAAACATTCAAGTGTAAGTGTCTTTTTTACAAAATGTCTTTTTTTCCTTTCGATAAATAACCAGTAGTAGGATTGCTGTATCAAATGGTAGGTCTACTTTTAGTTCTTTGAGGTATCTCCATAGGGGTTGTATTAGTTCACAGTCCCACCAGCAGTGTATGAGTGTTCCTTTCTCTCTGCATCCATGCCAGCATCTGACTTTTGGGACTTTTGGATAAAAGCCATTGTCACTGGTGTTAGGTCATATTTCATTATGATTTTGATTTGCATTTCCCTGATGATTAGAGACGTTGAGCATTTTTCTTATGATTATTGGCCATTAGTCTCTCTTCTTTTGAAAAGTTTCTGTTCATGTCTTTGCCCACTTTTTAATGGAGTTGTTTGATATTTTCCTGCTGATACACTTGAGTTCTTTGTAGATTCCAGTTATTAGACTTTTATTGGCTATATCACATGCAAATATTTTCTCTCATTCTGTAGGTTGTCTGTTCACTCTATTGATTGTTTCCTTGGCCATGCCGAAGCTTTCTAATTCAATGCAATCCCCATTAAAATACCAACATCATTTTTTGCAGATCTAGAAAAAATAATTCTATGCTTTATATGGAACCAGAAAAGAATAGCCAAAGAAACCTTAAGCACAAAGAAAAAATTTGGAGGCATCACTTTTCCAGACTTCAAGCTATACTACAAGGCTATAGTAACCAAAACAGCATGGTACTGGCATAATAAGAGTGACCTAGGCCAATGGATCAGAACAGAGAACCCAGATATAGAACCATCCTCATATAGCCATCCAATCTTTGATAAAGCAGACAAAAACATACACTGGAGAAAAGAATCCTTATTCAATAAATGGTGCTGGGAAAATTGGATAGACTAAAACAGAACCTGCATCTCTCACCACTCACAAAAATTAATTCATGATGGATAACAGACTTAAACCTTAGGCATGAAATTATAAGAATTCTAGAAGAAGAGGTTGGAAAAACTCTTATAGATATTGGCCTAGGCAAAGAATTTATGAAGAAGACCCCAAAAGTAATCAAAGCAACAAGAAAAATAAATAACTAGGACCTAATTAAATTAAAAAGCTTCTTGGGTAAATTTAATATGAAATACCTATCATTATGAAAATATAAAAAAAAAACTTGAAGTAAATTATGCATCACCACCAACTCCTGTGTCTGGGACATGTGACCGTGGGGCACAATTCAACCTTCCTTAGGCCCCCCCAAGGAATTGGATTTCTAGGATATCTAATTAGATGACTTCTAATCACTTGCCCCCCTCTCTAATCTTCTGGTTTCATAAGTCAAGAAGGCCAATGTCCTCAGCCTTCATAAAGACTGCTATGATTATTGCTTTGATTGTCAGGTACAACCAAGGATAGCAACGTAGCCTCATGGGCTGCAGGGAAAGTCAGTAGAGAAGGCCTCTCATTGTGAGCCTTGGCCCCTCTGCTGTCTCTTCTGTCCAGCCATCAGCTGCAATGGGCCACTTTCAGGTCCCAAGCACTCCAATTCTTGTCCCCTTTGGCCTCTGCCTGGGCTCTCCTTTCTGCACTTGGCCAGACTGGCCAGCCCTCGGGACTTACTCAGCTAGCACCTGCTCTCAGGTTCCCACCCTGTCCTGAGGCAGGTGGCCATCTGTGAATTCCTCCTTTGCGGTCCTCTTAGGAATTATACCTGAGTCCTTATGTAGCCTAGAAGTTCATGAGAACTTCTGGATTTTGTCCCTCATAGTAATGGCAGAGCCCAGCACATCTGGCTCATAGATCTTCAACAAATGCATGGACAATGGGTGAATGCCACCCTGCTCCTGACCACTGTGGCCAGAAGCTATCACTCTTGGGCAAATCCCCAAACCATTAGTCACTTGGAAAAACTTCCATAAAACGTTTTCTTTAAAAAAAAAAGAAACAATCTCTATAGCCAAAGCCTGCTCCTAATAGCACAAGATCTGATTTCTCTTACATGATGCTCACTTCTGTCCTTTTGTGTTCTCTGAGAAAACACGCCTCATGCTAGGAGAGGTAAGGTGTGTTGTGCAGTGCACAGCTCTATTGCTTGAGCCCCTGAAAGCATCTGTAACTTCAGGAAAGTGCCAATTTAGAAAAACTGATGAGCTATTCCATCATAAGCATGCTAACTTTTGCAACAACTTATAGCTCCCTTAGAGCATAGCAGATTTTCCCAGAGTCTTGGCATCAGGAGCAGAGGAGGAATTCTCTAGATCATGAGCACTTTGGATACTCCATCACCTTCCTCTGAAATTCATTCATTCATTCCTTCATTCACTCACTATTATACTGCCACATAGGTGACTAGCAGTGAGCATTACTCTAGGAATTCAGATACAGCGGGGAGCAAAACAGGAGAAGCTTCTGTCCGCATGGTACTCACCTTCTAGTGAAAGAAAGATAAGCAGTAAACAAAGTGAATAAACAAGGCAGGTAGTGTGTTGGACAGAGAAGATGATGGAAGCAGGGATGATGGTCAGAGAAGGCCTCACTAAGAAGATGACATTTCACTAGGACCCTGAAGTTGCTGGGAAGAGCCTTCTGAGCTGTGCAGAGGCAGGTGCAGGGGCCCTGAGGCAGAAGCCGGCCTAGAACTTTCTGGGAATAGCTAGGAGCCCAGAGTGGCTGGAGAGGACTAGGAGTGGGCAGGGGAGCGAGTGGGAGAAGCAGCAGGAGGTAGGTGGTGGGAGGCCAGATCCTGTAGGCACCGTACCACCTAACCACAACACAGACTTTGACTTTTCCTGAGGCACTGGAGGGCCACTGGAGGGTTTTGAGCAGTCAAGAGCTGGTTTGCATTCAGTAGGTTTCCTTTGACTGCAGTACAGACTGAGGGAGGCAAAGGCAGAGTAGAAATACAGGTTTGAATGCGTCTGACTGGGATCAGGATGGTAGCAGTGGAGGTGTTAAAATGTGATTAGATTCCTGATGTGTTTTGAAGGTAAAAAAGACAGAACTGGCTAGTGAATTGGATGTGAGGTGTGAAGAGAGTGAAAAGTCAGAGATTTCTCCAAAATGTTAGGCCTGTGCAACCTGGGAGCCCATTTACTGAGATGCAAAGCCTGCGGGGGCAAGTCACCGAGGGAAGGGAGGGGCAGAAGGTGAAATCCGGTCGCAGGGCGCGGACACAGCGAGTCTGAGAAGCTCATTTGGAACATAGAGTCATCCCCTGTCTGACGGTCACAACATTCGCGACCGACGGAAGGAGCTGCCCTGGGAGGGCTCAGGCCATTGCCATTGCCGCGTGCGGTCTCCGCCAGCAGGTAGGTGTGCTGATGTTTTCACGATACATTTTCACTTCCGGTAGTGAGACCCATCCAGCCCCAAACCTTAAGCCTTTAAAAAATGAGAGACTGCTAAGACTACTTTAAAATATTTATAAAAGCAGCATTTGGATACTACAAAGAAAAAGAACACTAACAGCTTGAATGTGAACGAGCGGGCCTGGGCGGTAAGAAGTGCTCGCTCAGCTCGGAAACCCGAGCGGGGCAGAGGCCGCGGAAACAGGAGGGACGACCCTGCTGGCCAGTGTGCTACGTCTGTCACTTTAGCAGACTTTGGAATGCAGTTGGATTTTTAACCGTTTTGCTTTCTGCTTTGAAAATGACACTTTTGTTTCAAGACAACCTGGATGGAGTTAGCCTTCATGTCACTAACAGGCAGTGCCTGTTTTCCACTCACCCTACGCCCTGTGGCTAGCTCTGCGGTGGCTCACGCCTGTAATCCTGGCACTCTGGGAGGCCGAGATGGGAGGATCGCTCGAGGTCAGGAGTTCGAGACCAGCCTGAGCAAGAGTAAGACCCCGTCTCTACCAAAAATAGAAAAATTAGCTGGGCATGGTGGCCCATGCCTGTAGTCCCAGTTACTCAGGAGACTGAGGCAGGAGGATGGCTTTAGCCCAGGAGTTTGAGGTTGCTGTGAGCTAGGCTGACGCCACGGCACTCTAGCCTGGGTGACAGAGCGAGACTCTGTCTCAAAAAAAAAAAAAGTTAACGCAATACTATGGCGACAAAGGAACAGGAAGCCTGTGCAGGGAGGTAATTATCATCAGCTATGGAAAGCCCATGTCCTTGGTAGATGACTATTTCAAGAAAAGAATAAGCCCTGACATCTGTCTGGTGACTTTTTCCCAAGTTCCATCGAGGGAGAAATGGGCTTGTGAAACATTTCAGCTGTGCTGACTGCAGTAGCTCAGCTTTGTTTTAGAGATTTTTGTAGTGAGTTGTCACCATCAGCTCCTCTATTAGCATCCTGGATTTTTTTCCTTCTTTTTTTTTCCATTAGAAATTGCTTTTAAAGATGTGTTCGCTTTCTACTATTGCCGTAAGAAATCAGCTCAAAATTAGTGCCTTAATACACATTTATCACCTTATATTACTAGTTCTATAGTTCAGAAGTCCAAGTCAGATCTTGCTGCGCTAAAATCAAGGTGTGGACAGGGGGCTGTGTTCCTTTAAAGATGCTCTCAGGGAGAATCCATTTCCTTGTCATTATGCATTGAATTGTGTCTCCCCAAAATGATATATTAAAGTCCTAACTCCCTACCTCAGGGTGTGACCTTACTTGGGAAGAGAATCTTTGCAGATGATTAAGTTAAGATGAGGTTATTAGAATTGGACCTAATCCAATATGACTGTGTTCTTATAAAAAGAGGAAATTTGGGTGCATGAATGCACACACACACACATTCGTCAGGGAGAGCGCCAAGTGGAGATTAGGGCTATGCTGCCACAGCAGGGGAACTGCCAGAGGCTGGGGAGAGGCCTAGAAAAGATCCTTCCCTGTGCCTTCAGTGGGAACAGGGCCACGATGCCACCTCAGTCTCAGGTTTCCGGGCTCCAGAACTGAAAGAGAATTCTGTGTAACCCACTCATTGTGTGGTACTTCATCACGGCAGCCCTAGCACACAAACACACACCTTTTCCAGCTCTGGAAGTTGCCCACCTTCCTTGGCTCTGCCTGCCCCTCCCACCCTCATAGCCAGCATTGCATCCCCTGACCCTTCTTCCGTAGTCCTAGCTCCGTCCAACCACAGCCTGGACAGCTTCTCCCATTTAAAAGATGTATGTGATTAGATTAGGCATGTCTGGGTTATCCAGGATAATCTCTCCATGTCGAGGTCCTTAATCTCATCTGCAAAGTCCCTTTTACCATGTAAGGTGACACATCCAGAACTTCTGGGAATTAGGGCATGGGCATCTGTGGGTGGTGGGCATTATTCTGCCCACCCAGACAAATGTCAAGTTACATTTCATTTTTTATTTATTTATTTTTAGAGACTTGGTCTCATTCTGTCACCCAGGCTAGCGTGCAGAGGTGTGATCATAGCTCACTGCAACCTCAAACTCCTGGGCTCAAGCGATCCTCTTGCCTCAGCCTTCTGAGCAGCTGTGACTACAAGCATGCACCATCACATAGTCCCATCCTTCTGTAGAGATGGGGTCTCACTATGTTGCCCAGGTTCATCTGGAACTCCTGGGCTCACGTGATTTGCTTACCTTGGCCTCCTAAAGTGCTGGGATTATAGGCGTGAGCCAGTGTTCCTGGCCTAGAATATCAAGTTTTAAAGCATCATAATGAAACATATTAAAAGATATCTTTCTCTGGAGGAGCTTGCTGAAAGCAGAAGTCCAACACTGGAGGAATGGTGGGGTGGGAGAGGGTGGTGTTGATTAATAGAGGAGGCATCAGGAGACATGGCTCAGAAAGGCTGGCTGGGCAGAAGCCAAGTGGAGGAGCAAGTATCCACATGCAGTGGAGGGCTGCCAGATATGTCCAAAGCCAAAATCCTGATTCAAGTCCTTGCTCTATCAGGTAGAGCATTGCTCATACTCTCAGGTAGAGCTATATGACTTTGAGGCAGTTACTTGTCTTCTCTGCACCTCGTTTCTGGTTTATAGTAAAGGAATACCATCTACCCTGGCAGAATATCATCTACCTTCCAGAGCTGTAGCAAGACACAAATGAGATCATAATAAATGGTCCTTTATGAAGTATGTTCTGTGTGGAACACATTATATGTGTGATGTCCTATAAACTCTAAAGCTCTGTAATGATGAAGGCATTATTGCCTCTTGACACCCAAGGAAAATGGAAGCAACAAAGGAGAGGAGAGATACTCAGAAAGATGCAAACTTCTTCTTTTTCATGAGTTGGCTTAAAACCAGTTATGGCATTAAAACCCATTCTAGAAAAAAAGGGCCAATTAGGATGACTATTATCAAAAAGACAAAAAACAACAAATGCTGGAAAGGATGCAGAGAAAAGGGAACAGTTATACACCGTTGGTGGGAACATAAACTAGTACAGCCACCATGGAGAATAGTACGGATGTTCCTCAGAAAACTCCAAATAAAACCACCGTATGGTCCAACAATCCCACTAATGGGCATTTGTCCACAGGAAAGAAAATCAGTGTACCAAAGAAACCTCTGCACCCCCGTGTTCATTGCAGCTCTATTCACAATATCAAAGACGTGAAATAAATTTAGGTATCCAACAAGTAATGAATAGATAAAATGTGGTAAATATGCACAATGGCATATTATTTAGCCATAAAAAAGAAAAAGTCTTGTCGTTCATGGCAACATGGATGGAACTGGACGACATGATATTAAGTGAAATAATCCAGGCTCCGAAGGTGAAACACCACATGTTCTCACTTAAATGTGGAAGCTAAAAACTTTGATCTCATAGAAGTAAAAAGTAGAGCAGAGGATACTAGATGTTGGAAAGGGTGGGAGAAGGAGAGGGACAGGGAGAGATTTGTTGAAGGATACAAAATAACAGCTAAGCCTCTGCACAGCTAAAGAAACTATCACGAGAGTAAATAAACAACCTACAGAATGGGAAAAAATTTTCGCATGCTACACATCCAGTAAAGGACTGATAACTAGAATCTATTTAGAACTCAGGAAAATCAGCAAGAAAAAATCAAACAACCCTATCAAAAAGTGGGCAAAGGACATGAACAGAAATTTTTCAAAAGAAGACAGAAGAATGGCCAACAAACATATGAAAAAATGCTCAACATCTCTAATCATCAGGGAAATGCAACTCAAAACCGCAATGAGATATCACTTAATTTCAGTGAGACTGGCCTTTATCAAAAAGTTCCATAACAATAAATGTTGGCATGGATGCGGAGAGACAGGAACACTAATACACTGCTGGTGGGACTGCAAACTGGTACAACCCCTGTGGAAAGCAATATGGAGATCCCTTAAACAGATACAAGTAGACCTACCATTTGATCCAGCAATCCCATTATTAAGTGAAGTATCCCAAGAATGGAAAAATAAGCACCACATGTACTCACCATCAAATTGGTTTCACTGATCATCACCTAAGAGCACATTCAGGAATAATATTAATCGGGTGTTGGGCAGATGTAGGGGGGGAGGGGATGGGTGTAAACATACATAATGAGTGTGATGCGCACTGTCTAGGGGATGGACACATTTGAAGCTCTGACTCGAGGGGGTGGGGGGGCAAGGGCAATATACATAACTTAAACTTTTGTGCCCCCACAATATGCCAAAATAATAATAAAAAATAAATAAAAAATAAAATTAAATTAAAAAAATTAAAAAAATAACAGTTAGGAGGAATAAGTCTTAGTGTTCTATACCATTGTAAGATGACCCTAGTTAATAATAATATATAGTTCCAAATAACTTGGAGGATATTGAATGTTCCCAGCACAAAGAAACAATAAACGTTTGAAATGGTGGATATGCTAATTACCTTGATCTGATCATTATACATTATATGTACTGAAACATCACCATGTAAACCATGAATATGTATAATTATTATGTGCCAATTAAAAAGTAAAATATATTTTTTAAAAAAAGAAGAGAAAAAGGGAGAAGGAGAAAGAGGATGAAAACCTACTGACCAGATGTCATGGTAGCACCTTGCCCATACTTTTGCATGTGCTGTCATGCTAGACAGCAGCTGTGGTTGTCACTAACCATTTGCAATCAAGGAGGCCAAGTGTTAAAGTGTGCTTATGCTAAGGAGACAGAGCTGGGTTCTCACCCAGCCTGTCTGACTCCTACAGGCTTTGGACCCCACTAAGTGGATAATTCAAGATAATCTCCTCATATCAAGGTTAGAATCACAGTCAGAAGAAGGTCCCAGGGAACTGTCCTATGCCCTGGAAACTGGATATAAGCTTATTACATGGGAATCCAGAGCTATGTTTGTTGCAATGATTATTGTTGTGTCTTGAGTAATTTAAAGGCAGAGTATAATTCCTGTATAAATGATAAATAGTCAGTATTTCCACAGTGTTCCTACAAGATTAGAGGCCCTTATCTTTTCAGATAGACAAATCTTTCTATAACGAAAAGAACACATTGTGCAGCATTTGCTCAAACCAAAACAACTTTCAAATATAATGTGGATATTCTTCTGATGAACACACACTTTGTTCCTGCTCCTTTCATAATTAAAAGGAAATTTTCAAAGCTCAGGCAAGACCTGTGTAAGGCAGTGGAAATGCACCTAATTAAAACTGTGTTGGACCCAATTCCATTTTCTTGATCTGTTGCAAAACAAAGTATTAAATGTAAGTGCAAACAATACATCTTCCTGGTGATATTGGTGTATCTTTCTTTTTTCACTTTAAAATTAAGGTGATTATTTGCTTATGAAGCAATTTGTTTCTTCAGGTGATTAACCACAGTCTCGATAGCCTTGGAACCTGAACCATTTAATAAACTTGGCAAAGGCTTGTTTATTTTAGCTGAGACACGGTTGTTCGGTTACATATTTTTCGTAAATTTTTCTGGTCTCTAAATAATTTCGGTTGTCTCTGGTGAACAGAATCTCTTTGTAACTTCTCTGGTTGCATCTGTTTACACTCTGAACACCAGCCCAAACAGTCTCCCTCTCCTCTCCCTTCGGCACCCACCTCCCTCCCACTCACGCGCACACTCCCGCTGCCACCCCTCTGAGATCACTTCCAAACACAGGACGCTTCCGTCAGTCTCGCTCTTCAGATGCCTCTCTGTTCCAACCCCTGGTCACGCATTTCAATAAACCTCTTCTTAAGAAGATTATGTTGTCTGTCACCACCCACAGCCAACCCACTGCCAGGTTGCCCCAATTCCCCGTCTAACTACTTCTCTAACCCTGCCCCGCTCACTCCTCCCCCTGCACCACCACCTCTCTCCTGAACGATTGCAGCAGCCCCTCCTCTGTCTTGCCTTTGCCCATCGTGATCTTCTCAAGTTTATCCCCTTGCAATTCCCAGAGTTATTTATCATCTAAAGCAGAAATCTGGCTAATTCATTCAACAGTTAAATCACTTTGGCCTACCTAAATGTTACCCGCAGAGTAATTTTTAAAAATGTGTGGAGCCTTAAAAGATTCTTTGGAGGAACATCTTCGGGTAGGAAAATTCTGGGGCTGGGGATGGCAGGTGGGAACTGCTGAAGCCCCAGGCCCCCACGACATCTGTGTCTTTCCCTCTTTGACTTGAAGAAGTGCCCTTTCTTTGTTCAGTGATTCAGATCTAAGCTTTTATTGAAGAGAAAGGGTTATGCAGGTTAAAATGGTTCAAGAGTCAGGATCCTGGCTAGAGTGCTTTCCTCAGTGACCCAGGTCCCCATCCCATCCTGGCCACTTTCTGACTTACGCATCCATTGCCCACTGGTAACATGCACAGAAGGGGTGATAGTTTCCCGTGCACACTGTGTTGTTTTGTGCCTTCTGGCTTGTGTTAGTGCTGCTCCCTAAGTCCCTGCCCTTCCCTCATTTTCTCTGTCATCCTGCAAACATCAATTAAGGTGCATCCTTTGTGGGTAGGAGTACTAAAGCCCTAAGCTGGGTAAACATATGGGCATTTGATTCTTTGCTTCGACTTTGTAGCATGCTGTGTTAGTTCATTTTGCACTGCTAGAAAGGAATACCTGAGACTGGGTAATTTATAAAGAAAAGAAATCTGTATGGTTCACAGCTCTACAGACTATAGAAGTATGGCACCAGCATCTGCTTCTGGTGAGGGCTTCAAGGAGCTTCCAATAAAGGCAGAAAGTGAAAGAGGAGCAGGTGTGTCATATGGTGAGAGAGGGAGCAAAGAGAAGGAGGAGGTGATGCCAGGCTCCTTCAAATGACCGGATCTCACATGAACTAAAAAAGCGAGAACTCACTCATCATATGGCACCAAGCCATCTATGAAAGGATCTGCCCCCGTGACCCACACAGCTCCCATCTGGGCCCACCTCCAACAGCAGGTATAGAAATTCAACGTGAGATTTGGAGGGGACAAACCAGGTCTCACGCTTTGCAATTTTTGATTGGATGCTGGACATTATGTGTTAAAATTTGTAGAGGTTCTGAAATGTGTTTTCTTCCTTCTAAAATGGTTAAGTTTTATTCAGGGAGGCAGATAGAGAACAAGCAGATAAGTTAGTTTTACAATTGTCCATTTCTGTGGCCCTTCCTTGTTATCAGCGACCTTGAAATGCACCTCTGTCTTCCCAGCACCTTGCAGCCCATAATTTATTGTCCCAATTCCTGCTTTCTGCAGGATTTCTTAGAGTTTTAAACTGAACAGTTTAGGAGTTGGTTAACACCTGTAGAGGAGATTGCACACGGATTTTTGGGTTCACTTACCTGGGGTTCCTTCCTTTCCTGTATTTGGCCCATCAAGGCTCAGATTCTTTGATAGGCTGGGTCCAACCTCTCTCTCCTCAGCCTAGTAGGACTGCAAATTCCTGCCACTCTTCCACTGCGTCATAAATTAGCAAGTACCCTCAAGAAAGAAACCAGGGTAAATGGAGCTCACTTCATTGTGTTTGCCTTCTCTCAAAGACTATAAAATCTTGAGTCCTGCCTGCTTTGATTGATTTCAATGCTTTTCAACAGCAATCATAATTTTATATATTCTGTATAGTTTTTATAGTTGTTTTTTGTAGGAAGGCTATATAATAAAAGCTACTTCATCATGATCAGAGAAGAAAATTCATATGTTTACTTTTGACTTGTCTATTTTTTAACATATATTACTGTATCAGTTGTGACATATTGTGCTACAGGCACATCACCCTTGGCTATAGGCATGAGAGCTGCCATTGTTGGCTTTGAGTGTATAAACACAAGCATTAAAGAAAAATAACAACCTTGTCACTAGAATTAGAAGTCAGTGAGTTCTAGGACTTTAAAAATCCCCTTTTATACAGAGCAAAATTGGCCTCAATGCTAACATAAGGATGTAGCCAATGGGTGAAAGAGAAATTGCTCCATATATTTGGATTTGTGCTAGACTAATGCACCCATCTTACACACACACACACACACACACACACACACACACCCTCTCTTTACTTGCCACTTCTCCAAGGTGTTGGAAACTCTAAGTGGTTTACCACATTTTCATAGTTTATGTGGCCCATCCTTTACTTCCTTATTTTTTACTACAGATAGTCTTCTTTTTTACATTGTGGAAAATAGATTTGTATATACTATTTTGGAAATACTCTAAATGCTGGAGGAAATCAAGGTAAGTTGTTTTCTTTACATTTTATAAAATCCTTACATCATTCAGGTATATTATATCATGCTCACGGTGTTATATCTTTATAAAATCAAATTGATTATCATTCTAAGTATTTATTACATCATTAAAACTTTGTGTCTAGTTTTCACAAAACTTGTTTTATTAAGACCTACTGTACCTTTTGGAGTTTATCCTCACTGGCGGCTAAATATTATGGAAAGATGCCAAGAAGGTCAAGAAGTGCTTAGAGTGGAAGGCTGAAGGTCCTGGGCCTATTTGCATCCTGGAAGACGATTATTAATCAAATGCACCAAAGCCAGTGAGAAAATCACACAACACTAACATCATCCATTATCCTTGTCTGAGGCACAATTGCTGACTGACAATTTTTTTTGTCACTGAGGTGACAGTAACTCTCTGCTACTGTCCAAGATAAAGAGGGTGACGTTTAATGACTGTATATACTCCCATTTTCTATATTTTTCCATTGTACCTTGCAAAAAAGATCATAATTGGAGCCACAGTTTTTGTTGTCCTTTGCTTTGCCTTAAAAGAAAAGAGGTTGGAGAAGGACAAGGGTTTTGATGGTGACACAAAGGCTAGAAAACAACGTTTAACTCCATGAATTTCTCTGATAATATATATAATTATCTAACACATAACATAAACCATAAACAAACACCTTATTGGGGGGAAGGGGACATGAATTTTAAAAAATAGAAGAAAATATAGTTTTATATACAAATGAGAGAAACTTCCAGACAGAAAACATCACTGCAGTAATCAGGCTGTTTTGTTTGTAACTGAAGTAAAAAAATTATTTAAGAAAAAATTTTAAGTAACTTTATATTCTCATTTCTTGGATGCTGTGGTCTCCTCCACAAGCCCAAAGATATGTTAAAGTCTTTAAAAACAAAACAAAAACAAAAAAACAGAAAATGTACTCTTAGCAATAGACAATGCCAATGTTTTAAAAATTGGGTTATGACAATTATTTATTATTTATTTGCTTTTATATTGTTTGTGGCTCTCTAAAATTGTCACTGCTTCCTTGCTTTTCTTTAGCGTCAGACGTGCTGACAGTATCCTGACGTCTCCTGCCTCCTTCTGAGTCTCCTCTCAGATGCACCTCTTGGCCTTGTGATAATGAGTATCTTCTCCCACCTGGTTTCCTAGCAAAAGTGAACCTATTGCCCGCTGCCTAAACGGTTTCTTCCCACCTTTTCAATCACATGGAAGAAGAAAATCCATCTAGGCCCCAGTGACACATTAGTCTTTCTTCTAAGCATTCTTCAATATGTCAAATTGGATGGCTCGGGATTTTTTAAAAAAGACTTTGTGAAATCTTTCATAAAGTGGCAAGTGTGTGTGTGTATGTGTGTGTGTCTGTCCTGTTGAGGGAGATACGCTATGGAACAACAGACAGTACTGAAAACCTCCATCAGGAAGGTTGTACCCAGAGCACTTACCACAGTACTTTGCGCATAAGTACAACAGCTGTGGAATTCAAGGGGGCTGAAATGAGATGTTTATTCTTGGGACACTTGGCACGGTGTGGTACTGTAGCAGTACCAAGGCCACTAGGAATAGTCATAACTTCAGAAGAATGCATCTGCGAACCCTAATAATCATAGTAATACCATAGATTTAGTGTAGGGCTTTTTGATACAAAAAAATTATCTATACTTAGCAATTAACTTTCAGAACCAATATACAATCATTATGGCCACCTACTACATGATCACAAGAAGTTTACAGAGCTTAGCAGCGTGCGGCTCTGAGCATCACCAGCTGCCAGTCAGGCAGGAGCAGCCCGGGAGACGCACTTCCCTGCAGGGGCTTGGGGACCTCGTGGCTGCCTGTGGAGGGAGGCACTGGGTTCACGGCAGCCTGGAGCCAAGGAAGCAAGCACAGCCGGGGTCACAGAGATGGAGACTGCACGTTTATATCCACTCTGATTTCTGCTCCCAAGTAACATAAAACATCAAGTCAGATGAATCTGAATTTGAGTCTTTGCTTTACGACTTTGTGATCCTGAGCAAGTCACATAAATGCTTTGACCCTCAGTTGTCTGTAAAGATGAAGAAGATATTGTATTGAATATTTTTGTGAAGCCTAAGTAAAATAACATAGTTCTTCAAGTAAGTAGGTAAATAAATAAATATTCTTTGCACAGTGTCTGTTAGACATAATTGTAGCTAACGTTTCTTAAAATTTTACTAGGTATTTTACAACTGAATCTTCATAGCCACCTCATAAGGGGTATTATTCTGTTCTGGCTTCCATAACAAAATACCACACATTGGGTGGCTTAAACAACAAATGTTTATTTCTGACAATTCTATTATAGAAGATGAGAAATCCAGGGTCAAGGTACTGGCAGATTTGGTGTCTGGTGAGGGCCCATTTCTTGGTTCCTAGATGGCATCTTCTGGCTGTGTCCTCACACGACAGAGGGAGGGGGAGAGAGAGAAAGAGAGAAAGAGAAAGAAAGTCCTCTTCTTATGAGGGCCCTAATCCCATAATGAGGGCTCCACCCTCAGGACCTAATCATTTCCGAAAGGCCCCACCTCCTAATAACATCACCTTGAGGTCAGGATTTCAACATATGAATTTGGGGGTGGGGAGACATAAGCATCCAGTCCATAACATGAGGCATAGCTATTATTACTCTGATTTTACAAGTTGGACTTGCATTTCCCAGACAAGAGCACTAAGGCACAGAGAGATGGAGTGACTAGTCCATTGTTCACACAGCTACTATGTGGTGGAGGCTGGTGTGAATCCCACCAATTTTCAGTACCCATGAGTGTGCCCACTCTACTACTCTGCCTCCCTTCCACACAGTTTGCATGCAGACCTGGCTGTGTCTCTCAGCAGCTGCACAGCATGGGTAAATTTCTTAGATTAGCTGAAAGTCAGTGTTCTCCACTGGGGACAGCAGAAAATGATAAAACCTCTCTTGTGTGTTATCATGAGTCTTGAATGCAGTGATGCAATACAGTGTTGAACATAGTGCCTTGCTCACTGTACGTACTCAATAAAAGTTAGAGATAATTAGTGAGACCACCAATAATAAGCACTCAATAAAATATAGCAATCATTATTGCTGTCATTATACCACACCACTTCTTAAATTTAAGAGATGTACTTCTGGCTTGTCCTGCACTGTTCTGGAAAAACTGGAGGAAAATGGAAATTTTGACAAATTGGATACAATTACACATAGTACACAAGTACTAAAGATTTTTAAGTAGTGGGAGTCGTTGATTTTTGGAGGTTGGTATAATGAAAACTTGCAATAAAAGTTAGCCTGTATATCTTGAACTGTAACGTTGCTGAAAATGTTTTTTTTTTTTTTTTTTGCTCTGTTGCCTGGGCTAGAGTGCAGAGGTGTGATCAAAGCTCACTGCAACTTCAAACTCCTGGGCTCAAGTGATCCTCCTGCCTCAGCCTCCTGAGTAGCTGTGACTATAGGTGTGCGTCACCATGCCCAGCTAATTTTTTTCTATTTTTTGTAGAGACAGGGTCTCACTCTTGCTTAGGCTAGTCTCTAACTCCTCAAGCGATCCTCCCACTTCAGCCTCCCAGAGCTCTAAGATAACAGGTGAGAGCTATCGCGTCTGGCCTCAAAGTGGTATTTAAGATATTTTGTATTAATATATATACACAATACACTAATAAGTATATATACTCATTGTAAAATAAACAACGTAGAAATGTGTGGAGTGAAAAGTGACAGCCTCCCATAAGCCCCTGGGCTCCAATTCGTTCCCTAGTGACAAGCACTATTCATCACAGAGAATATGATTAAGCCTAATTCGGGGGAAAGTAGAGTATTATTTTTTATAGCCTTAGAAATGTTTGAAAGGTAACTTTAAAAATGATTACTCAAGTGTAGCTAGCTAAATTTTTCAGACACTGTGACATTCAGCCTTCTAGTGAGTTAAAGAAAAACAGCAGAAGCAGTTGGAGATTTTGCTTTTCTCAAGGATGTACAAAAAAGTCACCTTATAGTTTCTCCCTAAAGCAATTCCACAAGCACTCAGGAAGGCCAGTCTGCAATTTAAACTTCATTACTGTTTCGGATGCAATCCCATTCAAAGTGACTCAAGCCAAGGCCATTTATTAGAGCAAAATGTCAAGTTTAGATCAGTGACAATGAAGGCTGGAATCCTGCTCCCTGTGCTGAAGTCAGGCTCGTCCTCCCCAAGCCCGTGAAGATGGACTTCCCAGACTGGGGGAGGGTGACACCCCGACATCGAAAGGCAGAGTGTAGGTGTATTAGGAATGGTGGGCTAATAGGTGCCAGGAAAAATGTTTTCCCCACTGGCCTCTTTGGTTCCCCCTTTTCTCTTCTCTGGTGCTAAGGAAGTCTTTGCACTGTAGAACACAGAAGCAGCAACTTGGTTGGCAAATCAAGCACTGAAGTTATGCTAGGAGAGGCAGAGGATATCAGCAGGTGAAAGGCTTGCTTGTATTTCAGCTCTGCCATGCCAAAGAATATAAAAGACCTGCTAAGAATTTATGGCTGCCCTTTCTTCATGGATCCAGCACTAAAATCAACATGATTTTGAGGACTTTTCAGAGCCTTGTTGAGCTGGAGCTGAGACCTTGGAGAAGAGGACTGAGGAATAGAAGAAATCAAAGCAAATGAAGATGAAAGAGGAAGAGGAAGACAGAGGTGAGGGAGCACCCAATGTTTAAAAGGCATCCTGACACAAGGAAAGAAACCCTGGATGCTCAGAGACTGCTGGTTTTCTCTTGGGTGTGGGCTTAGCCCAAACGTCCTTCCAGACACTGCAGAGCACCCCCGAGGAGCTACCTATATAGCATCCTTTACAATCATGCCCACAAACAGGTAACAATCCCTGCCGTCTGAACTTTAGACTGATACGAAGGACAACTGATCCCTGTATGTGATAAAATGTAGTAGTTCTCAGGGGAAAAGTGTGGTTGAAAAGTTTGGAAATATTAAAGAAGCAGGCAAACCTACAATCACATGGGCAAAGGGTCATTCTGCCATGAGGTGATGGTTTATGTTAAAGACACTTGATATTCAAGAAAAATGAACCATGTTTAAGATACAGAACCAACTGCACAAACAAAAGGCAAATGTACTGCTCATGGCAAAACATCACGTAAGTATAAGCCGCATCCCACAGTGTGGACATACATTTGGTCTGTTTGCTATTAGAGGTAGAATAAAGGCATTTGCTGACTCAATGTGTGTGCAGAAGAGTTAGCACAGCCGGCCTCATGCTCTCCTTTGAGAGTCCCACTGGCAAGGTTGGCCCTTGCCTGGTGTCTGGGAACTTAGAATTGGGAGTGTTCCTACCATTCTGAAATGATAATAACAAGCTCAATGCGGTTAAACTGTTTATATAAACAATGTGGTTTGTGCTGAACACCTACTTTGTTTCTGGGAGTCTGGAATTTGGATACATCCTACACAAGGGGCCCCTGCAAACCCAGCCCCCAGGAAAAACAACTCTGGGCTCTGAGGCTTTAATGAGCTTCCCTGGTTGGCAACATTTCATATGCGGTGTTATAGCTCATTTTGGGGGAATTAAGCCCATCCCTGTGACTCTACTGGGAAAGGGCCCTGAAAGCTTGCACTGGGTTTCCCTCTGACTTTGCCCTAATGCCCTTTTCACTTCCATGATTTTGCCTGGAGTCCTTCTACGGTATCGAGTCGTAGCCATGAGTACAACTGTGTGCTGAGTCCTGTGGGTCCTCCTAGGGAATCAACAAACCTGGGGGTCTGATGGGAGCCCTTGACCCTCTATGATGTTCAGCCTGATGAGGAGCCGCATCTTTACATTTGGCAAGAGAATCCTTAAAATTTCATAGGAAAGAAGAAAACTCCATGTGCCAGACACTGCTTCTCCATTCATTTTCCCCTCCAAGAGCATGTGGCTCTGCCTCTAATAGGTCTTCGCTGACGGCTTGCCCACGGGTGTGATTGGCAGTTCTGCTGCTCTGAACTGGCTGTAGCTAGTTGAACTAAGGGTGGACACCTGACCCAAGCTGGTTCCATCAAATTTTCTTCCCCCAAATTGGAATGAGGCTACTGAGAGACTGAGTCTAACAGTTGGCTGTTGGAGGAGAGTTGAGGATCGTAAAGACCATTTCTTTCTGCCTGCCCTGCCTAACTAGATAGCTCAGCTTAGGTGCCTGTCTTTGGAAGGATTTCAGTACCCCAAACTAGCTTATGTCCCCCTACTTTACAGAACTCCTTAATTGCCCTGTCTTAACATTCATCCCATATCACTGAACTTGCCTAATCAAAATCTCCCTCCCCTCTCTCCTATAAGGTAGAGAGGGACCAGGTCTAGCTTTCCCTTTTACCTTTTAAGGCTGTTACTGGCTAAGCTCACATTAGAAACTAAACAAATACTTGTGAATAAATAATTTAACGATGCCTGTCCTCAGGGCCCATCTTGGGTGAAACTCTTGCAAGGTCTTTTTTGCTACAAATAGAAATCTCAAGACTGATTAACCTCTGCAGTGAATTTCCTACATCCATACATTTTGTATATACAGATTTTTTTTTTTAATGTCAAACTGAAAGTGTTAATTTTTTTTCAGAAAAAAAGTGAGCTGGAGTCTAGCTCCACAAAAATTATACTGTGGCTAGGAAATATTTTAGCTGATATTCTAAAGTCAACATTGGGGATTTTCAAGTTTGTGAAGTACAGCTAATAAGTTTGAAACAAGTGAAAAAGAACATACTAGAGAACGTACAGCTGTAATACTTACAGAGAGAGAGGGAGTAGCTGTGTGTAAATTTAAGTTTATAAACTAAATTATGTGGAATTATTTTACACGCTTCCAGTGATTACAATGGAATGGCAATCCCTTGTGTCCAATGTACCGGGCTCCATCCTGAAATTGATCATGGAAGTGCGTCTAAGCCTTTCATCGACAAATATGCTTGCTGTGTGGGCTTAGGGGCATCTCCTGGGCAGGAAGCACAGGGCAGCCTCATCTGTCCTCATTAGGGTGAGCTGTACTTTTCGTCCCAAGGAAACCCAGAACCTTGGCTTCTAACGCATCACTCAAAGGAGTGGATCAAACATGTCATGCAAAAGTTTCCTTTATAAATCTTTAACTTGTAGTTCTGTTCTTACCCCTGGTGATTATTTTAGTTCCCTTTTGCAATTTCATTTCTTCATCTAACAACATTTATTTAGCTCCTGTTATGACCAGGCACAGGGGATATAGCAACAAACAAGACACACAGTCCCCGAATGTCACGAGGCTGCTCTCCAGTAGGAAAGGCAGAAGCAAATAAGTGGGACATAAGCAGGATGAACTTATAAAGAAAAGTTTAAAGCATGATGTGAAGAAAATATGACTCCTAAGATTAGAGTTGACAAAACACCAGTTTTACATGGTGTGTAAAGACGTGCAGGAGAAGAGGGCTGCTGTGCTCTTCGCTTCTTAACATAATATTTCTAATAAGGTTTTGTGGTTTTTACAGTAATGGAGAACAGCAAATTATACTTCAACCATAGGCAAAATTAAGTTAACTCATGCTGTGATTATTAACCTTCTAAAGCAATTGCTTAAATATTAATTGATGGTGAGGAGTCAGGATACAGAATTGCGCTGCCAGACTCCAGGGAGAACCACCCCCATAACTTAATAGCAATTTACCATCTAATATAATTAAGTTTGATTTTTCTATTCCAGGACTGTAGCCAAATAATGCCTTCCTTTGCCACTGTTAATGATGTGTGTCTGAGAAATCCTGTTTATCATTACTCAGTTATTTCATTAAATTTATTGATATAACATTTCCTTAACAATGAACACAACCAGTTATAATTACTGGTTATCTTTTCTCTTGTAGAGTTTCAAAATTTTAGCTCCCATTAAATTATATAATTGATATGTCAACAATAATATCACACAATCCCTTCTTTCCTCTTAAATAAATTTTTTTGTGTGTGAAAAATGGGACTATAGTGTCTTTCCTAATTTAGTTTTTTCTCTATTATAGAATTTTTTGTAAGACTTAGAATTTTTAGTTTACTTTTCGTCACTCTATAATGGGGTCATGTTCACATCCGTCCTGCCGCAATGTGTGCTTCACTCTAGGCCGGGACCTCCCCTTCTGTGCCTGGACTCACTAGCGACATTTAATCTAGCACAGAAGGGTGAAAAAAAGTGGCCCCCTAGCTGCTGAATTATGTTCATCACCTGTAACATTCCACCAGCCTTCTAACTAATAGCAATGCCATTTCCTACTCAAATCTGCCCTCATATGCCACTGCACTGGGGAGACTGGAAAAATTTTTGAAAATTTTTGCCACTTTTTCCAAGGGTAAGAACAGAATTCCAGTCTTCCAGGTACAACAGTGAAGCTCTCCTTGGTTCTGCCCTCTCTTCTGCTCCTCGTTCAGCCACCACGTCCTACCCCCTCCACTGCAGCTCTCAGTTGTTCCCCTGTTCTCATTTTCAGCGCTCCCAGCTCCTCCTCCTGCCATCAATCTCTCCCCTTCGAGTCAACCTACTTGTGTGGGGGGAAGAGGGAAGGTAGGCAGGGAAAAAACAGCAGAGTGGTGCACTCCATTAACTAAAAGAATGATTTTGAGAATTTAGACAAAGGCAGGACTTTGAACCTCAGAAGCAATAGACATTCTCTTCACTGGTTAACAAGTGTGTGGCTGATGAATGGCCACAGATGTCCCTTTTCAGTTCTTAGTGTCATCCTCGTTCTTTAGGATAAAAGTTCCAATAAAAACAGAGACACTTAAGCCTGAAGCATGAAAAAGAACCTGCCAAAATGATTATGCTGCTATCGCTAGAAACAATACAAAAAAAAATTGAGAGATCTTCACAAACAAAGAAGAGAGCAACGTCATGTCATTAATTCTAATTCAGGTTGAGCCAAATGCAGCATTCTCATTGAAATTCCTGCTACATCGTTGTAATATATGGTGCTTCCAAGACTAGAGAGAAATATGCTCACAATTAATTTTCAAACATCAGGAGACTGATTATTGTGTTTGTGGATTATTCAGGCCCCTTTTCAACCTGCTTTTGTCCACTGCTTGCACACATCCCACAAAAAGAGATGAAGCTGGGAAATGGATGTGTAACTCTGAGAGATTTAATGGGAACATAGATGGAAATATACTGCTACGTGAATATTTAGGATGATCTTCAGTTTCAATTATTCATGCTTTATTCACATTCTCCATTATTACTGGTAATTGAGAATTGGTTCAAAGTAATAAGTCATAGAATAACACTGAAGTGATCAAGGGCTGAGCTCTTCTCTTTGACTGGTAGTGTGCTTCTGGGCAACTCATTTTCCACACACTATCTTTCTCTGACCTTGAGAAGAAACTTTATCTTTTTAATGTGGACCCTCTCTTGTGGATTTAAATGTGGCTTTAAAGTCCAAAAGATTATTAAAATGGAACAGGAGCCATCCAACTCTATAGGCTTTTCTAGGATGTCAACATGGGAGGTGTAAGTTGAACAGTCACAAATAGAGAATGGGGTTTGTACTTTTTCAATGATAGAGGAAAATCTCAGTTTGGTGCAGTTAAATGACACAAGAAGGGGTGAGGAACCTTTCCCTTTATAACACTACAACCTGCTCCGGGAGCTTAGAGGTCTCCCCTCTGGGTGAAGGAAACTTGAGTCCTTTGCCATTGAAGTTGGGACTATCCACACAGCGTGGTTTGCACAGGCTGAGCCAAGTCTGAAGGCAGAGGCAGGCATCATTCCTACTGAACAGCCAAAGGGCAAGGTGCAGGCATCTGTGGGCAGTATGGCCTCTACACATGTCTATGGAACGAGTTCCTAGCAGAGCTGCTCAGTGCAATGTGTGGAACTCTCTGCAATGGATACTTTTATAGATTGAATATGCACCCCGAAAATTTATACATAGAAACCACAACCCCCAATGTGACTGTATTTGGAAATAGAACTTTTAAGGAGATAAAGTTAAATGAGATAATAATGGTGGCACCATGTATTAGTCTACTTGGGGTGCTATAACAAAATACCATAGACTGGGTAGATTAAACAACAGAAATTTATTTCTCACAGTTCTGGAATGTGGAAAATCCAAGATCCAGGTGGCAGCTGATTCAATTAATAGTGAAGTCTCTCTTCTTTGCTTGTAGATGGCCACCTTCTTAATGTGTCTTGATGTGCTGGAGAGAGAGCTCTGATCTTTCTTCCTCTTTTTATAAGGACACTAGTCCTATTGGTTCAGGGCCCCACACTGATGACCTCATTTAATCTTACCTCCTTAAAGCCCTAACTCCAAATCCAGTCACATTGGAAGTTAGGGCTTCAACACATGAATTTGGGGAAGACAGAATTTAGTCCATAGCAGGCCCTGATCTGATAGGGTTAATGTCCTTATCAAAAAAGACGCAAGAGAGCTTGCTCTCTCTTTTTCTCTCCATGCACACACACCAAGGAAAGGCCATGTGAGAAGCCAGGAAAAGAGCCCTTACCAGAAACCCAATCAGCTGGAATGTTGATCTTGGAATTTCTAGTGTCCAAAACTATGAGAAAATAAATGTCTCCTGTTTAAGCCACCCAGTTTATGGTATTTTGTTATGGCAGCTCAAGCAGAATAATGCAGAGATGAATGATTCTTTTGGCACAGCCGTAGCATTGGTCACTGGCCATAGATCTCACAGAACTGGGCAATCTCCAATGCTGACGCCTCTCCTGCCTGCCATTCCTCATGGTCCCTGAGTCCCTTGGCCTCTCTCTTCTTGTCTCTTTCATCTTGCAGCTATTCCAAACTGGCCAACCCTAATCCCCTTCCCCAGAATCATCTGGTTCTCTGTTGATGCTCTTTACAATTATTTGTTTCTGCTTTCGTAGGGCATTACCTTTTGATTAATGCATACATCATTTTCTCTACAAAGAGGCTCTCTTTCGTAATTTGAATTATCTCTGATGTATATTGTCTCTCCTGTGGATATTGACTCTTTCTTTTTGCACTTCTGATAGTACCCTGTTTCTCCCCAACCCAACACTTGCCTATCGCTTTAAAGGGGAGTATCTGAGTAAAAAATGTGTGAATAAAAAAAGTACCTTAGTATATTTGAATACATTATCTCATTTCTCCTAATACTAAATGAAGGGGAAAAACCCTGATTTGGAAAGACTTACCAGCTAGAGGAGGCCACATATGAGCACAGAAATGACTATGCCATACGTGGAATGTGCTTAATGCCATACAAGCAGTTGAATTACCCTGAAATAGGAAACCAATTGAGTCAAGGAAACCTGGGAAATGTTGTACAGAAAATGTGTTCTTTAACTTATGCTTTGAGGAATGAATAGGGATTTGAAAATGGAACATGATAAAATAAGGCATCCTAGGAGGAAAAGAAACAAACAAACAAGAATATAAGAAAAAAAAAGAAAAATGTGTAAACTATTCATAAATATCTTGGGGAAATTATTCTATAAATGTGCTCATTGTAAATACTCCTATTCTTTTATTTAACTCAGTTTTATTCCACTTGGAAACAGTCTGTTAGTTAATTTTTCTGTTATTTATTGCTTGTGCTTAGAAGTTTAAAGAAAGCTCTTTATTTAAAGCATTCTTAGTCAGGCATTTTATAATATTAATCCCTATTTCTCTTCCTCACCATAGTCAGTAAATAAAAGTAAGATTTGACTTCATTAAAAGAGAAATGTTTCCATTTGGCTCAAAATACTCTACTACCTATTTTTCTAACTGAGTGCAGTCTTCACTATCAGTTTTTGTTGAAATAGAATCTAAAGCTCTTGATTCAAACACAGGAGAGGCTTGGTCAAATTGTTTCGAGTTATGGGAACAGGAGGATGGTTAATGGGAAAATGGTATTGTTGACCCCAAATAAGTTACTGAGGCAAAAATCTCAATCACAGAAGTTTATCAAGCCAAAATTGAGGACATGCCTAAGAAAAACAAAAACCACAGACAGATCTGTGGCTGTTTTTCTGAAGGGGAATTCCGAAGTTTCAGTATTTAAAGGCATACAGAAAGGGTAAAAAAGGCAGGGGTGGGGTCTAGTGAGACAAAATGATACATTCTTGTGACATCCAGGAAAATCTACACTTTACAAAAGATAACGGGAATGTTAGAAGAAAAAAAGGGAGTGAAGGAAGCATCAATTATGCAGATGTCCCCGGATAGGTGGAAGAATGATCTATCTTGTCTCTGTTCTGCATGTGTGAAGATAAACTTGCAATTCATTATCAGTGTGGAATCCAACAGACTTGAGCTGTAGGAGCTAGTCATAGCCTGCAGACCTAAAGTTCCGATTTGCATGTCCTTACAGAGGCAAGGAAGGGAGGCCAGCAAGGAGTTTCCTTACTGAGTGATCTGTGTGGCCAGTCCTTCACAGGTGCCTGAGGCCTGTACCTTCTCTTTTGTGTAAGGAGTTGGGGGGCATGGTCCTGAGATTTTTATTTTCTTTTATATTCTCCCTGTTCTTCAAAATCTTTTGGAGAAAGTACTGTAGAAGACATGAGTTCATAGTTGTATGTTTCATCTAATTCCACATTGCTAAGAAGGCTCATTCTTAGGAGATTATGTGCCATATTGAGGAGAAAAATTAAATCAAGAAGGACAAATGCCAAAATTGTAGGCAAATAATAAAAATACAAGAACAATGGACAAGGCTAGAATCTAATAACGTGTTTACTATAGCTTTTTCTGAAACATAATTTTCTCTCTGCAATTTCCCATTTTTACCCAGTACAAATCATAGTAAGACCAATGTATCTGCAAAATAAATTTTAATCTTGACCTGATTATTTGCATAAAGTATAACAATAAATAGTTGTTGGCCATATAGGGTTTTTTAAAATTGGCTTTGCTAGAACTTTTTGAGGAATTTCAGATTAGACTTAAAAGCCTCTTGACCCAAGCCAAGGATTTAACTGTGTCTATAGATACCCGGATGAATTTGCGTTAATTTCTCTTTTCCCAAGGTCCCAAAGTGACTTGGGGTCTCTGGACCTGTCAGAAAGTGACATTGGTTACTAACCACAGATCAGGAAATGTTATAGATGAAGTATCAAGCCAGTGTTTTTAAAGGGCTTTTAATTGGCCCTATAAAGTCAACTTTATTTCCTCAAAGCAGTCTGGAAATATCTGAAAATATGCCATTCCATTCAAAGCCTTGGTAAAACAACCAGTGTCCTGTTATAAAAGAAAACAGATTCTTATCGAACTTATGCAAAAACTATATTGCCATGAAATAAGGATACTTGCAAACAGTTTCCAAATTCTAGAGAAATCAAATAGAGAGAAAAATAAATTCTTCAAATTTTGCTCACAAAAATATACTTCACCAATTTGTTGTAAACCATAAACAGCTTAAAAGGAAGCAGAAAGTTTTCTTGACTTCTAGAAAACAAAACACAAAAAGAATCAGCAATGTTTTAACAAAAAGTCATAAAGAATTATTAATTTTTTGTTCTATTTGAGGTTGGGTTAGCAATCCACATCAGCTTTTTAATTAAAGTTCTGAAAGTTTGTTTTGTTTTAATCCAGTGGTATAATTTCCAAAGTTATCAAGAACTTGTATGTAATAGTACTTGTCAAAGTTCTTTCCATAAATTTTCTTAAGGAAGAGCAAATTTCGGACTATAACCAGTTAAAAACTGCTTTTGAGAAGAATCAAGGTAAAATAGCGATTGTCTGTGGATGTCAAAAGTGTTAGAATAGGCGTGAATAAAGATGCAATTGACAAAGAAATATGGTTATTTTTGTGGCATATAACAAATTAACATAGTAACCATAATTATTACTGATAACATACACCAAGAATATCAGAATTTTAGGAATCTACTATTATTTTGGAACACATATCAATAACATGTTTATACAAATATAACTCAAGGAAACTTAAACACCATTTCATATTTGACAATGCTTCCTGTCTAGTTCTGACATAACAATAAATGTAATATGTCTCTCCAAAAGCTAGTTTGAGGTCAAAAAAAGTAAATTTAAATTTTTGATTTTGGAAAGTTTGTCAAACATTTAAGGTTTAAGATACTTACTGTCACAAAACAGGATCACAGGTTACTATCAACTAAGTCATTCATTCAGCCAAAGTAATCATTAGAAGATTTGCAAAAGCAAAAACTACTCTTTCATGAAAGGGAGACAGTTTCCTAAACAATCATGAGGCCTAATAAAGACAAACTGAAAAACAAGCTCATAAAGTGTCAAACTGAGTATCTCTCTCTCTCTCTCTCTCTCTTATTCCCCTCTATTTTTGAAGTTTACTTGAAAAGTGAGTAAAAATCTTGTAGTACCTTTATTAATATTACATGAAAATCTTGTTCAAAAGAGAAAAACCAAATTTTACCTGTGCATTAGTGTAGTACTAATGCTAAAGCTAATTTTAATAAAAGCTTATAAACGAATCTATTTAATCTTAATCAATTTTACCATAAGGTAAAATTTCTATATACATTTTATAATTTTTACCATTTTTTCTTAACTTTTGTAACCATTTAGTTTTATCTAATATTCTTTTTATTCATTTAATTTAAAACAGTTTTTAAAACCATTAAATTAAGCAAAATTACTTTCTTTTTAACAAAAACCGTATTTATATGTCTTCTTATAACCTTTCTTACCATTTTATTTTTCATATATATACTTTGCATATAGAATTGTTTCTCTTATGTTCAGTAGTTTTGATTACATACACTAATTACAATGCTAACTGTTAGTAATCCTGCTTTTTAGGGAAGAACCTAGGAGGTAAGCAATTTTATAATAATTATGTGTCACAAATAGAGCCCAGGACAAAAGACAATGTCTGGAGTAGCCCATCTTTCTCAGCATGGCCAAGAGGCACAGTTGGCCAGGAAAGATAGACTAGTGTTTTTTCTGGGCCTCATCATAGTCTAAAGGCTCAAATTGAAAGTAATAAGCTTATGAACAAGTTAAGCAAGTATTAAAAATATAACAGAAGCAAAAGTTTTACGACCTTAAACATTTGGCTGAGGTAGTATAAACCTGCCTGACTAGTGTGTTAAGAAAAAAGAATGTCTACATTAAAATTTAAGGATATTTTTATTTTATTTAACCAATAATTGTAAAACTATATTTACCAAACCACATGAACTTGAAAAACATGTCGGCTTATTTACTTAATTTATAAAATTTATTTACATTTAAGCCAATTTGGTGCCATAAACAATATTTAAAGACATACACACATGCCTGTATAACGATACAAATATACATAAATGAAGGCTCTATAGTCTTGATTTTAAAACTGTAGCCATGAGACTGACAAAACCCCCGTTTAAAAAGACAGCTGGATTCAAAATGCACCCCTGAAGATGGAACAAGTCAAAGCCTCCTTGTGTCACGCACGGCCCAAGCCCTCACTGGGTCTCAGAGGAAAAGGGCAGCCATCCATATGTCAAAGCAGAGAGAGAGAGACAGAGTCTGGGACATGCTAGAGGAATACAAAGGAATTTCTGACATCTTCGAAAGCCAAAGAGATCAGGTAATGTAATATAAAAGGAGCAGAGTTTTATGTCTGAGAATAATCAGTCCATGACTCTTTCGACTGCGTTAGGAAAACAGAAGACCCCAGAGGGGACTGAGTTAGGCCTCTTTTCTGAGTTCCTTCAGGGGCCTGAGTCATTCTATGTCCCTTCCAGGCTCTTTTACGTGGTACCACAGACAGCAAAGAGGAAGGGGAGTCGGGAGAAGTAAAAGTAAACGGGAGCAGATTTTAACCGGGACGAATAGCTGACATTTCTGACTTTAGAATTTTTTAACTAAAGATCCCCTTTTCGGTGAAACTAACAAAGCTCTACCAAGGTTATAACACCCAAGGATGCTTGGAGTGTGTCCGTAGAGGTGGAAAGCAGTTTTTACAAGATCCAGAAATGCCACAAAATCGGCTCAAGGAAAGGAAAGTTTCACTAGTCATAAATGGGGTTAACCCACATTTTTGTGGGTTTGCTCTCTAGGGTCTCAGCTTTTCAACTGGTCATCGATACACAGTAGCCTAAAAGCCTCATGTGCCTCCCACAGGTAGAGGAAAACAAGAAATTAAAGGATGTCTACAGAAAGCAAAGGAGCAATGAATGGCAAGAGTCGCACAACATCAAACCAAAACAGACTCGTTCCCTGACCAGGAATCAAACCCAGGCTGCTGGGGTGAAAGCACAAATTTTAACCACTAGGTCACAAGGTAAATCAGCCCTTGATGTTATTCCCATAGGGACAACTTATAAAGTATTTTCTTTGGTTTTAGATCAGATTTTTTGCTCTATAATTATGTCAAGAGAATTTTTAAGGCTAGCCATGACCTTATCATGTGTCTTTCTTTGAATTTGATCTTCCCATAAATACAAATAAGGTAATAGTTCAGAATAAGAGATCTCTAAAATCCATTTTTTTTTAAATTTAGGAGTCTTTCTAATTTAAAGGATCCCACCTTTTGGTCATTAATTTTCAATAATGTACTTATTCCAAAGTAACTTAATGCAATAACCTTTTCAGAGAAGAAGCAATCTCAAAGATCTCCTCATAGGCTAAGGTAGCAACAAAGGTTGAGAGGAAAAAGGCCCTTATTGGGATTTCTTATGACAAACACTCCCCAGGGCTTGCCATGTTTGGAACAAAACAAATCTCAGATCCAGCCATTTTCATGCTGGCCATTGGACGCAACCCCAAACTTGCATCCCCCGGATGCTGGAGACCAAGAGACAGTGCTCCCATGTGGTCACAAGACAAGCTCGCAGGGACATAAAACGATACAAGAGGGAACTTTATCCAGTACCACTCTTTATGCCAGAATGACACAGAAAGAACAAAGGAAAACACTATTTCTGGGAAGAAAGGGATCAAGCAATATGAACTCATATCACAAAGTGTTAGAAGTACACCGGAGTCATCGTACCGAGACTAATCACACAAATGCTTTTTCTCGCACCAATCAAAAGAGACAAACAGTGATTTTTACTGTCTGCTCAACCAAATTGTACAGAGACAGAGGTCAGGAGCCCAGCTGGTGAGAAATTCTTACCATTTTTTGCCACCAGATCTGGTTCCTTGACCTTTCCAGGAGAACAGAGCAGCTTTGGTGCCCCTGCTCACCGCACGAACTGTGGAAAGCAAGCCTCCTATTCACTGAAAATCCACTCACTTGAAGCCAATTAATTAATTGGAGAAAAATACATTTAAATAATTTTTGACATGTACCCCCAGGAGGCTTCAGAATAAAAATGTAACTCCTCAAAGGGGTACAGAGGTTTTTGTGGTTTGTTTGTTTTTCGGGTTTTTTTTTAATGAGGACACAGATTGTAGCAAAACAAGTTTTGGGAGGGAGAATAGAAGAGGCTAGCAAAGGTGGTCTTGTTATGCAGATAAAGCCTCTCAAGTGTAGCCCTCAGAGAGAATAGGTGGTAAATATTTATTTTCAGACTCTAAAGGTGTCAGACTCTCAGGTAATCTTTCCATGACTGGGTAAAGAAAGACCTGGCTACATTAACAGAGATTCTCTACAGATGAGAATTTCCCCCCAGAAAAGAAAGACTGCTTTGTACTTCTGTGGCAGCCATCTCAAACTATGTCAAAGAAATATATTTGGGGGTATAATATTTTAATTTCTTTTGACCAGCTGATATACTGTAGCTGCAAGAATTTTAGTTCATTTTAGAGGCTTCATTTCCCATAATTTAAAGTTTCTGTCAGTTTTGACCACGAGTTTGTCAAATCTAATGTAAGACAGACCAAAACCCAAATTGGAAGTGATTGCGTTATTAATATATTGTTGAGATCTTGAAGCACAAGGACAAGTTATAGCCAGCTGACAATAAACCTTAACCTTTAGCTATCAAATTCTAAAACGAAATCTCAGACCAGCTCCCTACCCAGGGATGGGGTCGAAATTGAGGCATCTCTGTTGTCATGGAAGCAGGAAAAACTCACCTTCCTTACTGGAATTGAGCTAACCCCCTTACAGGAGTTTCCTGGCAAAATACACCTTGAATCTCAAACCAAAAATTTTGGGAAATCAAGGAACCTTGGGAGAGAGCTATGTGAACTAAAAGAAAATCTTAAGGCTCCCCCCTACCCACCAGCTAACTGAATGGATCCCTCTTGGCCAAGGGGATATCCAAAAACTAAATTGCCTGCCACAAGGAGGGAGGTCAGACATGCCTCATCATGTCCCCTCCCTTCTTGGAGATATCCTCTGTAACCCATTAACAGGCCTAAGGCTATGCAAGACAAACCTGAAGATTCTCAATTTACACAACAAATATATGTCCTATGGCTTGTCCCTGATTTACAGGCTTACTTATCTTAATATTCCAAGCCTTTAGACAAAAGCTTCATGTCTTTAACCAATTACAAGTCAAAGAGTCTTTAAACCTACCTATCACCTGTAACCCCCTCTTCGAGATGGCCCACCTTTTTGGGCCAAAACCAATGTATGCCTTCCATGCATTGATTTACGACTTTACCTGTAACCCCTGTCTCCCTAAAATATATAAAACCAAACTGTAACCCAGCCACAGTGAGTCCACTTGCTCAAGGCTTCTTGGGCGTGGCTCAGAGTTATGGTGCTCAAATTCGGCTCAAAATAAATCTCTTTAAAATTATTTTACAGAGTTTGGCTTCTTTTCTGTTAATAGCCACCACTTGACCTTGGTGAAACTCACAACTGGTTAGAGTAAATCTCTAGCTGGTACCTTAGCACCAATGGAAAAACTGCTACCAGTCAAAAGGGGCTCTTCTCCAAGGTGTCCCTTCATGGTCACCATTTTGTTGACCCAAAGTAAGTGACTAAGGCAAAAATCTCAATTAAGCCAAAATTGAGGATGCACCTTGGAAAAACCTCACAAACCACAGACAGATCTGTGGCCATTTGTTCAAAGGGGAATCTGAAGGTATTTAAAGGCACACTGGAAAGGAAAAGGAAAGGAAGTGGGGGCTAGTGAGACAAAACAGTTATATTCTTGTGAGATCCAAGAAAATTTACACTTTACAAAAGATAAGGTGAATGTTAGAAGAAAAAAGGGAGTGAAGGAAGCATCAATTATGCAGATGCCCCTGGATGGGTGGAAGAATGATCTATCTTGTCTCTGTTCTGCATGTGTGAAGATAAACTTGCAATTCATTATCAGTGTGGAATCAAACAGACTTGAGCTTATAGGAACTAGTCATAGCCTGCAGACCTATCCTTACTGAAGCAAGGAAGGGAGGCCAGCAAGGAGTTTCCTTACCGAGTAATCTGTGTGGCCAGTCCTTCACAGGTGCCTGAGGCCTGTACCTTCTCTTTTGCATAAGGAGTTTACAGTATGAACACCAGACCCAGGAAAACCCAAACACAAAGTCCTAGCAGAAGCACCCCATGGCTCTCCACTCAACGGCTCCACTGTCCTGGGCTTGGCTTCACACTAATGAGAGGAGTTGGGTCTTCAGCCTCCAACCACAGCCTGCAGCTGCTTTCCACGGTTTCTGGTTCCTCCTAACTTCAGCATCCGCATCATGACTTCTCTGGCCCCTGTCTATATCGTGACCTTTCAGCTTTAACAATCAGTGCTAACTTCTTGATTGTCTCTCTATTTCTTTCTCTTTAATTTGAATTATTGAGAGAGAAAATCTGATTATCTTTGCATATCATTTGTACCAGGTCATGTCTTGTTTTCTAGCCATACTGCCTGCTGACCCTATGTCAGCACTCAACGTAGCTCTGAGCAGTGGGAGATGGGGTCCCATGGCCTTTACAGAGCTTTCTCTTTAGCAGGGCTGGAAAAATGATTTCACTTGGAATGGAGTATAGTCTGAAAAGTGTTGTGATTGACATTCTTGACACTGGGATAGAAATTTTGAGTGACTAAGAGTGAAACGTAAGTTTTCTGTCTCCCCACACTGGCTTAGTTAAAGAAACCAAAGAGTTCTATGAAGAAACAAGTGAATCTGTTCATTTGCTTGCAAACATATGTCACCCTAACATCATAATCTGTTTCAAAGTCAAGCTCTTTTAGGTTTAAATATGAAATTGAAGCTAATATTGGGTGTTGTTTCTTGTCATTCTATGTTGGGGTTCAGATAGCAATACCCCAAAATAAAGTACTCAGTAGCAGCCTCAGAAGCAAAAGTTTTTCTCTGACCTTCCCCTGCCCTCTTGGCTCTCAGTCTCATTCTCCCCCGAGGCCAGCCATAGAATGCAGAATTGCTTTTCCCAAGGCAGGTCATAGAAACCAGAACCTCCTTTCCCCAAAGTAAATCTAAAAGTATTATTCCAGCTTTCCCTCTGCCTTTCTGTGTAAGAGCTGGCCATAAAGAAATTATCTGACCTACTTGTTTGACTGTAGGTCATGAAACCACTCCCATTCCAGAGAGGGTCCTGCCCCACACCCAGAAGCAAGGATGCTGTTCAGAGAGGCCAAGAAGAGTCTAGACAGACAGGCTAGGTTTCTCCATTCAGACTATTAGGATTAGATCACAGCCTTTTTGTCCAATCGCATTTCTATACATCTGTCCACGCTTTGTTAAACCAACGTAAGCACAAAAATGGACAATTTCCCCTGTATCTTTGAGTCTTCATTCTGAAGGCTTCCATGTATGCATGTTAAGTCAATTTGCATGTCTTTTCTCCAATTAATCTTCTTTTTCTGAGTTGATTTTTCAGCAAACCTTCAGAGGGCCAAGGGGAACTGTCCTTAGCCCCTTTGCTATGGTAGGAAGTCTTAGCTGATATTGAGAGAGAGTGAGAGAAAGAGAGAGAGAGAGGCTGCGTATCTGTGCTCTTTGCTTAAATCACAATGTGTTTTGTCTTCCTTAAACTTATAAGGAAACATTGCTCAAACTCTGTAGCAATTCCCTTTCTTAACACTATGCACAATATAAAGCAAGCATAGTGTATGTTTAGAGGATAATCATACCAGGGCTTGGCCTTTTTTTTTTCCTTTTTAATAATTTATTTGATATTGAAATTTAAGAAAAAGCCTACAGAATAAATATGTCATATATAAAATATAACTTCATATTTGATTTTCATTTTAGAGCAAGCTTCACATTGCTGTATAGCCAGAAGTGAAAAAGAATTGCATTTAGAACGTGAATTTGCCGCTAAGTTCTTCTGTGTCTGTGGCCACTCCCTGGGCCACAGCCTCCTCAACTCTGCAATGACAGGACTGGACCAGACGGCCTGTAAACTTCCAGCCCCAAGAGAGACCAAGGTGGGCAGAGGGACCAACCACATCGGTTCTCACCACCTCTCTTGTGCAGCTCAGCTCACTCAGGCATAAGCGTGAGCAAGGGGGAGACCTCATTTTCAGAAGTCTAGCAATTGTTTTATTATATAAAAATCTAAAAATCATTGTTGACTTTTGCTGAATGAAGGCAGCCAGACTTAAAAGCTACATGCTGTATGATTCCATTTATACAATATTCTGGGAAAAGGAAAAATTTAGGGGTGGAGATTATATCAGTGGCTGCAAAAAGATTAGGGGTTGAGAGATGTTTAACTACAAATGGGGACCACAGAGAAATTTGAGGGGGATGAAGGAACTTTTCTCTACCTTGATTACAGTGGAGTTGCATGACTATGCATTTGTCAGAACAGAGTTGTACCTCAAGGATGTCAATACAGAAGCAGACCTCAATAAAGTAGGTTTGACTGTGTGTAAATATACAACAAAGTTTAAAAACTCACATATAAATGTTAATATGTTAAAATTATTAATAACCCACTTTTGATCCCCAGTGCTGTGCCATCAGTGATAACACAGCCACTTTTTCTTTATCACCAGCCAGATGGCTCCATTTGTAGTGCTCTCCTCTGGCTCCAACACTGACCTAGTTTTTAAGGCAGAATTTAGAATTCCTGCTGTTCAAGATAATGAGGTGGAAACAGCTCACCTTTCAGCGTGAGAGTCCAGCTCACCAATGAGTGTGCCTTTAGACTGTTGGCAATGAGACCATAACCCCAAAGGGTGCCATTTCCCACTCGGGCACAGAATGAATGCTGGGGCTCTTGCCACGAGTGGAGATTGCTGAGTAGCACCAAGGAGTCGTGAAACAACAGTTGATAAGTTCCTTTCAATGTAATTGAAATAGGGTCAAGTGTTGTTGTTGTTGTTGCTACATATTATAATGGGTATTAGGAATGAGATGAGGAAAATAAAGTAGTTCTTTTTCCTGTCTCGTAGACCTGACATTTAGAGTCCCCACAATTGACCACACTTGCAAAGCTCCAGTCTCCCCCTTGCGTTCAGGTCCTGGGACTGTGCACCTGAACTGCTACGGCACCTCCAGCCTTCCCAGCTGACCACCCCAGGCTACCCCCAAAGCACCCATTTGAGATCCTAACACTCAGCATCTTCCTGACCTTCTCCTGCTTAGAGTCCTCCTTGGATTTTAGTTTGCCTACCAGGGATACTACTCAAACTGCTAAGTCATTTCATAAAATCAAGCACCTTAAATCCAATAAAAGTTGTCTTTATTTCCTCTCATATGATAGATTTGCCAAGAATCAGAATTAACTTTAATTCTCAGGGTTTTCTGAATGCTTTTTAACATTCAGAATATACGTAAAATTAATGAGCATTGCAGCAATTCAGCGAAGCCAGTTTTTAGACTTCAGATTTAATTCCCATAATTTGTCTTCCTATCAGCCCTTCACAGAAGCATTTGCTCTAAAACAAAACAAAACCCACAATAGTGATTTAATATATCTTAAATGCATCTTTATGCAAGTAACTTCCCATAATATTCACCAGTTTCAAGACAAAGCATGAATCTTGTAAACCTAAATGGAATAACTGGGCACACTTTCTTTTCAAGACAAAATTTAGATTTTAATGCAGCAATTTTTTTTTACGGCCACATAATGTACTTTCTTCCTAAAAATATGAACAATCCAAGTGAACTGCAATATTAGACACTAACCAAGAAATTTAGCCCTTTTTTGTGATTGCCCTGATGGAAATTTCTTCCATACAAATGATAGTTTAGGGGACTTTTTTTCTTCTAGATATTTATTTTTCAAAGCAATTTTCCAGACAAAATGAAGTTGAGTGTGCTTTTCCCCTCTTTTTGACAGTTATATTAACTGAAAATGACAGTGTTTATTAGCCCTCTGGCCTCTCTCAGGGCCGTCCTTTCTGAATCAATTGTCATGATTTATGAGTAGAACACTATCCTGATTTTCCACTTTTCTCTGATTAGCCTTTCAGCAGCAGTGAAAACTTTGCTTATGTGGGAGATAATAACACTACCTCCCACAGCTCCCCAAACTAAGATCGTTCAGAATTAATATGACGACATACAACCTTAATGTTTTCTTCTGCCCACCCAAAGCAGGGGATTATAAAGACAAAAGTAAATTTTCGCTTCTCCCCTCAATTCCTTGTATTTATACATTTAGATTTTATATAGATTTAATACTTTGATCTATAATACATACTGGCGAAAATAATTTTCCTCTTAATGACAGTTTAAAATTGTGAATTAAGTCATTTTCTAATTGCATATGAGTAGGCTTATTAAAACACAGCTGGCCTTATAATGAGTTTGGCTTTTTGCCTTTTGGTTTGTCTTCAAATTATTTTCACCTAAATGCATGGGATTCCTTTCTAGCACACCATGGAAAGAAGAGATTAATGTTTTGCTTTGTGCTGGGCTAGAATTAGTCTTAAAAGTGTTTCAGTTGGTGAAGACTAAATGTGATGTGTCAGCTCAGGTCCTCTGAGAAACACACACTGAGGCAGAACTGGACGTGCAAAGCACTGTTGGAGGAGTGCCCTGAAGGAGGGACAGAGGGACAGCAGGCAGGGAGAGCAATGCGGGTCTGACCCCGAGAAAGCATCAGAAGGTGGCACTTCCTTGAGAGTGTCTCAGCCAGGCTGAAGGGAGTCCCTGGGCTTGGCGGGTCCTGTGTTCGGAGGAAGGGCTCGGCTCTGACACCCACCTTGCTCAGGCACTTGCTGGGCGCAGCGCAGGGGGAGTGTGGCTCCAGCTTGCACGCCACAGCAGGTCTGCAGGAATGACAGCACACCCTGTACCTTGCAGCAGGCTCTTTTGCAGGGAGATCAGAGTGGCATATTTCCATAGCATGTGCTCAGAAGGGTCACATGCTGTGGCCATCTATTTGGGTTAATCCAAGATGTTTCAGTAATATTCTTTCTTCATTAGTTGAACAAGGCTCTAAGGACCCAACTTAAAAGAAACCATGTTTATAACTGGCTTAGAACTTTTGTTCAAGAATTTAAGTCATGTTTCAGTAAAAACTAAATCTCAAGCTAAGCAAAATAGCTCCACAGGCTTGAAGCACATCGACTCCTTGAACATTAGCTGAAATCCGTCACCTTCATTGAACATACTCTTTGTGTCAGAGTGGGAGGGGGAGGGTAGTACATGTTCTTAATAATATTATACAATGTTTGTTTTATTGTATAATTCTATCACATTTAGAATACAGTCCTGGATAGACATTCAGGCAAATGACCGTCATGATTTGGGCTACTCAGCCACTCAGGACAGACCAAGAAGGAAAAAGTGGAGGAAATGTGTGGAGAGTGAGGCCGACTTGGGGTTGGAGAAAGGGCAGTGGAAGGAAGGAGGGTCCAGGTCAAACAATAACAAAAGGGTCAACAAGGAAACTAACTAAACAGAGACTCATTTGCTACAAGAGGGTGCAGAGTGGAAGTTTAGTCACAGTACAAGGATCTGATTGCAGGAATTGAGTCACCAAGTCAGAGAAGAAAAAGTAGCAAAACCATCCTAATGTGATTCAGAGACACAAGAAGCATGCTGTTACCTCTGTCTAGAGACAGGACCCATCTCAGAGTCTGTGCTGGGGGGGCCAATGGTGGCCTCATCTGTGAATGTCAGAGGTAAGGAGAGGGAAGAGGGCAGATGGAGCTATCCACTAGGGTAGGTTACAAAAAGGTATAAATGTATCCTAGAATATGTCAACCTTTATTTTTAACAAGGTGTTGATGCATAACTTGACAATTCAAATTCTATTCGTCATAAATACTTAGCTTGTTTCACTGATGTTGAACACTTACTCTGCTCCGGCGATCACAGCAATGAGTAATGTATATGCTACATGAGTCATATGCCTGGGTACAAGGCCAGTTACTCAGCATACAGGGCCTAGAGAGGGAGATTTATCAAGGTTCCTTGTCCCAGGCATCACAAGGTAAGACAGAAATGGCTTTGCCTAACATCAGAGGTGCCAAAAGAGGAGGGATGGCCAGAGTCCTTAGGGAAATTTACAGAGGTGAAGGGATATGAAAGAAGAAATTTTTGATAAGGTTTGGAGACTGGACATGGAAAGAAAACTAGTAAGTTTTCTCTTAAACCATGACTGTTCACTTGTGATTTTCAGCTTCTGTTTCACTCCACTGGGGCCTAAGATTCTGATAAAATGACAGTCAAGTTAGATTATTTTTAAAAACAAGTAGTTAAAATTAAGCAAAGTTTTAAACAAAAACACAGGAGTCAGGCCTACTTCCCCAAATGGCATAATTGAAGAGGTTCTACTTACCTTCTGAATACGGTATTCAGCATGGCAACAAACAAACAAACAACATCCGCAAAACCATCTCAGCGATGAAGGCATGGAGTAAGTCTGTTAAGAGACTAACAAGGACAAAATGATGATGCCCAACAGCTAATTTTCCAATAGGACATAAGAAAGATCCATGTATAAAATCAATGCTTTAATAAAGTTAAAATATAAATATAATGAATCTCAATTTAGTTAACCAGAATCAAATATCTGGCAAAACCCAATATAAACAAAACAACAAAGGAAGCAAGTTACTCAATAGAAGGAAGAAATCTACCGGATATTTATTATTATACTTGAAACAAACCACAAGGAAACTCTGGGTTTGAATATGATGGGGGCTGCCATATCTGTTGTTTTAATATTGCAGAGTACCACCTTTTACAGGGTCATATGTTTAGTTTTCTAAATAAAATTAACTCAAATTAATGTGGTTTTAGAAATTTGTAGAGATGGATTAAAAGAAATTCTGGCAATGCAAATCAAGGATATGAAAGGCTGTAAAAGATGAGAAAAAAACTTTGAAAGAAATAAAAATAATGTCATAATGGTTAAAACATAGCTACTCCCCTCAATCCTAACACATTCCATGTCCCATCTAGCATGGCACTGTAGAACATCAATTACTTTCGTTTAATATAGTTGTGCTTCCACTTGCTACTAGGAAAACCTCAAAATCAAAAACGTTTCAATGTGAATTAAACTGAGTAACAATGCATAGCTATTGGATATTTTATTTTTCAATTATAGGCATGATACAACTTCTGTTAAGAATGATTTGAACTCTGTGTGATGAAGAACTTAGTTTGAGTTGCTTTAGTTTACAACTGGGACTCTTCAGCGCACGGGGAAGCAGTGGACAGGTTGGGGCAGGTCAGAGTTGGCTCACAGGGTGTCTTCTTCACTGCGCAGAGGTGCCACTTCGATTTCAAGTGTCCTTTGAAGATGTCCACATTTACCAATTTTCCTATCATTTCCTGGATATGACTGTCGACGAGGTGAATGGAAGACAAGAAGGTTTGAAGACAGGGATTCTAGCTCACACATCTCCACTACCTAGTAGATATTTTGCTACTATCGGAAGAAATTTAAGCCTCTTCGATTAAGAGAATGCAATTGATCAGAAAAAAAAGAATTGCTTACAATTTTTTCACTGGCTCAGAATGTGAATGACAGTTAGTAATGGAAGTTGTACAGAGAAGAATTAAGTCATGTTTTTACTGCGATGTTGGCCGTGTGATTTGTGTTAACTATTTGACCCCACTCGTGATCTGTTCACACATGGGTGGGAGAAAACCACCTTCTATGTGCTGTGAAGTTTAAATGCCATACTCTGTGTGGGTCCCCAGCATGGTGGCAAGAGCACCATCTGCACCTCTGCAGATCACTTTCTTTCTCTGGGCTTGTCAACGCCCTAAGTGATAGGAAGGCGTGGAGGAGGCAGAGCTGTCTATGGAGAGAGGGCGCACATTCATAGATACAAGCAATGTGATCTGCACGTCGATCTACTGCCTGGACTTCCATTATTCTCATCTTTTTAGAACAGGAGTCCTCAAACTTTCATTAAACCACATGGGGATCTGTTAAAATGCAACTATTTGGGGCTCTCTCTTTCTCTCTCTCTCTCTCTCTCTCTCAGGGCTTTTGCACCAAAAAGCAGCTAGGGCTTGTACTACAATCTAGAACTCTGGCCTGGTCATACACATCTGTTCTGGATTTGAAATTCTACTCAAATCTCAGTCTTTCCTATATTTTTTTCATGCTTGCCTTGAACTTTAATACCAAATTTCAAAATGCAAAAGTTGAAGGACTTGTCCAAATTGTCTGAAAAGATGGTAAGAGAGCACTGTTTGTGTTTCTAGCCTCCAGGCTCCAATAAACTCTGTCACAAGTAGAGGGTATGGCAGAAGACGGCAGGTGTGACATCAGAGTCACCGTGGTAATTATGTGAAAAGCACAGAGCCTGGGAGAGATGCCAAGACTGGAAGAAAGCAAATGTCTCCGTTTTAGAGGGGTAAAGCAGAGGATAGAAATAGAAAGTACAGGTTGGCAACTTTAGCATACAATTTTACAATTATAATTAAAGACAATGTTTGTGAGCCGTTGAAGAGAATGTAGCATAAACATGAATTCATTAAGAAAGAGTTATATCAAATAATCTCATTTATTTTTTTTCTGTATAAAAAAGAAGAGGGGGCACTTCTGGCAGTGTGGCAGAGGAGATGAACTGAAAAACTCCTCTTAAAACAAAATGCCTAAAATTACTAGATTCATTTTTTAAATGACAAAAGTATCATTGTTAAACTTGGCTGAGCTGAGGAGAAAGGAAGACGATCGGAATCAGAAAGCAGGATTGCGCACAAGCAGGTGGGGTAAGAGCCATGTTCCCCGGAGGACATCTGCCTTGTTTGGTGGTCCAGATCTGGACTTTAAGAGGCAAACGTGTGTGGGTACGGAGACAGAGCATGGGGCCCAAGCCTGGAGGAAGTTCCGATCAGATACTGCCACGTGTCTGGCTCAGGCCTGTGGGGTGAGGTGCAGAAGTCTCTCTGAAGTCTTAGTCACAAGTCAGCACATGCACAACTTGAAGCCAGAATTCCAACTACCTGTGTGGCCTGAAATTTCCCCAACTAGAAAATCTAGTTTAAGGTGGTCTCAGTTTGAGAGTGCCCCTAGGTGCCGGCAGAATTTGTAATCTCTCACTGGGAACAACTCCAAGTCACGGGAATTCTCAAAGACAAAGATTCAAGAACACTTAGAAAATGCAACATTGAAAAAGATACCATTTATTGTAAGCATCGAAATATTTGAGGTCTCCAAATAAATCCAGCAAAAGATGTTCAAATCTTTTATGGGAAAAAAGTATACAACTTTCTTGAAAGACATTTGAAGGTGTTTAATGTTCATTGACAGGAAGACTCAATATTGTAAAGATGTTAATTCTTCCCAAACTGGTGAGTCAATGAACTTTGCAAGCATAATCCCAACAGGTTTTACATAGAACTGGATATACTTATTCTTTTAATATGGAAAAGCAGAGACCCCTAAATAGCCAAAATACCAAGAATAAGTGGTCATGGGGGTAGAGAGAGGACGTGGCCTTCTGGGACTCAGTAACTGGTGATTAAGCCAGTGTGATACTGGGGCAAGGACAGGTCAACAGGAGAGAACACAGAGGCCAAGGTAGACCTGCGCATTCGCTGAGCTTGGATATATGGGGAGCTGCTGTCATAGCTCAGTAAGGAGAGGATAGTGTTTGATGAGTGGTACTAGGGCATGTGCTTGTTATTAAGAGAAAAATCTAGGACAAACTCTTTCTGATTTAGATCTTAGAAAGAGCTTATTTTTTAAAGAAGACAATGCACATCATGAGGAAAATTTTAGTAAACTCAAATATACCTGAATTAAGATCTTCTATTTATCAAAAGACACTACAACAAGAATAAAGAGACAAGTTGGAAAAAGGCATTTCAACACTTATTGTCAAAAGGTCAGTATGCAGAATATACGCAGAACTCCTAAAAATCAATGAGAAAACCACCAACCCAACTGAAGAATGAGAAACACACATGAACAGGGATTTCACAGAAGAGGAACCACCAAAAGACTATCAATGCTTAGTCTTTTTAGTAACCAAAGTAAAACCACAAGAAGATACCATTTTACATCAGCCACGGTGGCATAAATTTAAAATACCAAAGTTTGGCTAGATTGTTGGGTAACAGAAACCTTTAAGCTCTGCTATTAGGGTGTAAATTGATACAATCATTGTTTTCAAAACAATTGATCTTTTCATATTATTTAATAAATTTTAACATGAAAATGCACAATAATCAGCAACTCTACTCCCAGTTATATTTCCTAGAGAAACTCCTAGAGAGCACAAATGTGAGACTGTTCATGGCCTTAGTTATAACAGCAAAGAACTGATACAAGCAAAAAGTTAAATTTATACAAAAAATTGTATATGAAAATGAATGAAATATCACCACAAGCATCTATGTGAATGAATCTAAGAATATTTTGTAGTGAGGGAAAAAGCAAATCCCATAAGAACACATAGGTATTATGATCCCATTTATATAAATTTTGAAAAAGAAAAATTTGACAATATTGTTTCAGGATACATACATACATGTGTGATAAAAATGTAAATGAAGGAAAATTAATGATAAACACTAAATCCAGGTAGCAGTTACCTGTGGGGGAAGTTGGGAAATGAAATCATGGAACAGTAGTACCCAGAAGCATCAAGATACCCGGCACTGTTCTACTTCTTCAGCTTAGGGGTGGGATGTATAAGTGCCTGTTTATTGTTATTCTTCAAACAGTACCTATATGTTAGGTGCACTTTTTGTTCATGACATTTCACAATAAATTTTAAGTGCTACATGGATATTTGGTATATAGATGGCCAAAGACATAATGCATATTGATTTTATTATAGACAAACCTTGACTCTTGAGTATATTTAATGACAATGGAACTACTGACCTCAGATGTTTTTTGGATGGTTTTGAGACAGGAGTCAGACACCCTGCAGGCAGTTAGGGCAGGGGTCAGAGAAGGCCAACAGGATAAGAAAGCCACAAAAATATGAGTATGCTTAGCTAAAATAAATGTAGCCAACAGGGACTCTTTAGTTATTCTACTTTGACCATAGCACCCTTATCTGAAGCAGAAGCTCCTTTAATTGAAGCATGTGTACAATTGAAGTGTCCTTAACATGACTAGCCTCATTAGCATGATAAAAACACCCACCAGCACCCTGGCAGTTTACAAATACCATGACAACCTCCAGAAATTACCCAATATAGACTGAAAGGGGAAGACCCTCAGTTCTGGGAACTCTCCACCTCTTTCCCAGAAAAACCATGAATATTCCACCCCCAGCTTGGCATATTATTGACGATTAGTATGAAAAGGGAAAACCCATGCAGGCTGCTGCCTGCTTTCTAGCAGTCCACTCTCTACCACCTCTGAGAGTGTGCTATGCTTCTGTACTCTGTCTCTAGTAACTGTTTTTACTTTGCGCATGACCCTGCATTTGAATTGCTTCTTGCACAGAGGTCAAGAGCTCTCTCTGCTGAGCGGGGGCGGTGGTCCGCACCGGTGTCAGTTTCAAGTATGCCATGGGACTTTGCCCTGGGCTTGAACTCTTTGTTCATATCTTGCGTTGGTGTTTACTTGGGGGTTCTGAGCACAGTGTTATTAAAGTGTTGACCTAGTACAAGATTATCATATGAACTGTTGCTGAGTTGACCGTTTCCTGGGCTATGGCTGGTGAACTTTCCCCTATTCATGTGTCTTAGAATCTAAGACCAGGATGATGGAATGGAAAGTAGAACAAGCTGTAGGAAATGAAGGCCTGACATCATAGGGGGTGGACAGTCATTACAGCCCATAGGACAATAACCTGCAAATATTTGAAGTCAATTACATGAAAGAGCAAGATTTCTTCTGCATTCTTCCTGAAAAGGTCTTTGCACATTTCAGGGAGGCTGAATTTAGCTCATTATGAGAAAGAACTTTGCAAAAATTCTAATTATTCAACCAAAACTGAAAAACGAGGCAATAAGCTCTCCAGTAGGTGTTTCATTCCTGCTGACAGCCCTACTGCCTTTAGTGGCAGAGTCTTACATCCCATAAGTGAGCAGTGCACACGGCGTACCATAGATGCTCCAAATTAAACAGAGCTGGTGGTAGTGAGTTAAGTTGATGCTGAACTGCTTTGCTCCAGAAAACAATACCAGTTCTTCCCCTAGATGAAAATACTTATCCTTGGCTTCTATCAGTTTGATTCTCAGTTGCAGTCTCTCTGTTATATATGTCCTGATCACGATCTGGAAGTAATACTGAGGATTGATTGAGAAGCATGTCTACGCCACAACAGAGCTGGAGAAAGTGAGTGAGGACCGAAAGAAAGACAGATGCTGAGGAGGCCAGACAAAAAGCAAATGTAGTTGTTGAGGAAAGAAGGATGGTTATTTCCAAAAGTCATGCAAAACGATGCCACTTCAAATATTAACATGACATATAGCTCATATAAACTACTCTACCAGCTCAGGGCACAAATATGCCATCACCTCTGACAATCTCAGGTTATTATTCAAATTTTCCAAATTAGTAGTAGAAAATGTAGAATCATTTTGGGGGCCTTTTCTACCCTAACACCACACCCAAATTGCCCAAGGAAGGAGAGGGAAGTCCTGGAGTTTCCACTGTGCTGGTTGGGGGTGAGGAGGGACAGATGCAGCTCTGCCTCTGCATACAGGCTTCTGATTCTTTCCTGCCTCTTGCTGCCACCGCCACAGGGTGTCACTGTAGCAAACTGTTCCTGCACAGTCTTGCAAAAGTGTGTCTTGATGTTCTACATTGTCTGCAATGGCGACTCACACTTGGATCTTTGTCTACATCCAGATGCTCAGCATTGTTTCCCCAAATGATGACTCTATGCCAGGGTAGCTGGATCCTCAGGCGTGTGAGACTCGGCAGCGTGCTATTCCAAAGCCACCCTCACCCTCAAAGCCTTAGCACCGTGATCCTGAACCAAGGCTTCAGTTCAGATGCTCCCTGCCATTTCTGAGCACATTCCCTTCTAGCCCACTTGGTGTCTGTCACCCCAAGTTCTGCCTGATACAACCAATATGGCTTTATGACTTTTAATCTTAGGGAACATCAGTTAGAGGTCCCTTCCATTTCAGAAAGCACTTCCCTTCTTTGCCTCAGATGGAATATTTCTTATCTGGGGCTTCTTTATGTGAAGTCCCAAAGGGCTCATTTCATCCTTTTTCAGGACCAAGAGGCTTATTCATCCTACAGGAATATATCCCAGGGGTCACATTAAATCACTTTTTAGACAGCAAAGACATCAACCTCAACATGTCTTTCAGAACCTACCTATTCTAAAAAAGTAACCACAGGCCTGTTGTTCCATTAAATCTCCACCTTGATTTTTAAATAAAGCTCAATGTGGATATACTCCAAATGAACAAGGGCCATTGTAAGCTACCCTCATTGTGCCTTAAAGCCAATGGATGCTCCAAAAACAAACTCCCTAAGTTCAACTCCGAAAGCGTTGAAGAGTAAAGCTGTCTTGAGCTGGGTTCTCTCTTCCAGCACTCCCCATGACTCTTGAAAATTCTTTTTTTTTTCAGTTCAAATTATCTCATTTTATTTTTCTCAACCTTTAATTTTGAAAATACCAATCTTACAGAAAAGTTATAAGAAAAGCATGATGAAAACTCATATATCCTTCATCTAGATTCACTAATCTCTTTCTGCATGCATATACAAGTATATATGTATTTATGCATATGTAGTGGCCAAACCATTTAAGAACTGGTTCCAGACATCACAATATTTCCCCTCTTAATATTTCAGCAAGTATCTCCTAAGAATAAGAATAGCCTCCTATGTAACATGGTATAATCATCTCCCTCAAGAAATTAACATTAATACAATTCTGTTATAGTTCATATTCAAATTCTTCCTCCCCCCCACCTTTTCTCTCTATAGTCGAGGAGCTTGTCTTGCATTTAGCTGTCACGTTTCTCCAGTCTCCTCTACCTGTTACGTAGTTCATGCTATTGATGAACAATCCCCCAAACTGTAGTTCAGGCTGTTATTGAGGAGCTCAGGACTGTTGCTTTGTGGAATGTCCCTTTGTTTGCATTTATATGATTCCTCCCTCATAATTAGATTTAGATTAGACATTGTTGGCAGTTATATCACATAGGTATTAAAAAACCTCTTTAAGCATCTCTGTTTCTCTAAAATACCTTTCTTTATGGCAGCTCCACATCTCCGTGGCTCTCTGCAGGGCTTCACTGTGACTTCAGTGGATCCCAGGGACTTTTCTCTCTGGGGGTCTCTTTCTCCATGAAAAAACGTTAAAAATTAGATTTTATAGTTGTGTTGGGATACAGACTAATACAATCCATCTGTATTCATTATATATTAATTATTGTTATACTAACTCGTTTATTGTGATTTTAAAAGAAATTAAATTTAAAGCATCCCATGGGCCCCTAAATATACCATGGACCTGAGGCACTGATACTATGGACCAGGGGGCCTTGGCTCTTCCTTCCTTGCCCCAAACGATCCCTCTCCATCTCTCTCTGTCTCTGTGTCTCTTTCTGTTTCTGTCTCTTTCTCTCTCCAAATCTCCCAGCCCCACCAGCCGTCTCTCTCATTCTCCCTCCCTCTCCTGACAGTGCTCCATGGTCTCCTGGGCAGCCCAGCTCGGCCTCCTCAGCTCTCCCTTTTCTCCTCCACCCTGTGCCCTGTCTGCACAGCAAGCCAGAGCCCAGCTGCACCACAGTCCCCCCCACCCCCGCAGGCAGGAATCGGGGAAGGAGCCAGTCGTTTTCTCTGCCATGACATTAGTATTAGAAATCTGACCCCATGGTCTCTGGCAGTTTTCTTGCCGTCCTCCTCCTCTGTCAGTTTTACTTTCATCACTGTTGGGGACTTCATAAGAGGAAATCAGCTAACTCATCGAAGAAAAGCCTGCAGTTTGATGCAGAGAACTGCTTCTGTCAAGACTGAATCCGTAAACAATGCTACTGAGTATGAGTTTGCCGACTGACCCTGAGAGAGCTCCTTCTTTGAAATGTGTGGATGTCTAATATTATTCTTTACTGATATCCAGGGACAGCCTGAAGCCTGCTTCTTCTTAACCTAATCTGCGCTGCCATTTGTTTAGCACTTATTGTGTCCCATGTCCCCAGCAAAACACTGTATATCAGCTGGTGTAATCCCTACAAGGTCTCCTCTTAGAGGAATTCCATTATCCCCATTATACGGATGGAGCAGAGGAGGCTTTCAAATGTTTAAGTGACTTGTCCAAGCTCCATCATCCTAAGAGGCGGACAGGATTCAGACCAGCTCTGTCTCATTCCCACATTCCTAAGGTCCTAAGGTAGCCCAAATTCCCACCTTGGATCTGCAGGGGGATTGAGGGTCTGGAGACGGGATAGAAGATAAGGCAAGGGGGTAGAAAAATGGGAGCCTCTGCTCGTGTTCTCTCTCTCTCTCTCTCTCTCTCTCTCTCTTTCTCGCAAGTGCGGAGGGGAAGCACAATTGGGCCTGCATTTTAATCAATTTCTTCATTTATAGGGTCCTTAGAAATTCTTGGGGGAAAATTTCCATAGGGGAAAAAAAAAAGCTTTTTGCTTAGCCTAATTTTATTACCTAAACACAATCATTCCCTTCTCAGTCTCAGGCTCTCTACCTGCAAAACAGTACGTCTGATTCAGAATAGGCCTTCACAGAGCAGGCATTGAGTGCTTACTAAACACCTCTTACTGTCAGCATGAAATATCATACTTTAGCAAGTGTCAACCTTCTGAAGTTCTAAGGTTAAAGTAGTAAAGTGAAAACAGTTTAGATGGAAAAAAAGGAAAATCTGAAATACACACAAACCTATGTCCTGTCATTATAAAAAAAAAATGAAATTCATTTGAAATTGTTCTGATGTGCAGTTCAGCACTTCATTATTTGACAAACTAGTGTTTTCTGCAGAAGAGACAGACATATTTCTGGACATGAGATATATTCGTCAGATTCTCAGCTACCTGTGGGATAAAAACTAAGGATGCAGTGCTTCGTTTTCCAATAAAAAGAAGGAAAGTAAGAAGCTTTGTTTTCCTATCAGGCGTGTGCCCAGGTTTCCTTATGAGCTGGTCCCGGTGAGTAATCAAAGCCTGTTCATTACCGGCTGCGGCTGCGGCAGGCACAGCTCCAGCGGTAACGGAACGGCCGCGGGGGCTGGCAGGGCGAGGTGTCTGAGGGACAGGCTGTGACTAAGTCTCCACTAATCAGTGTATCATCAGTGGCGCTCGGGTGGGACCGCGTGCCTCCGTGAGGGCCCTGCGTGGTCACGCTCGTGTCCCCTCCTACGCCCAGGCTCTGCCCCAGGGTTTGATTGTCCCAGTCCCGGAAGACGGGGGTCGTGATTTAGGATGTTTAAACTAAATTTTCTCATAACCCAAAGTATGAAATAAATGTACACGAATCCATACTGTTATAAATAAATGATTGAATAGACAAGTGGGAGAGAAGAGACACTCTCGTTATAGAAAAATTCCAAATACTACTACCTTCCCCAGGAGATGGAGTTTAATTCCTCCCACCCTCGCCCTCCTGGGGGACGGGCTAGACCTAGTGATGAATTTTCAAACAATAGAGTAGGGAAAGGCAAATGCTAACTTTGCAGGGCAGAGGTGTGGCAGGCATGGCCTTAACTAAGTGATGGAGGTTAACTTAGCACCACCGATGTCAGAGGGGGTTCACGTACCCCCGACACGATGTGATGACAGGGGACTTTGCCTCTGTGGCGCTCTTTCCAAAAACCCATAACCCCAGTCTTATCATGAAGAAAACATCAGAAAAACCCAGATTGTCTGCATCCTTGGCCAGTACCCGTTAAAACTGCTTAGGTCATGAAAGACAAGGAAAGAGCCAGAGATTGTCCCAGAGCAGAAGAGATTAAGGAGACAGGGTGACTAACTGCAACGTGGTGCCCCGAATTGGATCCTGCAACAGGAGGACAACGTTCATGGAAAACCTGGTAAAGCCCAAATAAAGGAATTTAGGGATTTACTTAGTAGTAATATATTAATATCAGTTTCTTGGTTTTGACAAATGTACCATGGTAGTGTTAGATGTTGGCAAAAGGTATACAGGAACTCTGTAGTATCTTTTCAACCTTTCTGCAAATTGTAAGGGAAAGGAATAAAAAAATTCTTTACTTTTCTGAGTTCTGAGCTGGGACTCCCATAGCAAAAGACAGATTAACAAGAGAAAAACAAATACAAGTTTATTAACATGTATATACCTCTCTGGGAGGCACCCAGAGAAAATGAGTTAATCTCAAAGAGGTGGCTTAGAACTCTGGCTTATATATAGCATCTTCGACAAAGAAAGATATATTTTTGGAGAAGTGACAAGACAAAGGACCTTGAGTCTGTAGGGTGGCGAATTGTGGGAAGGCAAATATATGGGAAACTAAAGCTAAATAAAGGTGAATTAGTAAAGTTTGTCATGTGGATGCCTCTGGTGCCACCTCCAGGCGGATAAGGGTCTAAAGTTGTCTTCTGTGCTCACCCTTTGTTCTTCCTGGTAGAGAGGGGAGGAGGACATCTTTGCTAATTTATGTCTTGTTTTTAAGCAAATAGGGAGGAGGCAGAGAGCTTTTCTTATATCTGCTTCTTCTCCATTGGCTTCAGCTCAAATTAACCCTTATGCCAAAGTGGCATATTTTGGCATTAGCATATTCTGCTATCCTTCAACATCCAAATTTTTTCCCAAATAAAAGTTATTTTTTAAAAATAAATAGAAAAAACTAAGTTTACTCTCTAAGTAAAAGAGTAGGGTTTTAGAGATGTATATTTTTTGGTATATGCTATAATTTAATTCAAAGTTTGATTTTCCCTCCCCACATTTGACTCATTTTTGCAATACAGTATTTTGGTGTCTAGAGTTTTCACTCTTCGGACACCTTGGGAAATCAAAGTGCTTGTTCAAGCAAGTAGCTGTTGATAATCTTCAAACAGCTAAGGTACACACAGGCATGAGACTGAAGGGCAAGCTCAAAGAGCTGATTCAACTTTTGATTTTAAAGCATTTTATCGTGTTCTAGCTATGAGTAGCTCTCTGCCTAGGGCAGCAATACGGCTGATTAAAGGCTAGCGGCGGTCAGAAAGGCAGAAGCAGAGACATATTAGGAAAATGCTAATCTGTTCAGGCCATGGGTCGCCCACCTGGCTCCCAGAGGCCCTGATGGGGCAAAAGTTGGCTGGGGTGGCAGGCAGGAGAGGAGGGAGGGAAGGCAAACTGGTACACCTGCACCAGGGTCCCAGCCCCACCCATCTACACGCCTCCCCACTTAGCTGGCACTAGCATTGTGGCTTTCCCATTTCCTGGAGAACTGTGTGTCTGCTGTTTGTAGACCCGCCCAACCTCAGCCCTGAGAGCGGCACCATGTCCTAGACATGGAGAGAGCCTCCGGGGCGGGGGCTAGGGGCACGGGAGGGGGGCCTTAGCTTCTGCTACCACCGAAGCTGCTGGGCAGAGCTTGATTCTGCAACTGGAACTAGAGAATCTTTTTCTCCAGAAACAATTGTAAATGTTTGTAAAGGTAGCTACTTCAGCACCTAAATAATGGCATATTATACTGTCTCATACATTCACAGATTAATTTGTGAAGGCTCAGGAAAATAAGCAGCATCTGATAGCACTATTTCTCTAGGAAAATGCATTTCAAACTCTGAGACATCAGTTTATAATAGATGATTTGGAACATTTAGAAGTTGGGAGCTGCTTGACCAAATGAAATTATGGGTCCCGATATCTGAAGGTGAAAGTTACAAACCTTGGCCTATATCGTGAAAAAAAAAATCACTTTGGTTTTCTATAGGGACAATTTAAGAGGAAGAGAGATAAAAATGAAAACAAACCGGGGTACGCCACATAAGACAGCTCTTCCTAACTGTAAGTGCTGCAGCAACTGTCAGTCAGGGCTTGAGTTTCTTGACATCCAAGGCAGGGGCATTGCTAGGTGAGAGTGTGTCTTTAATAAGCATATGGGTATTGCAGGAGGTTGAAAAACAAGACTGAGACATGAAATAATTTGGCACTTTTCTATTATGAAGCCCTCTTTCAAAATGGAACTGTCTATCTTCATTTTCCTTCCCGCATGGCGACGCTGTGTTATACATTTTTCATGAGCATTGAATGGGTATGCAGATAAGTATCTTCCTACAGTGCAAGCCGAAGAATGGGATTTAAATTATGAGTTTTCTCTGTAGGGAACTACTCTAAAACAGAGAGTGACATTCATAATCCAATGGCATTGGTATATATTTGGGAAGATGAACATTCTTTATTTCACTTTGCCACGAAAAAGCAAAGAAACTCAAAACTTAAGAAACTTTCTTCATTCACCAGATAATACCTTTTAAAATCCTACTGAGTTTCATACCTCTGAACTATTCTTTTCTGTGATCAATGGGTTGGCATCCTCTGATAAGCTATAGAATAAAAATACATTTTTTTATTATAGTGATGGAAAATTAAAGTGCAACTTTCATTTCCTGCAAAGAAAACGGGTCACAGTTTTATAGGCTGAGTGAAGGATGTGCATCAGGAAGCCTCCATTCCAGACACTTCTGTTTCAGAGCTGCTGACTCTGGAGTTGGACAATGATTAAGAAATGGAGAGTTGTGATCAGTTCATCTTCTAATCTGCCATTTCCCCTAAGGCTCAATTACTGCTTTCCGTATTGGAAAATCGTGTTTGTTTTGCTGCACGCAGACCATTGGAAGTTCTTTAGGGCAGTTAGCATCCCCAGGGCACACAGAGCTGGAATAATGTGCGTGCGAGGTGGGTGAAGAAGCCAAATTCTGAAACATCTTAAATAAATCTCAGGTGGGCATTGTAATGTGAGTGTCTTGTAGCATCCTCTCCAACAGAAGGGTTAAGAAATCCAGTGGGTAAAGTCCCTTTTACATATTCCTGCCCCAGAACATGTTGCCCACCAGGTGAACTGTTACTCATTCAGCTCCTGATGCACGGTCCCCTCAGCAACTGAGACCTAGGGGACAGAAGTAAAGAGAGAGGCCTGTTTGGACAGAAGAGTCCAATCAGAACTCTCTGACATCATGCCTGCCAGCATTGTGCAAGTAGGAAATGAGAGGCCTCCAATTCAGCTCACTAGTGAGCTTTTGCAAAATTGTATATAATCAGAGTCTCTCCACAATGCAACCGACTTACATTTCCCTCTCCTACTTCCTGCCTTATCACTAACAATCTACATCATATGATCAGAAATAGAGACTATTCATAGGAAAATAAAAGGAGAGGACATTTTTGGCATTTATCTTGGTGTTTAACCTGGTGATTGTACCTTCCACTAGGGACACTGAATATGTGACAATATGCATATGCATATAATTATTATTTTTTTTCTCAGCATTAAGGATTCTTTGAATCCCCTGGGTGTCAAAGTTTGTATAAATAAAAGTGTTTTTGCATTGAAGGTCCATCTCACACATCAGATTTTCCAAAAGGTTCATTTACAGAAGTTTAAGAATCATTGTTATGGGCCCAACACGCTTCTGCTGTGCTACTCTGCTATCTATGCTCTCACAAAAATCAACTCACGGTGGATAACAGATTTAAACCTAAGCCGTGAAACTATAAGAATTCTAGAAGAAAATGTTGGAAAAACTCTTCTACACATTGGCCTAGGCAAAGAATTTATGAAGAAGACCCCAAAGGCAATCACAGCAACAACAAAAATAAATAAATGGGACCCGATCAAATTAAAAAGCTTCTGCACAGCCAAGGAAACTATTACGAGAGCAAACAGACAACTACAGAATCGGAGAAAATATTTGCATGTTACACATCTGATAAAGGGCTGATAACTAGAATCTATATAGAACTCAGAAAGAAAAATCAAACAGCCCTATCAAAAAGTGGGCAAAGTACATGAACAGAAACTTTTCAAAAGAAGATAGACTAATGGCCAACAAACATGAAAAAATGCTCAACATCTCTAATCATCAGGGAAATGCAAATCAAAATTACAATGAGATATCACTTATCTCCAGTGAGAATGATCCCAAAACAATAAATGTTGGCATGGATGCGGAGAGATAGGAACACTCATACACTGCTAGTGGGACTGCAAACTAGTGCAACCCCTGTGGAAAGCAATATGGATATACCTCAAAGAGATACAAGTAGAACTACCATTTGATCCAGCAATCCCATTACTAGGCATCTACCCAAAAGAACAAAAGACATTCTTTAAAAAAAGACATCTGCACTCGAATGTTTATAGCAGCACAATTCACAATTGCAAAGATGTGAAAACAACCCAAGTGCCTATCAATACATGAGTGGATTAATAAAATGTGCTGTATGTATACCATGGTGTTCTACTCAGCCACAAAAAACGATGGTGATCTAGCACCTCCTGTATTATGCTGGATAGAGCTGGAACCCATTCTACTAAGTGAAGTATCCCAAGAATGGAAAAACAGGCACCACATGTACTCACCATCAAATTGGTATTAACTGATCAACATTTAAGTGCATATGTAGTAATTATATTCATCGGGTGTGAGGCAGATGGAATGGGAGAGGAGGGGATGGGTATATATACACATAATGGGTGCGGTGTGCAACACCTGGTGGATGGACACGCTTGAAGCTCTGACTCAGGTGGGGCAAGGGCAATATTGATAACTTAAACATTTATACCCCTATAATATGCTGAAATTTAAAAAATAAAAATAAATAAATAAAATAAAATAAGATAGCAGTAAAAAAGAATCATTGTTAAATCCCACACCTATAATTGTAATTTGTGTTTTGTCTATGTGATGTATGTGACACACACACGTACATATACATACATACTTATGGATGATAGATTAGTATGTATATGTCTTAAAGTCAATTGTTAAAACTGTACACGTTCCATTCTTCAATATTGGCTTAATTCTCACATATTCTCTTTTTTCCCTCTGAAATTTTAGATTTGGAGATCCACTTTAAGTATATTTAGGAAGCAGTTTCCACACCCATCACTTTAAGAAACACCTGGAGGTTAAACCAGTTGAGAACCATGGCAGGTGTTTGAAGCTGGCTCATTGCCTGTGCAATAAATACCAGTCACGGTGCCTGTGTTAGGTAGTTACAGAGCCCTGAAGGTCAATACCCAAGGCCAAGCCAAGGGATAGTCAGAGTCCAAATGTGGGGGGAGGGCAGTGGCAGCAATCGGAGCCTGGCTGCCCTTCTCCAACCAGCTGCAGGTGACACCAATTTCATCTGTCCTGATTTAAAGGTGCTGCTTATCTTGAAATACATTCAGATGAGCCCAACAGGGCCCTGGTCTGGTGTCTGGATGGAGTAGGTTCTTTGTGGGCTGTAGGGCAACCATCCTTATACTGCCTCCAAACCACACACTCATCAGTAAAACTCACTCATGGGATATTTTCAGGAAAACAAAGTATACTAAATAAAAAGTATCATTATTTGACAGATGTTAAACTGACTTTACACATAAATATTTTGCCTGACCTGGGCTCTATTTTTTGGTCTAAAATTCCTTGTCTTAGTGTATTTATGAGAATGAGCATTTTCTACAAAGAAAATGAGAAGAAACTTACTATATAAATATAAAATGGAACAGCAGTAAAGTGAACATATGAATAAATAAATTCAAATGTAAGCTACATATAAAAATATAGAACTAATCTATGATGACTTCATAGAACTTTCAAAACCAAACCTAAAAGACTTCAGATATTCATGATTGGAGCCAACTGTAAATAGCATATATACATATAATTAATGACATTCAAAAGAATATATTTCAAATTTATAGATTCCAACATAGCAATCATCGTTTCTAAAATATCATTTAATCTTACTTTTTAACTTGCTGGAAACTTCCTCATTATGAATTATTTCAAAGTTACTTTCAAAATCATCTATATTAAATCCACCCTAGAAGGAGGCCTTAATGAGAAAATAATAATTTAAATGGTTTTGTGTATATCAGATATAACTTTGATGTAAAAGGCTTATAATCAAAATACCTTTGAGGAAAAAATGTTCTTGGCATGATACTAAACACGTAAGAGCTGCTCTAATTGTGTTTAATATTTTGGGCATAGTGTCAAATTCCTGTGGTATTGAAAATTACAGTGGGAAAGCTTTTTTCCAAATCGGTTTCTAAAACAAATAAAGCCTGTACACAACAGACATGCACATATTGCTGTAATTTGATGTGTAGCAAAAGGCTTCTCCATCCAGAGAGGAAGATAATGAACCAGCCAGAGCTCAGCCCCCAGATAGGAACCAAAGGACGCCGCTAGCAGGACACACCATACCCAAAGTGGGCTGCAAAATCAGGTGTGACGAAGGAAACCATTGGCCCTGGGAGATCAAACACTTGTGTGGCACCAACAGCAGGAAGTCCTCGCTCAAGAATCACTTATTAATTCATTGGTTGAATTGTTCAATCATTTGCTGAGCAGATGTCATTTGGAAGCTTGCTATTTGCCAGACACCATGCTAGGTGCTGAGGGATATCACCCCCTGCCTTAGGAAGATTTCAGTCTGGTGAGAGGGAAAACAAGTCACTGTAATATAGGGCAATGAGCACTATGATCGGAAAATTGGTTCATATCGGAGCATGGATGCCCAGACAGAAGTCTTGTCATAAGCCTCAGTGAGCACAGATGGGACAAGTCACTGTGTGGGCACCTAGTGGTACTTAGATTCACATTCGGGTGGCTGTCAGACCATTCAAGGGGCAATATAAGTAGCCTAGTTATTATCTGTTTTAAAGCACTGATAACTACCAGATCATGGTTTAAAGTTCCAGTAAGAATCATGAGAAATGCCAGCCACAATAATTACTACTATTTATTAAGAACTAGTTACGTACCAGGAATTAGGACAAATGCTTTAAGAGCCTCATTTTACCTCAGCCAGACACTGTCTTAGGAATTTACCATGTATTATTTTTACTACTTATAATCATCCTGTAAGGTCATTATTATTATCCCCATTTTCTATGTGGGAAAACAAAGGATAAGTGAGGTTTAATAACATGCTCCAGTTTGTACATGGCAGATTCGGGATTCACCCCTAGGTCTACTTAGAGGTAAATCTCCCTCCTTCCATTGCATTGTACATCATTGCACATCTATCTCAAGAATGACTGAGTCAGAACCTGGGCCAACTGCAGGCAAACTTTGAAGAATTCAGGAGAAATGAAGTGAAAGTGGACACGCAACATATGTTAAGCATCTCTGATTCAGGTAATAGTAATATTAATGACAAAAACAATCACAATGGCAACTCTAATTCACTGGACTTGAACCATGTACCAATCATAAAGCGATAGCAGACATTTAGTATTTTCACCTGACCAGCGCCTAGTCTTCCTTTTTCTAGTAACAGAACCTCATCTATTTCAGGGGCAATGCATCTGCCCACCTTGGACTCCCAGCCAAAACTTCAGACGTGAGTGCATTACCATAGCCATACGAGGTCATGACAGTTTTTTTGGAGTTGCCACGTGACCCAGCTCAGGCCAATTCAGGGTCATCTTAAGGACTTTTCCTATTGTTATCCACAAAAATACCCACGTTGGTCAGAAAAAACACCCAACCTGGAATTATACCTCACTGACCCTGAGAAGGGTATGCTTGAGAAAGACCTACAGAAGAAAGCAGATCTCAGAGTTCAAAAGACAAAGTTTTGGTGACATCTGCATCATGCATGAAGCCAGCCCTACCCCAAATTTTTCAATTAAATGAGCCAATATATTCCCAGCTCAGATTGGGTTTCTGTCCCTTGCAATTAAGAGGCCCCTCTAATACTCCATTCTAACAACATCCGGGCACTAACTCACTTACCTACATCTAATCACTACAGCCGTGCCCTAGCATGGGGTAGAGTTGGGAAATACCCAGGCGTGGGTTGAGTTGAAGATCTGAGCAAGTGCATACTACCTACCGTCATCTCTCTTTTCTCCTCCTTACGCTCATGTCAGAATATCAGGCAATAGCTACAGTTGAATTGATATTACAACTGGTATATCTAGTGTTTACCACTATGAATTAAAAAAAAGATACTTGTTTTAAAAATACCAATGCCACTGCCTGCCAAATTATCTGTAAGTGTGGCATTTCCTGGAGCCCCAGTGCCATGATGTTCTCGGGGACATGTCTCTGAAGTACCTCCCACTGCTGGCTTAGCCCCTGGCGCAGCTGTCTTCATTGCCACCGTCATTGCTACCACCGGAGACATCACTGGGGAGTGCGTGCAGGTGACCATGCCTTCATGCTGCTGCAGACCCTCTGCCAGCTCTTTCTGGATTCTACTCAGGGGAAAAAAGAGATGAATGGGTACAGAGTATGGGTCCTAAACAAGCTTTCTTAGCTTTTTTACTCTTTTTTACCAATCCAGCTTTCACTCTTGACATTCCAGATAGTTGAACTGAAGTTCTGATGGGATCATGGAGAAGGGCTCTAGGAGCCAGTGTTCCTGGCCAATCCTGGGCCCCTCCATACTGTCATTCTCACTGAGACCAGAACCTCTGGTCTCTACAGCGGGGTTCAGGCTGTCTGCAGAGCCATGGCCCTGGCTGAGCCATGAGCCCTGTCTGTCTGCCGTGCCTGGGCTGGGGTCAGGAACACAGGCACACATCTCTGCTAATGTGTGTACCTTCCCCAGTCAAGGGGGTTCCATGGCGGGATGCCTGAGCCCTGCACATACTGTTCTTCTTACTCTCACTCCCCACATTCATTCTCCTGGGCATGAGCCTACCACCAACATGGTGGGGTCAGGCCAGGTTCCAGTACCTGTCCTCTAGTACCTTGTCACAGACCTGGCGCCAGCTCATCCCTTCATGCCCTGGCCCTCCCACTGCTGGTCCTGGCTACTCAAGCCATCATCGGAAACTCATTGTCTGCTTCCTCATCTTCCTTTCCTGCCTCTGCTCTCTCTAGGACCACCTCAGTTCCCTTAGGCATACGTTAATGGCTTTGAACTGCTAACGGAATCAGTGGAGTCCTGGTCCCTGTCCTCTCACACACCTTCGTGGCTGCAATATAGATGCACAACTGGCTTGATCAGAGGACAATGCTAGAGACTGGGTCACACGATCCATCTGCCTGGGGCCTAAGACCCAAACACAGCTGAAGCAAAATATACTGTTATACCACTTATGATCATAAATAAATAAAGTTACCATTAAGTGTGTGAGCAAGAGGTCATAGAAAAGGGTTTTCTTCTTTTTTAATGTGAATTCTAGGTTGTTTACTATACGTATGTATAAACAACTAAATAGAAAGGCCATAAGGTGATTTCCAACATAGTTGCCAATTTCTTCTTCCTAAGGAACTAATTAAAACTTTGAAAGCCTGAGGCTGAGGGAATATTTTAGAGCTACATCTAGACCTGCTACTCTGTGTCCCACTTGAGGTTGTTCAGCCCAATTAAGACCTGGGTATCTTCTCTTTCCTTTGGGAATTTATTATTGAGCTCTTAGTTTTTGCTCGCACTCTTTCTCAAAACTTGGTCCATATAAATTGTCTTTTCTCTCCCTTTTCTGACCTTTCTCTCTCCTCACATGACTCTGCCTCATAATCACGTGAATGAGGAAGAAATGCCAGGACAGCTATGATAGTTGGTGGACAAAGGGATGAAAGGACTTAGAGAAGTGGGCGTTCTGGAGAGGATGTGACATCAGCAAACTCCGTTTACCAAAGCAACAACAGCTTGCTCTAGGAGAGCCCCCAGCAGCCCTAAGAAGCACAGTGCTGTTTGACTTCTTTAGGCCAGGTCTGACGGTACGAGTTCCCATTAAAGAAGTGGGCTTCCTAATAACAATGGTGAGAATGGAATATCTAAATGATAGAAGCCAGATGGCTGCACTTAACCATCACAGGCAAGGTGGGAGCTTTTATCCATAGTGAGTAGTGATATCCAGTGACACCCAGAGATGCTGGATGGGCAGAGAGCTACAAAGGTGATTAATAGAACATGGTGATCTAGAGACAGGATAGAGGGGCAGCCAACAATGCCACAACTTGCACTATAAAATTAAAAAAGAACAAACAAGGATGGAAGATTTGGAGGCTGAAGCCAGCCACCCCAGTGAAATTCGCAATCCATTACACCGTTTCTAGACAAGAGCCAGCTTTTAGATCTGGAAGCCAGTGACTGAATGAGAAGTTAGGTCTTCAGAAGGTGCCTGCCAAATGATGACAAGTGAATGCAGGGATTCCTCTAGTTCTTCTCCAAAGTGACCTATGGTCATTGACTTGTGCAATCAGATACTTTGAGGAAAGAATATCCATCAAGTTGTGTATTGACAGGTTTATTGAGGTATAATTAACATGCAGTAAATTGCACATATTAATTGTACAATTTGATAAGCCTAACATATGTATACATTCATGAACAATCATTAAAACCAAGGTGATGAGAATAACCATCACTCCCAAAGTTTCCTCATGTCCCCAGGCAACAGCTGATCTGTCGTCTGTCACTACTTAATCCTATACACTTTCTGGAATTTTATATAAATGGAATTATACACTATGTACTCCATTTTGCCTGCCTTCTTTCACTGAGCATAATTATTTAGAGATTCTGTATGAATTAATAGTTCATCATTGTTTTCTATTGCTGGGGAGCATTCTATTATACAGAAATAGAATAATTTGTGTATCTATTTACCGGTGGATGGACATTTGTATTGTTTACAGTTTGGGATTATTACAAACAAAGCTACTATGAGCATTCATGTCCAAGGCTTTATGTGGACAAATGCTTTCATTTCTCTTGGGTAAGTATCTAGAACTGAAAAGAATATAACAAAGAAACTAGCAAACTAGTTTTGAAAGTGGTTGTACCATTTTACGTTCCCATCTGCACAGTAGAGAAGTTCTAGTTCCTTTACATCTTTATCAATACTTGTTATGGTCAGTTTTTTTTAAATTTTAGACATGATAATACAAGTATACGTATCTCTTTGTGGTTTTAATTTTCATTTTCTCACGGCCTAAGATGCAGAGTATGTATTCCTGTACGTATTTGCCATCCATCTTCTTTGATGAAGTATCTTTTCAAATCTTCTGTCCATTTTTAAAGTAGATTGTTTATTTTCTTACTCCTGATGCAAATCCTTTACCAGATACATGATTTCAAATACTTTTAATAAAAGTTTTTATTTTGATGAAGTCCAGTATATCAAAGTTTTTTTTAATTGATCATGTTTTCTTATCCTATCTAGGAACTTTTTGTCTCAGTCAAGATCACAAAGATGTCCTTCAGTATTTTAAAGAATGGTGGTGGAGGGGGATGATGAGTATAAATTCTTGCCTGTGTAACAGTGAGGCTTATTCCTGAAATTTCACCCCAAGAAAAGATGCCTATCAAAATGCAGAAAGACTGATCCCAGTACACCACTCACATTTGCCTCTCTAGGCCTGAAACCCTCCTTCTGCCAGTTCTTGGAAATGCCTTGATCCTTGTCCAGGCGTCACCATGCCCCACCCTGCTATTCATGAGTTTCTGCGGGCAGCCAGCATCTCTCCAGACTACACTCGTTCATCTCACCCTCACTGCACAGCACTTTGTCACGAAAGAGGAAATGTTCCTGCAAGCTATCTCCTTACTGACTAGAAATAATTGGGCAGATAGAAAGGAACTTAAAAGAAAGTATGTGCAAAATATTTAAAGAGAAAAAATGACTTCTAGATAACAAAAGCAGGAAGTTATAAAATAAGAATGGGCTACTTTGAAAAGTATCAACTAAGGAATTTAGGAAAAGCATAGGGTAGTTGAAATAAAAAGTTAATAAAATAGCTTAATTGGCAAAGGTAAGAAAGCTAAAAAGAGAATCAGTTAACTGGAACATTAAAAAAAAAACAATGAAAGCTAGACTAGAGGAGGGAATCTTTCAGGACATGACCCAAAGTAAAATAAATAAAAGATAAAGAAGTTAAGGAAGGGAGAGCAGAATAAGAAATTTTAATTCACATCAAATAGCAGTGCCTGAAAAAGAAAATAAAGTATGGAGGATAGATAGTGTTCAGAGACATTGTGGCTGAGAATTTTCCAGAAATTAGGAAAGACATAAACTTCAGACAGAAAGGATCCATCTAGTAGGATATTTTCTAACAATCCACACTTAGAATAGTTGAAATTTCAGATCATCCAGGACAGAGAGAAAATGTGGAAATTCTCCACAGAGAAAAACTAAATTAAGAATAATTAATTCAAAATTGTTCAATCATTCCAATTAATCACATATTTCCCATCTGTAGTGATTCCAGAAGACAGACAAATGATATCTTTGCAGTGCTAAAGAAAAATTATTGTAAGCCTAGACAAAATATTACTTAAGGATAAGGCCAAAATGAAGGCCATTTAAAAAAAATAAAAGGACTTAAAAATTTACCACCTAAAGATATTTTCTGAAAAATATACTAATGGTTGTACCTCTGTAAGAACAAGCCATAAATCAGAAAGACAATGTGGGATGGAAGAAGAACAACCCAAATCATGCACATAAGAAAAAAATTGAAAAGAAAGAAAAGAGAAAGGGAGAGACCAGATTAGGAATCAGTCTCTGGGCAGTTTCTTTTTCTGTCTCTGAACCTTAGTTCTCTCATCTATAAAATGGAAAAATTAGCTATTAACTCACAACTTAATTTACAGACAATTGCACACAGTTTTCTATTATCCATATCTTGAATTATTTTACTTTGATGTTATTTAGATCACATATCCTTTTTCTTCTGCTATATTTGATAGCATATCCTCTATTTAAGATTCTTCTTGATCCCTACAGCCTAGCGTAGCAAGTGTTCATCATCATTAGACTGTTGCTTGACTAAGATGACACTGATACACGTACACACTTAGAACCATACATAAACACACACGGACAAACGCGGCTGTCCATCTGCCTGGCCACGGTACCCAACTTTTCAGAGCATATCAACCAGGGTTTGTTAGGTTATGCTGGGGTAGCAATCAACCTCCAAATCTCAGCAGCTTAAAACAACCAATGTTAATTTCCCGCTCATGCTTTGTGTCCATTACAGGCCTGTTGAGGGGTCAGCTCAGAGCAGTCCTCATCAGTTCAGCAGCCACTCTTGCAATGTGTTGGTGAGCACCAAAGGAACAGAGAGAGAAACACAGATCCCACACCACACGTACAGCTTCTATTTCCATTCACATTGCGTTGGTCAAACAAGTCTCGTGGTCACACCTAACTCCACAGGGGCAGGAAGGGCCACCTGCTATATTTCTGCAAGGAGAATCGGAAATACCTGGTGAATAGCATGAACAGCTACCACATACAGGTGGGATCATTTCCCTCTTCACATTTTGAAGTACATTCTGGGACCATCTAGTTTAATCTCCTGCCATAACAAAGTCTCCTATTTTCCATTTTCCTCACAGTCAATTCTGCCTAGAAACCTTCATTTCACCCTGAAACATACCAAAATATGTTAACTTCCCTTTGGCGACAAGGAAACAGGCCACCTTTTCCACCAGAAGATGCGTGTTGCCAGAGGGAAAGATTCCTTTCGTCCTTTCATGATTACCCTGTGAATTAGAAAACGAACATAATTAATATCTCAATGGGATATGTGGCCACATTAAATTCTCAATAAACCTGTGCATTTTTTTAAAACTCAGTAAAATTACCATAGGAAGATTCACCAATTGTTATTACTATAAGAACTTATGATCAAATTTTGATTAAAAAGTAATCCTCATCTTATCAGTGAAATATAAAAATAAAATTTAATATTTTGGACTTCATTAGCTCATTGCATTTTTCTTTCCTCAAGTATTATCTAAGATGTATATAAATATTTATTCTGTTTGTGATTTGGAGCTTGCTTGAGGCAATCTATACTGTGGATTGAGAGTTGTATAAACCTGATTTGATATTCTAGTTCTGCTCATTAACAACTAAGTTACCTTTGTAAGTTACCAGGCCACACTGAACCTAACTTTTCTTCACTATTGAGATAGTAATACTCCCATAGGGGGCTGCGAGGGTTAAATGAAGCAATGTTCACAGTATGTCTGGGATAGCGCCCGGCCCAGTGCGCAAGTGAACATCAGGGCTGCTTCTCCCTCCTTCCTTTGCTGAGGGCAGACTGTGCTGCCCCGTCAAATTGCATCCTGAAATAGGAGACCTAAATTGTGCATTTCCTCTTCCAACTAATCATGGAGAATAATGAGTAATTAGGGAATGTTCAGATCAGAATAAACAAAATTCCTAAAGACCTTTGGTTTGCAGAATGTCAGTAATTCAACCCAGAAATTAATTCTATAGTTTGTAAATTCCCATGATGCTTGTCTCTAGAGTTGATGAATGGCATCCCCCACCCCAAATCTACAAAAATGGCAACCCACAGGGAGATCCAGGCCCGTGAATCAGGGATGTGTAATCACCTACTTGTATTTCTACAGTCGTGTATGTGTGAGAGGTAGCCAAGCCCCCAGAACCCCCAGGGGAGATGGCTGATGGGTAGGTGCCTGAAGCCACTGACTCTTTAGATGCCTCATTCCAGTGGTGCCTTTTCTCTTTTTCACACAGTTGATTTATATTCATTCATTCTGCCCCTCTTTTTACTTCCTGTCTTTTTCTATCTGTCTCTTTCCTATCTCCTCCTCTTTCCTAGTTTCTTATTAGATGGATTTTCCCCATTTTCTCTCTTTCCACTTACCATTTGATAATACATTGATTAATTATTCCACATCATACTCTTCCCTCAATGTGCTATGCATTATCTAGTGTGAATGTCTGGACTTGCCTTAACTTTTAGATCTGTATCATCACAGGATCAGAGACCGTCCTTTGATCTCTGCATGAACCTCCTCCACAGCAGCCTTCACTCATGATCGTCTCTGCCAGAGCCTGTTCAAGGGGGAGAAACTTCTTTCTGAAAGATGCTGTTCATGACATTATCAGAGAGATCTAATATTCATAAAGACCTTCCCTATATTTGTACTAAATTTACCTGGCTTTCCTTTCTGCTGACTGATCTTAGTTGGGTATAATGGTGGCTTCTTCCTCATGGTAGTCTTTTCAGTGTTTGAAGATGTCAGTTATATTCATCTCTCTGTGTCTCCTGCTGCAGAAACACATTCTCAATCTTTTTTCTTGTTGGCTTGGGTCCATGATTATAATCTGCATACATCTGATGGCCTTCCTGGGCCCTAGATCTTAGCCCAGCCTCCCTGTTCTGCCTCCCCATACCACACACTGAAATACTGCTTAACATGTACCTATCATCCAGGAAACTTAGTACGATTTCAGAACACAGACCACCCAAACCCACTTCTCTCTAGCTGGTTCCCCAAAGATGTGACATGGCCCTATAGGAATGAAAGACTGAATATACAAACAGACCAGACCCTATATGAAAACAGAACTCTGATTCACAATCTGTAGTAATCAGGCCAAGAAGTCAGCCTGCTATGCACAAGTCATACTTACAAGAAGTCAGACCATTATCTGTAGTAACAATCCAAGAAGCCAAACAGTAACCCTTATAACAATCATCCCCAGCTTGCTTAACAACTGACAGCTTCCTTAATTGTTGTCCCCACCTCCAGCTTCGGACCAACCAGAGAAAGTTGACTGTGCTCCCCAAACCAATCATACAGGATGTCCTGCTTCTGCTTAACCGTTCCCAGCTTTCCCAGGCTAGCAGCCTCCACTCACAGCACGCTTGAAGCCTTCCCTTTATTCCACCATAAGGCTTTCCCACTCCTCTGCCTGCCCCTGAGTCCCTGCCAAAACATGGGTGATGGTGGTTGATTCCCGTGGAAGGGAAGCTCTACACAAATAGCCTCTACTTGTTCTCATTTGGTTGATCTCATTTATCTCCACAGGTTGGAGATTAATGGAATAAAGGGGTGATTTTTCCATGGGGGAAATGTAGACTTTTTTACATGGGGGTAATATATCACACAAACAAAAATATTTTCTAATTAACACCGAGAAGGACATAAGGATTTATCTGGAAAGGATACTAGGTTCTCCAGCTCCAAGTCTGATTTTCTCTCTAGTAGATCACATTGCTTTGATATCGATCCCCTCTAAAATGCCTTTGTATTCAGACTCAGCCATCATTCCCTCTTCTTGCAGTTCTAATCTCAACCTAGGCCATGATAAAGAGGCATTTCAGAGAAAATCAAACCAGAGAACACATTCTTCTCTGCTATATTTTATAAATACATTGTGAAAATGATTCCCTCACCCCATTTTATCTCAGCATATTATGGGCCAAGAAAAATGTACATTGGTTTAATTTTCAGCTAAAAGAGACAAGACATAGTAAACTAGTTATTTATACAGCTATCTCCAACTTTGGAAGGTCAGTAAAAGAAAAGCTCTTTTTTTTTCCTGTTATATTTTTCCTACAGAAGTTTATTATCACAAATGATGACATGACTTCACAAATGAAAGTTAATTTTATGCTATTGGTCTAGACTCCCAGCAAGTCAAGAAAAACAGGACAGGGTAGGTGGAGGAGGGGAATAAAGACATCGAAGGCAGAATAATTTTTATCATTTTTGAACTAAAACCTTTGATGCTGTATATGTGAGAAACAGGAGGGAGTGATGGAGAGAAGTTGAGGACAGCCCTTTTCAAGGGATGCAGAGGCAAGGAAGGCAGGGGTGACAGTGCATGCCTTCCTCTCCCGGGACTGTATCACATACAGAGCATGGCAAGGCCCATCCATAACCAAGGACCAGTAGCCTCCAAAGGGGCCATGGTCTAAGGCACTGGTAGAAATAAATGGGAAAGAGCTTTGATCTTTCCATTCTGCAATTTATAACTACCATTTATACTTATGAGTTATTTAGTGTCTACTATATGTTAAATCCTATATTAAGTGCACACATTATCTTGTTTAATTCTTAATTAATATCAACTTCATGAGGTTGGTACTGTTAATTACCCTCATTTTGTGGATGAAGAGACTGAACCTCAAAGAGACTACTGAATTTATTTACTCAAAGTAATGGGATTAGTTAATCAGAGGCAGAGCTGAGATTTGCATTCAGGTCAGTCTGTATTCCTGACTACAGGGCATACTACAGCTTCTGTAGGTTCACACCCTGGAGTTAGGGCATGAGGTGCAGCCTTGGAATTCTGCATTGCGTAGGTGGGAGCTTGGATGTAGGGACTGGGAAGGCAAGAAGCATCACTAACACCTGTCTGAAAAACAATAAAACAAACAATAAAGTTGATCCTGATTCTTAACAGCATTTTAAAAAACCTCAGGCATTTATATTGTTGTTCTAAAGACATGACTTATAGAAGGTTCATTTCTATGAAGAATACCATCAATCACTGAGTTCTCTGTCTTTTAAATTTTGCCTCCCCCGCTGAGCAAAGAACACTCTGAGCGGTGGCAGTGGTGAAATTGATGCACAGCAGATAAAAAGCATGCATTGTTTGTCGACAATAGTAATCTAACATATTTTTCGAATGTGTAGGCAGAAAGTGGTTAAGTGACTTACCAGTTTTCATAAAATAAGTCAGAGACAGAATAAGGAAGAGAACTCAGACACTTTGTATTGTCGAGCCTAGCTTCGGGTTTCCTAGGCTACATAATCTCTGTGACAGCAGATAACAGAATCAGTCAGAAGAGAGATATTAAATGGCATCATTTAAAATATCTTTTAAATTTAAAAGGAAGCTATCACAAATGAATCTTCATGGCAGAAACAAATTAAAATTATTAAAATAGAATAGCTTTTATCCTTCTACAGAATAAAATTTTAGCTGACAGCTATGTTTTGATAGAATCTTCTATTTGATTTTTGGCGACTTAATAGAATAAAGTCATGATGTGAGTCACAACAGTATATAGAAAAGATAATTAGAGAAGATAAAGTATAAAGACAATAGCAAAAATGAAAAAGCGTGGCAGAGCAAAGTTTCCATATGATGGCACAAGGAATTATGCAATGCAAAAATACAATGAGGCAATTTTTTGTTGATAGCAGTTGAACATGCAGGTCAGATCTTACTTGGGAACAAGGCCAGTCATAAATTGTCCAGATTCCAACATTAGTAAATGCCTACAAGGGAGTGTCCCAACTTATTCCTGAATCACCTGCATTTTCACTCATCACTCCATGTAATATGTAATTACAGATCTAAGTACATGCAACATTGATAGAAAGTTAACAAAAATTCTGTGGAAGAAAGTGACTAGGTGAGCTGGTGGAGGCTGCTGTGTAGTTTTAATTTCACTGCCTGGACCTGGGAGAAGCCCTAAGCGCTTGGGAATTAGATGGCCCTTTGAACTCTGCACTGCAAAGCTCCACACAAAACAGATGTCATCAACGACTTGTGTCTCTCAACACACATCCAGCAAGTTTGGGAACATCTCAAACTCCAGTGTATCCCGGATTTAACTTCAGGGAGACAGAACTATTAATAAGGAAATTAATTATATGGTGCCCTTCTTGAAGAAAGACTGTACAGATGAAAAGAAACTAGCTGGATAGAAATGGTAGCCCAAAGAGTCCACTGAAACACAGAACAGAGGAGAAGATGGCCTCTGGGGCCAGCAGGAATGTCCTGAATTGATGGTCCCCATGGGCACAGCAGGCTTTGGAATCTGATGCTTTGAGCCAGGTAACAAGCACTCCCCCCCAGGGTGACTGCCTGCAGTTAGCCCTCTCATGTACTAGTCAAGACAGGGCAAGCATGTCATCTACTTGATAGCAATATTTCTCATTGGAAATTAACACATATGTATGTTCCGGTGACTTTTTTTTTTTTTTTTAGTATGAACTAACATCTCTAAGTCAGTTCATTGCTGGAACATTGACAATATCAAGTTTTTCAGCCTATAATGCTATGGGCCACACCTTGGGCAGAGTTGAACTCACTGATTTAAAAGCTATCCTAGTGCTCTTGGGGGTGGGGGACCCTCTAGGTGCCCTCTGACCCACTGCAAGTGCACTAGGCTCCGTGTCAGATCCCAGATGCAGCTGCTCAGAAGATAGGTGGAGAATTTGGGTAAAGACATCAAAAGAAACGGACTGCACCAGTTAGGGGACATTTTGAGAAATTTATAAATGAGAAACAGGACTATTTGAAAAATTCAGATTTTCAAAGTTCCCAAGTTCTTTCATATAAGTAATTAGTTCAACTCCAAGGCATATTTTGCCTCAGTATTTCAGAATCTAAATTAAAAAGCATCACTTTTCTGACAGTCATTTGCTGTACAAATGTGAGTCATTATCATCAGATTTTTTAAAAAGCATTTCTTTACTGGCTTCTCATATAATTTTGAAACTTCATGTAGCGTTAGAACATGGTTTTGTACTAGAATAGACTGCATCAGTAATTTTTGTTTCTATAATATCTTTGATTATTTTCTAAAATATGGATTTATACTTTTCATTATTATAATTTACAAATTATTATAGTTTAGCTTGTTTTAAAATAAATGTCTTGTCTCTTTATTTAAAAACTTTCTTTAATACTTTTTAACATACTGAGTAGAAAATATTTAGAGTGTAGAACTTACACAGAATAAAAGGTCACCTGCTTACAAAAATGTCCCATCTGTGTGATGAATTAATCCTTATTAAGCTGTATTTTATTTTAGTCTCTGTTCCAATTTTGTTATTTCTGGTTCTTTAGAATTTAATTAGACCCCTCAGGATATTGATATCTTTAAATAACAGACAAGAGGTTGTTATGCTTTTCTAAATAAATAAAAAGAGCAAAGTCTCTTGCTCAGAGCCTTATTAAGGCTATGAAGATGAAAACCTAAGTAATTAAAGGGCAAGATTCAAAGCAATATTCAGTAGATCTCAGAGACTGCGAATGATAAAATCAAGGCCAACGTGGAGACAGACTTACAAATAGAGTCAGAGGAAGAGAGCAAAATGGGTTCATTATCAGCTATATATCAGTCAGTCAGTTGATCTTTTGATTAGTAAATTAAAAAAAAATTCTCTGAAAAGTACCGTATCGTAGCGTAAATCAGTGGACAAGTATTAGATTTGGATTCAAATACCTCTCAAGAGCCAGTGGTTTTATGTAAACAGACTTACTTCTTTGAGCTTTAATCTTCTTACCGACAAGCTTGGTTTAATACTCAGCTTTCAATTGACTTTACAAGTAAGTAGAATTATATACATAAACACGAAATATAATACCTGACACCTATTAACCCTTCAGTTAATGTTAACTGTTATCCTCACCCAAAGGGTACATAAATTTGTGCCTGTAATTAATTTCACCATCATCACTGCCACCCTGAGTGTCAGTAACAAAAAGTGCCCCTCCCCCCGGGACCTGGACTCCTTCTGCCCCTGGATGCGCCTGTCCCTTCACTCTGGGGACTTACTTGCTGGTCTGTAGTCCCAGATCCTGCTTCACAGGGGCCTCCACAAGGGGGCTCGTTTTCATCCAATAAATTCATTATCATAAGTTCATTACTCAGTGCATAAGTACTATGTGCCAGGCACCGTGCTGGGCTCTGGAGCTGGTTCAAGGTTCAACCGAGGGCAGCCTGCCCTTCAGATTGCCGTACCACAAGTCATTGTCATCATCGCCATCATCAACATAGCTTACATACAGTCATGTAATTCATACATGGTATACTTTACCCTAAACCTGTTGATACATACGTTTTTCTTTCACACTGTTTTCTATAATAACAATCATAGCAAATAATATTTTATCAATTGGGATATAATCACAGAAAACCATAATGGGAACAGCAAATGCTGTTTTATACCGAAACTGCAGCAAGTATCGTTGAATTTTGCTTCTTTATCTGTCATCAAAATGGACTTATACCACTAGGTTTAAATAAAATATCAAGAAATAGTAGTACTAGAGGTACACGGTAGCAAGTAGAAACTGATCTATTGAGAAGTTAGCCTTCACTGTAGGAACGACAAGTAGGTATTTCAGTATTTAGTAAACAATTCGGTGGATAGAAATGTGGAGAGATAATATGTGAATAGTTCATGCTGTTTTTTTTTTTTTTTTCCTCTTGATATTTCTCAGAATTCTCCCTTTCTTTTCCAGAGTTCCTTTCCAGAAGTTCCTTGTCATTCATGGAAATTGAGGGCTGGGCTGTGCGTGTAACAGGGAAGTGAGCAGAAAGCATCACCAAGCCCAGCCCCTCACTGTCTCAGAACTCTGCCATTGTGCAATGGTATGACCGGACGTGGGGTGCAGAGTCATTAAAAGAAGTCAAGTCATGTATTCTGCCCATTCATTTGCTTTAAAACATTTCAGAATCACCCAAAGCCAGGAAGAGACAGCACTGCTACTTAGGTACAGAGTGCCAAGCAAGGCCCCTGACGGATGATGACGGAATTCCAAGTTTATGATTTTTTGCATCCTTCTTGCTCCGCTTTTATGCATAATCATTCCCTAATGACTATCGTAAAATGTAGTGGCCAGAAGGGAACACAGTAGTCCAGATACCGTCTCTCCAGCGAGTGGAGCAGCAGCATTTGGAGTCAGGGTTTGGATTCTAATCGAGACTCCACTGTTTAATAGCTGAGTGACTTTGGGCAACTTTTTTTAAACATTTTTAAGTCTCAGTTCCTTTCTCTGTTAAAAAAAAAAAAGGCACTAATACTGACTATGAGATAGCACTATAAAAATTAAGTAACATATGGATACATTAAATGTATATTCCAGCTTCTTGTAAATCAAAGACTTCATATTTTGTCATTCATGTTTTTATTGAAATTACAAACTCATCTACTGAATGGTGCAGGGCCAATTACAATGCCACTTTGTACCATCTTTCAGATTAACACTGAATATCCAATCAACGTTTTAAGAATGGCTATTCAATTACTACGATTCCAACCTGACTTCATTATCACGCAGCTTACAATATTGTTGCCGCGAGGCATAAGAAACAGAGTTTCAGCTCTGTAGTCTGAGACGTCGGGTTCAGATCCCGGCTCTATCACTTACCTGCTACAGGACACTGGGCAAAGTGCTTAAAAGGTCCAAGTCTCAGGTTTCTCATGTATAAGGTAATCACACCAATAGCATCAATGTGGGGCCTACTAAATGTTCAATATGTACTAGAAATTATTCATAAATACCTTCCAATCTTAAAATATCACTTGTCTACACCACATTGTATATCCATAGTTCACATGGCATGAATGCTGGCTCCTAGTGTTCACGTTCTTTTCAAACTGGTCATGAGCCCTTTGCATGTTTGGGCATGTTGGTTACTGCAGCCTAGCTTACCCTTGACTAATGTAACCACAAATGAGTTTAATAATCTCACCCCCATCCCTGCTGTCCTGTTAGACTCTGCCCATCCTGAAGTCCAGCTCACAATCCTTCCTGATCAGACGTTGCCCTATTTTATTGACTGTACTCAGAGCCCCTCACCCCATCTGCGTGTCCTCCACGCCTTCCGCTGCTGTGTCTGCTTACTTGGGTGGGGGCCTCTTCCCAAGCTCTGAATTAGAACACAAGCTTCCTGAACTGGAAACCACGTCTTCTTTTTAATACCTCAATCCTGCATTGCCTTTCATAGGGTCATAATAAATGTATCAACCAACAGAATAAGTGAATGAGCTATTGTTTCTGCCCTTTGAGAGACCCCAGCTGTCAGCAATTAGGAGTGGGCACTACATTATACTCTCGGGAGCTGAGAAGTCTTCACAGGTGAAGCAGCCTCTGGGCATTCCGTGAACACGAGAGGTGAGACGTCATCTGCGAGGCTGGGCGCCACCCACTCCAGGCTCCCAACTTTCTGCCTAAGAGAGAAGTCCATGCCACAGGATGCTGGAACCACCTCCGCTAGCCTTGTGCAGACCTGAGCTCACTGCCTGCAGCTCTAGCACAGCCCTCCCTCCTGCTGAGTCTGTGTCTCTGTGCACGCCTGTCATGCCTCTCCTCTCTCTTCCTCCACGTGTGGGTTTCTGTGGGTCTCTCTGTCTGGTCCTTCTCTCTGTCTACCCCGGACTGCCTTCCTCTCTACATCTCCATTTCTGTCCCTTTCTCGCTCAACTCTCTAATATCCATACTCTGTTGTCATTTCTCTGTTCCTTTAAATAACATTTTTCCTAACTCTTTCTACTCTGTGTTTCTTTTCAGAATCTCTAGCCATGGAATCACGCCAGCCTTTGTATGAGCTTTTGAACAATCTGTTTTCCTGAAGTCTAGAGTGCAGGCCTAACTATGCCTACTGTTTCTTCACTGTCACGAATTCCAAGATGACTTGATTTCTCCCAAGTTTGGTATAACCTTTACTCCAACAGTAAGGCTTTTCTTGTTGGTTAGAATTAAATACAGAGGAGCAATTTTCCTTGTTGCTTCTCCTATCTACTAAGGGATGAAATTTTCAGTAAAGAACATCAGATGCTTTACTTTTCACAGACTGTCCTGAGACTGGAAGCCCTTCCTCACTGCTACTTCTTGACTCTGGGCCAGTTTGTGTTTTGGAACAAGATCCTTCCTCTATAAGTTTGCCTGGCCAGGAAGATTGTTTTATATAATCACAATATGATCACTTGTTTACTTGTTTCTGCTCCCTTTTCTCAGCACCTGAATGTTGTCTACCCTTAAATTCATGACTTTTTCTAAATTTTACATATATGTGTGTGTGTATATACATATATGAAAACAAGGCTACTCCATTCTATTAGTGTTGTTTCTTTTGAAAAGAATTTACGTTTTGGTGTCTTATTTTGGTCATGAATTGCATCTCATCAATAATTGGAGACATTTAATTTCTAGACTGTGAACTACTTGACATCAGTAGCCATGTGATTAGTCATCTCTATATTTTCAAAGGCTAGAACAGTGCTGAAACATACCCAGTGTGAATTTATTAAACTGAACTGATGCTTGTTTTAAAATTACAAGTTTAATGGACTCTCGTCCATGCATAGGCATATAAATACCTGAAGCCTTAAGTGAATTTTAAATCTCCTGATTTCTCCTGAAAATGACCTAATATTTTTCACAAATTCTATGTGTTGTTTTTCATGGGGTACATGATATAGACTTTTGTTGGACGTTTTCTCCCTAGCTTCATATTTTAATTTAAAGAACTCTTGATCAGCCTATTAATAGGTGATTATTTGGGGGATACATCAATAAACCTAGAACTACATTAATTATTTTACATGCGTTATTTTGATCTCTACAACAACCTTATCACACAGATATTAAATTAATTATACACAATAGAATATATACACGAGAATATTGAGACTGAGAGGTTAAATGACATACTCCAGACAGCATAGCTAATAAGTAAAAGAACTTGCTGGCATTAGGTCTGACAGGTTCCAAGCTCATGTATTTCTTCTTCTAGTATTGTCCATTACCTACAGGCTGACTGGTCAAACAGATACTTATCATTACTTTGGGACACATTCAGATGTCGTAAGTTTCTTAGTTTAACTAGAATGAATGACAGCTCCCGGCTTACAAGGGGATACTCCCACTGTGACCAAAGCTACGGTGATACTATTCTGGGAACAACCATGGCTGCCGCAGTGGTACTGCGGAGGCTTTAAGGACACACTGCATAGCTACACGCATCTTTGTCATGGAAGACAAAGAGATGGGACAAAAAAGCCGGAGCCAGCTCACCCCACACTCCCCTGCACCACAGCACCAAGGGAGGTGGGAATGAGCCATCCTCTGTTTCCTGTTCTGACCTTACGCGGCCGGTAGTTACAGGGCTTGTGGTACCAAGAGTAGTCTCAGCCCGCTACTCAAGCAAGCAAGGAAGATATTTTTTAATTTTTACATAATTCAACCTAGTAATTATTAATATTTTGACCTTATCCTAGTCCTAATCTAGTGCTGTGACAAAAACTTAGTGGTGAAGAATCCTCACCTCATTTCCACCCTCCTCCTGGGGTACGTCTAAATCTCTGGGACATACGTAGTGCCAAGTTCTGGGTGACACACCATTGTGGTCTATCTCTTCCTGCCTGTCTTTTGGCCACACCAGGCCCTGGTGCCATGTCCGTTACCCACCGGGTCCTCTGTCAGCAGTCCACACCAGCAACAGCACAGACGTCCCCATGGAACCCTTCAGCTGCGGGAGTCTGCATGGTTGCTTGCTGCTACTCTTGGGTACTTGCGATTCGTTCCGCTGCTGGCACACCACCCTTCAGGACACTCCGAGCAGCTTCCTCAAAACATTATGCCACCATTTCTTCTCTGAGATCTCACTATTAATATTTCCATGGGCTCTACTTGAGAAATAGGTTCAAAACCCCTCTGTTCTCAATACCAAAAATATATTGGACTGAGCGTTTCCAGACAGCTCAGCCTGGAAAAGTTCTGTCTTAGGAACCCTGTGGCCCCTCGTCCCCTCCTGCTTCTCCCACCAGCCGGAGAAATAATTTTCTGGTCTTAAGGCGCTTGGGGTGGGGGTTTTAGGCAAGTGGATGAAAATTTGCTTTTCATAAACCTATTCCCCCAATTTTTGTATCCTCTCCATTATCCTAAGGGCTTAGGTTTTTGAAACTCAAAATCCAAGGAAACATTTCTTTTTCTCCACTCTCCGCTGTCACGTTTCTCTCCTATGGTAATAAATTGAGAGGATCTAACGGGGTGATCGGGAGAAAAGGCCAAGTGGAAAATGCAGAGACCTGGGGTAGGGAGGGACGAGTGTTCTCAGATTGACCCTCTCTCAGGCTCTGCCTGCTGGGGCTGCAGGCGGCGGGCGGAGCTGCGGTAAGTGGCCCTGGCTGTTGCGGACTGAGAAGAGTGATGAGAGCGTGTTGGCCAGATGGTGCGGTGTCGCCCCAGGCCCCGCAGACGGGAAGAGTGGAGAGTCAGGCCGCCAGAGGCAGGGGCGTGGAGAGGGGATTCCCTCTACGCTGCCACGTGCCCGGCTCCGGATGAGCAGCTGCACTTAGGCTTTCCCCTTTGATTGTCACGGAGTAGGTGTTACCACGTCTACTTTGCCTTTCTTCCTTTATCAAAAGTGCTGAAGATCCAAACTTACAGTTTTAAAAGCCAGTGATTTCTAAATGCCAAATACATCTTTTCAATCACTTGTGTTCAGCTATGTTCATCGCCTGCCTGTTGTGCACAAGGTGTACCATGTGCTCAGTTCTCGGCGCGTGGATGTGAGCGCGACAGATGCGGAAGGAGAAGGTGCCTTCACCTCGGTCACAGGGGGTGGCGGGCGGGCGCAGCACCAAGGCCGGCGTCGCCTGAGAACGCAGGTGGGGAGGACGGGCGCAGGGAAGTCTGCCGTGAGCAGGGGCGTATCAGGGGGACCAAGGGAAGGTTTCCAATCTCTACCCTAAGGGTAATGAATGCCTCTGAACGATTTTGAGCCCAGATTAATATGTTCTGGTTTATAGTTCTAAAACTTCACCCTGGCTGTATCCAGAAGCCGGACTAGAACAGAGCAAGTGCTTAAAGGAAGAGGAAGATTAGTCAGGAAGTCATTATGAGCATCTAAGTAAGAAGTATGGTGTTTGATAAAGAGAAGAGAGAGTTAAAAGACAATTTAGGAAATAACATACATAGCACTTAATGCTTGATGGATACAGAGGATCTGGATGAGGGAGAGGAGCTGTCCCTGTGGGAGTCACTCCTGTGTCATGTGCTTTTCATTCCTACAAATCATGCCCAGGGGTGCCTATAGCCAAACAGCCAACCACAGGCAGTCAGTAGCCTACAACCTTGGAAGGAAATACGATGTGTAGTTATTGATCACTTAATAGGTTCTAAGAGCTTTGCATGTATAAATTGATTCTTAAAATGGTCCTAGAAAGTTAATACTAGGATAATACTCATCTTACAAATAAGGAAGGTGAGACAGAAGGAAGTGAGGTAACTGAGGCAGGTGTCACTCCAGAATTCACACTCTTTAACCATTATGATAGTAGTTCATCTAGGTCGGAGTGGTTTAAAACAGGGAAAAGGTCATTCTAGCTGGAGCGAGAGGTTGGGTGGCAGCTAGGAAAGGCTTGCTGGGATGAGAAACCTTTGAGTCCACTCTGGAAGGACAAGTGGGTGGGTATCCCACAGGCTAGAACACCGGCGTCCAAGCTAAAGTAATCACCATTTCAGTTCACAAAACTATCGGCCTAAGTAACATTTTTTTGAGCTATACAACTGGAACAAATAAAAGACAAAGTGGTAGGAGACAGAGACTCCCAATTCAATTTACCTCCGATGGCTGTGCTTGTTGGGGTGAGTCACAGATCTGTGGTAATGAAAAAGTTCTTGAAGATTAATGCGGCTGGCTACAGTAGCAGTGAGCCAGGAGCCTGATGTCTAAATCATCTCCTGCACTGTAGTTTGAATAATACCAGAGGAAGGATGAGGAGAGGAAAATTACTTAGGTGAATGTGACCGATGAGGTAGGGGCTGTCTCATTAGGTCATGTTGATGCAACATCCTAAAGACGGGGAAAGAACTTGCAGTGAGCAGTTTGCACGTCCATTTCATTAGACCGCATTAGTTTACCAACTATCTGCCGACATTAGCAAGCATCAGTTTTGGCTTTATAGAGCCCAGTGAATACTGTGGTGCCATTTGGACAGGATTCAATTATTTATCAAATTCCACAAATTTCTCCCCTGACAGTGTTAACAGCAGTGATGCGGAATTAAGGTACTCAAAGAAGTTAGTTGGAAGGAAAACTAACACAAAAGACTTACTCAACCTGGCTTCCTCCTCCGTTGACTGTCCCATCATCCTTTTCCCTCTACTATGGTTCTGAAGAGGACTTGCTGTTTTCCTCCCCTCGCCCCTAAACCCACTGCAGCCTAGTTCCTGACGCTCTGCTGTTCTGTCATTGGAGGATGCCAGGGACCTGCCAATGGCCAGGTGGAATGCCCCTCTCGCACAGTGCTCATGCGGCTGGACCTGCCTATGTGCTGTTCACCAGCTCTGTGTCTCCAGGCTTACGTGGCCCTGAGCACTTTTGCTTTCTCTGCCTCTTCCTCCACCAAAAAACTGTATTTTACAACTGCATGGGTATAAAGACAAATATTACATATTAAAACATTTGCTTCAACCTAAAAGTCTTTCTTTTCTTCTGATTGTATAATAAATGAAGGCATTTTCATGGCTCCTAAAGTATCCTGGGCCTCTGAGCCCATGGGCTAAGCCAGACCTGCCTGTTTTATTTTCTTCAGATCCTTCGTTACCTGGACACAGGGTGAGTGTTGAGATAGGGACACTTGTCTGCTATCTGCCTCCCCTCGCTCGGGCCAGTGAATTCACTGCCTTATTCACAGCTCTATCCTGGTACTTAGAGTAACTCCTCATACATCGTAAGGGCTTAATAAACATTTATTGGATGAATAAATAATGAATGACACTTTTTTTTTTAGTTTCTTTTTTTGGCCTCTCTGACTACTATTTTTCAGTCTTTCCTTTTTCCCCGTGCTTTTGCTCCCTGTTCTTCCATCTTCCCTTTAAATATAGCCTCAGTTTCTCTACAGAGTTGCAGGCTCACACTTGCTGGATATTTTACATGGTTCTCTCTGCAGCACCATATTCTCAACATGCATAAAACAGACTCCCAGGCTTCTGCCTGTCTCCTAGAGATTAGAATCTTTATTGGTTATTGTTGTTGTTGTTACTGGTATCTCCATAAAAGTAACGCCCTTGTCACGCTTCCAGTTGCTCACGCCTGATGCAAGATGTCATCTTCAGGCTCCCCTTCCACCTTGTGCAGGCATGTCTGCTCCATCCCCACATTGCCACAGACCTTGTCTGCACCTTCAGTAAGTCTTGCTGGTATAAGCCCACTGGCCTCCCAACCAGTCTCCAGGCCTCCTGTCTTTCCCTGTTCCAGCAGTCACACGTCTTTCTAGAAAATTGCCCTGGTTAAAATATTGGCTTGATGCCCACTGCAGACAAAGTGAACTCCAAACCCTTCAATTTGATATTCAACGTCTTGGCTCCAACTTAGATGTCTAGCTTTATTCCCACTACTCCAGCAGACCCTATAGTCCTGCCATACCTCTCTACTTGATAGTTCCTGAAAACATTACTATAATTTTCTGCACTCTTTTTTCAAACTACCCTTTCTGTCTAGAAGGCAAATCCTCCGCCCCAATATATGTGCATCTGAATGCTCCAGGGGAGCACAAACCCCTAGCAGGTAACAATTAGATCTTTCATGAGTCTGTCCCTCTCTGGCATTAACACAGTGCTTTGCATGGAGAAGAAAATTAGTGTTTACTATTAATAAGTTGAACTTAAAGAAAATGAACAAAAGGAAAGTAAACATAAAGAACATAAGCATCTACCAAAGTATCATATTTTATGCCAAAACATGACAATTTTAATTTTTTAAGAAGAGTAAAAGCAATAACCAAACAACAATAGTCAATTCAGGTAAATCTACTTACATCAGTACAATTTTAAGCTTTACAACCAATTAGCATGACAAACCCAGGCAAAGCCAATTTCAACCTGGATAAATATTTCCATTTTTGAGTTTAATCTAATCAAGTAGAGTAAATTAATGAAAAACATCTGCCTTGTCTCAAGAAATGTCTCAGTAAACTAGCTTTAATGAGACAAGCAACTAACTATATTATCCCTCTGATATAAGACAAGGAAAGGTTAGGATATGAAAGGAATAATGTGCTTTAGTGTCAGAAGTCACAGATAATGTGCAATAATTCAACCATCTAAGAATATGGAGATGACCTTTATAATAAAAAGTATGACACAGTCTTCTTGTTAAACTCAAATTTTTCTTATTTTTAAAAAAAAATTTGGATAGCACAAGCAAGCCGAACTAAAAACATGATAATAATTATCTCCCAGAGAGATAATAAATATCTCCAGAGAAAACCACCTTGTGCATTTTAGTGTAGATTTCCAGTCATTATTTTGTTCTGTCCTCCGTGTGCATATGTGAATGTGTGTTGTGTGTGTGCTTGTTTAAGGTCACATATTCATTCTGTGCATATAATAGAATTTAGATCATACTGTACATAATATTTTTAACTTGCCTATTTTTTTGGATAATATGTCACACACATCTTCCCAAGTCATTAATATTCTCCAAAAACATCATTTAAACAATTGCATAGTAATCCATTTCATTATTGGATGAATGTTCTCAGTTGTTTACTATCATAAGCAGTACTTTGAAACGAGCCCAAAGCTTTATTTTATATATACTCTATGTTTTTAATTTTTAAAGATAAATTCCTGTGTGAAATTGCTGGGACAGAAGATATATAAAATATTAAAACTTTCAATAAGTGTGGTCAGACTCTTCACAAGATAGGTTATATGAAATTAAACTGGCATTGACATTCCATGTGTACGTCCACATGCTCCCAATCTTATCAATAATGGATGCTAATATACTTTACCGGTAAGACTAAGTTATTTAATATGCTTATTCATTACTTGCATTTCTTTTTTTGTGAACTTACTTTTCATATTCTTTGAACATTTTTCATATGAGGGCATTTTTCCTTTCCTTTTTAATTTTGAAGAGCTCTTCATATTCTTTTTTGTCTGAAATATTTCAAATAGAGAACAAAGTATAAAGACTAATATAAAATACATTTTAACCTAGCATCCAACTTCATGAAATCTTAATAATTTGCTCTACTTTTTTTAAGCTCTAATACATTACCCATAAAAAAGGAGCCCTTACCCTGACACAGTTACCTTCTTCCCATCTGATGGGAATCCTCTTACTTCCTTTGAGCCCATGTACTTTTTGTATTATTACTACCATTGTAGGTATTTAATTACCTATAAATTATAAAGTTTACATTGATAATATATAATATATATGTTTATACTTATTTAGACTGAGAGACAAAAGTTTAAGTATACATATTATATGATAATTCCATATAATATACCATATGTGGATATTGCTTAAAAAAAGGTATGTATACCATATAAAATATATATATTGTATATAAATAAAGGTATATATAGCATATATACACCAGTGGATTTGACTCATTCATGCACAATTTAAGATTTTATATCTATATCTGTAAAAAAGTTGGTTTAGACAAATCTTTTCTTATGCTTTTATTTTCTGGTTTGGGTATTAAGCTTATATTATCCTCACAAAAAAAGTTGGCTGTGTTTTCTACCCTTTTTCTCTAAAATACTTTGTTTCAGAAATGGATTCTCTGTTTTTTTAAGTGTTGGCAAAAGTTTACTTATAAAATTAAGCCACTCCTGTATCTGTATCTTAACATTCAAAATATTGTTTATTTATTTTTTTCTCTCTTTTTCTTGATATTTGCTAGAAACTTTTTCAGTTTCTTTGGCATATTTTTTTTTTATCTGTCTTGTATGTTACAAATACTTTTTCTAATTTGTCATTCAAATATCAGTTTTGTTTATGGTACTCTTTCATATAGAAGAGTTTTTATATTTATGTTTATTTCTATTTGTTAATTTTAAAATGTTTATATATCTGCTAGTACTATGTGTTTTTATTTTTTAATTTAACTGATTTGTATATTTAAATTTTTTTTAATTTTTAGCTTATATTGGAAACTTGGAATCTTAACCAAAGTTTTCTCGAATGTTTTGCCAGTTGTTCCAACATCAATTATTAAATTTTTAGTCCACTAATTTGAAAAGCTAGCTTATTATTTTCTAAATTTTATTTATATTTTGTTCTATATCTATTTGAACTCCTAGATCTGTCCTACAGCTTTTTTATCATTATATTTTATAAAATGGAAGTAAAATAATACCCTGTCCTATTTCTTTCCTCATTTAAAATTATTTGGTCTTTTCTTTTAGATTCACCTTGTAATTATTTCTATATTCTCATCAAATTTTGTTTCAGGACTTTCTCCAATTTGCATTAAATACATTGATTAAAGTGGATGCAGAGTAATATTTTTATAGTATTAAGTTTTCACAGTTAAGAAAGCAATATGTCATTTCCATTCATTCCAATTTTTTTGTATTTGGTAAAGTTTTGTTGTTTCATTATAAATATTATTTAAGTTTTCTGTTAAGTCTATTCACATATGTTTTATATTTTTCTAACTGCTGGGAATGGAATTGTTTCTGTTTGGTTTTGCCCATTTTTATGTGTTCCAGGTATTTGTTCTCTTTCAGGAAAATTCGAAAAAATTGCAAATAATTGTTCACATCCATTCTTCATCCTGACTAAATTATTTGCTGTGAGCTTTTAGCACGGCCGTAGCAGCTCTCTCATTTTCAGGGAGTCCTGTGATTCTAATAAGGGGCCTTGCCAGCTGGGTCCCAGGCACGCTGAGAAGGTCGCCATGGTCAGGAAGATCACCTGCCCTTTCCCAGCTACTCAGTTCAAATTTAGCCCCATGCTCCATCCTCCTAGGTTCCCAGTTCTGGGTCAAATGTCCTATACGCCTTATCAAATCTTACCCTAATAGTGCTGTGAGACTGGAATTGTTTTTGTCATTCGGAGGAGAGCAATCTTTGGTTCAAAATGTATATCAGGGTCAGAGTGTTCTTTCTATCACATGAGATAATTTGGAAATTTCATCTATTGCTTCAAAGAATAGAAGAAAGCATAAAGAGTATTCTAAGTTTTTTTATGGGGTTAAGCTTTGCTTTATGCAGCTAATTTGCTACCATGGGAAACTTGGGAACAGGGAGTCTAAATTTAGCATGTGTTCTCATAGAAAATACGCAGCATAAATATTGCCACTAAACAATGACATCTAGCTCAAGCCCATTATAAGGAGGTCTCTCAGACAGCTCTGGACAACTGACATTGTATTCCCAATTATACTATTTGCTTATCAAAGGAATAAGCATTAAAGTCTGTCAGTCTTCAACAAGAGCCATTCTTATGTTCATAAGTGGCAAATTATACTTGTGTATTCTCTTTTGACTCCAAAGTTAATTGCTCAGTAAATGTGATTTAGTTCTATTTTTTAAAAAACACTGCTTTTTGTATATATAAAATCAATAGGGACTTGTTTTAAGGGCTTGAAGAACTAATTATTATTTCAGAAATAGAAAAACTAAAGTGACATAAAGCCATGAGCATATAACAGACGAAATTTAGTCAGGGAAGGTTTTTTTTTTTTAAGCAATGTCTACTCCAAAAGATATTATTAATGAAATTATGTGACTCTTTAAAGAACTGGAGAACACAGAAGAATATTGTCAGCCTATATAATGTATTTTCGGGGGTGGAGGGTGGGGAAGGCTCTCCAGCTTTTAAAAAATAATCTTATCTTCTCAGGTTTTAATAGCTGTTATTTCTGTCACTATGAAGAAGTAAATTAACATAATTGAGTGCCTCCGTGTACCAGATATTTTCAACATATATTTCTTCCTTAAATATTCATGATGCAAATCTCATATGATGCTGCTCTTGGGAGGGGACAAGGATGCAGACACCTTTCTGGCCTTAATACCCTATCAATCTAAAATGAAAGTTGCAGTTACGGGAAACTCCACTCTCTGGCCAGGAGTCATGCCCTTTTTCCAGACTCCAATGGGACTGTTAGCTCTCTGTTCAAATGACAGATATACTAGAAGTGATGCAAAGGAATCACCCCTGAAGTTTAAGTCAGGGGCAGGATGAGCTTACACAGGGAGCCCTAGAGCCTGCCCCACAGAAAGCTCAAAGTTGGGGCATGAGGACTCACAAGAGGACCCACGGCCAGAGACTCACGAGGTCTGGGCTACTCACAGCAGGTAGTTCTCACACTCACCATCTGTAGTCTCTAACCACTCCAAATGCGTCCCTTTAGAGGGAGCCAAGGTGAGGGAAAGAGTGTGGGATAGAGGAGTGTCTTAGTCCATTTGTGTTGCTGTAAAGGAATACCTGAGGCTGGGTGATTTATAAAGAAAAGAGGTTTATGTGACTCACATTTCTGGATGGCTGGACAGTTCAAGATTGGGTAACTGCACCTGGTGAGGGCCTATGGCTGCCTCCACTCATGGTGAAGGTGGAAGGGAGCCAGACTGTGCAGAGATCACCTGGCAAGAGAGGAAGTGAGAGAGAGAATGGAGGAGCCACTGTCTTTAACACTGAGCTCTCACAGGAACTGATAGTGTGAGAACTGACTCATCTGTCCACTCCAGGGGGCATTAATCCATCAATTTATTCATGAGGGATCCACCCCCATGACCGAAATACTTCCCATTAGGTTCCACCTTAAACACTGGAGATCAAATTTCAATATGAGGTTTGGTGGGGACAAACAAACCATAGCAAAACTATAGCAGGGAGGTAGAGCCGGGAAGAGATGTTCATGCCTCCCTGAGTTTCCCTGCACTCCTGTGGGGTGCAGAGAGACTCTATGTGCTGCCCACAAGCCCAAGTCAAGGGAAAAGTGATTGAGAGCAGATCTGACAGCTAGAGAAGTAGCCAAAGAGAGATGTCTATAGACAAGCCGAAGATCCCTAAAGCAGAAGCCCCAGAGTTGCAACCCTAGCTGGGGTCCAGATATAGAATACGGATAAGCCTTAGGAAATCCACTCATGGTGCACACTGAGATGGGGGCCAAATGCAGAGAGAGACCAGCAAGAAAGCCCATTGCTGCCTTGCATAGAGAATAAGCAACGTAGGTTACATTTGCTGAGGGTGCAGGGTGAGATCAGAGGCCAGGGCTTCCTCCCACACAAATGGGTGAGGGAAAGATGCAAAGGGAGACATCTTAACTGTAACTGAGTATTTACCCAAGACAGGCTGAGTTTACACCCAAAGTGACTGAATTATGTTGAAGTAGCAAGATTAAGAATTTTGCCATACATCTGATAAAGGACTGATAACTAGAATCTATTTAGAACTCAGGAAAATCAGCAAGAAAAAATCAAACAACCCTATCAAAAAGTGGGCAAAGGACATGAACAGAAATTTTTCAAAAGAAGACAGAAGAATGGCCAACAAACATATGAAAAAATGCTCAGCATTTTTAATCATCAGGAAAATTCAAATCAAAACCACAGTGAGATATCACTTATCTCCAGTGAGAATGGCGTTTATCAAAAAGTCCCATACCAATAAATGTTGGCGTGGATGCAGAGAGATAAGAACACTCATACACTGCTGGAGGGACTGCAAACTAGTGCAACCCCTGTGGAAAGCAATATGGAGATACCTTAAACAGATTCAAGTAGACCTACCATTCGATCCAGCAATCCCATTATTGGGCATCTACCCAAAAGAACAAAAGTCATTATACAAAAAAGACATCTGCACCCAAATGTTTATAGCAGCACAATTCACAATTGCAAAGATGTGGAAACAACCCAAGTGCCCATCAACACATGAGTGGATTAATAAAATGTGGTATATGTATACCGTGGAGTATTACTCAGCTATAAGAAATAATGGTGACATAGAATCTTTTATGTTCTCCTGGATAGAGTTGGAATCCATTCTACTAAGTGAAGTATCCCAAGAATGGAAAAATAAGCACCACATGTACTCACCATCAAATTGGTTTTACTGACCATCACCTAAGAGCACATTTGGGAATAACATTGATCGGGTGTTGGGCAGATGGAGGAGGGAGGGGATGGGTGTATACCTACATAATGAGTGCGATGCGCACTGTCTAGGGGATGGACACGCTTGAAGCTCTGACTTGGTGGAGGGGGCAAGGGCAATATACGTAACCTAAACTTTTGTATCCCCATAATATGCTGAAATAAAAATAAAATAAAATAAAATAATGAAATACAGTTGAAGACTAAAAATTCATGTGTTTAAGTTGGCAAACAGTCCAAATATATAGTCCTCTCAATAATTTTAGAGAATTAAAAATTTGTTCTAGGATCTGGGAATCAGTTGTCAATAAAAGAGTTATGAAATGAAAAAAAAAAGAAAAAAGAATTTTGCCATGAGAGGAAATGGAGTTTCTGAGATAAATTAAATTTAGCTACAAAGAAATAATGAAAGTTATATGTTTGTCCTGATGAGTTTCTAGGCCATGAAATCATACTGGCTACACCAGATAATAAAGCTCTTTCCCTAGTAGAAACAAGTTTTATGCTATTTCTAGCTTAAAACCACATTGCCATGCCTCAAAAATCTTCTTTGTTCCCTTATTCCACAAAAATTTATTGAGCAACTATAAATGACCAGACATCATATGGCAGAGGGCAGCAGGGGATAAGAAGATTAGTGAAATGAGACTGGTAGAAAAATAAACAGTGGGTGGCGATAGGTCCTACACAGGGAGGTGCTACTGAGCACAAAGGAAGGACAGGTTAACCCCGAGGGAGGAGGCAGTGCTAGCCAGAGAAAGCATTGAAGAATGTGGTGTCACTTACCCAAGAGAGGAGGAGGAGGAGGAAGAAGAAGACAACGATGACTAGTATTAAATAGCTGGCCAGCCAATTGAAGGGCAGTGGGGACTCGTTCCAAAAGTAAGCAATAGCACATACAACCACTGAGAGGTCGGCAAGGGTTGGGGTGGGAGGTGGGGGTGACAGAGATGTGGGACAGAGCCCAGAAAACAAAGACAGTGCTTGTGATGCACTCAGAGGACACAGTGCCATGGGGTGGGAGTTGGCTGGGAGACAGATCACCCTCATCAACTAGACTCGAGAGTTTGGGGCTTTAAATAGGGTAATGCTATGAACAAATACCGGGAGATGCAGAGAACCAAGTGGCAGGGACTGCTAAAGAAACATGTTGAAGATGGTGAAGAAACTTTATCCAAACGGGAGATACTACTATGGAGTTTCTAGCAGGTGAGAGAGATTGGGCTCAACTCTGGGTACATAAAGACAGAATGAGAACTGGTAGCCTAGGAGCAGGGTGGTGCATGGAAAATTACCAAGGAGCAATATCAAGGGGGAGGGGGATCCTGGCTAGACTGACCTAACAGTGTTCCTGGTGAAGGTGAAGGCAGGCCGGGGGCAGCAGATGTCACCAGGGAGCGGTGGGGGCTGAGGAACCCGAGCAGATACCCAGCGAGATCAGATAGTGGAAGTGGAAGATTCTGGCTAAACTGAATTAGGAGTCTTGCTAGAACTAGACCCTGCAAGGAAGGACACAGGAGTCCAGGGCCAGGCTTGGTCAAAAGGAGAGCCCAGAAGAGCCGGATTGGAGTTAATCAAGGAGAGAATCTTTGTCAGCAAGTGTGTGGTCGATACTGCATTCTCGCTGCAGGGGCAGGAAGCGTCACCCCTGCACCAAGCATCCGCCACTGTCCACGTGCTTTCGCAGTTCACTTGCCCCTTTATTCTGGCAGAAATCCTTTGCAGATAGACCTCGCTTTTTTCCTGAAAATGGCCGTTTTTAGGAACTTTTAATTAATTTCTATTTATATTGACAAAATTATGCCAAGTGGTTTAATTTTGGTTTTTCAATATTTAACTTTTATTAAGAGGTTTCAACCTCCTTCTTATCCTTTGAGGAGTTTGGAGACTCTCAAGTTTTGCCTTCTCGTTTCCGACAGAGTAGGAAAGAGATCCCAAATTTTGGGAACACAATGGATAGGAATGTCTAGTTTCTAAAACAGAAACCAGTTGGAAGATTGTCAAAAATGCAAGTGGAAAGTTTGTGCTGTTCCCATATCTCAGACACACTTTCTAGTTGTAGTTGTATTACAAGGTGCTTAGAGACTCTTAGATGTTTGGGTTTTTTTCTTCCTATCTCAAGTCCTTGAAAAATATATAATAATCTTAGCAAAAATAAAGACTGGCCAGCTACAACGGTTGAGAGTGAAGTAGAAAAATGGTTTCTCTCCAGGCACCCAAAGTAGGGTAAGAATGATAGAGATGAGGAGGGAGATGTTCTGTATTATTTGGCACAAAACCCAAATAAAATTCAACCTGGTTCCTTTTAAATATGGCAGGAAGCCTCATTTGTTTTTAAGATGCCTCTAAATCAGAATTTAAAGTAACTCTGGCTAACAGGGCTAAAGTGAACCTTTGTGCTTCCTGTGAAATGAACAGCTTACAAAGCAGTCTGAAAATGTAAGCAGGGAAAATGCTTAAGTGTCGAAACTATTTGAGGGTAATTTAGAAAACCACTTTATATGTAAATTTTGTTCCTGAACACTGAATATACTCATAAATTATCTGTTTATTAAAGTATTTACTTCATATAAAGGGTTCCCATTCCTACCCATCAGCATCTTCACAGAGTGTGCTTAATGCACTTTAAAGTAATTAAATAAAATTTCTTAATATTCCAAAACCCCAAATTTTCCCTTATCACATTGATGGTCTCCAAATTTCACTTTGCAAAGAATTTGCCACAGTTGCAAACTTAGCAAGATGAGAGAAGTCAGGTGAGTAAGTAAAAAAAAGCACATGGTTCACCAAAGAACTCCACTGTAGGCCTCACAGCGTGGGGTCAGGCACACGGCAACTCCAGTAAGGCATGGGACAGTCTTGAAACCAAAATGAAACTAACGCAGCACAGCTGGGCCTGTTGGCGCGGGCCTGTAGACCCAACTAACGGGAGGCTGAGGTGAGAGGATCCAGTGAGGCCTGGAGTCTGAGTCCAGACTGGGCAACATAGAGAGATTCCCATCTCAAAAAAAAGTAAAATAAAATAATAAATGCAACCCATTTTTCTCATTGAAAATAGACTCTTTTATTCTGTCAATTAATCTGGAGTTGTGCTAAATAGTAACAGAGTTTCCCATGTTGTTAGCCTGTTGGGGCATCGCAAATGTCAGAGCTAAAAGGGACCATGGAGGGAAAGCGACCTTTGGGAGTGGGTTGAATGGTGGTCCCCAAAGAAATATGCCCACGTTCTGATCCCCACAACAGTGGATATTTACCGTATACAGTAATAAAATGAATATTTTCACTTTTGAGAGTCATCAGGGCGGGCCCTGTCGGACGAGGCGGGGAGTCACACCGCCGCAGTGCGGGAGCCGCGGGGACGCGGCCACAAGCCCTGGCACGCGGCAGCCTCCAGAGGCTGAAAAAGCAAACGACAATGACCCTCCGTGAGCCTCGCGGGGAGCATGGCTCTGCCAGATCCCGACTTCAGTCACCTGGCCCCCAGCAGGGTGAGAGAATAAACGTGCGTGGCGTTAACCCACGAGTCTGTGGCACTGTTTTACAGCAGCAACAGGAAACTAATAGTGTCTCATCGCACAGAAAACCTACGCCCGAGAGGCCACCCCCTCCAGTCCTACAGCGGCTACTGACAGAGACAGCGCTGCGAACCAGGCTCCCTCGCACCTGGGCTCCGGGTCAGCCCCGGGGGCCACCCTGGAGCCCTCTCTCCTCCTCCTCCCACCTGACCTTTCCCCCACAAGTGACGCCGTCAGGCTCCCCCTTTTTCCTAGATCCCATGGCACCGAGCCCTTCAGTGTCCCCTCTTTTCTCTGCCCTCTTTTAGTCTCCATTTGTTTCTTTTTGCTTCTATCTCTTATTGCTCCCGTGGCCATCCTAAATGTTCTGCCCCAAGCACTGTGCTTGCCTCTGCCTGGTCTTAGCAGTTCCTTGAGGGATCTCATTTGACCCCGAAGTTGCAAAGTCTCCCTGGAACCCCAGCTGTGTTGTTACAGCCCTGGCTTCTGTTTTGTGCTCTTAACTCATTTCGCAGCTGGTTCCTGGAGCCTCACTCTGCCTGGCTGTCCCAGGGCATCTCAGTCTTGTCCTTCCCCTGCAAACCTGTTCTTCCTACTTCCTTCCCTGCTGCAGTTGCCTGTTCCTGCCCTGGGAATCTTACAGGCCTGGCTCCTTAGCATCCACAGACCACCTTCCCTCTCTGCCCACTCGCCACTGTCCTAACGTAAGAGCTCATTCATTCCAATGCAGAAAACTGCAATACCTTCTAAGGGGTTTTTCTTCCAATTCCACCTGCTATATGTCTCTCTGGTAAACCTCTTGTGTGCATTTCTGTTGTTGCTGTAACAAATCACCACAAATGTTGTGGCTTAAACCGCACATATTTATTATCTTACAGTGCGGTAGTTCCTCAGTCTGACAAGTCTCACGGGGCTACAACCAAGGCGTGTTATCAGGGTGGTGTTCCCTTCTACAGGCTCTAGGGGAATATCCATTTCCTTGGCCCTCCCAGCTTCTACAGGCGGCCTGCAGGCCTTGGCTCACGGCCTCTTCCCCCGTCCTCAACGCCAATAGCGTCAGGCCACATCCTTCCCATGCTGCCCTCTCCCTGCTCTCTTCTGCCTCCCTCTTCTATTGTGAGGATGCTTGAAGTACCCTGGGTCCACCCTGAGCACCAAGATAATCTCCTCATTGCAAAATCAGCTAATCCACCTGCAGCCCTTAATTCCCCTGTGCCACGTAAGCTAACACATTCGCTTAGGGCATAGATTATTGGGGGGTCACCATCCTACCTGCCACAGCCTGCATCTCTGTGCTCGCTGCCCTGTCCTGGTGCAGGCCCTAATTTACAGTCTTCTCCAAAGGCCTTTCATTTAACTGGCCTCCCTGCCTCCAGTCTATCCTTTTCCTCAACCCTCCATGATGCCCCTGTCACTTCTCTGAAACACATATTAAATTAATCCACTGCCATTTATCTTCTTCCTCCTTGTTTACCATGTCCTTGGACCTGGATGTCCCAACTTCCTTCTGCAGCCACTGCTCCTAACATGCCTCAAGCCACACAGGTGTGATTGCTACTCCTCTAGCAGGCCATTGACTCTAGGCTTCTCCTGCTGTTCCCCTTCCTGGCATACCCATTCCTCTTTGGCCATCTGGTTCACAAATACCCTTGCCTCGAAACCTGTACAAGCCCGGGTGCAGTGGCTCACGCCTGTGTTCCGGCACTTAGGGAGGCCAAGGCAGGAGGATCACTTGAGCCCAGGAGCTCGAGGCTGCTGTGGGCTATGATTGTGCTACTACAGGCCAGCCTGGGCAACAGAGCAAGATTGTGTCTCTTAAAAAAAAAATCCCATACAAATTATTACCCTCTATTTTTTAATTTCCCCAAACCTCCTCCAAGCCCAGCATCACTAATTGCTTCCCCATATATCACTTATTCCACAGTATTATGGCTATTTGTTTATATACTTCTCTCTCTGTGCTCAATAGTAAGCAGATTGTTCATTCATTCACTCTCCATTCCACGTGTTTGTTGGGTACTATTATTTGCTGCAGTTAGGAGCAATAAAAATGGATCCCTGCCTGCGAGAAGAACATAGCCTCTGGGGGGAGATAGACTTGTACTCAGACAAAATTCATAGGTCCTGCATTAAAATATGAAAATGCAATAATGACTAACATGATAAAGGAATCCTATTTGTTCCTATCTGCTTGTAACACCTCAGTCAAAAAGTGATTAATAAAACACTACCACCCTGGAGAAAAAAGAAAAAAAAGATTTCTTTTTTTTTTTTTTTTTTTTTTTTTTGAGACAGGGTCTCACTCTGTTGCCCAGGCTACAGTGCAATGGCAGCATCATAGCTCACAGCTACCTCAAGCTCCTGGGCTCAAGTGATCCTACTGCCTCAGCCTCCTGAGTAACTGGGACTACAGGCACATGCCACCCACTTGACTGACTTTTTTATTTTTTGTAGAGATGGGTCTCGCTATGTTACTCATGCTGGTCTTGAACTCCTGGGCTCAAGCAATTCTCCCACCTCGACTTCCCAAAGTGCTGGGATTACAAGTGTAAACCACCACATCCCACCAGGAATAATGAGAAAAAAGAAAAGAAAATATATTGTTGGCAACACAGAATATAGACAAAATAATTCTGTGAGGGCATTTAAGGAAGGCTTCATAAAATCATGACATTTAATCTAGTTCCTAGAAAATAAATAGGAAATGCTAGGCATAACTGAAGAAAAAGGATATGCCATTCATCCTTGTGTTCCCAATACCTCGGAGGTGTTTGTTAAATTAAGTGTTAAATGAGAAGTTGGAGTGTTGGGTGCCATGCAGGGGGCACCATGCAGGGGGTGACCATGCAGGGGGTGACCATGAAGTGGGAAATAAATGCAGTGGAATAGCAGGTACAGAGGTTGCTTTTCAAAAGGACTCAGCACTACTGAAAATGTGGTCTACAGACCTCCCTCGTGGTTGGCGCAGGGAGCGGCTAAGGTGCAGAACCCTGGCCACGACTGCTCACCTGGAGATCCCAGTCTCCGCGGGAGAGGCTCAGGGTGGGGTTTGTAAGAAGCTTTAGTGCACTGCAGTTTTGGAGCCACTGAACTGATGTTGACAATGTAGAGTAAGATGAGAAGGACATGTAACTAGATCTCTGAGCTGCCCATGTTTGCCAAATTCATTCCACAAATGTTTATGGAACAATTACGTCTCGGGCACCGCTCTGGGCACAGGCGTGATGTTCTAACCTCAGGGAGCGCACTGTCCGGTCAGAACACAAGCAATTGCGTAGATGATAAGATCAGTTTGTTTGGTAGTAAGTGTGAGCAGGGGTTCCATCGAGAAGTGCCACCCAGATGTGACTTGAAGGAATAACCAAGCCAGCATGTGCAGGTCTGGGCACCGGAAGTCACACGGAGGAAAGATCAAGGGCAGAGGCTTGAAGGCAAGAATGCCCAGCCAGGTGTGCGTGGCTGGATCCTAGTGAGAAAGCAGCGCAGTGAAATGGGGTGAGGTTGGGGAATTGGTAGCAGCTGAGTTCATCCGGGCTCTGGGTGACCAATTTTCCTGGTTTGAGGGATGCAGGGTTTCCTGGGAACAGGACTTACTGTATTAAACCCAGAAAGGTCCCAGGCAAACCAGGACAAGTTTGTCACCGTGGGCCAGGGTAAGGCATTTGAATCAGAAGCACAGTGAGCTTAAATTGAAGGGTTTTAAGTAAGCCCAGGACACTCACAGAAGGGCATTGCCATCCCGCAGGTGCAGATGACGGTTGTTTGAACCCCGGTGCAGACTGGAGATGGAGCGAGGTGAACAGACTCAGGGTACATCTTGAAAGTGAAAAGATGTTCCAGTTCCTTCCAGGTGAGAAGGAGGGAAAGGGAAGAATCCAAGACGACTCTGGTGCTGCCTCACACTAGGGCAGGTGACACTCAGGAAACCACAGTGTTAACAGAGAAGAATCACCTTTGTGGAGATCTCGGGTGAGCAGTTGCCTATACAGGCCTGGAGCGGTGACTCCCGCCCGGGTGAAGGTACGAACCCACTGAGGGAGGACATCACGACAGCAGTCCCGCACCCAGCACCTGCGCTCCATCCAGAGCCTCCTTCACGTTCAGCCTCCTGCCTCAGAGGACAGGGCTGGGATGCAGCAGGAACTCCTTCCTTCCCTCAGGACTTAGCCATTTCTGTGTGACATGAGGCCACAGCTGGGTGACAGAAACCGCATGGGCACATGTGTTTTATGGAATCTCAAATCATCGATCCTCTGCCTAACATTTCACTGGAGCACAGGTCAGTAAGATTTTTTTTTTTTTTTATTTCACAGAGAGACAAAACAGAAGCTTGTTTGAAACCTCCTGTCTTTGTAGCCTAACCTCGAAGTAACCAAGCAAATAAGTAAAAAATAAACCTCTCTCACCTTCCCGAACAGCTGGTATTTTAGATATCAGCTCAAGAGATATACAAATGGTTTCCAAAATGATTCTTCAAGGTGAATTTTTTTAAAAGAAATGATTCTTTGAGGTTGTTTTCTACTAGAGCTCTTTGGACAAATTAATCCTCCAAATCAGTTTTCTTTCCTCAAAGACTTCTTGTCTCCCCCACCACCCCCGGACTTCTTCCCTCTGCTTGTGTTTGCTGGAAGCCATGGTCTTCATGGAACCCAGGGCTGGAATTAAGTTGATCGATGACCCCCTGTACTACACCCTCTGCCCTCCTACCTGCCTCTGCAAGGCCCACAGGCCGAGACAGGAGTGAGCTGCTTCCCTTAAGAGAGTGGATTTAAGACATGATTCTTCAAATGAACTTTTAAGATACAATTTTAGACCTGTGGAATTTCAACCACCAGAAGTTTCTTTTTTATTTATTTTTTTTTACTAGTGAGATAATTTCTGTTGTTTTGAATTCTAACTTCAAGTTTTTGAAATTCAACTCCAAACTCAAAACATGGCTTTTCTAGTTGAGTGTAGAAGGAGCAATGCTTCCCCTGTGTGGTGGAGTTTGATATTTCACTCTGCAGAAACCAGATTTCCAGGCAGAACAAAAGGGAGAGGCGAGTACTGTGAAGACATTTATATTTTTGTTTTAAATAGCCCATATCGTAATTTTCATTTTTGAACAAAAAGGCTAGAACAAAAAAGCCAATAGCTATTCTATAACATCCTTAGGGAAATTTTCTTTGCTTTTTCTCTAAATTTAACATGTTAGTAAGTAGCCTTCTATAACTGTAAAAATAAATAACGTTATTTAAGGTTATTTTTTAGCTCATGTAGTGCTGAAGGAGAAGGCAGCAATAAGTTCATAGATCTCTCCAGGTCTATTTTATGAAATAATTACATCAATAATGAAAATAATAATAATATCTATACGCATCAAGTTCCCATTCATCAGAAGATATTGTATATGACAGGCAGTGAGTTGAAGCTGAGGAGTCCCGGGAGGAGAGACAGCACCCTGCCTAGGAGGTCTTTCTTCCAAGCCCCTGAAACTGAGGCAGGCTGGAGGGCCTCGTGGGTGACCTACCCACAGATAGTGGCCGCGTGGCAGGAGCCGCACTTACTGTGGGGACTCCAGGGAGAACCACACAGAGGCACGTTGTGTGAGCCGTGCTGCTCTGAGTGTTTCCGGGCCAGCAGCATAGGCCTCCCCTAGGAGCTTCTTGGAAATACAGCATCTCCACCCCCCCCAAACCCTGCAGACCCACAGGTCATGTGCACTGTAATGTTTGAGAGGCACTGGGACAGAACACCTGAAACCACCAAGGCCCGCCCACTGGGAAAGAGGTGCTGTGGTCAGAGAAAACAGCTGGTTAAAACGGGAGTCCCAGACTAAAAGGGACGAAGGTAGGCATCCCAACTGCAGGTGTCGGGTGGTTTGAAATCAGTCTCCCAAGGACAATGTGGTGACTTCCAGGGGAAGTAGAAGTTGGGATTCATTTATTTAGCAATGATTACTAATTCTCCTGAGCAATCCTGGATAAGTCAACCTGGGAGAAGTCATTGTAAGAACAGCAGTAGTGTTCCCAGCAGCGATGACACTGATATTGATAAATGCCCGGTAAGCACTGGGCGTGGCCGGGCCCTGTGCTCAGGGTCTGCTGTGCATTAATTGAACTTTTGCAACAACCTTTGAGGTAGTCAAACTGGGGTACCAAGAAATTAGTACTGTGCCGAAATCAAGGAGCTATTAGGTGGACAAAACAGGATTTGAACCCAGAGTTCTTAGTGTAACATGAGCTAAGGCAACTTTGTGCCAGACATACATTGAAGTAGCAAAGTATTTCTCAAAGTTGTATCCCAAGAAGTTAAAATGCACATTCCTGGGCCCCAAAGCCAAACTTCTGAATCAGGGAATCTAATGTAAGTCCAGGAATCTGCCTCTTAAACTATCATCTCCACATGATTCTGAGACAAGGGCTGCAAGGATAGCTCTGAGAGACACTGCCCCAATGACAGGGGAGAACATCAGCTTTAATCTGTTTTATAGATTGAACTTACATGTGAGGTGTTAGCTACACAAAAGATTCTGTGCTTAAAAGAGGTTTGAAAATCAGCCTTAGCTTAGCATTTAAAGTCCTTCACTACCCACCTCCCGGGCCAGACTCCTGCCATGCTTAGCCCAGGACACAGAATTCCACATGGAGGCTCTTGTTTTGACTGAGATACTTGGGAAAAGGGCAGAAAATTTGAGGATTTAAGGACATTTCATATCAAGACTTTTGCTGTGCCTCCTACTAACATTCATTAATATCTATAAGGCTTTCTTTTGTGGAGAGGAATATTCACTACCATTTTTCTAATATTCAGTTTCACATGTTTAAATTAATTGACATTCCATCTAAATAGTCTCATACTGTTTACATAAAAACACACCAAAGCATATGTGTTTCATAAATAAGGTATCTCAAAGCATTTAAAAACTAATTGAAAACTTAAACCTTTTCAAAAGTCAAATATAACAGATGCACTTAAAAACTTGTAATTTCTTAAAAGCGAACAAAACAGTACAATAATTAAACTCTTTAGTTGCACTAAAACTGATTCTAAAGTACTATTAGCATAGATTTAAAAGTGCTTCTTCATAGTCTCCATTCCATTCTTATCTTTATTTTTTCCTAGAGGCAGTTATGGCTTGCACTGTGTCTACCCATAAATCCTAAGCCCTAGGTTCTCATAATGTGACCTTATTTGGAAATAAGGTCATTGCAGATGGAATCATTAAGGTGAGAGCATACTGGAGCAGGTTGGGCCCCGAACCCAATAAGACTGGCATCCTTATAAAAGGGAAAAGTCTGGGTCACCAACACACAAGGAGGGCACAACGTGAAGATCAAGACAGAGACCCTGGTGGTGATTCCATGAGCCAAAGAGAGTGAAAAGATTGTTAGCAAACCCGCAGGAGCTGGGAGAGAGGGGTGGGGGAGATTCTCCCTCCCAGCACTCGGAAGGAACAACTCTGCCGACACTTCAGTTCTGGCCTTCTGGCCTCCAGAACTGTGAGACAACACATCCCCGTTGAGGCCATCCCCCCGTTTGTGGCGCTTGTGACAGCAGCCCTAGGAAACTAACGCAGGGAAAACCTTACTCACCTTATCCGGAGGATCCAGGCAAAGACAAACCAGCCAGGGCACCAGGTACAGGTGACAGTTGATGATCGAGTCTGTGGAACTGAACAAAATGTTTATTTCTAAGCAACAGAGGGTAAGGGTGCCTCCCTGGAATTTTGGTTGTGGATGTGAAACTCAATGTGGTTCTACATTTTGGAGATTTATGATCTTAGAAACTGCTTGTGCAGAAGTCAAGGACATTAAATAAACAAACTCATAACAGCGTTGTTTTAATGCTTTTTTCTTTGCTCATTAAAATAGAGAATTCTTAGAACGTAGACCATTTTTATAAACTCACTTCTAAAATTTCAGTATTTTGAAAGCGACAAAACATTTTAACTCCTTAATAACTTCAAAGACTATTTTCTTCTCTAAAACTCTTGCTGGTGGCTCTGCTCAGAAATACCATCTTGGAGTCCCAAGGAACTCCGCCCCGATTCCAGCATCCCCAGTAACGGACCGGGCTGCCTCCAGGGCTCCTCCACCCCCGGCTCCCGCATTCTCACAAGGCGTTTGTGGTTACACTTTGCCTTTAGATTAAAAACCAGCCAAATTATTAGTTCTGACAAGTCGGAATCCTTTGTTTCTTTTACAGCTGCAATTTTGTCCTAATAGTTACAGTTATTGAGTGTCTCGTCTTATTAATAAACCAAAGAAGAGCCAAAAGCTTATTCTAAGAGAGGCCAAATTGAGTTCAGCTAAATCTAAACTTTTGGTTTATTTGGTTTATTGAAGTGACATCATTGCTTCTGTTCCCCAACAAGGCCATCAACAGACAGCCAACTAGAGGACTTTGGCCTCACATTCAATTCTTGTCAGGGACAGGTACTAGGGACAGGTACTAGGGATAGGTTCTAGGAATACACACTGAGGATAGGCACTATGGACAGGTATTAGAGATAGGTACTGGGCATAGGAACTGGGGACAGGTACTGGGGATAGGTTCTGGGGAAGGCTCTAGGTATAGGTACTAGGGATAAATACTGGGGACAGGTACTGGGCAGTGGTACTGGGGAAAGGCATTGAGGATAGGTACTGAGGATAAGTACTGGGACAGGTAAGAGAATAGGGACTAGAAACGGGTCTTAGGGATGACACTGGGGACAGGTACTGGAGAAGGTACTGAGAATAGGTACTGAAGATAGGTATTGGTGACAGGTACTGGAGACACTGATAAATCCCATGGGCATAGGTACTGGGCATAGGTACTGGGGACAGGTACTATAGATGGGTACTGGGGACAGGTACTGGGGATAGGTTCTGGGATAGGTACTATGGATGGGTACTGGGGACAGGTACTGGGAATAGTTCTGGGATAGGTACTATTGATAGGTACTGGGGACAGGTACTTGGGATCGGTCTGGGGATAGATACTGGGGACAGGCACTGGCAATAGGTACTGGAGATAGTGTGGGGGACAGGTACTGGGGGTAGGTACTGTGGCCTCCGGGTCCCTGGTACTAGTCACACTCAAACGTGCTGCATTGTTTCCCACAGCATCTGCCTGGGCACGGGCACAGAGGCTCGGCTGTCCACTGCTCTAATAGCAATGATGGCTTGCCCCTTGAGTCCTGGAAGTCCACAGAAGAAGGTTTGTGAAACTTGGTATGAATATAAATTCTGAGCATAAAATCAAAGGTGTCATCCAAACTTGGAGAGGTGACCTCGTGCCCCTGTGCCGGGCAGCACCCACAGAAGGACAAGGCGCAAGTAAGTGGCCTGTCAGGGCCTCGGCAAGAGGCGGCGAGTGGGGCTGTAGAGCCGGGATGCTGCCGAGGCCTGTGCAGCCAGGCAGGAGGAGCACGGGGAAACTGAGGCCATGACTACAGGGTGGTCTTTGTGGACGGACACTGACCGTGATGGGGGGTGGCTCTCCCCATCCTCACAGGCGGACACTGACCATGATGGGGGTCCCCCTTGTCATCCTCACAGACGGACACGTCTATCATGGGGGTCACTCACCTCATCCTCACTGATAAATCCTTTTTGGTTGAGTTTTAATGGCCACTGTTTCCTCTGCCCAATCTCATCTGTCTCAACACTTCCGTGAATCACTTTCTGCTTAGTGTAAGTGGCATGCGTCTGTCTCTCTAGAAAGCAAGAGGGTCCTGCCGAATAAGTCCCGCAAGGGGCAAAGGCCTCCGGATCAGAAAAACATAAGCAAGGGCTTAGGGGAGAGAGTACGGGTCTCCCAGGGCTCTGTGACTAAGATGGTTCCATATTTTATCTCACTTTATCCTCACAGTAACCCAGGGGCTGGCACTGCTGTAAGACCACGCAGCCGGTCGGAGGCAGAGGGGTGCACGTCCCCCGCCAGGGTCTTGCAATGAGCTTGCACGCTCAACGCCCTGCCCTCACCTGCAGAGGCGCCTAACTCCCGCCTCTGACAAGGCTCAGAAACTGTTGGGTTAAACACAGACCACTGGTTTCGAAGGTCGAAGGTCCATCCCATCGCCCCCAGGGGCCAGGGCAGAGAGTGTCCTATGGCTACTCGAAATCCCGCTCTTACTGTTCAAGGCAGGATCATTTTTTATGTGACAGACCTTACACTTTTAAAAGTTTCCTTTTCTTGAGACATGCAGTCTGCTGAGGTTTCCAGGGTGTATTTGGCTTGGAGTCCAAAACAAGTGTTTGGCACGTTGGAGAATGTTTTATCATTTCTCCAGAGGAAAAAGAGTGTTTGATAAAGGTTCTTCCTCTGTGGTCCGCACCACTCAGCCCCTGCCCTCCCCGCAGCTGCTCTGGGCACAGTTACATCCACTTTTTAAAATGTTTTCCATGACAATGTTCTCTTTGAAAAACTAGGTCTGGGCTTCTGCCAATTAGAGATTTGATGTAACCAAAGATCTTAATCCAGCTCGAGAACTAAATTCACTGAAAACAGAAAGCAAAACTGGGGCGAATGTGCCGTGTGCATTCCTACTGCGAAACAAGATCTGACCCTGAGCATATCTGGGAGGGACTCCCACCCGAGCTGTGGGAACCTTGCTTCACGAAAGGAAATCTGGTTTGAGAAGGAACCCGCGATGCTGCTCTGTCTGACAAGACGGAATCCTGGAATCCTTAGTTTCATGATGTTCTCATGTTAATCCCCAAAGCAAACAGAGCTGCCAGGAGGAAGGAATGAAAGTTCCAGAGAGTAGATGGAGGCCGTCAGAGGCCTCCATCAGTGAATTCCCTGTGAGTCTTGCTTTCCTCCATTTGGTGCAAACTCCAACTGTTTGAGTAAGACAAATTAAAATTTTTGAAAGTTACAAAAACTTAAAAATCAGATATAATCTCTGAAATATCAGGTGGTACTTGCCACTCTTTTACTAAAACTTGAATCCACATTGAAGCTCTTTGGAAAATCTGAGTGATATTCCTGATAAAAGCCACCCAACAGAGTCAAAAGGAAGGAAGAAAATAATCCTTGAAATTATTAAAGAACCAAGCCTTTTGAAAATGTTTCTGTACTTTCAAAATACTAAACTGTTAGAAGTAATTTTCAAAATGATCATCTATATCTTAATAAAGTGTTTATTAGAATATAGAATAGAATTCTCTACTGTCTATTTATATGAACAAAATAAAAAGCATTTTTAAAAGTATAATTATGAATTTGTTCATTTAATATCTTTGACTTCTGCCTCGTAGTTTCTAAGATCATAAATCTCCAAAGATTTGGAGCCACATTAGTTGTCATGTCCCTAACTAATAACTTCCAGGAGGCACCCCTTATCGTCGGTTGCTTAAAAACAAGTATTTTGTCTAGTTGAAGAAAGAGATACTTTTGAAGCCTCCTCTGTCAGATAAGATCAATCTATGAGAACAGACTGTTCACCTGGTTCCACATGGTTTCCTAGAGCAGCCATGCAGGGTTGAGATGAAAGTTCTCTGAGTATTTTCTCTCTGGCCCCTGGCACCCCTCTCAAATGTGTATGTTTTAGTTCAGAATTCCCTGTCCACCTGTAAGGCATATATATGTCCCCATCCTATAAGCTTCAAATCCCCTTGTTGACATGCCATAGAAAGGGGCAGTTAAGGGTAACAGTGTTGCACTGTTTTGAGTCAAGTATTTGGAGCGGTAACTTCTCAGGAACAGATAGTATGTAAAGAAGGAGCAGGATTCACTACTCCCAGACAGGTCACATGAATACCCTCCATACCTGAGCACTGGAACCAGCACCCAGCACTAAGAAGCAGCTGGACACCAGCCCCTAGCTCCCATGAAGCTGCCGCTGCTGATGGCCGCAGTGGAAAACTTATAAGACAAGCATCAGATTAAACTCTACATGTTTAATTTATTTCTATTTTGGTGGCAGTAATAGTAGCATCAAAAAGAGCCTACAAACCCAAAATCTATTAGGTGACAAAGACAAGGCAATTAGAAGCTTCATAAATGCTTCTAATAACACTTGGTACTAAAAAATAATTCAGAATATTAATATGTGCAAATACAGAATTTTCACATGTAGATATTTTACAGAAGAAGGAAGCTTGTGCTACAGACTTTTAACTTAAAACCAAATTAGGGGCCAGGCACGGGGGCTCACGCCTGTAATCCTAGCACTTTGGGAGGCCGAGGTGGGTGGATTGTTCTAGGTCAGGAGTTCAAAACCAGCCTGAGCAAGAGCGAGACCCCGTCTCTACTAAAAAGTAGAAAGAAATTAGCTGGACAACTAAAAATATATAGAAAAAATTAGCTGGGCATGGTGGTGCATGCCTGTAGTCCCAGCTACTTAGGAAGGCTGAGGCAGAAGGATTCCTTGAGCCCAGGAGTTTGAGGTTGCTGTGAGCTAGGCTGATGCCATGACACTCTAGCCAGGGTGACAGAACGGGACTCTGCCTCAAAAAAAAAAAAAAAAAAAAAAAAAATTAGGGGGATAGGATAGAGATAGCACCCTAGACACAAGTAGTATGTGCCTCATCCACAGAGAAGAACCAGAAAAGTAAGCAGATTCTCATGTTTCAAACAGATCACCTAGGAGAGAACACTAGAAGTCACCAGGGAAGCAATGGGAAACACAAAAAGTGGGTAAGGAGAGGGGTCAGGGGAACTTGCCAGGATAGGGGCTGGCTACAGCCAGAAGCAGCTCCTGGACATGGAGAAACAGTAAGAGAAGTCCCCCGGGCTCCACTAGCCAAGGTGAGCTTTTCTGATCTTGGCTACAAGAGAACCCCCCAACACACGCAGGTCTCAGACCTAACCTACGGAGCTGCTTGGAGATTGCACAGAGATGTTGCTCCAGAAGGGAACCCATGCAGGACCCCACAGGCACGCAAGCCTAGAGCCACTTGAGCTGGGCACCATTCTGAAAGCCTAGGTACCAGGGAATTGTGGGGGCACCTGCAGCCATTGCATAGCTCCAAGGAGGGATGGAGGAGCCCAGGCACTCCCAGGCAGCCCTGGGAAGGTTTCTACCACCCTGCTGAATGCTGCTGTTGAGACTGAGATGTGAGCAGACAGCATTTTCCAGTTTCTCACCCATGCTGCCTCCCTGAGTGGGACCTTAGCCCTTCTGGTCTCAGGTCCAATGTGCCATGTTGAGAGTGTGACACTGGCCAGCACCCCAACCTCAGGCTGAGTTTGGGCTTGATGCAGCTGTAGCCCCCGCGTGGTTGGGGAGGGGCATGTAAACCAGGATTTTGAGTGCACATTTGGGACACTGCCCACCATCCTACAGCCAGTCTCTGTGGGACCAGATCTTGAGCAAACTACATTCCCCACGGTTTCCTGCCAGTGCAGCCTGCCTGAGAAGGGCCCCACCCTCTCTTGTTATAGGCCTAGGGCACTATTTTGGGAGGTTGAATTCATGTAGCACTTGATTCTTGGGATGCATTTCAGGCTGCAACCCTGCCCAGCTGAACGGGGACAGGAAAGCCCAAGCTCTCCTACATAGACCTAGGACACACCCCACAGCTCTGCTTACAGCTGCTATGGAACCAAGTTGTGAGCAGATGGCACTGTCCCCAGCATCCTATATACACTGTTTGCCTGGAAGGGGCCACACAGTGCCTGGCCTCAGGCCCAAGGTGTGAGTTTGGGAGTTCAAAACTGTGTAGCACCCCACGCTCAGGCTGAGTTCAGGCTGATGCAGCTGTAGCCCTGCCCAGCTGCAGAGGAACAGGGGAGCCCAAGCTCTTCTACCCACACTTATGCCCTACTCACCCACTGCCCTACCATGGGCTCCTGTGAGACTGAGACATGAGTGAACTGGAGTCCCCACAGTCTCTCGCCCATGTCACCTGCCCAAAGGGGTCCTGCCATCTTTGATTGCAGGCCAATATCTGGCACAATTTGGAGAGTTTAAGACTGAGTTTGCCTTACTCTCAGGCTAAGTTCAAAGTGACATGATAGTAGCCATCACCTGTCTGGGAAGGGACAGGGGAGACCCAGGTCTTCTAAGTACACTTAGGACAATACCCAGCAACCTCTTATGGGAAGTTGTGGGACTGAGACCAGCGTGTCCAATCTATTGCGGTAACCAATAACACCAACACAGACCACTTGGGTCCTAGTGGGTGGCTCCTCCACTGCTCATACCACCTCCCACTTGACAATATCTTCTCAGGGCACACACCCAACTCTCTGCTCCAACTACTAGCTTCTGAGAAAGCCACCTGAAGGCTCAAGAATTGGGCCCCCAGGACACAATAAGACCACTGCCAGTGTAAGCTGCTCTGGGGCCTAAAATCAGACATACTCAGTCCACTGCTTCCACCACTGGGGCACAAAGACTAGCATGGCTATCATTCAAGTCCTTAGCAAAACTTCACCAGAGCCTCAATTAATATAACTATTCCCTAAGCTACCAAGAAATCACAGATTACACTGACCCTACTGCCTAAGAAATCATATAAAGATCACACTACTACAGGCATAAAAAATCAAAGCCAGTGTTCTACTCAACTAACAACATGTATACACCTTCATGAAAAAATTCTCCCCTTCAAAAGCAATTTCCAAAAATCATAACAAGTGATTACTACATTAGATGTGCAGATATCAATGGAAGAACACAGGAAACATATAAAAGCAGGCAAATATGACACCACCAATGGACCACAACAATTGTCCAGCAATGGATCCCAATCAAAAATAATTTCATGTAATGCCAGATAAAGGATTCCAAATACTGACTCTAAAATAGGTTCAATGAGATGGAAGAGAAAACTGAAAACTAATACAAAGAAATCAGAAAATTAATTCAGAATTCAAATGAGAATTTTCCAAAGAGATAGATACTGTTTTTTAAAAACAAACAAACAGAAATTCTGGGGCTGAAAAATTCATTGAAGGAAATACAAAAGACATTTGAAAGCTTCAAGAATAGACTAGACCAAGCAGTATAAAGAATCTAAGAACCTGAAGACAGTTCTTTTGAAATAATTCAGTTAGACAAAAATAAGGAAAAAAGAATAAAAAAGAATGAGCAAAGACTTTGAAATGTCTAGGACTGCATAAAGTGACTGAATTTATGAATTATTGGTATTTCCAAGGAAGAGAAGAGATCAAAAAGTTTAGAAAACATATTTAAGGAAATAATCAATGAAAACTTCCCAGGACTACTAAGAGAGTTAGACATTCAGATACAGGAGGCCCAATGGTCCCCAGGCAGATACATTGCAGAAAGGACTTCACCATGGCACATTATAATCAGAATGACTAAAGTTAAAGTGGAAGAGAGAATTTTAAAATTAGCAAGAGAAAAGCCTCTAGTCACTCATAAAGGAAACTCCATCAGACTAACAGTAGATCACTCAGCAGAAACCTTACAGACCAGAAGAGAATAGGATAGCATTTTCAAAGTGCTGAAAGAAAAAATTGCCACCCAAGAATTTCATATCCTGCTAGGATAAGCTTCATAAGTGAAGGAGAAACAAAATCATTCCCAGACAAGCAAAGGCTGAGAGAATTTGTCACCACTAGAGTGACCCTACAGGAAATACTCAAAGGATTCTTAAATATGGAAATGACAAGTCAATATTCACCACCACAAAAACACACAAGAATATAAAATGCACAGGTCTTATAAAACAATCGCACAAAGGAGGAAGAGAAAGGAATTAAATGGCAACATGGCAGAAGTTCAGCAAATCACTAAGACAAAAAGACTGAGAAAAAGAAACAAAGAAATTATAAAACAACTAGAAATCAACTAACAATATGACAAGAACAAAGCCTTACATATCAATGTTAACCTTGAACATAAATGGATTAAATACTCCACTTAAAATATATAGATTGGCATAATGGATTTAAAAATATGATCCAACTATGTGCCACTTACAGAAACTCATCTTACCCATAAAGACACATATAGACTGAAAGTAAAGGGGTGATAAAAGATACTCCATGCAAACAGGAAGCAAATACAGGCAGTAGTAGCTATATTTATATCAGATAAAACAAGCTTTAGATTAAAAAGAGTAAAAAAGAAAAGACAAAGAAGGGCATTATATAATGATAGAGAGATCAATTCAGCAAGAGGATAAAATGATCCCAAATATATGTGCACCCAACATCAGAGATTGATGAAACAAATATTTCTAGACCTAAAGAAAGAGATAGACAGCAAAACAATAGTAGTGAGGGACTTCAATATCCCACTCACAGCACTAGACAGAAGAACATTGAGACACAAAATCAACTAAGACACATTGGATTTAAATGGGACTTTAGATCAAATGGACATAACAGATAATTACAGACCATTTCCCCGAACAACTATAGAATATCCATTCTTTTCAGCAGCACATAGAACATCCTCCAAGATAGAGCACATTTTCGGTCACAAAATAAGTCTTTTTTTTTTTTTTTTGAGACAGAGTCTCACTCTGTTGCCTGGGCTAGAGTGCCGTGGCATCAGCCTAGCTCACAGCAACCTCAAACTCCTGGGCTTAAGCGATCCTACTGCCTCAGCCTCCCGAGTAGCTGGGACTACAGGCATGCACCACCATGCCCGGCTAATTTTTTCTATATATATTTTTAGTTGTCTAGATAATTTATTTCTATTTTTAGTAGAGACAGGGTCTCGCTCAGGCTGGTCTCGAACTCCCGACCTGGAGTGATCCACCCGCCTCGGCCTCCCAGAGGGCTAGGATTACAGGCATGAGCCACTGCGCCCAGCCTACAAAATAAGTCTTAACAACTTTTTAAAAATTGAAATCACATTAAGTATCTTCTCTGATCACAGAGAAATAAAACTAAAAATCAATATAAAGAGGAACTTCAGAAACTATACAAACACATGGACATTAAACAACATGCCATGAACCATCACTGTGTCAAAAAAGAAATAAAAACAGAAATTAAAAAATTACTTGAAAAGAACAAAAATGAAAACACAACATACCAAAACCTGTGGGATTCAGCCAAAGCAGTGCTAAAAGGGAAGTTTATAGCATTAAATGGCTACATCAGCAAAGGAAAAAGACCACAAATTAACAACCTAACATCACACCTCAAGGAACTAGAAAAACAAGAACAAATTAAAACCAGAGTTAGCAGCAGAAAAGAAAGAACAAAGATCAGAGCAGAAATAAATGAAACAGAGACAAAAAAAATACAAAGAATCAACAAAATGAAAAGTTTATTCCTCTAAAAGATAAACAAAATTGATAAATCACTAGCTAGACTAACCAAGAAAAGAACAGAGAAGATCCAAATAAATACAATCAGAAATGGAAAAGAAGACGTTATTACTGACACCACAGAAATATAAAAGATCATCAGAGAGTATTATGAATAATTATGTGATCACAAACTGGAAAATCTAGAGGAAATGGAACTATTCATGAAAAAAATACAATCTCCTGAGATTAAATCATGAAGAAATAGAGCTCCTGAATGGATCAATGATGAGTAACAAGATTGAAACAGTAATAACAATCTTCCAACCAAAACATGATGAGGATCAGATGGATTCACAGCCAAATTCTAAATGTACAGAAAAAGAACTGGTGCTAATCCTATTAAAATTCTTCCAAAAGATTTAGAAGTAGTGAATCCTCCCTAATTCATTCTACAAAGCCAGTATCACACTAATACCAAATCCAGGAAAGAATGCAACAAAAAAATAAAACTATAGACTAATATTTCTGATGAACATAGATACAAAACTTCTCAACAAAATACTAGAAACTAAATCCAACAGTGCATCAAAAGGATAATCCACCACCATCAAATGGGTTTTATCCCAGGGATGCAAGGATGGTTCAACATATGCAAGTCAATAAATGTAATTCACCACCACATAAACAGAATTAAAAACAAAAACTATATGGTCATCTCAATAGATGTAGACAAAGCATTCAACAAAATCTGTCATCTTTTCATGAATAAAAATGAATAAAAATGCTCAACCAACTAAGCATAGAAGGAACATACCTCAAAATAATAAAAGCTGTATAGGACAAACGCACAGCCAACATCATACTGAATGGGGTAAGTTGAAAGTGTTTCTCCTGAAAACCAGAACAAGACAAGGATGCCCACTGTTTCCACTTCTATTCAACATAGTACTGGAAGTCCCAGTCAGAGCAATCAGGCAAGAGAAAGAAAGAAATGGCATCCAAATTGGAAAAGACAAAGCCAAATTATCTCTGTTTGCCAATGATACAATCTTATACTTATAAAACCCTAAAGACTCTCCCAAAAGGGTCCTAGACTTGGTAAATGAATACAGCAAAGTTTCAGGTTATGAAATCAACATAAAAATCAATACCATTTGTATAAGTACACAATGACCAAGCTGAGAAGCAAATCAAGGACTCAATCCCATTTTCAGTAGCTACAAAAAAATAAAATACCTAGTAATAAATTTAACCAATAAAGTGAAAGATCTCTACAAGGAGAATTACAAATCACTGATGAAAGAAATCACTGATGAAAGAAATCATTGATGACACTCAAATGGAAAAATGTCCCATGCTCATAGATCAGAAAAATTAATATTGTTAAAATGATCATACTGCCCAAAGTGATCTACAGATTCAATGCAATTCCTATCAAAATACCAACATCATTTTTCACATAATTAGAAAAAACAATTTTAAAATTCATATGGAGCCAAAAAAGAGCCTCAATAGCCAAAGCAATCCTAAGCAAAAAGAACAAAACTGGAGGCATCACATTGCCTGATTTGAAATTATACTACAAGGCTATAGTAACCAAAACAGCTAGGTACTGGTTTAAAAATAGACACATAGATCAATGGAACAGCATAGAGAACCCAAAAATAAAGCCATATACTTGTAGTCAATTGATCTTTGACAAAGTCAACAAGAACATACACAGGGGAAAGGACACTCTATTCAATAAATGGTGCTTGGAAAATTGGGTTGCCATATACAGAAGAATGAATGTGAATCTCTATCTCTTACCATATACAAAAATTAACACAAGATGGATTAAAGACTTAAAAGTGAGATCTCACACAATAAAAAATCCTGAAGAAAACCTAGGAAAAACTTTTCTGGACATTGGCCTAGGCAAAGAGTTTATGACTAAGACCCCAAAAGCAAATGCAATAAAAACAAAAGACAAATGAGACTTAATTAAACTAAAAAGCTTCTGCACAGCAAAAGAAATAATCAAAAGAGTAAATGGACAAACTACAGAATGGGAGAAAATATTTGCAAACTATGTGTTGGGCAAAGAACTAATATCCAGAATCAACAAGGAACTCAAATAACTCAGCAAGAAAAAAAAATTAAAAAGTGAGAAAAAAACATCAACAGGCATTTTTTAAAAGAAGATACACAAATGCTCCCCCACAAATACTTAACATCACTAATCATAAGGGTAATGTAAATTAAAACCACAATGAGATACCATCTTACTCCAGTTAGAATGGCCATTACTAAAAGGTGAAAACAACAATAGATGTTGGCACAACTGCAGTGAAAAGGGAATACTCATACACTGTTGGTGGGAATATAAATGAGTACAATCTCTATGGAGATCGCTATGGAATTTCTCAAAGAACTAAAAGTAGGTCTACCATTTGATCGTATAACCTCACTCCTAGGTATCTACCCAGAGGAAAATAAATCATTAAATCAAAAAGATACCTGGACCTGTATGTTTATCACAACACAATTCACAATCGCAAAGATTTAGAATCAACCAGAGTGCCCATCAACCGATGAGTAGATTAAGAAAATGTGGTGTATATATTAATATATACCGTGGAGTACTACTCAGCATAGGAAAGAATGAAATAATGTCTTTTGTGGCAACTTGGATGGAATTGGAGGCCATTATCCAATTATAAATGAAGTATCTCAGAAACAGAAAAATAAATGCCACATGCCCTCATTTTTAAGTGGGAGTTAAACTGTGGCTATACAAGGGCACACAGAGAGGTATAACAGATACTGGAGATTGAAAAGGGAAGGTATGGGGGTGAGGAGTGAAAAATTACCTATTTCAAAAATAAAATTATTTTTAATTAAAAGTAACATGTCTAAATGTATTAAAGCAAAGGAGAACTTATTTATATCGATTATCTAAGCACTTGAAAATAATATAACAATAATTATTTTTGGTAAAACTTACATTCCTCAATCAGTTTCATAGCCATATCTGTTTTTAATATTGTGTCACTAGTATTTTTGTGAGTAGATTATTTGTCTTCAATAGGACCTTATTTTCACCTTCACATAACAGAAAATTGTGTTTTATTCTATTAGAAATTGTTGACATCTGTGACGATTGCAAAACTGTATATATCTTGTTCTCAACTCCACTTGCTATATATCCCTGTGCACTGTGACTGTGTCATCCCTTAAATCTAGGCTTGCCCAAGTGACTTGCTTTGGCTAATAGAGCATCAGCAAATGTGATGCAAACATGAGATTAAAAAACACTTGAACATTGGTTGGGCTTGCCCTCTCATCTTGCTCTTGGGAACACTATTCATTACCATATAAATGAGCCCAAGATAACCTGTTGGAGACATGCATCCCAGTCACTCCTTTCATCCCGGTAAAAGTAGCCTTCATAGAAGCCATTCAAGACCAAACACTCCCCAGCCAACCTGCCAGAAGACTGTAATCACATGAGTGAGCCTATCCAAGACCAGCAAAAGAACCACCCAGCTGGGCCCAGCCCAAATTGTCAACCCACAGAATCTTGTGCTAATAAGTAATTATTATTTTAAGTCATTATGCTTTGGGGTGTTTCTCTTCTCAGTAGAGAAAAATTGACTTTTTAAAAGTAAAATTATATTTTTAATTCAGAAAATGCTTTTTAGACAGATACTAAAGAACCTGTTAAGCTCAGTGCAAGTTCAAGTAAATGAAATATATTGTCAATTCTAACTTTGTTCATATTGAAATAGGTAAGTAATGCAGCCCAAATATTTACAGAGACAGTGTAATTTTTTCTTCATTTACAATACTTTTTCCAACAAATATCTATAAGGCAAAAGTCATCCAATAAGCCATCAGTATTTATAATTCTTTTTGAATGTCACTCCACATTTAAAGACTGCAAAATTGTGTGCATTCTGTTTTATTTCATTCTAGCACAAAACATAAATTTGTCTAATATAAAAGAGTATCCCCATCAAAATGTTTTCTACCTCAATTCAAGATAGTCCAGGGTGTATTTGTAGAATTTCAAAACTAAATCTTACATGCTGCTGTGTACTTGTTTAATTTGTTCAATTCCTCCATTGCTTTTCTAGGAATAACTTTCAATATTTTCCTGTTTGCAATCCTTCAATAATTGTAATTTGTTGAAAGCTCCAAGAATGAAAATGTTTGAGGCTTCATTTATTTATTAAATAATTTGATTTAAATGATTAAATCATTTTGAAATAATTTTGAACAAGAAGTAACTAAAACTTAGAGGATTTGTTTACAAAAGTACAATACTACTGTAGAACAATTATGTGAAATTAAATAATTCAAACTTAAAGCTAGTGAAACTTTAAATTATTCTGAGTCTTGAGAGGAACAGGGTTATGTAGCCTGAGTCACATGGCATGCAGCTACAACTTCTGCCTTTTTTTGTTCTGAAATAATTAGGAAGACCCAAGTAGCACCAGAGATAAGACCCCCTCAGATCATTACCCCTTCTCATGGAGTAATAAAGTAATCTTCTGTTTAATTTTATGTTAAGCAGAGAGGATTATTCATAAGATTTCTGGGGAGGGGGTGGGAAGTTCCCGGAACTGAGGGTCCCTCCCCTTCTAAACCATATAGGGTGACTTCCGGGAATTGCCATGGCATTTGTAAACTGTCATGGCACTGGTGGGAGTACCTTTTAGTGCACTAATGCATTATAAGCAGGGTATAATGAGCAATGAGTGTAAACTGAGGTAGTTTAATGTAGCCATCTTGGTTCTAGCTGGTTTTGTCCAGTGTCTCTATGGTGTCCTGTTTTATCAGAGACCTTGAGTCGGGTCTTATGACTCTTTATCGAGCAGGGCCTGCTGTTTCCCTACCTCAGAAAGAATCTGGAAAAGAGTGGTTTATGCAATGGACTGAATGTTTGTGCCCCACCCCAAATTCACATGTTGGAACCCTAATCCCAATGTGGTGGTATTAGCAGGTGGAGCCTTTGGGAGGTGATTAGTCCAAGAGGGTGAAGGCCTTATGAAAGGGATTAGTGCCCTTATAAGAAGAAACTAGAGAGCTGGTTAGCTCTTTTTCTGCCCTGGGAGGACACAGCAAGAAATCCGATGTCTATAAACCAGGAAGAGGGATGTCACCAAGAACCTGATCCTGCTGGCACCCTGATCTTGGACTTACAATGTCCAGAACTATGAGATAAATGTTTGTTGTTTAAACCACCCAGTCTATGCTATATTATTATAGCAGCCTGAGCCGACTAAGACAAATTGGCACTTGTCTTTCAGATTTAATCACATGTCAAAGTGAGCATTTTATTCACTGCACATTCATCTCACATGGGAGCTGGAAATACAAGGTGTAGAGCTACCAAAACTATCCTGGCTCATGTTAATGCAATTAGTAAATGCTTCATTAAAAAAATGTTAAAAACCTAGGGCAAATGCTTGACTGAATGGAATGCCTAGACAACAGGCATTAATAAGGATTGTTCTGAGTAAATGGGTATGTAGGTAATTCTACCTATATGCAAATTCCTGTCATTTTTTAATTTTTATACCCAATTATTTGTATGGATTATGATTTTGCAATTATCAGTCAGTCAATGCTTTTTACACATTTAGACCAAACAAACTTATGTGGCCTATGATGATGTGTGTGAAATGATTAAATACCAAACCTGGAGCTGAGCTGCAATAGATAGGAAGGACAGTTAATCCCGTGCTACCGAAAGCATAAAAGCACCCATGTCTCTTCCAAGTGGGCAGCCAGCTTGCACCCAGTGTGGAAGGATTTGTGCCTCTACCCCCCAAAAGCAGGGAGATAATACCCTCCTTATTGTGGTGACATAAAGCTGAAATCGGATCCTAAACTGCAGAGGGTCAGAAAGAGAACCCCCAAGAAGAAACAAAAGCCTGCAGGGCTGAGAAAATGAAAGGAAATCATTCCAATGGTAATGAGTAGCAGGTGGCTGGTATTTAGTTAGAGGAAAGCAACTTTCTTTAAGTAATCAGGGAAGGCTCTGAATGTAAGGTCTGGAATTTGACTACTTACATTCTGAAAAACTGCGAATGTTCTCCAGTTCAATACCAGGGACAAATTCAGGGAAGCAAGTGTGGCAATTCTGGTTCCTGGGAGACATGGACTGTATGGGGCCCACAGATGAGGCTGAATCAGAAAACTTAAAAATGTCAACAATAGTTAACTTTTTGTAGGTGATGTGATGCCTCATGATTAGCTTTATGGGGAAACAAAATTATCCTCATTTTGCAGATAAGAATACTGCATATAGAGGATAAATCATTTGTCCAAGGTCACTCAATTAGATGGGAAACTATCCCATCTGATTTCTGTGCCTGTGTTCACCATGTTGGGGTGAAGAACTTCCCCTTCACCCTCAGAAAGTTTGCTGAAAGATCAACTTACAATAAGGCAGATTAATAAGAGAAAGGGATTACAAATTTATTTACTGTGCACATGGGAAGAATCAGACTGATTGCCCAATATCCCAATGGGGTCCAGAAGCTTATATACTCTCATGTTAAAGGGGGTGGGGGAGATGAGGAATATAGGTAATTCTGTTGAGGGGCAATAAAGGATTATTAGGGAGGGTGACTAGATACTTGGGAGAAAGAATGGGGGGGGGAACAGGATGACTTATAAATGATTCTCCTTTGAAATTAAATTAACCTGAGTGACAGGCATTATTTTTAAATGGGTTGAGCCAGGTCTGGTTTCATTCTTGATCCTCTTTCTTGCAACAGATATTGAGATACCAGGGAGGGGAAGGAAAGGCAGTTCTTCTTGATGGCTCCCTGTGGTCTTTATCGAGATAGAGGAAAAGCCCCTTTTAACACCTGCTGATCTCTAAGGGCCTTTAATTCAAAATACTCTTTATATCAAGGAGTCATATTTTGGAGTGAAATTCCCTGAGCTCCTTCAACCACTACACTACACTGCCTCAACAGAGAAGAAACAACTCTCTGGGCTGCTGTACCTGTCACAAAGTTTGTTGTTGTTTTAGTAGTTCTTTGAGAGATGGAATCATAAATTACAATTAGAGTCCCCCCAGAAGCATTCATAGTTGTCATACATGGGTAACCTACACTACCTAAAGCTTGTGAAGATCTCGTTTCATAGTGTGGGGAGGACGCCCTTGGAAAGTCATTGTTTTCATAAAGTCCCAAACTGAATCACTTCTATTGCTACCTATCAGTATCTTGTTGGCATACCTCAGGTGAACATTGTGGAACAGACCCAGTGCTCAGAGAGGGAGGAACAGCAAGCAGTTTCCCTCACAGAAGGGACAGGACATGGTGCACTCGGCTGGCACAGTGAGTGATTGGCATGTGCTACTCTTTGTCTTGCTGTACAGAAGTCACTATGTCTTGATTTTTTTCGGCCAACTTTTACTTTAATATTTTATTTAATATTCACCCTACACAACCTTTTCTTGTGTGTGTATAGTGCATCCCAGGCTTTACTAATTTATTTCTCCATTTAAGCAAAAAAACTTTTCTCAAGAAGTAGACCTCGAACCATCTTGACATAGAGATGATTATTTTCCCCGATTTCAATAATTAACAAATTGCTGGAGTCGTCAAATATTGTCTCTGAATGAACTAAAGATTTTAAAAAGGCACTCTTTCTGAATAAAAATAGATTTCTTTTCTAGTTGGAAATGCTTTTTATTGCCTTCACAAATGACAGAGCTCAAGCTCTAACATTACTGTTATTCTGATTTTATTACCATATAAATAGCTTTAAAACTCAATATATAACTCAAGTTCATGCAAATTATAAAAATAGAGGAGGTTCATCTTCAGAAAACAAAAGTCTAGAGTGTAAAATTTCTTATACTCCAATGACTAAATGGCTTAAATTGTGTGCATTATAGTAATCCTGACATTCTGGTTAGACTACATGTGTAGTCTAGTGCATAGTAATTCTCAAAACAGTAATCATCAAATTTTATTTATTATAACTCAACCCCATCATTCATGGTCTTAAAGGAAAAAAATAGTAAAGAAACTACTTTATTTGTAGATCATGCTTTATTTTCTTTTTTTTTTCCTGATGTTTCATAACAACCAAGTGACAAAATACTGATCCTCAACAAGACGACTGAAAATAAGTTAGAGCAGGCCAGGTGAGGTGGCTCACACTTGTAATCCCAGCACTTTGGGAGGCTGGGGCCGGAGGATCACTTGAGCCTAGGAGTTTGAGACCAGCCTGGGCAACATAACAAGAACCCCTCTACAAAAAATAAAATCAATTAGTGGTGGCATGTGCCTATAGTCCCACCTACTCAGGAGGCCAAGGCAGGAGGATCTCTTGAGCCCAAGAGTTTGAGATTGCAATTAGCTGTGATGATGCCACTGCACTCCAGCCTGGGTGACAGAGCAAGACTCTGTCTCAACAAAACAAAACAAAATAAAGCTAGGGTAAATATTATGTACTCTAGAAGATATGTGCCTTCTTTAATTTAAAATTTTGTTGAAATAACTTTTTATTGCTCAAGATGCTCACTTCTTGAAATCAAAAGGTACTACACATGCAGAATCAGGAAAATATTGTCCAGAATTAGAATATAAATCAATAGAAAAGATGTAGAAATGACGCAGCTGATGGATAATCAGACAAGACTTAAAACAAATATTATAAATATTTTTAAGAATTTAAAGTAAAACATGAATAAAATGAGGAGGCAAATAGAAACTAGAAAATAACTAATGGGAAACTTTAAAGCTGAGAGTCACAGTATCAGAATAAAGAATTCCCTGGATAGAATTAATAGGTTAGATACAGAGCAATAGAAGTAAATTGGAAGACATGACAATAAAAAATATCTAAATTTAAGCAGAAAAATACTAAAAAACAAAAAGATAATGAGCAGCCTGTAAATGGCCTCTGGGGCAATATTAAGCAGCCTAACTTAAAAGTAACTGTAATATCAGGAGAGAAGCTGAGAAGGCAGGACTGCATATTATTTGAAGACGTAATGAGCACAAATTTTTTTTATATTTGTTCAAAAGTATCCTTTTGAACAAGGATACTTTGGATACAAATCCAAGGTCAACAAACCCCAAGCAAGAGAAACAGAAAGACCACCACACCAAGGCACATCATAACTAAACTGATAAAATTCCATGATAAACAGAAGATCTTAAAGCAGTCCAAAAAAATGTTACATACAGGGGATTCTGCAATTTTGGCTAATCTAACTATTAAAACACATGCTGTAAAGACTGTCTATTGACATGAAAACATCAAAGTTATGTTGCTAAGTGGAAAAGGAGGGAAAATATCCATATTTCTGTTATTGTTGAAAGAAGCATACATAAGAAAATACAGGAAAAAAACATGCATGTCAAAACATGAATCACGGTTATCTTTGAGTGGTGGGATTAGGGCGGTTTTATCTTTTCTGCTTATCTGTATTTTATTCATTTTCTTTTCGAGCACGCATTGTTTATAATTAGGAAGAAAACTTAGTTAAAATAAAAACCACCTCCAGTCCTACCCCCACAATAAATTTTAAAATCTCTTAAACTAATTTAGTGATAGATTCTAAAATTGTTCAGTGGAAATGGAAAAAGAGATAGAGTCAAAGGACAGTGATAGGTTTAACAAGTTCTTGGAGATAGAGTGAAAACAGGGGTAGGCAACTAGAGAAAGTGGATGAACAAATCTCTCTGTTTTCTAATTTGGGAGACGTTTTGGACACGTCTTTAGCTAAGGAGATTACTGGAGGTTGGGTGTTGAAATATAATTATTTTGGATTTGAACATGCTGAATTTGAGGCTCACACAGTGTAGTCAATTAAAGGTATGTATTTTGAAATATGGGTGTAAGGTGTAGGAGAAATTTAAAGCAGGGAGATACAAATTTGGGGTCAGTGGCACGTTGGTGATAGTTGACAATGCCGTGGGAGAATATGCTGAATATGATGAATAGCGGCCCAAGAATGGAACCTCTGCAAACACAAACATTGAAGGGATGGATGGTAGCAGAGGACCCAGCAAAGGAACTGAAAAGAAGTCAGAGGTAAGAGGAAAACAGAAGAAAATGAGGTCATTGAAATGAAATCAAGACAGTTTCCAGGAAGGACTACTCAACCACGACAAAGTTCAGGCAGACAGGTAACCCACTCCGCCCTCTTTACAGGCTTACCTTCCAGGCTTTTGCATAGTCCATGACCAAAGCTGTTCTAGTGCAAGAGGCTGGACTCTCCTTATACTTGGGTAGCGGCACAGGGCCATAGCAAATGATGCTACCTTATTATGTTGGCTATTGAGGAACAGAAATTTTTTTTTCATGTCAGGACATGTGACAGGCATGGTAACAGAATCACAAAGGAGAGCCATAGAGGTGACCTGCAGTATTCCATGAAATTAAATATACTGTGAAAAAAGCTCACCAGCAACCATGATAATGCCTGGTATTTTCTGGATAGATGGCATGGACTTAAAAGTGGTTGCTAGGGATTTAAATTTCCCCTATCTCACCAGTGGTTAGAAAAAGAAAACATAACAAGTGAAAGAGAGCTAGACAGACAAAGTACACCACTCACCAACTGCCCTTTCCTGAACTTTGCATTTAGAACAATAAATACAATTATTATAGTATATTTTAATATGAACTCAATATTCCAAAGGACTCATAGGCAATATAAAATCATATCTCAGAGCTCTAAAAAGGCATCAAGAAGGCCATGTGCTTCTTACTGTACTCAAACAGGTATTTTCTGCCTCTTTATGTAACTGCAGCCTAGAGATTGCCTGGAAGCGTATGGAAGTAGCGGTAGTGAACGCCAGAACATAGGCTACCCAGACATTCGCAGCTGGGACTGGCCTTGCCGGATTTGGGAGCCAGCCCAGTCTCCCCCATCCTTCCATCTTTACAAGTCAACACATACTTGGTCAAGAAAAATTTCGGAAAAATCATGCATTTGAAAAAATGTCAATTTATATTTAATATTTAAGAAGTGTAGCTGAAGAAATTCAGGTAATGTGGGTAATAAAAATCTTAAAGAGGCTGAATGATGTCTTCATCGACTTGAGAACAAATGCCTTGGATATCTTTTTCATTATATTTTTTATATTACCACTTTTCTACAGTTTTGTTCTTTTCTTCTTTTGCTTTCCTTTTTCTATCCTCCTTCTTAGTTACTTTAAAAAACTAATAAAGATTTCAAGTAATAGCTTTGTTCTGTTTGTCATATACAACCGTTCTCAAATAGATGACTTTCCCATACATGGGGAGAAAGAAGATAGAGAATCGTATCTTGAGAGTTCAAAAGCAGATGAATTCAGAGACAGAAAGCAGAACAGAGCTCCCAGGGGCTGGTAAGGGCAACAGAGAATGGGGAGTTACTGCTCAATGGGTATAGAGCACCCCCTTGCTAAGTTTTGGTTTGGAAATGATGAATAGGTTCTGTCAATGGATAGTGGTGAAGATTGCACATTATAAATGTATACAATGCCACTGAATTGTACACTTAAAAATGGTTAAAATGGTAAACATTCATGTTTTACCATTAATAAAAAAAGAGAGAGAGAGAGAGAACAGATGCATCACCCCATCTCTTTCAGACATGACTAATTTATTCAGGGAATTCTGTTTGGCAAAATATATCCGGGACAGAGAGTTTGGGACAATTATGTCATTGGAAGCAATCACATTTTCTATAGTGAATTGGCCTAGGGTAGTATCTGAAGCCAAAACTTTCAATAACAATTTAGCATATGGGGTGTAAACCATAATATAAAGATTTGCCAAGGAAACAAAATGAGCTTATACAACTGAGGGATGAACATGCTAATACTAGTAGCAATCCTTTAGTCATTCTAGTTTAACACACACTAAGCACCTGACTTGTGCAAGAGACTGGGCTAGGTGCCAGGGTTGAGATGGAAATATAAAAATCACCAAGACGTAATCCCCATCCTTAAGAAGTTTACAATCTAGTAACAGGACATAAAAATGGTGCTTTGAGGTATAAAAAATCTGCTCTAAAAACATAGAGGAGAGTTAACTTTCTAGTAGAGGTTGAAATTGGGACCCACTTGAATTTGGTGGTGTGGGGTGAGGCAGTTTATAACATGTCAAGTAAAGAAAATGGTGTCTAACCATGTGTTGCCAATAGCAAATGGTCTAGTCTAGTTCTTCCACGGCTTCAAATATGTGAAAGGGGAAGGAGTACTCAAAGGTCAAGTATTTTTATTTTAATTTCTCTCATCGCTGTTAGCCCAGTATAAAAAAGGGATTAACAGGAAGTGAGGATGACAACAAAAAAAGTTTGAAGAGGCAAGGACACAGACAGGAAACAACCCCTGGAAACTCAAACACATCTAGTTGCTGAAGTTCACACTGTCAAACTAGTGAAACCTGCCCTGGCAGTGCCAGGGTCCATGGCAATTCGTGGCCTCTCCTGTGGGACTGAAGGAGCTAGCTTGGGCTACTGCCGGTAGTGGGCAACAGGGCACACAGAAAATAAAGTCCATAAATGTCCCCTCCTAACACAACTTAAGTGAAGAAAGGTGGCTAGAGGAGACAATTTAGGGTAAGAGATGAGATCTTCTTGTAGGTTAATTGATCTAATGATAACCCAGATGCTTTATTTCCTATTAAAAAAATACAGATGAGCAAGTTGTTCCTGAATAAAAATTTACTACGTGTATAACATACACCTCAAAATAAATTTTAACGGAACATACTACTAATCAAACACAGTTTTTGCTTTTGCAATTTACACAAATTATGTTAATTATAATACTTTAGGGAATCCTTACAAACACAATACATAACAAGTTATTTTAATATTATTCACCATCCTTAACTTCAGAAAGTTTGGCTTATATTATCTCAAAGGAAAACTACTTATAAATCTCACTTTCCCACAAAATTAATTAACCACGCAACCTTAAAAATTAAAAATAAATAAATAAAGCTTTGCCAATGGTAAATTGGAATGCATATACCTGCCAGGCTTTAATGAAATAAAAATAAACAATTTACATAACCAGCACCTCTTAAAATCAAAACCTCCTTTTGAAGTACAAAGTTCAATTCTTCTTGCCCTCTCAGTTAACTACTAATCATAATTATAATCCTCTCCCCCTTAGGAACTGTTCTGATTTGTAGTGTCATAAAATATACAGTATTTTTAACATTAACAAACTATTGATATGCTACCATGAATAAATACCTATTTTTTACACCAAAATGACTCTAGGGGACTAGGAGAACAGATAAAATGGCATACTGAAATGATTTCTTTAAAAGTAAGATTTGTAAAAATGTGATCTATCCAGGTCTAATATTATTAAAATTAAAAACCAAAAGATGAATTATCATTTCAGACCTATATACATCAAAGATGCCAGTTCTTATAAAAACATACTTTAGTTGTAAATGCTGTTATGAAAAAATAATTTTATATCAATTTTATTTAATTTTAATGAATTTCCCCTATCTCTAACATTAAAAACATTAAAAGAACTTAAATTTTAATGGCAAAAAGTTCCTATTTTCCCCACCTACTAAAAAAAGGTTTTGTTTTCCCTTATTAACATACAATGCCCTATTGTTAAGGCACAACTTTTTTTAATGATAAAAATGAAACCATAGATTAGGTTTATTTTACACAACAGTTAAAAGACAGACTTTTTGTAGACATATAATTAAATACATCTTGAATTCAACCAAGATCGAAAAAGAAAAATCACTGTTTCTATCTAGGACCAGTCAACACATACCCAAGAAAGGTAGCTGCAGCTAGAATAATCCCAACACTTCCTGTTTTAACCTGTCAGATTGTCTCCAGAAGGCCATCTTCAAGGTGTGATCCGAGAGGGGAAGCTGGAAGTTTTCCTTTCTGTGGTGCACTCCACCTTTCTTTACTTATGCTTGGGCTATCAGAGGTAGCTGTCACCTTCAAAGCCTGAGTGAAATCCAATTTTTGAGTTCAACATCAAAGACCAGGACGGAGTTCTTGATCCTGAGGGTCAGGGCAGAAGTGTGCTTTGCATCTTCCCTGTTACCTGCCCCTCAGCTTCCCGGGATCTTCCTTCCCACACTCTACTTAGCCACCACCCTGCCCCATCTCCTCTGACACCATTTACAAAATATCCAAAGGGAGCATCCAGCAAACAGAAAGATTTTGTACAATTGTTACTTAAAACATAAAAAACAAAATGCTTTTGTTACTTCCTTATAGTCAAAAACAAGCCATCTGAATATTATTGATTTAAAAATCAAGAAACACTAAAATTGGTGTCAGGAGACAATCACAGACCAAAGACAAATCTGACCATCTCAAAGGTCCTTGTACACTCAACTGCAATGGGGGATCCAAGTAGGAAACCAGAAAAAGCAAATGTGCTCAAGCAGGCTTATCCACTCAGCTCTCCTGTATTTTCTATTAATACATTTACATTCTTGAGAGATGGGTTTCAGCAGCCAATCTAGAGAGAAATGTGTACATAAAAGCATCTGGGGGGAGCATACTGGCTGAGAAAGAGAAGCAGAGACAGAGGGAGAACGTTAACGGGCAGAGGAGACGGTCACAGGGCAGAGGACATGGCCAGGGGCACAGCTGATGGCCACTGAGATTATGGATGTCACTGCTTCTACTAAATGTGACACATAAAACTCAATGTTAAGGGAAAATCTTCCTTTAAATAAGGGCAAAGATGAAGAAAAGAGAAGGCCAGGAGTTGGGGAGGTATAGATCACTAAAAATAAACTATACTTATTTTGCTATTTAGAAATAATTTCATATAATTCTGGGAAATATTACATGCCTCGTTCAGAAGGTGTTTTACTGGTATGTTCTGGCACAATAATGTCTCATATAAATAAATATAAATACTGTTCCTTGTACTTACACTAGTTCTGCAATGTATATTGGTTTTTAGAAACAAAATTTTAAAAAATGAACTTTCTATAAAAGCACTTAAATTAGTAACTAGACTATACCTAACAAATTAGAAAAATAATGTATTTAACTCTCAGCCAATACCTTAATTTTTGCACACAATACACATCCTTCACAAAGTCGTCATCTATCTGCAGATTAATAAAATTAAAACTAAAAGAATCATGCTTGCTAATATGGTTTTGTTTCCACAAAATCATAAAGTTTCCATATAACATTGAAAAAATTCAATTAAATTCCATTTTCTATTTGCCAGTCCCATTTCTCTAACTCTTGACATACTACAATTAAATGCTTACACCACAGGACTCTGACAATGGTATATGCCTTTGCCATCTCTCCTGAGGAATAAAAGGTTTCCTCAACTTATTGCAAAGTAAAAAAGATGAGGTTTTTGATATTATTTTCAAAATTCCCAAGTCCTGTTTAAGTATCAAGTGTTCCAACTACCCAAACTTTGAATAAATTTTCACTGAACAAAAAAAAGACCTATCTAAATGAGGCCCACTACTGATATTATTTTCAAAATTCCCAAGTCCTGTTTAAGTATCAAGTGTTCCAACTACCCAAACTTTGAATAAATTTTCACTGAACAACAAAAAGACCTATTTAATGAGGCCCACTACCTTACCAAATTTGTGACAGTTGCTACAGATTGGGTAAAAACTTCTGTATCATACTAGATTCAGTTTACTAATGATGAATTAAAGGGCTTTGTACAATGTAACATACAAACCTAAAGTATGTGCATTCAATCAGGCTAGAACGTACATTCTTTGAATTTTACCTCCAAGATAGGAAAATGAATGGGGGGGGCCTGGGGAGAGAGACAGAGAGACAGATACACCAAGACCACGAGAAAGCTCTCTCTTTAGTGTGCTATGGAATACAAGGGCACTGAAGTCATATGAAATAATGTGATTGTTTACATGAAGTTTCCAGATATCACACTGAGAGAAACCACACATCCCAATGAAAGATGGTTCACAAAGCAATATTCTAGTTATGGTGACACAATAAATATGTCACAACCTTTTTTCCAAACAGATTCTGAGGCTGAATAGAAAAAATTTCATCAAAAAGTAACTTTAACCTTCATTATTTTAATATGAAGGGAATATAGAGTATTTCAAAGTTACTACTTTAATAGTTCGGTAAGGTTAGATACATTTATTATTAATAATAGTAAAAGCAATCATGGCAAAATATGAGCAACCATACTCATTCTTGATAATGAAAAAATCTTCTATATATAAACCTGGCACATTTAAAAAAAATTACTATAACAAAGTTTTTGAAAATAATGAAAGCTAGTTCAATTCATATGTCAAATAACTTTCAATCATAATAGAATCGTTTATATTCTTATAGTGTCTTATAGCATATTTTATCCTGAATGAGAAAAATGTACCAAATCATAGTGCTAAACTTGAAACCTTAAACCAAAGCTTACAACTTAAAGACTAAAATGTTGGTGAGAGGAGAAAGGATGGAACCATGCTTCTTCCACAGGGAAAATGAAAATCAACATCAAGATGGCATAAATGTTGAACCAATGGGCACAAACACAATTTTTATAAGAACAAAACACACACACTCACACACACACATAGAGAAATTATGATTACAATGCAAACTCGTGATATGTTTTCTACTAGCTGGTGAACCTGTTATTAAATTTTCAAAGAAAAAGCCAATTTAAATCTTCTCTATTTCAATACATAGAATATTCAGTAACATAAATACAACCTGTGTTGCATATTAATAAATGTGTGGCTTCTTGTGCTTTCCATCCAAACTAAAGGTAAAAATCCCCAATTACTTTATTTTCAGTGAGATATAATTATAAAGTTAAACATCTACACAAATTCAATCTTTCCTTCAGCCCAATTCTATATGAAAGTACTAACAAATAGTGAAGATTCATGATGTTGTGTGAAAATGGTGACTCATAACAGCGTAGACTTAGCTATAGACTTTAATTCACAAATATATATATGCGCTTGTGTATGACAACTGTAGGAAAATAGTCTCAAAAATAAAGACAATACTTGAGACACGAAGCAACCCATTTTCCCTGATCTTGCATCCTATTATAGGGAAAATAAGTCTCTGATGCTTCATAAATACTTTAAAAAGTTTGGGATGGCCTTAACCGTGCATAGTCTCCACCGATCCTTTGAAGCTTCCAGCATTTCAGGCTAACCATTTCTGCTCTGAAAGAGTGGCACCCAGTAATCAGTTAAGCTTATTTATGTCCTGTCTTTTCTAGATCGGGGAGTTTTCTGACCAGAGCCTGGTGGTTCATTCTGATACTAGCGAGGAGTCCGCCTTCAATGCCGTCTGAACCGGTATAACTGATTTCTTCACCACTCAGGGTAGTCATATGCCCCCCCAGGGCTTTTAAGATGGCATTGCCAGCACATATATCCCACTTTTTGATATATGTCACATGGATATATAGATCAGCTTTTTCTTGACTCTTATCAGGCACATCCAAGAGTGCTAAAACTTTATAACCTATAAAAGATAAACACAGAGTTTAGGTTATTGTTCAAAAGATTTTAAGAAATTAGCATAATTTTTTGATTAAGTACATTGTTAAAAATAACAAGACAGGGTGTGCAAGAGCTCATTGTACTGTCTTTGCAACTGCTCCCTAAGTTTAAAATTATTTCAAATTAAAAAATTAAAGTAACAGTACAAACATTAAACTCAACAGAGCAAAAATACACTGCAAAGTAACTTATTAAGCTAGTCTCAAGTGTAACCAATATATGCATATAAGTTTTTAAATTTAAATCTACTTTGTAGTTGTTTTCTATGGAAGGACACATTCAGTATGTGCTATTTTTTTTATGGAATGACATATGACACCTACAAGTTTCACTTAAACATCTAGGCAGGCTTGATTTGAAAGACGAGACCAAAAAGTTTAATACTACCACCCTAAGTCCTTTCTTATAATGAGACAAAATGTAAAAAATAAAATAAAACAAATGCCAAAAAACCTGGGTCTAGAATCTAGTTTATCTCATCCCTACCGGGTATTTTGGACATACCTTTCCTAACCAACCTAACAGAGAGTCTGTAAGAAAATAATGAAGCCACATTAAGGAAGGTAGATACATATATAGAATCAGCAAATTAAAACTATTAGTCTTAAAAATTAATAACTGTTAACATCTTCCTATATTACTGTGCTGAAAAGGTTTTCTGAACATAAATGTTTTCTGGTCCATAACTTACCTGAATTAAAACACTTCTGACATGTTAAACAGTATTTATAATAAGAGTCATCAAATAGCCCCTTGGGCCAAATTCAGGTCATGGCCTGTGAATGTAAGCTCTTAAGATAAAAATTTTTTTTAAATATTTTTAAAAGGTGGTTAAAAAAAATCAAAGCATAGAATAGTATGCAATAGAGACTGTATATGGCTCATGAGGCCTGAAATACTATCTGTCTCTTTCAGAAAAACTGTGCTGACCTCCGATCTATAATTAGGTAAACAGTAGTGCAGAATAAACAGTAAGCTAGGTGGGTACTACTCTCACTCATCCTATGCATACAAGTGAAGAGTTTAGGGGTGTTAAGAGTGACCCAGGGATCAGTCATTCCAATAATACCTATAATGACTCCTGGCATCCTTCTGTCATAGGAAGCATCCATCTTAAGCGCTTGATTTTTCTTCCTGTCTCTGATATTCCCACGGTTAAACTAATAGGGCAATTATTTTGAAATCGCATTGTATAAAATGCAACTGCTGATGGTGTATCACTGATGGGAAGATTCTTTTGTAGTATTCAAGGAAGAGAAATCACTGTTGTGAAACTGTTTCTTTCCGCAAGGAGGCCAGTGTGACTGAAATCCCACCCAAGTAGGAGACCAAGCCTGCCTCGAGAGTACACTCCATTCCTTCTCACTTTCTTCCCTAGCATGGGACAAGCAAATCAGTCTCCCAACATAGCCTTGACCATGTCAGTAACAGTCTCTGGGAATCACATGGAAATAGGAACATACCAGCACCACCAGCTGGGATAATTGTACTCTGGTTTCCAAAAGTCTGAAGAGCAACCTGTTTGACCATCCCTGAATGGGAGCGAGACACGACGATCTTTGGGGTCTTCTCATTGTATGAAGAGCGGGCTTTCACATTTGAACCGCCGTCTACCATTGCCCAAGCTGAAAAGCAAATATAATCTCCATTAATAGAACTAAAGCTTTAAAACTAAAAATTACGTATACTCTTTGGAATTCAAAGTAGCAACTGACTGACAAAATGTCCTCTTCTAAAAAATTATTTGTATTTTTTTCTAAAACAGAAAGTTTTATCTTTTTTCTGAGTATGAAAGTAATATATTTTCTTTTTACATTGAAATAGACATGTATTAAGACAATGCTAAAAAACGCCATGTAATCCTGCCCAGCCAGAGACAATGGCTATTAAATGTTTGGCTTAAGGATTCTCATGCTCCAGAGCCCCCCATTGGGTGTTGGCTGAGTCTCCTGTGGGACCACAATGCAACTCAACTTCTCCTTGCATCTACATAGCTTCCTTCCCTCTCTTCCATAACTTGAACCCCAAGAGCACTCCCTAATTAATAAATATCCTAAAGCTAATCTCCATCTCAAAGCATGATTCCTGGGGAACACAACCTGTAACATAAGCACAACTAACTTCCGTGACTAATTCAAATTTTAAAATTCATTTTCCTCCTATATTACCTCTACTTCTGAGGTAATATATTCATGGTTTTAATTATTTGCACATTAGTTCAATCTCCTAAGTAACTTTATAAACAGAAAACAGTGTTGGAGAAGTAAGTGAATCAGGTTTACATATCAGCTTTATCAGGGTATATAAAAAGAGAAAGACTCAGATTTCAAAATAGAACAGAATTTTTAAAAAGGGAAGATGATGTCACAGATGGCTTCACATGTTCTTAGTTTATAAGTTTTCTTCACTGTCAAACTATACAAGTAAGTAAACTTACTCAGAATTATGCCAATTAGACTGCTGTTCTAGCTGTCACTTACTATGGGATAAAATACAGTCCACCATGGCTAGCAATGAAAGCAGCTGCATCACCAGCTTATTCCTGGCTGCAGAAAAAAAAATCAAAAAAATTAGCAGAGTCTGTGTCTCTGAGTTCCCCAAAGATGATGGCAGTCTCCTAGACTTTTTCCATACTGCCTTGTAAGAACTGCACACAGCAACAAGGAGAGCAAATAGAAATACTCATGATCTATACCTACAGAGTAAGTAGGAGGCAGAGGAGAGCTATCCGCACTAATGTAGGAGAAAACAGGGGAGTAAACACTGAAGATCTGCAGAACAAGCACTGAAGCCAATCTCAGTGTGAGGATTACAGCAGGAATTTCACAGAGGTGCCAAGAGGCCAGAGAACTCAGTGCTGGTAGAACTTAGATAATATCAGCCAGGACTTCTCCCTAGAAGAAAAAGGTCCCCTCTAAAATGGGAACTACTGAACGTAGACCTGAAACTTGGCCAACAAGCATTGAGAAGAAGTTCGGAGAAGACATGGGACCAGAATAGTTGTCTCGAGAACACCTGGAGGTGGGGGGAGATAAGGTGGGAATGATGACACAAGACATCTTTTGTCATTTAGAAGGTAGCAACTAGAGCTAAAGAGAAGTAAAGGACTGAAGATAGGGGCCTTACTGAAACAAAGTAAGATCAAACAAGAAAGAAGAAATCTAAAAACAAAAAAAGGGTCCATGATAATAAAGATAAAGCCTTCCTCACAGTAACAGAAAAGAAAGCTCCTGAACTCAGAATTATCCAACTCCCTTCCTGCTACCACTCTCCCACCAATCCCTCAGTAGCTGGCCCAAATACGAAAGAAATATAAAATTGCAATGTCCATTTTAAAATACAAAAAGAAAACATACAGAATGCAGATTAAAACATTTCAGGCTACTTGAAAATTTCCACAATGCAGAAGAAAACTATAAACCAATATTCCAACATGATTAAAAATAAATAAACAACAAAATATGAAAGGAATGACATCAAACAAAAAAGCAACTACTCAGAAAAGATAAACAATGGAAAGACGTGAAATGGGAACTCACATAATACAAGGAAGAAATTGGGGAAAAAAGACAAAATCACTGCAGACTTAGTACTAAATCACAGGATATATAATAAAAGGACTATAGATTTGTTCAAAAGTATAGCAAACAATGAGAAAAGCAAGAAAAAGTGAAACAAATAGCTAAAAGGGTCCAAAGAGAAAGTGATAGATATGGAAACCAGTGAAAGAAGAGTCAACATACATATATAAGGAATCCCTGAAAAAGAAAAACAAACTAATGGGATAGAATGAATCTTTAAAATCACGATTCAAGAAAATATCCCTGAAATAAAAGAGGACCTAAACGTCTACACTGAAAGACACAATGAGTACCTAGGAAATCTGCCCAGAATGCCAACTCTGAGACACATCATAGTTATATTTTTAGACTTTATAGACAAAGTTTGGTGGGTTGAACAGTGTCCTACCAAACTCCATGTCCACCCAGGACCTTCAGAATGTGACCTGATTTGGAAAGAGGGTCTTTACAGGTGTAATTAGGTAAGTTGCAGTCATACCAGAATAGGGTAGGCTCTAAACCTAATGACTAGTGCCCTTATAAGAAGAGGAGAGGAGAAAGAGAGGAGACAGCCATGTGAAGACAGAGGCCGAGATCTGCAGCTACCAACTGAGGAATGCCAAGAGCCACCAGAATCTGGAAGAGGAAAGAAAAGCTTCTTCCCGCAAGCCTGCAGAGAGCGCATGGCCCTGCAGAGACTCCTTGATACCACACTTCTGACCTCCAGAATTTTGAGAGTAAGTATCTGCTGTTTTAAGCCACCTAATTTGTAGTAATTTGTTATGGCAGCCCTAGAAAACTAATATAGGGTGAACCAAAAACCGCATAACTAGCCAAATAGTTTTTCCAGTATCAAGGCTATAAAAAAACTTTTTAACATGTACTCAGGTAATAACACACCCATCTAGCTCTTCTGAAGTAATCTATTACAGGGTAAGGTTTATTCAACCAAGAGATGACTAAGAAACCCTTAGCAAAAGCACTGTTGGTTAGCAATGAATAAATTTAACTGTGGATCTAAGAGGAAACAAAAGATGCAAATAAAATGGAAGAGTAAAGATGTGTAAATGTTTTCTCATTGTTGACTGATGACAGTTAAAGGAAACCATTTAAATTTGATGAGCTGAATAGGCCAGTTAAAAGATAAGTATCAAAAAATGAGATGGTGGTCAAGAAGAAGGCTAAGATATGCTAATTTAATTGTTGCTTATAATAGTGAACCGAGAGACAGGTCTAAAGAAAACAACTATATAGAAAGTATAAGAACGTAGAAAGAAAAAAGGATACATAAAGGTATTAGTAAAAGTGAGCAACAAAAACCAAATTTAACTTAAAAGTAACTGCAGCTGTTTGTGTGAAAAGAAAATCAAAATCTCAGGGCCACCCCCACACCCCGAACTCCTTATGCAAAAGAAAAGGTAAAAGCTTCAGGCAACTGTGAGATCATTCATAAATGGCTCTATAGATCATTTATAAATTTCTTGCTCATAAGCAAGGACATGCAAATTAAAGCTATATCTTGCAACTAAAACCGAAGTCTATCTGATCCCACACTAATAACAGATTACAAGTTTATCTTACAGGTAACAAAACTGAAGACAAGAAAGAATCAGACATTCTTCCACCTACCCAGGGACATCTACATAATTGATGCTTCCTTCACTCCCTTATTTTACATAAATGTAGATTTCTTGGGCCTCACAAACAAGACAAGAGAATGTAGTAACCACTATCTCATGGGGAAGGGGCTTCTTTTTCCTTCTCTCCATATACATTTTAAATAACGAAGGTTCCAACCTCTCCTTTGGAAAAACAGCCACAGCTTGTCTGTGGTTGAGTTTTTCCCAGGCACATACTCAGAACTCTTAAGAGGCCTAATAAACCTCTATTGATTGAGATTTTTGTCTTAGTCATTTATTAAGTTTGACATTTTAATCACACTGAATATATGAAATCCATGAGATCCTAAGGGTAGTTTAGAAAGAAAGTTTGTCCTTCCCTGAAAAAGCATTTGTTCCCACTGTAGGTGGTTTGTACCTAACTCCTTACTCTGAAAATTGGTAAATAAAAGAATTAAAAATTTATCCTGCCTTTCTAGAAGAAACTACATTTCAGGATAAAAACTTCGGTTGATGGAGAAAAGTTCTCTATAGAAGAATTCATGCTAATATATGTAGAAAACACAATAAAATCAGAAAATCTCATTTTAAAACTTCTTTAATATATTTTAAAACTATTATGTGAAAGGTTTAATGGAAACTGGATCTGAAATGATACCAACATCTCTCTCCAAATTATCACCTGGTAGCCAGAAAATCAAAATAATTTTATAACTGAGAGATCTGGTCGTGAACACTTTAACCACTGGAGCATCATTAACGGTGAGACAAAGAGACAGTGTACGTAACATGTTGTGGAAGGAAGTATACGGAGAACGCCTACAATGTATCCTTAACGAAAATGCTTAACCTCAATCCAGTCAAGGCTTCAGATCTCATCTGCACTTTATAAGAAAAAGGGGATATAAAAATAAATAAGTTAAATGACACCTTCAGGAAACAATCAGAAAAATTCAAAAGGCAGAATGTTCTACAGAAGAAATGACTTTTTCTCCTCAGCTAGTAAATGTTGTGGGGAGATAAGGTACCTGGAGGTTTTTCTAGACTAAGAGACCTTATCAACCCAAAGAAATGCTTATTATTTGACTGGATCTCAGTTTGAAGTAATCAGCTGTAAAATCTACTTTAGGGACAATCTGAGAAATGTGAATAGTGGATGATACTTTATTATGTTAATAGTGCTGTTCTAGTGTAGAAAAATGTCCTTACTTTTTAGACATGGGTACCGAATGAAGTATATAGGGGTAAAATGTTATGATCCTTGAAATTTTCTTTAAAGTACATTACCACCCCCCAAAATGGGAGCAAATATATAAAAATGTTATCAAATGTTAAATCTGTATGAAATAATATGAGTACTAATTATAATTTTATTTCTTTGATTTTATTTATAATAAAAGTAAAAAAAAGAAATGAAGAAAAGAAAAATTTCTCTAAATTATTTTTATAAATGTTCAAAAAACATGGTTTTACTAAGAAGTGAATTTATAATGCTATATCTCTAGAGGTCAGTATTGAATAAGAGAATAAAAATAGCATCTCTTAGATACTACCAGAATAATTTTAGATAAGAACTAACAACATTTTTTAAAATGTACTTCTTGGCACATAAACTCAATTATTTCAAGTGCCTAAAAAAATATAGTAGATGCTCAAATAAATATAAATGATTGACAATGATAAGGTAATAGTAAAATAGCAGGTACAGAATGTATTTTATCTGTGAGATATGCTAAAAAGCCCAGTAGGAAATAAAAAATGGTTGGTACTTTTCTACACAGATGTCAAGCATTATAACTTATTATTAATAGCTACAAATTTCCATTGGGTGAATACCAAGTTGACCCTTGAACAACTCAGGTTTAAATTGCGTGGGCCAACTTATACCCAGATTTTTTTCAATAAATATATTAAAAAAATTTTTGGAGATTTGCTACAATTTCAAAAAACTCATGGATGCACCACACAGTCTAGAAATACCAAACAAAACTTTTTAAAAACTTAGGTATAAAATATATGTAATACTAGTCTATTTTATCATTTACTACCATGAAATATACATAAATTATAAAAAGTTAAAAATTTATCAAAACTTATGTATACAAGCATTTACAAACCACACATGGCTCCACTGGAAGTCTACAGAAATGTAAATAAACAAATGTAAAAATGCAGCATTAAATCATAACCACATAAAATTAACTGTGGTACATACTGTACTACCTTAATAATTGTGTAGCCACTTCCTGTTGCCATTGTGGTGAGTTCCAGTTGCCGGTATCCCCTTAAAACATATGATGCTAATCATTTCCATGTGAGTAGTTTGTCTCTCCACAAAACTGCTTATCACAGAACAAAGTAATCTCTTACAGTTCTCAGGTATTTTTCATTGAGTTTAGAGTGATACTCTAAATCCTGAACAACACCATCGGACCCATTTGAAGTGCCACTAGTGATGCCGGAAGTGCTGCCAAGAAGCAGAGCAGTCATTACCTTATAAGAAAAAGTGGAATTGCTTGCTATATATCATAGATTGAGGTCTGCAGCTGTGGTTGTCCACCATCTCAAGATAAATGAATCTAGTATAAGGACCATTGTAAAAAAGAAAAGAAATTTGTGAAGCCACAGCTGCAGCTACACCAGCAGGTGCAAAAACCTTGCTCTTTCTGTGAAATCCTTTTTATCTTGTATTGAACATGCAGCTTTTATGTCGGTTCAGGATTGCTGTAAGAAAGGCACATCTTACGGACTCTAATATGATTCAAGAAAAAGTAGAGTCATTATATGACAACTCAAAGAAAAAGGAAGGCGAAGAATCTAAAGCTGAAAAATTTAATGCCAGCAAAGGATGGTTTGATAGTTTCAGAAAGAGGTTTTGCTTTAAAAATGTCAAGATCACAGGAGAAGCAGTTTCTGCCAACCAAGATGCAGCAGACCAGTTCCTAGACATCATTAAGAAAAACCATCGAGGACAAAGTGTATTAGCCTGAACAGGTTTTTAATGCAGATAAAAGTGTCCTTATTTTGGGGAAAAAAATGCCACAAAGTGAGCACCAGGATTTAAGGCAGGAAGGGAAAGGATGTTAACTCTACTGTTTTCTGCAAATGCAGTTGGGTTTATGATCAGGATGGCCCTCATCTATAAAGCAGCTAACTCTGAAGCCTTGAAGGGAAAAGATAAACACCAGCTGCCAGCCTTTTCATTGTACAGGAAGGACTGGACAACAAGAACCCTCTGGATTGGTTCTATCAATGCTTTGTCCCTGAAGTCAGGAAGTACTTTGCTATTAAGGGACTGCCTCTTAAAGTTCTTATTGATATTAGATAATGCACCTGGCCACCAAGAACCCCATGAATTCAATCCTAAAGGTGTCGAAGTGGTCTACCTGCATCTAAACACAAAGTCTCCACTTTACCCTCTAGATCAGGGGGTCACAAGGACCTTTAAGGTTCATTACACATGGTACTCTATGGAAAGGACTGTCAATGCTATGGTTGAGAATCCAAATAGAGAGAACACCATGAAAGTCTGGAAGGATTACACCATGGAAGATGCCACTGTTGTTACAGAAAAAGCCATGAAAGCCATGAAAGCATGAAACAATAAGTTCCTGCTAGAGAAAACTGTGTCCAGATGTTGTGCATGACTTCATAGGACTTACAACAGAGATAATTAAAGAAATCATGAAAAACACTGTAAATATGGCAAAAAGGTGGTGAATGATTCTTCTAAGTATCGCAAGAATAGAAAAACAAACACCACATGTACTCAATACTAAATTGGAACTAATCGATCAACACTTATGTGCACACATGGAAGTAAAACTCAACAGAAATCAAATAGATGGGAGGGCGTAGGAGGGGATGGGTAAATTCACTCCTAACAGGTATAATGCACACTATCTGGGTGAAGGGCACACTTACAACTTTGACTCAAACTGTACAAAAGCAAATTATGTAACCAAAACGTGTGTACCCCCGTAATATTCTAAAATAAGAAAATTTTTAAAAATTTGTTAAAAAAAAAGGTGGCAAGTGAAGAGTTACAAGATATGGTTCTTGGAAAAATGCAGGAGCTAACAGACACCACACCAAAGGGATTAACAGACGATTACTTGATGGAGATGAGTGTTCTGAACCAGTAGAGGAAGAAGACGTACAGGAAGTGGTGCCAGAAAACAAACTGACCTTAAATAATCTGGCAGAAATGTCCTAATTATTCAAGACTGCTTTTGACTTATTTTATGACATAGCCTCTTCTATGATATAGGCACTTAAACTACAACAAACTGAGGAAGAAAGATTGGTACCATATAGAAATGTTTTTAGAGAAATGAAAAAGCAAAACCGTCACACGGAAAGTATAGTGTGTTTCCTTAAAGTTACACGACGTGTTCCTGCCTCCCTTTGCACCTCCCTCCACCTCTTCCACCTCTGCCACCCCTGGAACAGCAAGGCCAACCTCTCCTCTTCCTCTTCCTCCTCCTCAGCAACACTCAGCATGAAGATAAAGAGGATAAAGACCTTTAAAGGATCCACTTCCACTTAATGAATCATAAATATATTTTTCTCTTCCTTATGATTTTCTTAATAACATTTTCTTTTCTCTAACTTATTCAAGAATACAGTACATAATTCATATAACATACAAAATATGTGTTACTCGACTGTTTATGTTATTGGTAAGACTTCCAGTCAAAAGGAGGCTATTAGCAGTTTATTTTTTGAGGAGGCAAAAGTTACATGTGGATTTTCAACTGTGCAAAGTCAGTGTCCCAACCCCTGCATTGTTCAATGGTCAACTGTACTACACTTACATACTTACACATTTATACACTGCTTCATAAAATACTATTCAAGTATGTATCTCTTGCTTCTAAGAATTCCAAACTAAAGAAGTTCTAATTAAGTCTGACAAGAATTTTGATCAGTTTTGCTCCAAACATAGCTAACAATAATATCTCATTCCCATTACTGTCGAGTATAACTAAATTCTGGTAAACATACAATACTTGACAATTGGTACTCTGCCAACTTAATATACAGGATGGATCTGAAAATACCATAAGGGCACAAGGCAAAAACACCTTGGATCCAGGAATGAAAAGTCAACCTATACATAATTACGAACTTACTGATTCTTTTAAATTATCTACTGACTAGGAACCTTTATGTTCCACTATACTGAGCAAGTTAGTGGCATTACAGAAGAAGAGGTGTTATAACACTAATTTATAAAGACATTTTTGGAAACAATTTATTCTAAGTTATAGACTTTTGGCTTATTTAAGGAGGGTAAGCCTATGGACAGAGGTGGAATACGTACTCTTATTAAATAAAGGTTTTTAAAAAGGAGCATTTTATTATCCCTATTATTCCCCCTGATATGAACAGAAGTGGAAACCAAGGCCCAAAGAAAATGAATCTGTTTGCCTCTCTAATATCAACTTCCTCTTCAGTTCCTTTGTTGGGGTTCCGTTCTCTTTGGAGAAGCAGGCTCTGTGCATAGCTAAGGGTGCTAAGTGACATTTAGCCAAACAGATGAAGCAAAGATTTAACGGACAGGGCTTCAGGTTATTTTTTCCTAATACAAAGAATGTCTGGGATATACCGTTTATCCTCTTCTTTTCCCCTTTGTCCTGCCAAGAATAGAGCGCCACGGTAAATATGAGGACCCCCCCTTTGTGAGCATGCAAACAGAAAGCCACCTTCTAAGAAAAAAAGCAAAACAAGGAGTCAGGTCCTTTAAAGCACTGAAGCCACTGAACCCTTTCGGCCTTCTTGTTGGTTGAGAAAAATGGACCTTACTTGTCAAACCACTGTAAACAGATTTACATTATGTGTAGCTAAATGCAATCCTAACTGACATAGAGAGGCAATGAGGGACAGTGTCAAAAGAAAAACAGGGTTTCAAAGACTTAAGCTCTGCACTTAACTTTTATATGCCTGTTTTTTTTAATTTAAACAAAAGCCACTATAACTCATGAAAGTATTCATGTCAACACCCTTTGAAAACTGTGAAAATATTAAATAATTGTAAGATAATAATAATGTTAGTTCTTGCAGTAACATTTTGAGCTATATGGTTTTCATGATAGGAGCTGCTAAGTACATTTTCTCATCTATAAAAAAAAGATAATAACAATGTCTTTCCTTGTTATGCAGTTACCAAAATGTTCAAATAAGATAACATTTAAGTATCACTATACAAATGTTAGGAATCATGGAGGTAGCATTTTGAAAATGGTATGATATATTGATCTACATAAAATTCCTAGTGATGACTCTACCACCAATTTAGCTGGATGACCTTGAGGAATGTATTACATTTCTGAGTCTCATTTTCTCATCTGTGGAAGTACTGATGTAAGAAATTGTGTCCCTCTCTCATGGGCTACACTAAATACAGTAGTACTGCTAAGTCATACTCTAGTATCCACTTTCTCCTATTTCCTTGAGTGACAGAATCCCTAAATTTTAATTTGGATAGCAATTGAAAATAAAGACTACATTTCTTATCCTCCCTAGTGAATGGTTTTTAGCTATGTTTGGATCAATGGGGTGTGAGCTAAAGTGATGCATGTAACTCATAGGTCAAATCCTTAGGGGGAAATGACCTTCATGTCTCCCTTTTTACCCTCTCAACTGGTGGAATAAGGATGAAGTAGTGAGCCATCCTCAGTCATGTAAAGGATGGAAAAAGGTGTTAGCACAGCAAAGCGGCAAGAGAGAGAGGCCTGCATGCTTGGTACCAGGGAACTACTGTGGCAGCCCTGGAATGTTTACATACTGCCTGTTACAGAAGAGAAAAATAAACTATTTTGTTCAACCTCCTATGTTTTGGTAACCTATATCCTAACTAATTCACTAAGGATTAAAGAAAATATGTGAAAGTAATCCATAAACCATGAAGCAATTACATAACTAATCTTAAGGTACACTGTCACAGCAACGACATAAATCTTTTGTAGTTTATCAAAGTGTCAACTTTAAAAACTATCTGAATTATGAAAAGGAGATAAAAGGTCTGATAGCACAAAGTAGAGATGATTTTGAAATGCAAAGCCAACACTCAAATATATGTTTAGCCTATCTCAGGGCAGCTGGAATTTGGGATCCACAGTCATTCAGCAAAGCAAATAAATGACTAGGGAGTAATCAAAAAATAACCTTGTCTGTTTCTCTCCACTTGACAGTCTTTTTGTTCAGTGTCAGTCACAGCCCTGAGACACAATAGGGATGGCTGGAGTGACTGACAGAGTTGTATGAAATGTCCATTGTTAGTTTCCTAGGGTTGCCATAAAAAAATTACAGGTTGAGGATCCCTAATCCAAAAATCCAAAATCCAAAATGTTCCAATATCTGAAACTTTCTGAGCACTGACATGACACTACAACAAGTGGAAATTCCACACCTGATCTCATGTGACAAGTCGTAGTCAAAACACAGTCAACATTTTGTTTCCTGTACAAAATGATTAAAAAAGTTGTATAAAATTACCTTCAGTTTATATGTATAAGGTATATAGGAAACATAAATGAATTTCGTATTTAGATTTGGGTTCCATCCCCAAGATATCTCATTATATATGCACAAATATTCAAAAAAAAAAAAAATCTGAAACACTTCTTGCCCCAAGCATTTTGGATAAGCGGATATTCAATCTTTACCACAAATCCAGTGGCTTACAACAAAAGCAATTTATTTTCTTAGAGTTCTAAAGGCCAAAAGTCTGAAATCAAGGTGTTGGCAGGGTTGGTTCCTTCTAGAGGCTCTGAGGGAGAATGAGTTCCATGCCTGCCTCCTCGCTTCTGGTGGCTGGCAGCAATCCTCAGCTTATTGAAGGCATCATTCCAATCTCTGCCTCCACTTTCACATAACGTTATCCCTTGTGTGCTACTCTGTACCTTTTTTATTTCTTATAAAAACACTCTCATTAGCTTAAAGGCCTACTCAAATCCAGCATGATCTTATCTTGATACTTTCTGTAACTTCTTGGATTATGGGTTAAATTGTGTCATCCAAAATAATATGTTGCAGTCCTGACCCCCAGGACCCCAGAATCTGAACTTATTTGAAAAAAAGGTCACTGCAGATGTACTTAGTTAAGATGAGGTCATACTGGAGTAGAGTGGGCCTTTAATCCAATATGACTAATGTCCTTACAAGAAGAGAAGAGACACAGAGACACAGACACAGACAGAATGCCATATGATGATAGAGGCAGAGATTGGAGTGATGCACTTACAAGTCAACGAATACCAATGGATTGCTGGCAAACTCCCAGAAGCTAAGAGAAAAACATAAACGGATTGTCCCTTACAGGTTTCAGACAGAGAATGGCTCTGCCAACATCTTGATTTTGGACTTCTAGCCTCCAGAACTGTGAGGGACTACTTTTCTGTTGTTTAAGACACAGATTTTGTGGGTTTTTTTGTTACAGAAGCCCTAGGAAACTAATATCGCAGTGGACATAACTTTGGGGCCATGATGGTACATACTATAGACAAATGGCTCAATAACATTGACTCTTAAAAGCTATAGCTAATTTCCTACCTGTATATTCAGAAAATGGCTTATGTATAACTCCTAGCACAGGTTTACCATTTACAGCCACACACACCATGGTAGTGACGTACTTCCGAAGATCCTCTATGAGAAAAAAACAAAACAATACATACAGCGGTTAAAGTAATGTGCATAAATTCAAGATGTTACACTTTGATTCACGAAAAATTTATGTACATGAAATGTCTTTCCAGGACAATATTCCCCTCAAGCAAACAGAGTCCAGGGAAGAAAGCCAGTTCATAGGAGTATTAATAGTTAAGAGTTCTGGTTCTATAGGCAGATTACCTGGGTTATTCTCCCAGCCCACCATTTTGTTAGCTGAATGTCTTTGGGCAAACTACTTCAATTCAGTTTCTTCATCTGTACGATATAGACAGTAATTAAGCACTCATCTTTAGGTATAAATTAACTTTTAATTTTAGTAAATTAAAAAATCAAGTTAGGCACTTAAGATAGTCCCCTAAATGTGCTCACTAAATGTTATCATTATTATGTGATCAGGCCAATCTCAAGTTTAGGAAAAATTTTTTGTAAACAAACTCAATACTCCTTATTTCTATTACCTACTCCTGCAAAGTACTGTTTTATAATTTCAGTTATTATTAGATATATACACCTAGTATTTCCTCCCTGTTCTCTAAATAGCTATCTATTAATTATCTATTGCAAAAGCACTAGAATACAAAGATGAACAAGTATAAGCTTTCACATTCAGGGAGCTTACTATCTAGCAGGACAAAGAAATAAACAACTAACATTAACATATTTACCAAGAGAGAAAAAGCAGAAACCAGGTATCTCTGGGTAAGAAACAAGGCCTGAGAGAAGATCCACAGAAATGAAATCTAAGCTAGGACTAGGTAAAAAGGGGTTTGGAGGCAGTAGTTCTATTTTGCTACTTTCCTGCTTTCTGTGTATCTAGAATTTACTATTTTGAATTCCAAGGTCAGATGTATATGCATAAAACCTAAATTCCCAATACCCCAAGTAATTATTATATAGTCTGGCTAAATCAATTTCCTCAATTATAGTTCTCCAATGGAAACCATTTAGCTGCTACTGTTAAAAACTGTTCCTTTACTGAAGAATAAGTGAGTCACTGATTCTTAGTAAGCCACTATCACCTATGTGAAGTATGCCAGAATATAGTGGTTTGGGGCAAAAAATAAAAAAAGGTTGAGAATCACTAATCCAGTCCAAGTGTTTCCTATAATGTGGTATTAATCCAGCTTTCTGTCTTAAAATCTAATTTAAAGTTATCTTGGATTTATAAAATACCTACCACCGTGTATGTATCACCTGCCTTACTTCTAGTTCTCTAACATAAAATGGCAATTGAAAGTTTGAGATCAATTATAAAACTACCTGTATATTCCTGTGTAGCATCAAGTGGGTCAATCCAGACAGTAACACTTTCTGCTGGTACCTCTTTAGGGGTAGACACTTCCTTCAGGATATCCTCAGGAATCTTATGATCCCATAAGATAACCTCCTGATCAGCTGCATCCACATGTTCTTCAGTATTTATCTGCATTAAAAATAGTAGACAGTTAAAAAATAAGAAAAAAAAATCACTATTTAATAAAACACAAAAAGAAAAAACATTTCAGACAAAAATCACATAAACTGTAAATAATAAATCTCTATTCTGAATCTCCTTTTTGCAAAATGAAAATATATTGTAAAAGAAATTCCAGTGACATCTTGTCTTCAAATACTTTCCAAACTAATGTTCAAGCTTAGTTTGTTGGCTAAGACAGGTAATTCAAATATAGGATATTATAGAGAAACTAAGCATCAAAGAAAAAAGCTACTTAAAGCTTAATGATGATTTATGAAAAATAATATCGCTAAAATATGACAATATTCTGAAACACTAAACACAAGCAACTAGAGTTAGGAGTTAGAAGCAACTAGAGTTAGGAAAAAATGATAATGTACTTAAATAACAATATGCCTTAAAAATGAAGAATTAAGAATGTTGAAACAAAATATCCTAGAAAAGTGATCATCTAAAACGACCAGTAAAGAAAAGGAAACCTGGAAATAAGAAACAGATAATGAGCTAGTATGTTATAAATCCTAAATGAAATAGAAATAAACAAAAGATTAGCCTTCACTACACACCAAAGACATGTCACAGAATAGGGAGATAAAGTCAAATTTTCTACTTTTTATGTACTAAGAACAAAATTAAAATATAAAATAAACCTGACTTACCATATAGATATATAGGGTGAGGAGAGAACGTGTGTGTGTGTGTGTGTGTGTGTGTGTGTGTGTGTGTGGTACCTTATATAAGTATTCTACTCATTCACAAATGCACTACAGATTCCTTTAAACTGAAGATTTCTCAACCTTGGCACTACTGACAGTTTGGACTGGATAATTGTTTGTTGTGGGACTGTCCTGTGCATTGGGGGATGTTTAACAGCATCTCTGGCTAGATGCCTGCAGCACCACCCCTCAGTTGTAACAACCAAAAACGTCTTCAGACATTTCCAACTATGTTTCTGCCCCATCCTGTGTGGAGAACCACTGCTTTAAATAGTGAGCTTCTTAATGCATACCTAAAATATAGTCTTATTTGTAAAATAATGTTTTAAAAACAATGTTTTAGAATTGCACTTACTTTTATAAATTGGTATATGCCAATGGACCAAATCTAAGACTTGACTGCACTTTAAGAATTAAGTTAATACAAACTGTCAATGTTATTCAAATACTACCTCATCACAAGACTTCTATCAGATCACAATATTCACAGACACTAGAAAAATGTACTCAAAATGTGGATTTCAGTTAAGGCCTAATACCCTAAGGAGGACAGGCTGTTGGGTCCTGTGCCTTCTGCCAAGCTCCCTTTCCAGAGTAGGTCATCATGTTTATATTGCATGTGATGCCATGCCTAGACCCCATGCTACAGTGCCAGGGGGATTATAGCACTGACAATACATGAGTAAAAAAATCACAAGCAGGGTAAAAACCACAAAACTATCAGCAATCCCTGTAAGGTACCCTGAAACATCCCAAATTGTCATAGAAGAGGTTAAAAATAGTAATATTCCAGAAACATCAAACCACTTAAATCATAAAATATTTTAGTATAGAACACAGTAAATATCCAATTCATCCATTCACTTATGCCTTTACTAATTCAGCATACATTTATTGATTGCTTACTATATGCCATAGTTCAGGGCCTAAAGATATAACAGTGATCAATATGGGACAAAAATTTCTGCCTTGTGGAACTCAGATCCTAGTGTAGATAAACAATAAACAAGATACATGAGTAAAACATACAATATGCTGAATAGTGGTGAGGAGGAGAAAATAAGGACAGAAAGTGTGTTGCTGGAGAGTACAGGAATGGTTACTCTTTAAGAAAGGGTGGCTAGGATTATTCATAATAGCCCAAAATTGGAAACTACCTAATATCTATCAACTGATGAATGGATAAACATATTTGGTATATGCATACAATGGGAAAGTTATTCAACCATAAATAGGAATGAAGTTTGATTCATTCTAGAACATGGCTGAATCCCCTTGCTCTGTGAAAGAAGACACAAGAGACCATATACTGCATGATTCCATTAATGTAAAATGTCTAGAATAGGCAAATCTATGGAGACAGACAGTAGATTAGCAGTTGCCTGTGGTAGAGAGTGGAAATAAGGATTAATAGTAAGAGTATGGGGACATTATTAGGGTGATGAAAAAGTTCTAAAACTGATTAATGACGATAGTTGCACCACCTGGCAAATCTACTAAAATTCACTGAATTGTACACTTGAAATAGGCAAGTGTTGGGCGTGGTGGTGTATGGGTACTGTAACCCCAGCTACTCCAGAAGCTCAGGAGGGAGGATTGCTTGAGCCCAGGTGTTTAGGACTACAGTGAGCTATGATCACATCACTGCACTCTAGCCCAGGCAACAAAGTAAGACCCTGTCTCAAGAAAAAGAAAAAAAGAAATAGGCAAATTATATGATATATTATATAAACTATGCTGTAATAGTTAAAAAAAAAAAAAAGATAAGGCAGTTAGGGAAGCCCTCACTGAAAAGGTAATATTTCAGTGAAGATCTAAAGGAAGTGAGCCTGGCAGGCATGGGAGAAGTGCATTCCAGCCCAATGAATAACAAATGCAAAGACCCTAAGGTGGGAATGTGCCCTGTGTGTTCAGAGGACAGGAAGGAGGCCAGCAGGCTAGAGCAGAGGGAGACAAGGAGAAAGGCACTGGAGATGAGGTCAGAGAGTAATGGAAGCCAGATGGTGAAGGACCTTGAAGGCCACAACACAGAGCCAGCAGCCCTCCATCATAACCTCTGTTAATAGTGTGCAAAGGGTCCTAGCCATTGCAGTCAGCTAGAGGGAGGGAGAAGAGGGGCATGTGGGGAGGTACAGAGATTAGAAAGGAAGAAACAAAACCATAATATGCATTTGATTACTGAGCACTAAGAAATTTCAAAAGAACTTGCACATAAATATAACTCCAATCAAAATCCCTAGTTTTTTTTTCCTTTTCCTTGGAAATCGGACAAGCCATTTCTGAATTTACATGATAGCACAAAAAGACAGAAAGAGCCACCACATTTTGTTTAATCCATATACTAACAATACCTAAATTAGTACAGTCACATCAGGGGTCAGTACATAGTTATTGAATACAGATGCTCTTCAACTTACAACTGGGCTACATCCGGATAAAGCCACCGTAAGTTGAAAATATCTTAAGTCAAAATGCATTTGATACATCTAACCTACCAAACAGCATAGCTTACCCTAGCCTACCTTAAATATGCACAGAACACTTACACTGCCCTACAGTTGGGCAAAATCATCTAAGGCAAAACCTATTTTATAATAAAGTATTGAACATCTCATATAATTCATTGACTACTGTACTGAAAGTGAAAAACAGAATGGTTGTACAGGTACTCAAAGTATAGTTTCTAACTGATTGCATATTGCTCTTGCACCATCATAAAGTCAAAAAATTATTACGACAAACCATCTTAAGCTGGGGACCATCTGTACAAAGGTTCTTAAGACAAGTCTGCCTACTATTTAATTATATGTATATATATGCCTACATGTATATATACATATAAAACATATATACACATACATGTATTTAGGCTAGGTTTATATCTCAGGTTCCAGAAAGGGGCAGGAAACTATTCTTTTTTATTTCAGCATATTATGGGGGTACAAAAGTTTAGGTCACGTATATTGCCCTTGCCCCCGCCATCAGAGCTTCGAGCGTGTCCATCCCTTAGACGGTACGTATCGTACTCATTATGTATGTATACACCCATCGCCGCCCCCCCCATCTGCCCAACACCCAATTAATGTTATTCCTAAATGTGCTCTTAGGTGATGATCAGTGAAACCAATTTGATGGTGAGTATATGTGGTGCTTATTTTTCCATTCTTGGGATACTTCACTTAGTAGAATGGGTTCCAGCTCTATCCAGGAAAATACAAGAGGTGCTATATCACCATCATTTCTTATGGCCAAGTAGTACTCCATGGTATACATATACCACATTTTATTAATCCACTCATGTATTGATGGGCACATGGGTTGTTTCCACATCTTTGCAATTGTGAATTGTGCTGCTATAAACATTTGAGTGCAGATGTCTTTTTATTATAGAATGTCTTTTGTTCTTTTGGGTAGATGCCCAATAATGGGATTGCTGGATCAAATGGTAGGTCTACTTGTATTTGTTTAAGGCATCTCGATATTGCTTTCCACAGAGGTTGGACTAGTTTGCAGTCCCACCAGCAGTGTATGAGTATTCCTATCTCTCTGCATCCACACCAACATTTATTGTTTTGGGACTTTTTGATAAAGGCCATTCTCATTGGGGATAAGAGATATCTCATTGTGGTTTTGATTTGCATTTCCCTGATGATTAGAGATGTTGAGCACTTTTTCATATGTTTGTTGGCCATACTTTTGTCTTCTTTTGAAAAATTTCTATTCATGTCCTTTGCCCACTTTTTGATAGGGTTGATTTTTTTCTTGTTGATTTGGCAGGAAACTATTCTTCATCAATATTGTCAAAGCTCAAAGCCCCAAAACACAATTAATGTTATTAGTATTACAGCTCAGTTACTCTGAGGCTGAAGGGACTTTTGGTTAATGCCTTAATAAGGAATCAACAATTTACTGCATTTCTCAGTAAATCATCATATCCTATTAAGTTTTTGGAAACAATATTTCTCACACAGTGCCTACCACAGACTAGATGTGATGGTTACTTTTGTATGTCAACTTGACTGGATCATGGGGAGCCCAGAGAACAACTACACATTATTTCTGGTTGTGTCTGTGAGGGTGTTTCTAGAGGAAATTAGCATTTGAATCAGTAGACTCAGTAAAGTATTAACAGATTGCCCTCCCTAATGTGGGTGGGCAGCATTCAACCCTTTGAGGGCCTGAGTAGAACACAAAAGGGGGAGGAAGAGAGAATTTGCCCCTTCTTCTGCCTGACCGCTGACCTGGGGCATCAATCTTCTGCTGCCCTCCAAGTGAGATACCACTGACTCCCCTGGTTTTCAGGTCTTCGAACATAGACTGGATACCACTACCTTTCCTGGGTTTCCAGCTTAGCTTGTAGATGACAGATCATGGGACTTCCTCATCTCCAAAATCATATGACCCAATTTCTAATAATAAATCTCTATCGGTTGTGTTTCTCTGGAGAACCCTGACCAATACAGCAGGCATTCAATAACTGTTTTCTAAATCTATAAACAAACATCCCTCTACTTGTCCTATTCTCTTCCCACCTTTATAGAATCCCTTCATTATCAACTACTTACTATCTTTCAAACATATTCCTATAAACAAGTAAACATGCTGTAGTGATTCACATCTTAAAAACAATACACCAAAAAAAAAAAAAATCCACAGAAACTTCTTAGTCCCATACAACACCCTAGCCAACTTCCTCAGAAGCGCAATTTCTTGAAACACTTGTCTCTACTCACTGTCTCCACTTCCTTACCTCCCAGTCACAGACTGTCTTGAGTTCAAATTCTGGCTCCTCAATTTATTTGGTATGTGGCCAACTTAGGCTAGCCACCTAAACTTTCTGAGCTGCAGTTATCTCACTGGTAAAAAGGGGCAATATAAAGACTTCCCTATAAGGTTGTTAAGAGAATTCAATGAAATAGAAAAGGTAAAACAAACTTAGTGCAGCGCTTAACAAAGGTAAGCATTTAATAAAGGTTGGCTGCTATTATATTTATTAAATGATTGGTTTTAGTCTTCATTATCTCTGTCCTAGGCCCTGATATTTCCCTTTAATGTTATATTCTCTCCTTAAACAATCCTGTCCACAAATAGCTTCAATTAACATCACAACATTGATGACTCACAAATTTGTAATTTCCGGTTCAGACATCTCTTCAGATTCATATTTTCAAGAGCCTCTTTAACATCTTCCTTTGGACATATCAAAGGCACATCTAACATAACAAATCTAAAATGGTGCACATAATCTGCCCCCCCACCCAATTTGTCATCACTCACACCCCTTCACCACCAATAAAACACCAATTGTGAAAGTTATAAATAAGAGTTATTTTTGACACAACCTTAAAAATTCTTTCATATCCTTCTACATCTATCTTCTCTATAACCATAACTCCAAATCAAAATATATCTCTCACCTGAGAAAGTCTCTTCCTGGTCTCTTTGTGTCTACTTTGCTCACCTCCAAACTATTCTCTAAGTATCTAATGTGAGTTCTTCCATTCATTTAAAACACTGCAGTTAAGAGTACACTCCTGTTACACTTCCTTATATGCAGAATTAAACAAACCTGAGATGATTCTCTGACGATTAAGTGAATCTAGGTGAGCCTAAGATTATTTTCTAGCTGTGCAACCTTTGGCAAATTATTTAACCTCTCCAAGCCTTGATTTCTTTATCCAAAAATTGGAGGCTATGGAACTTAACCTCTTGTGTTCCTGTGAAGATAAATTAATAACTGCATTCAAAAGCTTAATTCAGTGTTTGCTACTTGCTACGGGCTAAATAAATGTTAGCTTGTAAAACAAGCTGAGTATAACTTCCCCACTGCCTGAGTTCTGGTCCTCATCTCTCACATGGCCTATTCTAATAGTCTCTTTAACTAGTCTTATCTACCTCCAAATGCCCACAGCCCAAAGTATGGCACATTGCAGGCCTCAAGCAAAGTCAGCCAAGTATGCCATTCTTTTAGTACTCTAATAGTAAACTAAAGATCAGGTCTAAACTCCTTGGAGCTTGGAATATGATCTTGCCCATGCCTACCATTCTAATCTCTTCCACAGTAATTCACCCAAGTGCATCTTACTGAAACTAATCAGATTATTTGAATTTGCTGTGCTACCATCTCTTTTGTGCCTGCTCTTTTGAACTAATTCTTTTCCTCTACCTTCCGTACTTAATGTGTGCACTAATATCTAGTTATCCTGAAGAGGACACTAAGGCTCAAAGAACTTAAATGACTGGCCAGGATCACCTAGGCTAGTGACTGGATAAGATGTCAAAGCAAGTGTTCCTTGCATTATATTAGTACTTCTCAAACTTTTCTGGTGAGTACTTCTATTGAAAGAGACATGTTTAACTCCTACCCTATAGATCAGGGAAGGCATAGACCAAAGCTGCTGCAACCAGCTTGAAGTATCATGCTTTACTTTCAAATAAGTCATTTTCAAAACTTTGAACAAGATGAGGACAGCAGCCTCTCAAATAAAAAGTCACCTATACATTAAATCAAAACTATAAATCTAAGTTTGTCTGTTCTGTGGCTGCAAACCCACTCCACAAAACTACCTTCTGCCTTCATTCTCATTGTTATCCACAAGGACACAATCAGAGACAATGCCATGCAAATGGCTGCAGTTACTACCACTTTGACTCAATGACATCAAGCATTGCCGAAGTGTTTAGGAAGGGGGATTCCCCTAAGGTCCCTAACCTGAGAAAGACTCAAGACATAAGGAAATCCATGGATCTGAGGACAAACCTGAGTTTTGTTAAAACAGCACTCACTTCTCTGGAGTATGCTTTTTCAATGTGGGCATCAACTGACAAATTGGGCTAGATGATTCTTTGTTATGGGGGGCTGTCCTGTGCATGGTAAGATGTTTACCTTCTACCCACTAGATGCCGACAGCATTCCAACCCTGCTTGTGATAGCCAAAAATGTCTCCAGACATTGCCAAATGTCCCTTGGGCGGCAATACTGGCCCCAGTTGAGTGCTCTAGAATGAATCCTGGTATATCTTTTTTACTGAGGAGTGAACATTAGATAGGAAAGCTCAGACCTCAGACTCTAGATAGGAAAGTAGTGGGAGAAAACAGACATTTCTCCATTTATACAGGACACTAGGATAAAAGAAAGGAGTATCTATTGCTTCTCAATAGTCATTTTCCATTGGGAAGTAAAATGAGTGGGATGTGATTTAAGTTTCTTACCAAAAAAGTTTGGGTGAGGCTTGAAAAACAACCAAGTATTTAAGACTGTACTTCTGGGCATTGAGCGAAAAGCAGAAAGAATCTTAGGCTGAGTCTCTACTTCTTTGATGACTACATTTGGCCTCCAGTCAAATAACATACGGGTATAGGGAGATAGCTCAACATGACACCATCCCTACTTTGACACTGTGTAAATGAACACAACCTCCTCTATTCCATCAATCACGACCCAACATACATACTACAGATGTATGTGGAAACATTCAAATAGTCACAAGAAAAGCAAAAAGTTATTTTACATTAAGTCAGAGACTTTAACGTCTGCAATTCCATCCAAAAGCTTAGCCTTTGTGTTTAATAAAACACAGCTCACTACCCTTGGCAGCTATTCCCTTATTGTTTGCTAATAAGTGAGAATATACATGCACACACAGATGTGTTTTCAATATTTAAGATATTTTTGTCTCTAGCTTTAAAAAATAATTCAACCCTGCTTGCCATATTTCACTATTACTGCTTTTTTAAGTTTTACAGTTTTAAGTTTTTACCAGGAAGTCATACTATAAGTTTTAAGTAGCCTCCTAAAGATCCAGTTAAAATAGTTCACATAAGCTGTGGAGTGTATGAACCTCAAATTTTCCATATGTAAAGTGGCACAAATAAAATTTTGCTTCTTAAAGTTGCCGTAAGGATTGAATAAAGTCCTGTGTGGCCAGTATTTGGGCAACTAGGATACATTCAATAATTGGTTATTATCAGCACTGTAATTACCATTACATATCAACTTCTCCAAAATTCCTATGTCTTCTATAAATTCTTAGGGAAGGAAGCACATGTGTTTTGGAGAAGAAAGAAAGCTATTTCATAAGCACATCTTACATGTAGATGCAAAAAAGGATAAATATTACTTGTGATGATAAAATAGAGTAAGGCAAAAGAAAGAAAAAGTAGAAATATTCTGTTTTGTTTGAGCAGAAATTTGAAAACAATTCTACTAATGTCAATTACATCTGGCATCCAGCAGCTCATGACAGGAAACCCAATGTTCCTTTCCACTGGGAGGGAAAAAAAAATTAAAGAAAAAGACAAAAGAAAGGGGAGGGAGTGAGGAGTGAAAAAAACCCAAAGCAATATGAGACTGGAAGAAGGGTTACAGAAAACACGTAATTCAACAATGACAATACCCTCCCAACTCTTCCAAGAACAAAGTAAAAGGTCAGTTAGGTATCTTCCAAAGAAGCCTGGGTTTAGATAACACTGTTTATCTAATTAATAAAATTCCACTGGAAACAATTTTTCTTCCTAGTAGCCAAAACCTACTGTTAGGTGAGTTAAGATACATATTTATAAGGTACTGCTACACTATGTTAAGCGCTTCCTCTGGAATTGCAGTAAATTTTTAAAAGCTTTGTTCAACTGCAGCTCCACTGAAATGATGAATTCAAAAAATATTGATAACAAATCCAAAATGCCTGGATTTCCCTAAGAAAATGTCAACTCCTTCTCCAGAAGCCTACTTAAAGAAAATGCAAATGTTATTCAATTCTTACTCTCTGGAGTAAATATGGGTCTTTAACCAAGTGCCAGGCGGGATCAAGGGCTGAAATGAAGTTGCTGGGAAGCATATTTGCCAACACTTCTTGAAGGGCTCCCAAACTATATACCATTAAGAGCATCCTGATAAAACTACGGATAAAATAGTACATAAGCATACTCTCCTCCCCACCACCACACGCACTCAGATGCCCTACATACTAACACCTGAGACAAGACTTGTTCTTGGCCTTTTAGGTGGCTACTGCCAAGAGTGCCAGGAAAGGTGTACTCTACAGTCTCGAACCTTCCAGTCATGAAATCAAGGAAGGACAGGGGGCTTCGGGGATTTTAGTCCAGCCCCTTCATCGTACAGAAGAGAATGAAGCAGCGGACACAGTCAACTTTCTCAGCATTTTCGAATCAAAGCCCCTCCAGAGCTCAGGGATCCTGATTCCGGGTACACACACCGCGCGCACACAACCAGGGAGGGGCCAAAAGGGCACTGGCCCCGAGTCAGCCTGTGTGCAACCTCACTCAGCTCTTTCGCAAGCCGTCGGTACGACCTTTTACTTTTGAGTGTCAATTTCCACATCTACAAAGTGGGATCCCCAGGCTCCACAACCTGGGGCTGTTACAAAGAGTCAACGCGCCAAGACGCGTTCCCAGGCTCCCTGGCCCGAGTGGGCGCTCCGCCCGTCGGCTCCCACCGGGCCCGGCGCTCGCGACCCCCACCTGCACGCTGGGGAAGGCGGTCTTGAGCAGGTAGAACATCTTGCGGTTGGACAATACGTCGCCGCTGGTCATCTTGTCCTCGGCTCCTTCGCGCGTCTTCCCCTTGGACTTCTCGTGGAGAACGTTGCTCTCTCGGACTCGCCTCACCTCGTCGCCGCCGCGCACCGCGGCCAGCACGGACACAGCCAGCATCTCGCGCAAGTCCACGGTACCCCCGTCGGCCGCGGCGGCGGGGCCCGCCGCGCCACCACTCGGCTCGCCGCCCAGGCCGAAGAGGCTGAAGCGGCCGGCCAGGAAGCCCGAGTAGAGGTGGTACAGCACGCCGAGTCCCAGCAGGCAAAACACGGCCACCCCCAGCGGGGACAGGCGGATGCCCATAGGGGCCATGGCGCGGGAGGCCGGGCGCTCGGGGCAGCGGCCCTCACAGGCCTCCCCGCGCCCGCCGCCGCGCTCCGGGCCGGGCGCCGCGCGGGCTACACCGGCGGCCGCTCTCCGGCGCCCGTGCGCCCCATCACTCCCTCCCAGGAAAGGCCGAGCTGCGCCGCGAAGACCACCGCTGCAGCCCCGCGCGCCAGACCACCCGGGCGGCACAGCCCCGGCTCCTCTGCCGGCCGGCGGATCCGACTTCCACGTTAGCCAACGGCCGCGAGGTGAAAGGGGAGCGTGGGTGTGTATCCGGGTTACGCGGAGGGGCGTGGCGAGGGCAGGGGGCGGGGCGATGTGGCCCCTCCCCTCGGCCGGGGTTGGCCCCGGGGGCAGCTCTTGAAGGCGCTGGACGGAGCTGCTTTCTTTAGTCGGGGTCGGACAGTGTTTGGGTTTTGGAAAACCTGGAGGTGGCGAGCTGCTTCCCACACAGAAGAGGCTACTGAGTGCCTCGTGGATATTCAAATTAAATCTCTCTTTGTACGACTGTGGATGGCTGACAGTAAGCCACAGTGACAATCTATCACCCTCATCCAAACGGAGGAAAAGACAATAAGCCATTTAAGAAAAATCTATATGCTTTTTTTGCTGGTGCGTGTGTGCGCGGATCCCGTAGCTTTAAATCGCGTCTCCGCGCTCTTCCAGGAAGGGCGGGGGTCCGGGCGGAGAGAAGAATTTTTTCTTGGCTCTTTATTTTGTTGGCATATCTTTGTCGTGATCTAAACGTTTATGTGTATATACACAGTTTCCCTTAACCTCCCCCTGACAGAATAAAACATCCTTTAAGCAGCTGAAAAACATGCCTTGATCCTGGGCTTTCGCAGTGAAAGGAAAGCACCGGCTTCTCTCCTTCCCAAGGACGCTTCAGCCCGCCCTCCTGCCAGAGCCTGCGGGGAGCTGAGTTGCTAGGCAGAGTTCGCTTGAAATCAAGGTTGCCGAGGTGGTCAATCTAGAATAGGTAATCTGTGAGTTAATATAGGTACTCCAAATGTACTATATAGAGGTATTTGACAGAAATAACTGCCTTCTACTGTAGTACTGATCTTAGCAATGGTAGTGAATACTTACTATAAATATTCATGTTTATCTTTAATCTTAAAAGTTAAAGTTAAGATATGCAGTATCATTCTTAAATGCTAATTGCTTATATAAAATCAAAATGCAGCCTATTTTACTGTTCATAGCTAAGTGCCATTGGTTTTAAGTGGATTTTAATATTAACCACTTTAAAAACCACAAGCATACTGAAATTCCGGATTGCTGAGCAAGTCATGTAGAACCTGACCTTTACCTCTTCCTTAGAGTTCATCTCTAGAATTTGGGAATGGTTATACAGATACAGTAAACACTGACTGTTCCCAATAAAAAATGGCTTTCCCTGCCAGCAATCTGTAAGTAGCTTAAAAATAATCACAGCACAAAATCAAATACAAATACTTAATACAAATCAATGAAAGAACAACCCCTAGAGTGTCAACAGCACCAGAACTTAAGGAATTGGCATTGTTCTTCTTGTCAGCTTTTGGAGCAACTTTGCAATTAAGCAAAGCTGCTTTCAAAAGAAATCTGAAAGTGAAGGTGCAGAGTAATTATGGATACCCATCCCAGGGATAAAGATAAAGATCAGAGTTGAAATATAAAAGTTTAAGTTTAACAGAACCACCTCAAACTGCACTATGAGATCAACAAAAAGATTTGAGTTGGGTAGTAGTCATGGAAATATTAAAAGCATCATTGGAAACGTTTATCAAAATAAACTGGATAATGTTTTCCAAAGATATTGGAAAAGAATATAGTGCCACTTTCACTGTGACACTATACATGGTATCAGTGAGCCCACCGAGGGAGATACTAAAAGCTCTGGAGCATTTCTCCTGCAGGAAAGGGATTTAAGACTTGAGGGAGAAAATGCCAAGCCATGTGAAAAGAAGAATAAGTTTAAAGATCATAGCTCCAAGAGACGTTCTAGTACTCAGGTGATAATTGTTAATAGGTAATAGATATTATAAACATAAAATTTAATCATTAAGAGAAAGTGACAAGAAGAAAACAATTAATTACATGTGGAACAGTGAAGTTTTTTAAAACCTTCATAGGAACTTGATTGAAAGAAACTTGCTTTATTAGTAACAAGTTGTCAGAGCTTGAAAAAATGCATAGATACTAATGAAAATCATATGCAAGTAAATGTAAAATAATAGGTTTGTGAATTTGAGGTAAATTGGTCTTTCAAAAATAATTTTTTCCCTAGGTATTAAAGAAGATGAGGATCACCTAGCATTTCTTCTTATGAATACTAATAGCAACAAAGAATTGACATACAGTAGAAACTTTCCTAATCCATTTCTCCTTAACTGGCTTGCCATACACATGAACCCACTTACGGATGCCCAGAGCATCTGTGGGCTCACACCTAGTAAGATAAATGCTCTTGGGGCACTCCCACTAGTTGAACATTATATGTTTCTCAAGAGTCAGTTTTATTTATTTCTAGCTCCTTTTTGCCATTGTGGTTATTATTATGAGTACAATCACGCCTCACTCAATGATGGGATATATATTCTGAGAAATGCATCCTTAGGTGATTTTTGTCATTATGCAAATATGGTAGAGTGCACTTACAAAAACCTAAAGGGTCTAGCCTACTACACACCTAGGCTATATGGTACAGCCTATTGTTCCTAGACTACAAACCTATGAAGCATGTTACTGTACTGAATCCTGTAGGCAATTGTAGCACAACAGTATTTGTGTATCAAAACATATCTAAATGTAGAAAAGGTACAGTAAAAATATAGTATTATAATCTTACGGGACTGCTCTCATATATGTGGTCTGTTGTTGACCAAAACATCATTATGTGATGCATGACCGTACAAATTAAATATTACATAAAGCCAAATATGGGTATAAATATAAAGGTGAAAGCTTGGAGTGACTTGATAAAAGTGTTGCAGTGAAAACTGTAGCTGACTGGGAGGAAAAGGAATCATAAAATTTCAAACAGATGCTGAAATCAGATTGCTTTATGAGAATCTTTAAGTTTTCAACCCACTTTAAAGAAAGCAAAACTGCTTATCCCAGAGGATGCATTACACATGTGGTTGATGAAAGACAACTTGCAACAGCAACTAGTAACTGTACTCAATGAAAAGCACTTGCTTTATATTGAAAGACAGATAAATGAATATGTTTACTTCTTTTAAGTTCAAATGTGGTTTTTTTCTACAATTCCTCATTTTCATTCAGTTTTCTTAGTTAACTGGCTCACTCCAGTACTGATTATATCAGATAAAGGACCTCTTCTAAATGTCTGGATGTTGCTACTTATCCTACAAATACTACTTTTCCTTGTGTTCTCCATTATGTATGAGATAAGTAATATCCATTTACGAAACAGCATTAGCATCTTAAATGCTGAGGACACTTTGGTTTGTCTGAATGATTCCTCACTCCCAAAATTACCCTGGAAAAACTTTTTTTAATTAATCTCTGCCTGTTAGTTTCCTTCTATTTTTTCTTTTTGTCTTTAAAATGTGCATTGTAATGTACAATGTAATTAATGAAAGGTTCAGGTTAGCTGAACCCTAGTTAGAAGAGGTTTACTACTTTTCTAAGAAAGAAAACCAAACAACCAACTGATGGAATTTTTCTGTTTAAGGTATAAAACTTCCAAGAAGAATATTATTTGCATATTCTTCCCTTAAGGGATTCTATCCTATGCAAACAATAATTCCAGTTTTTAATAGATCCAGTGATGTGGTGTTTGGTTCTGCCATTAAAGTTCTCTCTTTGGCAGATAGTATAAGTCTGAGAACAATGGCTTTAATTTGTTAAGATTGTAAACAGTCTGTTTCTAAAACATGATCTACATCTATTCTTAAAGTCATTTTCCCCCAAGATTTAGAAATGAATTAAATGAGTAACTTTTTCAATTAAGGTAAAATACTTATGTTAGCATTATAACATTTTACTATGGCCCTGATCTTAGCAGTAATAACAGTTAATGTTATTAAACAGAGGCAATGTTGTAGGTATAGTCGTCCCTGGCTTTCTGTGGGGGATTGGTTCTAGGACTCCCACATATACCAAAATCTGAGAATACTCAAGTCCCTTATAAAAAATGATGTAGTATTTGCATATAACCTACACATATCCTCCCATATCCTTATCTCTAGATTACTTATAATACCTAATACAATGTAAATGCTTTATGAATAGTTTTTACACTGTATTTGTAAAATTTGTATTATTTTTATTGTTGCATTGTTATTTATTTATTTATTTTTTAAATATTTGATCCAGTTGGTTGAACCCATGGATATGGAGGGTCATTGATTATACAATAAAAAACTGGATATAATTACAACCTTTTGAAATTATAATCACTCTATATGCACAATGTGAAATAAGGTAAATATTTTTTACATATCTTTATATCCTCTGACCTAACTCAGATCCTTTGCATATAGAAAGAACTCAGTAATTATTTATGAAACTGGACTTAGAAAAACTAGTTTTGGCCGGGCGCGGTGGCTCACGCCTGTAATCCTAGCACTCTGGGAGGCCGAGGCGGGTGGATCGCTCTAGGTCAGGAGTTCGAGACCAGCCTGAGCAAGAGCGAGACCCCGTCCCTACTAAAAATAGAAAGAAATTATCTGGCCAACTAAAATATATATGGAAAAAATTAGCCGAGCATGGTGGCGCATGCATGTAGTCCCAGCTACTTGGGAGGCTGAGGCAGTAGGATCACTTAAGCCCAGGAGTTTGAGGTTGCTGTGAGCTAGGCTGATGCCACGGCACTCACTCTAGCCAGGGCAACAAAGTGACACTCTGTCTCAAAAAAAAAAAAAAGAAAAACTAGTTTTAATGAAATGTTGTCTATTGTGTATGTAAAGAGTTTCTTAAAAAAACTGAGTTTAACAACACATTAAGGACCCAGCATTCACTTTGTTTGTTTAAAACATTTGTTTCACCAGTGTACAAGTAAGCTGAAATATGTATTTTCTTTGGCTTTATTAAGATATCAAATATATGGCCGGGCACGGTGGCTGACCTCTGTAATCCTAGCACTCTGGGAGGCTGAGGCAGGAGGATTGCTTGAGCTCATAAGTTTGAGACCAACCTGAGCAAGAGTGAGACCCCTGTCTCTACTAAAAGTAGAAAAATTAGCTGGGTGTTGTGGGGCATTGTGGGGCGTGCCTGTAGCCCCAAGTACTCGGGAGGCTGAGGCAAGAGGATCGCTGGAGCCCAGGAGTTTGAGGTTGCAGATACCACTGCACTGTACCCAGAAGTACTCTTGTCTCAAAAAAAAAAAAAAAAAAATCAAATCTTTATTATTTTTGTGTGTACTCTTCATTAAATCCTAATGCTTAGCACAGCACCAATTCATTCAGTAATATAAATTTTCCCACATTATATTTTATTCTCTAGGTAATCTGAACTTATATTAGGCATTTTGCCTACTGTCTACCTGAAAACTGAGATAAAATTATCTTCTTAAAACTCCATTTATTTTAATAAATACAAATGCAATGTAGTATCTAAAATGTTTTAGTCTGCAGAAAATTGCATTTGCGTGTGTTCATCAAACATGATTAGAATATATGATCTGTGGAATTGTGTTCGGAATTTATATTACAGAAGAATTCCAACATGATACATATTGCTGTTACACAGATTTGGATATAAAATAAGTCAAGTCATCCCACCTAGAATGTAAGAACTCAATATAATCATATCATAGACAGTGTTTCCCTAACTTTTTGCCAGTGAAAAAAGGTGGAAAAAAATACATTTTACAAGTAGATATAGCAAACAAAAGCTTTATTAAACAATACTTACCCTTACTGCATGAAATATTCTTGTATATTTTTAAACCCTTTGATTTAAATTGATTTCATGATTCTATTAATGGGTCATTGCTGGGAGACAATTCTGTTAGTCTATTGTGTTTCTTTTTTTTTTTTTTTTTTTTTTTTTTGAGACAGACTGTCGCTCTGTCACCAGGGCTAGAGTGCCCACAGCGTCAGCCTAGCTCACAGCAACCTCAAACTCCTGGGCTCAAGCAATTCTCCTGCCTCAGCCTCCCGAGTAGCTGGGATTACAGGCACAAGCCACCACGCCTGGCTAATTTTTCTATTTTTGGTAGAGATGGGGTCTTGCTCTTGATCAGGCTGGTCTTGAACTCCTGACCTCAAGCGATCCTCCTGCCTTGGCCTCAGTCTCTTGTGTTTCTATAGGTCTTTCTTGCAGAGGGACTGACTCTCTTTTAAAGGATGTTATCTTTCCAAGGATGTTTGTGTAGCAAATAGTCTTAGAAAATGGAGATAGTGTCTCCCTCTAGAGCAAAGGACCGGCTGTTTTCGTTACGTATATTAAGAATTAAGAATATAGGTAATGGCTCCCTCTCTGGCAAAGGCAAGGCAAGGTAATTGCCAATTATAAAATATCCAGGGTCCCTAAACTCAAAGTTCTCTCCTAGAAAGCATCCCATTGTACGTGCAGGAGTCAAGGCCCTCTTAGTGTCACCCTGTGGGAACTGGGACTTGAGGAACAAGTGAAAACGTTGACACTGGATGAAACAATGGCTTTGCCTCTGAGCCTAGAGTCTGGTGACTTCTGCCAGCACCCATGAAGCTAGCGGGCTCACTTGTTAGCTGCAAGTAGGGTAAAATCTCAGACCTTTCATAACTCTTGACAGTCACAATTCCCACATTTTGGAAAACTCTTCTATAGTCTATATACAAGGTTTTAATCTTGTCCCCAATGAGATTTTACTATGCCCTCGAGTTAAAAAAAAAAACAAAAAAAAAAACAGAACTTGAAAATTAAAAGGTAATCACAAGGAAGAGGATATTTTTTAAAAATCCAGACTTTTTCAGAGATGACTTAGAATTATCACTCCGTGTAATTTTTAAGCAAAATTTAATCACATTAATAAAATAAGATACATTTTTCTACATGATGTTATTGCACATACTTAATGTTGACATGCCCACAAATTGACCTGAAAAGGATCAATAAGAATGCTAGTTTTTCTAATAGCAAGAACCAGAATTTTTGCTTTTATGAGTTTGAAGAAAAATCTAATCAGAATTCAATAAATAGAATACAACCCAAATTAATTAAGTGATAAAGCCAACTTTTCTAATTTATTTCATGATCTTCATCCCAAAGCAAATAGGACTTATATAGTTCTGCAGCATTAACTTGCTAATACTGTACTATGCTACAGGGTATCTTCCCGAATAGCCTATTCCCTTGGCAGAACTAAGCTGCTTACTCATCTGTCTTCCCTAAGCCTCATTCAGACAGAGACAGCCTCCTACTTTCCCCTGAGGTTTTCATAGTTAGAAAAGAAAAGACACGCCTGCTCTGGGTGATGCGGGTTTATGTAAAAATATCTGTAGTTAATGAAGAACCCTAGGAACATATTCAGCAACTATAGAGTCATTCTGTGTCTCAGCATTTCTAAAACTATATTGTTCAGCAGATCATGAAGTGTTTAAAGAATGGCTCATAGTGGTGTAGAATACAAAAGCAGCTCTACTAACCCACTTTTTCTTCTATGTATCATGTTCATACTAGCATGAAGAGCTCTGGGTGAGTCACTCAAACTGGTTGTGTTTCATGCCAAGTTCCTTGGCATGCTATAGTTGTCACATACAGTTACACAGGTGTCTTTGGATCTCACCAAGTCATTTCAGCCAGGGTAACAGAGTTATTTTTGTCTGACATCCACACATATGGAAAAAGCCATAGCAAATTGAAGAAAAATAATTGCCTGATATTGCTTTCCTTTGCAGAGAGCCATGGGTAGATATGGCCATCATTACCCCTCTAATAAAGTTCCCTAAAAATATCCTAACATCTTTATACCTCATGACAAAGTTACAGACACCTGCCAAGTGAACATCAAATCAGAAAGTCTTAGAGGTTAGAGGACTAGAGAGATAATTTAGCTCCATCTCTTGATTTTATAGGTAGTAAACTGAGTTCCTCGAAGACTAAGCCAGACTAGGAACCCTAATCTCTCCGTTCTTATTTAACATGATTTCTGCCAACTGCCCAGGTATGGATGACATAGGCCCCCATGGGGACAGAGCAAGTGTGTTAGGCCTCACACACACAGCGCCTGGGCCTTCACCTGGTGCCTGCTCCATGGCATGGAGTATGCGCTCTCTGTCTCTTTCATTCTCTCTCCCTCTATTTTTTAAAAATTCAAGTTAATCACTTTATATTTGAATATGATCTGATTCAGATCTGATTTTTAATTTTTCTCACTTGAGTGCCTCTGAATGATACTACTTAATTTTAAACGTTCTCCTATTTCTATTTTATGACTCACTTATTACCGTGAAAAAACCTGACAAACAAATTCTCAGGTTTTATATTCCTTATGTTTTTCAAGCCTGGTTTTAGATATCACAGTCTCCAGGAAGCTTCCCTGACCACAAGGCTGGGCTTCCTGCTCTTTGTGTGTGCTCCCCTGGCAAATGGTGTTGCCGTCGTCGTCATTGCACGGAACACTTACCGCCTTTGCCTGAGTATCTGGGCTATAAGCTTGTGGGCAAGACTCGCAGCCTGTTCTGGTTTAGTACCCCAGAACCCAGCATTGTGCTTGACACATAATATTATGGTTTATAATGCATTTTGTTAATCTCTTTATACAAGGGGGTCTTCAAAAAGTTCATGGAAAATGTGCACTATGAACAAACCATGCATGGATTTAAACACTTTTTTGTGCCAAAATCAACTCATGCTAACTTGTTACAGCATGTCTGAACAGGATCCAGTTTGAGGCACTTACAAGAATAAGACATCAGCTTGGAAAGAGCCTCTGTCAGAGCAGCATGAATTCTGGGAAAACTGAAGCAAGAACAAACACCGAATTGATGGTGAAGCTTGAGTGGAAGAATGGTGCAATCACAAAGGAAAAGTTTATGGGGACAATGCCCCAAAGAAATGAACGACAGTTTACAAACGGATAATTCATTTTAACAAGGTATAAGATGATCTTGTAGATGAAGCCCACAGCGACAGACCATCCATATCAATTTATGAAGAAAAATTCATCTTTTTTATGCCCTAATTGAAGAAGACCAATGATTAACAGCAGAAACAATAGCCAACACCATCTCAATTGGTTCAGCTCACACAATTCTGGCTGAAAATTAAAGTTGAGCAAACTTTCCACTAGATGGGTGCCAAAATGGTTGCGCCCAGATCAGCTGCAGACAACAGCAGAGTTTTCAGTGGAAATTTTAAACAAGTGGGATCAAGATCCTAAAGCATTTTTTTGAGAAACTGTAACCAGACAGGAAACATGGCTTTACTACAGTTAATTGCAATTGTGCGTCTCTTTCTCTTTAAGCTCAGAGTGCTTGTTTTCAGCCTCTGAGGGGATGCCAATTAGCATGACATATCTTTGATACATGTGGAGCAAGTTAACAAAAATGACAAGTCCAGCTGGTGGCTCCTCATAAGTGGGGAAAAGGTAGATAGATTTTAATGATTTCTGATTGCTCAGGATGTCAATTAGCAGATGACTAGCCAAGTGAAATCACTGTAGATTGAAAACAAGCCTTAGGGGACATTTTCGTGATCATCCTCTTTTTAGACTAACATCCCTCTTCAGATTTAAGAATGGAACAAAGTGTCCTAGGGACAGAGCTAGGAGAAGGGGATTGACTGCAGGGGCTCTGAGGGGACAGCTGGAGTGGCAGACGCCTTCTATGTCACGATTGTGGGGTGGCTACCTGACTCAATACATTTGCCAAAATTTATCAGATTGCACACTTAAAATTGTTAAATTTTAGTATATAAATTATACCACAGAAGAAACTAATTTTTTAAAAAAGAAAGGAAGGAGGAGAAAGGAAAGGAAAGAGAGGGAGGGAAAGAAGGGGCTGAGCCAAAAAAACAGAATGCCACGGTTTAAATGTGTGTCCCTTAAAACTCAGGTTGAAATTCAGTCCCCAGTGTGCCAGTGTTGAGAGCCCTTTAAGAGGTGATTGGGTCATGAGCCCTTGTGAATGGATTAATTCACTCATTGATTAACTAATTAATGGGTTAATGAGTTGTGAAGGGAGCAGGACTGGTGGCTTTATAAGAAGAGGAAGAGAGACCTGACCTAGTGTGTTGGCACTCTCAGCAGATGTGCCCCCTTGACCTTGGATTTCTCAGCTTCCAGAACTGTAAGATATAACTTTTGTTTCTTAAAAGTTACCCAGCGTCAGGTGCTCTCTTATGAGCAACAAAAAACGGACTAAGGCACAGATCTTGCATGTAATGTTATTATAACTCTTTGGAGACCGTACCGGGGTGGAGTTGGAGCTGACATCTACATTTCTGCCACAGTCATGCTGTAACTGCTTGTCTCAACACGACTGTCCTGGTGCGATGTTTTGAGAAGGTAAGACATGTCTTCTGTTCCTGTCTGGCATGATCTACAAGCTCATTCTCTCCACTGACTCATGAAGGTAGAAATAAATACACAATAAATGAAGTAGTCAAGCTAGAATATGGATAAGTAGGGAACGGGTGAACCAATATTTCCTTTGAAGGGGCACATGGGGAATGAATATAAATTATGAAAGTGAATAAAGTCCCAATCTGGCTGTCCTTGTGACCTAAGGTCCTTCAAAGATTGACCTGAATAAGAAAACCTAGAACGGCATTTAAAATGGAAGCCGCATGTCTACCTCAATCACAGCAAGGTACAGCCAAACAGAAGGAGGGGAAAATGCACAGGAAAGCATTTGGAAAGGTGCTCCACTTGCTTCCGACCTGGAGCATGTAAGGCAGACTTCAGGCAAAACTACCATGTCCAGGAGGGCTCCTGAGGCTGAGACTAAAGAGAGAACAAAGACACACAAAAAAATTACAGAGTTTTGTTCTTTCTTAGCTGGCATAAGATTTTTGACAATGGATGTTACTTTTGGTTCCTAAAGCTGTTTTCTCTCCTGCTATGCACTCTCCTGCCCTTCTTGGCCTGGCCAAATCTAAGCAGTTCTCTAAGTCCCGTGAAGTTGGTCCCTTCCCACTCCAGCCTGCTCTTATCAGCCCACTCTCTGAATGTCTGTTGTGCTCATAATCTTTACTGTTCCATTTAGCACTGCATCATCTTCCTGATTATTTACACACGGCATTCATAACACGCCACCAACGTGATCTAGTCTCATGCAGTCAAAGAATCACAGTCCAGCAACCAAAAAGATTGTTTCCCACAAATTTTCATTCTTTGCTTGCATTTCTCTCTGTGAAAGCCACACTTTTCTCTTTCATCCACTTTCCTCAGATACTTGGGACATACACATGTCAGCTTTTCCTGGCTGTTTGTGGCTGAGGAAAGTCCCTTGCCTGAAGAAGTAGAGACCCAGGAGAGGCTGCTGTGACCCAGTGGCTGGAGGCTTCCTGTATTTGCACATGTCCAGGTCATCTGCTGTGGTTGGGCAGGCTGCCCCCTGCTTCCCTTCCTCACACCCTCTTCCCTTCCAAGGCTCTTGCCTTTGGCCACTGGACCACTGTCCTGTGGGTTGTTGAGGGATACTCCATGACCAGTGGTGATCTCACCTCCCACTGCCCCCTCCAGGCACCCTGGCCTCAGCGGCAGCTCCCCCATCCCTGTTTTCATATGCCTGGTCTCACCAGCCTAATCAGGCTGTGCCAACTGGCACAGGTCTGTTGTTACTTAATATGTTTTAAATTAAAGCCATTTGTTTTATTTATTGGAATGATTAGTTCTCAAGGGCTTGTAGTCTAGTCATCTAGTCATCCATTGTAGCTTCCTCAGTCCCTGGCTCAGACCTAGCCAGATGTGGATTGATAGTTGTGGATTGATAACGTGATGCCTTGTGCCTGCACCAAAAAAGAGAGGGGGTTGCCCAATTGTATGAACCATACTTAAAGGGACATTAGATGTAAATTTTCTTATGGTCTTAGATTTTTGGCTGACACCCAGAAGCTGAGAACAAGGGCTGAGAAGAGCCCACACTTTCTTAAAAGAGAATGTAGCCAGATCATGCCCCTGGACTGACACAAAGACCCTGACCAATCATTCCCTTCCACCTCCAAACATAGGAGGAGTGTGATCAGAAGAGATGGGTGAGTGAGAATCTCTCTAATGCTAATGACTGGCTGCTGTGTTCACACCACCATCCCCACATCTCTACCTCAGACAGAATGAGAGGGTTTCAGATGTACTCACTTGGAGGGAAAAAACCTCTTGTGCCCTAGAGTGTGAGGGCCTAGGGAGTAGAAAAGCCTAAAGGAGAGAGGTTGCCAGGTGGGACCTGAGCAAACCGAGCTACAAGAGAGACCTACATGGAGCAGCCTTGGCTCATCAAGTCAAGTGGGGCAAAGTGCCAGGTTTTCTGCCCTGGACAAAGAGGTGCCAGGAAGTAGCCAGGCTGGGGCTCTCTTGCCAGGACAAGGTAAGTGACAGAGAGCCTCTTTGAGATGAAGCTGCTAAGGTGGAGAATGGAGAACATGTCACCCATGCCAGGGAGCTGGGATCAAAGTTCCCTAGCAGATGGAGTGAGGTTGGGAGGTCTCCAGAGAACCCAGAAAAATGCCCCAGGAAAGAAATCGACCACCCAGAGAGCAGCAGAGCCAGACCACGACATACCATCTAAACCCTTATTAATGCACTGCTTTTTCTCCCTCTGCCTTGAGCTAGTGCTGGGAGACTGAAGACCTACCCATGCTTCCTCCTCTTCTGCTGTAGGTGTCTGGGTCTGTGGCTGGCCCAAAAGGTAGGGAGTAGAGAAATAAAATCAAATGTAGGAAGTGCTACCTTTCACATACATTGTCTAGTTTGCTCACATAGTGAGCAGATATTTGGCAGGCATATATTTCAAACATATCTCTTAATCTTAAAATATAAATGTTGGAGAGATACTCCATATTCATGGATAGAAAAACTCAATATTGTCAAGATGAGAGTTCATCCCAACTTGATCTATAGACTCAATGCAATCCCAAATAAAACCCCAGCAAGTTATTTTGTAGATATTGACAAATTTATACAGAGAGGCAAAAGACCCAGAATGGACAATACAACAGAGGGAGAAGAACAAAGTTGGGACATTGACACTATCTGACTTCAAGACTTACTATGAAGCTACAGTAATAAAGACAGTGTGATATTCATGAGAGAACAGAAAAATAGATCAATGGGGAAGAAGAGAGCGTCTAGAAATAAACCCACATGAATAAAGTCAATTGATCTTTGAGCAAAGGCAATACAATGGAGAAAAGATAGTCTTTTTACAAATGGTGCCGAAACAACTAGACATCCATGTGTAAAAAAAAAATGAATCTAGACGCAGACCTTGCACCCTTCACAAAAACTAACTCAAAATGGATTGTAGACCTAGATACAAAACCCAAAACTGTAAAACTCCTAGAAGATAACATAGGAGAAAATCTAGATGAGCTTGGGTTTGGAGATGACATTTTAGATAAGACAAAAAAAGGCACAATCCATTTAAGAAAGAATTAATAAGCTGGACTTAATTTTTTCTGTGTAAAAGATACCATCAAGAGAATGAAAAGGCAAATCACATGAACTGGGAAAAATATTTTTAAAAAATGCATCTCATAAAGGATTCTTAAAACACAATAAGAAAACAAACAACTTGATTAAAAAATAGTTGAATGACATTAACAGATACCTCACCGAAGAAGATATATAGATAGAAAATAAGTATATGATGTTCCATATCATATTTCATCAGAAAAATGCAAATTAAAACAGTGAGATACCACTATACCCCTATTAGAATTGCCAAAATCCAGAATACTAACAACAACAAATGCTGGCAAGGATGTGGAGCAACAGGAATGCTCATTAATTGCTAGTAGGAATGCAAATGGTACAGCCACTTTGCAAGACAGTTTGGCAGTTTCTTACAACCTGGACATACTCCTACCATATAATCCAGGAATCAAACTCCATTGTATTTACCCAAAGGAGCTGAAAACTTATGTCCATGCAAAAAACCTGCACATTGGTGTTTACAGCAGCTTTTTCATAATTGCCAAAACTTGGAAGCAATCAAGATGTCCTTCAGTAGGTGAATGGATAAATAAAATGCGATACATTTAGACGATGGAATATCACTAAAAACACATGAGCTGTGAAGCCATCAAAAGATACTCAGGCACTTTAAATGTGCATCACTAAGTGCAAGAAGCCAATCTGGAAAAGCTACGTACATACAGTGTGATTCCAACTATATGGCACTCTGGAAGAGGCAAAACTATTGAGATAGTAAAAATATCAGTGGTTGTCAGGGATTAGATGGGAAAAAGAAATAAATAGGTGGAGCACAGAGGACTTTTAATGCAATGAAACTACTCTGTATTATACTATAATGATTGATACATGTCATTGTACATTTGTCTAAACCCATAGAATGTACATCAAGAGTAAACCCTAATATTAACTATGGACTCTGTGGTAATGATGCAGCAGTGTAAGTTCATCAGTTGTAACAAACGTACAGCCTTGGTGGAGGATGTTGATACTAGGGGAAGCTGTGCCTATGTGGGGGTAGGTGGTATATGGGAAATCTCTGGACCTAAATTTTGCCATGATCCTAAAGATGCTCTATAAAATAAAATCTATTATATTTATATATATAAATATGTGTGTATTTGTGTGTATATTATGTTTTGTTTACATGTAGGGAAGGAAGAAAGGCAAAGTGGAGGGATAGAGAAAGGAAGACAGAAAAGGGTAGGAAGGCAGTTGTTATGTCTGACAGTTACAGGTTTAGAGATGGCTTGGGCCTCACTATTTATTACAGCAATACTTCCCAGTAGGCCAACTTAACTTGGTTTTAACTGAAGACCGGCAAGATTTAATTCTAATCTTTATCAAAGTCAGTTATTACTTTGGGGACCATGGTTTGCCATTTTTAAACATAGCTGCTTCTGTGAATCTCAGTATTTCTCCTCACTATTGGGCAGGCATACTCATTCAGGACCTGCAATACCAGATCCTGAAAGAAATGTGCTGTTCCTTGAGCTGCGAGATGATGGTGAAGCAACACGGAGGCCACGTGAGTGGGATGGGCCCAAATCAGCAGTCACAGTCAAAATAGTTCGATTTTTTAAAAATATTGCTGAAAACCCAGGGCGTTTTTCTTTTTCTTTTGGGTAGTCTCTATAAGAATAATAAACATAGAAAAATGGTGAAAGTGTAAGAATGGCTAAGGTGAAACACCTGATTAGCATGTAAACCTCCCATGTCAAGAATTATGTTTTCTTCTTGACTGGAAGACGTGCCCCGTCAACGTCTCTCTCAGGATCTTTTTACTTATTGGGTTATTTGTGTCTTTCTCACAAATAAACTTCTGAACTTTTCAACTGGCACTACCATTTTCAGAATGTATTTATTCTTAATATAGGAATGTTTGTTCGATGCTGTATTTGCCCTGGTAAATTAGCTTCTAGCGACACTGGTACCTGCCAGGCTGTGTATGGGCAGGACGATGCTCAGAAGTCAGCTCCAGTGAGAAGCAGCCCAGAGATCAGGAGCTCCTGAACTCAGAGAATGATTTCTTTCAGAGTCACTCATGCAGGATGTGTCCTGTAAACAAAACACATTTTTGGATCATGTAAGACGGTCAGTCTAGGAGAGCAAAGTTGCTTTTTGTAGAAGCCTTCATGTTTGCGGTGGTGGAAGCTTCTCCCATGTATCTTCTTGGCTACCACCATGACCGATGGCCTTGGAAAGTTCTACAACTTTACACTTTTGATCTCATGTCCTAACTTTGCCGTGTAGACTTCTTGGACTCGTCTTGGCCCCTGAACTGGCAACAATACCCCTTCACCCTTTCCTGCTAGTAGACTTTTTACTTTCAATGCAACTTACTGACTTCTGAATGCTTAAGTGTATGTGATGTAGACCATCAATTCTGAGATTCAGAATTCTTAACTCTTAATGTTCATTACTATTTCATTAAGAGGGTTCTTCTAATTTGCATATTATCCACTGGAAAATATTATATTTAAAAAACATTTAGCTAAATTCTCTGTTTACTTAATGAGACAAAAAATACAATGTAAGTTTAAAAATGGAAAAGAATGTCTTAGAAATAAAAGGCTTTTAAATTTTTAAAAAATTCTTTCTGGAAGGAGTGAGTTTTTCAAGGCAGGTAAGAGTAGAGGTGCTAGGGGAAGATAGATTTAGGCATCAAAGAATCTTTAAACCCACCTCTAAACTGATTTGTAGGACTAAGTGTATTAAGTTTATTGCTCTTCTCATAGACACCAAAATATGACTTTCCAATTCAAGTGGTATTGTATATATTGGAGCAATAATGTAGCACTTCACAACTATACCCAGATGAGTAGTTAGAAATGCTCTTATTATTGAAGCATTTAAATATGTCTTAAATTTGAGTGAACTAATAATAGCCCTTCAAGTAGAGATAGGAAAAAAGTCACTAAGAAAAGAAGGCAAGTAATAGTTAATCTTATCATTTACTTGACATATTATTAATTTTTTATCAAATCAGCTTGGTGCTGTTTAAGGATCATTGCCTTATATTCTCAATTTGGCCTGGAAGTAGTCTAAGTAATTTTTACTGAAAGCTCATGATCTACTCTATGAAGCACATATACCCTTCTAAAATTATAAAGATATGATTAAATGTGAACTGATTAATGAACTTTTTGAATCTTCCCCCTGAATTCTTAAGTGCTAAATAATAAAAAAGCATAGTGTTACAATGAGAGAATGATGCAATCTAGAGAAATGATTCAAACATTTCTCATGCAGTATAGAGCTTTTGAAATATTAGTAAGGCTATGGTTGTGTTTCAAATGGATTTTTAATTAAACATAACAGGGAAAACAAGGGTGTTGGGTGGGAGAAACAATTAATAATGAGATTGGTTGTAGAAATATCATAAACCCCACTTCATGCTTGAATTAAATTGAAAACATTAAAAAGTACATTATAATAAACTTTGATGACTGTTAAACATCTCTACAAAGAATAAAGGAGATTAGGAAAACCAATAAAATTTATCATTTATAATGGGAGATATAAATGAATGTAATTGAGTTTAGAAAGTGGATGTCAAAAGGCCATAATTCTAACTATTGATATGTGAACATCGCCATCTTTTTTTTCCTCCTGCATCCCTGAATCATCTGGTGTTGCCCAGAATGGGTATTGTGCATCAAAGTCTAATATTACTATAATAAATTTGACACTCCTAAAGGAGAGTCTTTCTTCTGGCTTTCCCTGATGTAGAAAAGGGTTACAGCAGGGACATTTAATGCTAATCACACACCCAGGTGCTGCCCTCCACTTCCTAGTCTCCTTTGCTGTGAAGGGGCTCAGGAAATTTCACCCCAAAATATGACTCCTTGGTACAAAGAGTATTTTGAATTAAAGGCCCTTAAAGATCAACAGGCTTTGAAAGGGGCTTTCCCTCTATCTGTGTAAACTAGATGGACCCATCAAAAAGAACTATCACCTTCCCTTCCCCTCCCTGTTATCTCAATATATTGCAGGAAGGAAGATCAAGAATGCAACCAGACCTGGCCCAAATCATGTTAAATATAATATCTGTCTCTCAGATTCATTTAATTTGCAAGGAGAATCATTTAGAAGTCAATCTGTTTCCCCCATCCATTCATTCATTCTCTCAGGTATTCATTCTCCCTAGCAACCATTTATTGGCCTTAAACAGAATTATCTGTATTCCTCACCTCCTTCTCCCCTCTAAAAGGAGGGTGTATAAATTTCTGGACCCCACCAGCATATTGGGTAATCACTCTGTGGTACCCTTTGTGTGCATGGTAAATAAACCTCTTTCTCTTATTGATCTACCTTAATCGTAAGTTGATCTTTCAGCAGACTTTCAGGGAGAAAGGGGAAGTTTCCCCACAGTCGCTGGGCTGGCACCATGTGACTGGTCCTGGCCCTCGGAATGTGGGAGGGCTGAGCTATGCCTGTCCTGTCATGGGCCACAAAGCTTCTAAGCAACCTCCAGCTTCTACTTGCCCTTCCATGTTGACTGGCTTGGTCACATTGAGAAGACACAGCCTCAGGGGAAGTCAGCCTAGCTGGGATCCCAGTGTCACTGCTTGAAAAGCATCTGCCCCACAGAGAAGATGGGTTCCTGGAAGGCTTTAAATGAGCACAAGTTTATGTATTGAGCTCTTGAGATTTCTGTTGGTCTGCCACTGCAGCACAGCCTAGGCAATCCTGCAGGTTCATACTTAGCTTTGGGTAGGGAAGTTGGAGCTGGGTTGTGGATGTTTATCTCTCTGAATGTCAAGGCTGTGATGTTTCAAGGATACGCTGTCTTCAGGGTACTTGGGCATGATTTCCACAGACAAATGTGGCCACTCCTCAGGATATGCTGAGGGTAGAACCAAGTGCCCCCATAGTAATTTCCCAACATACATTTTGGAGATTCCTGTGCCTTCCTGGAAAGTATTTGCCATAAACACAAAAGAACAACAGGAGCAGTGTACTTTGCATTGCCATGTGAGAGAAGAGTGGGTCCAAGTGGCAGCTTTGTCATTATTTCCTGCTTTCATAACTATAATACAGTAGACTCAAGGAGGATGGGAATGAGGCAGCCAGAGGGTTGTATTTTCCTACCTTGTCAACCCTAGGAAAGCCCTTGAAGTAGAAAAGAAAGTAAGCTGGGGATGGCAGAGAAAACCTGGACTTGGAAGCATTTCCAACATATGTTGGCAGTGCCAGTGGAGATGTTATATTAAAATGCCCTGGATAAGAGGACCAAGCCCATCATGAAGGCATGGGGGCTCCTTGCAAACCAAAAGGACCCGACTCTTCTCCTCTCCTCAAGCATAGATCTGGACTACATTTTGAGGGTTCTTATCTGCATCATCTCCCTTTAGGAATTTATTGGTCCTAAAGAACTATAGCATTGCTTACAGGATCTCACATTCACATGTTGCCAAAGGAGCCAAAATAACTGGAAGGCCCTTCTCAGGTTAACTCAAGCCAGCGTTTTTGCAGAAAGGGCATATTGTTAGTGTCAGGGTGGAAAGGCTAGTAGGTGCTCACAGTGTGGGTGGAGAAAGAGTTCTCACGTAGAAATTATTATAAGATATATAAAAGTAAAAAAAGTTTATTTTATCCTTTAAAAAGGCAGAGAGAATGAGAGAGAGAGAGAGAGAAAGAGAGAGTGGGGGTGGGGGGAAGAGAGCAGGGAGACAGCGTGGCATCCCAAAGAGAGAGAAGAGAGTGCCAGCAGTAAGGCCAAGTGTCTTGCTGATTTTAAGGGGACAAAGAGAAGAAAAAAAAAATAGTGATGGCTGTCAGTTGATAACAAAAGCAGCAGAAGGTAGATAACAAAAACTACAAGGATGTCAAAGTCTAAGAGTTGGTTTCCTGTCTTTCCTTGGAGAAGGGATTATCACAGGAGATGTGACTCTGTCCTCGAGATATGGTTGAGGCTGTAGCTCATTCTTCTGCTGTTTACTGACGAATCTGCAAAAACACATTCTCAAAAAACAGTTTTGAAAGAGAGAGATTTACATCTCCTTTCTGTCCAGTCAGCTCCTTTCAGAAGTTATGTAAAACAGAACTCCTGCAGGGTGCCTGTTAGTCAGAGAACTCATAGGACTGATCTTTAACTGTTACTGGGGAAATTGTAGGATTAGGTATTCTCCTGTTATTTTTGCAAGGCCGCCTCTTTCAGTTAGGAGGTCATGACTCCCGTGACTTCCATAATATAACCATGTCAAAATCTCAAGCACTCTTAAGGAAGATAGAGTCTGATATTAACTGTCCCATTTTATAAGTAGAGTCTTGGCGAGGTCTCCTCTGACTGCAGATATGAACCTGATCCCCCAGAGCCCCTAATTCAAAATTGGGTCAGGCATATTTTATTGGCCAGTCTAGAAAATTCTTTCTGTACTGAAGGTCCTGAATTAACCACTCCCTATTGCCTAATATAGGATTTTATTCAACTACTTTGATGTAAATACTTCATCATTAAAATAAACTATCTTTAATTCTTCCTTTTATTGGATATAGTACACTACTCGGAGGGGCTTAATTCTCTTTCTGTGTATTGTCACACTTTTGCCCATACGTGTTTATCCCCAAAAGCCCTTGGCTATTATGCTGCATAGTGGAAAGCTGAGTGGCCAGACAGCCCCAGCCACTTGGAAGACTGCCTGGAGATAATATGGGAACTCCTTTGAGTCTTCTTGATTATCTTCAGGGTTCAAGAGGACTTACAGACTCTGAGACTCTTCAAGGGATGGTATTACATCCTTTTTAATAGTGGCCCTATCACTCCAGGGCTGCCATGGTCTATGAGCATGAGCCACATAAATCTCACAGTTGTTGACAATCCAACCCCAACCAGGTGACCTTTCTCCATCTCCAGTGGGGATGTCTCCCACCTCCCCCACTTTGGGTAGGGTGGTGGTATGTGTGTGGGGGTAGTCTACCTCTTGTGCAGTTTCCAGAAGACCACAACCAAGACAAACTGTATTTGCCTTATGTTGGGCACCAGCTGGGATGTCAGCTGAAGTAAAACCCACAATATTACATGTTATAAAGGAACTCAGCTGGAGAAATTTATAAGCATATATGCAGTTCTACAAGCGCTCATCAAGCTGTGGAAAGGATGTGGGGCCCAAGGCACAGCTGACGCACCACAGCTGTAAGGATCTGACAAGACCTGGGAAACCCCCAGTGCAGCCCCACAATAAAATGCTATTAATAGAATTCCTTTTTCCACTCCCACCATGTTGGTCACCGCATGTTAGCTGAATACCTTCACTGAAGGACTCTCCTTTAACCAGGGTCATCTAAATTGGGAGAGTATTAAAAGTGAAAAAAAAGCATCAAAAAATAATCATGCCTGAACAACAGGCATAAACCAGGACTCTCCTGGGCTAACTGAGGCCTATGGTCACTGAACCTTTAACCCCAAGTTGGCCCACTCATATTTGGGTAGTTTTAACCAGGGCTGAGATTCATCCTGTCACACCTGAAGGTTGTTACCAGCTCCTCGCAGCTGGCATTGACTTGGATGTTTGGAGCAAGCACTGTAACCGTGGTTTAATATTTTGAATATCACCACCACTTAGATTGTTCCTTTTTTAATGAAACCACAATTTATAACTTACCCCATTGGTTCTGATTCTCTCTCTTTAAGCCATGCAAAGCCAATTTAATTCTCTAACCCACATCTGCACACATGGCATCCATTTAAATATTTAAAGGTAGCTACTTGGGGAAATCACTTTAAAGCTTTATTTTACCCAGAACTTCCAAAATACTGTTACAGTTTAATTAAGGAATTAAATATAAAAACAAACAGATAATACAACAAGAACAACAACAAAAAAAACCTCCAAAAAGTTAGAAAAAAAGATCAACGTATATTTATTTACTCTGAATTAGAAAGAACTTTGTAAGTTTAAAACACATTGGCAGAAAATATAAGAGTTTAATAATTTTGAGTACCTTAACATTTAAAACTTATATAGAAATAATTATGAATAATAATAACAAAGGCAAAGAATCTGAAAAAAACTGGACAGATATGCTAAAAGGTTGATATAATTATATCATATAAGTTAATAAGGAAAACTCCAAGACTCTGATTAGACAGTTGGCCAAATTGCATGAAAAAGAATTCACAAATGTAGGAATATAAGTGATTAATAATCTTGGAAAACTGTTCAATTTCACTAATAATCAAAGAAATGCACATAAAAAAGATATGAATTTTCTATTAGAAAATATTTTTTAAAGTAATACAAACTCTTGGAGAGAGTTTGGTGAAATATGGACTCTTATCCACTTACCAGTGGGAGAAAAATATTGGAAAGCAATTTAGCAATACCTATGAGGAAACTTTATGCATGTAGACAGTGCTTTGATTAAATGAATTGTAAAAGACTTCTTTCTGCATAAAAATATGCTCCAGTGATATTTATAATAGTAAATATAATGGGAGCAGTCAGTGGCTATAATGTCTTCACAGTGAAGCAATATGTGTTGTAAGGAAATGGTGTTTATGAAGAGTTTTTAAAAACATGAGTAAATGTTCATGTCCTTATAAATGACAAAAGCACAACACAAATTAGAAAGATTAATAAAATGCAAGAATATTTAGAAAGATTATGCATGGAAAACAATCCTAAAGGAACGATTTTAAAAAGTTATATGAACAGTGTTTGTCTTTGGGAGATGGACATATGAGTAAAATTTCTTTTTTCTCTTTTTTGTAGTCAGAAAAAGCTTTGTTTAAAAAGTGTGCATTTAGAGACAATTATGGCCTCTCCGTTGGTCTTTCTTTGCTCTTATCTAAAGAACTCCAATTCTTTTAACTCTCGTTATATGTCTCTGGGCCCTGCCTTAGTCTGTGTGGGTGTGATACCAACAACTGAATGCAGTATTTCGTGTTTGAGGAAATCAGTGAAGAGTGAGTCTTGCATCTCTCGCCTTCTGGGCACCATAGTGATATTAATGAGCCTTTTTGCTTGTTTTCTGTCATACCTAGTATTGATTTTTTTTTTTTTTTTTTTTTGAGACAGAGTCTTGCTTTGTTGCCCGGGGCTAAAGTGAGTGCCGTGGCATCAGCCTAGCTCACAGCAACCTCAAACTCCTGGGCTTAAGAAATCCTACTGCCTCAGCCTCCTGAATAGCTGGGACTACAGGCATGTGCTACCATGCCCGGCTAATTTATTTTATATAGATTTTTAGCTATCCAAATCATTTCTTTCTATTTTTGGTAGAGACGGGGTGGGGGGGCGGGTCTCACTCTTGCTCAGGCTGGTCTCGAACTCCTGACCTCCAGCGATCCACCCACCTTGGCCTCCCAGAGTGCTAGGATTATAGGCGTGAGCCACCACGCACAGCCTCTAGTATTGATTCTACTGAATAAAGTTCCCAGGTTAATAGATCTTAGCAGTTAATGGATCTGCAGCTCACCTGAAGACTATAATCTCGTGAGTGTTAACGTCAGTGGCTCACTCAAAGTGAGGGGGTTGTGGCAGGCAAAGGGGTGGGTTTATCAGTAGAATAGGATGAGCCGGAATGGTGGGCAGGCGTGCTCACTTAAGAGCTGCTGGGGTGGAGAAGGCTGAGTGCTCGCCAGATCCCATGTTCCTTTCTCCCGAGGCAGAGAGCTAGAGTTGTCAGCCTCCTTTAAAGTTGGATTGTCATGTGAGTTCTAGCCCATGGAATGAGAAAGGAAATGATGCTATTTCAAAGCCACATGAACACCTGCCATACATAGTCCTTCATGCCAATTCTCCCTCTGCATGGTTGAAATAGAGAAGACCTCCAATGAAGCCACACACTGAAAATGGAGAGCTTCTGTCAGTCCAGACCCCTGAAGGACTGTCTGGAAGAGGGCCACTCTCCCAATCTGCTCACCTTTCCAACTGTGTTACATAAGCAAGAAATAGCCCTCTCTGTGTGTCATAAATTAAATAATTTGGGATCTGTTTATTAGAGCAGTTAGCCAACTCTAATACAATACCCAATGATGTCCTACAGGTGACCATGATATTCCCTTGTGTTTTTTCTTCATCTCCTGTGCATCAAGGGACAGAATTTGCCCTAAATGTTTTTCTGCAGATACCTCAGTCAAGACACGGGAAGCCATGCTATACTTATGCTTTAGATATTATAGACCAAAATAAAAAAACTCCATATTAATATTAATATTCCATAAGTAATTATCCAAAGTCACAAAGCTGGTGCATAGCAAAGCCAGGGTACAAACCCCAGGTTCTGTGTGGTGCAAAACACATATACTTCACCACTTTTCTATGCTGCTTTTTAATTTATTACATTTTAATAAAGAACACATTATAGATGCTTTTCCTTAATTCTTGAAAGCATGTAATTCAAAATACTTTCTTGATATATCCTGTTACTTGTTAATCATAAGCATCTTAAAGCAAAACAATTAATAAGCATGAAAGTGTAGGATAATTTCTTTGAGAGGGCACTTCAATCTGATACAGCCCTTTATTCTCAAATAGAACTCCTTGACCAGGGTTGCCCACAAGTCTTCATTTCACTGTTTTCCTGAAGCTAGGTTAATATGGTGTTAGTTGCAGAATTGCTCACATTTCTTAGCAGTGAAATAACTAGTCTTTTTGTAGAGGCAACAAATGTATCCAACAATTAACTCTTTCTCTAGGACAAAGAGGAAAAATATAAATTTCTGTTTTGTTGTAGTCTTTGTTGTAGCTTTCTTCCTGGTTCCTGTAAAATTACAAGAGTTAAAACAAAACTGGGACACCCAGACTAAAAGAAGTACATGGAAAGAAGTTCTATGAAGTTATGCCTGAGTAGCTGCTAACCCTACATTGTTTGAGATGTGCTTCTGTTCTCTACCTGTGATCCCCAACCCCTGGGCCACAGACCTGTAGCTTCATCGGTATTTACGGCCATTCCCCATTGTTCACCATCCCCCCCTAGCTCCAGTCTATGGAAAAATTGCCTTGCATGAAACCAGTTCCCAGTGCCAAAAAGGTTGGGAATGACTGCTCTCTGCCATCAATGAACACCTGTTAAACTCAGGGAAAATTTACAAGATCTCTTGGTACAGTTTGTAGAATGGTCAGTTGGAAGCCTTGTGGCTGACAGTAAAAGGAGAACGAGGTGTTCTTTTTCTATCACTGGGTACATGAAGATAGTCTGAGCAAGTTACATTTCAGGGAAGCCCAGCAGCAGATTTGAGCACCACTGAACACAGTCCACACCGAGACCTTCACAGAAAGGTGGTAATGACATCTCAGGGTGGCCTTTGTCATAAAGAGATACCCCTAATATTAGAGCACTCTGAAATGTGCTTCCAGAATTTGTAAGAGATTGTATGTCTTCAAAAGAGTTAATATTTCCTTAAAAATAACCAAAGATCCTCTACTATTACCAAAATGTTTTGGCACTCCAATCTTGGGTAGGGAATTCAGGGTCCAGTGTTGAGGTTGACACAGTGTTTATTTTCAGAGGACTTACAATAAATAAAAATGCAGAATTTTAGCAGCACTATTCATGTATTCATTCCTAGTATATGATTATAGTACTGTCTTATTACTATTTATTGAACTATATTGATTATGAGGTTAGTAGATAATATTGTTGCTATTCATATGTGTCTAGAAATTAATATTTAATATAAAGCATGATCTGTGACAATTGTTTTAATAGTTGATATTATTATGATTTTTTAAAGACATTGTCACACTCTATCACCCAGGGTAGAGTACAGTGGGCTGATCATAGCTCACTGTAACCTCAAACTCCCGGGCTCATGTGATCATCCTGCTTCAGCTGCCAGAGCAGCTGGGAATACAGGCATGCACCACTGCACCCAGCTAATTTTTTAGAATTTTTTTTTTTTAGAGACATGTAGAGATGGGGATCTCACTATATTGTCTAGGTTGGTCTCGAACTCCTGGCCTCAAGCAATCCTCCCTCACTGGCCTCCCAAAGTGCTAGAATTACAGGCCATGAGCCACTGCACCTGGTCCATTATTATTATCATTATTATTTTACTGTCAACTGTTTGCCCACTATATGGAAAATTATTCTTATTCCTGGTTTTGGCCAAGTGATAAGTGATTTCTCTCTACTGTGTAGAGACTAACAGGGGCAGAAGGGCCACAGGAGAACTTAGAGTTCCCTCCACTTAGGGGTACAGCCACGAATCAGGCCAGTACCTCAATTTATACAAACACACACACATGTGCACACACACATGAACACACATATGCATACACACACACCCCTCATATACATCTTTTAATCAGTAACTATTTTATAATCAAATAATCTGCCAATAGTTGGCAAAAATAAATATTACTTCTCTCTTTTGGTTATGTTAAATGGTTCATTCAGGAAGACTAGCAGATTTAACCAAGATTAAACACTAGAAAATGAGCTGTTTTATTGACTATGCTGTCCTTATCAATTTTTTCTTTAATAGTATATTTTTAAATGATGTGGTTACTTGAATTAGTTGGAATAAATGCCAAATGACTAAATGACAATGAAATTTTGTTAGAAAATATGATTACTAACACCCAACGGGATGCATTTTTCTTCTGACAGTACATAAAAACCAAGTTATCATTTTAAGGAGTCAAATTAGGAGAAATTTCTATTTCAGTATTAAAAATTTACTATTATTTCTGATTTCTGTATTTTCTATGCTCTATTTCCTTTAGGAAAAATATGAGGACAGGAATTCTAAGAAGTTAAGCAATTATTACTGTACCTCATCAGTAGGAGCATGATCTATTGTTGTCTCACAATCATTCAAAACATATTTGACAAAACTTTAGGTGAATCCTCTGTGTATTTTAGATGAGAGATTAGATTAGTTGCCCAGCAGCCTCTTAAGAAAGGAATATAGGGTCCCTTCCCTGACTCCTGGGCATGTATTTGGTGGGAATGTAGACACTTTCTCCTTACAGGGCTTTACCTGAAATGAGCCCCCGTGGGTCAGGAGAAGAAAAATGGTCCACTGGGAATGTCCCTTGTTACACAATTTTGGAGACATACTTTCATTTTAAAGCTTAGCATTTAGTTCTCATTTACCAAGAACATACCAGGAATGTTGTTTGTTCTCCAGGAAAAATCCCATGTTTCCAAATCACCGGTCAGAGCATGGGGTGAAGGAGAGGAAAAATAATTTAAAATATTGCAATGATAAACTGAATGAGCACATCAAACCAGGAACAATACACTACCCTTGAAAGAGGACACATTAGAATAAGCTGAAAAATCACTTAAAAGGCTCCCTGAGTCTGAAGCAGACGCTGGTTTTGCTGAGATATCGGTGACATGTGGCTAGACATGGAAAGCAACTGGAAAGCCCACAGCAGGTCCCCTGAAGCAGACTGGCACACAGCGAAGCTCCTGAAGGTGTTTCTCATTGTTTGTTTTTATGGCCCTAACTTTCTTTGCCTATATAAATACTATTAAAGCAATTACAATGCAGTCTATTGGCTAGGTCTTAACTTTTCCCTAACTACCAGGTATGCATTCTTATCTTTAGTTTGGAAAGCAAACAGGGAAACATTCAACCTTTAAAAAGTCTTGACACACTGGCCTGCTGAATGGCATATAAATGACCTGCAGTGAGTTCACCATCCTGATGAATAGTGACTCTAGAGGAAATAAGGTTTGGGGGGCAGGTGCATGATCCTAGGAGTCAGGGGTCCTCAGTTCTATCTCATCACTGACATTGTCCATGGCTTGGAAGAGTGACTTTTAGGTATTTGAAAATATCAGTTTCCCTGCTTGGATAAAAGTATAAAGTTTATGTGAACTTGAATTTCCTTTAACTCAGCTCTCCATGGGGCAGAGGGATAGGAAAGATGTGGGGTGGGCAGGGGGTACAGAGCCTGCATCAGCCCAAGGCTGGAAGTCCTCAGTGTTGCCAGCTTCCTTCTACCCCCTGTTCCTTCTGGCGTCCCTCCTAGGTGCCCCAGGCTCTGGGCTGTCCTCCCATTCCCCACTCCCAGCACCCACTGTGATGCATAGACGTGTCCTTTCCACCACATGATGGCACCCATTCTTGGCCTGTGCCATGTGGTTTGGTGGGAAACCATGGGCTTTTGGAGTCAGATGGACCTGGGTTTCCATCTTAGCTCTAGGCCCTACCATCTAGGCCTGGGTCAAGTTCCCATGCACTCTGAGGCCTGGGTGCAATCTGTGATGTGAGGTTAATGATAACCACCACACAGGGTTGCATCAGTACTAGACGAGATTGTGCAGTTAAACCTTGGACACAGCTCCATTGCAATCTCCTTCTTTCCTTCCCCCTCTACTATTACCTTTTTACTTCAAATTATGCATTGCCTGTCCTGCATCTTATATTCTCAATGTTAGACATTTCATACACATGATCTGTTAATCCTCCCAAAACCTCTTTTCAGTTTATATCACTATAAAGGATAATTTTCAAAAGCATTAAATCATGACTCTTTTATAAAATGCATATGCATCAAAGACATTATTTAGCTCATGAATTAATAAGAGAACTGCTAAAATATTAAAACTAGTTCAAATTCAGATTTAGCTTATAGGGACTTATATTTTCAACCAGCCAGAATTGATATGTATTGCACTAAATAAGAATAATATGCATTTGTGTTTCTATCATTTTTCTACAAATTAGCCTCCTATCACTACCAAGTTGTAAAATAGCCTTCTCCTAGGGCACCAAAGTCTCACATCCCTTACACAGTCTGAGAACCTGGGAGGGTTCTGGGGACCACACCTGGCATTCCATTGAAAGGACACCCAGGACTCTCTTGTGCCCCTTTCAGTCTTTCACAGTTTCCCCGGACATAATCATTCCCATTTGAAAGACAAGTAAACTGAAGCTTAAAATGTCAAATAATGTGCCTGAGGTCTTTACGTAGTGGGGCTTAGTGAGCTCCAGACCTGCCTGGGTCCTTACTGGGGGTGACCCCCCTCCATGCCCATGGGGCCTGTTCTCCATGTCCGTCCAGCTCTGGCAGGGGACATGGAAGGACAAAGAGCAGTTCCCAAAGAGGGTCTGGCAGAGGCCGTCTGTGCCCATCTTCCCCAGGAGCCCTGTTGCTCACGTCCTCGTGCCCCTGGAGCAGAGGACTTAGGTCTCCATTTCTCCAGCTCAAGGTTATGGAACAAGGGATGTGCAGGGGCCTGAGGGCTCGCCACAGGCAGGTACCTTGTCATCTGGCCTCTGCAGACTGATAAGGGTCCAGTTGAGCCCAAGACAATGCCTCTTTTGAGTACTGAAATCTTTCCTGCCCTTTCTTCTTCCGCAGTGCTTTCTCTGGGTATCAGGCCCTCCCCGCCCAGCCCCCCAGGTCTGAGCCTGCAGGCCCTGCACAAAGGCCTGAGGTGCAGCTACAGCCCCCGCTCTCCTGGGCAGTGAAAATCCGGGGAAGCAGGTGAGAGAGCAAATACAGGGTGAGGGCCAAAGAGGGAGAGAGCAAGTATAACAAAGTGTGTCCCCACGCCGGTTGCAGGGTCTCACAGGCTGCTGCGTGTTCACACAGTACATGCTGGGGGCCCAGGGGAAGATATTCGTCTACCGGCTTCTGTCTGCTACTGGCCACATTTGCCACTCCCCCTGGCCCCCTGGCCCCCAGGTTGTCACCAGAAAAGCCAGATCCTAGAGCCTCAGTGGTGATACTCAGGGCTGCAGCTGCAGCAGGGTGGCCTGCCGCACCCCGTGCACCAGGAGTCCCCCCTGTGGGGGCCTCAGCGAGGACGGGAAAGCTGCAGGGGGGATGGGCATGCAGGGGGTGCTGGAGACGGTGCCGGCCAGCCCAGGAGGGACCGCGGCCATAGCAGGCCTGCAGGAGGGGACGTGACACGATGACCTCCCCCTGGTGATGGGGCTCAGCGACCCTCAGAGCAACCTGGGGTTACAAGAACAATGGGGAGAATGGGGTGGGTGCCAGGCCACCTTCTAGCATCCAGAGTGTCATCTTCAACACACAGCAGAAAGCAGGGTCTGAGGGAATCGAGAGGTACACAGACCCGGGCTGGCAGCCCCCGGCTCCATCTGCTTGGACTGTGCAAGTGCCTGAGTATCAGCCCCGTCCTGCCCCACAGGATGCCTCGGGCCCTGCCCTCGGCCATTCACCTCCAGAGCACCAGGGTGCCCAAGTCTCCCAGTTTTCTGATTGGTGGGATTTCCGGCAGGGTAAGGGAGGCATTCGTGGCGATTAGTCTTCCTGGCTCAGCGAAGTCACTCCCCTTTCCTACCTCAAGAGCTGCCTTTGGATCTGGGAAAGCAAAAAGAAAGAAGGCAGGCCCTTGGCGGCCTTTCCTGCCAGGACGTTGTGGGTTTGGTTCTGAGCCATCTCCCAGCCAGTCTCTGCCCCCTGGACTCTGAAACTGTTGTTTCCTCCAGCTGCTCTCACTCTGAGGGGTCCTTTCCTCAGTAACGGGGGCAGTTGGGTGGGCACTGGCTCCTGGCACAGTCACTCGGGCTTCCCCTTTTCTGGAATTCTCCAGTTTCCTACCTCGTGTTCCTTCTCCCAGTCTGTCCTAGAAATTCAGAGATGCTCTAGATGCCCTAGATGCCTCGCCCTCACAGCCACACTGCGCCTCCCACTCGTGGGGGCCGGGGATGGTGGCCATCCCCCACTGGCCAAGCACCTACCTATGCCAAGCATTGGGGCAGGGGCTCGGGGATCAGACAGTAAAGCAAGGTCCTTGTCTGACCTTTAAGGGTCAGAATTTACTGAAAGGAATTCTACCTGTAAATGAAAAGCCGCTATAAACTTTACCGATGTCAGCCGGAGACACCTACATGGGCTACTTGGGCACACAGAGGAGGGAGGGTCGATTCTCCCTGGGGAGCCAGGGCAGGGGGCTCCTGAACTCAGTATGGAAAGATGAGCAGGCAGTTTTCAAAAACAGAAAAAGGAGGAAGCAGTGACCCGGGAGGATCTTCTGTGGCAAAACTGGCGGGGCCTGGGCCCTCCTGGCGAGCTGTGACTTGATGCACAACCGTGCGGTGACTGCTCGCAGCCTTCTGCCCCAAAGAAGGACGTGCGGCTCCAAGACCCGTGCGATTCCCCACGGCAGACGCTGAAAGTTTCCCATGAATTTCTATTGCCTAAAACTTCTGTTACTATTTTAAATGTCATCTTCTCCCAACTTATTCAAGTTCTTCCTTCCTGGTGCATAACACCGACTCCCGGCCTCTGTCTCCGCTCCCAGAGCATCCCGGATCCCGGATCAGGGTCCTCCGCGCCTGCCGGCAGCCGACCACCCCGGAGCCAACGCGGCTGGGACCCTTCAACAGGCCAGGCTTGTCTGCCAGGGTCTGCTTTCTCCCTCCCCGAAGAGACTCTCAAGTCTTAAGAGATTGGATTTCTCTTAAGGCTTGTTTAAACATTCATCCGGAGGCTGCCACTTTCCAAGGGAGTTTCTTACACTCACCAGTTTTAGAACTCCGGGGAGGCTGACCTTGACTCCGTCGGAAATGCCCCCTCCTGCACCGTGCGCTTCCCCAAAAGCTGGACAGCGGCTCTTAGTCACCGCAGCCTCCCTCTGCCTTTGAGGTGGTAGCATAACCACAGCTCCTGCCAGTGTAAATCTGCCTCCCTGGGGTGATGTCCCACACGCTGGCGGTCACAAGGGCACCTGGCTCCCGACTGGGCCATGATGTCATCCGGCATGTGCTGCAGGTCCCGGACAGGAGCCTCGCGGGGTAAGCAGGTGCTGGCGCTCCCCATCTGCAGCCACTGTTCTCACCCCAGACTACCGTGAGGGAGCTCAGCATTGGCAGCAAATCTACATTTTATAAGGAAGATGGATGAGGGAGATTAGTTATACATGCTGGCAGCAAACTTCAAATCCCACAGTGATACCTCTCTCCTCCCGAGTTCCTCAAGTCTCTACGGGACACACTCTGTGTGACACACCCCCCTACGTGAGACTGTCCTGGCCTCTGCCTTCAACCCTGAACACCCCCACCCTCCTGAGCACTTAGGAACAAAGACCCATCTAGGTACCAGGACCCTGAATTATAAACAATGACAGCACGATGCACGTCCTTTCCCTCTCGGGCTCTTCCCGCTGCCTAGCACGCCCCATTCCCCAGGCTGACACACAAAGGCCACCCGCTCACCGCTGCCTGCCCAAACCCTGCCCTGCGGGGCTGCCTGACCACCCCCGGCTCGCTCGAGTTCTCCCTCCTGTGAGCTCTCCTCTTCTCTGCTTGCACTGGAAGTGTGTTTCAGATGTCTGGTTGGGTTTCTATACTCTTGTCATGCTCCACGGGCACCTTGGGCCACATCACACACATTCATGGTGGCGACTATTGTCCATGTTCTGGGTCTACTTGGCATTTGATTTGGACATGGCACAGTTCCCTCAAACTGGGCGTGCCCCAGACGGAATCAACGCCCTCTCCCCAAACCCACCTTTCCTCCTGCTTCCGCTGATTTGGGCCAGTGACACCCAGGCACGCTGGCCCCCCTCCAGACACCAGCGTCCACCTAGGCATGTCTTTCTCCTTCACCTCTGACCTCCAGTTACTCGCCTCTCACACATCACGTCTCCACTGTCCCTCGTCCAAGTCCTCCCCTCCCCCCCTGCTTTGGCTCAGGCCGTCCTCACTGCTTGCCTGACTCTTGCAACCACTCTGAACTGCGTTGATTTTCAATAATGTCCCTCCCTTCCCCCTTGTATTACTAGTGAGTGTCCCCTTTAGAGGCTTGAGCTTTGTGGAGACAGGGATGTCCCTGGCCTGACTTTAGAGCTCTGCCTGGGATCAGTGTCTGTGATGAGGTAGGTAGTTTTGTGTTTGGGATAGTCTGGGGCTCCGGAGCCCACGTCTGGGCACAAACGTGACTTCCTAGCTGTGTGGTTATGGACGAGCTACTAGGTGTGCTTGTGCCTCTATTTCCACATCTGTAAAAGGGGGAGGGGTACTAGGATTTACTTCACATCCTTGTCTTAATATGTGCAAAGTGCTTAGATTAGTGCCTGGCATACCATCGGCACTCAGTAAATGCTAGTGCTCATGCTGAGCGTCTAATATTTATTTGTGTGAATGAATGGATCATCCCTAATTTAGCTTTAGTTTATCTTGTATTGTTCTCTATTATTCGGGTCAGGTAGTCTCCAATACATTCTAAGTTCCTGGAATCCAGAGACCATGGACTTTTTCCCCTTCACAGTACCTAGAGGAGTAGGGGCACACACAGTGGGCATCCGGTAAATACTGATTGGTTGAATGTTCTGGAGAAGTAGGTATTCCCCCTACTAACACCCTGCTGTGTGCTGGGAGACTGTCTCCATGCATCTTTTATGCTTCACACATCTTTCGAACAGAGGCCCTGACAGCTTTTGTCCTAGACTCCCTTTTCGAGGATGTTTGTGTAGAGAACAATCATGGAAAACAGAAATAGCACCTTCTTCTGAAGCGGAGGGCAGCCTTATTTGCTGTCCAGGGTAATAAAGATTATGTCTCCCTCTGGGGCAAAATTTGGGTAAGCTTGCTTATAGCCTGTTATAAGAGATTGGAGGATTTTTAAGCCCGAGGTTTCTTAGCTGTGAGGCAAACCCACGGCACACTCAGCATCCATGTGTACTGTTCCGCCCCCCTCCCCCCCTCCCCCCCGCCAGGACATGGATCAAGTGGAAACAACTGGAACATGAAGCTCAGGCTGCTTGCTGTGCCTTGGATGATGCACCCCTTTGTCTCTGACCCAGGAAGTCTCATGTCTTCAGCCAGCATCCACAGGACTGTGGCAGATCCCCACTTGTTGGCTTACAGTAGGTTAAAATCTCAGACCCTTCACAGTTCTTGACACAATGTTGGAAAGAATAAATAACCATTCATTTAACGGCTGGGTTCTATATTGTTCAACTCCATTTAGAGGTATGGAGAACTAAGTAAATGAGACATCTAATTTTAAAGTCTCTAGGCACTGAGTCCTAAAGTTCTAGTTTCTCTTGGTGCCTCTCCATATTATTGTTATGTTATTCTAACCTGCAGAACAGAACCCAGTGAAGACATCAAATAATTCTGCTTTGATTTTTGTTCTGAGAACATATATAGAATACTTTTATCCAGCAGCACAGATGGGTAAATTTATGTAATTGTTCATTTTCCAGAGGGCAGAGTCTAGGGAAGGTGTTTTGTAAAAAAGGGATTGTGTTAAATAGTTAAAACTTGATAGGATGTGTGGCCAAGAAGATGAAGGCTCCACAAATCCTATAGTGTGATGAATAGTTGAGGGAACAGCAGAAGTTAAGTCAGGAAAAGCATGGACACTATCAAACATTTGAAGGACTGTCAAGGGTGAGCAGTATGAGATTTGTCTCCAAAACGTGTGACTTGGTCCAAAGGATATAAGTACTGGAGAAACAATTTTCCACTCAGTCTAAGGAAAAGATCTGAAATTGAAATGGGTTTCTTCAAGGGACAATATTTTCCTCACCGTGGGAAGGATTTAAGTAGGGGCAGGATAACTTAATGAGACCAGCCATCAAACAAGGTAATTCTAAGATTTCCTAAGTGTTTAAGAGAGCTTAATGCAAAATGACTATGTTGGCTTATGTTAATATTAATATCTATAATATTTCTGTCCACATAACTAATATATTTCACTCTATAACCTTACAAAATGGAAGAAGCTCTTTTTGTTTGAATTTGCTTCATCCACTAACAGATGGTTTATGTTTTATTGACAGTGACCACTATTTATCTCTGATACTGTTTTTATATTTTATAACCATGCAGTTATAAAATAATGAGACTATAATAATCATTAACATTAGATAATATTATTGACCATTTCTATGTGCCAGGCATTAGGCTTAGCACTTTCCATGACCTGCCCCATTTAATTCTCATAACTCTCTAAAGTCAGCACTGTGTGACCCATTCTACAGATGAGGAAACTGAGACATGGAGTGTCATGTGTGCTACTCAGAGTCACACAGGTTAAGTGCCAGACGTGAATTTGGATCCTGAGCAGTCTGATTATTAAGCCAGTGCTCTTATTGACTATACATTTAAAACAGAATCAGGTATGGAGAAAAAAAAAATCTAGCAGGTTGTTAAGAAGGCATGAAATGTTGTGATTCTTCTAAGGTGTTAGAAGAAGAGATTCACGTGTTTCTCTGAGGCTATTAAAATAACCAAAGTGCTATTTGTTCATTTCTGTAAATTGTGGTGTTATAGCCGAGTTCCTGCAGGTTATTTTAAAAGATGAAGTATTTCACAACACGGACAGTATAGGAATATTTTTCTTTAAAGAAAACTTTGTGATTTTTTTTGCTGACACTTTTGAACTTGCTGCTCAAAGGGGAACAAGCAAGTTTAAAAAGCTAAAGATTTCTAAATACAGTTAAAAGCTTGTACACTTCATGCCTGGGGAAAATCTTTTTATGGGGAAAGTTTTAAGTCCCATAATATGACTGTGCTGCAGTTATGTAATATTTCAGGATGGTTCAAAGCTGAACATGTTACAGTTCTTTTTCAGAACTGAAGACTCAGGGGTCAGCGCTGAGCGATTTCAAGGCTAATACCATCATCCCTTCAGGCTCAGCAGTAGAACTGTTAATCCTGAAGATGACTGTTCTTGTGGCAAGTAGATGATGAAGGTTTGCTAGAAGTGGATTTAAAAAAACATGCTAATTTTCCAATGTGAAAAAGTCACTAAATGAAGATGGTTTTAAGACAGACACAGCCTTTCATGAACCTAATGACATTTTTAAAACTACTGGAAAGCTGTGAGGTCCGGGTTATTCTTAGGTGTGCAAACTGGAGCCAGGTAGTTGATGTTTTTGGCTTTGTAGGCCACACGCGGCCTCTGTCATAACTACTCAACTCTGCTGGGTAGTGTGAAAGTAGCTGTAGATAACACGGAAACAAATGAGTATGTTGTGACCTGACAAAACCTTATTTATGGACAAGGAAATTTGCATTTCCTGTAATTTTCAGTGACACAAAATGTTATTCTTTCCTTTGAATTTTTAAACCTGTTTAAACATATAAAACTCATCTTTAGCACACAAACCATGACAAAACAGACAGAGGGCCGGATGTGACCCTCAGATGACCCTGGATTAACTGGGTTCCAGTCTCAGAACCCTTGAGAGCCAGCAGGTGAGGTTGGCAAGATCGGTCTTGACACATCTCCTCCTCTCTGTATCTGCTCTTCACTCCTGACTTCCCAAAGATCATTCGCTTCCAGTCAGGAGCGTTTAATATATGCAATAGGTGTCAATGGCCCCATGGTTCTGACCAGCAAGTGCCAGGGTACTGTTACGTGTGCTGCAGGTGTTACCTTTGCTTTATCTCTGCCAGTTGTGTTCATAGAAAGTGACGCAAGGGTTACTACGAAGTGTACCTCAAGCCAGATTAAATTCAGCTTGCAACGCTTTCATAGCACAAACAGTATCTGTCTCTCCACTGGCTCTCAGCTGCTGCTCACGGTGGGGACAGAACTTCTCTGTGCTGGAGCCTGGCCAGACAGAGGCTCCATTGCCTCTTCCTGGAAAACTGCATTTCCTAACCTTCCTTGCAGATAATGGAGGCCATGTGACTGGTTTTGGCCAATGGGATGTAGACAAAAGCAATATGTGCTGCTTCCAGGCCTGACTCCTGCAATACCCAGAGTGATCTTTCGTATGGCCTCCTGCCCTCTCCCATCCACCCAGCTAAAAGCAAAGGTGGCAGAGACGCTGCAGCTTCGTAATGGAAGGAGCCACAGACTAGAGAAAGCCACTCAGAAGAGCAGCGTGATCCCCACTGGACACTGATTGAGGAAGAAATAAGCTACTGCTGTTTTGAGCTACTGAGCTCGTGGTGTTGTTTGTTGGAGCAACTAATATTATAATAGTTACCCTGACTAACATAGTTTTGCAATCCTACCTGCCATGGTTTGAATGTCTTCTACAAAACTCATGTTGAAGCTCAATCCCCAATGTGGCAGCATTGAGAGGTGGGCCTTGAAGAGGTGACTGGTTCGTGAGGGCTCTGCCTTCATAAATGGATTAATCCATTCACCGATTAATGGGTTAGTAAATTATGATGGGAGGGGAACTGGAGGCATTTTAAGAAGAGGAAGAGAGATCTGAGTTAGTGTGGTAGCACACTCAGCCTCTTCACTCTGTGCTGCCCCAGTGGCAAGAAAGCTCTCTTTAGATGTGGCCCCTCAACCTGGAACCTCTCAGCCTCCATAACTTAAGAAATAAGTTTCTTTTCTTTATAAATTACCTGGTTTCAGGTATTATGTTATCAGCAACAGAAAATGGACTAATACACTACCGAAGGATTTTTTTAATTCAACTCCCTCTCCTCTTCAATAGGGTTTATTAGCAATCTCTGGTATTACAACAATTACAAACTCATGACTCATAATTACAACAGCAAGGAGATATAGTTAAAAAGTTCACAAAACCCAGCAATCACACTCCTGGGCATTTATCTCAAAGAAATGAAGATTTACATCCAGACAAAAACCTGTACAAGAATGTTCACAAGTAGTGTCATTTGTAATAGCCCCAAACAGAAAACAACCAACATGTCCTTCAGTAGGTGAATTGCTAAACAAACTGTGATATATTTATACCATGGAATGCTACCCAGGAATAAAAAGAAACAAACTATTGATACATGTAACAACTTGGATCTCAAGGTCATGGTGAATGAAAATAAAAAGCCAATTTCAGAAGGTTACACATGATACTAATATTATTCCATTTATATAAAACTTTCTTTTAGTGACAAAATTCTAGTAATGCAGGATTCATCACTGTAGTGATTAGAGGTTGCTAGGGGTTAGAGATGGTGGGGATGTGGATGTGACTTCATAAATAGCACAAGGGAGACCTTTGTAGTAATGGAATGGTTCTTTATCGTGATTATAGTGGTGACTATATATAGAATCCACATGTGTGACAAAATGACATCACACTATACATATACACTGATACTGTACTATGACTGTGTAAGGTGTAGCCATTGAGGGAAACTGGGTGAAGGGCATAGGGACCTCTCTATAGTCTTTTTGTAACTTCCTGTGAGTCCATAACTATTACAAAAGAACAGCCATTCATTCATTAAGTCTTTACTCTAAGTTAGGCTCCAAGTTCCTTTCCTACATTATCTCATTTAGTCCTCACAGCAACCGTATGAAGTGGGCATTTTTTATCCCTATTATACAGATGAGGAAAGCAAGGATTTGCAAGGTGAAATAATACAAAGACTACACAACTAGGAAGGGATGGAGCCAGGATTCCGGAGAGTTTATCGGCTTCCACCCATCCTGTTCTTCACAACTATCTGTAGGGCTACACTTTATTTTTTAAAGAACAGTTTTAGTACTATTTGGTAAATGGTCTTTATTTTGACAAGAAAGTAAAAGAAAGGTAGCAGAACTTGAAATCATTCTATGTGAGCTAGGTGCTCTAGATGACACTTAAGTATGTAAAACTGGGTGGCTAATTGGTGTCAGGTCCAGAATGTCGCTGCAGATCAAGATTCCACAATGACAATGGAACACATTTGCTTATCCAAATTTAAGAATATTTGTTAATTGACTATGGTCCAACTTTCCTCATCTGATGTGCAAATTTTGTATTTCCTTTCCTAGCGTGGAAATTATTTTATTTTCGCTTTACTTTTCTGGTTATACTTTATATCCAGCAGAGCATATAAAGCATTTCTTTCCATAAATTTAAACAGAAAGATTATAGGAATTCAAAACACTTTCACTTTTAAAAAATTGTTCAAAGAAATGTATTTCAGAATACAAAACAGGCTCTGGGGATTGTGTGGTTGTGGACATCTGAGAAATGCTCCCCTCTGCCTGCTTGATTAGCCGGCCTGGAGCTGGGTTTCCTGTAATTGCATCCCATACACAGCATTAGCTGCTGCGTGCTGGGCCTCAGCACTGCCATTTGGGGAACCCTGTGGGCTTTGGAGAAAGCTAAATGGACTTGTTTTCAAGAGCCCCATAGGGCCAGCGATGCTGATTTTGATCATTTGCATAGTGTGGCTACGCTGCAAGTGACAACCATCAGCAGTTACAAGGCTGAGAGCAAAAATCTGCAGTGACCAAGAAATGGAGGCTTTTAATTTTAAGGGAGAGTGAATGAGAACAACCTTCCTGGAATCCTTGTGTTCACTGTCTAAAAACCAAAGAATTATTCTTGATTCTGTCCATTCTCTTACCCGCTACAACTAACTTGTTAGCAAGATCTGTCAGTTCTCTCTCTAATTTTATACATGTTTTAAAAATATTTATTTCTCTCTATTTCGATAATTCTGGTGCATAATTTTCAGTCTGGACTACTAATTGTTCCCCCTGCTTTCATTCTCGCCTACTTCCGATTTGTGCTCAACATAAGCCAGAGTGGTTTTCTTAAGAAGAAATTTAATCAAGTAATTCTACTAAAAATCTTCCAATGGGCTGGGTGCAGTGGCTCATGCCTGTAATATCAGTATGTTGGGAGGCTGAGGTGAGAGAATCACTTGAGCCCAGGAGTTTGAGACCAGCCTGAGCAACAGAGCGAGTCCTCATCTCTATAAAAAATAAAAAAATTACCCGGGCGTGGTGGCACACACCTGTAGTTCCAGCTACTTAGGAAGCTGAGGCAGGAGGATCACTTGAGCCTGAGAGTTCAAGGCTGCAGTGAGCTATGATCACACCAGTGCACTCTGGCCTGTGTAACAGAGAGAGAACCCCATCTCTTTAAAAAAAAAAAAAAAAAAAAAAAAAAAGCTCCAACGATGTCTTATTTCAATTTAAATAAAATCCCCTCTCCTAACCAGGGCCTGGGAGGTTCTACAAAATCTTCCTGCTGCCTCTCTCTCCAAACTCATCACTTGCTAGTTTTCCTCTTGCTCAGTCTGTTCTTGGCACACTGACCTTGCTATTTTCCAAGCATGCCAAACTCAATTCCACCACAGGGCCTTTGCACATTCTTTTCTCCCTGGAGCACTGTTGCATGGGATCTTCACATAGCAAGTTCCTTGGCATTAATCAGGCCTCTCCTCGAATTTCTTCTTCTCAGAGAAGCATCCCTCAAATATGATAAGCATATTTAAAGTGGCTAAGTGGCTTCCTTTCCATTATCTTCATCTTGTAATTTTTATTCTGTTTTCTTTTTAGCATTTACTACTATGTGCAGTTGTGCTTTGCTTTCTTTGTTACTTGTTTATTATCTGGCAAATTCTTAATGGACAGGGGCACTTGTCTCTTTTGTTCACTGCTGTATCCTGAGCACCTAGAATATATTCTAGCACTGTTATGTGCTAGCTCTATGTTTTACTTGTTGAATGAAAAAAAAGAAATGAATGAATCAGGGCTGTACCCACCAAAACGTGCCTTTTCATTCCATCCAGGTGTTTACACCTATCTCTACCCGCCAGCCCCAGGCTCGTTGTGTTTACATTTTGGTTATTGTCTTTATAGGCAGCGTGTGCAGACTCCTGAGCTAGAGATGGCTTGTTATGAAGGTCTCCCTTCTGTTAGTGCTCTGTGTAGGTTTTCTGAATGGACTCTCTGGGCTCGGGACCTTTTGCTGCATCCTGGCCCTTGCTGCCGGTGCTGTTTCTCCAGGTTCGGGGCCCCTGGCTGCCCACGCTGATCCTTCCAGCCCGACTGATGACTGGCCTCTGGCTGGCAGGGACCCGGAGCCCCCCCTCTTGACTACACACCTGGCTGAGCCCTTAGCTTTCATCTAAATGTTTGGTCCAGCCTTAGCCCCCAGTCCAAACCCATCCCGCAGAGCTCTATCCTCCCGTCTTGGCTCAAGCCCCTTCCCAAGGAAAGCTCTCAGAGAGCCTTTGTTGAAATTTAATTTGGGCTGTAGCCAGAAAATCTAGTATCAGAACAGAACAAATACTGCACATGAAAACATGACTTTATCATCTATTGTCTTCTATTAAATTTCCTTTTATTGTCTGAAAGTGAGCGTTGCTCTAGGCCTATAGAAATGTGGCCTATGGAGACTGTTACATTGAATTGCTAAAGCCACCTGAGGGAAATTCCAATGACCATATCCAGATCTGAACACCAGCCCTATCCTTCAAGCTTCCTCTGTGCACTAGGCTTCTGAATTCATTGCTTGAAATCAAGAATCTTCAGCTTTCCAAGCCCAGGTTTCTGAAACTGGAATTTTCCATGGAAAGCTTCCAGTTGCCGGAGGATTCCTTCTCCGGGTGCTCCTTGGAGTGCCGTGATGGATTGGGTGATGATGGCATTGTCCGTACACCACAGACAACCTTAGAGAATCATAACGATGACAGATATTCAGGCAGCATGGACCATCCTCTTCCCGTTACACAAGAAAGTGTGGGAATGCACCAGGGACATGTTTTGGTCCCCATACAGAGTGCCTTCCAGGGCTCGCCAACCAATTTACATTTGATAAAACATTTCAGATGTTGATAATGAAGCAAAACCACAAAGCAGTTATTTTTACTATAGGAACGTTCTGCCAGTGAACTGCTTTGAAAGTGTAACAGTTGAAGCTGCTGCAGGGAAACAAGGGACACAGGAATGACTGTGGAGAATTGCTCTAAGAGCCGCACTGGATGATGTGCCTTTGATTTCAGTTTGTTTGACAGAGCTGGGCTTCAAACTTTGAAATGATAAAAGCTTAGCATGCCCAAGCCTACCATTAGACAATTAAAAGGTACACAATGTTGTCAGCTTATGAACTTTAAATCATAGAATTGCTGTGATCAGGGAAACTTTTAGAAGTCTGATTTCAAGACTTACAACATTCAGAACAGTGTGGTATTCGAGGAGGGATGTACATGCTGATCAGTAGAACAGACGAGAGAACCTAGAAATAGCCCCACACGAGTGTGGCCAACTGACTTTTCATAAAGGTGAAAAACCAATTCAGTGGAGGAAGAATAGCCTTTTCAATAAATGGTGCTGGAGAAATTGTATATACATATACCAAAAAAAACCCAAGCCAAAACAAGCAAACAAACAAACAAACAAAGAAAACCAAACCCAGAACCCCCAACCTAAACCTTGCACATTATACAAAAATTAACTCAAAATTGATCATTCCTGCCACACCCGTTGGAATGTTGGGAGCATTTAAAGCCTGTTTTAAGCAACTAAAGACAGACTTACAGCTTTCCCTTCTCTCAAATCCTGCTTGACATTTTCCAACAAGTTTTACTTAAGCCATAGGGAACATGACAAGTTTAAACAGTAATACCCTCATGCCTGACACTTGATGGCAGAGCGCTACCACGACCATGGAGATTATGTGATCTGATGCACCAAAAGTGTCAAAGAACTAACTTGTAATTATTGCCCCTTGTGTCCATGTCATACTACCTGCTAATAGATGTGTCCTGCCAAATGTCAGGCAGGGGTATGACCTGGCACAGCATAGGAAAAGTCAGACACTTGTCAAATATAGAGATGCTATTCTTGAGGGACAAGTGGCTAGTGTATTTCAGACCATATGGAAGGAGAACACCTTTTGAAATTTTAGCCTTTCATGATCTGGACGGTATTTTGAGATATAGAAATTTAGTTGAAAAGACCCAGTCCTTAAAGTCTGAACTCTATAACTTGAGAGATAAAAGATTACCTGAAACTAGTAACAGAAATAGGTCTTCAGCTAGAATGAACACCTATTGAGCACCCCATAAAAAACCATTACAAAATAGGTACAATACAATACTTGTTGCTATTTTGCAGATAAAATTGAACTTCTTGTCCCAGGTCAGAGTGCTGGTAAGTGGAGAAGCAGGATTTGAACGCAGGTCCCCGGGCTCCTCACTGCTGACAGGTGCTGCAGGAAGCAACTTTCCCCACATAGACCCATGTGGGAGGTGAATGGTGAGAGACTTAGAAACATTTAGAGTCGTGGTTTTCAGATTTCATATTTCATAGATTAACATTATTTAAAAAAAAATCAAGAGAGGAAACCAGTATAGAGTTGCCAGTATTTATTGTGCCAAGTAAAGATGTTTTTAAAAACTACCACCCATTTTTTGCCATCTTTTCATTAAAAATAAGGATATTTTAGCATCAAAATGTGTGAGAAGGACATAATTTTAGAATAAAAGAAAACCTTCAAATTGAGTAAGTTTAGTTTTATGAAAGCCTCACTCCAGAAATCTGAATTTTTCTTTCTCTATTTTTTGATTTGACTGCACATCAGTGAAAACGTCATAGGTCAGCACTGATCTGCAGACTGGCATTTGGAAAATGCTGGTTCAAGGACAGTGGAGACACTCATTGATGGAAGATTTAAAACATTCGGACCAGATAAGGACAGAAACAATTCAGCAGCCACATCTGGCTAAGGTTTTGCCACGTCCTCTGGAACCTTAGAAACTGGTACCTCTCTGGCCCTGAGGAACCTCCTTGCACAATCCTTTGAAGCACACATCTTGGAGCACTGGAAATGCTCTGAGAACATTCAGAAAAATGTAAGGCCTGAATCCCATTCATGGCCTTAACTGAACTGGATGCTCTAACTCTTTCAAACCCAATGCATCATGCTTTCTATTTTCCATTCTAATTTTTGCTCATTCTCTTGTTTCATGTTGTGCTTTAGAGTTAAAAATTTATTTTTTTGAGACAGAGTCTCACTCTGTTGCCTGGGCTAGAGTGCAGTGGCATCATCATAGCTCACAGCAGCCTAAAACTCCTGGGCTCAAGCGATCCTCCTGCCTTAGCCTCCCAGAGTGCTAGAAGCCAACGTGCCAGCTAGAGTTCAAATTGAGTCATGGTGGAGATGTCCCAGATTCTAGAAACTAGATTCTTTGCATCTAGAATCTGGCACTCTCCACCACAATTCAAATTTTCCTGCAGGCTCAAATGATGTAGATTGCTTTGGGAAAACCACCCCTCCCAGCTCAAACCTTCCAGGAATCCTTGTCTCAGGGCCACATCCTCAGCATGCAGCTTTCCACCTGTTTTTCTTCTGTTTCACAAAACAAACTAGATAATAATATAAGCTTTTCTATATCTTGTACAAACACTGCAGAGTCTGTGTAATTTATAGTTTATAATAAAATTATGTGTGGAAGACATCTGTTGTTTTTACCTGCAAAGCATTCCTTACTCCTTGCTTTGATAGCAGCACTCCAATTTTACTTAGAGGGATAACCCATACCCCCTTGAAAATGTTCTTGGAGGAACTGTCAATCAAGGTGCTATAGTCCTGCAAGCCAACCCCCAACTCCTGCCACCATGCCAAGCGGTTGGCACAAAACCATCCATGGGAGACCAATCAGACTTTCTTCTGGGAATTGGGAATTTGGATATCTAACCTAGTAGCAGAGGGGAGAAAAATCTTTGGAGCTGAATCATTCTAATTACGGCACCTTGAAGAGATGTTTTAATTCACAAAGTGTAGATTCCCAGTGCTGCTTTGCATCCTGTTTTTTTTTTTTTATTCAGTCCTTCTTTCTGTTCTCTGCTGCTTTGTAACCTTGTCTTCCCCCATTTTTTTGCTTAAGTTAATCAGAATCTATTTATGATGTTTACAATCAAACATATACTAGCTAACACATTTTGCTTATTACTATTATTCATAATAAAAATTGCAAAGGTATACTGAGGCTTTACCGCTCTAGCGCTGTGCTGTGTTTTGCATGCTGCAGGATCTTCACAGTGACCTCAGGGGATGACAACTAGTACCACTGCCCATTTGCCCTTGAGCAAAGTGAGGCTTAGAAAAATTAAGTAGCTTGCCAGGCAGAGGAGACAGGATTTGAACCCCAGGTCTGTTTGACCTCTCAAACTGCCTCTAATCATAGCAAGTCAAGCATATATTGTTTTGATTCTGTGGGATGAGCCAAGGTCTTCTCAAGGAAATATATAAAGCCTGCAATTAAAGACAATCCTTTTCTGATCATTTTATAGACAACATTCTGAATATTTGAACTCTCAAAGTTTTGAGACCCACATTGAGCAAATAAAGTCTACAGAATCTCTCTCAAGCATTGTCTTATTAAAGCCTTTGTTTTGTTTTGTTTTGTTTTGTTTTTGCCGGATATGCCATATGTTACATGAGGAACATTATCTAGGCATCTAAATGTGGTGCTCCACTACTGGCATGTCCCCCAGGGGAGGGAATGGGAAGGAACATGGGTATGGCAGGCCCTGACAGTGTAGTCAGCAAATGCTAGTTGAGCACCTATTCTTTGCTACGTTCTGTAATAGGAACTAGAAGTACAGAGCAGAAAAAGGCACAGGTCTTGCAGCCTGCTAAAGAAAAACTTATCAAAACACTTGTTGAAGATGGTAAGGCAGACTTTATTCAAGGAGGCCACAGCAATAGGATCGCCTCAGCAGGGTCTGCAGTGGGAAGAGAGATTGGACTTGCCTCTGACTCCAAAAAGGACAAGTGGGAATTTATAACCAAGGAGCAGGGTGGGGTCAGTGGATGGAAAATTACTACAAGCAAACATCGAGGATAAGGGATTTCTGGCTGAACTGACTTGATAGGATTATTGCTGAAGGCAGGCCAGGTGGTAAGATACCCAGGTGGGCAGAGGTGGGCAGATACCAAAGGTGAGAGCTTTTTCGCTAACCTGATTTAGCAGGGGTCTTGTTCAAACTTGCAGAGGCCCAAGTTCTGCAAGGACAAAAGAAGGAGGTCCAAGTTCAGGCCTAGTCAAGCAGAGGACTCAGGGTGAAACCTTAAGGTATAAACAGTAATCAAAGTCTGGTTTTTATAAAAGTATAGATATAGCCAGAAGTTAACCAGCCGTTGTGCCCTAACTTCCTCACTGCTATTGCTGGTTACTGCTTAATGCCATTATCCTCCCTGACAGGTGCAAGCCTTGTGACTTCCCCCACTACTTCTGTAGATAACATTGCCATTATAAAGTCCAAGGACTTGTGCTTCTATAGATAACATCGCTATTGTAAAGCCCAGGACTTGTGCTTCTTTAGATAACATTGTTATTATACTATAAAGTCTAAGGCTGGTCCTTGAAATATTTTTCAGACTCTGTATTCCTGGGGGACCCAACGATGCCAACCAGACCTGTGGGTAGGTGTGGGAACAGGTCCAACAGCTGCAAGACTACCTACCCAGGAAATCTCTCAACTGAGACGACAATCTCTGCTTCCCCACCCTACGAGTTCATCCCCAGCCAATCAGCAGACCCAATTCCCTATCCTCTTTCTCACCAAACTATCTTTAAAAATCCCTTCTCCCGAATTCTCAGGGAGCTGGATTTGAGAAATTCGTCCCATCTCTTCATATGGTGCCTGAGATATTAAACCCTTTCTCTGCTGTAGCCCCTGATATCTCCCTGTATTGGCTTGAGCAGCCAGCAATGAACCTGGTTGGGCAGTAACAAGAGAAACCTAAGATTTTGGTCAAAGAAGAGGGTCTTTGTCAAGTCCAAAAAGCTTGTAGTCAAGTGGGTTAATAGAAGCAAACAAACTTAAAATGATTTAATTATGGGATAATAAGTATTTCAATTTAATTACCAATATAGATGTACACAGGTATCACTGTAACTTGTGCTCCATATATAAAGTGTTTCAATAAATACATTATAGTGTTATATCAGTGCATAGAAAATAATCATTCAAACTGAATCAAGTCTTCAACAATAACTAGAAATGATACATACACCCAGCATGCACTCTACAGTCGTACATGTTGTATTGGTTGTAAAACATGGTTTTACTCAAACAATAAAGTTGTGTTTAACAGAAAAACATTTTACACAGTCTGTTTTTAAATTTAAATTTTAGTTAATTAAAATTAAATAAAACTAAGAATTCATCTTTTCGTTTGCACTAACTAACCACATTCCAAGTACCCTGTAACCACAAAAAGAATGCTTGCCATGAAGTCAATAATCAAAAAAAAATATTTCAGCATGATTGACATGTTCTCACTGACATCCTACTGTATATGAATGAGCTAAATGTGAAGTGCTAAGGAAAAAAAGCTTATTTATGACTTAACTAAGACAGGTATGAGAAATTATGTTGAAATTGAAACTTTCTGTAATACAAACCACTTTAAACGTTTCTCCAACATGAATCAATATGTGGACTTTAATTGTAATTTACAGAATTATGTAAATTGCTCCAAGAACCACCAGAAGAATTTGAAGAATGCTTTGTTGATATTAGTAAATGTAGAGCTGCTTTTCAATTTATGCAATACTCCTTTGAATTTGATGTTAATAATACTGAGTTGACATAGGAATTAGCAAATTTAATAAGCTTGGACAGCTATGCTTTTGCTTCAAGTCAAATCCATTCTTTCAAAAATGATGAACCAGTTTTGCCAATATTGATGCAAATATGAAAGGATAATGATTTTTAGTACTCATTCAATTTATTGCAGAACTTATGCTTTGAACAATTGCAGTATGTAAACCCACTTTTTCAAGTACAAAATGTATAAAATCCAAGTACAAATGAAATATTTTGATGAAAAGTTAGCATCTGAATTGAGACATATTGTAAGTGTAAAATGCATACTAGATTTTGAAAATTTTGTTTAAGAAACATAAGATATAGACACTGAGAATTTTTATTTTGATTACATGATGAATGAATGATAAAACTTGGTCTATATTGAGTTATATAATATATATTATTAATATTAATTTTACCTCTCAGTTTTCACTTTTTATAATGTGGCTACTAGAAAATTTAAAATTACATGTATTGCTTGTATTATCTTTCTCTTGGACAGAGCTGCTGTAGAGTAAAAAACATGGGTCAAGGCTAGAACCAATTTTTAAAAATGTGAAGATCAATAAAAGCCTACAAAACAGAAAAATAGAGAAGTAGGATGGAAATCAGAAGAGAGGTTCAGGAGAGGAAAGCATGTCAGAGAGGAAATTATTAAACTGTCAGATGCCCTGGAGAGGTTGTAAGATGTAATGGAGGAAAAAAATGTATGTCAAGCCCCAATTGGCTGGGCACAGTGGCTCACACCTATAATCCTAGCACTCTGGGAGGCTGAGGAGGGCAGATCATTTGAGCTCAGGAGTTCGAGACCAGCCTGAGCGAGAGCGAGACCCCGTCTCTACTAAAAAAATAGAAAGAAATTATCTGGACAATTAAAAATATATAGAACAAATTAGCCAGGCATGGTGGCGCATGCCTGTAGTCCCAGCTACTTGGGAGGCTGAGGCAGTAGGATTGCTTGAGCCCAGGAGTATGAGGTTGCTGTGAGCTAGGCTGACGCCATGGCACTCTAGGCCAGGCAACAGAGTGAGACTCTGTCTCAAAAAAAAAAAAAAAAAAAAAATAGCCCCAATTGCCTCAGAAGGAGGAATTGATTTTGCCAAATGGAGATCACTTAGTTCTGCCAGGCTAGGCTTGCTGGGCTTAACTAGGTGGGCCAGGTCTAGTGCTTGGGTGTAGAACGTGCAGAGGGTTGAGTGATTTCACCTAAGAGAGTGGGAAGAATTTGGTGTTCTGAGGTGGAGGGAGGCCAAGGAGAAACTTGAGAATGAGGTAACAGGGAAAGATCAAGGGGAAGGAAGAGGACGGAGCCAGTGAGATGTCCTGATGCTGAACACCAAGTGGGATGAAGGAGTGAGAGGGAGGCTGAAGTGCTCCGAAAAAGAGGCATGACCAGTGTCAAGTCTGAAGTTATCGGCTTTGCTTCAGTGTAACCCATCTCCTATGTCTCTGACAAACTATCAGGAAATTCTGCTGCCCACATTCAGATGGGTCCGAGCGTAGTTTGTGCAAGTAATGGAGAAGGGTTAAGCTGCAAATTAGGGTTGTTGTAGGGAGAACAACATGCACCGCAGAGCTAGTCGAGGGGAGCAGGGCTCCAGCTTGGGGGAACCAGGGAGGGACTGGGCAGCGCTTTATGCGTCCGCACGCCCTGCCCTGGGTGGGGGCACTGTCAGAGGCAATTTGATCTGAATCCACAGGGAGAAAGTAATCCAAGTTGTCGTTTCTGTTACAAAGATAAAGCCTGAAGGGTATTCTTTCGATGAAGGAGCAAGAAGGTACGTGGGGACCTTGGGGTGCGGTGGAGGGCCCTGGCTGTGGGAGGTGAGGAAGCCGCCATGGTGAGCTTGGAGGCCCCTTTTTGGAGCTTTGCTGTGAAGGGAAGGAGAGACTGAATGTAGCTAGAAGGGCTTGGTTTTATTTTAAGGATGGAAGGTTGGAGCATTTTGCATGCTAAATAGAGCAGTAGCAAGGCTATTGTTTCCATAAAGCAGTTTCATACTGAGAGTACATTTATCAGGCCTCTTAATGCCAAAGCAGAGGTGACAGTAATAGAAATTAGAGTGGCAGAAAGTGAGCTTCAAAATCACAGTGTGGTGCTGGTGGAAATGCTGTTAGTCAAGAAAATGAGAGCTGGTAGCCATGGACTGGAATGTCATATAAGCACGGCTGGCACGGAAACTGATGTTCACTGGGAGGACTGAACTCTGATCTTTTTCTTTACTCAAAACATTCCTTTCTAAGGAGTCATGCCTACAAGTGATAACATCTCAGTAAACAGGTTTTTATGATGTTTACTTCCCAACCCCATTCTGGTATAGCATCCCTTAAAAGACAGAAGGCCCTTATCTTAACTCAAGCATTCCTTTCCACTGATTCCTGGACTTTTGGACAAAGCCTAACTTTTTCACCCAATTGTCAACTAAAGAATACCTAAAGCCACCTACCTAAGACTTGTAAGCCCATGCTTTGAGATGTCCCACCTTTTTGGGCCAAACCAGTGTATGCCTTCAGTGTATTGATTTATGACTTTACCCATAATTGTCTCCCTGAAGTGTATAAAACCAAACTGTAACCCAGCCACAATCAGTCCACTTGCTCAAGGCTTCTTGGGCACAGTTCTGGGCCACGGTCCTCAAATTTGGCTCAGAATAAATCTCATTCAATTATTTTACAGAGTTCTTCTTCTTTTCTGTTGACAACTGACATGGAGACAGTTGTGAGTTACAAGCTGGCACTGAGCCAATAGGCAGATTTGAGAGCATGAGCTTCCCTTTCTGGTCTGTGCTTGGCAGATCCTTGTTAACACTTCTTAACCTTTGCCTAATGCCTTTACAATAGGATTTTTATTAACTTCTTTAGCGAAATACCAAACATAGCATCTAGGTATACGTTTCATAACTCCAGAGGGCAGCATCAGGTTAACAAGATAGTCATACCAGTGATTTGTGCAATGGAAGTTATTTATAAAAAGTGTAAAGCAGTGGATGTTATTTAGCCTGGAGAAGACAGCCCTGTGTAGTTCCTTGCTAAATACAGAATGGATGGATGGATGGATGGGTGGTGTGATGGCTGATTTTGCGTGTCAACTTGACTGGATTGAGGGATGCCTAGAGAGCTGGTGACACATTGTTTCTGGGTGTGTCTGTGAGGCTGTTTCCAGAGCAGACTGACCTGTGAGTCAGTGCACTGACAGAGGAAGCCTGCCCTTACGGTGGACAGGTACCAACTAGTCAGGCAGGAGCAGGGGTTTGCGCTCTGTCTTCTGTAGCGGGAGGCTTGTTCTCCTCCTGCCTTTGGACATCAGCCTCCAGCTTCTTCAGATTTCGGACTCTGAGACTTGCACCAACGGCCTCCTGCGGGCTCTTGGGCCTTCAGCCTGAGACCAGGGGCTGCACTGTCGGCTGCCCTGGCTCTGCAGCTTTACACTTGGACTGAGCCAAGCTACTGGCTTCTTTGGTTCTCCAGCTTGCAGACAGTCTCATGGGGCTGCTCTGCCTCTGTGACCGTGTGAGCCAATTCCCCCAATAAATCCCCTTTCATATATCCCACTGACTTTGTCTCTCTGGAGAACCCTGACTAACGCACATGGGTAGTGGGATAATGGATGGGTGGAAATAGAAACAGCGGAGAAATATAACTGTGACCTGCAGGTTTGCAGGAGCTCCTACAAGAATGATAGTCCAGGTTTCCATATTGCTCAAAAGCAGAGTTAGAGGAGGCTTGGTTAACCCACAGGATAAAGTTATGGATTAGACATGACACAAGTTTTCACATATTAAAATTACAAATCACAGCAGATTACAAATTTTTTTTTTGTATGGAGGTCTTAAAAATGTGACAGAAATGGAGATTTCTAAGATATTTAAATTGTGGTCCCATAGAAACACATGGACTAGTCTCAGGGGCTGGCAACTATTGGGTTCACACGCTAGCATTTCCCCTTTCCTCTCTCTTTTCCTAAATATGTGATAAACATTACTGACATGTTACACATTTTGTGTCCTCTACCAATGGCCGTAGACTCCCTAAAGTGATGTTCTAGGCAGCCTGCACCAAACAATTAGAGTCAGCACCAGGGTTGACATCTATTTGTCATACTGGGATTAGATGATTTCCAAAGTCATTCTCAGTACAGCATTTTATAATAATTCTAGTTAGTGAAAAGAATCAATTCCACTCACCCTCATCTTACCTGCATAACACCCAGATTAGCTACATCATCAAAGTTCTTTCACAATTATTCTGTAAGCTGATATAATTAATGTGGATTCTAGGCATCAATCATATCTATTTTAGATTATACCTTGCCCTAATTATGAACTCTTTTGCAATTTGATTAGTTTAAATAGACATTATTGATCACTTCTGGTGTGCTGGATGGTAGAAAAACAAAAATAAACAGAAAGTAGACAGACCACTTGAACACTAGCTCAGTGGTGAGTGCTCTACTGATGGTTCAAAGGTTGTGTGATCCCAGAGAAAGAGCTTGGGAAGTTGTGGCAGGTTTCACTGAGGAAGTGTGGGCCAAAAGAATCTTGTAAATAAATAGAACCTTGTGAAACTGAGAAAAGGTTCTATGTATTAGTATAGTGGGTTTGGCAAGAACAAAGACCACAGGGAAGGAATGTGAATGGCACCTTGGGGAATGGTACTTAAGCTGGAGCAGGACGCAGGCTGGTGAACTGAAGGCATTGATGGAGGATAAGGATTTTGAAGGCCTTAGGATGAAGTTTAGATATCATCTCACGTGCAATGGGAATTCACTTGGGGTTTCTGAGCATTGACTTGACAAGTTAACCACGGCAGCTGTACTGAGGATGAATTTCAGAAGGAAAAGAGTAAGGATCAGGAGATAAGAATATCACAGCTGTCCAGGTGAGAGAGAGAGGAGGCATGGATTAGAAGATTGGAAGTTGAGCTGAGGACAGGTAACAGATTCTGGATGAAAAGGAATTATAAACAGATTGGATATTGAAATTAAGGGTAACCAGGAAGAGTCAAGAAAGAGTCTAATTTATTCAATACCATAAAAGGGAAAAAAATCCTACTTTTCTTCACTTTTTCCTTTATCTCTTTTTTAAAATTATGTTTTCCCTTTTAACAGAACCAGATCAAACCCGCCCAGTGCAACTTGACTTTTCCAATTGCAGGCCGTGGGCTGACACGCAGACTCTTGAGTCTCCTAACCCTGAACTCTACTAGACTTCCCCTTTTAACAAGGAGATGGGGAGGTAGACAAGTGAGTGGATGAATAATTCTGAATTCCAACACTGAAGTTACAAAGCACAGTTAGGATCACAGCACTCCTAATCTTTGCCTGGGAATTGTATTACTTTGCTATCAAGTCACCCAAACATTCATTGAAAGATGAATAAAAATCTGAATTCTTATTAAGGAAGTAGGTGAGAATAAATTATATTAAGCCTATGCTAATTACAGGATTTACTCTTTGCACTACTTGTTGGCAAAACCCAATCTCTGTCAGTTCAGAGGTTTGGAGATGTGAAAATAAGTAATTCAATATATAAACTCTTGCAAGTTTAAAATATTGTGAGTCTTAAGGGAATGAGATTATGGGACCTGGGTCATGTAAGCTGGGCCTCTCCTGCTAGTTTTTCTCCTTCGCTTAGTAAAGTGAATCAGTGTGGTCTTCCACTGGCAAATTTTATCACGGCTTCCTCCTAGGAGCTCTACTGTGGGAAAACAAAAGTCAAAATTACAGTAAAGCAGAGACCAAACTTCCCCTTCCGTGATGCCAGAATAACTAGTACTGGGCTTGCCCTCTCTACATAAACAATTTGAAAATTTGACAAAATACATACAGTGACAGGTTTCAGACATTGGACAACATGTGGTACAGAATTATGGTCCCTGAGGGAACCAAACGAAGTGAAGTCATAGATTGCCTTGGCTTCCTGCCTGGAGGCACTTTCTGCAAAGCAGTGCAGGATACTCTGATTTCTCTTCAGAGCATGTATATATTTTGCCTTTTACCAGAAAATGGTGCAAGAAGGAAGAATTCAAGCAGAGAATTAAGATCTCAGTGTATTGAGGAAATAGAGATTATTAGAGTCCCAGGATTCTAAAGGGATTGAAATTTGCAGGAAATAGGAAGTACACAGAAAAAATAAGTCTGCATGGGATCTCTTGATTCTATTGTTGATTACTAAGCTGTGCATACATAGGCAAACTCCATGCAGTTAGAAAACACAGAGCTCATTAAGGGCTGGTGGAACTTCAAGCTTCAGCCAGTCAGAATGAAGAGACTTAGCTGAATATCCAGGACATTCAATATAGTCACAAAAGGGTTAGGCCTTAGTGGTGGAGCTCAAATAGCACTAGATTAAAGACTCCACCAGATCACCCTTGCAAAGTTTAAAAACAAGTTCAAAAGAATCAAGCTGATCTATAAGTTACCTGCCACTTCAAAGTCAATACTCCTAAAAAATAAACAAATTACTTACATTGTTATGCCACAATGTAACACTAACAATGTCCAACACCCTATAATAAGTATAGGCATGCGAATAAGAAAGAAAATGTGACCAAGAGAGAAATAAAACAAGAGATGGAGACCTAGACATGGCAAAAATAATGGAATTATCAGAAAAGGACTTTAAACAGTTATTAAGAATCTGCTTAAAAATTTAAAAAAACATATCAACATAATGAGAAATGGAAGATAAAGAAATAACCAAATGGAACTTCCAGGTATGAAAAAGACTATATTTAATATGAAATTCACGGAATAAGACATTGCAGAAGAAAATCAATGAACTTGACAACAGGCAATAGAAACTACCAATCCTACAAGAAACAGAAAAAATAAAAGACTGAAAAAGAAAATAGGAGCCTTATTGACCTTTAGGAGAATAGCAAGTGTTCAAATATACATGCAATTGGAGTCCTAAAAGAAACAAGGCGTCGTGACAGAAAAAAAGCAAATACAAAATGGCTATAACATTTTCCAAATTTGATGGAAACTGTAAACCCAGAAGCTCAGACCCCGGAAGCTCAAGCATGAAATTCACAAAGAAAATGACCTCATGGTGCATCATAATTAAATGGCTGAAAAACAGAAATAAAGAATAAACCTTAAAAGTGGACAGAAAATACAACACATTACATATATAGAAGAATAAAGATAAAAACAACTCAGAACTTCACTGCAGGAAAATTGCAGCCAGAAAACTATAGAACAATCTTTAAAGAGCTAAAAGTAAAAAAAAAAAAAAATGCAGCCTACAATTCTATATTCTGTGAAAGTATCTCTCATAATGGCAATGAAGTAAAGACATTTTTGGAGAAACAAAAGGTGAAAGACTTTTTTTTTTTTTTTTTTTTTTGCCAGAAGACCTGCCTACAAGAGATATGTGAAAATAAATATAATTTGAAAGCTGTTGGAACCCTCAAAACACTGTAAGCCTTGGGAGAGATGTGACTGTGATCTGAGTCGCATATGGTTACAACTTCTCTTTCTCAGATTATGGATTAACTTGCTTTCTTATTTTTCTTGTTCTGTACAATGACTAGAGAGAATTAAATGATATCAGGGACAAAAAGCTCCTGCTTTTTAAATTAATGACCCTTGTTAAAGATTAACTTCCCCTTTGTTGTCCTGCTTTGCTTAGACCAGATGACAGAAAACCCATGACTATTACACCTTCTGTAAAAGATGTTAAAAGTACCCTTACCAAAAAGAAACACACCTATCACCAATCAAATTACTTTTATTATGTGCCAACTTTGTATGCAAAATGTTGTAATCCTACTAAAAACTCCTCTGTCTCTGCCTATGCAAATGAAACCTTAACTTCCCTACTTGGGAACACTAACTCCATTCTTTTGGAGTTGGTGTTTCTGGGTGGGTCGTCCTCAAACTTTGTGTTGAATAAACTCTCCTTGAGTTAGATTCTGACCCTTTTGATTATTTTAGATTGATAGATGTTACAGGAAGTTTTTGGGATGAAGAAAAGTGATATTGAATGGAAACTTGAATCTATAAGAAACAGTGAAGATTGTCAGAAATAGTCAATAGATGAGTAGATACAAAAGAATATTTTTATTTTTTAATTTTTCTTAAAAAATTGGCCACATAAAGGAAAATTAACAATATATTGAAGGGTTTTTAATATGTGTCACAGTAAAATGTATTAACAATAGCACAAAGGATGAAAAGGGGGAAGGGGAAGATACTCACAGGAGTTGCTTAGAGTATACAGAAAGTGCTATGATATCATTTGAAGGTAGATGGTAATAAATTGAAGAGACATTTTGTAAACCCTAGAATAAACAACGTAAAATATAACAATGAGTCATAGTTAATAAGCCAATAGTGGAGATCAAATACTAAACACTAAATGGTGCTAAATTAATCCAAAAAGGCAGGAAGAGAAGCTTAAAGGAACAAAAGAACAAAATGGATCAATGGAGAACAAATAATAAGATAGAAGTCTTGAAACCAACCATGCTGACAATTCCACTGATGAAAGAGGTCTAAACACTCCAATTAGCAGACAGAGATTTATAGACTGAATAAAAAAGCAAAACCTAACTATAGTTGACCCTTGAACAATGCAGAAGTTAGGAGCACCAGTCCCCTGCCCAGTCAAAAATCCATATATAATTTTTGACTCCCAGAAAATTTAACTGCTAATAGCTTACTGTTGACTTGAAGCCTTACTGAGAACATAAACAGTCAATGAACACATATTTTGTATATTATATGAGTTACCTACTGTATTGTTACAATAAAGTAAGCTAGAGAAAAGCAAACATTATTAAGAAAATTATAAAGAGAAAATACATTTACAGTACTGTACTGTATTTATTGATAATGTAAGTTTACATTGTCTGTTAACAAGATGGATCATCTGTCTGAAATGGTAGGCAATCATAGGCTTCAATCTACAGTACATATCAAACAATTCAGCTTTTTCTTATAATGTCATGACTTTACTTCTTGGGGAACACTTCCAGCATCACTAGTGGCACTTCACATGGTATTATTGAATACTTATGGTATTTCACTAAACATGATGAAAACTATGCGAGAACTGCAAGAGATCACTTTTTATTGCTGTACGCAATTTAATGGAGACATGAACTGCTCACATAGAGACGGTTAATGTCACGTGGAGTTTTAATCATATACTCCCCAAACAAGCTCACTGCAATAGCAACAGGATGTGGATATGAAATTATTAGAATAGCACAGTATGTACTACAATAAGTTTTATGTAGCTATGATTGAATTCTGCATCTTTATGTTTGTTTACATTTCTCTTGACTTCAAATGGCACCATGTATGGTCTGTAAGTGTGTGCATATGTTTTGATAAATTTTAACTTTTTGTAATATATTTATGTATATTTTATGATAGTAAGTGATAAAATAGACTAGCAGCTACATATATTTTATACATTTATGGCATGCATAACTTTTTCTTAAGTTTTTTGATATTTCGAGCTATATGGTTTGTTTTTAAGTTTTTTCAAATTCTTGCAAATCTCCAAAAATTTTTCTAACATGTTTATTGGAAAAAGTCTGCATATGAGTGGACCCACACAGTTCAAATCTGTGTTGTTCAAGGATCAACTATATATTCTATCTACAAGAAAGACACTTAAAAAAATAGTTCAGTTAAAAACAATGATAGAAGAATATATATCATGTAAATATTTAAGAAACCTGGAAAGATTATAAGAACTCAGGACAAGAAATATTTATCCAAGATAAAGAAGGACATTTCATAAGGCTAAAAGAATCAATTCCTTAAGAAGACATAACAATCATAAATGTGTATGCACCTAATACAAGGCCATCAATAGACATGGAATAAAGACTGATAGAAGTAAAGGAACTAGAAAAATCTATGAAAATGGATGAAGATTTCAACACTCCTCTCTTTGTCATTGTTAAAGTAGGCAAAAGAAATCATCAAATGCATAGAAAATTTGAACAATATTATTATCCAGTTAGAACTAGTTGACATTTGTAGAATACTCCACTCAACAGGGCAGATAACACAATAATTTTCAGTGTACTTAGAACATTAACCAAGATAGACCATTTGCTGTACCATACAACAAACTAGAAAAAAATCTGCAGATTTCTGAAGGTTGAAATCATGCAGATGATGTGCTAAAACCACAACAGAATTAAACTAAAAATAAATTTTTAAAAATCTGGAAAATCTCCAAATATTTGGTAATTAAACAATACTTCTCTCAATGACCTGTGGGTCAAAAAGTAAACATAAGGGAAACTAGAAAATAGTTTGAACTGAATAATGATTAAAAAAACCCACACGTCAAAATTTGTGTGATAAGACTAAGGCAGAAAATTAATAGTTTTAAATAATTATATTAGAAGAGAGAAAAGATCTAAAATAAATGACCCAAGATATTTAGAAAAAGAAGAGCCATTTAAACCCAGAGGATAAAAGGCAGGAAAAAAACCTAATGACTGAAATCAATGTAATAGAAAATGAACACATAGTAGAGGACACTAATGAAAACAAAAGTTGATTCTTTTAAAAGATCAAAAAAATTGATAAATTTCTAGTTAGACAAAGCAAAAAAAAAGAAGATATAAATTAGCAAATCAGAAGTCTAAAAGAAGATATCACTACAGACTTTGCTAATATTAAAAGGATAATATGGGTTTTATGAGCAAATTTGTGCCCATAAATTCAATAACATGGGTGAAATGAAGAAATTCTCTAAAGATACATATTACAAAAATTCAGAAAAGAAGAACTGGAACATAACTTTACATCTACTAAAAAGAACAACTCAGGCCCAGATGGCTTCACTTGTGAATTTTACTAATCCTACACAAACTGTTTTACATAAGAGAAGAACCTATCTTTACTCATTTAATAAGGGCAGATTTATCATGATAGCAAAACCAGACAAAGATACCACAGTCTAAAGATGAAAAAATATTTAACAAAATTGAATCCAACAATGTATAAAAAGGATAATAAATCATTAATAAATGGAGTTTATCTGAGGAATGTAAATTTGGTTTAACATTTGAAAATCTATCAGTGTAATTCACCATATTAACAGAATAAAGGAGAAAATATATGAACCACTCAATGGATGCAAATTAAAACCGCACTGCAATATCAGTATACACTCCTTAGGATTGCCATGATTAAAAAGACTGTATCGAGTATAGGCAAGAATGTGGAGCAACCAGAACTCTCATGTTATTAGAGGGAACGTCTATGCTACAAGCATGCTGGAAAACTGGTTGGTTCTTACAAAATAAAATATATCATACAACAGAACAAGTGGTCTCTTAGATATTTATATTCATGCAAAAGGAATGAACACATGCCCCCACAAAATTTGTATTTAAATGTTCTTAGAGACACTATTCATAATAGCTCCAAATTGGAAACAACAAAAAAGTCCTTCAAATGTGATTTCATAACAGAAACTCTTGGGTATACACACAATGGAATACTATGCAGCAATAAAATGTAATGAACTAGCAAAAGCTACATAGGTAACAACATAAATTTCAAAAAATTAGTTGAGCAAAAGAAGTCAGATTTTTTATAAAGTACATATTGTGTGATTCTGTTTGCATATTTAGAACAAGCAACATGGATCTATAAGCACTGAAAGCCGATCAGGGGATGACTGGTAGCTGTAGTATGAAAGGGGGGTTGAATGCAAAGGGAAACGGGAGAATCTGGGGGGCTATGTGCCTTAAATCTTGATTCTGGCTATAGTTAAATGGTTGTATATTATACAATTGTTACATTCATTGCACTGTACACTTTAAATAGGTACAATAAATCAATAAAATTGATTTTAAAAATTAAAACAAAGCAGAGTGAAGGTAATAGTTGACAAACATAAATAAGGGAATCTTGTCCAGGAGCTTTCTGAGGAAATAAGAGCTCAATTAACTTTTTTTTTGGTTTACCTCTGCGAACACAAATATAAAAGTAGAAACTTCCAGGGACTGGCTTGAGAACTTACCAAATATGAATATTACAAGATCAGCAGTAGGTTTGTTCTGTATAATTCTTCTACTCCATTTTTACTTTGTTAATCTCTTTTCCGTTTGAGATACCGAGACTTGAATCTCATAGTGATATATATTGTTCCAAATCATGGGAGAAAAAGGATGTGTGTAAAATATTCAGATGGTAAACCTGCAATGTAGAATATAGCTTTGTATTTATAAAAGTAACACTTGCTCATTGTAAAAATAAATTTAAAAACATAAATAAAACATGAGAAGAAATAAATCTTATTTATCTCATTAATAATCATAAATCTCAGTAATCTCATTATCAGAGAAGGGAAATATGTAACATATATAAACAAATATTTACAGAGTGGTTACTATGTGCCAAGCATTGTGCTAGACACAGGGAGCAAAACAAAGTCCTTTCCCAGGTGCAAGAGACAGGCCATCCACCCAATAATACACAAATGCACATAGTATCTTATAGAGTTTTTGTAACATGCTTGTGTACTTAGCAATATATTGCAAATATACTTCCATGTCATGTATACCTTTGTTCAATAATTTGTAATGTCTACATAGTATTCCATTGTATGGTTCTACTGTCTTTCTTTTTTAGCCAAGTTTTCTTTTATAAGATCTTTAAATAATGCTCCTCCCCCTCCTATTTTTGCTATCATTAATAACAATACTAATGTAGCAAGATCTTTGTACCTATTTTAATTATTTCCTGAGAATGAGAAATTCTAAGAAATGAAATTAATTAAAAATATTGATTCTATGTAATATGACAGGTATTGATAGATCTGTAATTTTATGCTAGACATTTTATTCACATAGATATTTACGTGGTTGTGTTGCCAGGGGTCTTAATTATATGCAGAAAGAAAAGACTTAATTGTGTTTACTGAGATTTTGCCTCCTGTAAACTTTATTCCTATGAAAAATTGCTGTCTCAGAGAAGGAAGTACAGAAGTATAGGTTATCCTAGATTTAAGTTTTCACAATTTAACCTTTAAAACTTTTACATTTCTGCAAATTAGCCCACATAAACAGATGTATATCCCAGAAAATATTATGAAAAAACAATTTTGACATGAGTTCGTCAGTCATTTCATCCAATCACATTCCCCATAATTTAATCTGGGGGAATACAAATGCAGAAAAATAAGAGGCTGGATCAGTTATGATTTTTAATTCTAATACTGATTGGCCAGAGTTTGTTGTTGATTATATTCTTGGTGGGTATTTCTATGCTAAATCTGTGTTTTAGAAAACTCATGGAGGTGATCTTTTCTCATTCCATCTATGTAATTCTTTTTGGCATTAATGGGATACTACATAAAGATCACTGCACAAAACATCAGCTAAAAATCTGGTAGCAGTAGCAACAATAGTTTATACCAATAGAATTTATGTGAATTCTTTCTGCCACATTTCCAATATAAACAGCTATAAAGCACTCAATAGCTAAAGCATTCTACCTCATTGAAAGAAAGGAGATTACCATAAAGGGGACTGTTTTTGTCTCTACCTCTTCAGGTAATTTCTTTTGAGACTGAGAGGGGCTCTATAACACTCTAAAGAAAGGAAATGCTTCTTTCGAAAGTGTTTATCTTTCAATGTCATAGATAAGGCAATTTTTTTTTTCAGTTTGTAAAAGGCATTCTGAAGATCACATGTTCAGAATTATAATGCTCTACCCATCATCAGAAACTCAGTAAGGGTAGGTGGTGGCATCCAAGTGTGCTACATATTCACACCAGTGAAGGTTTGTAATAAGTTTCTTGATCCCCACCTCCACAATCCCCACATAAAAAAAGGCATATAGGTATCGAGTAATACCAACCTTCTGTAAAACCCACAGAGATTTTTATATTTTGGTAATGTTGATCTACCCACAGCAGAGAAACAGAAAGGAATTTTGGAAAAATGTGATTTTTCTTTAATGGCAGGTTAACATCATAGGCTATAATTCCTCCAAATTTTGATATTTTTAAGCTTACTGATTTCTGGCAATGGTCATTTCAATAATAATAATTTCTTCATTAAAATTGTTATAGTTTAAAGTATTTTAGACAGATATCTGTCCTCTATTCAAATCATTACTTTCAGCTATAGATTGCATGCATTTATAAATTGAGTGAATTTAGATTCTGTTGATATTAGACCTTGTGTGATATACTATGAAATCTAAATATGGATTAGATTCAATATAGTGTCAACTGAAGAAACAACAGGTTCATAAATTTGGAAAGGAGAGCTTTATTATTTCTCACAAAGGATTGCAGCCTGTAGGTGGCCCTTCTGATACAGGCTGAGAAGCACAGCCTCTGGCCAGAAGCCAGAAACACACACTTGCAGGGAATGGTACAGGGAACAGGAAGTTATGCTGAGCAGGGTGGCTGAATACACATATTTAATAAGCTGTGGGAGGAGTCAAGATATTTACAAAAGGAGAAACATGCGCATGTGCAATTGAGTTTCATGCCCCTTCATGGGATCCATGTTCAGAAATGGCAGCCTTAGCATGATCCGAGGGTGGAGTTTTCAGCCCTCTGATGTCAAAAGGTGAAGCAGAAGACATGAAAATCCTTTGTACGCATCCTTCATAGGCTGGTCAGAACTACTCCATGGTCAGTCTTCTCTTATCAGGAAGGAATATTGCTCAGCTGTGCTGAAATTCCAAAAAAACAAAAAAGAGGAAAAAAAAGCAGCATTGGGCAGTTGATTGAAATCAAGGGTGGAGCAAGTCTTTTCAAAAGGCTGGTTCTATTTAGCCCTTAGGCAAGAAAGCTTGACCATGGCTAACGAGGGAGGGGGTATAATGAGGCATGTCTGAGCTCCCATACAGTCATGGCCAGGAACTCAGTTTTAAGGTTGCGTTGGGGTTCCCTTGGCCAAGAGGGGGACAAAGGAGTTTAGTTGGTTGGGGACCTTAGGATTTTCTTTTAGTTCACTATAGTAAATTAGAACTTGTAGTCATATAATGTAGAATTAAAGTATTTAAACTATTTGATTTACTCTGTCTCACCATTTAAAATATATATATATAATTGTGGTGTTGGTCTATTTTATGTTCTGAATATCACTGATGGTGGCCCCATTTCCTAATTTTATCTAACCAAATCCAAACTTTGTATCAGCTGGGATGCTTTGGTTTCCAGTATAAGAACACTAAATCAAAAGTGGTCCAAACAATAGGGGTTTGGTTAATAAAACTGAAGTGACAAAATTCCAGAGTGGGTGGGGATTTCCACAGGTTAGTACTGTGGAGCTCTGGGTCAACTGATTGCACAGTCTCTGTTTCTGCTCATCCTTGTGAGACAACTGCCACAGTGCCCCCTCCACACCCTTCTTTAGAATAACAAAGACGTAAGACAGGAGCAGGCACTTCTCTTAGATCATCTCTCTCTGATCAATGAAGAAAATATTTCCCAGAACAATCCCATCCCCACCCCCAGATGGATTTCTCCTCACCTTTCCTTGGCCCAAACTCATAATAAGCAAAGGCTTAGTTGAAAGAGGGAGTAGTAAAGAGCTAGTTTCTGGAAATCCAGCCTCAGCAGATGGAGGCAAGCTTGGGATTAAGAAGGAAGAAGATCTGGGCTGGAGAAAGGATGTTGGCCAGGCAGCCACAGCACTTTCTCAATAAAGAGAGAAACACAGCCATCTCACTTGCAACTCCTGTGTTTTGATCACAGCTGGAGTGATAGGGAACAAAGAAGTTCCTTTGTCAATTTACTTTCCCACTTTCTAAAGACAGCTATTTCACAACTTCCTCTTTCCTTCAGACTTCTAAAAGCCCCCTTCTCCTTCATCATTCTCAGTTTATGGCCTTGCTCCTTCTCTCAGTTAAAATGCAGAAGCATTCCCAAGAGCACTCCAGGTGCCCCTGCCATCAAACCTACTGTTCTACCCAGACCTGGACCCATGGACTGTATGTATTCCTCGTACAGTGGATGGACTGCCAATCCTGTAATTTACTCAGGATCCTCACCTACTCAAGATCTTGACTTCCAAAATTGTCTACTCTCTGCCCTGTATCACCAGTCATTCCCCCCTCTGTTGGACATGCCCACATGCTGTCATCTCTCCCTATTGTCAAAGATAAACAAAGCCAGACATTAGTTAAGACAGTGAAAACAGATTTTATTCAGTAATCACTGACAGTAGGGTAAAGAGCTGATCTCTTTTTCAATTTGTGCAGAGGTGACTGGGTGTTTTGAAGAGGGGGTGTGTGCGGGAGGGGGCTCAGTAGAGTCAGGGAAGTGAAAAATTGCAAGGGCTTGATCAGCATAAATGTGATTAGACCAGCTGTACTGCTAGCTGGTAATTATTGAAGTTAGGATTTTGTCTTCCCACAAAGACTGGGAGACAGAGGCTCCATCCTTCCTGAGGATTATATTTCAAATGAATGGCTTGCTAGTCTTTGAAAAAGGCACTCCTGAGTTATAGGAGATACATATACATCTTAAAGGGACAGAAGAAGGATTCACAATGGTAAACCCATTTCAGTGTAAATGCTCTAAGAAAGGGAGGTCAGGGCCTATCATCAGATGTTGGTCAGAAAAAAACCAGTAAATTTTCATGGAAGCGTTGAGCTTTCTCAGACAGTCATTTTAATAGGGGAGGGTCACAGCTTTCAGTTGCTAGAAGCCATGCTAGAGTTTGGTAGGTTGTCTGTTAGCACAGGGGATTGGACGGACTTGTTATGTGCTGAGAGTTGTATAGTCCTCACTTCTCAACAAAACAAAACTGTCTTTGACTCTTAATACCCCTTCAGGAATCACAATTTTTCAGTCCATTTTTATAGCAAAACATCTTAAAGGAGTTGGCTCTGCTAGCTGCTGCTTCTTCCCCTTTTATTTTCTCCTCAACCCATGTGGAATTTTAAGGCTTTTGAACATACAGCTTCCCTTCACCATTCTTATTATCACTATTCACTCTGACAAATTTAATAACAAGTCTGATTTTTCTCATTTACCCAAAATGTAGCTCTTGATACAGCTGAATAATCTCTTCATGTTGAAAGAATTCCTTCTCTCTGCTTCCAGGGCACTGCACTTGCCTAGTTTGGCTCCTACTCACCAGAGGCTCCTTCTAATCCTCAGTGTGGAGCATCCTAGGGCTCCATCTGGTTGTGTTCTCTTTTTCATTTCTCTTCTCCAGCCTTGGGTGTTCTCTTCAAAGCTCATAGATTTAAATACATGGACCTCCCACCACTTTCGAGACTTATATATCTACCTGCCTGCTTGACATATTTTCTAACGGGCAACTCTAACTTATTAATACAATCCTAGATACAACTATTGATTACCCTGTCTTAGTCCACTTTTGTGGGTTATAACAGAACACCAGTCATTTGGTAATTTATGAATAAAAGGAATTTATTTCTTACAGTTAGGGAGGCTGAGAAGTCTAAGGTAGAGGGGCCACCTCTGGTGAGGGTTTTCTTGCTAGTGGGGCCTCTCTGCGGAGTCCCAAGTTGGCTCAGGGCATCCATGGTGAGGGGGCTGAGTGTGCTTGCTCAGGTCTGTCTTCTTATAAAACCACCAGTCCTGCTCCCCTTATAACCCATCAACCCTTTAATACATTAATTCATGATCACCTCTTAAAGGCCCCACCTCTCAATGCTGCCACATTGGGGATTAAATTTCAATGTGAGATTTGGAGAGAACAGAAATTCAAACCATAAGCACCCTCATAACCAGCTCCTTTCCCTGTCTTTCCCATCTCTGACAAGGTCATCTCTATTCATCCAGTTGTACAGGCAAGAAATTTCATATTCATTCTTTGGTCTTCCCTTTCCCTCACTCTCCACAGCTAATCTGTTAGTAAATTCTGTCATCTCTGTTTCCAAAGTGTATTCCAACCTGTGTACTTTTTCCCACCTCCATTGCTGCCTATGACCTTTAGCTCTGATTATGCATTGGTCTCTCAGCTGTTTTCACTTCCACACTTGCTTTCCAATAGTAAAGTGTCCACATGACTTCCTGTTTTGCTCATAATAAAATCCAAAATCATACCTTGACCTGTGTTCAGACCTGCATAAGCTGGCCTCATTTGACTCTGAATTTACCTCCTATGTGCTTCCTTTTGTTCCTGAAAATTCAGCACTTGTCCATGAAGCTGAATCAGAAGAACGGGGACAAATGTTTTGGGGAGGAGGAAAGAGATTTACTTTGCTGGTAAAGGAGGAAAAATGGCAAAACTTCATGTCTCAAAATTCAAATTTCCTAAACATAGGCAGAAATATAGAGACTTTAAAAGAAGGGCCTCAGTTCTAGGCTATTGTGGTTAACTATTCTAATCATCCCATCTCTGCCAAAGACAAAGTCTTTGAACTCCACCAACTACCCACCTGTGGGGCTGGCATCACCTGGGATAAGAGCAAAACACCTTCTCCTACTCCTCCCTACCCTGGCCTAAGGTGGGGATGTAGGTTTCAGTTCTCAAAAAGAGTGGGGAAGTTTCAAAGAGACAGCAAATATTTTTGCTTTTTATTTTTTCCAGGCCATTCCCTCTGTTATGTATTCCCTACTCTAAATATTTCCCTTCCGTATCTATGGGAAGAGGGGTAAGTACTCTGTTATGTTTTCAAGCACTTTTTGCCAGACACGATGTCTCCTGACTGTTCTTCAGACAAGACATACTGGTTTTATTCTCAAGTTTTTTTCAGTTGCTGTTCACTTTGCCAGGAATAATGCTCTTCCAGCAAACCCTCACATGACCTGCCCTCTGCTTAATTTGCATCAGTATTCAGATGTTGTGTCCAGAAGTCTTTGATGGCCATCCTATCGCTGCCACTCCCACATCAGCTTCTATTTCCTTACTCAGCTGTATTTTTTTATGCCACTTATCTCTATTGAACATTATATTAAATATTAATGTCTGACATTGTACTTGATATTACACTAAATCTAACATATTGAATGACATTATATTAAATGCTATATTTTTCATGTCACTTATCTCTGCACTGACATTATAGTACATCGCTAAGTTTATATTAAATTTATTTTTTGTACATATGCACTTGCTCACTAGAATGTAAGCTCTCCTGCTGTATCCCCATCGCTGAAACAGTGCTTACACACAGCAACCACTGCTATCATCTTTCTGAGTGAATGAAAATAGTGTAATCCCTTTAACATTGTAGAGGATAAAAGAATGGCTTCTGAGGGTATAAAATCCCTGAATTATATGAGATTTTTCATTTTAAATAATAATTACATTTGGTAATATAATATGGCAAGAGCTGTGGTGACATCAGGGGGAACGCTGTATTTGGCAAATCTAGACAATTTGCAATACGTAGAGGTATGGATTCTGATTACAAAGTTACAGGGGAAGGAGGTCGTATCTGTGTTACTCAACTTGCCCAGCCTCCGGGGAATTGGGCCATAGAGACCCCTGACGGTGGTGAGGAGGGCACCATTGTTATATGAACCATCTGCAAGCATTTCTTGAATGCCTTATTAAATGGTTTTCTCTGAAAAGACATGCTAAAAATAAATCAGGAAATACACAAATCTGGGTGTAAAAAAAGAGCTTATATTACTTTGTTTCAAAAACTCATGGCAAATCTGACCCTTGACTCCCCCCCCATGGTAAGAAGTTCAATTTAAGGAATGTTTTATGGGCCTCCCCATGGTCTCCACTAGCATCCTGGAACTCTGCAGTGCCCAGTAAATGGGGTGAAGCCTCTGGTCACCTCTGAGATTCTTATCTAAGCCCTGCGGTCCTTTTAAAGGCCCGTGGCTCCGTCCCAAGTGCTCAGCCCTGGTGTAAGGAGCCTCAGTGAGGTCCTTCCCCCCTTATAGGCTGAGTGGATGTAGGGCTTTGATATTCACTTGAGGGAATCTCTCCTCCCAACCCCCCTCATTTGTTGCTTTCCTTCCTGTCAGAGAAACTACTTCTGTTCCAGGCCAATTTGATTTCCCTGGTCCAAAGCTTCCGAGATCCTCCCAAGGCTTAGCCCTTGGGCAGTTAAGTCTTTTCAAAAGCAAAGGTTCCTAACTATCCTGGGGACAGGGCTCAAAGCCTATACACTTTATTCTTTCTGACACTTTTATAGCAGGGAGAATAATCCACTAACCCTCGAATTAATATCTCTGTCAATTTTCTTGTCATATGAACAAAAGGTTGTGGACTTTCCCCAGGACAAGTACATCTGTTGCCACATGAATTGCATATAGTCCTGGGTCAGCAAGATTCTATAATGACCAGGCCATTGATGACAATATGAAAAGATGACTCAGTGACAGGAAAGAACAATGGTGAGAATATTACCATTGTTACTACATAACAAAGCTGTGATTATTGTATACTACTCCTCCTTTGCAAATTTGTCTAATATGTATTGGGATGTGTTGGTAATTATTTAATTATGAAGGTTCATTTTAGTGTTAATATGAATACAAATCATAAGAAGAAAAAGTCCTCCTTTTAATAAAGTAGTAAGTGGTTTTAATTAAATAATTTTATGCAGTAGGTCTTTGTCAGTAGCTAAGGATATAAAAATGCACGAAACATGGTCCCTTCTTAAAGAGATGACAGCTTAGGACAACACCACCTTGATAAGAAGTGTGACAATTCACTCATAACATTTCCTTCACAGTGAGTTACTTGGCACCACTTTCATCAAGGAACTATCAATTATTTGTCATCCTCAACCTTCCATGGAATCAGTAAAGAAATAATTTATACAATTTGATTCTGTCAATAAGGAAATGATAACAAAAGAAACAGCCACTGCATATCACACCATTTCAATTTTAGATCTTTAGAATGCAATTATAATCTAATTTCTGCATTGTTAGAATTTGAATTTCCATCTAATGTAAAAAATATTTAATAATATGATTGTTACAGATATCCTTACTCTCAGAGTTTAAATTTTGCAACAGAAGTGAAAGAAGCCTTATATCTTCTCATGAAGATATACTTTTATAACTATAAATATTAACAAATGATTTCTTATACGGGGTTTCCCATGAAAGTTCTTGTACTAAGTATTGTGTTAGGCAAGAATAACAGTCAGTTAATAACAGCCAGAGCAGATTTGCTAATAAGAGTGTTGTCATACTAGCTGATGATGAGCATAGTTTTAGAGTTGCAAAATATACAGGTTCCATCCAATTTTATAGAACCTGCCAGATACTTGTAATAGAGCAAGCATATGGGATAAATCTGTAACAACTGGGTTAAGAAAACATCTTGATGTTCATCCAGTTGAAACAGAAGTTGTTATTGGAAATCTATTTTAAATTTATTTTATATTTATATGGTACAAGTATAGACAAATAATTTTAGGCTTTGTGTACTTGTAGACCAATTTTTGTTCTATATGAAGCACAATATGTTCCTATAGCACCTCCTGCACTAAATCCAACTGAACACTGTCTTCACCATCTTTGCAACATTATTTACAATGAATAGCAGGGTACAGTATTATGCTTTTTTTTCTAAAGTCTGACTCAGATGTAAATATTTGCATGATACTTATGGTGCTCACACATTGCATCCTTGCATTTCAGAAATTAGTAGCAACATTGTGCAAGAATCAGAACCAAAGTTCTGGCTTAGATATTTGTGATTTTACTAGGAGCATTTTCACTGAAAAAAATAATCTCACAGCCATTAAAACAGCATTAGAATTATTTCAAGTTGAGGTATTGACCACATAAATAGTAATAGGAGTGTGGCATGAATTAATTGAGTCATATACCACGGGACTTCAAATTCTCTTTTGCAGAATACCATGCAGATGTTTCTGATACTTCGGTGTAGAGCTCTGACCCTCTACTCTGCCCCAGCCAGGGTAGCTCAACTTTCTTCCATTTCAAACATTGGCATTCTCATATGATTTGGTGGTAAATTTTTTTAAAAATTGAAAACTTCTGTTTTCATTGTTAAGTACCTGTGACATGGTTAAGTGAAAACCACAACCTTACAGGAGCAAAGGAGGTAAAAAGTGTTTTCTGATGTATTGTTTTCATTATGGATTTAAGCACAGGGCATTTATTCCAGCACTCATTCCTTGATTTACAAATATTTGTTGAGCAGATACTGTGAGCTTCACACCCTTCAGTTATAGTAAATAGTAATAGCAAAAATAGGAAAAAAAATAGGGATGTCCATCAACTTGGGTATGGTGGAATATTTGTAGTCCATTCAAACTCTGGAAAACGATTCAGTTTTTAGAAAGGGTTAAGTTGGATCTATTGGTATTAACTTAAAAGCATGCTCAAAATGTGTTCAGTGAAAAGCAAGTTATAAAGTAGCTATATAAAATACATTCATATTACACCCATATGTGTATATATGTCATAGAGAATTTGATTCCAGTTTTGTAAACACGAGGAAAAACTTTTAATATAAATGGATGTTTGTACATGTTTACATGAACAGAGAGAGAGTATGGCGGAATATACAGAAAATTGCTTATGTTATTTTCTCATAGTTTGATATTGGGGATGGGAAGGGAGGGTCAGGCATATGCATGGGACAGTTGGAACTATTCATATTTGTATGTATTTTTGAATTGTTTGGTTGTAATGATGAGCTCATATTATTATATTAAATCCACATAACAACTTTGAAGCAAATTTCTCTTTTAGTGTTGTCATTTGAAGTTTTTAAATTAACTGTGTGACTTTAAATCATAATAGATAAGAATTATTAAATAACTCAGAGTTTTTATGCTGATATTAATGCTTTAAATATAAAAACAAAAACGTGTGACTTTTTCCTCTTTACTCACTGAGCTTTAATCAGCTTTGTTTGTTTGTCTTGATTAAAAATTTTTAGCCATGAAAAAACAACACCTATTTGTTTTAAATAAAATCTGAGATATAGGTTACTTACAATATGTGACTATTTTAGATGTATAGTTCAATAAATTTTGATTCATAGAACTTCAATCAAGATATAGTATTTAGCACCTCTCAAAGTTCCTTTTATGGCCTTTTGCAGACAGTAACCTTCTACCCTCAGATCCAGGCAACCACTGATCTTATTTCTATCATCATACATTAATATTGCCTGTTCTATAATGCCATGTAAATGAAATCATACACCATTACTCTGTTGTTTCTGTGGTTTTGCTCAGCATAATCTTTTGAGATTCATACATATTGTGATGTCAATTCCTTTGTATTTCTGAGTAGTGTTCCATTGTACAAATATATCTTAATTTTTATCCATTCACCAGTTAATGGATATTTATATTGTTTCCAGTTATTAGTTACTATGAATATAATGGCTAAGAATCTTTGTGTCCATGTTTTTTCTTGGTGATATATGCTTTTATTTCTTTGAGGCAAATACCTAGAAGTGAAATTACTGGTGAGTATAAATTTAACTATGTAAGAATCTGCCAAACTCTTGTCCAAGGTAGGTGTAATGCTTTACACTTTCACCAGCAGGGTATGAGTTCCAGCTGCTCCTCATACTTGCCAACATTTGGCATTATCACTTTTTATTTCTTTTTAATATTAGCCAGTCTATGGAGTGTGTAGCCAGTCTAGAGATTGTCTCATGGTGGATTTATTTGCATTTCTCTAATGACTAATGATGGTCATATGCATATTGGCCATTTTTATGTCTTCTTTTGCAAAGTTCCTACTCAAATATTTTGTGTATTTTTTTTAAAAATGGTTTTTTATCTGATTATGGAGTTATTAGAGTTCTTTATATATTCTGGATATAAGACCTTTGTCAGATAGATATATGTTAAATAGTTTCTCTAAGTATGGGGATTGTTTTTCTATTTTTTCTATTTTGTAGTTTGAAGATAAGTTTTAGTTTTTATGAAATTTAATTTATCAATTTATTTGCTTCATGGTTTGTGTTTTTTGCATCCTAAGAAATCATTGCATATCATAAGATTGTGAAAGTTTCTTCAAGAAGTTTTCTAGTTTTAGTTTTGTGTTTAAGTCTATTATCCATGCCAAATTTATTTATTTGTGTGGAATTCATATAGGTATTCAGTTGTTCTAGCACCATTAGTTGAAAGACTGTTTTCCTTCATTGAATTATTTTGGCATCTTTGTAAAAACCTGATTGACTATATAGTGTGGATCACTTTAAAAATTCTCTATTCTGGTTCATTGGCCTGTAAGTTGGTCATTATGCCCATATCACACTGTCTTGATTGTTATGGCTGTATAGGAAGTCTTTTTTTTTAATCTGCAGGAATCTTAATTATATGTATAAGAAGTCTTGAAATCAGGTAGTCCAAGTCCTCAAACTTTGTTATTAAATATTTTATTTTTCTACCTTTTTCAAATTGTTTCAGCCTTTTTAGGTCCTTTGCATTTTCATGTAAATTTTAAAATAAGCATGTGAATTTCTACAAAAATATTCTGTGATACTTTGATTGAGGTTGCATTGAATCTATAGATCAATGGAAAAAATTGACATTGGAACAATGCTGAGACTTCCAATAAATGAACATGGTGTATGTCTCCATTTATTCAGATCTCTAATTTTTCTCACAAATATTTTGTAGGTTTTAGCATACAGATCTTGACCATATTTGGTTAAATTTATGTAAACATCATTTATAAATTTATATTTATATTTTTGATGCTATTAAGAATGTATTGTTTCTTAAATTTCATTTTACAATTGATTTTTCTACATATTGATGTTGTTTCTGCAAAATTGCTTAATCTGTTAACTAGATGTAGTTGTTCTTTTGTAGATTCCTTAGAATTTTCTAACATATAATTATATAATCTCCTAATAATTTTCTTTCTTTCTAATCCGTATTTTACTTAATTTCTTTGCCATATTTACGTGGCTATGACCTCCAGGACAATATTTAATAGCAGTATGTTTTTTAATATTTTTTTCTATTTCTGCATATTACAGAGGTACAAATGTTTAGGTTACAGATATTGTCCTTGCCCCACCCAAGTCAGAGCTTCAAGCATGTCCATTCCCCAGACGGTGCACACCACAATCCTTAGGTGTGAATATACCCATCCCTTCCTCCCCACTCCCACCGGCCCGACACCCGATGAATGTTATTACTATATGTGCACTTAAGTGTTGATCAATTAATACCAATTTGATGGTGAGTACATGTGGTGCTTGTTTTTCCATTCTTGGGATACTTCACTTAGTTAGGATAGATTCTGGTTCTATCCAAGATAATACAAGAGGTGCTATGTTACTGTTGTTTTTTGCGGCTGAGTAGAACTCCATGGTATACAGATACCACATTTTATTAAGCCACTCATGTATGGATGGACACATGGGTTGTTTCCTTATCTTCGCAAGAAGTATTTAGTAGACATTCTTGTTTTGTTCCCAATCTTCGGGGAAAAGCACTCTGTATTTTACCAAGAAGTATCATATTAGCTGTAGATTTTTTATATATGCCCCTCATCAATTTGAGAAAGTTTCTTCTTTGCCTGGTTTTTTGAGAGTTTTCAATATAAGTTGGAAATATATTTTGTCAAATGCATTTTATTCCTTTATTGATATGATTATATGATCTTTTCCTGTGTTTTATTAGCAAGGCACATTACTTCAGAATTCTGTTTTGTTAATGTACAAATTATATTGTTTGATTTTCCAATATTATACCAACCTCTCATTCATTTGACAAATTCTGCTTGTTTATGATGTATAATCATTTATGTTTATACAGCTGAATTCTATGTGCCAACATTTTGTTAAGAAATATTTTGTTCATGTTCATTGGGGATATTGGTGTTTAGTTTTCTTTTCTTGTAATGTCTTTGATTTTGCTATCAGAGTCATGGTAGATTCATAAAATAAATTCAAAAATGTCAAATTCTATTTTCTGAAGCAGTTTATAGAACTATAATGCTTCCATTTTAAAAATTGTATTGGTTTTAGCTTCTGTCTTTATTATTTCCTTCTACTTATGTTTTTTAATTTAGTTTGGTGTTCTTTTCTTCAAGTTTATGAAGTCAGAAGCTTAGATTATTAATGTTAATCTTTTTTCTAATAGTATTTAAAGGTATAAATTTTCCTTTATGCCTGCTTCATGTATATCTCAAGAATTTTGATATATTATGTTTTCTTTATCATTTAGTCAGAAATATTTTCTAATGCTTCCTGTGATTAATTCTTTGACCCATGTGTTATTGAGAAGGGTGTGTGTGTGTGTGTGTGTGTGTGTGTGTGTGTTTAACTTTCTAGTGTTTGGGGATATTCTATGTATCTTTTTGTTATTGATTTTTAACTTCGAGTATTTGAAAAACATTGCCTATTTGATTTCAATCTTCCCAAATTTAGTGAAAATTTTCTTTCTTTCTTTATTATTTTAATATTTTCTTTTAAATGTTTGAATATATTTTTAATAGTATTTTAAAGGACCTTGTCTGCTATCCCATCACCTGTGTCACGGTTCCTTTGCCTGATTGATGTTTCTCCTCCCTTTGTGTCACATTTTCCTGCTGCTTCATATGTTTAGTAATTTTAATTGGATACTTATTATTGTTAATATTATAATGTGCCTCTAGTTTTGTTAACTTCCTTTAAAATTGTTAAGTTTTCCTTTGGAAGGTAGTTAATCTAGTTGCAGATGAACTTGATCCTTTTGAAACCTGTTTTTAAGCTTTGTTAGGGTGAGTTTGGAGTAGGCTTTATTTTGAAACTGGTTTGGATGTTTGGCCCCTCCAAATCTCATGCTGCAGTTGATCCCCAGTGTTGTTGAATGTGGGGCTTGGTGGGAAGTGTTCGGGCTTTAGGGGCAGATCCCTCATGAATGGCTTGGTGCCCTCCCACGGTAATGGGATAATGAGTGGGTTCCCACTTTATTAGTTCACTTGAGAGCTGATTGCTTAAAAGAGCCCGGCACCTCCTTCCCTCCTCCCTCTCTTGCTCCCTCTCTCTCACCATGTGAGATGCCCGCTCCCCCTTCACCTTCAGCCTTGATTGGAAGCTCCCTAAAATCCTCCCCAGAAGTAGATGCTGGTACCACGCTTGTACAGTCTGCAGAACCACGAGCCAAATAAAACTCTTTTCTTTATTCTTTATAGAAACACAGATGGGCTAATACAGGGCTCCTCTTAAGTAATGGGATGTTTGGGATCTCAACTGAGTGTTCCAGTTGTTTGGTGAAGCTGCTTCAGGCTGGTGGGCTGAAACTCAATATCCATAGCCCTGTGTTATCTATGGTAATGTTTCCTTTCTCCTTCGTTTGGGGTCACTACACCTGTAGAACTTACTAACCAGTCAGAAACTCAAGGGGACTCAATGCAGATATATGGAACTGTTTTTCTGCCTAGTCATCTTTATTTAGTACTCTTTCTTAGGAATTCCTGTCACCTGGACCTACTATCACTCCAGCTCAAGAAGAGCTCCACATTCTTCTTGCTCTGGGCTGATTCTGCACATGCATGGCCCTGAAAGTGAGAGCCTCTCTAAATTTTTCACCCTCTCCATTGCATTGGCCTCTCCTTCATCCTAGCCCTGTTCCTGCTTCATCCCTCCTTGTGCCAAAATCCACTGAATTCTTGGAGCAGAGAACATGGATGGTTGTAAGCCTTAACTTACTTTTCTTCTTTTGGGAGTCACTGTCCTGAGCTCCCTGATGTTGAGTGTCTATAAAGTATCATTTTCACATATTTTTTCCAGCTTTCTTTTTATTTAGGCAGGAGTGTGAATCAGTCCCTGTTATTTCATCTTGTCCAGAATGAAAGTCTCCTAAACCCTATTTTAGAAATCTAAATGAATGACTCAAAGATTTGTCAAATGATGTTGTATTAATAAAAATCTGCACCTGCCTATGTGTGGTGGCTCATGCCTGTAATCTCAGCACTTTGGGAGGCTGAGGAGGGAGGATCACTTAAGGCCAGGAGTTCAAGACCAGTCTGGGCATAGCAAGACCCTGTCTTTATAAAAAATTAGCTGGGTGTGGTGGTGCACACCTGTAATCCTAGCTACTTGGGAGGCTGAGATGGGAGGATCACTTGAGCCCAGGAGTTTGAGGTTACAGTGAGCTATGGTCATGCCACTGTCCTCCAGCTCAGGTGACAGGTGAGATTCCATCTCTTAAAAAAAAATCTGCAAAAGCAAAACACAAAAATTTCAATGAAATCTCAACCAATCATTAAACAAGATAATTTCTTCAAACTTATTCCCATTCAATAATGTATGAATTTCTGTCTTAAATCCTTAATGTATTCAAAATATATTCAATAGCAAAATTGTGCAGGCACAATTTTAACTGTTTTATGACATTATTTTATGTAGATGTTATAATAATATTTATATATTCTTTTATAATTCAATGCATTTCACATATATTATTTCTTGTGCTCCTAATATAAAACCTGTGAAATAGGCAGAATATCACTAGACCTAGAAGACAGATATCTTAATTCCAAATCATTATCAGACTAAACGAGACTATATATTTAAATGTCTCTTAAGTCTTTCTGGTTCATGTAAGTTACTAAGTATTGCAGAAACTGCAAATAATAAGGAAGACCAGTTAGACTGAAAGAGGAAACAAAGGGTTTACACTTAAATAATACTTGGGTACCTGCTAGTGTGATTTATCACTTTTAAAATATAAATATAAATGCAGGACATGCAAATTGATGACGCTTTATAGGGAGAACAAAAATGAAGATCTTCTGCAATATTTCTAAGCCAAAAATCATAGTATACATAATAAAAATAAGGATAGTTTTTACTTAAGTATTTACTGCTTGATCAGCCCTGTGCTAAGTGCCTGTTATAGCACGTAATCCTCCTGTAATGCCTGTGCTAGGTACTATGATCAGCCACATTTACAGATGCATAGACTAAAACTTAGATTAAGAACCCAACTCAAGTTTATGTAGTTAATAACTGAGTGAGCCTGCACATAATCAAACTTGAATTCTGACTTTAAAGCCCACACTCAACCACTCTTAACCATAATTATATCACTACTTCATTTTTTTTTAAAAAACAGAAACTGTTTATGTTCTCATCATGTTGAGACAAAGGCTCTTAATTTTTTCTTTGCCACATTCCTGTTAATTTTAATAAGCACAGGGTTTATCATAAAACTCGTGTAATATGGCTTCAGCAACGTTAAATTGACTTTAAAAATAATCTCATGGAAAATTGGCAGAGAGTGAAAGAGGAGTCGCCAGCTCAAATGCGACTCCCAGATCGGAAAAGACTGAAGTGATTTCTGGTTTCCATAATTTCTAAGACCATATGAATCCCTAAAACCTCAGATCTTAAAGTCCCCTAAATGTTGAATAAAATATAATAATGACTTTTAATGCATATCTGAGATAGTAGGAGTCAAAAGAAATACCCAGAAATGAAGGTCAATACACCAGGTTATGGATTTCTATCAAGATAGTAAATCAATATGAATGGTTGGCTCTTTGTAAGTCAAACTCAAAGAAACAATGGAAAGAGAAGAGGATTTGAGAAATAAAAAAAAAAAAAAAAAAAAGGAAGGGCAGGGCCAGGGCCAGCCCGGGCTTGTGACTGGAGGGCAGTTGCATCGGGGCAGACGACCGCAGGAGGCAGCCCTGAGAGGAAAGGTAGAGGAAAGCGTTGAGCTGTAGCCTGGGCTCTTCGTGAGTTGTCCTGGGGCAATCATTGCTTCCTCTGTTCAGGACAGAAATTACAGACAAAAGCCCAGACCATCGGTGTTCATAGGGTGATGTCGGAGCAAGACAAAGCCGGGGATCCAGCAGCCATAGCAGGTGTTCACTCTTCCAACCTCTCTTTTCAACCCCTCCCCCCCCCACCATGAGGACAACTCACAACCTGGGAGACTGTCTTCTCTCAATCCTCCTACCCCGTGCGTTGTCAGTGGAGTAGGTGCAAATCAGAATGGCTGAACAGTCCGGTGCACGGGGCTCCTTGCCCTGGGTCCCATCCCCTCTCGTCTCCTTAAACTCCTGAGAGGGATCCAGACTGGGCTCTGTTCTCCTGCCCTTAAGAAACTGCCAGACAGAGTAGCTGAGTTCATGAGCTAAAATATCTACACACCAGATGAATATGGACACTAGAAAATAAAGGCAGTAAGTTGAACTACATTGAAAGGGGCCGTCTTGCAAAGTAACAGGAGAATACATAATGCTACAATTTCCCAGTAACAGTTAAAGATCAATCCTTTGAGTTCTCTCACTGACAGACACCCCGCAGGAGTTCTGTTTTGCACAACTCCTGAAAGGAGCTGAATGGATGGAAAAGAGATGTAAATTTCTCTCTTTCAAAATTGTTTTCTGAGAATCTGCTTTTGTAGATTTCTGAGTAAACAGCAGAAGAATGAGCTACAGCTTCAATCCTATCTGGAGGACAGAGTCACATCTCCTGTGATAATCCCTTCTCCAAGGAAAGGCAGGAAACCAACTCTTAGACTGTGTGTGACATCCTTGCAGTTTTTGTTACCTACCTGCGGTGCCTTTGTTATCAACTGACGGCCATCACTATTTTTTTCTTCTCTTTGTGCCCCTTAAAAGCAGCAAGACACTTGGCCTCGCTGCTGGCAACCTCTTCTCTTTCTTTGGGATGCCACGCTGTCTCCCTGCTCTCCTCCTCCCACTTTCTCTCTCTCTCTCTCTCATATTCTCTCTGTCCTTCTAAAGGATAAAATAACTTTTGTTACTCTGATATATCTTAGTATCTGTGTGAGAAATCTTTCTTCACCTGCGCCATGAGTACCTACTAGCTTTTCCACCCTAACGTGCACGTCATACACAAAACAGAATTTTGGTAAATCATAATAAATAATTGTCAATATACTTAAGGCAATAATAAAAAAAAAAGTAACCATCTGAAGAAAGAACATGAGCAGTCAGCGCACAATCTAAGGCTGCTGAGGATAGAGGGTTATTAGGCTAGAAAATGGCTGGGCATTGATATTTACATACACACACGAGTCCTGTTACTAAGGGCTGCACTTCAAAGGCTGAGAAAAACAATTTTTTCACCAGACTCAAGGAATATTTGCTTTTCTTGAGTTAGGGTGAAAAGGAGTTACTCTTGCAAAATTCTGAAAATGGATATCCATACCCTCTGCATGAGGTGAGAAACTCCAGGGTGAGAAATCAACCAAAAAATGTTTATTGGTGACATCCCTGAAGAACCTGTCAGAAGACAATGCAGAACTGTTCTTGTAGTCCAGAATGCATGAGAGTTTAATAGACAAACCTCTGTTGAAGACAAGCCTTTTTTTGTTTTAATTTAAAGAGGTTTATTGTGAGCTGAGTGTGTGTGACCCACGGCTCAGAACACATGGCCTCAAGACGTCTGAGACAATGGGTCCAGGGTGGCTGCGTTGCCGTTTGGTTTTATACATTCGTGGAGACAGGAAACACACGCAAAGTCGTAAATCCATACGTGGGAGGCATACACTGGTTTGGCCTGAAAAGACAGGACATCCTGAAGTGGGAGCTTACAGGTCACAGGTGGGATTAACGATTGTTTGATTTGTAATTAGTTAAAGAAATGAAGCTCTGTCTAAAGGCTTGGAATGTTGTAAGTTAAGGATGTTTGTTAATCAGAGACAAGTCATCGGACATTTACCAAGTGATTTGCTAAGTAAATTGACGGCCTTCCGGTGTGGTTTAAGCTTTGTCTTGCATGGCCGTAGGTCCTGCTAATGATTTGGTATCTTATTGTCACAAAGAGTAGCTCCAAAAGGGAGGGCATGATGAGGCACGTTTGACCTCTCTTCTCAGGGCTGGCAACTCAGCTTTAAGGTTTTTCTCGGCTCTCCTTGGCCAGAAGCGTGTCCATTCAGTCAGCTGGGGGCCTTAAGCTTTTATTGTATTTCACAATTCCCCACTTTTGGCCACGATTTTCCAGAGGCAGCACTGATGGCCGCGCTTTTCTTTTCCCATCAGAGCCAAAAGGTTTACAGCCAATTAAACTTTCTAGGCCAGATGGGAACGGAGGTGGACAGGCACTCAGCCACCCTTTACAGCCTTCTTGGTGACATAAGAATAAAAACCAAAACACCAAAAGCAAGGTTACAAAATTAACTGTAAGTGTTCAGCTACTGTAATATTGGGCTTAGTTGGAGACTTCTAGCAATTTTCTGTATAAAACATAAGCATTGTTAACCATTTAAACTGAGCAATTTAGAGACTTTTGTTGTACTATAATATTTTTAGTCTAGTAATTTGTCCTAAGATGGCTGATTAATTTCTTATTATATCTCTATTTGCTTAAACCTCATAACTGGAACAACTATATTTAGAAGTTTGTATCACCAGTTATCTTGATATATTCTGGGTGACTTTTTTTAAGTCTATGGGGAGCTGGGGATTCTTTATGGTTGGGATGGACGGGAAAAGGGCAAAGCCCCCCAGCTTGCCGTTTGTTTAGGCACCTGTGTGCCCATCCTTGATTTGGAGGGTCTGGACTAATTTCAGCCCTCAAAATCAGACCTTACAATCTCACATGCCTGCCTCTTCTGCAATAGTCCCTAGGCCTAGAGGAAGGATGTATGTATAGTTCCAGCAGCAGGGCATTGGGAATGGAGAACAGGGTGGCCCAGTGGTGTTGAATAGTTTTTAAATTCTGGAGATAGCAGATAAACTTTGCTATGTACTTAATATTTGTCTTGACTCTGGAAAGCAAAGCATAAAAGATCAGTAATGTTTTAAACAAAAAATCATAACAAAATCAATGTTTTTTTTTGTTTTTTTCTTTGTTTTTTTTGAGACAGAGTCTCATTCTGTTGCCCGGGTTACAGTGCTGTGGCATCAGCCTAGCTCACAGCAACCTCAAACTCCTGGGCTCAAGTGATCCTCCTGCGTCTTCAGCCTCCCAATTAGCTGGGACTACAGGCAGTGCCACCATGCCCAGCTAATCTTTCCTATTTTTGGTAGAGATGGGATTTGCTCTTGCTCTTGCTCAGATTGGTCTAGAACTCCTGAGCTGATACGATCCTACTGCCTCAGCCTCCCAGAGTGCTAGAATTACAGGCGTGAGTCACCACACCCAACCTCCATTACTTTTCTTGAGCAAGCAAATTTTAGACTTTTTGAGAATAATTAAAGTAAAATAATAATTGTGGATGACAACAAAGACTTAGAGTAGTCAAATTTAAAGAGACAATTGACAAAGAAATTCAGTTATTTTTGTGGCATACAACAATTTAACATAATAAAAATAATTATTACTAATAATATACACCAAAGCATATCAGAATTTTAGGACTCTCATAAAATTTAGGAACACATATAATATTTATAGTATATTTATTCAAATATAACCCAAAGAAAGTTAAACAGCATTTCACATTTGACAGGGCTTTCTGCATGGTTTCAATATACTGAATCAGCCTAATATGTTTCTCTTGCACTTTCTGTGGCTCAAGTATTCAAAAAATTAATTTGAGGTCAAAAAGGCTGCTTTTAGAATTTTGATTTTGGAAAGTTTGTTAAGTATAAAAGGTTTAAACATATGTTCCTACAAAACGGGATAGAAACAAGACTGTAAAACAATAGTCATTCATCTAACCAAAGTGATAGTTCAAAAATTTTAAAAGGCAAAAACTTTATTCTTTGATAAAGAGGTGACTCAGTTTCCTAACAACCATAAAATGTAACAAAGACAAACTTAAAGACAAGTTAATAAAGAGGTAAACTGAATTTCGCTTTCACGTGCTCTCTCTCTCTCTTTCACTCTCCCTGCTTTTTTTGTGTAGTTTACTCAAAAAGTAACCTAAACAAAGGTAAGGTGTATGATGTAAACTTTGAGCCATCGTACCTTTTATCCTGAAAGTTTTTAGTTGTTTAGGTGCAGAGAGGTAATGGAATTTTTTTAATAGAGGTAAAATTTCTTTTGCAAAGAGTTTTAAAATAGCTAGTAAACTGTAGACTGATTTAGTTTGGTAAGTGGTCTTTCCAAATTTAGGTTGGTTTTTAATTAGATTACTGGCTTTAGGGTAGAGTCTTTAAAGGAACAGGGCTGAGAAAGCCTGCAGTTTTTAGTAGCTGCTAAATTGGAGGGCAGAGTACTTAGATCCTCTAAAACCAAGATTTCATTTCTACACTGAGTCCTGGGTCCCCCCAAAGAGGGAAATGCTGAAGGACTGAAGTGCAGTGTTTCCATAGGGCGCCAGTAAGGAAGGACATTTTCGAGTCTGGTGGCCAACCCCACGCTAACCAGCCCACTCTGGGCTCAGGTCATCTCCCTTGGGATTCTCATCCCTCAGTGGTGAGCCTGTAGGCTCTAGCCTTTAGGAGCTCAAATCATGCTTTTGCTTTTCTTATCTAAACTCAAAAAGCAGTCCCTGTAATAATAACTGTTAATATTAAACAACTGTACTCAACCACTTCTAACATTATCATTTTTGTCTAGCCATTATACACATCAAGGTCAGTTTTGATTTTTCACAACACAAAGTAATTTCTGGTTTCCCTAAAAGCCAAAGAGCTAGTGCAAGACAAAAAGAGAGCAGAGTTTTATGCTTAAGAGGAACCTGTCCATGACTCTTTAGACTCTGCAAGGAGAACAGAAGACCAAAAAGGGGTCTTTTTCTGAGTTTCCCAAGGGGTCAAGGTCAGTAGAAGTTCGCTCTAGGTTCTTGTGGTACCGAAGATGGCACAGAGGAAAGAGTAGGGAGGAGTGAAAGTACGTGCACATATGAATAATTAGCTCGCTTCCAGACTGGGGATCAAACCCAAATTGCTGTGGTGAAAGCAACTGTAACTAGTGGTTTAACTACTAGGCCACAAGACACCTTTCTGATAAAATGTCTCATGGGACTGCAAATACAGGAACTTTGTTGAAGGACAATGAAGGATTACTAGGGAAGATGAAGGGATGGGAACAAAGATTAAGTGGTAGAAATAGGACATTATATTTTTAAAGAGTCTGTTCAGGTATAGTCACATTCCTGGTCTTACAGAGAGAAGAAGAAAAGAACAATGGTTCTCCTAGATGGGCCCAGATCTTAGGCAGATATAGGTATTTCAACCTTTTTTTCTTTTGGAAAAAAGCCTATGATGGGGGGAGGTCAGAGAGACATTGAGGCTTCTTTAGTCAGTCCAGGATGTCAAAATGCCATGTTTTGGGGTACTGGTTTTTGAGCCACAATAGTATCTCATATATTAAGCCAAAATGTCAACTCCCAGTAATCCCAAACCTTAGTGAAAACCTAAGAAGCAAGAAATCTTGAATTGTTTGTCATATATCAATATTTGATAGATGAAAACCATTTTATAAGTCTTAGGCATGTGTTTCCCTGTAATGTAATTTTGTTTTGTTAACTAAAAATGATTTAATAAGTATCTATTACTTAATTTTACAAAACTTTAAGATTCCAAATTATATGAAAATTTTATTTATAAGCATTTATCCCATTACATTTACATAATTTGCTTATCTTAGCAGTGTACTTAGATCCCCGTTAGCATTTTAAGTTTTTTCTGTTAATCATTTTTATAGCCTGTGAATACCAGAGATGCAACGCAAACCAGGAAGCAATCAAAATATGGTTACAATTAGTACTTTTAAAATTTAAAAACTTACCAAGAAAACAAACATAAGTATTCTTGTAGGACTTGCTATTTTGAACAATGTAACATCTTTTCTAGCTTTTATAAATATAGTAGAAGTTTTAGAACACATCCAGGTTAAAGATGTTAACAAATTAGATCTTTCTAAAATACTAATATCCCAAAATAAAATTTATTGACATGGTATCACCTGACTGTAGACTTAACAAACCTTCAACACTGGTCCATAGCACCCCGAATAATGACACAAAGTCATAACATGCTTTTTATTACATCGTGATGAAGATTAAGCTATTTTTAAAACAATCTAAATGGTCTCAAAACATTTTCCAACTTAAGTATAAATTTGAGTACATGTAATACTTTCAAAGAGTAAGATTGTTTTGAGATTCTCTTTGGATTCTAAGAATAATCATTTTGTTTATCTTAAAATAAATTACTGTACAAATATTAACAGTATAAGGATTTTTAAAAAAATTTTCTAGATAAAACACTTTTCTAGGCAGCTGCAGCGCAATGTACATATAGCCCGCTAGCATGCACCTGGTACTCACAGAACAAATAGAGAGTGAGCAAGGCCAAAGGGAAAACTCAAGCTTCTAATTGGATTTAGGCTATTGTAACTACAGCTCCTAGGGCAGCTTTAAATCCCTAACAGTACAGTTAATATCAGATGATAGAGAGAATCAGAAACAGATTTTGCGTGTACCTTTTCACAGACAGTGAAGTGAGTGGAAGAAACTGCATCCTACAACTAGGATCAAGAGATCCAAACCAAAATATCTTCATAAACCTTTGACCATAAGTTTCTGTTTTTGTGCTCCTATTTTGTGATGTTTTTCTTATTCTAATTTATTTTTGTTAACTTAATTTTCTAGATTTATTTTTGTTTGATACTTATTTTTGCTTAGGGATGTCTACATTTTCTCCTAAGACCCTTGAAGTTAAAGACATGGATATTTGCTGATAACAGGAGATTTAGCTGTTATAATTAAACCAACACTATTAAATCAGGCTTGCTTATCAAAAATCACACAAACACACATCATTTTGTTTTTGGCTGGGTTTATAGTTTTATTAACTTTGAGTCAAATCCTCACATACTAGAAACATAAAAATGACCAGTAAACACAGGCAAAAATGTATGGTGAAAATTTGAAGACATTTTTATTTTTACTTTGACAATAATACTTTTTTAAAAAATAACCTAGCTTATTTACCAAAGGTTACTAAATTCACATGAACTCGAAAAGCATTTGGGTTTAATTAATTTATGAGTGCTTCCTTATTTACAAGCCAATCTGGTGTCATGTAGATACAACATATAACATAATACATGTACTCACACAAAACACATCTAAACACACACACACACACACACACACACACACACACAGTTTCAATAGTTTTTACCTCAGAACTCTAGCCATGAGATAGAAATACAAACTCACCAGTTTCCAAAAGACTAGTAGATCCAGATTACTCCTGACAAAATTGGAACTTGTTCACATGGCTAAACCTTAGTTGCCCTGATAGCTAATCTAATGAAGGTTGTGGACCAAAGTTTTGAGTAAAACAGTTTCCATGGCAGTTTGATTTAAAAAGTTTCTTTTACTCTTTTTTTTCCTTCAATTTAAAATGATTTTTCAATGTTTACATTTTAGCTAGAATTGGCTGCAAGATCTCCAAGTAGTCTTGAATTAGTAATACCATAAACATTGAGTTTTATCTCAACATCAGGATAGAAAAAGTTAGCAGATTTAGAGTAGGCAGAAAAGAAAATAGAGAGATATAGACAGAGACCTTAAGAGACTTTACTATGGTACCAGTTTTTAAATTAAAAATAAAAAAGAGAGACTCACCATTTTAACTATATACTGGGAGTTTGACCGTTGGTGCTCTGAATTTCCCTTGATATAATTTGATCATCAGTTAAAACACATGCACAAGAATTAGCCATAACCAGCAGGAGTCCTGGAAAACCTGGTGTGCCTTTGAACCATTCTATTTAGACAAATATTTACAGAAGTGCCATAAATCAAGTGAGGTGCCCGAAAAGGGTCATTCTCCTTGTATCCTCAATTTTAGAGGATTTGCTTCCCCTTTTTCTTTAAAATAAGGAACTGAACTGTAGTCTAGGATTTAGTTTAGTGGATCAGAGTGTGCTGATTGTGGGTGGGAGTCTGCAATTGTGAGAACCACAAGTTGTTCTCACCCTCTTTCTTATATGTCTCAGCTTCTCTCTTCAGGTGTCAATCACCTCCGAGAGAGCTCAAAACACTGAGTGATCAGCTCTTACATGTGTTTCCTGGACAAGCCTCCTTGCAGTTAATTATAGTGGGGGTGGGGGAGGTTCCTGTAGAGAGTTGCCCCAGATACTCCCACTTTAGCCCCTGGGCACCCGGGGGCACATTTTGGCTGGGAGGAATAAACTGCCCTTTCTCTTCAAGGCTGAGGAATTCAGTCTCTCATTTATTTATGAAAAGGACACTTTGGTTTCTTCTTTTGCAAATGCACAGAAAAGTCAGTTGAGATTAATTTTGGGAGGAAGAGGCAATGGAGAAGACATTGTAGAATTTAGGATCCCGAACAACAACTTCCTAGGAAAAGAACTAACAGCTCAAGGCCGGGCGCGGTGGCTCACGCCTGTAATCCTAGCTCTGGGAGGCCGAGGCGGGTGGATCGCTCGAGGTCAGGAGTTCGAGACCAGCCTGAGCAAGAGTGAGACCCCGTCTCTACTAAAAATAGAAAGAAATTATCTGGCCAACTAAAAATATATACAAAAAAATTAGCCGGGCATGGTGGCTCATGCCTGTAGTCCCAGCTACTCGGGAGGCTGAGGCAGGAGGATCGCTTAAGCCCAGGAGTCTGAGGTTGCTGTGAGCTAGGCTGACGCCACGGCACTCACTCTAGCCCGGGCAACAAAGTGAGACTCTGTCTCAAAAAAAAAAAAAAAAAAAAAAAAAAAAAACTAACAGCTCAGAAAAAACCAGGACTGTCAACCAACAACAAGAGGTCTGGAGTCCAGGAGGACTAACAGGTTCTGTCCAAGGAAAAGCATGGAGTCGAGGGGCCCAACGGGCCATTGCTGGTACCTGGTGCCAATTGGGCTACTCCTTTGGGGAGTCCTGAGTCTTCTCTAAGCCCCATGTTGGGTGCCATCTTTTTAACAGGAAAAAACTCAAATTCTGTAAGATAATTTTAAAAAGTTTATTCTGAGCTAAGTGTGTGTGACCAGCGGCCTGGAACACGTGGCCTCAAGTGTTCCTGAGACAATGTGCCCGAGATAAGCTTATGATGAAATATTACAAAACACTTGAGGAAACAGTCACCATGAACAGGAGTCATCAGATTTACCACCCCAGAACTTGTTATTATAGGAAGAAACTAAAAAGATGATTTTAAAATCTATGTTGAAGATAATTTAAAATAGCAGAAGGATTTGAAACCTAAGAAAAGAATAAGTGTAAAAAAATTTAAAAAAATAGAATGACAGTAATAAAACATATAGCTAGTAAAACAAAAAATTAAATAAATTTATTAATAGTAGATTAGGCTGCAAAATTGATGAAATCGTCCACAATATAGGCCAAGATTTATAAGGATGAAGATATTACAGAAAGAGACACAGAATAGAGAATAAGAAGGTCTGTCTAACATAAGTGTGACTAGAGTCCCAAGATAAAAGCCTATAAATTATTGAGAAAAAAAGATGTATTTGCAGATAGAATGCCAAATAATCAATTTTCAAAGATTACTGGAAGATAACAGTTAGATTCAAGAAATGCAAGGAATATAAAACAAGGTGAAAAAAATATTCACACTGAGAGTGTGGTGAAACTACAGTAGAAAAAAGAAAAAAAATTAAAGAAACCAGTGAGAAAAGACAGCTTACTTATAAAGGAAAATATACTTTACTTAGGGTCAACTTCTCCACAGCTTTGAGAGGGGTCTTCAAACTAGGAAGGAGAAACATCTTCCTCGTAGAATTCTGTACCTGTACTGGTTTGCTAGGGCTTCCATGACAAAATACCAAAGACTAGTGGTTAAACAACCTCTGTCAGTGTCTCTATAAGTTGACAGAGAGAGTTTAAAGAGGATCATTAACAAATTCATTCATTCAGCAAACATCTGATTGCCTAGACCAGATGCTACTAGGTATAAACAGTACAAAGATAAGTAAGACATGTCCCTATTCTGAAGAGATTACCAGTTTAAAAGAAAAAAAAAAAAGGTTAGAAAAGGACTTTTCTCCCCCTCTATGCTTTTCACTCTCTGGTAGTAGATTAATATACTAGACCAGTGCTTCTTAAATTCTAGCATGGAAAGAGTCACTTAAAATCCAAAGTTGGATTCAGGAGGTCTGCCTTCCTAAGCAGCTCTTAGGTGATGCTGATGCTGTTGGTCTGTGGCCCACACTCAAATAAAACGTTCTGTGAGGGACTTTCTTTCCTTCCAGCCATGCTGTATTTCTTTGCCATTGTGATATTCTGATTTAAACATTAAAAAGTGCTTCACTTTAGGAATCTAGCTATAGATGCTATATTTGCCGTATTGACAGTTCTGTTCTGTTTGTTTTATTAAAATTATGTGTGTTAACCTTACTCTATCCAGAGAATTAATACAACCAGCATCACTTAATTTAGTTAAGAAATTTGCTAAAAACTATATTGTTGGCTAACAAAGAGCAAGTGATCATTTATTTTTGCTTCAGAGTACACTGTTTTCCTAATTACAATATAGTCCCATGCTAGGACAAGTGTCATTTCAATAGTGAGGTTAAACCACAAGAATGTCAGGCATATGCCAAAACACCACAAAGAAAAAACCATTTTGCAAAAATTGCTCTATCCACATTCCTCTCGACTGTTCTGTCTTTTCTCAACAGCCTCTTTCGTAGATTCGTGTTCATCATTTCCCTCTAGAACTTACTGGGAAGAAAATGCAGTTGCTTTAGTTCTTGCTTGTTTTGTTATTCACTTATGACCATATTACCGTACCAAACAAAAATTTTTTTTTTCTGCTTGCCTCTATGCTCTGAATATTCTAGAATTACCTTTTCCCTACACATTTCCTATTATTTTCTTCTAGTCTAAACCAGCTATTTAGCAGTGACATTTAATAACAAATTTGGTTATGACTAATATTTTTTAGTTAACATTTAGTCTGTGTATACCATTGTATGGAAGGTTAAAGTGATAGATTAATGAGTAGATTTTAGCTGTGCTTGCCACAAAAACAAAAAATAATGGGTAACGATGTGAAATGATGAATAGGTTACTTTGCTCCACTATACCGATGTGTTAATACTGTCTACATGTATCCCACAACACCATGCTGTGCACCTTAAATACACACAATAACATTTATTTAAAAAACAATGCAGATTAATGGAAGACATCTTAGTGAAGCATAGTGACTCTAGTTTGTAACAACTGGTGAATAATTAAGAATTTAAAAAGAAAACTTAAATTTTTCAACTCAATCAAGCTGTTGTATAACAGGTCAAAGCAGAAAAAAAGCAAGATTAAATACTTCAATGGAGTTGTTAAAAGTTACCCTTTGTAGCTTTTATTAAATGAGATAATTTTTCTTTTTAAGTTCTTAACCCAGATCTAGATATTTTTTAAGTAAATGCCTAATAAATACTAGCTATTATTGATAACTAGCTAAATGATTTTCTCCCTTTCCCCCCCTATTTAGTATTTGATGTTTTAAGATGATATATTTTCAATTTGTCTTATATATATTTTATATAATATATAAAATTATAAATATTTAATAGGAAGCAGTGGAATCAGACCATATACTTCTCATGATTCTTAGATTTCTATACATAAACCTCTTATCTGCCTTTTTTTGTTTAAAAAAAAAAATGCCATTAGTAGCCTGATATTCTGGTAAGAAGAGCTGGAAGTAAAGATACAGTCTAGAGCAAGAGATATAATCAAAAGCTTTGAGCTGTGACTGACACATCACACGTAATTAAACAGGAATGAGCGGCAGTGGCTCTAGTGATTTTTTCATTTTGAAGAAACAGCTTCAAAGTGGACTATACAAATAAATAGAATAAATAATTACTAAGCTCATAGATCATGGTTCTGGAATATGTCTTGAGATGTCAGCTCATCCATTCTTCTGACCTCAAGTTGGATTATACCGAAACCATCCCTCTCAGATGAAAATCATTCTTTCTAGCCATGTGAAGGGGCCATGATTTGATTCAAAGAAAGATCTCCTGGAGCTCTCCCCAACCAATTTACTTAGAATTATTTCTGGTTATTTTACCAACAGAGAAGAGAGAGATGGAGATAGCCCACGTAGAAAGTTAAATCTCTTCCCTTAGTGGGGCTGGCTCCCTCCCCTTAGAGAGTACAGAGTTTCATGCCAGAAACGTTAAATGCCTCTGAGCACAAGGGAAAGAGAGGGGGTAGCTGCTCCAAGACTTGCAGGAAGCACAGTAGTGAACAGCAGGGGCCCTGATTCATCGTTGGATTTTAGTCAACATCTTTATTCACGATCTAAAGAGAGAGTCATCAGTTTGTCAAATTTCTAGATGCTATTCAATTAGGAGCTATTCCAAAAAACAGAGCATAACGAAGCTATTCTAGTGGATTAGGGAAGTCAAATAATCTGTCAGGAAAGGTAAAGAGTGGACACATTTACCATCTAAAGAATCATTCTTTATCTTATCAAGAAAATTTTTTTAAAAAAGAATTGCAAAGCATTTTAAATATGTTTGATTTAAAGCAAAAGCTAGAATGAGAAGGACATTGTATGTGTATATGATTATCAAGCCATAGTTCTCTCAAAACAGCTCCTTTAGTTGCAATATATGGGGTCAAGGAGCCAATACAAAGTTTGGAAGAATTGTGGGCACATGAGGATGCAGTTATGCATCGTGATTCTGTTTCTTTTGTCCGTAAACACTAATGGATTCATCCCATGGTGTTTTCTCTAATTCTAAATAAACCATTTTAACAGAGCACTAAACTTGACTTGGCTAGTAACAATGATTTGCTCTCCGTTAATGAATGCAATCTCATCTCTTCATATTTTTAATTCCAAATCTCATTTAGTTTGAGGCCTGATTATTTGGAAGCTCACTCATAGGTGAGTCCGCTGCAGATGGGTGAGTGCCTCAGCCACAGTTCTCAGCAGGCGGCTGGGAGCTTCCAGTCAGCATTCCTAACACTGCTCTACTGCTCCCTTCACTGAACCACGCTCCTTTTTTTTTTCTTTTATAAAATATTCTACTTACATATACTTGCTTTTGCAAAATCCATCTAGCTAAATGGGACAGGATTCCAGACTTCATAATGCCCGTGCGGGGTCTCTGGACTGGAGACTGATAATATACACATGATTGTTGTCAACTCTGGTTGAACCTTAGAATCATCCAAGGGAATTGTTTAAAAATTTCAATATTTGAATTTCAGTCAGCTGGAGCCAAACATCGGGTAGTGGAACATGGACATCAGGATTTCTAGAAGCCCCCCAGAAGATTCCGTCGCACAGTGACAGTCAAGAACCACTGCCATAGACACTACCTCTGTTCAGGGAAGGGTGTGTTCTGCCCTGCAACATAACCAATTGTTGCCACCAGCAGAGGGCCTGTGATGTCTTACACAAAAGCCTAAAGAATGTGTGAAGGATTTAAAAGCCCAGCCTCCATCAAACCCTCCTTCTGACCGTGGTTCAGAGGAGGATGCACCGCCTGGCTGCCTTCTACTCAGGAAGCGTGCAGAAGCCACTCGACTGACACAGCTTAGTCCTCAACAGGTGGCTACTACAGTCATTTCACTGAGAAGCTGTAGATTTTTATTTTGAAAGCCATTTTATCTGGCAATTCAGACAAGTTTTAGGAAAAGACCCTTGAAACAAAATTGAAGGCAAATAAAGAAGTGCCTTTTGAAGTTCAAAAGCAAAGCTAACGGGCTCTAACTTTTTTCTTAACAAATCTGTGCAGATATCTGTCCTTTTCTAATTAACTTTAATGTGTGGCTCATCTACGGACAAAGTGTTCTAGCGAAAGAGCCCAGCACGGTCTATTTGCACATGCATCACTTCTGATACTTTCTCTCATGTGTACCCACAGGATTTTAACTTATGGGGGTGACTGAGTCATGACATGGGGAGGTCAGTGCTACTAAAAGAATTTATCATTCATGGTTCCCAAGAGAAAGGGGCACACCATGCCCTGCAGGGCCACGGAGGAAACACCAGTTGTTGGTCTGGAGGCGGAAGCAGGCTGAGGGCAAAGTCTAGGCCAGAGCCCCCACTGAGGCCCTGCAGGAAAGGCAGGGCAGGGCAGAGTAAACAGCTCAAGGTTGGCTAGTTTGCATAATTCCAGCGGGCTCTGGGCTATAAAGTTGGTCTCTAATTGCTTGGTAACTTACCCTGGGGTAAGTCAGGGCAAGGAAAATGTTAGCTTGGTGTGTGAGAGTTAGATAAGGAGGTGGTTGGGGGTATGGATCTGGGGTTGGGTGGTTTGCAGGTGAAAGGTGTGCTCCTGGCCAAGCCCTTTGCTGTCTCCAAGAACTGGCTGGCCCTGGGAGTGGGGCAGGGGGGAGCAATCTCTCCCCAGCCAGCAAGATTTTTAAGATGTCAAAGCATCACAAGATACGGAAAATAAGAAACATGATTAATACAATGCTTCTATCTGGGCAAAGAAATCGCGTGAGCTGGGAGATGCTGGGGCCTCAGGTGACTGTGCTAGGTTTGGATAAAGTCTCTCTCAGCTTTCTGGTGCAGTTTGTCAGTGGCCAGGGTCAGCAGGTGGCCGTTGGTGAGCAGGGACACAGCAGGTACAGTTCTCTGTCAATGGTCAGGTGAGTGAGTAGATGTCTCACTCACCTGGAGAAAGTCTCAATAAAGTCTCAAGTCTGAGTGTTATGCGTGCTGAAAAACAGGAAAGTGTTCTTTACTCACGGGTCTTATTTATGCCTTTTCTCCTATGTATTTCTAAAACCTCATTGCTATCTTGGTGTGAAATTAAGAACCTTACCAAAGAATAAGAAAATATGTTTTTTTTCTTCTTCCTACAGCAGAATAAAATGCCTAAAATAGCTGAAAGCTTAAAGGTGCTACACTTTACACGTATCTTTGCTAAATTTGGTTGCCCTACGTGATCTTTTAAATTAAAAACATGTTTTTTTGGTTTTGTTTTTGATTTTTTTTTTTAGATTCTATGTCCACCTATGCCCTGGAATATTGTAGACTCAGAATTTTGGGACAATATTTTCACTGGATATTTTACAGTATATTTTCATTTTATATTTAATTGCCTCTGGGCCTGGTATCTAGAAAAATGAAGCATGCTACAGGGAAAGTCAGTTATGAGTAAATACTAAAAATTTGGGGGAACTGGTGAAGAAAAGTATGGAAAAATGGTGAAAATAGTGTCAGTTTTCTTTTTTTTTTTTGTATGTGTGACTTAAGGAATCAGCAGAACAAAACAGCTATAACACTGCTTTGAGTTAAAATATATGTTGACACAAAATAAAGACTTTTTTGCAAAGGAGATTTGTACCTCATATAAGTCCAATCTTTAATGTAAGTTAAAGAGAATCATGGAATAATGCAGTTCTCTCGTGTTCTATTTAGGCGACTCAGAAACTTCCTCTTCAGCCTCTGGTAAACTCGGCCTGAGATTGCTATGAATGACTGAGAAGTCCACTGGTAGGAGACCAGGAGAGGGTGTAGGTAAGGTCTGTTAACAGGGAAGGCAGAGCCAATTAATACCACCCCCCACCAGCTACTGGGTTGGGTGTTCGTGTGGCACTCACTTGTCTGCAGAAGGCATAGAGGCTTCTATTCTCAGTTTTTGAAAATTATTATTTCGGGCTAAAACTTTCCTTCTTTAGCCTCACTTTGAATGAAGATGCTATTGGAAACCTGCTCAATTATTTTCCCACTTACATTTGAATAGTATTAATACCTGTCTATATAAAATTCAAAGAGGAAACTTGTTCTCTCTCTGATTTCGAAGTGTCTAAAGTTTTAAAAGGTGGCACTTCACCTTATCTCTCTTCTACCTGAGTATTAAAGGAAGAGTTTTATTGATTTGTTTTAGGGACATCTAGTTGAGGTTTCAATGAACTTAAATAATTTGCCATATTCGATTTCATGAATCATTCAGTTTTGTATTCTCTATATGCAAATTAATTTTGAGTTTAATCTCACCTGCATTACCTATATTCCCTGAAACAAATTTTTCTAGGGTCTGTGAATGATTTATTATTATTGCTATACTTATAATTTTTGTGAGGCACAATGTTGGGATGAGTGAGGACAGATAAAATCAAAAGAATTTGTGTGTGTGTTGTGTGTGTGTGTGTGTGTGTGTGTGTGTGTGTGTGCGTGCCCACGCATGTGCGCACACAGAATTCAGTTTTAGGCTCCAGGCTCTGTGAATAGGAAACTTCCAAACCACAGAGTGATGTCACTTGGTTTGGCTCTGCTGTTGTGTGTAGTAGCCCTCAGGACTCATGTTGAAGGCCGTGCCGTGTGCTTCAGTACTGTGGTGGGATGTTGAGCATACATGGTTAATACTCTCTGTTATTTAGCAATGGGAACAAAGGGAACTTGAGCACAGTATGTTACCAGGCATTTTTTCATGGATGACTCACATTTTAAATGATTGCTCTTTAATGCCACAGTTTAAATAATACCAAACTGTTGTAAAAACATAACAACTATCCTGAATCAAGGTTATGGTTAGATCACCCACGCTTATATGAAGCCTCTCAGAGCTGAAGACTGCATTGCGTGCAGTTGGGGTGGTGGGGGCCATAACCGTGTTCAGTAAGCATATGTTGAGAGCTGTTCCATGGCAGAAGCTTTGCTGAGCATTGTTTCTGCCAGGAGGAAGCACATTCCTTGCTTTCAATAAATACGTAGTCTGTGCAGATATCATATATATAACAAATAAATGCCATGCAGTATGGTATGTACTAATTGAAAGTAAAATGCAGGGTACAGTGCAAACATCAAAAAGAATGGATGAAGCAGTTTTTGAGCTTACAAATCTTGAGTATTAATAAAAATACATATCGACTACTTAAAACTTAGAATGCTACTTGCAAATGAATACAAACATCATCAAATAAGAGGTAAGGATCATTGTGTCAGGCACAGGAATGAGTAATTGTGGATTACGTAATTCCATGAAAACCAGAGAAAGAAGGCAGTATAATTATTCCCTATCTGTATATGAGGAAACTGAGGCTTATTGCGGTGAAATACCTTGTTCCAGATCAGTGCTACCCAAAGTGATCAACAAAATAATGCTGGTCCATGAACCAACTATTTATCACTGATCCATAATGAGTTAGTGTTGGAAACTTTACAACAATTTTACAGAGTAATTTTATGACTGTTGAAGTGAATAATCAAAATATATGTTTGCATTTTGTGTGTCTCTTTTTAAAGTTGTGATGAAATATGACTTATCATTTTAATCATTTTTAGTATATAATTCAGTGACATTAAGCACATTTACAATGTTATGTAACTATCACCACTATTTATTTATAGAACATCTTCACCACCCCAGAAACTCTGTACCCACTGATTCCTCATTCTCCCCTTTCCTCAGCCCCTGCCAACTTCTGGTCTGCTTTCTATCTCACGAGTTTGCCTATTCTAGGTCTTTAATATAAGGGGAGTCATACAATAATTGTCTTTTTGTGTCTAGCTTATTTCACTTAGCATAATGCTTTCTAGGCTTATCCATGCTGTTGCATATGTCAGAACTTCATTCTTTTCTATGGTTACATAATATTCCATTGCATGTATATAGCACATTTATCTGTTGATGGACGGGTGTTATTTCCACCTTTTGGCTATTGTGAATAATGCCATCGGGAACATTGGCATACAAGTATCTGGTTGAGTTCTTGTTTACAGTTCTATTGGATATACATCTAGGAGTGGATGACTGGCTCACATGGTAATTCTATGGCTTTTTTAGAAAAGCAATTCTATGTTTAATGGTTTTAAAAAGCAGCAAATTGTCTTTCACAGTGGTCCCACCACTTTGTGTTCCCACCAGCAAAGGGTTCCAGTTTCTCCACACTGTTACCAACTCTAGCTATTTCCCTTTTTTAAATTATGGTCATAATAGTAGATAAGAAGTGGTATCTTATTGTGGTTTTCATTTGCATTTCCCTAATTACTAATGGTTTTGAACATCTCTCAGTGTGCTCGTTGGCCATTCATATCAAGTTATTTGCCTACTAAACATTGTTTTTGTCTTCTTATGGCTTGCTTGTTGGAGTACACATGTATTTTGTATATTAACTCTTTATCAGATATATGATTTGCAAATATTTTCTCCCATTGTGTAGGTTGTTTTCACTCTCTTGATAATGCCCTTTGATGGACAAAAGTTTTTAATTATGATGAAATTTATCTTTTTTGCTGTTCTTGCCTGTGCTTTCCATATCATATTTAAAAAACCATTGCCAATCCACAGTCATAAAGATTTGCCCCAGTTTTCTTCTGAGTTTGGAAGTTTATGTTCTTAAATATAAGTCTTTGATCCATACTGAGTTAATATTTGTATATGGTATAAGGCAAGGGTCCAACTTCATTCTCTTGCATGTGGAAATTCAGTTGTTTCAACACCCTTTGTTGAAACAACTATTCTTTAGGATCTTGTCATCATTGTCAAAAATCAATTGACCATAAATGTGGGAGTTTATTTGTGGGTTCTCAATTCTATTCCATCGGTCTATAGGACCACCTCATGCCAATACCACACTGTTTTGTTTTTTAATGCTCTAAAATAATTTAATTTGACACATATATTAAACTTTAACATATTATATCTAAATGCATAATTTATTCAGACCAAAAAAAGGATGAATCTTAAAAAGTCTCAAAAGAACACATTATAGTCTGATTTCTTTTTTTAAATTTTTTATTTATTTTTATTTCAGGATATTATGGGGTTACAAACATTTTGGTTACATTTTATGTCTTTGCCTCACTCAAGCGAGGATTAGAGGCATGCCCTTCCCCTCTATAATGCTCACTGCGCCCATTGGTTGTGCGTTTACTCCCCCCAACCCCCCTAATCCCTGGAGAATATTACTACTGTGTGAGCTTCATAGTGTTGATCAGTCAGTGCGAATTTGATAGCGAGTACATGTGGAGCCTATTCTTCCAGTCTTGTGATACCTCATTTCGGAGGATGGGCTCAAGCTCTATCTAGGAAAATATAAGAGGTGCTAGATCACTGTCATTTCATATAATTGAGTAATATTCTAATGTATACATATTCCAAATTTTAATAATCCACTCATGAACTGACAGGAACTTGGGTTGTTTCCACATCCTTGCATTAGTGAATTGTGCTGCCATAAACATTTGGGTGCAGATGTCTTTATTATAGAATGTCTTTTGCTCTTTTGGGTAGATGCCTAATAGTGCTATTGCTGGATTGAATCAATACCACACTGTTTTGATTACTATAGTTTTGTATTAAGTTCTGAAGTCAGAAAGTTTGAATCCTCCAATTTTGTTGCTCTTTTACAAGACTGTTTCAGTTCTTGAGGGTCTCTTGAAATTCCATATGAATTTTAGGATAGATTTTTCTGTTTCTGCAAAAAAATGCTATTGGAATTTGGGTAAGGATTGCGTTGAATTTCCCAATTATTTGGTCAATATTGTAATCTTAACAATATTAAGCTGTAGGAGTTCATATATATTTTGGATACTAACCCCTTATCAGATACATGAACAAAATCATGACGTATAATTCTACTAATAATTCATGAATCAGATTTTAGTCTATTTATTTAGGTCTTTTAAAATTTCTTTCAGCAATGATTTATAGTTTTCAGTATACAAGCCTTGTACTTCCTTGGTTAAATTTATTCTCAAGTATTTTTTTCATGTTATTATAAATTCAATTGTTTTCTTAATTTCCTTTTCAAATTGTTGCATATAGAAAGCCAACTAAATCAATTGTGTGTTGATTTAATATCCTGAAACTTTATGGGTTCATGTATTACTTCTGACAGCTATGTGTATGTGTGTGTATGTGTGTGTGTGTACTCTTTAGAGATTTTTACATATAAGATCAACCTCTATTTCCAATTTGGATATTTTTATTTCCCTTTCTTGCATATTTTCTCTGGCCAGAACTTCCAGTATTGTTAAATAGAACAGTGAAAGTGGACATCCTTGTTCTGTTCTTGATCTTAGAGGAAAAGCTTTCAGTCTTTTACCACTGAGTTTGAACCTTGTGGGCTTTCCATATGGCATATATCATATTGAGAAAATTCCCTTCTATTCTGAGTGTATTGATTGTTTTTATCATGAAGAGTGTTATGTTTTGCTTTTTCTGCATCCAATGAGATAATCATGTGGGTTTTTCCTATATTCTATTAATGTGGTGTATTAAATTGATTGATTTCATATGTTAAACCACCTTTTTGTTACTGGGAAAATTCCCATTTGGTCATAGTATATAATCCTTTTAATATTCTGATGAATTTGGTTTGTTGGTATTATATCGAAGACTTTTGCATCTATATTCATAAGGGATAATGGTCTATAGTTGTCTTTTCTAGCAGTATCTTTGGCTATAGTATCAGGCTGATAATGTCCTCATAGAATGAGTTAGGATATGTTTTCTCTTCAAGTTTTGAAAAACTTGGAGGATTGTTGTTAATTCTTCTTTACCTGTTTAATAGAATTCACCAATGAAGCCTTCTGGTCTTGGGCTTTTTCTTTGTTAGTAGGTTTTTGGTCACTGATCAAATTTCTTTACTTGTTTTAAGTCTATTCATATTTTCTTTTTCTTCTTGAGTAGATTTTGGTAGTTTGGTGGTTTTGTTTTCATCTTAAAATATTTTCTAATTTCTCTAGTGATTTCTTCTTTGATCTAATGTTGTTTAAGTGTGTTTTTTAATTTCCACATATTTGTGAATTTTTCAATATTCCATCTTATTGTTGCTAGTTCCATTCTATTGCGGTTAGAAAAGGAACTTTGTTGAATGATATCAATCATTTTTAATTTATTAAGGCCTGTTTTGTGGACTAACATATAACCTATCTTGAAGAACATTTCATGTGCACTTGAGAGAAATGTATATTCTGCCACTGTTGAATGGAGTGATCCCCCAGTGTTAGATACAACTGGTCTACAATGGGGTTTAAGGCATCTATTACATTATTGATCTTCTATCTGGTTGTTCCATCCATTATTAAAAATGGAGTAATGAAATCTTCAAATATTGTAGAACCATCTGCGTTTCCCTTTAATTCTATCAATTTTCACTTCTTGTATTTTGGAGGCTCTGTTGCTATGTGTATGTTTATAATTGTTATATTTTCTTGATATATTATAACTTTTATCAATATATAATATCCTTCATTTACTCTTGTAAATTCTTTGAATTAAAGTCTATTTTATCTGATAATAAAGTAGCCATCCCAGCTCTCTTTTGGTTGACATTTGCTTGAAATATTTTTGTCAATCATTTTTTTTGAAAACTTGTGGTGTTTTTGTATCTAAAATGGCTCTCTTCTGAACAGCATATACATGAGTCATTTTTTCCCATCTATTTTGCCAATTTCTGTCTTTTAAATAGAAGAGTTTGATCGATCCAGTTATATTGAAATTACTTTTGAGGAAGGATTTACTTCTGTCATTTAGTTATCTGTTTTCTATAGTCTTAATTTTCTGTTTGTTCCTCAATTCCTTCTTCACTGTCTTTTGTTGGGTATTTTGTTGATTTTTTTATGTGTACTGTTTTTATTCTCTTCTTCATTTCTATGTGTTTTGCAGTTATTTTCTGAGTGGATAACCTTTAAGTTATCTTGAACTTACAAAAACCTGGGTTTAGTAGACACAAACCAATGTTTGACCAACTTAGTTTCAATAGTATACAGACCCTCTGCTCCTATATATCTCCCTCCTTCCCCTTTATACTGTTATTGCTACAGACCACATCTTTATATATTGTGTGCTCATTGACATGGATTTATAATTATTGTTTTATGCATGTGCTCTTTAAACACATAGGAATAAAAGAGTAGTTATAAACCAAAAGTACAAAAATAGTGGCTCTTAAATTTACCTATATAGTTACCTCTGCCAGGGTTCTTTATTTTTTCTTATGACTTGGAGTACCTACTAGTGTTCTTCCATTTCAGCCTGAATAAATCCTGTTAGCATTTCTTGCAGGAAAAATCTACTGGCCTCCTTAGCCACTCTGGCAGAGAAGGAAGAGCTGTTCACCAAAACATTTCCCTTTCCTCTTGGCCACTCAGCTGGACTCCAGTTGCCAGCCTCCTTTACAGGGGTTAGTTGTGACATATGACTGAGGTCTACGATATGATAACAGAATTCAGAAGTGACAAAGGCCTAGCCAGTAAGACCTCCCATATGGTCCGCTATCCTTGATCTCTGCTGGATGGAGGGGAGAGTGACCTCAGTAGCCACATGGGGAAGACAGCAGATACTCTGTCAGTCTGGGTCCCCGGATGACTTCATCCCCTAATCTCCACCTCCCCATACAACCTTTATTAGATGTTATTTGTTAGCATTTATTGACACTTACATTTTTATTTTTATACCTTTGATATTTGGGGATTTTTTTGGTCATAGCAGCTAGGATTACCTTCACCTTTTCAAGTAGTCATTTTACTCATTTATCCATTGGCTCATCTTTTTCCTAATTTCTGGTTCCAAAGCTCAAAACATGCAGTCTTATGTGACTTCTCCAAACTTCATAACCCTTATCAAGGCTTTCATCACGTCCAATTAATTTCCCAGTTCGAGGTTGCTCCTTTCCAACAGCTCTCATTAAATCTCTCTCTCCCCACCCAATTTTCTCATTCAACAAATATTTATTCCATCTCCATTTTGCTCCAGATTCTGTGATGAGGTTACAAAGGTGAGTAAGAAAGACATAGTTTCAATCTAGAGGCTGCTGAGCCCACAACAATGTCCTAAATAAACTCTTCTGGACCATCCAAGCCATGATATGCACTTTTTCAAATAAAGCTTCCCCATATACTTCATTTTGTGTGTCCCAATCATACATCAGATAAAATCTAAGTCTCTTGGCCTCAAGCCAAGCCATTCCCCTTATCCATCTAGGCATATGTTTTCTTCCATTCTCCATGAAAACACTTGGAACTTCTTCATTGCTCCCTTCCTTCTAGTTCCAGTGAGCAAGTTCCCAAATCCAGGTCTTTGTTTTTCATACCTCACCCTGTTCCCCTTTCTCCTTCCCTCACTTTCCCCATTCAGATTTTTAGTGTTTTGACTGCTCCTATTTATGAAGACCTGCTCTCAGTAAAACACAGGAACACTCGTGCCCCTTTAAATTTTCTCCTGATCATAGCAAAATACACTATTTCTCCTGCAGGATTCCTTCCTTCCTTCCTTCCTTCCTTCCTTCCTTCCTTCCTCTTTCTTTCTTTCTTTCTTTCTTTCTTTCTTTCTTTCTTTCTTTCTTTCTTTCTTTCTTTCTTCCTTTCTTAGAACAAAGTCTGCATAAAATATAAGTGGTTTAATATAATTATGCCCACAGGTTTTAGAAACTAAAAGATTTTTCACATCCCTAAAACCAGACTCTCAGTGTCTTCTCTGATGGGGATCAAGTCCTATTTTGGGGTTTGGAGATTTGGGTGAGGGGCTGGGAAAAGACTCTAGAAAACTGCATGATTCAATGTTAGAACTAAAGAATAAAAAGACACAACTGAAGTCATCAAATCTTTTAATTAAATTTTGCTTCAGAGAAAAATAGATACAAATAAACGTAAAACATTAAATAAAAGAAACCACAAGGCACAAAATCACTAACTGTTTAATCTCTCAAAATTTCTTGTGATTTATGATCAAGGTAAATGGACACCAGATTAGGCTACGGTGAAGAAGAGGAGAGAGAGAATGGGCAAAGCCTGCAGACTTGAAAATATTTATGAACAAATTATGTATTTCACAATTACAATACAATACTTCCATTTTCAAATGTACATTTTTTTTCACTAATCTACTGGTTTGTGATTTAAATAACTTGAATGATATGCTACTTCTTGAAACTCTAAAGGTAAAAATGGGATGTGCCCTATGCTCCTTGCAAGTGTGCAGGGTCAACTATACATGACAAGGAGGTAGCAAGTGTGTCAGCACCATTGTGCATAAACTCATTTCTCAAAGTATGTTTTTCCTTCTTATCCCTTGATTGATGAGCTTAATATCGTCCTATGCACACTGCCCATGCCATAAGGCCACAGGCTGCCAGTTAGGAGATAATAATGGTAATGCTATAATGTGAAGCTCACAGGAAGTTGTATTGCACTGAAAGAATTCCTCTGTGAAATCCATATTTTTATGTTATGTTTGTGGGAATAAAAAGATGAACAAAATACACCTCAGGAATCAACGTGTCATGATATGATCTGAGTGTTCTCTTAAAACATAATCTACCTATTTTGGCTTCTGGAAAATCTGCCAAGAAAGAAAGATACCTGTAATTAATATGCCAACAATTACATTTATAATAACATAAGAAATTACTGGGGAATAAACTTGACAACAGAGCATTCAAATGTCCCAGTCCACATTGGCCTCGTTATGCAAGTGTCTAAACACCTAGAGGCCCATTTTGAGGTTTCCCACCCACAAAAGTAAATGTATCTGATAAAATTACAGACGATCCTTCTACTGTGAGTTTTCTATATGGTCGAATGAAACCAGGGGTCAGTTATATTACTACATATTGCTAATGGCTCGAAATTAGTCCCAATAATTTTTCTTACATATGTTAAGGAGACTCAGGGAATGCTTTAAGAAATATGTTTCCATATTTCTTGGGTCCAATTAGGAAACCATGATTTTGAGTCACTAAGGCAAGGGATAGCAGTTTTAGGTGGAGAAAGCTACCCAGAAGTTTCAGGAATACAATCTGCCAGGTGGGCTGGGCATGGTGGCTCATGCTTATAACCCTAGCACTCTGGGAGGCTGAGTTGGGAGGATTGCTTGAGGTCAGGAGTTCGAGACCAGCCTGAGCAAGAGTGAGACCCGGTCTCTACTGAAAAAAAAAAAAAAAAAAAAAAAAAAAATAGAAATTAGCTGGACAACTAAAAATATATAGCAAAAATTAGCCAGGTACTGTGGCGCATTCCTGTAGTCTCAGCTACTCAGGAGGCTGAGGCAGTAGGATTGCTTGAGCCCAGGAGTTTGAGGTTGCTGTGAGCCAGGCTGATGCCATGGCACTCTAGCCCGAGCAACAGAGTAAGACTTTATGTCCAAAAAAAAAAAAATAAAAAATAAAACAAAGCAATTTGTACAGATGGCTGGACTTGGGATTTTAGGGAAATTTGTGATAGGGGCACTAAAGTTATGAACAGATCAGGGTATTTGATAACAGATCCAACAATCAGTAAGGTTTTCCCCTGTGCCAAACTGGAAAATGTAAACAAAGTCATTGGCCTTCCAGGGAAAAGAAAGAGACAATAAGGTAAGAATTAGAAATGAAGAGAAGGTACATGGGCCTGGTCCAGACATCGTGGGGAAAAGCCATCTACTCAGAGCTGTCTGCTTCAAATCCTACAAATCGTTATCTTTAACTCACTGATAGGCATTCTGGTTCACTTGGGAGCTATTTCCCTTAGATGAGACGCAGACATCCAGGAAGCAGTTCCTTTAAGCTCAACAGCACAGGGGTTACTTAACAGGACCTGACACGGGCTTTCCAGCGAGATTGGAGAGTCTTTTTGTAAACGTCATTTCCAATAGACAAAATATCTTGGTTGTCGGTTACGATGTTTTAGGTCTTCATCTTCCAGGAACGCACTGTAGAAAGCTTGCTCTACAAGAGAATAATTTTTGTCCATAGCCTTGATTATACCTTTACAATGTTGAGGTATTTCACCTTTTATTAATTTTTGGTCAAAGGAAGTTGGGACCAAATGCACAGGGTTTCCAGTAATTACCTTGAATGGTGACAGTTTATGTAATCCTAAAGGGGTGGTGGCCCTTAAGTTCAGAAGTGCTATAGGTAGGGCTTTTGGCCCTAGTAATGTAACATTTCCACAAGCTTTGCCAATTGGGTCTTAAGAGTACTACTGGTGGGTCAGCTAGTCCAGGGGACTAGGGATGGTAATCACAGAGAAAGTGGTGTCACGTTGGCCAGATAGTACACGCTTGTTTCATGACTTACCCAGTAAAATAAGGAGTTCCCTGGTTGTTGTGAAGCTTGAGGGGGTACCCCAGGGAGGGATTATCTTTTCTTATAGGAGTTTAGCCTCTGCTGAAGCAGTGACATGTCTGCAGGGAAGGCTCTGACAAACGGGAGAGCATGCAGATCAAAATGAAAACATAATTGCTTCCATGTGTGGGAGTTAGCTGAATAAAATCCATCTTCCAAACCTCAAATGGCCCATCAGGGAGGTTAAAATGGCCAGGAATTGTGCACACCAGCTTTCTAAGATTGACCATAGGACAGGGGGGGCAGGCAAATATGCATTTTTGGTTACTTTGTTGGTGTTACCCCACCACGATTGTTTCATAAAAGTAATCACCTTTTCAGCAGCCTGATGACTTAAATCATGTATAATGGGTAATAATGAACATGGAGTCTGGCGGAAGAGGTTTTTTTATTTAGCCCCAAATTTGTCTTTATCATTAAACCAGCGGCTGTCATTTTTCAAATTTTGTTTTTCAGCCTCTGGTGCCCAGTTCTGTTCTTCTCTAGTAATTGTTGTAAGATCAACTTTTGGGAACCTCTCTAGCTGGGTCATAACAGAGATTTGATCAATAGGACCTTTAAGGGCAGCATTCTTGATTCCCTCTAGCTTCCATGGAGACTAATTGCGAATGGCTTGAAACGTTGATAATGTCTAGAGCAGCAGGTAGCTGTATTGCATCTAATAATTCTTCTACGTGTAGCCCATTCTTTATTTTGTCTCCATTGGAAGTGAGGAAACCTCTTTGCTTCCATAACATTCCAAGCATAGGCAGCTCTGAAGGCATGCCTGCGGTCTGGGTAAACATAAACAGTCTTACCTTAGCAAGGAGACGAGCTTGGGTGAAGGCAAATGTTGCACAGCTCCGCCTGCTGTGCTGAAGGGGCTAAAGGCAAAGGAGCTGCTTCCGCAGCCTCAAAGGAAGTAGTGATTGCGCAGCCCCCATCGTACTTGCCAGCATCATTTTTTAAAATATGAGCCATCTGTAAACAAGAACAACTCAGCATTGTTTGGGCTCTGGCAGAGTTAAGCAGCCTTGTTTGTCTGAAAGAGGGAGCAGGAGAGGCACAGGGTGAAGGTTTCTGTAGCATGACAGTGACATGAGGATTAGCAAGTAGGAGAAGGTTGTGAAGAGTGAGTGGGCCGGCAGAGAGATGCTGAGCCCACAGGGTGGTGTCGACCTCCGTGTTTTGGGGCCAAGGCCCTCAGAGCATTACCTTTGAGGACTGAACTCTGATCTTTTTCCTTTGCTCAAAATTCCTTCCTAAGGAGGACAGATGAGTCATGCTCACAAATGGCAAAATCCTACTAAGCAGGTTTTGTTAACCAAATATAGTGTGGTTTACTTGCCAGCCTGATTCCGGTATAGCATTAGCATCACGTAACAGATAGAAAGCCCCCATCTTAACTCAAGCATCCTAGCAGATCCTTATCTTAACTTGAAAGATCCTCCTGTCTGGACCTCCCAAGGGCTCACACCTTTATCTTAAATTAAGCATTTCCTTTCTTGTCTTTTAGAAAAAGCCTAACTCTCTCAGCCAATTGTCAGCCAAAGAATCTTTAAACCCACCTATAGCCTGTTAGCCCCCACCCCCCTTTGAGATGTCCCACCTTTTTGGGCCAAACCAATGTATGCCTCCCATGTATTGATTTATGACTTCACTTGTAACCCCTGTCTCTCTGAAATGTAAAAAACCAAACTGTAACCCAGCCACAGGGACTCCACTTGCTCAAGGCCTCTTGGGAGTGACACCAGGCCATGATCCTCAAATTTGGCTCAAAGTAAACATCTTTCAAATATTTCAGAGTATGGATTTTTCCATCCATACCTTCCTTTTCATACATGAAAAGGGAAAAATCGGGGCTAAAAATTAGGATGACCTAGCACTAGAGGGTTTATCAGTTTCTCCTTTCGTTTATTAAAAACTTGCTCTTCAGATTTTGCCCCCAAAGAGACAGCTATTATTCAGGACTGAAGAGCGGCATTATTTTTGTTTTCTGGACAGGGAACAATGTCACCAATGAGGGGATTCAGGAAGTCAGAGGACTCCAAGGTTGAGTCAGCACAGTTTGGTTTGTCAAGTTCTAAAATTATTTCCCTCCTTCGGGGTGGCAGGGGGTCTGGGGGAAAGAAATTCCAGAATGGTATTTTTCTAGAAAATCACATGAAATCATTAGGGAGAGTAAATGGAGCCAGGAGGCAGGAGGCAGGAGGCAGGAGGTGCATGTTAAGGAAAGGTGAGGGTGGGCTGCACAGGATAAAGGTCCTTGCACTGTGCAGATGAAGTCCCCAGACAATCTCTCAGAGCTGCCCTCAAAAGCACAGGTGAAGAGTCCACCTGGGTGTGGTGACAACTCCCAGTGTCTTATCCCCAGTGTTGGAGGTGGGGTCTAGGGGTAGGTGTGTGGGTCGTGGCAGTGGATCCCTCCTGAATGGCGTGGCGCCCTGCCCGTGGTGATGGGCGAGTCTCACTCTATTAGTTCCCATGAGAGCTGACTGCTCCCTCCCCTCTTGCCCTCCCTCTCACCAGCGGGATGCCTGAGCCCCCTCCCTTCTTCCATCAGGACTGGAAGCTCCCCGAGGCCCTCCCCAGAAGCCGATGCTGGTGCCATGCTTCTTGTACAGCCTGCAGAACCATGAGCCTCGTAAGCTTCTTTTCTTCACATATTAGTCAGCCTCAGGTATTTTCTTCATAGCAACTCAAATGGGTTAAGACAGCCCCTTAGCATGGCAAAGCACCAGTCTTTGCGATGCTGCTTTCTGAGCTCCAACCTCAGCATAATTCTCTGGAGATCACTAAAGGTGATGAGAACGAGATTCTCTCTGTGTTCTGAGGCAATCTCCTTTTCAGTGGCCTGGCCTCTTACGGCAATGGGACAGTTCAGCAGGCCCACCCTAGTGGTGTTATGCCTGGGACCCTCCACCTGCTGTCACGGGACCTTAAGCATTTTAGTGGTTTTCTTTTTGTAGTGTCTTCAAGGGTGTGGCCAAGCTGATTTGCCATATTAACTAGATCAGAAGTGGGTTCAGTTTCCCATTCCATGCAAGCCCTTTTGACAAGCTAGAAAAATTGTTTTTTTTTTTTTGTTGTTGTTGTTGTTGTTTTTGAGACAGTCTTTTTCTGTCACCCTGGCTAGAGTGCAGTGGTGTTATCATAGCTCACTGCAGCCTCAAACTTCTGGGCTCAAGTGATCCTCTTGCCTCAGCCTCCCGGGTAGTTGGGACTACATGCATGTGCCACCATGTCCAGCTAAGTTTTCTATTTTCTGTAGAGATGAGGTCTCGCTTTTGCTCAGGCTGGCTTCGAACTCCTAACCTCAAGCAATCCTCCCGCCTTGGCCTCCCAGAGTGCTAAGATTATAGGCATGAGCCACCACACCTGGCCCTAAAACTGGGAAAGTGCTTGAGAAACATCTTCACAAACAGAATTAAAGCCTATTCCAGTAGATTCAATAACTGTGGTTAATCCAGAATTTTCCTTAAATACAACCTGGAGCTGACGGTAATAGTTGTAAACTAGCTTATTCTATTCTTGGGTGCAGGCCTGGAGTTTTTTCCAGTCTGAAGCTTTAGGAGAAGCCTCATGGAGTTTTTTTTGGTCGTGCCTCAGGCTCTGTCACAGTCTTTGGGGGTGCTTTTGCCTAAATTTCACTCAGGATCATGCCAACAAGCCTTGGTCATCCAGCGTTGCGCCTGACCTTCACCGACAAGCGTGCGGACCAACTGGGATAGGTCAGAGACTCCTGGCTGATCAGCCTGAATTACTATGTTTAATTCATCAGCAAATTGGTAAGGGTCCTCAGTGACCTTTGGGAATTCCATGGCCATGGCTGGAAGTTCAGCATGGCTTGAAGGAGCAAAAGAAATTTAGGGTTTAGAGGAATCATTAGTGAGTTTAGCTTTATTTATTTATTTTTTTCTGAGACAGAGTGTCATTCTGTTGTCTGGGCTGGAGTGTCACGGCATCATCACAGCTCACTGCAGCCTCAAACTCCTGGGCTCAAGCGATCCTCCTGCCTCAGACCCCTGAGTAGCTGGGACTACAGGCACGTGCTACCACACCCAGCTAATTTTTCTATTTTTTGTAGAGATGCTGTCTCACTATGTTGCTCATGCTGGATAGTGAGTTTAACTTTAAAGGGACAGGTTTTGGAGGCTAAAGTAGGATAGAGAGGAAGACAGAGGAAAGAGAAAAAGGAAGTCTCTTCCAGAAAGGAAAGAGTTTGGGTCCTTATGGCCTTATTGTCCTTTCTTAACTGTTTGTTTGTCTCAATTAATTTTGAAATGATATTTTGTAGAAAGGCAATTTTAGGATCCTGAACGTGTTTAGAAGCTTTGAGATGCCAATTAAATTATGCCTCCCACTCAGATTGTTTAATTTTAGGATGTCAATCTTCTATTTTTGTTCTAAGAAAGACACGTTTGGGAAACTGAAAAGATCCCTAGGGGCATCAGAATCAGTTTTGGTGTTCTCTAGCCATTGATTTGAAAATTCACATGAGAGAGGAACGTAATATTTTAACATACAGTCAGTAGGAGGGGGACCATTATTGCATCCTTTAGAATTTTGGGATTTCATTCTGCTTCTTATTAATCTCTTGAAAGCAAAAGACAACCCTTATAAGCTGTCAGGGAACACTTAGGATTTGGACAGGTGTGCAACAAATCAAAGTGCACGCATACACAAACAAGTCAGAACAAACCCGAAACCAAGAGTGCACTTACCAGAAAAACTGTTTTTGTACCAGAAAAGACTTGCCAGAAAAGACAAAAAAACTCTTACAGTCCCAGAAGGGATGCAAGAACCTTTCTTACCAGAAAGATATAATAAATTGTCTTTGCATCAGAAAGGACTTGCCAAAAAATATTAAAAAAAGAAAATTCTTTTATAGTCCCAGAAGGAATGGAAGGTCTTTTATCAAGGAACCTTACCCCAACTAAACCTGAGTAAAGTCAGTGGGGAGCTGCTACCAAAGGGAGGGAGCTTGCCCTGAGGGAAGATTTGCCTGGACAGGACAAGGCCGTTAGTGAGAGCAGAGAGCGCAAAGGGCTGCGCTGTGGATACTGCTGAGCAGCAAGACTGCCGGCCTCCTCCAAAGGCAAGCCCACTTCAGGACCACTCCTGACACCAAATTGTGTCAATATAAAAAGAAAAAAAAGACAGTACAAACCAGGTGCAGTGGCTCACGTCTATAATCCTAGCTCTTTGGGAGGCTGAGGCAGGAGGATCCCTTGAAGTCATGAGTTTGAGACCAGTCTGAGCAAAAGCAAGACCCCGTCTCTACCAAAAATAGAAAAACTAGCTGGGCGTGGTGGTGCTCGCCTCTGGTCCCAGTTGGGAGGCCGAGGCAGGAGAGGATTGCTTGAGCTCGGGAGTTTGAGGTTGCAGTGAGCTATGATGACACCACTGCACTCCAACCCAGGTGACAGAGTGAGACCCTGAATCAAAACAACAAGAACGACAACAAAACACTACAGAATATTATCTCTAAATATGTTGGGTTTACTCAGGAGTAGAAATAAGGATTATAACCCAGAGTGCATAAAATGGCTAGCCACCAGTGCATTCAGTGAGGGGAGGGAGAGAGCTTTTACTGACAAAAAAGAGATTTACAAAAGCTGCTTAGAAACAGCCTTTATTGGCTCCAGAGGTTCAACTCTGGTTCCAGCCAGAGTTGTTGTCAGTTCACTGGTAGAGATGCCATTCCTGGGCATGTGTTCTTCCACGAATGTCTTATCCGAATTACTGCAGTCCTGAAGAATGTCTAGTGATAAACCTTTTGTGAAGGACACAAAATGGTTCTTAGAAAGTCCTTGGAAACAGTTCTTATCTCAGACACGTAAGCATGAGCTTCCTCTCCTTCGGGACTTCCAGGCCGTATTTTGTCTGAGTCTGACCTAAGTGATTTCATCCTGGGATCTTCAGCTGATTTCATGTTGGTATCTACAAGTTTTACACAGATATTGGAAACCAGTACAGAGGAGATGTTGTGACCCTTTTGTTACCACCAGGGGCAGAGTACAGATACTGCAGGCAGAGCAGGGTACTGATTTTCTATTGTGAATGACAAATTGTCATAAACTAGGTGGCTTAAAACAACACATATTTATTTCCCTGTTTCTGTGGGTCAGGAGTCCAGGCCTGGCTTGACTGGGTCCTCCGCCCAGGGTGTCCCAAGGATGTAGTCAAGGTGTCCGCTGCACTGCAGCTCACCTGGAGCTCAGGGTTTTCCTCTCAATTCCTTGTGGCATTGGTGGAATTCAGTTCCTTGCTATTGTAAACTGAAGATTTTAGCATAGACATGGCCCCTCTTCAAAGGTGGCTCACACCAAGCTGTTTGCTTTCTTCCCCGAGGCCCATCGGAGGGTATATCTCTGAGGCTTCACCTTTTGTTAAAGGCTCTTTTCATTATGTCAGTTTCACCCAGGGTAATGTCACTTTTGATGAACTCAAAGCCAACTGATTAGTAAGTAAGCCATGGTACTGATGTCCTGCTATAGTCACAGGTTCTGCCCACACTCAAGGCAAGGGGATTGTCAGCACATGTAGAGCAGAGGCACACATTTTAGAATTCTGACTATGATGGTCACGTGGCCCAGATCCAGCCAAACATCTTAGAAAAAGGCAATCTTCAAAGTGATCTCTGGCTTTGATTTTCAAACCAGATTCATGCTTACTGCTGATAAACTACGTTTAATCTGAAACAGCAATGGCATTGTCGGCATTATTTGCTTGGTGGCTACAGATGCTGGGAACACCAGACTGATGATCTGATATGTAGCCATCAAAAGCAAAATTTTCATTTTGAGCAAAGTTTGAGTTTGAGGAAGGAAATCTGTATGTCAGCCACTTACTATATATTATTTCATTTAAGCTTCCTATTAGTTCTGAGACTTTGGTTGTATTTAAGATGAGGAAATCAAGTCTCAGAGGGAGTAAGTGACACGTCCAAGGCCATAGAGCTAGTTAGTCAACGTGAGAGCTAGGGTTTTTCCAATATAGCATCTACCTTTCCTGATAAAGTGGGGTCAGCCACACATGGAAAAAAATTTTCTCATGAATGTTCTTTATTATAGTCACTGATTGTTCCTTGAGTTCCTCTTCAGCCCTTCATGCACACGTACGGTGCAAAGAAGAAAAAGAACATAGATTGAATTTTATTAGCTGGAGAGGACACTGTCATGATCTTTTCTGATTATTAAAAAACAGGAAAAAGATTATTTTGGAATAATCACTCTTGGTTAGAAAGATGAGATTATATTGCCTTCTTTAGAACTAAGATTTATAGAAGATTTGAGTTAGTTACAAGCGTCATTGATCAAATATTCACTTGGTCTTTTTAATTGCTAAATAGTTCGCCACAGTTCATTTTACAATTAGGATTTATACAAGATCATTATTTTTTAATCAATTAAAATTGGCTTTTTTGTATGCCCTCAAGTCCTGCTTTACTTCCATATTATTATACAGTAGAAAATGGTTTAGCTGGGTTTTTTCCCACAGTTTTAGGTATCTAAACTCATAAACTGTATAATGATCCAGGAAATTTGTTTAATAATTAAGGTACAAAATGTAATATAAAACTTAGTAAAGAAATAACTGAATATAAAAAGCTGATAGGATTTTTGGGCAAAATTAATTCACACAAAGTCAGAGATGCTTTATATATACACCTTCAAATAAAGGAGAAAAAAACTCCACCTACTTTTCCAGTAGGTGGAAACAATATGTTACTGTGGTTTCCGGGGCTCTACACGTGTGGTTGGGGGGTAGACAGATGGAGGGCCCCCTCTTTAGAATCTGAAACTATTGGCTTTCTTCTCCAGGAATATGAGGATTGAATTTATAGTGCCTGTGAATCCAGGAACATGCAAGCCAAGAAATTACCATAAAAATTTGTCTTGGGCTGGTGATATGCTCAGATTTAGAAGCAAAACTACTTTTGAGGGTTGTTATGGGCTGAATTATGTCCTCACCCCAGATTCATATGTTGAAGTCCTAACCCCCATCATTCAGAATGAGATCTTATTTGGAGATTGGGACATTATAGAGGTAGTTAAAATGAGATCACAAGAGTGGGCTCTGATCCAGTATGAGTGGTGCCCTTATAAGAAGAGGAAATTTGGACACAGACACACAAAGAAAAGGTCATGTGAAGGTGAAGGAGAAAAACCACAGTAATCTATAAGCCAAGGACAGAGGCCTCAGAAGAAACCAACCCTGCCAACACCTTGATCTGAGACTTCTGGCCTCCAGATTATGCAAAATAAATTTCTGTGTTTAGAGCACTGATTCTGTGGTACTTTGTAATGGCAGCCCCAGCAAATCAGTACAGGGGCTGATTCCGCAACACAAACCACAGTGGATTCTCACAGAAAAATATAGCCTTGCTAATTTTCATATCTCAGTTTATAAAATATTTAGCAAACCAGCTAACAATCTACCATGAATGAAAGCATTATTAGAACTTTGAGAACTTAAAAAATTGGAGAACGGCAAACTGAAGTAAAACATGATTTAAGCATATTTAAAATGGTTGAAGATGTAAATGAAGAAACTGATACCTTAAAAAAATTAGCATACTATGAAAAACAAATAGGTAGAAACTTAAAAGTAAAAAAATTGATAGAAATTAAAAATATAGTTTTTGAAGTTAAAAAAACAAATAGGTTAATCAAGTAGCAAATTAGATGCAGGTATAAAAATAATAAGCTTAAAGATAGATATGAGGAAAGTATACAGCATTCAGGTTTAAGGAGTAATATTAATAAATTAAAACTATAAAAGAGATGTTAAGAGACATGGAGGATAGAATGAGAGAAACCTGTATACATCATAAATGCTAGAACAGGAAAATAGAATGGAAAAGAAGCTATAGTTAAAAAGTAATGACTGAGATGTCCTATATTGTTCAGGTTCAAAAACTGAAATATGAAAGGCTTCCTGAAAAGAATAAATAAAAAATACACCTAGCACAGTGTATTGTGAAGAATATCAATGACACAGAGAACAGTTTGGATGCAGCTGAAAATAAATGACTGTACAATCACTAGATTTACAATAATATTCTCAACAGCAATAGTATAGATCAGAAGATGACAGAATAATGCTGTTACATTTCTGGGTAAAAACTACAGTCTAATGAAAATTCTAATGACATTAAACTAAAATACTTTATTTGGAATTTTTAACTTTCTTATCGCCTTTATGAAAATTAGACAAATGATTAGAGTCCATGAAACCCATAGCTCTTTTGATACATCTCACAGAAAAAAACAAAACAAAAAACTGGCTTTGAAATCAACTCTGTATAGCCTACTTTCTGTCACTTTGGATTGTGGCCACCTCTGCCTCGTATCAGTTTGGGGAGGTGACAATGTGGTAGAAGAACAAAGAGTTAATTTCTAACTTCTTGTCTCCAAGGAGCTCTGCTCCTTTGGACAATTCATTTAACCTCTGTGACACGGTATCTGTATCTGTAAAAGAAGGACTCGAAGGATCTTAACAGAGACAAACACAAGCTTGGGCGTCAGACAGACCCGAGTGTGAAGCTGGCCTGCCCACCGGATCCTGGTGCTGGGTAAAATGCTTGTTGAAGGGAGCTCGTCTTCCTTTAGCCTCAGCTGCCTGATCTGGACTGTTGCTGGTGGCCCATACCTGGCTCAGGCGGTTGTGGGGAGGATCACTGAGATACTCTTCAGCAGTCCCCAACCCTTTTGGCACCAGGGACGGTTTTCATGGAAGATAATTTTTCCACGTAGCGGGGAAGAGGAGGATGGTTTCAGGATGATTCAGGCACATTGCATTCATTGTGCGCTTTATTTCCATTATTATTGCATTGTAACCTATAATGAAATAATTGCACAGCTCACCACAGACTGGGGAGCCCTGCGAGTCTGTGCCATTTGGTTCCCGTGGTGCCCAGCCCAGGGAGCGGACCGTCCAGACAGCTGGAGCCCTGGGAATCTCTCAGACCCCTGCAAGTGCCAACAGTCTCAGAATCCACGATCTGATTTCGATAAGAGTAAAACAATTCGTGGGAAATGTGGCAATTAAGATTTTTACGTTTCAGCTTCATGGGTTTTTATTTGACCAGGATACCGCGGTAAACTCGTTTTATGACACCTGAACCGGACGGCTCTTCTCAGAAGCTTTTGCTTTATTGCAGCAGATGCGAAGGCGACCCCTTGTGGCCAAGCTCGATGACGACAGGCTGTGTCGCGGCTGGGACCGCAGCGTCAAGGTGCGCTGCACACCTGGCGGTCTCCTGCGCGGAGGCGGTGCTGACAGTGGGGTCTCGGTGGAAGCTGCGCAGCACGGGCTCCTGCTTGCTGGCCGCACTCAGCGCCTCGTGCCGGAGAGCTGCGGCCTCGGGCCGACCGCGCTTTGCAAGCGGTCTGTGAGTCGAGCGCTGCTGCTGCACGGCGAGCTTTCCATCGGTGTGCGGCGCCTCCCAGCTTTTCTTTCTGATGCGATCAAAGCTTTGCTAGATGAACTTCAATGCCCGGTTATTCTAGTTAAAATAGCCCCACGAGAATGTAACATGTATGTTTAGTCATTTATTTATTTTAGTTAAAAAGAAATCCAAACATCGCCCCCCAAACAAAAAATTCTCTCACAAAAAAATAATGCAACAAATATTCCCTTGCACTGCAAAATCTTACAGCAGCTATGAAAATGAAGGGAAGACATTACTTAATTCCTGGTTCAGATGGTACAATAGAGGTTTCATTTTCTTGGTGTGCTTCCCATTTGGTATGGTCACGCGGGAGAGCGGGCATTGGAGGTGGGTTCTCCAGACACAGGCACTGAGAATTTTAAGTGCAAGATGTTTGTTGGGGCTCAACACCCACCAAGAGAGGACAGAACAGGGAGCAGGGCCGGGCGGAGGCAGAAATCCAACAGCAGATACAGAACCAAGCAAGCCTCGCCTAACCCAGCGGGACCTCTGGCAAGAGGATGCTCTGTCTAGTGTCCCGAGTTGGGTCAGAATGGCTGGGCCTTGTGCTTCTGCCCGGCTCTCTGCAGCGGAGGCTGACTGTGAAGGAGCTGCAGCAAGTGTTCCTCCGAAGAGAAGTCAGGGTGGGGCAGTTCTCCGTGTCCACCACGGTGTCTCACGTGAGGGGGCAGAGAACCTCAAGCCACTTCCACCTGTCATGGATAACCTTCTCGCTGATCCCCACGTGTAGCTTAAAGTCATTTGTGCCGAAAGCCCTCCCTGCTCTCTACTGTCTTTGTCTCCTACAAACCCCCCAGAACCGTGCTGGCCTCTCCTACAGGATTTCCTCTCCTCCTCTGTCCTTGGTTAAGCTTGCTCTTCTCCCAGAAGCGGTGCTAGTTTGTATTACCAAATTGAACACGTGATTACCCTGCCTCACATTTTAAAAGTATGCATGTTCTGTCTTCATGACTCAATTATAAGCTGAGGGTTGCAAGAGAGGTTTCATCTTGGACTGTAGTTATAGCAGTGTCTGTTACCGGCTGCCTGGAGGAGAGCTGTGTTGAGAAGGATTCTGAGTCTGAATCCAAGCTTAGGGAGGAGTACAACTGTCACTGACGACCTTTATGATCTACCAGGGAGAGAGGCAACATCTTCTTTAATTTTTGGCAGTTGACTTCAACCCTATACTCAATGCTCAGCTTGGAGAGATGTATGTTTACATTGCTTGCTAAATGTAGAAATGAATTACTTTAAGACTCGCAAGGCATCTTTAGCTGTGGTGTACAAGCTCCTTACAGAGAAGTTCCAGTGGTGATACACACTCCTAAGTGAAGCTGCTGGATCACAGGGGATTTGACTTTATCAAATACCACCTTATTGCTCTTTAGCTTTACATGAGGGGTCCTGTGCCTCCTCACAACCCCCAACAGCTGCCATGATCCTGTTGTAACTTGCATGCTGAACAAACATGACTCTTGGAATGAAATCAGTAAACAGCTTGTTTTGTCTCCCACTGTTCTTTAAAATACTCTATGTGGCTCTTTCCCTGATCCTACAAATCCAGTAGATATTCTAACTTTTCTGTAGCCTTGAGTCACATTTCAATCTTGATTTAAAATTGAGTCTTCTCCCTCTCCTGAAGCCTGATGTGATGGCAATCCGGAAGCCTGCATTTGGTCCGCGTCGTTTCTCATTTTCCACACTGTGCTTCTACCACTCATCTCCCATCTAGCTGAGAGCAATTGCTGACCCCTTTGGGGCAGAGCGAGGCAGAGTGAGAAGTGGTAAGGGAGACAGGAGGGTATGGACTTGGCTGGTTCTGTTGAGGCCATCTAGCAGCTGAACTCTCTAGATTTGAGGAGTGTTCTAAAATATTTTATGTTGTTTATTGATTGATTGATTGATTGAGATGGGGTCTTGCTGTGTTGCCCAGGTTCCTGGGCTCAAGGAACCTCCCACCATAGCTTTTTTTTTTTTTTTTGAGATAGAGTCTCGCTTTGTTGCCCAGGCTAGAGTGAGTGCCGTGGCGTCAGCCTCGCTCACAGCAACCTCAAACTCCTGGGCTTCAGCGATCCTACTGCCTCAGCCTCCCAAGTAGCTGGGACTACAGGCATGTGCCACCATGCCCGGCTAATTTTTTCTATATATATTTTAGTTGGCCAGGTAATTTCTTTCTATTTTTAGTAGAGACAGGGTCTCGCTCTTGCTCAGGCTGGTCTTGAACTCCTGAGCTCAAACGATCCACCCGCCTCGGCCTCCCAGAGTGCTAGGATTACAGGCGTGAGCCACTGTGCCCGGCCCCACCATAGCTTTTTGAATAGTTGAGACTATAGGTATTCCCCACTGTGCCCAGAGTAAATGGTTTTTAAAATTGAGATACAATTCACATACCATAAATGTCACCATTTTAATGTATACAATTTAGTGCTTTTGGTATATTTTCAATGTTATGCAACAATCACCACTATCTAATTCCATAGCATCTTCATTACCCCCAAAAGAAATCTTATACCCATTAGCAGCAGTCATTTCTCATTGCCCCCTCATCTTAGTCCTTGGCAACCAATAATCTTCTTTTTGTCCCTATGGATTTGCCTATTCTGGGCATTTCATACAAATGGAACCATACTATATAGCCTTTTGTGATTGGCTTCTTTCACTTAGCATGATATTCACAAAGTTCATCCATGTTGTAGCATGTATCAGTACTTCATTCCTTTTCATGACTGAGTAATATTCCCCTGCATGGATATACCACATTTCATTTATCCACTCATCAGTTAGTTGTTGGGCATTTGAGTTGCTTCCAGTTTGGGGCTATTATGAATATTATATTATTAAAGTAATGCTGCTGTGGATATTCATGTGAAAGGTTTTTTTTAATGAATGTATGTTTTTGATATTCTTGGAGTATATACCACAAGTAGAATTTCTAGGCAATATAGTCACTTTATATTTAACATTTTGAGGGACTGCCAAGCTGTTTTCCACAGTATCTACATTGTTTTAGATTCCCACCTGCAGTTTATAAGCATTCCAATATCTCCAGATTTTCACCAACACTTGTTATTTTCTGTTTTTTTGAATATAGACTATAGTCATTGTAGAGGGTATGAAGTAGTGTCTCACTGTCATCTTGATTTGCATTTCCCTAAAAACTAATGATGCTGCACATCTTTTCCTATGTTCATTGGCCTTTGTGTATCTTCTTAGTTGTATATGTTCATTTAAAAAATTTGGTTGTTTTTTTTTATTGTTGAGTTGTAAGTGTTCTTTATATATTCTGGATCCTAGACCCTTATCAAATATATGATTATAAATATTTTCTCCTATTCTGTAGTTTGTCTTTTCTTCTTTTCTTTCTTTCTTTTTTTTTTTTTTTGACAGTTTCTTTTGACACACAAATGTTTTTAATTTTGATGAAGTATATTAATCTACTTTCTTTGGTTGCTTGTGCTTTTGATGTCATATCTAAGAAACTGTTGCCTAACCCAAGATTATAAAGATTTATTCCTATATTTTCTTCTAAGAATATTATAGTTTTATCTCTAACATTTAGGTCTTTGGTCCATTTGGAGCTAATTTCATTATATGATGTGAGGTAATATTCCAAATTCATTTCTTTACATGTGGATAACCAGTTGTCCCAGCTCAATTTGTTGAAAGGACTATTATTTTCCTATCAAATGGCCTTGATACCCTTATTGAAAATTAGTTGCCTATAGATGTATGGACTTATTTCTGTACTCCTAGCTCCATTCCATTGATCTACATGTCTAGCCTTATGCCATTACCACACCTTATTGACCAGTGTAGCTTTGTAGTAAGTTTTGAACTTAGGAAGTATAAGTCTTACAACTTTGTTACTCTCTTTGAAGAATGTTTTGGCTATTCTTGGTTCCTTGCAGTTTATATTAATTCTATGATCAGCTTTTTCATTTCTATTTAAAAAAAAGGCAGTTGAAATTTTGGTAGGGTTGGTGTTGAATCTGTAGCTCAATTTTGAGGATATTCCTATCTTAACAATAGTAAGTCTTCCAATTCATAAACAGGGGATGTCTTTCTATTTGTTTAAGTCTTCTTTCATTTCTCTCACCAATGCTTTGTAGTTTTGAGTGTACAAGTATTGCACTTCTTTAGTTACATGCATCTCTAAGTATTTTATTCTTTTTGATAATATTATATATTTTTAATTTTTAAATTTTTAATCTTTTTGTTGATATATAATATTTTACATATTTATGGGGTACGTATGATATTTTCTTACATGCATAGAATGTACAAGGATTAAGTCAGAGTAATTGGGGTATTCATCACCTTGAGTATTTATCATTTCTATGTGTTGGGAACATTTCAAGTTCTTTCTTCTAGCTACTTTGAAATATACAATACATCATTGCTAACTATAGTCACTCTGCTACTGAACATTAGAATTTATTTTTTCTCATTATAAATGAAATTGTTTTCATAATTTCATTTTGAGATTGTCATTGCTAGTTTATAGTAATACAAGTGATTTTTGTATACTGACTTGTGTTTTGCAATGTTGGTTAACTTGCTTATTAGTTCTAAAATGTGTGTGTGTTTGTGTGTGCGTGTGTGTATTCTTAGAGTATTCCACATAGACAGTCATACCATCTGCAAACAGAGGTAATTTTACTTCTTCCTTTCCAATCATGATGTTATTTTATTTATTCTTCTTGCTTAATTACCTGGCTAGAATCTCCACTGCAGTATTGAATAGAACTGGCAAAAGTTTTTGTTTTGGGCCGGGCGCGGTGGCTCACACCTGTAATCCTAGCACTCTGGGAGGCCGAGGCGGGCGGATCGTTTGAGCTCAGGAGTTCGAGACCAGCCTGAGCAAGAGTGAGACCCCGTCTCTACTAAAAATAGAAAGAAATTATATGGACAACTAAAATATATATAGAAAAAAATTAGCCGGGCATGGTGGCGCATGCCTGTAGTCCCAGCTACTTGGGAGGCTGAGGCAGTAGGATCGCTTAAGCCCAGGAGTTTGAGGTTGCTGTGAGCTAGGTGGATGCCACGGCACTCACTCTAGCCCAGGAAACAAAGAGAGACTCTGTCTCAAAAAAAAAAAACTTTTGTTTTGTTCTTGATCTTAGGGAGGAAACAAATTTTCCTCTCCTTATTAAAAATGATGATTGCTGTGGGTTTGTCATAAATGCCCTTTAGCATGTTGAGGGAATTCCCTTCTATTTCTAGTTTTTTGATTTTTTTAATGATGAAAAGACAGTAGATTTTTCCAAATGCTTTCTCTGTAACTGTTGAAATAATCATGTGAAATAATCAAATTTCTCCCTTTGTTTTATTAATATGATATATTGATTGATTTTTAATAGGTTGGAACAACCTTGCATTCTTGGAATGAATTCCACTTGGTTGCAGTGTAAAATTCTTTTTATATGCTGCTGGACTATGCTAGTATTTTGCTGAGGATTTTTACATATATATTTTTTATATCTATATCTATCTATTTATTTATTTATATAATATTTTTTTCTTTGTTAAAGACGTTGTCCATGTTGCCCAGGCTGGAGTGCAGTGAGTATTCACAGGCATGAACTTAGCTCACAGCAACCTCAAACTCCTGGGCCCCAGTGATCCTCCTGCCTCAGTTTTCTGAATAGCTGGGACTGCAGGTGCTCACTGCTGCACCTGGCTTACAGCTATATTCTTAAGGGATATTGGCTTGCAGTTTTCTTTTTTCATGATGTCTTTGGTTTTGGTATCAAGATAATACATACTGGCTTTATATGATGAGTTAGAAAGTGTTCCTTTCACTTTTATATTTTGGAAGGATTTGTGGAGAATTGATGTTAATTTTTTATTAAATATTTGGTCCAATTCACAGGTGAAGCCACCTGGTCCTTGGCTTTCTTTGTGGGAAGTTTTTTGATTACTAACTCAATCTCTTTACTGAGCCTTAAAGAGATTAATTTCCTCATCTTGTAAGTGGTAGTAGCAGAACAAACTCAAGTAATGATGACACCAAAACCTGTGTTTTGAGCCACTATTGACTAAAATGAATATTCATATTTATATGTGATATATTCTCACTATGAAGATAATACATTCACTTTTAAACATGTTTTAAATAGTAAAAAAGCTCAAAGAAGAAAATAAAAATCATCCATAACACTGTTCAATATGTTGATATACTTTCTTTCAGTACTTTTTCTAACTCTTCTCCAAATGCATTTATTTAATCTATATTGGACATGACTGTTATCGTACTTTTCGCACAATTTTGTTTTCTTCTTTACTAATTTGTTTCTGTCTCGTGAGTGAGTTCCCATGTGACTAGTGGTTGTTCAAAAACCTTATGTTAAATTATTGCCTAATATTCTACTATGTAATTCCTTTAATTACAGTAGATTTTTCTCTTTTTCCTATTTAATATTTCAGTTATTTTAATTTTTTCACTATAATAAATAATGCTCTCTGGATCATCTTGGACTTTGTTGCATCATTAAGGTTTTTCAATATATTCCTAGAAGTGGAATATTGGATCAAAGACTAGCAACATTTTGAAGGTTTTTCATCTGCTTGGTGAACTAAAAGGTTTACCAATTCATATTTCTACTTGCGTTAAATGAATTTTTGTTTCACTCTCTGATACTATTGCTGTTTTAAAAATATTTTCTAATTTGTTAGGTTAAAAACAATGTCTTTGAGGTATAGTATTCAAAGTGGGCTTCTCTTCCAGAAGAACTGTAGAGGGAGCAAACACTGGTTTTCCAGGACACAAGAAACTGACAGCGAAATCTTTCCTCTTCATCTGCTTTAGCCTTTACAAATAAGTGTCTTCTTCCCATTAAACTCTCCATTCCAAGCTGGAAATAGGGTGAAATCCAGCATGTAAGCCTGGATTTCCAATGGAGCCATGCCTCTGTTCAGGAAGTCCTTAGCTTTGCTTTATTTAATTCTCAGCTTAACAATAAAATGTAACATTGCTGAGGGCAGTCAGTTCAGCTCACTGGCTATTCTCAGTGAGTAATAGCCTATGGAATTTAACATAGAAAATTATACCATTATTCAACAGTTAATAAGGTCAATACTCTAATTTATCTTAGAACCTATAACTCAAAATAGAGAACAGAAAATAACTGAAACAATTACTCTGAAAGAGATCAGGCTTTCCTTGTATCTAATTACCATACATATGAATAATTTTAAATATCAGGAAATAGTAAAGCAATTTTAATTAATATTTTCAAATCTTCTACCCTGCTTTTATCACACTACAAAACTTCAACAACAGCAACAACAAAGCCAAACAAACAAAGAATTAAATAAAATGTACCCTAGGACTATGCGTAAGTATCAAACTGGGCTTATTGTGCTTTTTAAATTTACTCTCTGCTCTGGCACACTGGCAAACAAAGTCACACACAATGAAATGGCCAGATACTTCCAATAGAGGAGGAAAGGGCCAATGGACTGGATAATCCACAAGCTCAGGGAGCAGCCCTGGGCTCACTGGAAGCTGCCTGGAACGAAATGGAAAAGAGCAAATGATGACTCTGTGTACACAAATAAGCAATCAGTATTCAGAACCATTTTAAAACTGTACGATGATATGCTGATCACTCCCTTGCAGAAAGACATTTCAAAGATTGAAAGGATGCAGGGGAGAGCAATAGAAATGATTCTAAGCATGGGCTCTGAAGCAATGATGCTTTATATTTCCTCTCCACCATTCTGTAAAGGGAGCGCAAGTTCCCATATGACTGCTGAAGGTCACCCTGTTGGTGGGAGATGCAGGCTAGGAGTAGGAAATTCAAGTCCCAATGAGAAGTTATTTGATGGAATCATTCCAGAATCCTGCCATCGGTAGGTGTTGATGTTAAACTGGGAGAAATCTTTAAAAATATTTCACAAAGACTTTAGAAGAATAAAATGCAATCTTGATGTGAAGCCAATAAGCCCTGCCACTTACTTGCAAGGTATCCAAGGCAGGTCACATGGTTTCCAAGCTAGGCTTTTTGGGGAAATGAATTAGCCAAACAATCAAAAATAATTTTTATTGTGAAGGACTATTCAAATGATTAATATTTTAACTATAGTGTTTGGTTACATGTATATGTAGCCCATCCTTAGTGAATGGGAAGGGGTTAAACAGCAATGAAAGCACAGACTGCTATACAGGGGGAAAGTTTGAATAAAAACAAGGTACGTTTCCTAAACTGAATGCCTCTATGCATGGGGTAGACATTGTTTCTGGGAAACTATTTTGTTCCTTGTAAAATTCAAGAAAGTCTGTATAATCCCTTCTTACAATCAAAGCAGAGAAAGTTTTCATTAAGAGGCAGAGAGAAAGAGAGAAAGACAGATAGCAGGGGGCAGTTATTTTGCAGAGCATACTTTGAAAAAGTAAAGATACCTCTATGAATTGCAAATCAACTAGAACTAGAAAAATACAGTCAGTGAAGTCAAGGGTAAATCTGGCCCAATTCAACACAGCTTCTGAGATGTCTTTACATTTAGCATAAATGTCAAAGTGGAAGCACGTGTTCCAACAAGGACAGGCATAGCCCTTGGAGTAGCAGAAAATCAGTATCAACACTAACTGATGAGCATCCAGGTAGAATCAGAACAAAGGCACGAGCCACAGTTGGTGCAGGGTTCTACCTGCCTTTTTGGTGAAGAAATGTAGCAAGGCAACACTGAAACCTCACTGATCACTATTTGTAAGTTGCTATATTATTACCTGTAAATATATATGTGAAAATATATATAGATGGGCAACTGTAGTTATAGATATGGAAGTTAATGTTTAGTAAACTTTACATACTTTCCCTTCTGTACTTTGCAGAATGTCTCTCAGAAGACGTTTTGTTGTCCGAGTTTGTCTCCTGTACCAGCTAACATGTCTAGCTAATTGGTGACCTCTGTTTCCCATGCTTGCCTGATGCCCACCAATTCATTCATTCATTCAATAAACATTAAGCACTCACTGTGCCCAGGTACTGTGCTTGGCCCATGAAGATTAGTAAGTAACACAGAACGTAGCCTTTGAGAAATTCAGCATCTGTGGAAGGAGAATGCCACTAAAATAGATAAGTCTCTAAGTACTGTCATCCCTATCACTATCATTGTTTTGTCCAGCTGATTCTAGAAAGATTTTATCAAACTCACTCACTGGTTTGGACCCCATGAAGAATATATGCATCTTCATTGATGCATTTATTGTTCACTGCATGTAAAATGCTAGGCTGGGTTTAAAAATCTAGATAGATCTAGTTACTCAATATTTACCCCAAAGTTGCATGTCTTATATTTAATTAAGTGTAAAGTGAGCATGACTGAATTAGTTCCTTCTTCAAACATCAGTTGGTCAGCTGGAATGTAATAAATTTACTTATAGGACAAAAATAATGACAACAGAATTAGCCTTTGGCTATCCGAGATGGTTAGTTTGATTTAGTGAGGGAAATTATGAATAAATACTAAAACCCAGAAGCAGCATGGTGGTTACTGTATAATTAGCAATTATGTGCCAGCCATAGCTTTTAATTATATTGCTTGGACTGTAATAGAGCAATAAATTCAGGACAGCTTGGATTTGGCTTCAAAACCTGGCATGACACATGAAACTTATAAATGCCCTCAATGATATTTTCTTTCTTTTCACTATGGCAGCTGAATTATCCTTCAACAAATCAATCCATATCTCACATTTGCACATATTGGGCTAAAGTAGAAGAAAAATCACCAGCCAGCAACTCCCTCCAATCCTCCCCACTCCCCGTTGCCTTGTGCCCAGGCCCCATGAGAGAGCTCTGCTTCCCATCACTGTCCACTGTCTGTTAACCCTTCCGTGGACGACCATGACCTTCACCATTGCATCTGCTCTGGACGGAAGAGAGGACCATCATGTATTCTGCACCAGGCTTCTAATTCTGCCAGATTGCTGTGGTCTTTAACCATATGCCGCACATGATTCGAGAACAGATCTTTCTGTTTCCCTGACAAGCTGTGGATTCTGGATGGCCCTCCAGGGCCTCCTCCAGATAGAACACTGAGTGTCTGCCGGATGTTTTCCCAACAGTGATAAAGAACACAGGCTTTGGCTTTGTTAGCACCAGCCTCAAATTGTAGCACCTTCACTGTGGGATCTTGTGGCAGTCACTCTCTCTGGGCCTCAGTCCTCCTCTGTGAGCTGCAGGTTTATAAATCCGCACAACGGAGTTGGATATAGAGGCAGATGGCGGCATGCTGGAGGGCGTGGGCCCTCAAACCAGCACGGTCCACTTACAGATTGCTGAACTGTGGGCAATTACTTATTCTCTCTGTCTCACCTTCCTCATCTGTCAAACAGGAATACTTATGTACCTCCACAGAGGGCTTCTGTGGCAATCAAACAATTGTACCTGGCACGTAAGTGGCTATGTAAAGTGTTTGGAATCATTATTATAACCTTTTTGTGATGATTAAATGAGATGAATTAACTTAAACATTTAGAACAGTGTCCAGCACACAGAAAGCACTCAAAGATGGTGATAGTTATTATTATAACTTTAAATAGTATTTTACACAATGGTTTCATTCTGACCAACAGAGATTTATCTTTCTGTTGACTGCTGGGTAAATTATAGCTGCATAACCGTTGCTCCTCTGGCTGGAAAGTATGAACAGCTATTTGAACCAAGCACAACAGTACTCAGGGTTGGATTCTTTTTTCCTTCCATTAGTCCAGATTTTACACAGCAGACCATAACATTTCTAAGTATTTCTGTGACTCCCATGTGCAGCTGAGGTCTTTGGCAATGCAAAATGTACAAACTGTGACAATGAAGCACCAGTGTGACAGGGCTGGCTCTTCCTCGGGGTGCAAAGGTGAAGCCACCTTTGAAACATTTTTGGAGTCAAGGTGCTGATTTTTTGGTTTTGCTTTTTTTCCTCTTTTTGAAAAATAACTGTAGGAATACTGGCCTCCGGGTTCTTTGCTCAGATTGGAGAGGAAGCATAAATGAGTACCAAAGAGGGACTTCAGCTATATTCACATAGAGGGCCGAGAAAAGCCACATGCCTCTTTTTCTAAAGCTGAAGAGGATTTGACATATATGATTCTCTTATATAATTTTCTTGTTTTAAAAGATACAGCAAACCATGGGTCTAATGGGATTTCCAGGAGTAAGCTTTCAGTTTATTCCCTTTGTTACTCCACAGGACTTGCAGTGGGTATATGTAATATTTTACATAACCTAAATTGAAATTTGACATTGTCACAATCTAGTGGCTCCTCAAATTTAACAAGACAAATTTTGGCCAGGCCAAGAAAAATATTTCCCCAAATGACTTGTGTAATATTTTCTTACTTTTCTTATGTATTTTACAAATAATAGAGGTAAAAGCAGATTTTGGAGGGGGAAGAAGGGGTCACTGAGTTGCAAAAATGATCTAGTCAACTCATAAAAGTGCAAAAAAATCTCTATTCTGTTGTTAGTATTGTTAGGTTTGCTAAATTTAATCTCAAAAACACCATCCTTTTATATAATTTACTTGTCTTCCTTATAATATTTTTAAATTCACAAATACATTCTGTATTTCCTTTTATTTTATTCTCAGTAAAGACCCCTAGCAACTTGTTGATGTTTTCTGTATAACCAATAACCATTTTTTTTTTTTACATAGTGATGAGGTATGGTTGTTGTCCTTCCAGATCCTTTACATAACAAGAGGTATTTTGTAAGAGCCAAGAGTCTCTCCATTATGTCCTTCCAGTGACCCTCCAGGTACTTGTGCAGCTTACAGAGTGGGAGGAGCCGTGTGGTAGCAGGAAGGCTGTCCCTGCCCAGGACCCGCCCATCACAGTCACGTGGTAGGGCTGCCCGGCCCGCAGCCCACCCACCTCCGCACCCACCAGCGTGAGACACTGAGAAATTGGGTAACTGATTAACTGAGCCTCTCAAATGTCCCTTCATAGCAAAATTCCCCTTTGGATGTAAGAAACATAATATTGATATAATATGATACAAATATAATACTGATAAAAATAAACACCACTGATGATATTTAACTCGGGGTAGTGAGACAAGCACAGATATTTGTATTAAGTAGAGAAAAACTCATATCATGCTATCTTTGGCAGGTTATTTAAGTCCTAAGTTTTGCTTTCTTGTCTGTAAAATGGGGCAATGATACCTCATTGAAATATGAAAATGAAGTGACTCAATGCATGTGAAATGCCTCTTAGTTCCCTTCACATTAAGACAATAACCAAAAAGAAAGAACCAGTAAGCTGATTTCCTTTCTGACAGGTGCATCTGGCTTCATGAAGCCCCTTCATGGAAACCATGTTAGAGGTTTCCACAGTCCTCACGGCCACCCCAGGGCAACAGGTAAGATGGCCTTAATGTCTTCTTTGGCCTTCCCACCTTGCCATCAGCCCCTTTTCTTCATCTGCAGGGATTCCTGGCCCTTACTTTTAGATACTTTCCAAGACTTCATTTCATTTCAATTGAATAACAGTTTACCCGGTGCCTTCTTTAGTCCTCAACTCAAATATTTATTGAGTGAAAAGATAAACGAATGAATAAGGGAGGACAGGACCCCTGCCAGTGCGAAACTCTGGACATAGGACACCCAACCTGGAAAAGCCCAGGCTCACCTGAAATGGTGAGAGCAATCTAGGATACCGACTCTTTTGCAGAACCTCTGTCCTATAGTCAGAGAATACAGTACCTGCACTTGCTGTTCCCTTCACAGTTCATTTGCTCATTCATTTTGGTCTCTGATACAATGTCACCTCTTCCCTCCAGGTGACCTTGTGATCACCTTGCCTCTATCCTTTTCTTCTGCTTTATCTTTTCCTCATATTGGTTACCTCTACCTTATATCATATTTAGTATATGACAACATTACATTACATTATGTTATGTTATATTACTACGGGCTCTTCCCTAGAAAATAAGCAACATAAGCACAGGAACTTAGAATTTTTTCCCCACTGCTGTACTTCCAGCACCTGGAGCAGTCCCTGGCACTCAGTAAGAACCCAATAATATTTGTTGAATGAATAAATGGATCCTGAAAATAATCCTGCAGGGATATTATGTTTATCCTCATTGAACAGACAGCAAAACAGGATCAGGAAAATAGTCAAAGTTATAAAACAGGTGGTGGATCTGTTTTAAAACTCAGTGTCCTGACTCTGAGCCCATCACTGCTTCTAGAAGAGTAGAAAGTAAAGTCTAGTGTAAGATGCATGGCTGGGAGACAGGAGGGGTGAAGGGAAGCCACCGTGGGCAGGCAATTTTGCTGGATGCCTCTTCAGCGTGTATCTGAGTCACTTGTCTTAGAGGTTAGCCTGGCTGCTTTTATTTCTAATTATGCCCTACGCCAGCACTGTAGGTGCATACAACTGGAAAATAGAGCGAGGGTAAATTGTCGGTCTGAAGTCATCCACCCTGCCAGCTTTCCCTTTCTGAATTTGTTTGCTGAGCTGCTAGATTCTGAGCGTGAAATTGTTAAGGAAAGTCCCTAAGAAGCTAGGAAGTGAATAACCACCAAATAACCGCTCTTTGTTATTACACAGAAGTCTCCAAACAAGAATGACTTGTGGAGGGCAGGGTATATTCTAAATACCTCCTTTCTCTATTACTGACTGCTGGGAAGACCAAAATTGGGAAGACACTTGGGAAGCAGTTCTACATGATGTAATGAGAAAAACAACGCAATTAAACTGCAATGCATTTCTCATATTAACCAAGAGAATGGGGGACACAAGAAATCTCCATCTGAAGGCATTTGAAGAAATTGTTCAGGAACTATACTCTATGAAGCTACTTTTCTAAAATCTGTTTATAGATATATCATGAAAGTTTACATATAAGCTGTGGATTTGAGCAATTAAAATTCTGCATTTCGTGGGGACATGTGCAATATGATTTTATTTCCGTTTGTTGCTATGCACCATCCAAATGTACTGAGAAAGCAAAGTTTGGCCAGATGAAATGGGTCTGGGTTTGGTAACTTAACTTGCTAATGTTTTGCCTCAACCAGAAAAGCAATATGTAGGGGAATAATATCAGGGAATAGTTTTTTCTCTCTCCATGTTTATAAATTGGGACATTTGTGACTTGAGTGATGACGCTCTAAGATATTTCCCTCAAAGCCCTTGGACTCTGATGCTTAGTGTGTTAGAAATTGCATTTCCGACTTCTCACTGCTTTTGCCAATGTTTCAATTCAAAATTGCATTAGTTTACTCTGTGAAAAATGTGTATGTGTATATAATTTTTTTGAGAGTTTGAAATCTATGCTTTTAGCTGTGAGCTAGATGTCAACTCCATTTAGTCATTTTGCAAAGTTCCTTCTCTTAAATCATAGAAATGAAGAGCAAAATGCAAAAATAAAACTATTTCCCTGGTCTACTCACTTCTGCCTCCCCCATTTCACCTGGTTCAGAGGGACACGCAGGCCGGCGGGGGAGGCAGGTGGGACTGCGCAGAGTGATCTCCCCTCAATAGGCAACAATAAATCCTCACGTCTGTCTGAGCATTGTCATTCTAGAATTTGGGTTTGGTATTGATGGATTTAGAGAAGCTAGAAATCCAAAGTTTTATTGAAACCTCATGATTTTTAAACGTCAGTAACTAATTAAAAAACTTAAATGTACACAGAAGCCACAAAACACAGAGGGCCAGCCATGAAATAAAATCCTACAGGAGTCCAACGAGTGACATGTTGGCCCAGGTGCTGAGCGCTCTGTCCCTCCCAAGAAGGAGCCGTGAGAAGCAGCGACTGCCCACCCCTGACGGGTCGCCTGCTTCTAATCCATGTGTGAAAGAAAGATCGTCTCATACCTGCTTTTAGAGTCTTTCCTGGCTATTTCTTTTCTCACCTTGTCCTCTCTTGTCCACCAGGGACCACTGCCCAGAGCTCCTGGGTGTCCGCCACCCGAGAGGGAGCCGCTCTTCCTGGGGCGATGCCTGTGAGGCGGCGCCGTGCCTTTGTTTCCCTTCCCGCACTGGCCACGCTGCCGCCGCCCTAAGCTCCATGGCACCCAGTTGTACTGGAGACGGGAAGATGACCAAAGGGACTCAAATTCAGAAAGATTTTATTCTTTCTATAAACTGTGTATTTGCATAAATGCCTTCATGGTTCAAAGAGCAAGCACGAGACAGCGAGACACCCACCCGCGGACGGGCCCTGCCGCTGCTCTGTGCTCAGCGGTCCCGCACCCAGAACGGCCGCGTGACAACTGCGCACGGAAGGCCCCGCGTCGGCTCCACGCGCCACCTCCGCTGCCGCTCCCGCCCGTCAGCGAGCACAGGCGGGCCGTGGCCCAGCCGCGCGTCTCCCCGTGTCTGGGTCACCCCGACGAGACGCTCCCCAGGGGCCCGCGTGGGCGAGGAGGCAGGAGAGCACAGCCCGGGCGGTGCGGGGCGGGTCTCGGGGCAGGACGCTTCCGAGCGGCCTTAGCGACACGACCCTGAGTCCGCGCCGCACTCCGGGGTGGGCTTCTACAGTCCAGTCCAGCCTCCTTTGCAGAAGATACGTCTCCCCATCCGTCAGGGTCCCGGGAGGAAAGTATCAGATTACACAACACACACACACATCTGAGGACACGCAGTTCTCAGGGACAGTGTGGTCTGAGCCACATGAAAGAAGAAAAACATTTTCCTAATTGGGATGAAACCTGCCCAGCTGGCCTCCCCCACGGCGGAGCAATGTTCCTTCCCCTCTGTTCTTCTGCCAGCTCCCAGTTCCCTCTGGGCCCCTTGAAAATAAAAAATGAGATTCATTAAAGGCCTCCTACTCATTAACTCCTTAATGCTCATCACTTCGTGGGAAAAAAATGCTAGAAGAGTCTTTGAAATTATTTTATTTTTCAGCTAAGTTGAACTCTTGGGAAGGACTTTTTGTAATCTTCATACACAGAGAAAGGTCATTTATGCAACCCCTAAGGGTTTAAGATGGCCTGAATGGGTGGTTTATGAGTTTATTTTCTCTGAAAAGCTGAATACTAATTCCCCATCAAGAGGAAAAGAATTAAGATGATGAGTAATACATTCTGACATTTTCACCCACTTTCTTGCTTCTTTTCCCCGTCAATTTTAGGGTCTGAATTTTTTAGCATGAGTAAAGCAATAATTTGTGGGAAGTTATGAGCATAATTTTTATTTGCAATTGAGATTAAAATGAATTTTATCATACATAGGTATATTTTAAAGCAATAACAAAAATGTAGAACATCATTTCTTTCCACAATGCATTATTGCCTTTGCAGCCAATGGAAACCATTACTGAATAAGCCTTTCACTTTCTAATTTTGAATTTTATGTTCATATATTTAGAGGGGTATTTTCAGTAAGGAAAGAACAGTTTTGTTTTTTACAAATTTCAAAGAGTGCTCTCTCTCTCTCTGGGATAATTGGGGAAAAGACGGTATTTCCATTGACAAGCAAGCACTGTGAATTAGGTAGCTATGACTCAGTGGAATGTCAGTAATATTTTGCATGGATGCATTATATATGCTATGGCTAGCAAAGAGAAGAAATGTTATTTACTTGTGGCCAGAAAGACTAGTATGTGTCCTAGTTCTGCCCTTGCTGGCTGGAGGACCTTGAGCAGTTCAATTGACACTGTAAGTTGGGTTTCTCAGGACACAGACTCTGAGATGGATGTTAGTGTCCAGGTGTTTATTAGGGAGCACATTGGGATGAACAGCTGTGGAAGGGAGAGGAAGGAAGCAGACTGGGCCGGAGGTAATCGAGCTGTGAGATGCACCGGGTAGCCTCAGCCAGCCCCACTGGCAGCTCTGGAGCTAGGATGTTCCTGCAAATTTATCCCATGTTGGACCTTCAGACCCCTCACACGGTCACTGGATGCAGGATAGAAACTCAGGAGGCAGCTCTCTGCACCTGAGGCTATCTTTGAGGGGGGCAGCAGCTGAAGAGTACCTGCCGACAAGCGCTCCCCAAAGCTGGAGTGAGTCCTTCCTTGATAGTGGACGTAGGTGGGGAATCTCTGTCCATCCCACTTGACTTTGCTGAGCTTCAGTTTCCTTGTAAGTATTGTATGAAATCTGATGCAAGAATGCCTGAAATGGCCGGGCGCGGTGGCTCACGCCTGTAATCCTAGCTCTGGGAGGCCGAGGCGGGTGGATCGCTCGAGGTCAGGAGTTCGAGACCAGCCTGAGCAAGAGTGAGACCCCGTCTCTACTAAAAATAGAAAGAAATTATCTGGCCAACTAAAAATATATATACAAAAAAATTAGCCGGGCATGGTGGCTCATGCCTGTAGTCCCAGCTACTAGGGAGGCTGAGGCAGTAGGATCGCTTAAGCCCAGGAGTCTGAGGTTGCTGTGAGCTAGGCTGATGCCACGGCACTCACTCTAGCCCGGGCAACAAAGTGACACTCTGTCTCAAAAAAAAAAAAAAAAAAAAAGAATGCCTGAAATGCACATAGCATAGTGCTTAGAACTCACAATAAATATTAACCTTCACTGTTATTATTACTCAAAGGGTTGTGGTTGGGCCAGATACTTGCAGATTGTCTGCTCATACAGAAATACAGATGCTTTCAGCATCAAACAGTATTCATAGTGCTTTTTAGAGAAATTGTAGTTGCAACAACTTCTTGAATACCTAGTATTTTGTTTATTTGCTTGGAAAGCAAAATTCCAAGGTATAGTAGTAGCTTTGGAGAAATAGGGAAGGCAAATGTCACATGAAAATACAAAGATACTGAAGTGTCTCACACAACTCTTGGATAAGAATACAGATGAATTTTAGGAACAATTAGAGTAGGAAGACGTCTTTATCTTTGCTTTCCTAAGCAGCAGAGTATAATTGAAAACACATTGATGTATGTTTTTTTTCTCTTGATTTTATTTTTTTCTTTACTTTGCCTTAGAGTCACTTTGTTTTATTTGTTAATTTATTTATTTAGAGGTGGGGTCTCACTATGTAGCCCAGGCCGGAGTGCAGTGGCGTGATCATAACTCACTGCAGCCTCCAACTCCTGGGCTCAAGCCATCCTCCTGCCTCAGTCTTCCGAGTAGCTGGAACTACAGGCTCGAGCCACCAGGACTGGATTGTGTTATACATGTTTCATTCTCCTTTCTTGTCCTGCAGATTGTCTTCCTTCATTTGTTTGGTCTCCCATGATGGAAATATGGCAGTAAAAGCACCTGAGCCTTACATATGAGATCCAGCATCCAAGCAGTTCTGAAGTCCATGCAGACTCTGATTGGTCTGATTGGTCTGACTTAGGCCAGATGTCCAGCCCTGGGCCAATCTGAAGTGGCCAGGGTCATACTGTCATGTGGGTTTTTCTGTTTCACTCATGGTATGGCTAGGTGCCAGGGAGCAGCAGAGTGTCAAGGAAAAGCCACGAAGGCACTGGGTGGCTGAAATGGCCAGTGGCCACTGTACTTGGAAAGCTAGGGAAATGCTTTTCTTGGATATTACTTTAGGAAAATAGAGACAATGTGGATCACTCAGGAAAGTAGATTATGGGTCAGGATTTATATCATCTACTGGCACAAAGAATCATCACTACATTTTTTTTTTTCCACAATAGATTGGGGAAAAGAAAAACTGCAGTGCCTATTGCTCTAGGAAACTGTGTAAACATTTCATGTAGCAGGAATTTTTCAGTCTGGAATTGACTGGATTACACTAGATGTAAGAATAATGCCTCAATACTTTTAAGTTATTTTTATGGCCCCAGTTTTAGCGGGTTAAGCAAATATAGTCAACATTTAGTTCTTAGAACCCATGACCTTGTACTCTATCATTCTGCACAGTGATGAGATGTGAATTCAGGCAGAATATTAGACCTGGAATGATATGATTTTGTTTAAGGGGCTTAGGGATAGAATGTTCCAATGCAGAACATGTTTCCTCAATTATATGCAATATTTAAGATAATGAATACTGAATGCTATGCATTAAGCATAGTGCACATGCCTTCAAGATATTTTGCATACTCTTTCTACCAGAATAATCAACTTTGATGAGAATTTGTTCTTCCTGTTGTCATTTTCATTCTAAATGGCTTCTTGCAAGCGGCATTCTAGTGCAACAACAGTTTATAAAAAGTGCTTCATAAGCTCTAAAATAGCATTGCAGTCTCAATTGATATAACATCTCTGTCTGCTCCAAAAGACTCACCTGAGTTGTTACCTTCACACTGGATTTCTAGAGTTAAGTAGAGCTTCTGAACACTGTGTCTTCTGGAACTGCATGGCTATTCTCTTTTCTCTGTTACATTTTCTGATAACAATGCCGCTGTAACAGTCCTAGTGTCCTTGAAATTGTCAAGAATAAAACAGATGAATGAAAGAAGTTTGTAAATGTATTTCCCTACATCCAATATCCAATTCACTAATTTAGGTGAATTTTCTCTCTCTGCTAAGCAGCATGACCCAGCTGGAGGGTCAGACATACCTGCGTTCGAATTCTGCCAGAGCTACTTAACTAGCTCTCTGGTCTTGAACAAGTAACTCTTGCTCTTCAGTTAATAAATGTCCCTACATCCTTCAGTATCTCTTCATTCTCTGTGAACTTTCCCACCACCTTATTGCCTGCAAGCCATCTCTTTTCTGATAACATGTCTCCTGAGGTCTTCTCAAGATGGGCTGATTTTCTTTTCTCATATCCCAATTGCTTAGATGTTGCATGCACCACCACCCCCATGTGCCCTTCCCCAAAGCAGTGTCATTTCTAGAAACTAAGTATCCCTCTTCTCTTGAAACAAAACAAAATAAAATTAAATAATAAAATTAAATCAACCCTGCTTTTTCGAAGCTCACACATTCATTTGTATAAGCTGCCTCTGCTTTGTAACAATCAAAATGCTGTTGACATGCCTTCATTCATTGATCCTTTGGTCCCTAGATACAGCCCTCTCTTCTCACTTAAACTCTTGCCGTAATCTCAGATGACCTCATCTCCCTTGGAGGGGCCTCTGTACTTTAGCTTCTCCATTCCTAGACCACTTCATTTTCAATGACCTTTTAACAGTTGTACTGTAACCACCCACCTCCCAGAGTCACGTCTTGGGCTGTGTCACCACCAGAAATGGTACCATCTCTGAAATCTTGATTGAAAGCCTCCCAATCATAGCTTCCTATCATTTCAGCTCAAGCGTCAAGTGTTGCAGCAACAATTTTTCAACTTCATTACAAACTCAATTCATTAACTCTACACATTCTATCCATTAGCTTCCTCTTGTTACCATTCTTTTCTGTCTGGCTTACAGTCTATAATTCACTATTGTGACCCTCTTCTTGCAAATACCATCACCTCTGTTGCCTTCCTTTGCTTTTTTCCCACCCACCTCTAAAACTGCAACCTGGAACGCATTCATCTATACACATTCCCATTGCCTTATCCAAGCAGCAGAGGATTGCTGGAGAAAATCTTTCCATCATACTGGCATTACTATAAATTAGTGTTCACCAGCCTCAGCTGGGCTATTACTGCCACAGCCCTAGGTTTTTCCATGTGCAACTCCTTCCTACCTTCTCCAAACTTCCAGTACTTCTGCCCACTATTCTTCAGAGGTGGCAATGTCCTTCACCTCATTGAGAAAACAGCAGCTTTCAGATGGAATGCCCCTCATTTTCCAGTGCCACGTCAATAAATCTACTTCCATGTCCCATTCTCTCCTTGTATTCTCCTGACATAATGCAGAAAATACACCTTCCTCTGTGGAAGGCCAGTCCTTCCACATGCGATCTGCATTCCACTCCATCAGCTCGCAGAGGCCTCATTTCATCTGTAATCCTTTCCAGTTGCATCTCAGTTCTTGATCTCAATTTGAGCCTTCCAGTAAAGATCCGAGCCTGCTGTGATGTGATGTAACATTCTCCCTGGACCCCACCTGCCTCCCCACTTACTCCTGTATCCCTCTACTTCCTTCCTAGCTGAGCTTCTCAAATGAGTTGTTGACACTTGCTCTTTCCATTTCCTCTCATCTCCTTCACTCTTCAACCAGTATTTTCACATTTCAATCCAAAAGCAAAGGGCAATTATGGGTAAATCATGTTATTTAGTCTCTTAGCATCCAATTCCAACATGAGCTTTCCCACCTTCTAGGCTTCCTTGCCAAACTTATCGTGTCGTTCCATGGTACCCTCATTCTCTAATCACAAAGACTTTACATCTTTTTTTCCTCTGAGTTTCAACATCCAGCAATTCATCAAAGCTTGATGTTTTTTCCTTTTCAAAATCTAACTTCATCTTGTTCTTTCTTACTCTTATTTTCCTGATGTCCACATTACTAAGAACAATGGATATCTCTCAGTCTTCATTTTTCTTGCCTTTTCAGAAGCATTGCTATTCCCATTACCGAACCTCAGATTCAGGCCATTCAGTGCAATATCCGCCTGATGGATCTGTCTTACTTAGATATCTATGTTCCACTACATTCTAATTTCCACTGTGAGGCCAACCTCCTGATACATGATTGGTACACATCACCTCTCTATACCTTTTTAACCACTTTGTCCTCTTCTTCTTGCCACATACTCAAACATATTTAGCTCCTTTTTTTTGTCTACAAAAGAAATCCACAGGCAAACATTCAAACTCTATTTGCTACATATCTTATCCACCGATAGAGCTTCTGCTCCTGCAGCTTTTAACACATTATTCTAACCACATTTCACTACCCAGAGTTACCTGAGAACATCATGCATGTCCTGTCTCTGCACATGCCAGATGCTCTCTCTGAGAGGTCTTTCTTCTCTGTATCACAGAATAAGACACCTGTATTATTTTTTCCTGTGATATGGTGATGAAAATTTTGAAACACCTAAGTGTGGCATTTCTTCATCAAGCTGTGTGCATGTTTGTGTTACAGTAGTTGTGTGATAAGGATGGATACTTGATTAACTAATAGAAACATCAGGGTGAAGTGGAGAATTAAAATCAAGATAGACACACACGTATACCTTATATATTTTATCTTAATTTTATACATAGAAAGGACATTTATTTACAATCTTTGAATGTGTAGCCAAGGCCATTACTTGGAGTCTGTGGATGTTAGTTCCCCATTATCTTTCTGTAGAGCCTTAGGTTTTCCTATTATGCAACTGAATTCTGTGATTTCCATTTTCAACTTTTAAAAGATGAATAACCACTTATGTGTTTTTCCAAACAAACTGAATTTAGGAAAGTATGTTTTTTGTTTTTTGTAATTTTTCTCCAAATTTTGACAATGGTTTTTCCCATACCAAATAGGCATTTTAAAAATGTTTTGCATTTATTCAGTTTTTCCAATGCATTCAGAGTTTTATTTACATCTCTCTTTTCATCTTCATAATTCTTGGATTATTTGCTATTTTATTAATTGCCATAATTATTATAACAAGTATAACAGTTATAAATAGATTTCGGAACAAACACCACTGTCTCTTGATGTGCATACAGATCAGCTGGTGAGAGCCTAAATGTGTGTTGGTCAATGTTCTTTAATGCATGCAAACCCTTTGATCATTATAATCCTTTTCCTTTCAAAGGACAGCAGATACCTTTGCATTAAAAAATATAGAGAATTGGCATTGGAATAAGGAGAAAAATATGGTTTGTAAGTGCAAATCATTACAGCAAATGAGTCATTTAGTTTTGGTGGTAAAATTTAAATTAATTTGAATTAAGATGTCATCACTAGTTTGAATTAAATGTCAATTATCTAATTAGTATTTTTTAAAAACTGATAACTAAAATCACTATTAATGTAATTAAGTGTATTATTCCTTGTTTTAGTTATACACATAAGTGGATATATGAAGATTAACCAAATTAGAGCACTCATTAAAGATAGTGATATCCTAGATTTTCTTAGTGCAGGCAGTGTACATATGACAATGTTGCTTTAGATATAATATTTATTTATGTGTCTTATTAATAATGTTAGTCACATTTTTACCAATGACATAACAGGAAGCAGAAAATGAGATTCTTTGGCACATAATATTGCTTACACTTTCATTATTTTTTGAAAGATACAAGAGGAACTTAGAGAAAAAAAACCAAAAATCTTTAGCAGATTATGAATACATTTATATAATCTGTTAATTTCACTGGTGATCGTTTTTCACTTCAAATAACTCTCTGGCAATTAAATCGTTATAAAAGAAATCAAATATTTATCTAAGGGAGATCAAACTCAACTATTACCAAGAGAGAGAAAGACTTCGTGGTCTTCTAATAATATCTGTCTTCTTAAGGATTGCAAATTGCCAGTAATATACTTCCAAATAGAGGGTATTCTTTCTTAGTATATGATATTTAGAGAAAATATTATGTTAAATAAAGATGTAAGTGATAAGAGTTCTGGTTACTATTTCTAACTGTTAAATCACTGCAACCAAAATAGAGGTAGTTGTAGAAAATTTAGTAAAATGGTCTTTAACTATCTGTGACTACTAAATTTGTGTTGTTTCTTAAGAGTAAGTGATTAGACTCAAATTTATTTGTAACCTAAATTTATTTTTTTTATTAATATATAATGGTGTACATATTTTTGGGTTACATGTGAAATTTTGGTACCTGAATATAATATGTAATGACCAAATCAGGGTAATTGGAATATCCATCACCTTGAGCATTTTTCTTTTGTTTGTGTTGGGAACATTACAATTCTTCTGGTTATTTTGAAATATACAGTAAATTATTGTTAAGTGTAATTTCCTTACTGTACTGTTAAATATTAGAACTTATTCCTTCTATTTAACTATATTTTTGCACCCATTAACAAACCCCTCTCATCCCCCCTCCCTCCCTCTCTTCCCAGCCTCTGGTAAGTATCATTTTATTCTTTACTTCTATAAGCTCCACTTTTTTAGCTCCCACATGTGAGAACATGCAGTATCTAAATTTAAATTTTATGCTGAAAAGAAAATATTTGCATAGCCTCCTTCATCTTATCCTGGTGCTTGCCCAGGTGGTTTCCCCCAAGGAATATTTATCTTTATCTTCTAGAATCAGCCATCACTTCTTGCCTGCCCTTATCTTCCCTGAGCTAAGTCCTCAGACAGATGCACTGAAGAGGAGGAAGCAGTGCAGTATAGATGGGCAAAAGGTTGTTCAGAGGCAGCAGTGGGGCCTTGACGCAAATGACTCTGCGAAGTAAGGAGGTGGAGGCTCCCCTCCTCGCTTACTTTGTGAGCTAGGATAAAGGGGCGAATCTTCTCTGGAGAGACTGGCAAGGGGGCCAGATCAGCTCCTGCAGAGTAGGAGAAGGCAGAAGCCATGACAATTTGTGCAGAGGACAGCTAGGGTCCTGCAAGACACAATGGGGTAGGGGATATTAATGGCAGTATAAAAAGGAAGGCAGAGATATTAGCTGAAATCTCCTATTTTTCTTCTAGGATTCTAGCCATTTCATAAGGATTAAAAATTATCATTTCAAAAAACAGTCATTATGTTTTTTTCTTAATACAAGATTGAAAAAGCTATTTTCCTGCTTCTACACTTGTCATTCTTATTCTGCTTATTTTTGTCTGCAGTGTATGCATAATTTTTGTACATGCAAAGATGCCGTGAGTGTAACAAAATATTGACGTTATCATATATTTGGGTTAAACTGAAAGAATAAAAAGCAGTGTTGATATTTGCTCAGAAATGATAAATGTGCAACTATGGTGCCCACTGGGTTAAAGAGTATTTTGCTCCTGCTTTGGGGGAATCTGCTGAACGTGCTTGACATTTGAAATGTGAGTAACTCAGGAGATGTTAAAGATAATGCAACAAAATAAACTTACTGAATTTCATCCATTTTTAAAATGTCATTGCTTTGTAAATAAATTACTTGACATTGCAGCATTTTTAAAAGATTAACTGTACTTTTGCTTTTGCAATTTAAATTGTTTTAAAATTGTCTTTCTGGGTTTTTCCATAGTTTACATGGACAAAGAAGTATAAAAATATATTAGAAATATTTAGTTCTAAAGGTGACCTAACAGATAAGTTTAAATATAGGGAATGGGGTACTGTGTTGGGATGTCTCCATTATTAGTACATAAGCAGTCTGAAATAAACGTCTACTGCATTAGAAACTCATCAGAAAATCAAAGCTGACAGAGTTGTCAGGGCTCTGCTTCAAAGGCCAGGCGGGTAAAATATTTCAGGAAGGATGTTATGATTCTAATGTGATGATAGCGATATGGCAGTAAGGACTCATGGACATCCTTCCCTTCCTGCCTCCCCCCACCCCCTAGGAATGTTAGAGGATAAGAAAAGGATAAGAGTCTGTGTTGCATCTATCCCAGGCACCATATGGCATAAAAGGTCAAGATGATACCAATGAACTTTGGCTAATAAAACAAGCTGACAAAATTGAGTAACTGATGGAAACAAGCATTGTTGTCTCAAAGATTTATTGATGATCCAGGGTGAGGCTTTTTATATTAGGCTCTGTCTTGATGTGCAACTGTTGCCTTACTTTTTGTTTGGTGGAGAAGTATTTGCTGAGCAGCAGTCTCCACCAGGCGTGTTCTAGACACTGGTGATTCAGCGGTGAGCACAGTCCCTGCACTCAGATACCTTTCACTCTATGGGTAGGGGTGCAGACAGCTAATCAATAAGCATATACACAAATAAAGAACACAACTTCAAATTCCCCGTGTTCAAGACGTTCTCCCTTCCCTGCCTGGTTTATCTGATGGGGAGGGGCAAATAAGCTTGTGCTGGCTTAGATCTGTGCTGCCTCCGAACAAATGTCCACTTCACTGCTGGAGAAAAATCTGGTGAAAATCTGATCACGTTTCATAAAGGATATGTAATATATACAACTGTGTGTGTACATCATTTATAAAACTCTTTCTCCACCTCCCTCATGCTTTCAGGCTTTCATTTAAAGGCTCTCACCACATTTCATTTAGCCTGATTAATGAGTCATTCATTTCTCAGAAAATTATTTTTGTTTGGCAAGTACCATGTTGGAGGGGAAGAGTTTTTTCATACTCTTCTAGTTTCCAAGAGGAGGGATTTTACCAAACCCTGCTTGCCTCTTGTGTCCCACCTTATTCTTTTCCCGGAGGCAGATTTGCTAGGGCTACCTTTGCTTGGGTGGGCAAATCAGCCTAATTCAGCAGTGTGGTGCTTGGAAACTGACTTTGCTAATATACCAAAGCCACATTCTTCAGTTATGACTTTAGTAGAAGCAAGACTGACTGACACAGGACAGGCGTGGTGGCTCACGCCTGTAATCCTAACACTCTGGGAGGCCGAGGCGGGAGGATGGCTCGAGGTCAGAAGTTCGAGACCAGCCTGAGCAAGAGTGAGACCTCGTCTCTACTAAAAATAGAAAGAAATGATCTGGACAGCTAAAAATATATATAAAAAATTAGCCGGGCATGGTGGCGCATACCTGTAGTCCCAGCTATTCAGGAGGCTGAGGCAGGAGGATTGCTTGAGCCCAGGAGTTTGAGGTTGCTGTGAGCTAGGCTGATGCCACGGCACTCACTCTAGCCCAGGCAACAGAGCGAGACTCTGTCTCAAAAAAAAAAAAAAAAAAAGACTGACACTTTGCTATCTCCTGAACTCTGGTGTCTCAGTTGGTTTAGAAACTGGCAGGTGGGAAAAGGAGTAATATTTGGTTGATTCCTTAAAATGCGAACACTGAGGACTTGCCTTGGGTCATCCTACAGTCAGTTTTAAGGTTTGAGGACCCTTTAAGCCCTCTGTCTTCCCCTCCCTCAAGCAGACAGGCAGGCCAGTAGTGCCATGAACACAGAGTTCTCAGTTCCTTCCAAAGGGAGAGGTCACCTGTTTTTATTTCCCACTGAGATGAGAAGTAGAATTTTATCCATTCTTGTGTTCTTCAGGCAGAACTTGTCACCACCCTTCGTAAGCATCATATACCACTATTGGTCTTCTAGGGTCATGGGTGGTAGTAGATAACCCAAACTCACTTTGGTTTTGCTTCGGCGTGCAGCTGCAGACCCAGTCAGACAATGACGTGCAGTGAGGCTCTCCAGTCACACAGACCAGCCCTTGAAATGCAGTACTACTTTCAATGAATCAAGTCCTTAATGCTAACGTCGTATCTGCGGAAAGTGCAATAGAAAAGAGGATGTATTTCAGAAATAAATGAAAACAAAAAAGGAAGAAATTAATGTAAAAGATTGCCCCAGCAAAGCCCTGTTTGAGTCCTTAACGTGCAGACATGGTCTCTGGTGGTCTGTCTACCACACCAAGGAGAAGTCTCTACGTAAATATTAAATTATATTCAGGAAAAGCAGAGGCAATTAATTAATTGACTAAGACTACTTAAATAGTCACTATTAATAGAACATTTGGATTAAGTTATATCTTTTATATTCAGTCTTAAGTGGAGGCCTAGAATATTGCTGTGACAAAGAGGAAAGTTACCTGGTATTCCTGCTTCTAGAACAGTTCTTGCGGATATTGCAGTTAATGATACCACTTCTTTTTTTCTTTCAAGTCATTGAGTCCTGAAAACTGAGAGTAACCTTTGACTTCTTTCTGTCTTTCTCTACCCCACACCATTCTAGAAATTACCATGCAAATCTTTGTGATGTGAATTATCATTTAGAATGAATGAATGAAAACAAATTAAGGCATTTTATTTAATTTTCTAGAAATAAGGAGCTATGGAGAGTTTGTGAACAGGGATAGGCATGATATACCCTGTAAAACTCTATTGACCACCTGTATTTATAACAAAACAGCCAGTAGTGCCAACGGAACCAAAGATAATTTAGAAAGAGAATTTCTATCCCAAAGTTTCCCTTCATCCTTCCAAATCCACTTCACTACTGTTCATTGAGTGTCTCTTTCCATTATTTGCTTCTAATTTGATGCTGTCTTTCTCTGCAAACGTCATCCCTATCAACTTTTTTCTTCTGCACACTTTTTCTTTGAATTCCCTTTATCTTGTCAAGCCATACGTGTGTATCTTGACCTAGACTTAGTGCACTAACCTGAAATTCATTGATGATTATATGTTCATTTTCCGTTTCCATATTCCATACCCATCCTCTAAGTTGTCTCCCTAATTAAGGAGAAATAATTCCTCCAATTTATATATTCTATTCTGTTTTTCTAATTCTTCTTGCATTTTGCCTCCCTCTCTTTCATCTCCTCTCTTGAGGAGTCTTCTAGGAACCACAGGATCCTTTCCTAACAGTCTCCTCTACAAGCATGAAGCATCAGTCTGTGACAAGTCCACTGCTTTTGCTCAGACTTTCTCTCTGATTCCTTCACAAAAAATATCCTCAACCTGTAATTCTATGACTTTATGTTGGTTATTTTCTTCATAATGTGCTCAATATTTCCTCTAAAACCTTCTTCCCCAGTCCATGTATGATGTGGACATGGCTACTTTGATTTCCTTTAGGTAGATATTTTTTCCTAAATCACTCATTCATTAATTTTCTCATTCCCTCCTATACTGAATAGATCCATATTGGGTACTTTGTACATTCCCAGAAATGTACCTGGTACTGGGGGAAATATTCATGAAGAACTTGTATTGTAGAACTTTCTATTCATACTGGAGAACACTAGATTTGCTGAATGGACATGGTTCTTTTGATGAACCATGAGGCGTTAATAAAGTCTGAGGAAGAAAACTGAGTTCACATGTTAAATAATTAAGAACTAATGCATTTCTTTTTTTCTTCGCTTTGTAAAAAATTGTGGTAAAATTACATAACATAAAATTTACCATCTTAACCATTTTTAAGTGTACAGCTCAGCAGGGTTAACTATATTCACATTGTTGTGCAACTAATCTCAAGAACTTTATCATCTTGCAAAACTGAAACTCTATCTCCATTGAACAGCAACTCTCCATTTCCCTCTATTCCCAGCCTTTGGCAACCACAATTCTACCTTCTTTCTAGAGTTGGGTACTTTAGACAGCTCATATAAGTGGAATCATGTCTTTTTGTGACTGGCTTGCTCAGTTAGTGTAATGTCCTTCAAGTTTCGTCTATGTTGTAACATATGATGGTATGTCCTTCTTTTTATAAGACTGAATAATATTCCATTGTACGTATTGCCACATTTTCTTTATCCACTCATCCGCGAATGAACATTGGCTTGCTTCTACATTTCGGCTAATGTGAATAATGCTACGGGTGTGCAAATATCTTTCTGAGAGCCTTTTTTCAATTCTTTTGGTTATATATCCAGAAGTGGGATTGCTAGGCCAGATAGTAATTTTATTTTTAATATATTTGCGACTCTTCATACTTTTTATCATAGCAGCTGCACCATTTTACATTCACATCAATAGCGAATGAGGGTTCCAAGGGCTAATGCATTTCTTAAGATCTGTGACTTGTGCCTTGGGACTAGGAACACACACATGACTACTTTCGGCATCTGCCCCAGGCTTGCGTTTGTCACTGCCTCCAGTACACAAAAAAGTGCACCCTCCTATCCCACTAGCATGGCAGGTGTCAGAGCATGCTCTTGGAGGAGCAGAGAAATGGCAGACAGTATGGCCCTGGAGCTAGTTATGCTTTCTTGCATCAGGAAAAAGATTTGTTCTCATCTGGAGGCCCCGGCAGATACAGTGATGTCAGCTCAGCCAAAGAGAGAGAGTTCCTGCTGTGTGCTCTCCCCAGATGGCAGGCAAAAGAGTCACATTTTCTGCAGCTCATGTTGTAATCAGGGATCTTATCAGTTGCCTCCAGATGTGCCCAGCTGGGTCACCCTACATTCTGCCATAATCAGGCAAACATACTTACAAACTGAGATCAAGGCTTACATCACTGAAGTAAGATTATTTACAGTTTTAGATCTGTGAGAGTTCATTAATTTTGTCATCTAACTAGCGTTCCACTGAATGGTGCGTTGAACGAGGGAAATCCACGTCCAAGAATGATATTTCTAGAATTTCTTCCAGCTATGTCCAGATGGCATAATATCTATTTGACTTATGTGGAATTTTTGGCCCTGTGCTCTTTACCTCCTGGTGCTATGCCTGTGTCTATATTACACCAACCACATAGTAAAAGGGAATTAAGGTTGCAGGTAGAAAGAGAGTTGCTAAGCAGCTGACCTTAAAATAAGATTAGCCAGGCATGGTGGCATATGCCTGTAGTCCCAGCCACTTGGGAGGCTGAGGCAGGAGGATCCCTTGAGCCCAAGAGTCCAAGGCTACACGCAAGTAAGCTACGCTCACACCACCGTACAACAGTCTGGGTGACAGAGCCAGCCTCTGTCTCTAAAACTAACTAACTAAATAAATAGATAAAATAAAAATAAAACAGGAAGATTATCTTGGATTATCTGGGTGGTCCTGGTGTAATCACATGGACCCTGACCATCTGAAGAGGAAGGTAGAAGAGTAAGTGAGAGAGGTGCAAGGACAGAACAGGCAGGAGAGATAGGAAGTGCGAGGACAGGACCTACTGCTGCTGGCTTTGACGATGGAGTCGGAGGTCCATGAGCCATAGTTGCAGGCTGCCTCCAGAAGCTAGGAATGGCCCTCAACTAACAGCCAGCAAGGGGATGAGACCTCCGTCCTACAATGGCAAGGAACTGAATTCTGCTAACAGCTTAAATAAGCAAAAAACCAGATTCTCCCCGACAGCCTCCAGAAAGGAACACAGCGCTTCTGATGCCTTGATTTTAGCCTAGTGAAAGCGCAAGACTTCCCACCCACAGAACCGCAAAACAGTACTTTTGTGTTTTTTTAAGCTGATAAACTTGTGTTGATTTGCTACAGCAGCAATGGAGAACTAATACACTACTTCATAACATTATTTTAGGAATTAATGAGGCAGTGATAGCAGAACACAGAGTCTGATGGAAAATAAGTGCTCAGTCATTTTTGTTATCACCACTGACAAAACGTAACGCAGCCCAGTGTGCTGTGGAGAAGCCACGTACAGGGCACAGGCTTCACGGCCGTCTGTCTGTGCCCTTCTCCTGCCAGGCGGGAATAGTTCTGAATGGGGGGCTCAGTTCTGGCACCGTGCTATTGGCAGGATATTGGCCAATAAGGGTGAGGCCTGAGGAGACCACCCGAGCCCCAGACAGACCTGAAAACGGTATGGTGGGAGGAAGTGTATGTGCATAGCTTAAAATTGAGAACATAAAAGAACAATACAGGGGCATGAATTTCTCTGAAAATAAAATAAAAGAAATATTTTGCTTGTATTGCTCCAGAGAGTTGAATTGAATGAATCAGCAAAAACAACAGAAAGGTAAATTTGCACTTGGTATAAAAGATAACATCCTTACCTTTTGAGCATTTCACAGACTGAGCGGACTGCCTGGCAAGCCAGCGAGGGCCCAGTCCCTGGGAGGGTTTGGACAGACTCAGGCTGCAAGAACACGACAAGGGGCCTTTGCCCAGGGAGACTGTGTTTGAGCGTCCACTGCCCCGTTCCTGCAACCCCCATCCTGACACCACAGGCACGCTCGGGCACAACTGCACGCCATTCACAGAAAGATGGTGTCTCCAAGCACATGCTAACAGATGTCATTAACGTGAATACGAAAGTGTTGAGAGTTTTACTCTTTGGGCTTGAATAACTGACCACATACCTCTCTGTCCAGGCTGTGTTATTAATCCTTTCTACAGAGAAATAATATTCACATAGGCATGTTCGTGTGTGAAGGTGAGGCTGTCGGTTGGGGGGCATGGAGGACGGGGGGGCATCAGTGGAGGGGTCTTGCCTTTAGGGTCAGTTAATACAAGCAAGAGAAATAAACCTTTGTGGAGGTGGAAACGGAGTATGCTTCTTTCTTCTCAAAAAAGTATTTTAGCTCTGAGCCAAAGGTCTCAAAAACTGATATATTTTCTAATGAAGTTATTATTGTATTTATTTTGTTTATTAAAGTCCACCAGGCCTCACATTTGTGTCACTAAAACTAACACATACAATCCTCTTTCTAAGAACATTGACATTTCTGCTGCTTTGAATAAATAAACTGTAATACTTTACCACATTTGGTCAGAGCTTGTCCATTGCACTTGGATAGCTGTATTTCTTAGAATCTAAAATGCCTTGATGTTGACACTTTATTCCTACTACCAGAAACTGTCAACAGAATGTTTGCACGGAAGTGCATCACCTTTGCTACTTAGCTGACAGTGAAGATCCGATCAATTATAAGAAACATCTCAGTTTTAGAAAAGCTAAAACATAAAATAGGTCATCCCTTGGTGGTGAAGAAAAGCTCTCATTAATATAAGAATGTGAGCTAATAAATGTAGGATATTTTTATTCAGAAGGAATGAAATACTTAATCACCATGTACAATCCCCAGTAAAATGACTGATTCAGGCAAAGATCAATAAAAGATGTTAAAACCATTAGTGATGGCTGTTGAACAAAATATTGGCAAGGATCCCAGCATAAGCTTCCACATAATTACACAGGGGAAATATACCTTCACAGTGGTTCTGCCCAGTGACCACCTGTTTAGGACAGTGGCCCAACTCAGCTATAAGAAGAGTGGGTCAACATGAAGGTATATATTTCATGACAATTCACTATGGAGTACCCAGCATCATTTATGACATATTCTTACCGAGATCAGATTACAGGAAATAAAGAAATAAAGTAACAAAGTATACTAGAAGGAAACATTTAGAAAAATTTAGAATGGGGGATGTTCTCTAAGTCAGAGAACCTGGTCTCTTCATAGTCATCATCATGAAAATAGAAGGGGGATGTTTTATGTTTTTAATTATATTTTAAAATTGATGCATAATTGTACAATTTATGGAGTACAATGTTCATGAACACATTGTGTAATGATTAAATCAGTGTCATGATTGTATCTGTCACTTCAAACATTTATCATTTTTTTTTGTAGTTAGAACATTTAAAATCCTCTTTTCTAGCTATTTTGAAATATGCAATATATTATTGTTAACTATAGTCACCCTATTGTGCTCTCCCCATTCCCCCTTCCTCCCTCCTTTTGCCAGTCTCTTGTAGCCATTGTTCTGTTCTCTATTTCTAGGAGATCAATTTTTTAGATTCCACACATGAGTGAAATCATGTGGTATCTGTCTTTCTCTGTCTGGCTTATACTACTTAACAATATCCTCCAAGTTCACTTATGTTGTCACAAATGACAAAATTTCTTTTTCCTTCCTTCCTTCCTTCCTTCCTTCCTTCCTTCCTCCCTCCCTCCCTCCCTCCCTTCCTCCCTCCCTGTCTCCCTCCATCTTTTCTTCTCTCTCTCTTTTTTTCTTTCTCTCTTTCTCTCTGTTTCTTTCTTTCTTTTCTTTTTCAGCATTTCATTCTGTTGCCCAGGCTACAATACAGTAGTGTGATCACAGCTCACTGCAACCTCAAACTCCTGGGCTCAAGTGATCCTCCTGTCTCAGCCTCCCAAGTAGCTGGGACTACACACCTGGCTAATTTTATTTTATTTTTTGTAGAGCTGGGGGTCATGCTATGTTGCCCAGGCTAGTCTCAAACTCCTGGGCTCAAGAAACCCTCCCACTTTGGCATCCCAAAGTGCTTGGTTAAAGGCATGAACCTTGCCAGGATTTTATTATTTTTATGGCTGAATAGTACTCTATTTTTTGTGCATATATACCACATGTCATTTATATATTCATCTATTAATGGACACTTAAATTGATTCCATATCTTGGGCTATTGTGAACAGAGCTGCAAATAAACATGAGAGTGCAGATATCTCTATGACATACTGATTTCATTTTCTTTGGATATATACTTAGCAGTGGGATTCCTGGGTCATATAGGAGTTCTACTTTTTGAGAAACCTTCCTTTTTGAGGAACCTCCATATGGTTTTTTATAATGGCTGTACAGAATATTTTAAGTTAAAAGAAAATAATCAAGTGTAATGTGTAGGCATGGATTGGGTTATGATTTTTAAAAATCATCTCTAAAAGCTATTTTGGAATTATTAGAGAAATTAAATATGGAGTGGATATTAGATACCTTAGACAATCATTAATTTTATTATGTGTGAAAATTGTATTAAGATTAATATAAAATAAGTGTTCTTATTTGGGGGAAATGCATGCTAATATGTTAAGACTGAAATGTCATGCCTGCAATATAGTTTCAACTTATTTAGCCAAGATAATAATAACAATGATATACATCTCTAGATAAATCAAGCAAATATTGCAAAACATTAACAATTGTTGAATCAAGAGTAAGTATACATGTGTTTATTTTACCGTTGTTTCAAATTTTCAACTTTGAAAAGTTTCATAATACAAACTTGGGAAAAAAGTGAATTCTCAGATAATGACTATTTGTTGATTCAAAAACACCTGTGAATCAATAAGCAACTTTGTAATGTTCAAGAAGATCCTGCCCAAAAGTGATGTGATTGGATAAAGTCATCTACTTAAGCAATATTAAGTCATTGAGCCAAGGGTATCTAGACACCTTCTCTTTCATGGCATCACAGGAGAAAGAAACAAATGAGTGATAGGACCCATTCTCACATAACAGCTCCTCCTGCATCTCCGCTCAGCTGGGTAGGGCCCCATCTGGTGTCACCTCCCTGGTAAGACGAATCTATGGGAAGCTGGTCCTGCTCTGGAGACTAAAATGTGAGTATGGGGAAGAGTACTGTAGAATGGCTTCATGTTGGAAATGGCTGAGCTGCGTAGGACAATCATCTCTTAGGACAGAGCTCAAGACTCCTGGTTCAGAAAAGAGATGGGACCTTATACAGTCACCCTGGAGTCAGGAGAAACAATAATTCCTGTATCTCCTCTTGGCCAGGTAAGTCAGCAGGAGAAGCCAACTCAGACCTGCAGGAGTCTTTTTGCCAAGACACGATGAGGGGATGATCACTAGTTAAATACTAATATATTCATTTTTGATCTTACACTCAGTACATGAGGTTTTTTTTTAAAAAAAACAAAACTATCTAGTATTTAAAAGGCATTTGCTTCCTTTAAACCAGGCATATGTGTTAGAAATATGATTGAAAGGGCTATGAGTTACTGATGTTGGCCCACAGAGATCATTTTGCAGAAGAAAGACCACCTTCATCTTCCTAGACAAGGCACAGGGACACTGGAAGGATAAGTATAAGCTTTTTAGGTAGTCAGTGGAGTTGGGAAAGAACATTATAGGCTTGTAGGCAGAGAAACAAGATTTCCATGTAAGTAGATTTTGGTTTTTCAGGGTTTTGGAGTGTGTAGGGAGAGGAGATGTAGAGAAATGAGTCTGGCCTGGCTGTGTATTAGCACAATAGTTCTTATACCTGCCTCCTTTAGTTTTCAACGAGAATTTCTGGAATGTGGTGTTTTGATGTTTATGATAATCTGAACAAATTAAATATATTTGGGAACTTTTAGATGACTATCTGCATTAGTTACTGTAGGTTATTTGCTACAACTAACAAGCCCTAAAATCCATAATGTTTCAAATGCAATAGAAGTATGTTTCTTGCTGACATGACAGCATTGGGTGGATGGACAGATTGGGAGGACAAGCTTTCTCCATGCCGTCATTCAAGGAACCAGGCTGTCAGAGGTTCTGTCATCTTCAGCAAGTTTATCTCAAGGTTTCCCTGAGTGTCTCTCCGTTCCAGGGACAGGAAGAGCCCTAAAGAGACCAGGTGAGAGGGTTTTACAGTGGGTTTGGAAAGAGTGCGCATGCCCTCTCACATCCCATTGGCTATGTGTGGGCTAATTTCAAGGGAGGAGGGGAAATATTGCCTGGCTGTGTGCAAATGCACAGGAGAACTCGGCTTCTGATAGCTGCTGCATCACTTACAATTGAATACAGACACTTAACTTTATCGCCAATGTTTACTTTTATGTTTATGAGCATGTATGTGCCTCAAATGAGAGTGCTTCTAAGAATGAGATTTCTGAGTTCTAATGTTTGAAAATTTATTAAGCGGTTTGAACTTAAAGTGTCTTGGGAGTTTTTGAAGATGTTTTAGGATAGGAGTGACTTTGTGAAATGTGTATGTTAAAGAGGAGTCTGGTACACGTTGAAGCGGGACATAAGGGAAAGAAAAAAGCCTTAAAAGTCATGTAGATGAGAGATGATGAGCCCCCAGCTCAGGGAGAGACGTGAGGGCAGGCAGAGGATGGGTCTGAGATCCACTTTGGGAGCTGGCATGGAAGGAGCTGTGGCTGCTTGGATGAGGGTTGGTGGTGAAGGAAGAGGATGAATAATTCATAGGTTTTTTGCTCGAGCTGTTAAGTAAATGGCAGGAAGAGGTAAGTGACGAAGGGGACCGAGGGCATGGAAGAATGAAGAGAGTAGGAGGATTAATGAGTTCTTTTTGGGTTTTGTTTGCCTATAGAGGTAGAATAGATTGTAAATTCTGCCAACTTGTGTTGATGCATATTCAACATGTTCTTTTTCATCTCTTTCTCCTACCCTGATCAAGGTTGATTTCAGCATTATTAGTGATATTGCAGACTTACCCAATCTCAGTTTTCCAATCTGATATATTTCTATCCCTACTGACATTTATTTTTTGTCTGAAATATCTTATTTGGCCATGAAAATCGATAAAGTCACTAAATGATTGCCAAATCTCAACAACCTATCTCTAACATTAAACAACTTTTGGTATTGCATAGAACTACCCAGGATTGCCCCAATAAAAAGACCCATTAACCCCATTTTCTCTGCTTCTTATGGACATGAGTTTCTCATACTTCCAACCAGTGGTACCATTTGTGTGTTCTGAGTATATGCCTCTATCTCATTGTATCTTTCCATAGACATATGTATCCATGGAGCCAAGACTAGCAGTGCTTGTAATATCTCACTCCAACATTTGACCAACTAAGCCTGGGTAAATCTGGGTAAGTCTTTCATCATTTTTGTTGTCTCTTCCTTTTTGTTCAAAAATGATCAAAAGAAAATAATTGCAATTCTTTTAGGTGAAGGTGAAACTACTACTAAATTATTAATGATAACCATTAATAATATCCCTTCTAATTTGATTTTAAGGGATCTAAAACCTTGTAGGAAAAGACAGCAGTCCTAAGGCAGAACTCCCAGGTGCTGGAGGACCTGGAAGGTGGGTGGGCATCTGAGCAGGTGCAAAGACTCAGGGAGAGCCCCACATTCTCCCCACTTTGCACTGACTGTGTTGTGGTCTTGGGCTTTTTTCCCACCTGTTTGAATCCCAGTGTACTCATATGTGTATGTATATGTGTATATAATAATCTCTTTCTCATCTCTCAGAGGTTGATATGAGAGCAAGTGAAAACAAGCGTCCATGTGAAAGGGGATGAACCTTAGTCAGAATGTTCTAAGAGGAATTATTTACCACCAGGCTTTGCCCACTCCTGCTAGCAGCATCAGGACTGAAAGGGCATAACAGAAAGGCAGATTTCTTGAAGTCTATTTTCCAGGAATAATCACTTTCTGCTTGGGGTGGGAGCTGTACATGGATCTTCAGCTTGTTCACTTGCTTGGCTTTGAATGTAAATATTAATAACACTACCTTGAAATGTTGGCCAATCACTTTATACCTAATATAACATGAATTATAAAGTTACTGTGTGATTTAACATTTTAATAATTCCATTACCCTACATTTGTTGTGACGTGTTATAATTTACAAAGTATTCTTGAAAGCATCTATCACTGAATTTGAATTTCAGAACAACCTTATAGGATGGAAATTTTTACTCCATTTGATAATGAGGAAACTGAGTTTTTGACATTTGGCTAATCACTCATTCAACAAATACTTAAGTAACTTTTAAAAATTGTATTGCAGAAGCAATAGCTGTTCCGTGTTTTTATAAGAGTTTTACTTCAAAGGGACAGAAATGCCTTCCCAGTGCCTCTGCAATCAGACCATTACTCAGCTGCTTCCCCCATTTTCTTGCACCTGTGTGTAATTTCTGGCTTGATTCTTTGTACAGCACTGTGCATGATTAAGCAGTTTGGAAGTGCTTCAATGACAATTGAAGGTGGTGTTTAAAGAGTCTGGAATTACCTTTTTTGGTCCTCTGTATTTGCTGGATATACACAATTCCTCTCCCAGTGTCCACCCTCATTCAACACTTATGAACAATTCTTTACAAACAATATGATCGGGAACTTATTTTTATAGCTTCAATTATGCACACAGATTTTTTGATGCACAACTAACAGCAGTATTTGTTGCAAAGGAGCTTTATGAAAAGAGTTTGCTTTTCTACTTGTAAATAAATCAGAGGAATTTATGTCTGTGTCAATGAGAGGGGATTTTAAACACTAAAGAAATGTGACTGAAAGTTGTGTTAGATGAAAAAAAGAGTACAGCTACAGAAAAGTATGAAAAGACATTTACAGGCTTTTAGAAACAGCTGTATTTTGATCATTTATTCACATCTTAGCAAAAGCTAAGTGATTTTTTATTTTGAAATATAATTATAGCTCATGGAGAAATCTGGAAGCATGTTTATTTTGAGGTTATTCCCGATAGGTATTAGATGATAATGGTGGTTATTAGATATGAAAGAAAAATGAAGACTCAACCGCTCCCCAATGGCACTGAATCAGGTGGTGCTCATTTTGTGTGATGGACAATTGTTTTTCATGCAAAAGAGACTAAAATATTCACTAATAGTCACTGAGAAGAAAGGACTGTGCAAGTGGAACTGAAAACCAGCCACGTAAATAGCAGCATTTATTTAAGATTAATTTAAAGCATTTACTTTCCAAAATAACATCAGCATATTGTTTCCAGTCAATTTGCTTTCTTGTTTTGCCCTCATATTGGAAAGTGATTGAATCACACATCAGTGAAAATCAGAGATGGCACAAGTTCCTGCAGTTTTACATTCCTCTTTCCATAAAAACAGTAAACAATTTGAATTCAGTTTATAGAAATGATTTTCATTCTAAGAAATATCTAAGGATATTCTCAGGTACACCTGCCCCAAACATATGACTTGTCGTATTTAACTATTCATAGCAGAGCGTCACAGAACATGTGAGCTAAAACTGAACCACAGTGCAGTTCTATTAGTGCAATTCTATTGTTTGAGAGAAAAAGAAGGAGAAAGGGAGGGAGGAGAGGGAGGAGGCAGAGGTGGTGGATGAGGAAGGGGAAGGAGGGGTGGAGGAAGAGAGAGAAGGAAGGAGGGTGGGTAGAGGAGGAGAGAAAGCAGGGGAGAAGGAGAGGCCTAAAAAACAGATTAGGCGATTTTGCCCAAAGTAAACAAAGCAAATAGCAACATCTAGACTTGGATTTCCGGTCTCTGACTCCTCATTCTTGTCTTTCTCACTGCCAGGCAGAATACTGCAGTAGGAAAGACCCTCACTTCTAAGCCTGTGCCGCAGTTCACTGTTCATTAGCTGGGTGACCTTGGGTAAATTCCTAAACCTATATCAACTTACATTTCCCCACCTGTAAAATGGGAGTATTATAGTACCTACCTCGTGGGATGGTTGAAAGGGTTAAATGAAATGGCATGTGCAGAGCGTTTAGCAGAGCACATTTGTTTGTGTTTGTGTGGGTGCAAATGTGTGTGCTAGCTGCAGGTTTCACAGTTAATTTATTCATTACTGTTTAAGCTGGTGTACTGGCTTCTTAACTTCATAGTTCACGTTAAAAGTTGATATGCAGGCTCATGCCTCCACTTTTCCAGTCTCATCTTTGATCGTCGGTGGTGCTTGGAGTGGGCTTCCGAGTGAGAATCCTCAGAGCAACTGATGAGAATTTAAACTTAAAAAGGAGTTAATTCTCAAATGCGGCATCAGTGGATGGATTGACCTGAATGTGTACAATGTGTTTGAACTCTGAAAACAAAGGGAAATCAGAGTGAATTATCTCAAATGTGAATTTGCTTTTGAATAGCAGACACAGTTCACAATACTTGTAAAATGTGTCCTCAGTACCATCCCAGGGGGGTGCCAGGCTGGATCCCACTTCCATCTCGAGACTAAGATCATTATTTCTGATATTTGTCACACAGAGAGGCCTGTCTTAGCTGATTACATGAAAACTTTCTAATAGACCTACTGAGAAAAGAAATGGTCTTCCTCAGGGGGCAAGTCTCTGCTGGTTTCTGAGCACAGAGACTGAGCAACCGTGGAAGATCCGGAGCCTCAGGGATGGAGTGTACAAGGGGCGGACTGAGAAGCAGACACTGAAATCCTTTCCAGGATGGAGATTTTAGGCCTGGAATTCTTGAATTAGAACTACTAGAGTTAGGGAACATTTCCTTCTACATTTTCTTTACCCACAAGGGATTATGTTACTTTCTTACAATGAGCAAAGAGAAGCATAATTCTTTCTTTAAAAAAAAAAAAAAAAAACAGCTCTAATTTTTTAAGAGCAATTTAAGGTTCACAGCAAAATTGAGAGGAAGGTCCAATGATTTCCCATATGTGCCCTGCTCACCTTCTCCCCCCACCCATGCATAACATTATCAACGTCCCCCACCAGCATGGAACAGCTTTGAAAATTGATGAACATACATTGACACATCATAATCATCCAGAGTCTATAGTTTTACATTTGAGTTCACTCTTGATGTTGTATGTTCTATGGGCAGAACAAATGTACACCAACATGCAGTCATCCTTGTAGCATCATACAGAGCATTTTCACTGCCCTAGAATTCCACTGTGCTCCACATATTCATCTCTCCCACCCTCATCCCCAACCCCTGGAAACCACTGATCTTTTACTGTCTCAGTAGTTTTGCTCTTTTCAGAATGCCTTATAGTTGGAATCATATGACATGCAGCCTTTTCAGGTTGGCCTCTTTCACTTAGTAATATGCATTTAAGATTCCTCTATGTTTTTTCAGGGCTTAACAACTCATTTCTTTTTAGTGTTGAATAATATTCCATTGTCTGGATGTAGCAGTTTCTTTATTCGCCTGCTGAAGAGCATCCTAATTGCTTCCAAGTTTCAGCAATTATAAATCAGCCTACTTCAAACATCCACGTGTGGGTTTATGCATGGACATAAGTTTTAAACTCCTGTGGGTAAATGTTAAGGAGTATGATTGCTGGATCATCTTGGTAAGAGTATGTTTAGCTTTGTAAGAAACCACCAAAATGTCCTCAAAAGCAACTGTACCATTTTGCATTCCCACCAGCAATGAATGAGAGTTTCTGTTGCTCCACATCCTTTTCAGCATTTGGTGTTATTAGTGTTACGGATTTTGGTCATACTTATAGGTGTGTAGAGGTATCTCATTGTTTTAATTTGCATTTCCCTGATGACATGTGAAGTAAAGCATCTTTTTAAATGGTTATTTTCCATATGTATGTCTCCTTTGGTGAAGTATCTGTTAAGGTCTTTGGTCCATTTTTAATCAGGTTGCTTGTTTTCTTATTGTTGAGTTTTAAGAGTTCTTTGTATATTTTGTATAACAATCCTTTATCAGATATGTCATTTATAAATATTTTCTTCCAGTCTGTGGCTTGTCTTCTCATTCTCTTGACATTGTCTTTGCAGAGTAGAAGTGTTTAATTTTAATTAAGTCCGGCTTACCAATTATGTATTTCATAGATAGTACCTTTGGTATTGTATCAAAAAAGGTATTGCTACACCAAAAATATCTAGGTTTTCTCTTATATTATAAAAGTTTTATAGTTTTGTGTTTTATGTTTAGATATGTGATCCATTTTGAGTTAATTTTTACGAAGGGCATAAGGTCTGAGTCTAGATTCTTTTTTTTTTCCACATGTAGATATCTTGTTGTTCCAGCACCATTTGTTGAAAAGACAATCTTTGCTCCATTGCTCCATTGTATTGCCTTTGATTCTTTGTCAAATATTAGTCAACTGTATTTATGTGAGTCTATTTCTGGGCTCTCTATTCTGCTCCACTGATCTATTTGTCTATTCTTTTGACATAGCACACTCTCTTCATTATTCTAGCTTTATAGTAAGTCTTAGATTAGGTAGTATCAATCTCCAAACTTGGTTTTTCTTCATTACTGTGTTGGCTATTTGGGGTCTTTTGCTTCTCCATATAACCTTTAGAATCAGTTTGTCAATATCAACAGAATATCTTGCTGGGATTTTGTTTGGGATTGCAATGACTTTGTGGACCAAATTAGGAAGCACTAACATCTTAACATTATTGAGTCTTCCTATGCTTGAATGTAGAATCTCTCTCCATTTATTTAGTTCTTTGATGTTTTTCATCAGAGTTTAGTGCTTTTCCTTATATAGATCTTCTACATATTTTGTAGATTTTTTACCTAAACATGTCATTTTTGAAGGTATTAATGTAAGTGGTATTGTGTTTTTAATTTTAAATTTCAAACTGTCCATTACTGGTAAACGGAAAAGCTATTATTGACTTTGTATATTAATCTTGTATCCTGAAACCTAGCTATAATTGGTTATTGATTCCAGGAGATTTTGGCAATTGTTTTGGATTTTCTACATAGATGATCATATCTTCTGTGAATAAAGACTGTTTTATTTCTTCCTTCCCAATCTGAATACCTTTTATTTCTTTTTCTTTTCTTATTGCATTAGCTAGAACTTCTAGTCCAACGTTGAAAAGGAGTAGTGCAAGAAGTATTCTCTCTTTATTCCTCATCTGACCAGAGAAGCTTTGAATGTCTCATCATTAATTAAGTATAATATTAGTTGAAGGTTTTTTGTAGATATTCTTTATCAAGTTCAGGAAGTTACCGTATATTCTTCATTTACTGAAAGTTTTTAATCAAGAACAAATGTTATATTTTATCAAGTTTTTCTGCATCTATTGATATGATCATGTGATTTTTCTTCTTTAGCCTGTTATTGTAATAGTTTACAAAAATTGATTTTTGAATATTGAATCAATCTTACATACCTGGGATAAATCCCAATTTGTTGTGGTGTATTAGTCTTTTTATACATTCTTGAATTTGATTTGCTAATATTTTGTTGAGCATTTTTGCATCTATGTTCACAGCAGATACTGGTATGCAGTTTTCTTGTAACCTCTTTCTTTGGTTTTGGAATTGGGGTTATGCTGGCCTCATAGAATCAGTTAGAAAATAATCTCACGGCACAATGTGGAAGAACAAGCTAGCAAGCTAGCCAAATGCTCCTGCATGAAGCCTCTTTAATAAGGGCCTCAATTCCATTAACAAGTAAGGAGCTTTCATGGCCTAATCACCTTTTAAAGGCCCCACCTCTTAATATTATCATACTGGCAACAGTTGAATTTTAGAAGGAATTAAGTTTTAGCATAAATTTTACAGGGCACAAAAACATTGAAACCATAGAATTTCTCCCCTGGACCCCCAAATTCATATGTTCCTCACATGCAAAATACTTTTATTCTATACCAATAGCCCTCCAAATCTTAAACTGTTTCAGCATCAACTTTAAAGTCTAAGTCCAAAGTCTCATCTAAACATCATCATCTGGGTAAGACTGAAGGTACAACTCATCCGGAGGCAAATTTCCCTCTAGCTTTGAACCTGTGAAGTCAAACTAAGTTTTGTGCTTCCAAAATATAATGATGAGATAGGCAACGATAGACATTTCTATTCCAAAAGGGAGAAACAGGAAAACAGAAAGGATAACAAGTCCCAAGTAAGTCCAAAACCCAACAAAGCAAACAACATTAAACCTTAAGTCTTGAGAATAATCTTCTTTGATTCCCATGTCCTGCCTCCAGACACATTTGGGGTGGGGGTTGAGCCCCCATGGCCTTGGGCAGCATCACTCCCATGGCTTTGCTGGGCACAGCCCACACTTCAGTTCTCATGCACTCAGTTGCATGCCTCCAGCTTTCTCATGCTGTACACTGGTGGATCTACAGTTCTGGGGTCTCAGGGGCAGCCCCCCTCCCATGGCTCCACTAGGCATTGCCCTAGAGGGGCTGTCTGTGGTGGCTCTGGCTCTACAACAAGTTGTTGTCTGGGTCCTGAGGCTGTCTGCAATATCTTTGGATATCTAGGTAATCTGTATCTTCACTGCTCTTGCAGTCTGTGTGCCTGTAGAACTAGTACCACGTGGATTCCACCAAAGCTCACTGCACTTGGGCCTGGTTGATTCATGGTTGGGCAGCCAAGGAATAGTGTGCCAGAAGGTGGGACCAGAGACCTGAGGCAATCCCAGGCAGGGAATCCTGAGTTCCCAGAGACACCTTGGCCCATTCCTTTAAGCTGTTCTGCCTTTAAGGCCCTAGCATACTGGGTCTGTGATGAGGGTGGCAGCCTCAAAGTCTTTGAAATCTTTGGTGGTCATTCTCCCATTTTCTTCATGAATAGCACCTGGCTTCCTTCTAACCATACTAATCTCCTTTTCAAATGATTCCTTGGCCATGCCCTTGGTTTTCTTTCCTAAACACAGTTTTTTATTCTTTATATGACCAGGCTGACAATTTTTCATATGTTTACATTTTGCTTCTCTTTTAATTGTAAGTTATGTCTTTAAACCATTTCTCTCTTCTTGACTATTACTGTAAACAGTTAAGAGAAACCACATAGCACCCTGAATGCTTTGCTCCTTGGAGATTTCTTCTACCAGATATCCTAGCTCATCATTCTCAAGTTCTGCCTTCCATAAAGTTCTAGGACACAACATAATTCAGCCAAATTCTTTGCCACTTTGTAGCAAGGATGGCCTTTCCTCCAGGTTCCAATCCCTTGTTCCTCATTTCTATCTAAGACCTCATCAGAATGGCCTTTATTGTCCGTATGTCTTCCAACATTCTGTCCATGGCAATATGGGCTTTCTCCAGCATTCATTTCAAAACTGCTCGAGCCTCTACCCATTACCCAGTTCCAAAGCCATTTCCACATTTTTAGGTATTTGTTGCAACAATATCCCTCTTCTCTGGTGCCAATTTCTGTCTGCTTTAACAGAATACCACAGATGGGGTGATTTATAAGGAGCAGAAATTTATTTCTCACAGTTCTGGATGTATGGCCTCTCAATTCCATTCCATGGGTTTATATGTCTATCTTTATGTTAATACTACATTTTCTTTGATTGCTGTAGCTTTGTAGTAAGTATTCAAATTGAGAAGTTTTCCAATTTGGCTGTTCTTTTTCAATATTGTTTTGAGTATTCAGGGCCCCTTGCAATTCCATATGAATCTGAGGATCAGCTTTTACATATCTGCAAAAAAGAGCATTAGAATTTTGAAATGAAATGCATTGAACTTTTAAATAACTTTGGATATTATTGCCATTTTAACAATATTAAATTTTCCAGTCCATGAACACATAAGTTTTTCCATTTATTTAGATCTTTTTTTTTCAGCAATGCTTTATAGTATTCAGTATATAAGTCTTTCACTTTCTTGGTTAGATTCACACGTAAGTATTTTATCCCTTTGAATGGCATTGTAAATGGAATTTTCTTAGTTTCCTGTTTAGATTGTTCATTGCTGGTATATACAGACGCAAGTGATCTTTGTGTGTTAATTGCACATGCTGCAACTTTATTGAATTTGTTTATTAACTTGAGTCATTTTTTGTGACTTCTTTGGGATTTTCTATATAGAGAGAGTCATGTTGTCTGTGAATTTGGATGACTTTTATTTATTTTTCTTACCTAGTTTCTCTGGGTTGAACTTTCAGGAAAAAGCTGAATAATGGTGGTAAAAATTAGGCATCCCTGTCTTGTTCCTAATTTTAAGGAGAAAGCTTTTAGTTTTTCACCATTGTATATGATATTAGCTATGGGTTTTTCATAAATGTCTTTTATCATGTTAGAAACTTCTCTTCTATTCCCACTTTTCTGTGTGCTTATCATGGGAAAGTGTTAGATTTTCTCAAATGCTTTTACTATGTCAATTGAGATAATCATGTGGTTTGTTCCTTTATTCTATTAGTGTGGTGTATTACATTGATTGATATTCTTACCTTTTTATTTCTTGATAAATCTCACTTGGTCATGATGTATAACATTTTGTTATGCTGTTAGATTTGGTTTGATAGTAATTTGTTGAGGATTTTTACATCAATATTCACAAGAGAGATTAGTCTTTAGTTTTTCTGTCTTGTGGTTTCTTTGTCTGGCTTTGGTATGAGAACCTCATAAAATAAGTGGAAAGTTTCCCCTTTTTTTCTACTTTTTGGAAGAGTTTAAGAAGGGTTGGTAGTAATTCTTCTTTTAATGTTTGGTGGAATTTACCAGTGAGGGAATCTGGTTCTGTAATTTAATTTGTTGGGATGATTTCCTCCTTTTATCCTGGAAAATAATTTGGAAATACTTCTGAAATATTCTTTATATCTGAAAAAATAGCTTTTCATATTTTTCTGAGTTAAACTTTGATGGCTAGCCAGTCCTTTTGAAGCACCAAATCAAGTCTTTTTTTTTTTTTTTTGCATTTACTTCTGTGGGAGGGAGAGGGTCAAGGTTTAGATTCTTTTATTCACATTTGTAATTTCTTTATTCCTTCTGGATTAGTAGTCATCTTTTTAACTATGTATTTTATCTAATTGAATTTAAAACTGTAATTCTTTGGACTTTTGTTAGTTAACATTATGAGGCTTTGCTATGTAGCTACATCATATAGAACTATTAACCATGGAACATGTACAAGTCCTCTGATATTATTGGCTCTTTTCGGTGTTGGTGTTAAAAAATTGTAAAAACATACCTCATTTTATTGTGCTTCACTTTATTGCACTTCTCAGATGTTGTGGTTTTTACAAATTGAAGGTTTGTGGCAACCTTGTGTCAAGAAAGTCTGTCAACACTATTTTTCCAACTGCATCTGCTCACTCTGTGTCTCTGTGTCACATTTTGGTAATTCTCACAATATTTAAACTTTTTCTTCATTATTGTATCTGTTGTGGAGATCTGTGACCAGTGGTCTTTGATGTTACTGTTGTAATTTTTAGGGGCACCAAGAACCTTGTCCATACAAGACAGCAAACTTAATTGGTAAATTTTGCTTGTGTTCTGACTGCTCCACCTGCCGGCCACTCCCCTCCCCTATCCCTCTCCCCCTTCTCAGCCTTCTCTATTCCCTGAGACACAACAATATTGAAATTAGGCCAATTAATAACCCTACAGTGGCCTCTAAATGTTCAAGTGAAAGGAAGAGTTGCACATCTCTCACTTTAAATCAAAAGCTAGAAATAATTAAGCTTAGTGGGGAAGGCATGTTGAAGGCTGAGATAGGCCAAAAGCCAGGCCTCCTGTGCCAAACACTTAGCCAAAGTTGTGAATGCAAAGGAACAGTTCTTAAAGGAAATAAAGAGTGCTACTTCAGTGAACACATGAATGATGATAAAGCACAACAGTTTCATCACTGATAAGGAGGATGTTTAGGTGGTCTGGATAAAAGATAAACCAGCCACAACATTCCCTTAAAACAAAGCCTAATCCAGAGCAAGGTCCTAATTCTCTTCCATTCTGTGAAGTCTGAGAGAGGTAAGAAAGTCACAGAGGAGTTTGAAGCTAGTAGAGGTTGGTTCAAGGAACCAAAGAAGTTTAAGGAAAAAACCATCTCCAAACATAAAGGTGCAAGATGAAACAGCAAGAGCTAATGGAGAAGCTACAGCAAGTTATCCGGAAGATCTAGCTAATATCACTGATGAAGGTGGCTACACTAAACAACAGATTTTCAGTGTAAGAAACAACCTTATACTGGAAGAAGATGCCATCTCTGGCTTTCATAGCTACAGAGGAGAAGTAAATGCCTGGCTCCAAAGTTTGCAAGGACAGACTGACTCTCTTAGGGATTAATGCAGATGGTGACTTGCAGTTGAAGCCAATGGTCATTTGGCATTTCAAAAATCCTAGGGCCCTTAAAATTATGCTAAAACTGAGTACTGACAGTGCATCTTATAACCCAAGCACTCTCCTGGAGTGTACAAATAGATGAATGCTGTTTTTATGCCTGCTAACACAGTATCTATTTTGCAGCCCATGGATCAAAGAAAGTGAAAGTGAAAATTACTTTCAAGTCTTATTATTTAAGAGGTATATTTCATAAGACTATATCTGCCATCCATCGTGATTCCTCTGATACATCTGGGAAAAGTAAATTGAAAACCTTCTGGAAAGGATTCACCATTCCATTAATAGATGTCATTAAAAATATTCACAATGCATGGAAGAAGGTCAAAATATTAACATAAACAGGAGTTTGGAAGGAATCAATTCCAACACTCATGGGTGACTTTAGGGCTTCAAGACTTCAGCAGAGGAAGTAACTGCAGACGTGGTGGAAATAGCAAGAGAACTAGAATTAGGGGTGGAGCCTGAAGATGTGACTGACCTGCTGTATAGTCTCATGGTAAAACTTCAGTAGATGAAGAGTTGCAACTTACAGATGAGTAAAGAAAGTGGTTTCGTGAGATGGAATCTACTGGTGAAGGCACTGTAAATTTAGTTGAAATGACAACAAAGGCTTTAGAATATTACATAAACTTAGTAGATAAAGCAGCTGATGGGTTTGAGAGGATTGATTGCCTCCAGGTTTGAAAGGTCTACTATGGGTAAAATGCTACGACATAGCATCACATGCTACAGAGAAATCTTTCATGAAAGGAAGAATCCATTGATGTGGCAAACTTTATGGCTGTCTTATTTTAAGAAACTGCCACAGCCACCCCAACCTTTAGCAACCACCACCCTGATCAGTGAGCAGCATCAACATGGAAGCAAGCCCTGCCACCAGCAAAGAGAGTTATGAGTCACTGAAGATTCAGATTACCATTAGTAGATTTTACCAATAAAGCAATTTTTAATGAAGGTGTGTGCATTTTTTAGACAAAATGCTGTTGCACACTTAATAGACTACAGTATAGAGTAAACACAACTTCATGTGTACCAGGAAATCAAAAAATTTCTTGTGAATTGCTTTATTGCAATATTGACTTTATTATAGTGGTTTGGCACCAAACCTATAATATCTCTGAGGTATGCCTACATATATAATAAAATGCTGCTTTGATCTATTCTTGTCGAGAGATGAATTAATTCACATAGGTAAATCTTCAGATTAGCTGACGCTTAACACTTCAGAGAGTGAAAAATATCATTAAAAATATTAATCCATTAAAATTTTTTCCACACAGTGCTTTACCTCTGTTAAACATTGTATAAAAGGTATAATTTGATGTTATTTTTGATGACACAGAAGCACCATTATGAGCCTCATCTATTGGATGGTGCTACATTCTAGGCAAGTATGTAGCTTTCTTCCTGTTGGATAACTGTTCTTTTTCTCCCCAAATCACAACTATGATTTCTTTCTTTGCTATACTGTCTATAAATCTGACCCAAAAGCTTTCTACTTTTCTTAGTAATAAATGACTGCTTTCCAGCAGGGTGGAGAGAAACAAGTCGACTAAATGCATTTTGTGCTCAAGCATATACTAAATAATTTTTAAGAGGGCTGTTCCCCCATCATTAGAGAAGTGGACAAGACCAGAGGCTTATGGAAAAATGACTCAGTGCTAATTCTTCCAGGAAAAGGGTGAGACTGACCTATTAAGCTTATTTTTTTAACACCAGTAAAGGGAGAGGACTTTAAGTAATTCGTGCAGCTTTGCACGTCTCCATCCTGCATATACTACCTCTTGGTGGCAAGCACTCTGGTGGGCTCATCGATATGTGCATTGTGATTTGAGTGTAATGCTTAGGTACATTTGAGTGATCCAGCACTGAGAACAGTATAGCTATTAAAGATTACTCCTTTTTGTCATGAAGCTGTTTACATTGGGTCGTAAGACTCTAAATATGGTCCACCTTCGTTTCTACAGTTAATGTGTGTATCTGTGCATGGTGTATGTGTTTTCATGTGCACGCGTATCAGAGAGGGTCTTTGGCAGCTCTAAGTGTGCTTACCTCTCAGTCTGAGCAAGTGCACCGGGCACAGATGATGAATGTAGCTAATGTAAGGAAATGCACAGACCACACTGAAAAATGACCCCTTCTCCCCTCGGAAGCTTTCACTGACTAGGAAAAACAATAATAACAATCATAGCAATCTTTCTATGGCTCCCACAATTGCATGTGCATGTACCTGCTTGCACAGGGCATGAACGGGATGCTATACACAGGAAAAAGCATCAACATCACCCTACAAATGCCAACTCTGCAAACATCCAACTGTGAAAAGACAACAGAGATACCCCACTGAACCCAGCCACCTCTTACTTCCTGTGTTGGTCACTGTGGAAGTATTAGGCAGAGTGTCTGGCGAGCTGGACCTGAGGCAGAAACACCCCTCTGGTTTGCAAAAAAGAGAACGGCTGAGCTGGTGAGCCATTCGGTGTACCAGGATTCATGTGCTCATCATTCCAGTGTCTTTTACAGTGTGTGGCTGCCAAGGGTGGTAATTCATTATAAAATACGGAGAGCTACACACAGCTCTAGTAAGTATAGTTTGGATTATTTTCCAGATTTTATAATGGCTCACTTTCAAAGCTTTATCTATCTTTGCTATTGTTTTATCAGTTATATGCTTGTTTTGGGTAGGGTTAAGTGGTAGGGAAAAGGAAATACTTTTCCGTCATTTATTTTTGAGAAGAAAGGTGCCTTGGGAAATGGAGTCTCAGTCTGTGATGCAGAGAAGAAAGTGAAGGCCGCCCTCCTTAGACTGGGTGGTCTGTTCAGGTGCTGCTGGATAGGAAAAGAGTGGAAATAAAGATGAATGATTGCAGCCCATGGTAAGGGGGAGTGTGATTTTGCTGGTCTTCCTTCCAGGGTGGGGGGGATGCTGCAATAATACCCCCCACCTCCCACTCCTGCTCAACTGTATGCCTGTGGAGCCAGCACTTGGGACCCCCAAAGGTGAGGAGCTGAGACCCCAGTTCCAGAAGGACTGCTGTTTCCATCTGCCCCAGAGGCTGTTGGGATTGTGGGGAAGTGGAGGGACATGCAGAGGGGCACATACAGGAGGGAAATCCACCCACACAGTCTTGGAGAAGCTGAGCAAAGAAAACCAAAGGCTTAAAAAAAAAAAAAATGCAAGTTTGAAACAATGCTTCTATCATCCCGAACTTCTATAAGTACAATTCCCTTGTGTCATCTACCTCTTGACTTAGTTTCATCCCAAACGGTTGATCCGAGTTCCTTTTTGGAATTCCTGCTGGTTCAGAAAAAGCCTTTGCATGTTAGTTAGAGGGGCCTTTTGCTTAGACTCTAATAACCAGCATCAATTGTTTTAAAATTTTGTTTTTAATATGAATAAACACCCATTAGGGAGCAGGCTGGTCCCACCCAGGAGAGGCCCCTCAGAACAATCAAGAGAGAAAATACTATTAAATAAATACCAAAAAGCACAGAGATGGGGAAGCCACAACACTGACCCAGAGGGCAGTAATTCAGACCCCTTTGGAAAAACGCTATGGTTGTCATTACTGATCGTAATAATGTTAAATGTTAGGGCAATCTCCAGAAACAGCATTCTGGGATGAAGTCCTCAATACCTGGCCCATCTTCTTTTAGCTATTTTATAAATCCTGTGACTTCGTCCCAGGGAAAGTCAGTGCAGCTGCAACAAAGCTAGTACGCGTGTTGTATGCATAGTGAAACCAAGTCCACATTCCCTTTCCTTTCTGGACTTTGTGTGATTGGCGATAATCTATAATTATTTACTCTGCATGCTTCCTCCCTGTTATGGGGTGAACTGTGTTATATGTTGAATTCCTACCCCCAGTACCTCAGAACGTGACTGTATTTGGAGATGAGGTCTTTAAAGAGGTGACTACGATATAGTGAGGTTATTAGGTTGGTCCCTAATTTAATGAGACTGGTGCCCTTCTGAAGAGGGGAGATTAGGACAAAGATACAGGCCCAGAGTGCAGACCATGAAAGACACAGGGAGAAGACGGCCGTCTACAAGCCGAGCAGAGCGGCCTCGGAGGGAACTAACTCTGCCAACACTTCGGACTTGGACTTGTAGCCTCCAGAACTGTGAGAAGATAAGTCTCTGTGGTTAAGCCACCCCCGTGTGGCACTTTGCTACTGTGGCAGCCGTAGCAAATGAATACGCCCCCTCCCTTCTGTAGTCTTCATCCACCAACACGGCCACACAACCTGCTGACGGTACAAGCTCTTTATGGACAAAAGAGTGACGTCAGATCTCAGAGCACCATTCAGAGTTTTGTCACCTTTCACCCTTCCAACAATGACTGGCACAAATCGAGTGGCCAAAAAAATGATCTCTTCTCTGTCCTGAACCACATCTTCCTCTCCAAAACTGCTGGAAGGGAAAGGGGAACAAAGCCTTGACCTGGCCCTTGTGGGTCCCTTCAGACCTCGTGTCTACCTTGTTTTCTTGGACTCAAGGACAAACCTGCTATCTCAGGGCACTTTCAGTTCCCTTTTCGTCTATGCCCACTAATGATATTCTCATCAGATTTTATGTTGGAAATATTGGTTTCATGTGTGTAAAGAGGAAACTCTCTCCTGCCAGATTATAAGAGGCTCTACTTTTAAGGCTCCTTTCACTTCAATGTGTGACATTGGTGGCAGCCGAGGCATTATACCAGGCATACCCACTCCACAAAAATGCATTCCTTATACCACCCGGGAGTCTCTCTGCTCCTTCTTGGGTTTCATAGGAAGAGAGGAAAACTCCCCGGCTGTGGGTGCAAAGCTGCAGCATCACTTCATACAGAGTCATGTATCTACCCACCCCCATACTCCCCTTTACCAGCACTGAACATACCTGGCAGCTTACTCACTTACCTACTCATAGTAAGCTGGGCGCACCTGTGGTCCCGGCTACCTGGGAGGCTGAGGCTTGAGCTCAGGAGTCCAGTCCAGCCTGGGCAACACAGCAAGACCCTGTCCCCAAAACAAAAACCAAACAAACAAAAAGCCCACTTCTAACCTTTTTACAGTTAGACTCCCCACCTCTAGGATGTACTCTCCATAAGAGCAGGCATTTTTTTTTCCTGTTCTGTTTTCTGTTGTACCTTTACTACCCAGGCACTCTGTGAATCCTTACTGAGTGACGGAGTAAACGAATTTCCTTTCTTCTCCGTGTGGACTTTCAGGCACAGTCAAACGCAGTCCCCACCCCACCAGCCTTCCTCACCACGCAGCTCTGCCTCGTCACCGCAGCAGTCTCACCATTCAAGGAGCTTGACCACAGCACCCCAGCAAATTTCCCTCAGGCTTAAGTTTTTTCCTTTTTAATTTTGACAAAACATATGTTCATAGTCCATATTTCATGGGGCAAACGTCGTATATGAAAAGTAGTGGCCATGCCCTGCCCTGTCTTCCCCTTCTCTCTCTCCACTCCATCCCTGGTGGCCACGATCTACCCATCAGCTTCCTGGCACTGACTTTCACATTTTCAGTACTAGATTTATGCTGGTGCCAGGGAGAGGACTGTTTGCTTCCTATCTGTCACAAAACGATTTCAGGAGTTGAGAGTGAGTTTTAGAAACTTTTATAGCCACTTGACATTGTCACACTGCACTATGGATGCTGCACTATGGTCATTTTCTTTATTTTATTTTATTGTTTTTAGCCAAGTTGTCAGTGCAAAATATGGTCATTTTCTTGAAATGCATTTCTATTGTATTTTACAAAACTATCAGTCTGTGGTGGGTTGGAAACTAAAACCAAAACCAAAACCAAAACCTGAGCAGCCTGCGAGCCCCTGCACTTCCCACTCCCTGCTAAATCTCCAATCCTGCACACCAGGGCTTTCTCATCTTACACGTGTGTGTGTGCGTGCGTGCGTGTGTGTGTGTGTGTGTGTGTGTGTGTGTGTGTATGCGCGTGCGTGTACAGTTGAGGGGCTCATATTCCTCAGTAGTTTCCTGAGAAAAGGAGCAGGAGGATGAGGGGTAAAATTTTTTTACACGTTGCTGGTCTGATAGTTCAATTTAACTCGCAGGTGAGCGATAATTCTAATTAAAAAATCATGACCACTAAGAATTTGACACTATAACGCCACCATCTTCTAGCATCCAGTACCCTCCTAAGAAGCTCAACGCCTGTCGGGACTTGTATCTTTGCAGTTCTAGGTAATTTTCTTTCATTATTTCGGGACTTGTATCTTTGCAGTTCTAGGTAATTTTCTTTCATTATTTCATTGGTAATTTTCTCTCCAATGTTTTACATACTTTCTTTCCCTAAAATTCCTTTTAGCCAAATGTTGAGGATATTGAACTGATGATTTGATTTTTTATAGATTCCCCCCATTGTCCGTTTATTATTTTGTTCTTGTTCCTGATTGGGCTGGGGTGCGGGCAGGGCCGCCCCCCACAAGGACTTCCAGCCAAGCCCTGTTTCCAGCCCCCGCTGCACCCTGCCTTCCACCGTACGTGTGATTGCAATTCTCAAGGCTTAACAGATTTTCTGGGTTTAAGTATTTGTTTTATAACAGTGTTTCTCTCTGTAAAGACTTACATTTCTGTGTTTTGCACTTTGTTAAGTCAGTTTCTACTCTTTTACTTGCTTTACATATTGTAGCCTGAGGTAACAGATGTCCCTAGTTTTACTGAAGTTGGAGATCCTGTTTTGTGTTCTCCTTGTTGCACTGAGGTAATTCTAAGACAGAAGGACAGAAAAATTGTGTTTTTATCTTACCTTAAAACTGGGAGTCCCTTTCTTCTATTTTATTTGAATTCAAATCAATATACCTTTTCTCCAAGGAGCTTTCTTTAATGACTTGTACTTTCTCAACACTTCCGTATTCTACCTGCTGCTTACCTGTCTCTTTCTGTGTGTGTGTACACAAATATACTCTTATGGTAATAACATGCTAAAATAATTTTATACCATTCTGGATTTGTCTATTTACAATTTGATTTATTTTTAAGTTCCTTGATACTAGTGACAAACCAAACCAAATTAAACCATAAATAAAACAATAGCCAAACCTGTCTGCATATAAGGACTTTATGTGCAGTTATCCAAACGGGAATGACATTATAGTAATGCAAAAGCGACTTTTCAAGATCTCTCTACTTACTTGTAGTGATATGACTTATTTCTATGTATCTCATTTTTCCCATGGAAACACTTCCTTATTCAAAAAATGTTGAGACAATCCATACACATAATCATTTTGTAGAAGGGTATAAAAATGAACAGAGTAGAGCAAACAAAAAACAACTTTTCAGGAAATCGACTTCTTTTGGAAAAAAGGGAGGTCATGAAGAGTTTACATAGCTAAGAAGGATGTACACATTGTCACCAGATGCTTTTAACTGGTTAGATGTCATCAACTGAATAAAACTTCTCTTCTAAATCAAGATACACAAAGAGGTACTTTAGGTCTTTCAGACCACCGGAAAGCCTGCTAATGGAAGACTGGTCTCGTGATGAAATGTTTCTACCATGGCCTGAGTGGTGTTAAGCACCAAGCTCTTAGAATGCTCAGTGCCTGAGACATGAACATCTGGGAGTACAGTTTGAAGCAAAAATTCTTGGTCCATTGGTCCACTGCCCACTTGGCAAAGACTTCACGAGTCTAGAAATGCAATTTAAGGAACATTTCTTGTTTGAAATTTCTTGTTGTTGCTATCATAATTATTACTTCGTACTTCCCCCCTGTTGAACGTACTACTCTTACCTATGGACCACTATATAGCCTGTCCATGCTTCATTAGACTTATTCACTTAGGAATATCTCTTGATTGACCATATGCCTATGAAGGGAAAAAATGATGTCTTATGATTGTTGTATTCATAGACCAAGAACAAAAATGATCACTTAATAAATCCTTATTGTGCAAATGAGGGAGAAATGTCCCAAATGAGAATCTTAAATTTATTTACAAAGAATCCTCCTTTCTTCAGAAAAGAAAGTTATAAATTATAAGCTATGATCTACTTGACCCTATTTTAGGTCGGAGCCTTCAGGATTGCTATTTCTTAATCATTATTTTCCAAAATTCCTCAAAGTAATTTACAGGAACAGCCTTTTGACTTCTCAGCTGCGTAATAGTCACTGTGGTTTATGATTTTTCCATCTTCCCTCGAGGTGCCTGAATGCTTCTGTTTCCCTTAGTGATAAAATCATCAGGTTCCTATTGGCTGGTAGCTGTGGCTCTATGAAATGAACCTACAAGTTTAACAGTAATGAAGCCTGAACAAATGTAATATTCACACATTTTATACTCAAAAATGATGAATGGAAGACTTGAATATGTGGCTTAGGTTTTGGGTCACTTTCCTACTTTTGGCTGTACTTTCTATGAGGCATGTGTTCAAAGGAAAACTCACAAAGTTATGTTTCTTATAATAGTTGTTCTGCCCAAGAAACATTTTGCAAATATACTTTAGCAGACATGTGACATATACCAAAACCAAATTCTGGCCCTACTGCCAACAAAGCTTGGCCAATGCCTCTTCACACAGATGCACAATGTTTATACATAGCATACCTGATTACTGTGTCATCTACCCACAAAATACATTGCTTCTTCCACATAGGCTGTGGTTTCCAAGGCAACAGAGAGCTCATCTAACAATGAAAGCACACACAAGTTGATTTCCATTTCTACATGCCAAAATCTAACCACCCTCTCTGGCTATGGTACTTCTCTTTCCCACCAGGAAGGCCAAGCTGAGAATGGACTAATAGTAGAAGAACTTTTTAATGTGTCAGCGTAGTTCGGTGCTATCAAGAAGAAACTTTTTTTAACAAATTTAGAGAGAGGTTGATGGGGATCATTTGGGTAGAGGGTTCAATATGGGGAAGATATGTTAGCCAACCCTGAAGGACTCTAGGAATGTTGGGAGAGAGAAGATCCACCTTTCCTCTACTCCTGCAATCTCTTGGGGAACTAAGTCCCCAGTTTTCATTATGTGGGTGAGTTTATTGAAAATGGTCTCTACCTCCTCATTTTCCATTCTCTGCAGAATCCATTGCAATCTGCATTTTTGTATTGGAACCGCCCTTGAAAGGCTGCCCAAGTCTTTCTAAATCCTGTGGTCACTTGGCCATCCTTATATTTTTATTGATTGTCCTTCCATCCTGCCTCTCCCTTCTCCCTTTTCCAGGAAATTATTCTTACTGAATTCTCTTCCAACATAAAGTTCCCTCTCATTCTTCTTTGAAGACTCCTGTTCTTCAGCTAATACTTTAGCTGTGGTTCTCTCCTCATTCACTTTTTATTCTAACTCTACATATCTCTCTAGGCAGTGGGCGCTAAACCTACTCACACACTAGAATCACTTGAAGATCTTCTAACAGTTCCAAAGCCCAGACCACAGTGCAGCCCAGTCTCTGGAGATGGGATGCAGGCATGAGTATATTGTGAAATTCTCCCAGGAGATTTCAGTGTGCAGACAAGTTTGGGAAACCACTACCCTAGAGGGTTCCCTGTCCTCCTAACTAACTCCAGAGTAGCTGGCACCTAATGCGCTAGGCTTGTACCTTGTTCAGGACTAATCATGTCTGTGACATATGCTCAGTTACTTTTTCTTGAAATTCTTCAATTGTATCTCATTATTTCAGGATAAAATAAAAAAGTGTTACCAGGACATTCAAAGTTTCCATGGACTGGGCTGTTCTTACCTATAAACTCCATCTCACACCTCCCCCTAGTCCTGCTTGAGGTTCTCGGGCACATTCCTGCCCCTCTGCCCAGAACTGCCCCCTTCACCTGCCTAATTCCAACTTATCCTTCAGCACTCAGCAGGGACATTTCTCTACCACCTCCTCCTCTCACAACATGGAGAGTTTTATTGATCATAGCTCTTATGCCACTTATATCTCCGTATTGGTTTATCTTTATGAAAATTTATTTGAGGGCAGAGTATTTGCTTTTTTATTTCTCTACTCAGAGTACAGAGTGCCTTGAGAGCAATATATGTTCAGCGTGAGATGAATGCATGAATAAAAGAATATGATGGCTGAAATTTTTGCATTGAAGCTGTGTGTTCAGAAGGGGTTTGATCAGATTTACTTCTTCAAGGAAGGGGGGAGGCCACAGAGCCACAGAGCTTTCCTGCAAGTGCCAGGGCATTCTTCCCTTCCTCATGCTCCCTCCTCATTCTCTGGCAAGTAGAGCTTCGGGAAACACAATCCAGGAGGCGAGACTGACCTTCGTGACCCTTGGGAATCACCCTGGACACTGTTTTTAGCAACTGAAAATTCAGCAAGAGTAGTGGTGCCATCAGGGAGCAGTTCCAACAGCTGAACATTATGAGCAACCACCTGTGAAGAAGAGTCTTGGACAACTTTTGGGTCAGTAGGAGACAAGGGGGCAAATACACGGCATGAAAAGCCTGAGGGCCCCGTCACCTACCAGACAGATGGAAGACGTCTTTAAAAAATTCATTCTAAGTCAGGTCAGAAGTGAACTGTTTCTACAACTACGCAGTTCTGTTAAGTCAATCTTGAGATCATTCTGTGAAAACTGAGATGAAAGCTAAAACTTAAAAAAAAATTGCAGGTAAATTTTTTTCCTCTTTGACATGTTGTATTTTGGAACCACAAAAGAAGAAACTCTGATAGAAATATTCATAATTAAAATATGCACTTAATGATACCAATGGCAAGGCACAATAATTAGGAGAAACAGGGTAATGAGCATCTCCTCCATTTGTACTTTGAAATACTCTTCTGTTTTTTATATAACTCCCATTTTCCTGGGAAGTCCTAAGCATTACAAAACAGAATATTCGGTATCAAAAAATTGAAGTGTAAGTCACTTTCCCACAGTTATCTAGTAAAAATAAATAACTATAAACAAAGAATGGGAGAGAATAACATGATTCTCTAAATGTCTAGCTATTCTGTGATCCAAACACCATTTTCAGATTTCACTTTTGCATGTTGTTCTCCAAGAAACACCATAGCCATCTCTGATAACGTGGGCTCTTCCAAGCCTTCAGTGTCAGTTAACCAGCTTCATATGGGCTGCCAGTTACAGTGTGTGCTGTCTTTCCAAGCCTTTTTCTATTGTCAGTGGTAGAAAGTGATAAGTATATAACAATCTCAGTCTTATTAAATTAATTGTATGCTCAAACGCATCCAAAAATACAGGGACTTATTATCACAACAGAGTCATCTGTGTTCAAGTAACATACACTGTGATTTGAGCTAGCTTCATGGGTGCATGACATGGGCTGGCACCCAGAGCCCTGCCCTGGCAGGGGCCCTGCACTTGTTTTGATGCTCTAATGCTGCCATATTGAAATTCTTCATGTTTGAACAAGGCTTCCCAAATTTTCATTTTGCACTGAGTCTGGCAAACTATGTAGCTAGTCCTGCCTGTAAATCCTCACTAAGCATTTTCTCATGGATGAAATGTGTCTAAAATCAATAACAAGGGCTGGGCATGGTGGCTCACTCCTATAATCCCAGCACTCAAGGAGGCCGAGGCAGGAGGATGGCTTGAGCTCAGAAGTTTGAGACCAGCCTGAGCAAGAGTGAGACCCCGTCTCTACTAAAAATGGAAAAAATTAGGTGGGTGTAGTGGTGCATACCTGTAGTCCTGGCTACTTGGGAGGCAGGAGGATCACTTGAGCCCAGGAGTTTGAGTTGCAGTGAGCTACGATGGTGCCAGTGCACTCTACCCAGGGCAACAGAGTGAGACTCACTCTCCAAAAAATAAAAATAAATAAATAAATAAAATCTAGAACAAGGTCAGCATTAATATTACAGGAAAAAGAAGCTGTGGATGGCAGCTGATTGCTATAGGAGTGACGGTTGACTAGAAAGAGGGACGGCCCCTGTATCCTACCTTAGGTCTTGGAATTCTTTACAGACTATTGTAGATGCAGATGAGTCTCTGGCATTTTTGCCACAATGTCACAGCATCCTTTCTTTCTTGCTTTCCGCTTGCTGCTTTCTCACCTGGCAGGACCCCTACATAGGACCCGCAGGGATTATTCCTGTTTGCACAAGAATGGTTACTTCTTAGGGACAGTCTTCTAACTCTAGACACTACAAACTTCCTCAAAAGCTTCAACCAGGTGAATGCATGCTTGAGGCTCACATATGCAGAAATAAATCATCCGTTTGCAGAGTCAGGTCAGAACTACGATGCTGTGGTTCAGGGGGACTCAGTTATTTGCTAATGTCAGGGCAGACCGATAGGCTGACACTGTTGATGGATGAGCTTGATAAATATTTATCTTGCTTTTACTGTATCCTTCTCAAAAATATTTAAACTAGTTCACCAGAGGATAATTAGAGTTCTAGCATGAATTCATTAGCACACTATACTGACAATTACCTTTTTTCTGGATTTGTACCTATTTGGTAGAAATAGAGATGCAGTTGGAATATGGATCTTTAGATGCTACAGCGAAGAAAGAAATACGACCTTTTTGCAGTTGAGACATTCACTGAATTTTCATGAAGACTGAGACAGAAGTAGTTTAGATAATAGACACTAAACCATTGTTTTGGCTAGAGATTGTTTTAGCTCAAATTGATGCAAGAATGGAAGGCATGCTGTCTGTAATAGCATATCCAATCATGCTTTCTTCACGGGATGTGTGAAACTAGTCTAAGCTTCAGAATATATTAATAAGTAACTTTAAAACTTGATATTTTCAAAATCACCTTTTTTTTGCTCTGAGTCCTATCAGGTTGACATCCCGGGAGACACAGGACTCAGCTGCAGGAGCTCCTGCTCCTCCCTAAGGACTTGGTGAAAATGGTTACCATGAGACTGTCCTTCTTCACACACAACAAAGAAAAACATTCGGAGAGTAGGGTATTGGTGACCACTATTATTTAGTAACAAAAAAAAGCAACCTCTAGTACTTTGTTTTAAAAAATCTATTTTAAATAAAAATAACCAATAAATATTTGTTAAATATGAGGAGTGGGTAATGTAGACACACCCGTAGCTCTCAACAAAGGAAAAGGGAAAGAAATGTCCACAGATTTTGCCTAACGGTAAAGATCACCCAAAATGCTTGTGAAAAATGCACGTTCTCATGTCCCACTCAGAAAATGAGGAGATTCTGCCAAAAGGTCTAAGGGTCTATAATATTACAAAGATACCACTGCTGTGATTCCTACGGTCAGGCAAGTGTGGGGAAACTTGTCTTAGACAGGGGTTCTCAGTGAAGCCACTGGAGGGGGTCAGTTATAGCTGGAGGGCTTGTTAAAATTGGCTCCCAGTTTTAAGTTTCTTATTCAAGCATTTGGGGAGCGGCATGAGGGTTTGCATTTCTAGCAAGTTCCAGGGTGACACCAGAGATCCTGGTGCAGGAACCACACATTGAGAACCTCTGGTTTTTAGAGCACATTGTGGTGTCTGCTGTTATGATCTGCCAGCCTCAGGTGGCCTCGTGCCTAGTAGGCACGTGATGCCTCTCCAGTCCTGCTGCTCTCTATCCCAGATCCTTCAGAACCTTCCTTAAGAAAAGATTGCAATACTGTTTACAGGCCCGATCCCAGCCTGGTACCTGAAATCATGATGTCCCATAGGGTAACGATAAACCCAGGAAAAGTGCCAGCTCTTGCCTGAACCCCAGAATACCCCCAAAATAATGAGTATTTAAAGGACAAGGTCTAGCTGATCTTCACTTTTGGATGCAGACAGCGTGGGAGGAGGGAGACAACAGTCCCAAAAGACCTGGACGGCCTCAGAAGCTCTTAAATTCAGTCTAGAGAAGGCTAGCTTACAGGCAGCGTCAGCCACTTCCTACTTTTATTTTACTTTATTTTTCCAGAATGGGACTGAGAAGAGTATGAGAAATGTATTTCCTGGTCTGAATAAGATTTTTTTCACAGAGGAAGTAGGTAGAAAAGGAGATACAAAATGGGCATTTCTCTTTGGATATATCTCCTTAAAGAAAGTTGGCAGATCGTGCGCAGGTAAGGTGCGTGTGTGTGTGTGTGTGTGTGTGTGTGTGTGTGTGTGTGAGAACACAGGCAGGAAGTGTGGTGTGTGCTTTCTCATGTATGAGGGTGGCAAGGTGATGTCAACCTTACTGGCCAAGCCAGACTCTAGCAGTCTTTGGCTACATCTTTCTTCTAAGCCTTCTCTTTCACCCATAATTAAGTTTCCCTATAGATGTCTTGTTCTGATTTAGTCTGCTTTTATCTGAGTACCTACCTATCATCACCGCTAACCACAGGTGTGGGAACCTTACCCTCTCTCCAAGTTGCTACTGTGCATCTTGCCCTGGCTAAGCACAAGTCTTAATCCTCAAATAATACTGTAAGTGGTGTTCAAACAAAAATCAGAAGGCCTGTGGCCTATTTCAGAATCCTAAACGATAGATTAACATTTAGATTATGAAGTTTCCAGTCTACCTACCAAAGATTTTATTTCAATAGCTGTGAATGTGCCTCCAAGAGGAAAGTATAAAAAGCCCAAAAGCAGTTCAACAAATATTTTGCTTAGGCATCATTTTTGTCCTATGGTTATTCTGGAAGCCAAGCAGATGTTTATTGTACAAATATAGAATGACCTGCATAATTCCCTTGCAGCTCTCTGACTCCTTAGTAATGTGACAACACAGAAGAGAAGGCAGCAGCAAACATAAAGTCAATCATAAGAAGGAGAAAAAGGCACGGAAATGCTCCATCTATAATCATTTGCTAGCAACAAATTCTCTTAGTTTTTCTTCATCTGAGAATGTTTTTCTTTCTCCTTCATTCCTGAAGGATATTTTCACCAGATATATTACTTGCAGCTGACAGTTTTTTCTTTCAGTATTTGAAAACTGCTGTGCCACTTCCTTTGGGCCTCTACAGTTTCCGATGAGAAATTCACTGTCATTTGAATTGGTGTCCTATGAATAATGTGTCATTTCTGCATGGCTGCTTTCAAGATTTTTAATTTATCTTTAGTTTGAAGAAGTTTAATTATGATGTTTCGTGGCACGTATTATATTTCTTTGGGTTTACCCTTTTTAAGATTTTCGGCCGCACGTGGTGGCTCACACCTGTAATCCTAGCACTCTGGGAGGCCGGGTCGGGAGGACTGCTTGAGGTCAGAAGTTTGAGACCAGCCTGAGCAAGAGCGAGACCCCGTCTCTACTGAAAATAGAAAGAAATTAGCTGTACAACTAAAGATATACAGAAAAAAATTAGTCAGGCATGGTGGCACACGTCTGTAGTCCCAGCTACTTGGGAGGCTGAGGCAGAAGGATTGCTTGAGCCCAGGTGTTTGAGGTTGCTGTGAGCTAGGCTGATGCCACGGCACTCACTCTAGCCCAGGCAACAGAGTGAGACTCTGTCTCAAAAACAAAAAAAAAAAAAAAAGAAAAGAAATAAAGAAAAAAAAAAGATTTTCTTAGTTTCTTGAATATGTAGGTTTAATATCTTTCACCAAATTGGGGGAATTTTTAGCCATTCTTTTTTGAATATTTTTTTCAGTCTCAATCTCTCTTTCCTCTCTTTATGGGACTCTGATAAGACAAGTGCCAGCTGTTACTGTCCCACTGGTCCCTAAGATCCTATTCATTTTTATTTAGTCTATTTTCTGTTGTTTGGATTGGATGAAGTCTATTGTTCTGTCTTCAAATTTACTGATTTTATTCTCTGTCATCTCCACACTGATATTGAGCTCATCTTGAAAGTTTTTTTTATTTCATTTTGGTCATTACATTTTTCAATTCTATAATCTACATTTGGTTATGTTCTGTAATTTCAATTTTTTACGGAGAATTTCTATCTTTTTATTTATTTCAAGAAGTTGTTTGCTGAAGTATTCTTATGACAGCTGCCTTAAAGCCTTGTCATCTAATTTCAACACCTGATTCCCCTCAGTGTTAGTGTATGTTGATTGTCTCATTCATTCTGTGATTTCCCTGGTTCTCAGTGTGACGTGAGTTTCCATTGTATCCTAGGCATTCTGAATATTATTTTATAATACTCTGGATCTTACTTAATCTTTTTCAGCAGGCACCAACACTGTTGAGTGAAAGCCCATGGGCCAAGTAGGTGCGTACGTTCAGCTTCCTGTGGGACCTCACTGGCACCACCCCACAAAAGTGGGAACATACTCACATGCCTAACTGCCAATAAGTGGAGTGAGAGTTTAGCTTCTTCTTTGGCCCCAGTGACACCAGAGGAGGGAAACAGGGGGAGCATCAGAGTGCCACTCAGCACCACCTCCTTCTACCTCAATGCCAGGTGTGGGTGAGGCTCGGCTCCCCACTGGCCCTGCTGGACACCTGGTGGGCAGGGTGGAGAGGCAGTTCTGACTAACCCTCACTTAGATCACATTTTTTCATCTCCTTGAGGCTCAGCTTGCTGATGGATCCCACGGACACTAACCTGGTGGGAAAATCATAACCTTGCCTATTTCTGCCAGGAGAGGGATAGAAGATCTGCTGATTTCCTGGAGACATACTTCCCCAGCAGGGAAATCAGGTTGCTGTTATCTGTTATCATTGGCGGATGTGGAAGATCAGCTCCCATGTGGCCTCACTGACACCACCAAGCAGGGGGATTGGAATGTTCCATCCAGTTTCGCAGAAGTGGGATATATATGGAAGATTAGCTTTTCACTAGGATCTCCCCAATAGAGGGTGGGAATCCAATGGTGTTTGGCTGGAGTAGGGTGAGTGTATTAGTCTTCTTGGGCTGCCCATAACAAAACACCACAGACCACATGGCTTAAACAACAGAAATTAATTTTCTCATTATTCTAGGGACTGGATAGTCCAAGATCAAGGTTCAGGTAGGGTTCAGTGTAAATGGATTCCTTTTCACTGGGTCCTCACATGACCTTTGTTTTTTGCACACACAGACAGAGAGAGGCCATGTGAGAACACAGTGAGAAGGTGATCACCCACAAGCCAAGAAGAGAGCCCTCACCAGAAACCACATCCTATTTGAACCCTGACCTTGGACTATCCAGCCTCCAGGATAGTAAGAAAATTAATTTCTGTTGTTTAAACCATAAGATCTCTGGTATTTTGTTATGGTGGCCTGAGCAGAATAATACAGATTTTGGTACTGTGAAGTGGGATGCTGCTGTACCAAATACCTAAAACCGTGGAAGCAGGTAATGGAACTTGGTAATGGACAGAGGGTGGGACAGTTTTGAGGTGCATACTAAAAAAAGCCTAGCTTGCCACGAAGGTACAGTTAGTAGAAATTATGGCAATTCTGGTGAGAGCTTACAAAGAAAAGAGAAGAGCTTGAGAGAAAGCCTTCATCTTAGAGAATACATAAATAATCATGAACAGATTGTTGGTAGAAATATGTACATTAAAGCAATTCTGGTGAGGTTTCAGATGGAAATGAGGAAAAATTTACAAGAAACTGGAGGAAAGAGGATTGTTATCATAAAATGGCAAAGAACTTGACTGAATTGTGTTCTGGTGTTCTGTGGAAGGTAGAACATGCAAGCAATGAACTTGTGCGTTAAGCAGAGATTTCTAAGCAAGGTGTTGAAGGTATGGTTTGGGTCCTTCTGATTGCTTATAGTAAAATGCCAGAAGAGGGAGATGAATTGAAGAAGGTATTGTTAAGCAAAAAAGAACCAGAACTTAAAGATTTGGAAAATTCGCAGCCTGTCCATATTGCAAAAATGAAAAAGTGTGTTCTGAAGACAACACTAAAGGTGACACTCGACTATTACCTGATAAAGATATTATGATATTAGACAAACAGAAACACTACTAGTTTGAACTAAAAGGAATGGGCATGGGAGGCTGCCAGACTTCTTGGATTCCACAGGATGGGACCAATAGAGCTATTTGGCCACAAACACACACTATCCTTCAAAGAAAGGGAAGAATGGCCATGAGGACAATTCAGAGATCATCAAGGATGCCACTCCAGCCACAGGCCACCACCAGTAGAGCAAGACTACGTCTATCTTGGTGTCAAAGGGTGGGACCACCATCACGGCTTCAACAGGCTGGGCTGCCATCACCCAGAGCTGCATGGGCTAGGCCTTCCCAAAGCCTATTGCCAAAAAGGGTTTTGACTGTTGGACCATTCACTTCCCAGTCATTTGGCCCTGGGAATGTGCTTTTCTTGGAGCTTTTGTGTGTGTGCTGTCGGCGGCTCTGGACTGGAGGTTCTGCAGTACTCTGTTGGGGATATACAGGAAGTCATAAGAAACCCAGGAGATTCAATGCCACATTGTCCTTCAAGTACCAGTGACCCTAGGCAGCCTGCTTTCTTTTTCCTATCTTTAGAGACTTCTCTGCTTGCTGTTGTGTTATATCCAAGTCTTTTAGTTTTTTGAGGGAGGAATGGGGCTACTCCATCTTGGCAGAACCAGAAGTTTCTATAGTCTTTGGAAGGTCAAAAAATGTGCTAACGTGGTAGGTTGTAGGAAAATGATTATAGATAAAGAATTTCAAACATGCATGTGTGTCTTTTTTGAGTGTTTTTTCCATTTTTCCAGTTGGGTTATTTGCTGAAATTTCACAGTAATTCTCTTTGATTATTGCCCCTTTTTTTCAGTGATTGTTGTCGCTGAAAGAATTTTTGTCTTCAACTCTAAGCTTCAATGTCTTCTTCCACTTATTTTATCTGAACTAGTTAGAAAGTGGAACAGAAAATGAAGGCACGTGTAAAGTAGCCAATAAGACTTACTATTTTTTATCCATTGCTCTCTAACAATGTTTTCATCAAATAATCATGAGGAAGGATAGAAAATTGTATCTCTGGGAGGATGATATTTTTGGACAATCCATTTAAAGTTTAAAGTGTTATCTTGACAGCTGAAATAGAATTTCATCATTCAGATGATAATCACAGAGCCCAGTAAAATTTGGGGGATGCCACCTTAGATTTCAGGGGAGTTTCTCTCTGTGCCAACTGGGAATGTTAGCTGCATTAGGGTTTCATGCAAAGCAGATTTCAAAAGAATACTGGCTGGGGAGGATATCTGAAATTTCATTCTGTACTCATTGGGGGCCGGTAGATGAGACCCTAAGGCTAACAAGAAAGAAAAAATATTTCTGTAATTTTCATAATTATTTTCTTTTTTACTTTAGGAGTGAGTGATCTCATTTTAAAATTAATACCTTACATTCTTAGGTTTTCATATTTTAAAAGTCTTGAATGACATCAAATTTTATTTGAAAGAGAGATTTCTTTAGGCTTCTGTGATAGAGATATGTCTGTTTTAGCACATCAGGAGGTTAAAATAAACTACTATAAACACTACATATTAGCTCCTATTAGGACAAAAGCATGTCGTTTGAGATTTGTTTCCTTGTCATGCTGGAATGGAAATGCTTCCAGGCCATCAAGGCTGACGCTCTCCCACGCTGTGGGTAACGGCTGTTCCCAGTTGGATCAGCTTGTCATTAGTGGTCATCTATGAGGATGTGTCTATGAATCAATAGATTTATGAGAAAATTGGTTTTTAAATATGATTGGTCAGTAAGATGATCTTTAGTTTTCTGTGAAATGACTGAGGCAAGAGAGCACATTGCTGAGAAGCTCTCTCCGGAGGCCTTCCCTGCGTCCCAGCTCTCCCTCGCCCTCGGCCGAGCCCACCCTCGTCTCACACAGAGAGGCTGAAACCCATATGCATTTTGTGGGAACATTTCCTTATTTTGTTCAGGGATTGAGGGAGATGACACATTATTATAATTTCAATTCTAATAAAATTCCAACTGTTTTTGTCACTCCAATGTAAAAATACAGCAAATCGACTCTAGTCCAAAATGCAGTTGCTGCATATCATCAGAGATTCGTTCTTCTGATTCAAACATGAACAGAAGGCAGAGTGCGGTGGCTACAGGCCTGGGCCCAGCGGGCCAACCGCCGGGTCTGACCCCCAAGCCTGCTGCTTCCCAGCCCTGTGTGGCCTCAGGCAACTCACTGACCCTCTGGAAGCTTCACTTTTCTTACATTTGAAATGGGAAAGTTCCTACTGGACAGGGAGTGGTGCTCCCTCCAGCTGCAATGCCAATCATGTGAGCACTTAAAGAACACTTAAAGAACACAGTATCTGTTGAGCAGATAAAAGTTCACACAACATTGGGGGCTTTGTACTGGGGCTTGGGAACTGTTTGCTAGCACTGGTTCTGCCATTCGTTGTTTGTAGGACCTGAGCCAAGGCATTCTAGCTTGAATCTCATTTTCTTACCCGTGCATTAAAGGCGTGCGCACATGGTGTCCAAATCCCCCTCCGGTTTTAACCCTAAGTGATTCGATTATACTCGTATACATGGCTGTGCTTTTTTATGGGCAGGGCTCTTACTTGTGTGTTTTGCTGTTGCTTATGGAACAAATGGATTTTTCTGACTTTTTTTCTGGTGAGGACAGTGTCTTACCCTATTGCCCAGGCTAGAGTGCAGTGGTGTCATCATAGCTCACAGCAACCTCAAACTCTTGGGCTCAAGCAATTCTTCTGCCTCAGCCCCCATAGTAGCTGGGACTACAGGCATGTGCCACCATGCCAGCTAATTTTTCTATTTTTTATAGAGACAGGGTCTCACCCTTGACAATTTGCCAGATGTGTAAACATAATTAATGTCAAATGCACCTGACAATTTAAAGTAGCTTTTGACTATCACTGCATAACAGAATCACGTAGAACCTTAAAAATACTGATGCCCAGGCTGACCTTAAAAAATTTCTGATTTAATTGACCACAGAAAGGACCCTGGGACAGATTTTTTAGAAGCCTCCCTAGTTGATTCTAAAAGGCAGCCAGGGCTGGGAACCCTGCTAGAGATGAGGCCTAATCCTGCATAGTTTTAAAACAATTTTTCTCATCTGTTTATATTCATAAGCATAGTTAGATCTGTGTTGAGACATGGTACCTGGAGTAAAGTGAAGGCGCGTGGTAGGACGTTTTGCTTTTCAGTTCTACGGTGGGAGCTTTTCCTCTTCACCATACCTGCCTGTTATGACGTCCCCACGATTCTGAGATAAGCTTGTGTCCCTGGGAGAACATCTGTCTGTGTGTGCAAAAAACAAAGGTCATGTGAGGACCCAGGGAAAAGGAAGCCATTTGCACTGAACCCCACCTGATCTTGGACTATCCGGCCCCTAGAACAGTGCCCGGCTCTCCTTCCCGAGATGCGCATTTTCTTGCTGTGGGTGGGCCTAGGCCCCAGCATGTTGCACTCTCCCCAACTGCAAGGGAGCCTCACGTGCGACTTAATTAGAGAACCACTGTCTGAACACAACCACTCTGTGGTCCACAGATGAGCGGCATCAGGGCATCAGTGCCACCTGAGAATTCGTCGGAAAAGCCAACTCTCAGGCTCCACCCCAGAGGTGCTGAATTAGAACCTGCATTTTAGTAACCTTCCCCCAGGAGATTTTCATGCTTGTTGAAGTTTGGGAAGCCTTGGTCTAAAGGTCAGCGCAAGGATTAAATGAGGAAACCCATCGAAGCTGCTTAGAACAGCGCCCGGCACTTGGGGAACCCTGAATAAAAGTTGGCTGTTCCACGCTTGGTGCCTCCTCTGTCATTTCATTGGCGATTTTTAAAACCATAGAACCTTTAGAGAGCTGTGGTAGTTAGGTCATTTTCCTACCTGTGGTGCCTGGGGTAGTGTCTGCAATATGATACAGGTGAACGGTATCCAAACACTCAAAGTTTTGACTGAAAGAATTCATTTACATAAACCATTATGACAACTAATAGAAGCAGCACTCATTGGCATTGTGGCCATCAATTAAAAACCTGGGGAGACTCACCGGACACTCGGTTCACCCCAGCCGCCTCGTTGTCTCTTATCTTACCTCTTTCTCTGCTCATCTTTATACTCAGGAGAAAAAGCACAAAATGCCTCCCTTGGTCTCATGAAGAGAAATGAGAAATTCTCCCCTTCTCTGAAGTCTCAGTTTTAGAAAGAGCCTAATGGGCCCTCTACCATGCTACTCCAGGGATGCAGCAAGACAAGCTTCTAGGCAGACACGGAGCTCTTCCGAACAAAGCTTCCCCACTGGCACATCCTCGCTACGGACGTCTCAGCAGAGGAGTCATTTTGTACTTGTAGAAATATTTATTGAAACGGATTCAAAAATCTATACATAAGTAGATGATTAATTCCACAGAGCTGAAGAATATTCCATCTAAACTTTTTTCCTTAAATTACCTAAAAATATAAATTTTTGGCTCAGCACCATAACATTTTTTAGATCTTTCTACTTTTCTTTTTCTCATTAATTCATAAGCACCAATAGCGGGCCATCTTTTCAGGGCCAGTTTTTTCTTTTTTCACAAAGAAATAGATTTTTATATTTCATCAACTTACTGTGTTTGATGTAAGGTGTAAAGAACCCCAAAGCTGCACTGAGTAGGCACTCCACAAATATTTACTGAATGAATGGCTCAGCGTGCTCACTAACAGAATCATTCACTCCTGCACTCCAGCCTCGGAGCAGACAGAATTTGGAAAATGCCAAGCATCACAGCACAACTTCACGGAGTGCCATAAAGGGCAAAGGTGGCCATGAGAGAGGCACCTGGTTTCCTGCAGGGAAGGAAGCTTTTCTAGTACGGTTTTGTTTTGTCTCTACCGAAGTTGGTGGGCCTAGATCTTCCTTACACATTTTGCTCCAAATAGGGAAGTGGAGGCCGAAGTGTTGAGAACATCTTTCTTTCCTTATCTTTTTCACCAGCTTCACCTAATTCGAGAGTTTACTATCCTGATCCACTTTTTATTATTTATTTTTATTTTAGTCAGGGTTCTCCAGAGAAACAGAACCAATAGAATACATACCTGTGTGCGTGCGCGTGTGTGTGTGTGTGTGTGTGTGTGTGTGTGTGTGTGTGTATTGAGGGGGACAGAGAAAGAGAAAGAGAAAGAGACAGAGAAGGAAGGGTTTATCAGGTATTGGCTCACATGAATGAAGGCTGAAGAGTCCCCAGATCTGCTGTCTGCAAGCTGGAAACACAGGGAAGCTGGTGGTGTAGTTCAAAGGCCTGAGAGCTGGAGGCTGCAGTCCAGGTCTGAAGGCCTGAGACCCAGGAGCACCGAGGGCAGGAGACCGATGTCCCAGCTCAAGCTGTCAGGCAGAGGGTGAATGCAACCTCCCTCTGCCTTTACGTTCTGTCCAAGCCCTCAGTGGGTTGCAGGATGCCCACCCGCCCTGCGGAGGGCGTCTGCTGTCCTCAGTCCCCCAACTGCAATGCAATCTTTCCTAGACACACCCTCACAGACACACCCCCAAATAACGCGTCACTAACTATCTGGGCATCCTGGGACCCAGTCAAGTTGACACATAAATTAACCCTCATAACTTAGTTTTAACAGCCCTCATGGCGCATTTTGTGCACATTCTTCTAAGTTGTGAGCAAATCATGTGGAGCTCCCAGAAGAGTTGCATTAACATTCTTAGGTGGTTTTCTAAACGTATTCTTCATTTAAAGCAAAATGCACAAAGTATATATTGAATGAAAGTTTTTGTTGATCAACATCTTTCCAATGTCAATATATTACTGGCATTTTTCGAGTGCTTCTGTCTCTTCGTTGGGCTCACGCTGAGAACATCATACTGAGCAATCGTTTGGTCTCTCAGGCCACGCCCTGGTTTTACACAGGGCTCTGATTTCCCTTCCCATTCCATTCCTTAAAAAGGGGGGAAATCTTGAAAATATGCTTCTGCTCTTAGAAATGTGGCAATGATTCAAAAGATAAATCCTGCTTTATCTGTAAAAGATTAACAATTCTCAAAGTGATGTTACATGTGTTATTTGTACTCTTGTAAATATTTCTCTTCTCTGACTTCCATTTCTGGCCAAGGCTGGATATACTCTCCCTTCTGAAACAACCAAAGTAACCAGATAAAATGTGCGTGAAACAATAGTTTTCAAGGTACTTGGCATCAGGTGATGAAGGGCGATGATCCCTGAGAGGCGGGGAGCAGATGAGGTGAGCCCTGCAGGTGCCAGCTTACTGCCCTAAGGAACTTGCCACGCCCCTGTGCAGGAAGGGGGAACCCAGACAGCACTGGCACAGCTGAGGGGATGGAGCTGGCGGTCAAGAAGTCCAAGAATGCTAGGATTAATTTCTTTTTAAAAAATCATATAGATCATTCTGGAAATTTTTGGTTTGCTTTACCATTTGCTAGCATAAATGGTTATTTAGGAGTTACAGACTGAGGGTGTGACAGCACCTCATACTGTGAGACACTGGAGAGGGCTGTGTTTGTTTTCTATTTATACACGTCTCTGTAGTCCCGAGTCGTGTTCTCCTTTCCTCTGCGTATTTCCCTTAAATGTACAGCCCAGCTCCACAGTTCTTTGCCTCCAATATTCTGACACTGACTATTCCCAGAAGAGTTGGCTAGTTTGTGAAATCTAGTTGAAATATTATAGAATTAGAATCAATGCTGCTTAGATAATTATTATAATCATAAATGTACCAGTAATGGAATGCTGAATAATGTCAGAAAAATTAAGTTGTGTAGAGTTCATTTCCACAAATAGGCCATCTCTCCTATAATTTAAAGTTTATGAACACGATCTTGGTAGGATTTTAATGTGAGCTACTTAGATATAAATCTCATCTCAGTGCTGCCCTTTGTTACTTACACACAATTCCAGGGCATAATTATGTCCTCAAAGCCTGATGTTTGGCATTCATAACCCACCTCAAATGTCACTTGCAATAAAGCGAACAGAACTGAAAAATGCATAGTCATCCATCTCTTCATTCATTCGCATGTCTAGTCAATTTAATTTTGTGCCTGGAGAAAAGTATTGTTGAGAGTTTTCCTCGGCTTTGCATATGGCTGGAAAGCGGCCTGTGAAACCCAGAAGGCCAGTCTGGCTCCACCGGGATCGCCTCTCACTCCCAGCAGCGGCCCTGTGACCTATGTGGGGAAGCGAGGGAACTATAGGCTGTCCTGAAAAGGAGGGAACCCAGCCCTGCAGACTCTGCCATCCAGTTGGACCTTTCTCCACCCAAGGTACGGGCGTGTCAGGGCCTCCTCCCATCTCAGCCCACGGCGTGGGCGCTGGCAAGGCCAGGGTCACTTACAGTTGCCATATCTGCTGGCTTTGATCTGCAAAGGAGGCAAGGTAACAATAAAATTAAAGTGAAAGAAACTATGTTCACAATGTGGGCTTCAAAAAAATAATAAAGTAACAGAAACTGAATAAACATATTGTTAAGGTGAAAAAGGTCAACATAATTTTGATTTTTTTCAAGGCGATACGTTTTCCTAATCGTTTGAAGTAGTTTCAAGACGCTTTGATCACCTGGGTAGGTCTTAGTGACACTTCTCCTTTCATGTATTTACATTACTTTCTATTGGTTAATTTTTCTCTACCAAAGCTGTTGCCCTGAGTTCCTGTCCTCTGCTCCTTACCTGTCTTCCCTTCTCATATCTGCATTTTCTTCCTAGCAAAGTGTTTTTCTTTCTGCTTCCTAGTTTCCATTTATCTTTTAATTAAATCACCAGGAGACATGTGGGAAGCTCTTATGTCTTACTTGAGCTGGGGAGATGGAGAAAGCTCTCTCCTGAATATAAACAAATGTTAGCTTAAATGAAGTTTGGAAATATTTCCTCTGCAAGGTTTAATTTTGAATTGCATGTAATGTCGTTTTTGGCATATGTATCCTAGAGAGACAAAATTATTTTGTAAAATATTTTACATATTTCCAATTCATCATTTTTGGTACCCTAGCACCTGTTTGAGTAGTATCTAATTAAATAGTGAAATAGAGTCTTTGGTTTTGAAATTATATTTTATTATTTATAATCCTGATTGCCTAAATAAATTTCAAGTCTGGAACAAAGAGTGATGCTTACCTATACCAAAAATAAGTGCGATGAAGACACTTCAGTTGCATTGAACCAGATTCGGGGGATCCAACAACTATTCTGAAATTTCTCATCTGAGCATCTTACCAAAACTGATGCTAGAATAGATGCCAGGGGATCGGATCATGTATGCTGCGCATACCCTAAGGTAATGCTTACACTGTGTGAGATCACATTGGGAGTGTGGGGAATTGAATTGTTCCCAAGTGAAGGACCAGTTAATGTCCTCGCCTTAGTTGGAACCAAGTAGATCTTGAATGAGGACAGAGAATGTCTCTTATTCATCTTTATAGTCCTCATGGCATTCAGCAGTGTCATCACATATTATTTGCACTCAATAAATGGTCAGCACAGTTGCGTGTCCCTGAATTCACTAGGCACTGCTTCATGAAGACACGACTGCAGGGTGCCAGCTCCCCTCATTCAAATCTCCCGAGGACACTGTCATGCACATGTGGCACGCACTGTACTGCAGGGGCTGGGCAAAAGGCCTAGGAGCAAGACCAGGCTTTGCACCTCAGCTCTGCAAGTCTCAGCCATGTGAACTTGGGCTGAACTTCTGAGACAAACCTCGGAGAGCTGCAGGAGTATTAACAATTGCTCCCATTCTCAGAATACTCTTCCCACTTTCTCCCTCTAGATATCATTTCCCATCCTTCAAGTCTCAGCTTAAAGGGCTTTTCCTGACCCCAGGACCCCAAGGAGCTCCACGTGGTCACAGGCCATTGAGTGCCTGGTAACGTCAGAGGCAGCAGCAGATGTCAGTGGGCCACTGAGCATGACATTTAGTTCCAAGAAGACTGATGTTCTAAAAGGGAAGAAAACAAATCCCTTCACATCATCACATCATCACATCATCACAGTACTTTTTATACCTCTCCTTTGTAGCCAGAAAGAAAATATCACCTCAATTAATTATGAGATTGTTTGCTTGATATATTCTTCAAAAAGTATTAAGTTATGAGGGTAGGAACCACATTCATGGCTCTGTCCCCAGAGCCCAGTGTGGGATTTGATACATAGGAGCCCTTTAGTTCAGGTTTGTTAAATGAGTATAAATGCCTGCATTAGTATTCCAGGGCTGCCTTAACAAAGTGTGACAGACTGGGTGGCTTAAACAACAGAAATGTATTGTCTGACAGTTCTGGAAGCTAGAATTTGAAATCAAGATATTGGCAGGGGTTGTTCCTTCTGAATAAAGGGTTGTAGGGAAGGATCTGTTCTGAGCTTCTTTGTTTGGCTTGTAGACACTGCTTCATGTTCACATGGCACTCTCCTTGTTTGTGTCTCTGTGTGTGTGTCTCCAACTCTTCTTATAAGGACGCCAGTCATACTGGATTGTGGCCAACCCTAATGACCTTATTTTAACTTGCTTCCCTATGTAAAGACCCTATCTCCAAATATGCTCACATTCCCAGGTACTGGGGCTTAGGACTTCAACATATAAATTTGGAGGGTACATGATTCAACCCATAACAGTGCTTTACATGGCTAGTAAAACGCTAGTGCTATTGTTTCCGTCTAGTAGTGAAAAAGCTCTTCTGATGATTAAACCACATATCCTGACCCCAGATAAAACTATATTTTGAATTCTTAAGCTTTGCTTGGCAAAAGGGAAGCCTTTGTAATTTAGATAATCCTGATATGCAAGACTATTGCTTTGTTAGGAAGAGAAATATCTTGCCTCGTTATGAAAATGTATATCTTCATAACAAGGAAATACATATATACATGTATGTATATATGTGTATGTAGATATTTCCATACAAGGAAATATGTGCATCTGTTTACCTATCCACAGGAAAGAAATAGTCTATAATACTAGGGAATGTGTGTAAATATATAAACATGCATGCAGTTGATGCTTGAACAATGCAGGGGTCAAGGGTCCCAACACTTGGCACAGTCAAAAGTTTGCGTATAAATTTTTACTACCCCAAAACTTAAGTACTAAAAGCTTACTGTTAACTGGAAGCTTTACCAATTACAGAAATAGTTGATTAATACATATTTTGTATGTTATAGGTATTACATACTATTCTTAAAATAAAATAAGCTAGAGAAAAGAAAACGTTACTAAGAAAATCATAGGAAAGAGAAAATGTACTTATTATTCATTAAGTGGCAGTGGATGATCATAAAGGTCTCCATCCTTGTCGTCTTCACATTGAGTAGGCTGAGGAGGAAGAGAGAGAGATTGTCTCAGGGTTGGCAGAGACAGAAGAAAATCCGCATGTATGTGGACCCTTGCACTTCCAAGGGTCGTGGATACTCTTACCTTAGCCCGTATCCATTTCTCTTTTATCTGCTTTGCAGTGGGAAAATCAGGAATGGTGGATTATGGGGAATGAAATATCTCAAATGCTTTCCCCATTATAGTAAGGCATGATCAATAAGTGTTGGGAGGCAGGAATTTTGGTCACATGAGATATTCACTGTCACACAGAGAGAGGAGTCACAATGAGACCAGACCTTTGCACACTGGTAGAGAAGGAAGGTAAATAAGAAAGGAGGTCAGAGAAAATTCCTCAGCCTTTACCTGGGAAAGATTAGGGTGATTAACTAGCAATGCCCAGAAACTGTGAACAACTAAGAATGAGACATTAGGAAGGTACCCTGTGTATGACTGAAAGTGTAAGAGACTACATGTGGCTTTCTATGGCTAATGACCATGTTTGGAGGTTCTGAAACCAATTAGCTGGCACTCTTTTATGATAAGACCAAAGCTTTGGCTTGACTGCCATGTGTGGACTGGTCCTAATTAACAGTGTCAGATTTTTTTGGGGGGAGGGGAAGAGTCTTTCCAATTTTTTTGATTAACAAATAAAAATACATATTTAACATGTGTAATATATTGCTTTGAAATATGTATACATTATGGAATAGCTAAATAAAGCTAATAACATATGCATTACCTCACATATTAATACTTTTTTGGTGTTGACAACACTTAAAATCTAATTTCTTAATGATTTTCAGGAATATAATACATTGTTTCTAACTGTAGTCACCATGTTGTACCATAGATCTCTTGAATGCATTCCTCCCATATAACTGAAATTTTGTATCCTCTGATCAACGTCTCTCCAATCACCCCCACCCAGTAGATTCCAGGTACAAACACAGAGTGCAATGTTGTTCATTGTTAAAGGAATTTTCCTGAAATGAAGGGGCCCCTTCTGAAATCTGTATTCAATGGCATTGAAAATAGTATTGCCTTCCTAATTCCTTCAGAAGATTTCTGGCTCCATTTTACCAAGAAGGAAAACATTCATTGCTTATGATCAGTTCTTGCCGGACAGTATGATTACAGAGTTGTCACTGTTTCTAGGCTACATGTAATAACAGAAGTACGTTAAAGATTTGACAATTTTCTCCAGCTTTTGTGGCATGACCTAATTCTGATGTCATTCTGACCCATATCCTGACCTTGGAGACGTGCCTCATGGCATGGATATGTTGCTTAATGATATTACTAGTGCTACCTAGTTCAAACACATGATGCTTGTTTGGTCAACTGGAGCCCTGAATTATGCTTACATCCTAAAGACAGCCATCATTGAGTGTCTAATTTCAGCTGTTGAGACATTTTAACATCATTTTGTGGGAGAAAAATTGATGTGTCAAATCAGTTATTTGAAACCCATGTGTAATTCAGAAACCCAACCAAAAATCTGAAAGCATCTCTTAGGTGTTGATGGGTAGGGTTTTATAGATTTGAGGTTTTGCAGATTAGAGTTGTTGAATAACTCAGTGCACATCCTCCCTCCAACGCTTTTCTCGGGTTGAGCCGTCTGGTCCAGCCTGTAGCACGCAGGGTACCTGTAAAGAAGTGAATGGCAGCTCAGTCATCATCTTGAACCTGGGCCTGGGGTGAACACGCTCATGTTAAGTAGATGATGAATATTCAGTGACATCTTCAGTCATTAAAGAAGACTCAGAGAAGACAAGTGAGTACAAATGCGCCAGTAATTTACTAAGGAGATTAGGAGAAATTTTAAATAGCATTCAGATATGGTACCAAATGGACTAGGTGACTATTGCTAACAATACCCAACATTTGTCCTGAATTTTGTAGTTGTCAAAGAACTGTTCATTGCACAGTATTTGTAGACCCTCACAAGATTCTGTGGAATTTGTCATCCAGGTATTATTATTCTAATGAGCAGATGAAGAAAAAGAGGTTTTAAAAGGAAAGAAAACAAAGATTAAAGGAACAGTCCCTGTTCTGCATGTAATTATCTACTACAATAATTAAATCACTATGAACTTAATTAAACCAGGATCCAAAACATTGCCATAAAAAAGCATATAATATTCACAAATTTGTGAGCTGAAATAATTATTTCTTTTAAAAAAACTACATAGATTTTACTTCAAATTTGTCTATATATTTGACTTTTATAAGGGCATAAAGTATAAACACTTAAATTAAGGATCAGACAATAACTAATTTTGACTTATGTGTGGCATGTTATATACAAAATAAATGTAAAGGGATAAAATGATGGAAAGCTGTCACTTCAAACACAATACAGTTAATTAAAAAGAATTATATAGTTATTTTATGAAAAATACTAGCAGTATTTTTCATAAAAATCTTTTCACTTGCATAAATTTTTATCACTATCAAAATCCTAAAGTTTTTGCTAGATATGAGATATATGTATACACAGATACTTAATATACGTATGTAATATAAAACTATGATATATATATATTTAATAGACTATTTTCAGAGCAGTTTTAGGTTCACAGCAAAATTGAGCAAAAGGTACAGAGATCCTCCGTGTCCCCTATGCCTGACACCTGCATAGCCTCTCCTGTTAGCGACATCCTCCACCAGACAATTTCCAGTGTTGAAACACGTATCTTGAACAAGCATTCTACACTTGAAGTAACTGACCATAAATATATTTTAAATTTTTCTTTGTTACTTTATGGCTCTATCTATTCACCAAAATTAAGAGAATTCTTCTCTCCTGTGCCTCTCCTCTGTACCCAAACAGCTCTGGGTGCAGGTGTCCCCACTGCCCCTGAGACAGAGAAGGTGCTGTCACTGCAGGGCGAGGGCGGCCTCCCCCGCACACTGCCTGGGTCCATGCCCCACTTCCTACAAGGCTTTGTCCTGATCTCCATATCGGAAATGGAAGGTCTCCTCCCCTGTCTCATGCACTGGTAATTCCCTTACCCGTGATATTTTTCTCCGTAACTCTAAATATCTCTCTCATGCCATATGATGTTTACTTGAAAAATCTGCCTCCAACTCACTGGAGCTCGAGGTCCCAGAAGGCGGCATCTCCAGTCCCTCCACAGCGCCTGCCACGCAGTAGCCCTCCACACACATCTGAGGAGTCACCATTTTATTTATGTTTATTTTAAATCACTTAGAATTTATTTTTATACTCAGAGAGATAGTTTAGGCTAATTACACATGGTGTTTTTTAAAATGATATATTGCTCATCTACATAAATGGAAAATATAAACAAAATAAGTTGCTTTTCTCCACTCCGACTCTGACTCTGCTGACTTTCGATCCAGAGTCACTGATGACTGTTTTCCTAAATAATATCATCTTCTGTGTCATCAAAACCATTGTTGAGAGAAATTCTTCAAAAAAATCCATAGAAAGAGCGAAAAGCCCGGAATGTGGCTCCTATGCCAGTTTTACGACTGCATCACGGAGCCCGCCTGCTTTGGGTGCTGCTTTGGAAAAGGCAATAAACGTCTGTTTCACCCGCTCCTCCGTCATTTGGATTCCAAGTGGTTAAAAGAGTGCTTCACTGTTGTCTCAGAGACTTTCTTTCTTCTTTTTTTTACTACTCTATTTTGGAAATTTTCAGACATATAAAAGTGGAGTGGCTCTCCATGTACCCAGCACCCAGCTTCAATGTTCTGCCCTTAATTTTTCTTTTTCTCTTTTGCTGGCGTATTTTAAAGCAAATCCTGGACATAGCATCTGTAATGCCTCTGGGGGACCTCTAACTGACAAGGACATCTTTTTCAAAAAACATTTTTCAGAGATCAAAGAGAAGATTTTTATAAATCACACAGATTGAAGCTAAATTTGAAAATTACTCAAATGTATATTTGTGTGAAGCATATTGTTTAAACATTATAACCTTTTTGTGGAGACTGCCTGAATAGTATTTTTAAAGGGGCAAATATTAAAAGGATATGTTCATTTTATTGCTAAAAGAGTTTGTACTGTCATTTCCTACACAGTATTCATTCAGGTTTTACAGCTTGAACAATATATTAGGCATGACACACTGCAGCAAAAAGCAGCTGTTTCTGCCCTTGAGAAACATACCTTCTAGCTAGGAACACTGACACACACACAACCGTTAATTTAAATAAAATATTATAATTAGTGTTGAATAATTCCAGTGCACAAGCATTCAAGGGCAGAGGAAGGCTCTTGGAGACTGGGTCAACTAGAGATTATTCTTTTATGAAGCAAAAAAGCTTTGATGTGAATCTCAATTCAGGAGAAGAACATGGATTAAGACATGGCATGTTCAAACACTAAGCCAGAGATTGGTACAAGGTAAAAGCTAAGGAAAAAATTCAGAAGGAAACTGTGACTGAAGATAAATTATTAAATAAGTTTTGCCTGTTGTGAAGTTTGTCATTGTTGTGAAGTATAACGTTGACCTTTGAGCCTTTCATAAAAAGTCTTGTTATAACGTTCATTTTTATCTTTGGAAAAGGGGCTCAGGACTATTTTTTAAAAACCCATAAAAACCTAAAAGGGTTGCATTTCTAATAACGGGACTTCAGGAGTGGTGTGGTATTTGTTGGAGGAAGCTGCAGAGCAGGGGACTCACCTGGCAGCAAGCCTGGGGACAGAGCAAAGATTTTGCCATGTAGATCGAGGCACAGAGAGACCCAGGACAAGCTTGATTCATGCCTATGACTTCCCTGCAAATCCTACCACTTCCCTCCGTCCACTCTGCTCCAGCATTCAAACAAAATGAGGAACTCTCCCTGGGCAATCATATTTATTGACAAAATCCCCTAGTTCTTTGCAATTTCTTGGACTTACCCACTGTAGACAAGCAATGATACAGCCAGTCACAATTTTTCATCTCAGCAAAGTGGGAGCGGGATCCAGAGCTAGTTCTGCTGTTGTTTAGCTCTTTGAAAGCAGTGACAGTGATATGCGCTGGGCACCATACATGTGTCTTCTTTCATCCCTGTAGCAACTCTTTTAATTGCTTCCATTACTATCCCTATTTTAAAGGTGAGGAAATCCAAATGCACATGATTCCACAGGCAGTCCAAGGTCACACAGCTAGCAAGGGGTAGAATGCAGATAGTTTGATTCCGGGGCCCATCTCTCCGCCTTGGTCTCCAATCTCCCCTGAAGTTGTTCAATGTTTCTATTCCCTCATTTCCGGCTTCCTAAATAAAATGGGAACATGACTCTCTGAAGGCAGCACCAGATGTTTGCCTATTTTCCTTTGAGCTCAAAGCACGGCCATTATTTGATCATTAGCACATGGCCCACTGGCCCACAGGCACAAATACACACAGAGAAATTTTTCCTGCACAATTGTAGTTTGTACTCTAAATTTTTTTTTTTAAAACTTATGCTGTTTTTGGTCAAAGGATGCAGAATTGATTAACATGGTTAATTCTTCAGAAGCATGTCTAAAACACTTATGTAGGAAGTGGGAAGGAGAAAGAATGGCTGGTCGCAATCATGATCCGTGCGTGCATCGGATTTTATGCAGTGCCTGGGCCTGACCGTGCCCCTGGGGGTGGGCAGAGCAGAAGAATCTATTTCACAGAGGCCGAGGCTGAGGCTCAAGAAAGAGGCGACTTGCTCAAGGTTGCAGTGCTCTCTCTGTGTGCTTCTCACGCTCAGGAGGTGCTTCTGGACCTCCCTTGCTGGTCGAGGGCATCGTGTGGACTCTGTAAGCAGGTGATAGTTCATCATGATGGTCATGTGGCTCCATGAAATTCTGGTTTGACTCTCACTTTCTCACCTGGAAAGACTCCTTTTTCTCAGTCCCCGCACCTGAAGTCAGGGTCCCCACAACCCGTCGGGAGCCAGCCCCCTTCTCAGGCCTCCTTGCTCACTGAGCACCAACCTTGTGGCAGCTTTGCGAGGTGTTTGCAGCCTGCAGACTCAGATGACGGAGAAGAAGAAAAAGTCTGGCATTGTTCTAGATCATTCAAAGAGAAGTCATCACATTGACCAGGCACTTTTTAAATATGGAAGTGGCACTAAGTTAAATAGCTAGCTAGTTATGAGATTTGGACTAAGTATTTTAATCCCATTGAATCTGTTTCCTTATCATGTGAAGGCACTAACTAATAACTGCTGAACATACCCTTTACGTGTAAAAGTGCCTCCTAAATGACAAAATATTTCCTAAATACAGGCACTGATAATATTGCAGCTGCCCGTAGTCTCCAGACACATAAAGGTGGAGATTCAAAAGCGCATTCAACACATCCGTGCGTGCTAAATAGGCAACCGAGCGGCGTACTTCCCATGTGTTCAGCTGTGTCCTAGGGTGGGTGTTCTGGACCGAAGCGCATCTGCCTCAAGTTCCTGCGCTGAAGCCCAAACCCACAGCGTGATTGTATTTGGAGATGGGACCCTTAAGGGGGCATTTAAGGTTAAATGGGCTCGTAAGGGAGGGCCCTGACCCAGTACGACTGATGTCGTTGTAAGAAGAGAGAAGCACCAGGGCCACGCGAGCACGGGGAAAGGCCACGGGAGGACACGGAGGGAGAGCGCCATCTGCACGCCAAGGAGAGAGGCCTCCGGAGACGCTGCCCCGCCAACAGCGCGACCTGAGGATCCCGGTGCCCGGGCCCGCGGGGAGCGAGCGTGCGCTGCGCGTGCCACCCAGGCTGCGGCGTTTCGTCACCGCAGCCCGGACGGCGGGCGGGAACAAGAGGCCCTCGCATGCATGCCCAGGCCTCGGGGACTGAGAGTTATTCATGTCCCCAACACCACACTGTAACTCAATGTTTTAGCTATTTCAGGAAAAAGAAGCACGTCAACTTTAGTAGCTGAGGTGACACCCCCCCAGCTCTGCTTGGCTTCATGGCCTTGGCTGCCCCGCCGCGGACACCCGGGTCCTTTCCGCAGGTCGCTGCAGCGGCGTAGACTGTGCTCTTTGCCGCGGTCGCCTGCTCTGATGGGTTTCCGGACGTAGAGGAAGACACGTCCATTGTCCTCGACGCTCGTGCCCTTTGGCCTTGTACGTTTTTAGAAGCTGACTCTGGACGGATACTAATAATAACTGCACGTGCAGTTAATAAGAAGTGTCCGGTGAGGGTAATTACTGCCCTATGTTGCCACTTTAAGTAAATGTGTTCTTATATGAGAGAATACAGTATAATCCGAATTGTCATTCAAATGTTGATGTGTGAGTTGTGTATTTTAAAAAAGAGACAGGTTGAAAACACTTAGAAATCTTCATGTATATCTGCAGTATGAAGTTGAAAATTATGCACTAAAGCTCATAAGGCTTAGAGTAGAAGACTTTATGGCCTGATGACTCAGTGACTTGGTTGGACTTTTCGTCTTTCACTATTGGCTTGACCACTTGGCAGTAAGTGAAGGGAGGATTTGGAAATTATCTGCCTAATTTGATTATTGATCTTGACTGGTGTATAAATCAGAACTTGTAAATCTTTGAATCTTGTTTTTTTGTTATATATTTTTGAGCACTTTCTGTGTGCCCAGTACTGTGTGAGCTTTCCTGCCCAACAGTAGAACAAACTTAAAATATATATTTCCAACTGGTGGAATTTCCAGTAGGTACTGCCAATCTGGGTAGTCCCCTTCTTATGCCTACAGACATCTGCTAAAATGCCTTAAGCTACGACATTGATAAATTCACAGAATCTTCTCCATGTTATACTCCCCCACTTCCCCCACTCTAGAAAAATAAAGGACATCCTGTGTTATTGAGCTTGAGGATCTAGAGGGGAACTACCCACTGTTGTAGGAGCCAGATAAACTCTACTGTAAAGTGGACACGGCAAAGGACAGGAACATAAATTCAGCATGTCAAGTGGACCCCAGACCTTGTGTCCAGGCAGCAGGAGCTGGCAGCAGCCCATGGCCTGGGGCTTAAGGACCCAGATAAAGAAGATGAGGCCCTTGAAGGAGATTAAGTAGCAGCCTGCAAAGGCAAATGCAATTTTGAGACAGTAAAACAGCTCAACGTTCTTTTATTCCTGTTTTACAGACATTAACTGGCAGCATATGTATGATACTATGCACCCTAAATGAGTAGATATGTAAATGCTACAGTCTTCTTTGCATATTCATCCCTGATATGCACCAAAAAGAGCTGTCTGTTATAATCAGCCATGTTGGAACAGTAAGGAGGAAATCAAATGAATCTGATGAGGTAATGCTTCTATGGGCATCTGTTAGGTTTACTTTTTACATAATGTTTTTATTATAACCCAATGTAGTCAACTCTCAAATTCTGACAAACCTTAGTGAGACTAGCAAAATCAGAGTATAGGATTAAAAGTTAGACATGCCAAAAAATTCAGACCTTCAAATGTTTTATGAGTTACATACAAAGATAATTGTGCCAAAAGTATTAATAATTTGATTTTTCCTTTGGTGGGGCTGGAGGGAACATGAGAGAGATTGTGATAGTGGTTTGGTGAGTAGGGGCCGAGTAGGGGAGGATGGTTTGGTTTCAGTCCTCAGGATAATTGGCTCAGTTCCCTGCCTCAATTTGCTTGTATTGTGTTAAACACATGTGAGCTTTCTTGTTAACTTTTATAACCTTTTCATTGGCGATAGATGTAGTCATGTTGGCAAAATTGTCCCCAGTCTGTTTCATCAGTCTTTCAAAATTTAACCAACTTGTCACATGCATTCCTATAGAGGCACAATATGTAGATTCCTGTAAGTATTTGTCGTTCCAGTTGCCTTAAAATAGATGGAGAGTGATGATTTAATTGGATTAGAGCCAGATGCAGCAAAACTAAGACTGTGGAGTTTGTCTTCTCTCCTCTGTTCTTTATTCCTTTGCTCTTCATCCTCACTTCCAAGGCTAGCAGCCTTTGAACCATTTTTTGAGCACAGGAGATTGGGGCAGCTGACCAAAGATTCGATGCTTTGGAAAATTGTACAATTTGGCACTTAAGGGACTCATGGAAATTAGGAGGAGAAATTAGAGTCTCTGCCAAGTGGTTTAAAATGCCTGGAGATTTGTTACATAAAGTAGCTCACATCCTACCTACAAGTTCAGGTGAAAGGTTTGAGACTAAGATTCAGAGCATCTAGAATCTCCTCCTGGTCCCACTGCTCACTGGCTGGGACCAGTGGCAGCCCCTCCAGGCTTACTTAATTATCTGTGAAACAGGAATAATAATTGTTTCAACTGGCCCTGCCTCACAGGATTGTATAGGGAAAAAGAAGTGGAAAATGCTGAACAAAACCGTAACACATGTTACAGATGTAATATTAAAGGTTTAGGTCTGTCTCCAAGTAAAACAGTTTTGCAAAATCCTCCTGGTAAGAACTCTGTAAAATGTGAATTATGTTGTCTCTGGACCCAAGAACACATTGACTTGCTCCTTCCCAAACCACTGGAAAGAAAACTATAAATTCCATTAAGAGATTATAATCTAGTCAATAGATAAGGCCAGGATTGAAGTTTTTGTGAAGATGTAACTTTAAAAAATGCATGTTATGAGTATGAATTCTTTCAACTTGCCTTCGATGATCATGTGCAGTGATCTGACAGTATTTCACGTTGGGTAGAATTCTGGGAAGAGAGAGGTTATTGACAGTCCTGTGGGATACAGGAAGGCTCAGTCTCATTCCAGGAGAAATAAGGGTGGATTCAAGCACTGTGTGTGGTAGTATTTGTCTCTCTCTGAGGGACCACACTAAATAGGTAGAGAGTGACAATGAGTAGGGAAGTGGGCTGTGGAGTTAAAGACATGAAACCAAAATGACTTAAAACTTAACATCTGAATTTCAATAGGAAGCATTAAAGTACATTTACTAACAAGCCAGACTGTTTCCACTATTTAAATCACTACCTTGTATAAAATTACATGCACAGAGAGACATACAAACTTGTATATAGAGAATCATTGGGTACATATACTACTACCATAAGAATGACCTATAAACGGCAAGTCTCTGTGCTCTTTTGCCTGGAAAAGCTTCTATTTTAATGATCTATTCAATAAAATAAGTAAGGAAACAACTTAATCATCTTACTTAATATTTCAGATAGTTATGGTATTTGCTATGTCATGGGTTAAATAACAAGATGATGACTGACTTTTTTGCATGAATTAAATAAAGTGATACTGCTTTCCTGTCATGCAGATAAAGATGGTTTGATCTTACTTCAAAGCAAAGAACTTAAGTTTCTAACACTTTTGTTAATATAGAACTAGATTAACCAAAAAAATCAGGTTGTTTTGATAAGCAGTATTCAGTATATTCAGTATTTCCAATACTGAAAATCTTCCACATCAATGCATATAAAAATCTGATGGGTTTTCTTCAATTTATTGGTTTTCATTGTCTTTCATGTTAAGATATGCTCTCCCAATTTCTCTCTTAATTTATTGTGATCAACTCAGGGTGACCAACCAGACCTGGTGCTTGGGTGGCTGCAGTTAGAGCTGTGCTGGAGAAATAAATGGGGGCCAGTCATGAAAGTCCTTTATAAACCGAGCCAGAGAGTTTGAGTCAGTGCCTGAAAACACTGGGGAGAGCTCTGGTCTTGGTGTCAACTGAACACCCACCTCAGCACCTTACTTTCAACCCAGGTACCTTGGGGTAGCACACAGACCTGCCCTGAGGCACAGTCTCCTCAGGCACCACGAACGGTTCAGGGTTCCTGGGAAGCTTAGGCAGACAGGGAAGGATGTTGCCCAGCAATTGCATGGGGCTCACAATTTAAGAAAATCACTCTGGCAGTGCAAATTCAAAACAGGCTTCCATCTGATCCTGATCTGAGAACTGGAGGAAGTCCTCAAACCAAAGATGTTTTCACTGAACTGAGACAATGTCGCTTTGCTACAACGTGCTATCCACAGATTACGGCTAGGAATCAAGCAAACCAAGCTCGTCTGGGTCTCTCTGGTATTGTGAATTATTCTCAAAATAAAACATATCACCTGCACTTGAGAAGCACATGGTCTAATGGGGATGATGGGAAATACATGGCTGATTATAACATTAGGGGATGTAACAGAGGGAGGAACAGAGGGAGCGAGGAGGAGGGTGGCTGACTTCGAAGGGAAAGTGGAGGAGGCAGTTTCATTGGACAGTCTACCGGGCGGGCACAGGGAATGACAGGGTCTGCATGCGACACGCTCACACAGTGGAGACGATTTGACCTGATCAGGTAGGATGTGCTGGAAGGACTAGAGGCTAAGGCGAGCCTGCAGAGTTAGGCTGAGCAAATGCAGGGCTGGGTGAGGTCTCTGAGCTGCTGGGCTCGGGTTTGTAGCCAGCAGGGAGCCTGCGGAAATCTGTCAGGGGAAGGACGACGCTGTGATATGGGAAGATAACTAGCACTTCAGAGGTGGGTGGATTCTATCTTTCCAATGCCCCAGACAACAGTCAGGTTTTCTGCCATCAAAAATGCTAGGAGAGCCTTACAATTATATAACACATCCAGAAGCACATAAAAATAGAGTTGCACAATTTTTAAAAATGTCATTCCAGGAAAAAGATTTATTGATATTTCTAAATTTTCCTGCCCTCCTCCTTCTGCCCCATCCAAAATAAAACGTTTGGCTGTAAATAGAGACACTGACATAGGCTCTTTATTATTTATATCCTCAAAGTTTCATTTCCTTATAGTTAAATACAGGCTCATTTCAGTTTATTTTTACCGTAAATACAGAAGGTTGAATTTGTAAACATAAACCATAAACCTAAATTATAACATAGATGTGCAAACAAGACTGCAGGTGATCCTACAGCTAAAGATAGACAAAGGTTGGAAGAGGTAGTTGTTAGGAAAACTGCAGATTTATTTCAAGCTTTCAGAAGCCAGTTTTATTCTCTGCTCTTTGTCCATTAGGTTTGGAAGTGGCTTGGTAATGCCATAATTTTCACTTCTTTTGACAAATACGGCCTTTGCTTTGACCTTGCCTCCTCCTTTCCTCCCTCTCTGCTTCACATTTTCCAGGCATTTCCTGCCAAGACACATTTACTCATTTTTTTTATAGAAAATTCTGGCCAGCCATCTCCTGGCTTTCCTTACAGTAAGTCCCTTTAGGCACAATAACAGTTCTTTTGAGCAACTTTCTCTTTGAACTATGTGAGGGTAACTCGGAGACTGGAGTTCTGGAAACGAAGTGCGGGGTGGAATATAACTTCTGTAATAAATCAAACTGACAGTTAGGTACCAATTGTTACTGGCACTGGTTTGATAGGAAATGTATAATGTTTGGAAATAGTCCTCAAAGTTCCCACTATTTTTTTTAATCAATATATGTTTAGAAATTTCTACTGAAGACTAAAGCTATAGAAAAAAATGTTTTGTAATTTACTGGAGCTAAATATTTCTAAGTTTCTTCTGAGTGATAGACGGTGTGTTTAGGGAGGTGAAGTAATGATAACCTCAGCATCAAATTAGGAATCTGAAAAAAAAATTGGGGGTGCCCTGCTAAGCTGCTAATTTACTATAGAGAGTATGAATGTGGGACCAAGGAGGGCTATAAGTCATTATCACTGACTTATGATAGTACTACTTTTAAAAATGATAAATTCCAGACTAGGGATGGAATCTGGTAGGTTCAGGGTATATTTTAGTTGAAGTGATTTTGGCTCAAGCTGCATGAGCTTCAGGAAAACCGGCCCAGGTCAGGATTTGTGCTCTCAGCGCAGTGGTCCCAAGGAGGCTCAGTGAAAATAGGGTCTCTGCAGTGCTGAAGTCCCTGTAGCACTGCGCTCAGGACCCAGCCAGTGGCTGTGCTGGGGTGCCGGGGCCTGCCGCAGAGCAGAGAGGTCTGATGGAAAGTTACCAGTTTCCATCTTCCCGGGACCCTCAGGGACAGACACGCTCAGTCCTGGTTGGCCTCGAAGTGGTTTCTGGCTCTCCTGAGGATCAAACTGGGGATGAAACCAAAACTTTTAATTTCCAGGATAATTTCCCAGGAAAATACCAATACTTATTGGATGCGAAGAAATAAAATCCAGTAGCATCTGCCTTACGTCACTTTTACATTTGCTCTCAGTTTATGAATTAGGTAAACTGTTCTACGGTGAGTCTTCAGTTGAGGTGGGATTTGGGCACAAGTGCTCTGTCACTTTGTGTTCCAGTGGGTTCAAGTGCAGACCCTGGGGCCACTCGCCTGAGTGATGTCATTTCTAACCCAAGGTGAGTTTTTGCTGAAACCTAACTTTCTGGCTGTATTGCTAGTATTTGTTCCAAGGGAAGAGCTACATTGTTCTGAAGTCAGAACATTCATAGATGTCTAAATCATTCATCTATGAGCTTATAAGGCAAAACAGGAGCCCTTAGGAAATGGGCAGTTTGTAGCAATGGTGTTGGTGTGGGAGAGCCTCAGCCTGGTTAATATTTGTTCAGAGCTTACACTTCGGTTAAATTAACTCAAGTTGGCATAAACTCAACAATAATTAGAATTAAAATCATATAGCAATTAGAGGACACTTGAGTTTTCTCTATAATCCTTTAAACTCTTTATTTCCTGAAACAATATTAAGAGTTTTTGATGTGATTTTTGATATTAAAAGAAGTTTCAACTTATCAAGTAAAACATATAGGAGGTCTGGAATGTAGGTGGCATCAGCCCCACAGGCCAGTCTGCTTTGGGGTTACAGCTTTGAAGCTCTTCTTGCCTCCTGAGTGTCACTGCTTTCAACATGGCAGATGCTGTCTCTAGAACACGCTGTGTCGCCACAAGCCACTTGGCAAACATTGTTAACTTGTGGCAGGTTCTTAATATGGGATAACACGTTCCTAACATGGGATTTCATATAAAATCACAGAGTGAAAAAAGGATACTTTGGACTGAATTTAGTTAATGTTGTTCAAACCATTATACTATAACATATCATCTTATTTGAGGGCATGTCTATGTAACCTCAGGGAACAGATCAAAATTTTCAACAAAAATGTGCCATGCTAGAAATCCAACCAGGGAAAAATGGCACTTAAGAAATGCCCAGCCAGTGCCAGGGCATTTCCATGTACTATCCCATTTATTATTCACATTCGGTATTTTATTCCCATTTTGCAGATGAGGAAACTGTGGCTCAGGAGGATGAACTCATTTGCTCAAGTCCACCCCATGGCTAAATGTCAGACCTGTGATTTGAGCTCACTCGCATCTGACTCATTTCAAAGTCTGTGTTCTCTGTGTTTCTTAAGTATGTTTCATTATCACTATACAAATTCTGTACAGCCACGTCTCCAACACCCACCCTTTCTTTCGAAGTGATTAACAGAGACTTGTTCTCACTGAAATATCATAGAGAAAGGCAGACTTGTCCTAGTAAGTCAAAGATCTTGAGTTTCCATGGTGCCTAGAGAAGTGCAAAGGTGTCTAACTTCAGAGCCATTACTGGAAGGGCATCTTTGATTTAAACAAGTCGAAGAAGGTTTTCATAGGGAAGCTGTGTTACAGCTCCCTTTAGTTGCCAATTCTTCAGCATACAATCATTGTTTCATGCTGGAACAGTCTCTCATTAACCGTAATCTCTGCCTCAGGACGGTTACCGGTGTGGCAATGGGTATAGGGGGAGGAAGATGGATCTCCAAGAAAAAGCCATAAAGGTGTTCTTGTTTTTGTTTTTTGCTGTTGGGTAAAATTCACTTTTTGGTTAGGAGGGATTAAGTTCTACCCTGAAGTCTGAAGACTTACAGACAGCATCTTTCACTCTGTGAGTTTCACAAAAAAATATCTGATTAGAAAAAAAAAATCACCAAATTCTTAGAGATGATGGTTTCCAGGGGCTGGGGAAGGAGGGTAACAGGGATTTAGTGTTTCCTGGCAAGATCATTTTGGGAAGATGAACAGTTCTGGACATGGATGGCAATGAAGGTTGCACACATTTTAAACGTACTTAATAGCACAGGACTGCACACTTAAAAATGGTTAAGATGGTAAATTTTATCTTATGGGTATTTTGCCACAATTAAAAATGAATAAATAAAAATCACATACCCTGATCCCCATTGGCAGGAAACACTGGATATACATATTAGCAAAATCTAAAACCTCAGTGATCATGTAAGTCACGTGGCTACTGTTCTGATCCACTCACCAAGCAGACACACTGCCATGCTCTGCGCAAGGGAACTGGAAGATCACAGCAAAGATTTTCTGCCAGTTCTTTGCTAGTTTTTTTCCTCACACAACTGTGAATATTGCCTTTAATATCTACAATACTCTGAAGTTATACCTGGCATTCCTAGATAGTATCCTTTTTTTGAATTTTGATTCTGTACAGCAGTAAGATGTAGCAGAAAAGACTCTGGAATTGGGCTTCAGTGTGAGCTCTGGAACTCTCTAAACTTCCACCTCGGGCATGTCTCACAACCTATCTAAACCTCTGTAGTGATCCTGCTCTGCTCATCCTCACGAGAGGCCTGACCCTGTCCCGCCTGGAGACCTCTCGCAGAGGCCACACCACAGCATGGTTGCCAGCACAGATGCCGGGGGCGGCACAACTGGGTCCCAGTCTCAGATCCAGCAGATACAAACCGTGGGCTCCTGTACAAGTTCCACATCACCTCGTGCCTCATTTTGCTCACCTGTACACAGGCAAGCTCCCCTGTAAACTTAGCGGCTGCCTTGGGAGGCTGCTGGGCATGGTCAACAAGTTACCGTTTGCTAAGTGGTGGGAGGAGTGCCTGGCACACAGGAAGTGCTCCCTAGTGTTCGTTAGCAAATAACTTCCACATCCCTCCAATCTTCCTTCCTTCCTCTAGGCAATGTGCAACGTGCTTCTTCTCTTGTATCCCCTATTGTAATTGACAGCATTATTTTAAATCAGACCCCTCAAAATCATTCACTAGTTTTCCCATTTTCTCATTTTCATTGCCTGCTTGGCCGACCAATTCTGACTTCTAATGCGACCCATTGCCTCTTGGTTTCCTCACCACAGCTTCAGCTCCAGGCCGTCCTCTGCGGGTTCATCTGCTCATTGCCAGACCTGCCTCTCCTCCTGCCCTCCTTCCGCAACCCATCGCCCTCCCTGCCACCAGAATTACATTTCTGAAACAATAATATTTACTATTTTATTTTACTAGCATGACTTGATACCCTGTGCTATGGACTTCAAATTGTCTTTAAAATGCAATGGGAATTCACTAAATGACTTAAGCAAAGAGTGGCATGACCTGACTATGTTTATGACATTCATTTTGGGTGCTGTGTGGAGAACAGAGGAGAGGAGGTCAAGAGGAGACAGAGCAGTTCAAAGCTCCTACAGTGACACCTGAAAGGTGGGGCAGTGCAGGTGGAGAGAAGTAGGCAGATTAGAAACAGAGCTTCAGAGTCACAAACTGAAACAGGGACAAAGCAGGACCAACAAATGTTTTATGATTGGTTGAGTAAAGATGGCATCTGATTAACTTGAATAATTTTATGCAAACACACTTTGTCATTCCCTGGACTGTCTTACAGAACAGCTGAATCGTACAGCTGAAATGGTTAATGTTCATATCCATCCATCGTCTTAAATATACACCTTAAGTTACCATAGTTAACTTATTTCTGCATTGTGTCCTCTCTACTTGCAGCATTTATGATACAAACGTGTTCCAAAGAATGCTGGAAAAAGCCAAGCCAGGTTGAATTTTGAAAACAATTCACTGCAAAGACACAATGCACATCAGAATTTGAAAAATACACCTGCAGAGGTCCCCTTGAAAAACCTGTACTCATTCCTCCTCCTGTCTCCTGTACTCTAGAAGGAGATTGGATGATTGGACAAAAGAATGTCTGTCTTTGTCCATGGTAGGGGCAGAAAGGCCATTAGATCTCTTGTTAGCAGATCAAGGTGTGGCTCTAGAACTCGTCTTCGTCACTGAGGACGCCTGCGGTCCTGAGTGCAGATGTGGTGGCATCCTTTCCAACTCAGTCTTTTCCAGTGCAGTCAGTCTGGGGCCATCGCTTGTCCAGGGGTCTCCATCATCTTGCCTCATGTAGAGTGCACAGCCCCATCGCTGCTACATCAAGTGTTGGTCATTTGTCTCCAGGTCTCCAGATGGTAAGAATGGACACAGCTGCCCATGGATCATTGGCATTTTCTCCAAGCTTTTCTGTATTTTCCCGTTCCCTTTCACCATGATCTGCCACTACCCTTGTTCCCATATGCCCAGGTCATGCCCTGTCCCATGAGCATGGGGGTGTGGACTGTTGGCACCTCAGGATTTTATTGATGACAATTCACTTAGAAATGGTTTGTTTGCCTTTTTTCAGTCAATGAGGACAGATTGAACACCTCTGCTATGAGTCACTATGGGGAATTCACAGTTTTCTAAACCACAACTTCTGATGTTAAGAAATGTGAAGGCCACTAAAGGGAGAGAAGACCAAAATAAAAAGGGTAGATCACTGTGCCCCAGGGCAGGTACAAACACACTCCTGCAGAAGCCCCAGTGGGGTGAGATCTGAGGGGTGGGCAGCCACTCTTCCTGGAGGACTTAGGGCAGAGCCAGGCAGGAGTGGGCACGCAGAGATGAGGGCCAAGGAGAGGAAATGAACGCCAGACATACGGGCACGGGAGATTATGAACCAACCCCATACAGTTTGCTGGGTCTACTGGGCCCATTAAAAGGCATATTTCTTCCGTCAGCCACACACTTTATGATCAGGTTTTATGCCCAGGCCCCGTGAAGGGAACTTGAGTGTTGAATGTTTCATGGGCAGGGAGGTCGCTGGCGCACTCTCCTCCTTGCCAGCCCTGCTGCTTACATAAACGTTTCATCAGGAATTTCCACCAGCTCACGTCCTCTGTGAGGCTCCACAGACACAGGAAACAACGCCGCCAAGAGGATGTTAAGGCTGTTTAAATGGTGATGACAAAATAAACTTTTATGCTCTCTCTTGCTCGATAAACACAGCCCGGCATTTTAAATGGTGGCACATCCTGATTTTGTGAGAGGGTCTACACGAGGATTCTCTGGGACCCACAGCAGAGAGGATGTGCCGGCCCACTTTTGTGTGTCCCATTTATACGGGAAAGATGGACCTGAAGCTGGAGCCCCAGAGGGAGGGAGGCAAATGTCTAATAGCAAATCTTTTTTGCTTGAAGAGGTGTACATCGGGCTCTTTTTTTTTGTTTTAGACACTTGGGTAAATGTTATATATTTCTACTTTTTTGAAAAGCGAAAGGGCTGGGCTTTCATAATCATGTTTGTTGTGACCTTCAGCAGCAGAGATAAGTCACTATTCAGCTTTTTGAACCCTCCCCAAATGAGACACAGGACTCTCATTTATTTAGTAATTCATTGCTGAGTTTATTCCCACACCAATACCACGATGACCATTCACGATGGAAGATTAGTAAGTGCTTCCAGGACAGTTGTCAACACTGCCTTCACAAGCAAAGTAAGACAACAACTGAGATGTCCACTCTCAGGGCACTCCTTGATCTCAACTCAGCAACTGGTTCCACCACTCCACCCCCCAAGTTGACACCCTTGTTGTTTCGCTTTTTATTCTTACAAAGTTAACTGATGAATGGTTATCTTAAATCAATTTTGCGCTTAGCTCACTAGAAGTCCATGAGGCAAAAAGGGTATGGTTTGCCCTTTAAACAAAGAATAAGTGCTGAACTTCACATCCTGTTTCTCTGTTCCTGCAACTTCTCTGCACCCTTGGCTTAGCCAATAGATGGCATGGCTCGGGTGTTCAGTCAATATTTGTTAAATGAATAATGCCTAAAAGAGGGGGAAGATATATTCTTATGCCTTGCTAAATATCTTTAAGTTCCCAGGAAAAATATCAGAGTTTAATTTCATGATTTTCCTAGATGTTATGTTCTATATAATCATCTTCACATCACTAATCTTACAAGTCACTAACATAGTCTTGCATTCCCTTTACCAGCAATGGTGCCTGGCATGTGAATTCTAAACAAACACTACTGAATGGATGAGTAGACGGGACAACTGGGTTGTGTCTGACTCTGTGTGACCTTTCCTAAGATTTGAATATTCCAGGACAAATGACTATTTTTAGAGGATCCTCTTTGGGATATAAATATATGTGAAGCAAGAATAGACACACAAATCTGAAATCATCATACTCAAAAATAAACACACCAGCGTGAACTTTCCCATTTCATAAAGGCAAGCTAGAGGCCACTAGTCATTTGCTGTAGTTATTTAAAAATTCTAAGTAAGACATGATCTTTGTTTAGTTGTGCAGAACCACTCTTGGTCATGTAAGGGCTGATTGTCTCCCCTCTGCTGTCCAGTTATTTTACTAAGTTCTGTGACCTCAGACCAATCGCCAAAAGCTTCTGGATCTTAGTCTTCTCATCAGGCAATGGCCAAAGTTAACTTTCATTAAGGTGGGTCCTCAGGGCAGCTCTGGCTACTCCACAGTTGAGGAGAAGCTTTAGTAACGTTGGATTTCAAGATTTTTAGAAAAAAAATGCATGTTATCAGTCATATCTTCAAATATAACCACACAATATCTTTCTTTTTCTTTCTACCTTCAAACATTTTTTAGAATCAGCAGAAAAATTCTTGATAATGCAGTTTATTTTTGTAGCAGTTCAACTGGGCAGAATTACTGGCCCTAGGGAGGACTTGGTCCTTGTTTCCTGGTCTTCCAGGTATGAATAGTCAGGTGTGTTGACTTTAATGGGTCATAAAAAGACTATAAATCTATTGCAGAAGTGGCCACATCTGTGTTCTAGAAATGCAGTGGGTTTTCTTCATTAAAAAATTAACCAAACATTATAACCATTTTTATACATTTCTGTATTTTAAATTATTATTTGCAAGTATTAGGAATAAAGGTGTAACATAGTAATACTTTTTATCCTTTGTCTATATGGTGTAAAATGTATGTGGTTTTCTCCTCAAAAGTTTAACTCTGTGAGTGTGCTTGAATAATATTCAGCTCAAAGTCAAGTCACCTGTGATATTACAATGCACATTTGCTGATATATCCATTGCCCCATTAGATTGTGAACATTTCAAGGACAAGGACCCTGTTATATTCATTACTTTAACCTCCGTGACTGCCAGAATGAGTGGGGACCTAATAAATGTTTGTTAAAATGCAAATGAAATACAGTCATGTGCCACATAACAATATTTCGGTCAACAATGGACCACATATATAATGGCTCCATAAGATTATAATAGAGCTGAAAAATTCCTGTTATCTAGTGACATCATAGCCACCATAACATAGCAGTGCAAAGAAAACATTACCTTCCCTATGTCTAGATGTGTTTTGATACACAGATAATTGCCATTGTGTTATTAATACAATTGCCTGAGGTATTCAGTACAGTGCTATACTGCACGTTTGCTATACCACATAGTCTAGGTGTGTAGTGGGCTCTACCATCTACGTACGTGTAAGTGCACTCTGTGATGCACATGATGTCAAAATCGCCTAATGACACATTTCCCTGAATGTATCTCTATAATTAAGCAATGCATGACTGCAATAAAATTTGGCAGAAAAATTAGGTGCTCTGTGGAAGTCTTCATAGTAAGCAGAATAAGGAAGAAAATAAGATCAATTTACAGAAAGTTCAGAAAATTCGTTTCAAAAAATTTTTAAGTTATTATTATTTTTTTTTGTAGAGACAGGGTCTCCTTACTGTCCAAGCTGGTCTTCAACTCCTGGCCTCAAGTTATCCGCCAACCTTGGCCTCCCAAAGTGCTAGGATTACAGGTGTGAGCCACTGCACCCAGCCCAGAAAGTCCATTTTTAAAAACAGGCTTTGTATTAAAGGTTTAAAACATCCACATTAACTGGAGAACTTTGCAGCTTCTTCTGACAGCAGTCAGTGATGGCCTCACTCACTACCAATGCAGTTGTGCTGTTTGTGGTCCCAGTGGAGCCTCACCTGTAGTCCAGCATCCTGGCTATTCCCAAATCTGTTCCATTTATAGCCAACTTACTTATCTCAATAGAAATCAACCAATTAAGACAGAAATATGAAGTATTATGGGGAACACATTTTTACTTCCACGTGCAGATGAGCTCCACATTGGACTGGTCTTATAATTTAAACAAAAAATTAGCCTTTTCTGGGCATCTGTGGAAGTGTTTCTAATGTCTTTGCAAGATCACTTGAAATGGACAGATATTAAATTAGTGTGCTTTTATTGTGCATTACCTAGAGAGCTTAGCACATAAGCATGGCAAATGCCACAGAACCAATCCCAGCCCATTCAGTGCCTGGATTGTGTGGGAGGTCCCACGAGGCTGGACCATCCCCGCTAGTCCAGTCTGGTGTTTTTGTCCAGCTTCGGGCAGAAGCTGTAAAGATGTAGGCTTGTACTTGGGAGCAGCACAGCCAAGCAAAAAGCTTGGAGCAGCACAGAGCACGTAGCTCAGGCACGCAAACTTTGTCACCATAACCAGGTGATAATTTCTACTTGGAGTGATGCAGTTTATACCTCTTTTTCTGGAGTAATTATTTAATAGCACATTGTCTTTCACTTTCAAAAGTGTTCCAATTTGCAGAATAAATTAGAAGGTCACTCTAACTATAGGATCATATTTTCTGTCTGCAGCATCTTTTAGGCTATTTCTGGGACAATTCTAGATTTAGAAAACTCACTACCCCGAGGTAGAATCCAAAAATGTATAATTCCCATCTTCTGTGCAGGTGGTAACCTAGGTTGGGCCAATCCCAGGTCCTTCCTGAGGCTGCTGTTTTGAAGTAAACAATCTGATGAAAGTGACTCCCTGAGGAATCCTTCTGCAGCCGGAGAACTGGCTTTCTGGGGGTGGGAATGCAAAGTGACATCATGGGATGGAGACAATGGCAGCAGGTGGTTTCCACATAGGCTGGCTCTGCATGGTGGGACTTAGACATATTCTTGGTAGCTTAGCCTCAAAGATGCTCTCCAGTCTTCCCAACCATTCTGTGTGCTATTCGTATCTTGTAATAAACTCCTGGGGTTGTTTTCTGCTTCATTAGCCAGTCAGTTTTTATTGCTTACAATTCATAACCTTGACTGAAACATGGACGGAAATTTGAGTTCACAGGACATTTTAACTGCAGCATTCACACGCAAAAGGAGTGTTTTGTTGTTTTGAATGGTCTCTGTGAGTCTCTTTCAAAGAACAATGTCCTATGTGAAAAAGGGCTGCTCATCTGTTACAAAGTTGACCTTGATTATGAATACCACAGATGTATTCAACTCTTTTTAAAATGATGTTTAGGTCAAGTGACAAACTTTCTCCTCAGATGTCAGATGGAAAGAAGGTGTTTGGATGTCAACTCTGGCATTTGTCATGCTATGTTTTCCTTGCTGGCTGCACTGTGTTTTCCGAGAAGTTTTAGCACTCCATAATACCCACTGTGACAATCGACCAGATGGCCTCATTTTCAATAATATGACCTGAAAGTGTTTAATTAGTTTTCTTCCTGCTGCTGACTCAGTCATAGAACCTAAACAGCAGCAGGTTGTAAAGGCTAGTTGAAATATGCTATTACATTTTTTTATAATGGATTTTTTAAAGATCTCAGGTATCACTCAACTGCCAACAGACACAGCCCCTTATAGGATGGTGGAATATAGCATTTATGATTGTCTTTTGTGTTCAAGTCCAGAATTCCAGGTAGACCCCTTGCCATACCTTCCTTCCTGTGTACTTGCTCGCTATCCATTTAAATGGGTATGTAAATCTGCATACATTTGGACAAAACTGTTCAATTATTCCATTCTGTGTTATGCAGTGACATTTTTATTTGATTATAATATGTAAGGGAACTTACCACAGTGAATAATAAAATGGTGAAGACCAGTGAAATAGCTCACACGGAACTTGGTAGAATGGAAGGAGAGTGAGAGTGACCATTTCAGCAGAAGTGTAGAGTGGGGCTGTTCCTCCTGTAGAATTTGTGGACACATCCTGCACTGCTATGACCCTGAGCTACACCCTCGTAACTGAACCAGGACCCAGCTCTGTGAACACGGCTGTCAGTACCTGCTTGTGATCGTATCCTGAGGATATGAGTGGATCCGTAAGTGTAGGTGTAGTGTTTGTGTAGGTGTTTGTAGTTAGTAAGCTAGGAGTCCTTTTGGACAAATAAAAACATTACATGTTTTCTGTGGCTTTAAAAAAAAACTACAACAGTAGAGATTTGTAAAAGTTAGAAAGGAAGGACTATTCATAATTACCATGATTGTAACACACATTTAAAGGTGCTGACTTTTGTCTACATCTGGTGACACATAATCCCAATTCTCTCTGCTCGGGCCTTGAGTCTTATGTGGACTCACATAAAGGTGGATAATTTGACATTTTCTTCTTCCTTTTTCCCATTGCCCTTTTCTATCCATTAACCCACTCTCTCAATTTTATACTCAAAACCTCACCAGCTTTGTGTATCACCATAAAAAATTTTCTTCATACTCCTTCTAAAAGTTATGGGATCCCTAAACACCTAAGTAGGAGACCTGCCCTTACTAGTGGGTAATATTAATATTTATTGAGCACTTCCTGTGTGCCAGAGAATTTGCATTATTTTACAGACATCTTTACATCACTATGATGACAACCCTATCAGGCAGGCACTGCTCTCCACATGCCCATTTTACAGATGAGGACACAGGGGCTTGAAGAAGCTAATGGACTTGCCAGTGGTTACTTATTCAGGAGATGGTGTAGCCACAGTTGAAACCAGCGCCCATTCAGTACCCAGCACAATGATGGAACACTTTTAGTCTGTGCTCAATTAATACTTAATGGATTCATGCCATGAATCGTAAAGCCAGAAAACTGCAAGAAATCTTTGGAAATTAGCTTGCTAGACCTTTACCTATCTTGGTTTAGGGCCATACATAAAATGTCAAAATCACAGAAAACACCTCTTATTTCCTTTCATAGGTGAAAATATCTTCCCTTAATTATTTCTGGGCTAACTTGTGTAAGAGTTTTCTTTCAATTTCAGTTTGAAAAAGAACAAATTGAAAGTTTATATCTTCACATGCCAGAATAACTGGAACTCTTTTTTAAATGTTGGATTTAATTTTATATATCAATTAACATTTAAACTGCATTTTTGGAAACATATAGAAAAAAGTAAAAAAAATACTTGGCAATTTTATGTCAAGGGCAAAAATTTATTCATTACTTAATTTTTAATTTTAAGTGTATTTAACTGGATTTTTAAAACTCCATTGCGTTGTTTCTGCTGCTATAATTGAGAGCTGTAGGAGCAAATGGCTTAAGGAATTAAACTTTCCTCCCTCAGGAATTTCTTTCTGAGTAGGGGATTTCAGCTGTCAAAGAAAAACAGTTTCCCCTTCCCAGAATAAGACCAAAACTCACTTCTCTCAGTTACCTTTTCCCCCCCTACAAGTAGAAATGCTAGAATAGAAGTCTTCTACAGGAAAGTAATCCCTGGGTACTCAGCTACTATATTTGTTGATTTTCCCCCCTGCTTACATGCTAAAATAGTACTTCTTTCTTTCATTGGCTTACGTTTTTGGAAATGATGAGGATAGGTAAAGCCAAGCAGGGGAAAAAGAGGATTAGCAGAGTGGATCTGCTGTTCAGAAAAATTTGTGGCTGGGGTTTAGAGATTTTTCTGGAGTTGACATTTTCCTACTACAGTCAGAAGGCCTTCTAAGTGAAATAAAGGCTTTGAAATGAGCCACACCATGTCAGAGCTATTTTTAAATATTTGCACTCTGTGGTCCCTGTCTCTTCCCACTGTTGTCCTTCTACTAATTTCAAATGAAAGAGGACAAGGTGCAGTCAACAGGGGACAGGATCCTGCTTACCTGAGGAACTTTCTCCACAAGGCACGAACACACTCTTTAAAAGAGCAGGGTGCTCAGATTAAATTCAATATTTCCTATCAAAAATCACCAGCTTAATCATGGCCTAAGAATGAAAGAAATATTACTGAGACTTTTATATAAGCTCTAGAGATATATTTCTTATAGTAGAAACAAGATGAATACTTGCTCTGGAATAGACAACAGAACAACTGCAATATAGTGAGGCATAGAGAAGGCATAATTCATCCTAACTGTTATGTTTTGAAATAAATAACTGAAAACTTCCCTAGTGAAGTCTATTTTTCTTCTTATCTGAATAGAATTTCATTTGTCTAGAAGGAAAGTGTCTTTGCTGAACACAAAATGTTTAGATTTAAACTTACCCTGAAAACAGTTTTCTATTTTTGTTTTAAATGTTTGAGTATTGGTGAAGACATGATATCAATCTTATTAATAAATTTCACAGATATTTCTGACAAAAAAGACTTTCATTAGAAGATTGGTTGTTAATGAAATCTATAGAACTTCATTTATCTGAGACTATATTTATTTATCAAAGACTATAATTTTTTTTCCAGAATTTTCCATTACCTTTCCTGGTCATTTGAGTATAAATCTGTTGCTGTCTCAAGGGCTTCTTCTAATTCAGAAGCAAAAATACCAAAGTTTGTTTAATGAATTATGTCAATATATGGCATTTTATGCTTCTTAATCCAGTTAGCAGGTAATGAGGAAAGAAAGCTGTTCTGATAGCTGATTTGCATCAGTGAAGCTTAATCAAATGCGTTTTGCATGGTAAATTGGAATTCAATAAATTTCTCACTCAGAATACCGTAAAGAGGAAATATGACCTCACACAATTTAAGACAAGTAATTTTCTCTGAATTAGCAGTCACTTGAGGAGGAGAGAGGTGAACAGCATAATTTGAAGGGCTGGCAAGCATCCTTTGAATTAGGCTTGATGAGAAGGAAAGATACTGTTTGGAACAGATTGAAACACAAAAATTAGCACAGAAACCAAGTACTTTTGCTCCTAGTTTCTCCTTGCTGCCACATTTTCTCAGATTATCACATTTTTTAGATATTATTTTCATATCAATAATCTTATTTCATTTAATTTTTTTGGGGGGGTAGATTTTTTTTGGTATGAATTTTAGGGTTACAAGTGCAGTTCTGTTACATGGATATATTAGGTGGTGGTGAAGTCTTGACTTTTAGTGTAACTGTCACCTGAGTAATATATATTATACCTATAAAGTAATTTATCTTCCCTCACCCCCCACAACCTTCCAAGTCTCCAATGTCTATTATTCCACACTTTGCTACTATGTGTATACTTTAGCTCCCACTCATAAGTGAGAACATACAGTATTTGACTTTCTTTTTTTCCATGTGATATCTCAGCTTTTTATTTTTCTAAACATAAAGGCAGATTAATTCAAACTAGTCTTATATCTATTAGCTTATGCTATCTTCTGAAATTAATTTGAATGGATTATTAATAACTCATACAATGCTGGTTTTCTACTGAAGTTTAAGAATCTACCAGACAATGCTCAGGTTTAGACAAATGTTGGAATTGCATAATAGTATTTGACTTTCTGATTCCGAGTTGTTTCACTCAAGATTATGGCCTCCAGTTCCATCCACGTTACTGCAAAAGACATGATATCATTCTTTTTTGTGGCTGAATAATATTCCATTTATATACACCATATTTTCTTTATCCAGTCATCTGTTGATAGACACTTAGGTTGGTTCCATATCTTTGCTGTTGTGAACAGTGCTTCAATAAACATACAAGTGCATGTATCTTTCTAATATCCTGACTTTTTTCTTTGGGTAGATACCCAGTAGTGGGATTGCTAGACTGAAGGTAGTTCTATTTTAGTTCTTTGAGAAATCTTAATACTTTTTCCACAGAGATTGTCCTAATTTACATTCTCACCAACAGTGTATAAGCAATTTATTGTCTTTGCATCCTTGCCAACATTTTTTTATTTTTTGACTTTTTAAACATTCTTGAGATATTCATCAGCCAGCCAGATGGACTGCTGGGCAAAGGGCACATTATGAATTTGTAGGGAAGACAGAAACAGTGTGATCAGTTTTATGATGATGCAGTGTATTCTCACCCCGACTGTAGTAGTGACTATGCAGTCAAATGAGTGCCCCAAGGAACAGAAGTTCTCCATTGGTTCTGACAGTGTCGGGGCTGCCATTTGTGTTGGCACCCTGTGGAAAGTCTTTCTGGCAACCAAGAATTTTTGCTGGACTGGAAAATATTACCACTGATGGTAAAATGTTCACTTAAATTCTGATAAATCTATCTTATTAAAATAGATTTAAAATGGAAGGTACTGAGTTCCCCCAAGTGGCAAAATGTGTTCTAATTGCAATGATATAGGGATGAATAAAATATACTCCTTTCCCTTTGGTGACTATAACCAGGGAATATAAACATGAGTTTTATAATGTTAGGAACCACTAAGACTGAGACTAAGTTCTGTGCACATCATTGTTTTGCATGATGGCATTAGTATATTGCCACACTGTTTTAGATGTACTTGACACAGATGTAGAATAACTGACAAGTGTGGTTTTAGAATGTAAGTTACCTTAATCAAAATATTAACCTATAAATCTCACACTGTTCCAGAATACCAAAGAAACAAGTGAGCTGGGCATAAATATTAGTTTCTAAATCCACGTAATTTGCAATTGAAAATAGAAGACACAAGCTTTTTTACTGTCAATAAACTACTCCTCAGGCAATTTATTCCAAAACAAAAACCCAATCAATGATGACACCATCAAATGACATGATATACTGGGAAGTATGGGAAGTATAATTGTCACATAGTTGGATTTCAATCAGGGAGAAAAAAACCAGCATAATTCCTTGTCCCTGCTTGTAAAACAATATTTGGAGTGGACATATTTCCATGCCCCTATGTTGAAAAAGATCTAACTGCTAATTCCAGGAAATATCTGCCTGCAGAAGGCAAGATAATAAACCAATTGAATATCTTACTAATTAAGACTTACTGATGAAGAATTATTCCCTAGCTTTATTGTATACACAGACTTATTTTAAATTAACTGAGCATTTGTTATATCTTTTCATTTTATTTTCTTTTTGAAGTTGTTCCATGCATCTTTCACTTATCATGGTCAACTGTAAATTAATAAAATATACTACTGCATGTAAAATAAAAGATTCATTGCAACCTTTATGCTTTCATTGTCATACATTATACTTATATTACAGACTTTAAAATATATTGTTATTATTTTTGGCTTGAAATAGTCAACTATCTTTTAAAGAAACTTAAAAAAAAACATAGATCAGTCCAGCAAGATGGCTGCCTAGAGACATTGCTTATCAGACCATCCCAGAGGGAGGGAAGGAAGGGTTGCAGATAAAGGATAGGGGAGAAAGGATGCGGCTCAGGTATAAGTCAGAGGAAGAAGTACCAGAGCCTGCCAGAAACCTCATGGAGAAAAATGTTGAAGCAGAGAAGGAAGAGGAAAAAGGAAAAAAAGGTATCAGGGAGGATCAAACCCACAGAGGCTTGGAGCCCAGTGTAGGGGTGAGGGGGGCATCCCTTTCACCCCCACACTCCTTCCGTGATCAGCCAACTACCAAGTTACTTGAAAACTTTTCCACCTGCACAAGCCCAAGCACCGTGGCAACCACAGAACTGTGGGGAGAACTTGCCATGATCCCAGAGCCTGGACATTCCGTGTGGGATTCCCCTCTAAGGACAGTTACCCGAGAGGCCGGACAGCCAGCTTTCTTCCACTCAGACTCTTGTCCTCCCCGCCCCTCTGCCACCCACTGGACTGAGGACAGCGGTTTGAGCTGAGGATCTGGCAAGCAGCGCCTGTCCCCAGCTGGCCTGTCCTCCAGTCTGAGATCCCCACAGAGAGTGGGGCCCACGCCTTTCCCCTGAGGGTCTGCGGTGGACCCGGGTGGCCTGATCTGGGAGCTCCCTGCCCGCTGGCATTTCCCAGAGCTGAATGCCAGCGGGTCAGACACACAGGCCAGAGCCTACGTCCCCAGGACTCAAGTGGGTTGTTAGGGGACGGGGGAAGAATAAGGAGCCCATGTGGGCAGAACCGATGGGAGAATACAGTGGGAGTCTCAGACGAGGCAACCTGGGGGAGTGCCTAGCCCCCCCGCAGGAAGGCCGGGCTGTTGGACTAGTGCGGGTCCTCCCGCAGGGAAGATACCAGACTGCGGTGCCGCAGCAACTGAGTGCGGCTCCTTCGGGCATCCGTTTGGAACTGGTCACGGGAGGGCAGGGTAGTAACACAAGAGGGAGGAGCTCACTCCCGATAGCCAGTCGGGGAATTGTGGCCCCTTCCTCATGAGCAGCCTTCCTGGTTTGGAGAGCCTGCCCTGACTCCCCCGGCAGCTGGGAAACAGCCTTCGAGCCCTGCTGAGTCTTTGCAGAGCCCTTTAGGCTTTTTCAACCTAACCACACCCAGCCTTGTCCCTCCACCAACCTCTGCTGTGGTGGAGAACAAGCAACCCCGGGAAGATACAGGGCCCCTCCCAAAGCCTGGGACATTCAAGTGCCCAACCTGGCACTAGAGGTTGTTACAGGCACAAAAGAACAACATCTCTACAGTTGGCTCTTTCCTGCAAATATCAACTACTGACAGGGAGAATAACTCTATAGCTTATAACAGCATCTACCAACTCAATCAGACAGGGTGTAGATTCTTACTAACAAGCGTCACCCACCATCTTGGAGATTAAGCTGGGGGTCCCAATACAGTTCACACTGCTGGGAAGATGTGAAGACAGCAGGGTAGAAACAACCCAAGGGGACACTGAATTTTAGGAGAAAAACAAAAGTTACAGGAAGCTCGATCTATAAGGGGTCTATCTCTTCTACTGCAGACCTCTCGGCTGATCAGGGAGCTGCTCAGAGGCATTCCACTGGAGAACAGGTGCAGCAGAGAGCTAGTGGATGTGAATCCCAGATTTTTGCAACTGATACCATCCTGATAGCTGTGGTGCATGAATCCAGGTCAGCTCAGGACCCAGCCTTCCAGCAGTAACTTTAGCATAAGCCCTGCTGGGCCAGAGAGGGAACAGCACTCCCCTGTGTCAAGCCCTGTGACTGAGGGTCAAGCATGACTCCTCCCCAGCATGGGAGCTGAACAGAGGAGGAGCCCCAGATATGACAGACACCACTAGGGAAGGCTGGGGTAACTGATTCAGTGGGTGCTAGGTATGGGAAGAGAACCTCAGCCAACCAGCAGCTCTGAGACAAACCATGGCCTACATGACTGTGCATAAGCAGTCCCCATGCTGGTGGAATAGTCCCTCTATATGGGTAGCTTTGCCCCCAAAATCTTTAGAGCCAGCTCTGAGGCTCTCACTGTGCCCGAGTCTGAGGCTCTGACCCAGTAGCTCCAGGGCTCCCATCAGGCCTGTAACTACACCCCTGAGGTTCCAGAGTTGTGCCTGGACCCCAAGACCCCACAACTGAGTTCCCACCACTACCACTTGGCTGGAAGAACCTTCCCGAGGCCTAAAAACACCTCACTCAGGATCCTCCATTCCTGAGCAGCCATCACTCAAGAGAGTCTCCAGCAAAGGAGAACAGGTGCTCTGCAATTCTAGTAACCCAGGGCCAAGGTAAGAGGAGCCAGATGAGAAGAAACCAGCAAAAGAACCTTGGCAACATAAAAAAACAAAATGGTCCATCACCCCAAGGGAACACAATGGAGCTACAGTAGCAAGTAATTGCTGAAATGACAGAAATGCAACTCAGAATATGGGTGACCAATAAGATGAATGGAATTCAAGAAAAAGTTGAAAAGCAACAAATGGAACCAAAAAAATATTTCAAAAATCAATGAAAAAAATGAAAAAGTCACTAGAGAGCTAGACAACATAAGAAATGATATTACAGAACTTAAAGAAATGAAAGAGTCATTTAGGGAATTTCAAAACATAGCAGAAAGAGTTAAAAACAGGCTAAACCAAGGAGAACAAAGAATCTCAGAGCTTGAAGACAAGGTTCTCAAGATAACTCAGTCATTCAAAGAGGGAGAGAAGAATATAAAAAAATCTGAGCAATCACTGGGAGAGATATGGGCCTATGTGAAGTGAACTAACATTTGAATTATAAGTATCCCTGAGGGAGAAGAAGAAAGTGCTAAAATCATGGAAAACATATTTGAGGAAATTAGTGAGGAAAACTTCCCTGGTATTGCCAGATATTGTACATACAGAGATACATGATGGACATTGAACACCAGGAATATTCATAGCAAATAGGTCATCTCCAAGACACATGGTGATAAACCTGGGTAAAATCAAAGTGCAGGACAAAATTCTGCAAGCAGCAAGACAAAAGCAACAAACAATCTACAAAGGAAAATCCATCAGGCTAAATGCATATTTCTAAGCAGAAGCATTACAAACCAGAAGGGCTTGGGGCCTATAAGGTGATTTTCAATCACCCTAAACAGAACTGCCAGCTTAGAACTTTGTATTCTGCAAAACTAAGTTTTACAATTGACAAAGAAATTAAGTCTTTTCCAGACAAGCAAACACTGAGGGAATTTGCCATGACCAGACCTGCCCTGCACGAAATACTCAGAACAGCATTATACACAAATCAGCACACCAGATACCTATCAGCGTAAAATCACCTAAAACCCCCCCCCCCCCCAAAACAACAACAACAAAAAAACAAAACCTCACAACTCTCATAAAACAATAGAACAGGAAGTAAAACCAAGCAATAAGGGATTATCCAATAGGATGAATAGATAAACATCTCATATATCAATGCTATCAATTAACATTAATGGAATCAATGCTCATCCTCAGAAGACATAGGCTGGATGAATGGATGAAAAAACACAAAGTATCTTCTGTCTCCAGGAAACACATCTAAAATGCAAGGATGCACACAGACTCAATGTGAAAGGATGGAATATAATATTCCACAAAAATGGAAATTAATAGAGAGCAGAGACAGACATTTGAATATCTCATAAAATTGACTTTAGGCCGACAAAGGTAAAGAAAGACAAAGAGGGTCATTATATAATGGTAAAGGGAGCAATTCAACAAGAAGCCATAACAATCCTAAAAACATATGCACTCAACACAGGAGCTACCAAATATATAAAGCACATTTTATTAGAGCTAAGCACAGAAATAAGTAACTCCATCATAATTTCCAGGGACCTCAATGCCCCACTTTCAGAGCTCAACAAATCACCAAAGCAAAACATAAATAAAGAAACAATGGACTTAAACCAAACTCTAAATCAAATGGCCCTAACAGCTATTTACAGAACATTCTACCCCAAAACTACAGAATACACTTCTTCTCAGCAACATATGGGATATTCTCCAAGACTGATCGTATCTTAGGCCACAAAACATCTTTCAATGAATTAAAAAAAAATCAAAATTATACCATGTACCTTCTCATACCACAGGGGAATAGAACTAAAAAACAATAACAAGAGAAACACTCAAACTTATACAAATTGATGGAAAGTAAAGAACCTGCTGCTGAGTGAGTTTTGGGTCAATAATGATATTAAGATAGAAATGAAAAGATTCCTTAAATTGCATGACAAAGGTGACAAAGAGGACACAGCTATAAAAATCTATGGGACTCAGAAAAAATATTCCTCAGGGATAAATTCATAGCTTTAAATGCCTACATCAAAAAGAGTGAAAGATCACAAATTAACAACCCCATGTCTCAAGGAACTAGAAAAGGAAGAACAAACAAAACCCAGGCTAGCAGAAGAAAAGAAATAACGAAGGTGAGAGCAGAAGTAAATAAATAGGAAAACAAAACAAAAAACACAGTGCAAAGGATTAACAAAACAAAAAGTCCGTTCTTTGAAAAGATAAGCAAAATCAACAGACCTCTTGCTAGGTTAACCAAAAACAGAAGAAAAAGAACCCAAATAAGCTCAATCAGAAATAAAAAAGGTGACATTACAACTGATACTGCAGAAATACAAAATATCATCCATGAATACTATGTAAATCTCTATGCACATAAACTACAGAAGGTAAAATAAATGAAAAAGTTCCTGGAGACACAGAACCTCCCAAGACTCAACCAGGAGTAAACAGAACTCCTGAACAGACCAATAATGAATAGTGAGATCAAAACATTAATAAAAATCCTCCACCCCACCCCACTCCCAAAATAAAGCCTTGGGCCAGATGGATTCACAGACAAATTATATCAGACCTACAAAGAAGAACTGGTACCCACAGAAGACGAATTATTCCATAATAGTCAGAAGGAGGGAATCCTCCCTGACTCATTCTATGAAGCCAGTATCAACTTGATACCAAAGCCAGGAAAAGACACAACAAAAAAGAAAACTATAGACCAATATCCCTTATGAATATAGAATATAGATGCAGAAATCTTCAATAAAATACTAGCAAACTGAATTCCACAGCACGTCAAAGACATAATTCACCAGGACCATATGGCCTGCATCCCAGGGATGCAAGAATGATTCAATGTATGTAAATGAATAAATGTGATTCACCACAAAAACAAAAGGAAAGAAAAAGACCATATGATTACCTCAATAAATGCAGAAAAAGCATTTGACGTAATCCAGCACCCTTTCATGATAAAAACTCTCAACAAACAAGGCAGAGAAGGAACATATCTCAGAACTATAAAAGCCATAAATGACAAACCCACAGGCAACATCATACTGAATTGGGAAAAATTGAAAGAATTCCCTCTAAGAACTGGAACAAGAAAAGGATGTCCACTATTACCACTTCTATTCAACATAGTGCTGGAAGTCCTAGCCAGAGCAATCAGGCAAGCAAAAGAAATAAAGGGTATCCAAATCAGGGAAGAGGAGGTCAAATGATTGTTCTTCACTGACAATATGATCTTGTATCTAGAAAAACCCAAAGATTTCACCAAGAGTCTCCTGGAACTGATAAATTCAACAAAGTCTCAGGATACCAAATCAGAGTATATAAATCAGTAGCATTTCCATATACCTACAACACTCAAACCCAGAGACAAAGACTCAATACCACCCACAATATCTACAATCAAAATAAAATACCTAGGAGTATACGTAACCAAGGAGGTGAAAGATCTCTACAAGGAGAACTATGAAACTCTCAGGAAAGAAGTACAGAGGACACAAACAAATGGAAAAACATATGCTCATGGATTGCTAGAATCAACACTGTTAAAATGTCCATATTACTCAAAGTGATTTACAAATTCAATTCAACCCCCATCAAACTACTGATGTCATATTTAACAGATGTAGAAAAATAATTCTATGCTTTGTTTGGAACCAGAAGAGAGCATGAATAGCCAAAGAAATGTTAAGCAAAAACAAAACAAAACAAAACAAACAAACAGACAAACAAAACAAAAAAAACAAAGCTAGAGGCATCACATTGTCAGACTTCAAAATATACTACAAGGATATAGTAACCAAAACAGCATGGTATTTGTACAAAAATAGAGACATAGACCAATGGAACAAAACAGAGATCCCAGATATAAAACTATCTACCTACATACAACTGATCTTTAACAAAGCAGACAGCAACATACACTGGGGAAAAGAAGCCCTATTCAGTAAATACCTGTAGAATAATTGCAGAATTTTTTTTCTAGATCTGTGAAATATGACATTGGTATTTTGACAATGATTGCATTAAATCTGTAAATCACTTTGGATAGTATGAACATTTTACAATTTTGATTCTACTGATCCATGAGCATGATATGATTTTCTATGTGTTTCTGTCATCTGTAATGTCTTTCCTCAGTGTTTTGTAGTTGTCTTTGTGGAGATCTTTCACCCCTTTGGTTAAGTATATTCCTAGGAATTTTATTTTCTCTGTAGCTACTGTGAATGGTATTAAGTCTTTAATTTGAGTCTCAGTTTGACTTTTATTGGTATATAGAAATCCTACTAATTTGTGTACATTTATTTTCTAACCTGAGAGAGACTTTGCTGAATTTATCAATAAATTCCAGGGGTCTACTGGTGGAGTCTTTGGGGTTTTCTAAATACAAGATCATATTGTCAGCAAAAAGTGATAGTTTCACCTCTTATTTCCTGATTTGGATATCCTTTATTTCTTTCTCTTGCCTGATTGCACGGGCTAGGAATTTCAGTAGTATGTTGAATAAAAGTGGTGACCATTGGCACATTTGTCTTGTTCCAGTTCTTAGGGGAAGTACTTTCAACTTTTCACCATTCAGTATGGTGACTACTGTGGGTTTGTTATATATGGCTTTCATAATTTTGAGATATGTTCCTTCTGTGCCTAGTTTTTTGAGGTTTTTTTTTTATCATGAAAGGGTGCTGGATTTTGCTGAATGCTTTTTATGTATCTATTGAGATGATCTTGTGGTCTTTGTTTTTGCTTCTGTTTATGTTTTGAATCACGTTTATTCATTTGTGTATGTTGAATGCCTTGCATCACTGGGATGAAGCCCACTTGGTCCCGGTGGATTAGTTTTTTGATGTACTGTTGAACTCCATTTCCTAGTATTTTATTGAGGATTTCTACATCTATATTCATAAAGGATATTGGTCTGTAGTTTTCCTTTTTTGTTGTGTCTTTTCCTGGCTTTGGTATCAAGTTGATACTGGCTTCACAGAATGAGTTGGGGAGGTTTCCCTCTTCAGTGTTATGGAATAATTTATGGAGTATGGTTACCAGTTCTTCCTTATAGGTGTGGTAGAATTCAGCTGTAAATCCATCTGGTCCAGGGCTTTTTTTTGTTTTTGGAAGACTTTATATTACTGCTTCAATTTTGCTGCTTGGTTTTGGTCTGTTCAGGAGCTCTATTTCTTCCTGTTTTAATCCTGGGATGTTGTGTGTTTCCGGAAATTTGTCCATTTCCTCTACACTTTCTAGTCTATGTGTATAGAGATTTTCATAATATTCATGAATGTTATTTTATATATCTGTGCTATCAGTTGTAATATCTCCTTTTCACTTCTGTTTAAGCTCTTTTATTCCTGGTTAATCCAGCAAGAGGTCCATTAATTTTGTCTTTCAAAGAACCAACTCTTTGTTTCCCTGACCTTTTGTATTATTTTTTTGTTTTTCATTTCATTTAGTTTGGCTCTGACCTTTGTTATTAGTTTTCTTAGGCTGACTTTGGGTTTGGTTTGCTCTTTCTTTTCTATAATAGTTCCTTGAGAGGTGATATGAGGTTTTTAAGTTGTGATCTTTCTGACTTTTTGGTGTGGTGAGACTTCCTCCCAGATACAGGTGTATAGCAATTTCTGTAGACGATATCCTGTGCTAACTCAAACAACCAAAACAAACAAAAATGAGGAGGTTTTAACTGAATTCCTTCCTAGAATTGATATCTACGCTGCTCTCCACCTCCCTGGGGGACCCATTTCCTGTTGGGATCAATTGAATTGTCACATGTCACATGTCAGAGAGGGAACCATGTGGCCCTGAGGGCGTCTTGGTCAGAGCTGCACCTATCAATCTGATCTTTCCATAGGTTGGTATCTGCCTGTGATTATACTTCTTTCCTTAAGAGTGGAGTGTTTGTGGGCTGTTTCTAGTCTACCATCTTCTTCCTCATAATTTCTAGGTTTGTTTCTATGGATATTTTTTTCCTTTTGATGATGGATCACGTTTTTATGCATCTTTGCATTTAGTTTCAGCAGGAATCCTGCTGGCTCAGTTTAGTGAAAATCCTCCACTCTTAACATATGATCAAATTCCTCATCCTCCATCCTTGGTATCACCCTGGCCTGTCTTCAGCAAGAATCCTGTTGCATTGTCTAGTTGACTAGGGGGCAGGGAAAATTTAGGACCAGTCACTCCATCACAGCTAGAAGCAAGACTTTATCTTTTTTAAAATTTTCTTTCTCCCTTCACTAGAAAGTAAGTTTCACGGCAATAGAGACTGCTTTTACTGTTATATTTCCAGTTCCTAAAATAAGTGTCTCTTATACAGCAGGTCCTCAATAAATTTTTGTTGAATGAATGATGATAAGGAGTCTAACTGGGAGGCATTTGGGTATACATGAAAGAAATTTCAGTGAATAGTGATTTGATCAAATAGGTCCTTAAGTTTTGTATACTGCAAACTGTAGAGGAGGGCAATTCCTGCCCCTAGTTCACCTGTGGAGTGTTTCCGTGAAGAACACAGTCTCTATTTTGCTCCTATATCCTTGCAGGGCTTTTTCTACTCTTTATGCTTGTAGCTACATGGTTGTTGGAAAAGAGTCTTGTTACTTTGTATCTATAAAGCATATGTGCTGTGTTATTTGAGTATATTTAATTCTTTGATAGAGGACAAAAAATGGATGATGTAACTCCTAAGATATATTAAGTATAGATTTTAAGCAACTAGCTTATGAGTCATAGGCAGAAATCATAGGATGTATACATTGTAAATTAGTAACCCATAAGACACATTAGATATAGGATAAAAGGAATATTCCTGTGTTGGACAGAACAAAGAAGACTATTATCTATAGATAGAAAGAGATAGGCCACACAAGCCTTAAATATGCATAAGGTACAGATGATGTTATCTGTGGTTTGAAAGCTATGCCATTCCCAAATCAGCCTTCCCTGGGTGACACTCATTCTGGCCCCACATGTCCTCTGAGCAAGGCATGTGAAAGGAGGCATGCTGCTCCTCAGGTGGCTGAGGAGTGATGCCATGGTCAGGGTGCCCCGCATCACTGCAACAGAGCGTGTGTGGGCTTCAGGCACCTCCTGCCTGCGGACACCTCTTGCCTCCCCTCAGCTCTGGTGCTTGACCATCAGTTCAGCATGAAGGCTGATGCGGCAGATAGAGGTCCCACATGGGCAAGCGCCATAACTCAGGACTCAGGGGGTCCTTCTCCCTCTCTTCTCTTTCCCCTTGCTTCTCACTGTAGGTTTCAGATTGACTCAACTCTCTGTGGTTCAGCATCACAGTTGGGTGTGTGAGTCCTCGTGCTCCATGACCTCAGGGACAGCCTTCCTGCTAGTGCAGTTGGAAGCTACTGTGGCACCGTAAGGTTTTCCCACCTGGCAACGCTATGTCCACATCACAGGCAGGAACACCCAGGCAGGCGGTGCCAGTAGGACCTGGGCTTTGTTGGCTTTTAATAAGCGATTCTAAACTTTTCTCAAAGCTTCCTAACAGACAGGCTCTGATAGTTCACTGGCTAGAATTGTGTCACTGGACACCTGTAGCCTGCAAGGGAGGCTGGGGAAGAGAATTTTTAGTGTTTGAAGCCTCTGTCAGGACATGAGCAAGGAGGAAAGTGGAGGATAAGTATGGGAACAGGCAACCAGCAGTGTCGGCCCAGGTTTAGTACAAAAACTGAGGCTCAGATTTCTTGTCAATAAAATATGTCCCAACCTCATTGGATTTTTGTGAGGAAATAAATGTGATATGTAAGATACATAGCACAATGTCTGACTCGTATAAGGTATTCAGACATCAGTTTTATTTGGTCCATCTGTGTTATTTTGTTTTGTCTTCTCTGCAGAACAAGCTAGGTGTCCTATCATTTCCTACCAAGTTTAAATGCCTCGGAATGATAATTAAGGCCTTCTCTAATGTGGCCCCAATCCATTCTTCCCTCTCCTGTCTGTCTCATCCTGGTTGACGGGGCAAACATGCCAATGCTTGAGCATGCCCAAGGCTGCGCCCCTGTGGGCTCTGCTATTTCCTGGGGGTGCTAGATGATCATGTCCCCACACCGTCCCCCAGAACCAGGCCCAGACTCTCCTTAACACCCTCCCCCACCTAATCTCATTCCGATCAGGATGACTTTCTCTGTTCCCTGTGGTTCCATATATCACTTTGTTGCTCTATTAAAGCACAGTATCAAATTCTGCAGCTTAGCCTCATAACTGTCAAACTTCATCATACAATTTAAGTTTGTTGAGCGGCACAGTCTCCCAGCACAGGGCCTGGAACATAACAGGTGTTCAGGATATGTTCAATCCCCAATATGGTTGAACTGGGGAGGGGTTTCAAAAATGTGCACATGTCCCACCTAAACATTTAACATCTCTGTGCCTGCAAGTCATTCTAAATGTAGACTGTCAGAGAATTAAAAACTGTTTTCTCTGAGAGTCTCATTTCAGATTGATAGGTGCAGCTCTGACCGATATGCCCTCGGGGCCACATGGTTCCCTCTCTGACATGTGACAATTTAACTGATGCCAACAGGAGATGGGTCCCCCAGGGAGGTGGAGAGCAGCAGAGATATCAGTTCTAGGAAGGAATTCAGTTAAACTCTCCTCATTTTTGTTTGTTTTGGTTGTTTGAGTTAGCACAGGCTATCGTCTACAAAAATTACTGCACACCTGTATCTGGGAGGAAATCTCCTAAGTCAGTACTTACTAGGGAAATTCAGTGTGCGCTACACTTGTGATTAAATGAAAACAGGAGGGAAATATTGTTGTGAGTAACAGGTAGATTTGTTTAAAAGATAAAACCATAACTCTTCTTTAAATTAAAAGTCTAAACACAGGTAATGTGGCTATACATATTCACTATTATCTTTAAGAATTCAAACATTAACAATGACCCACAATTTCTGTGGCCCTTTTTAAAGAAAAAAAAAGAACATGCTATTTTACCAAGTTAGGATTTTTTTTTAAATAGTAAGAAAGACTTTTCTCCACAATGGTATTTAATTCATTAATAAAGGTATAGCTATTCTTTAAAAATCTTAGTCTAAGGATTCCTTAGTTGCAAGAATATGTAACTTGACAATAAATATTTTCAAAAGGACAGCTCCTTTGTATTTAATTGAAAGGTTTGACAAACATTTCCTCTATTTCACTTCTATTTTGAAAGAACCCATATACTTTAAAGAGCAAAATAAACATTCCAAAATAGTTAAAATATATCAATTCTTTAAAAACCTATACTGAGCTTATAAAGGATTTTACTTTGATAGGAGACATCAGAGGTAATTTTTCTCAAGATAACATCACCTAGTAGAATATTCCTAGACTCCTAAAATATTTAGACTCTGAGGCATTGGATATTGATCATATATCTCTTTTATGTTCTTCACAGACCCAAGAGAAAATTCTAAGAATTTAATATAATAGGGTGTTGTTATTTCCATTTGATCTAATAGTAAAGGACATATTTATAAATAATATTTATGATTCTTTGGAACATCACAAGCTTATATAAATAATAAAGAAGGAAAAAAAGAAAAGGTGACCAGGAATAACTGCTTGTTTCTTATTTGAATCTATGGAGAATTTATTTTAAGAAAGTATCTTTGAATATTGACAATCAAACTTTAGGAACTAATAATTCCTAATTTACTTATTTTTGTAGGGACTTAATTCAATGAATAGTTTGTATAGGACATTAAAATGTTGATTCTAACAAGATTATAGGTGATGAAAAAAATTTTAGATACAACAGGGAAAAGCAATGATCAGCATCCAGTCCACCTCAGGTCCACCCCAGCTCTGAGGAGTCGGGATTCAGTCAAATTTCACTGCAGGAAGAATGGATGTTTAAAGAAGTGAGGATTTTCCCTTTATTCATTGAACTATAATCAGAAAAAAAAAGCTAGACAATATGGAAAGAAGGAAGAAAGAAAGGAAGATTGCTGCAATGGCATGTGGAAATCAGGTACTTCAGGCAAATTTGAGAAGTAAGGGCAGGTTGGTGATATGAAGGATATTAAAACACCTAGGAAGGAGTTACCAAAATAGGATTGCTTGTGAAGTCCTCTATCACCCTACAACCTCAGACAGCCTGTTTGATCTCTGATTTCATAAAACAAATTACTATTAAATTACTGTTTGCTTTTCAAACCCATCTTACATCAGAAGGTAAAGAAAAAAATGTCATATTCCGGGTTACAGTGTATATATTTCAGTTTAAGAAATTGAAAATAGTTGCACTAAATGAATGACTTGTATAATGAAAAGTATTAGTAATCATACTGACAACATTCTTTTGGTCTGGAAATTCTTGCTCTTCTGTTTATCTCTATCCAGTCAGACAAAGAGATACTGGATTAATGACTAGGATCTGAATAATTATTAACCGAGGTTGACAGCACCCTTCTTCACCTTCACACAGAATTCAAGGTGACCTCATTTTGAAATGCAGGGACTAACTCTTTGATCCGTGCATCTCTCCCTCTATGACTCATGCTTAAATGTATTCACAAGATGATTTAAAAGCTGGGGAATGTTTGCATGCAAGGAATTAAGCCCTCTGTATTTTGAATTTCCCTTGTCTTTGGAACAGCCTCCTTCAGCATTGTCCTGACTGGACAGCACTCCAATCTTCCAGGCAAACTGGTGAGCTCCACAGTTGCATAGAGAGTGGGGAGCAGCCCTGCTCCTCCAGAATTTAAGAGAACAGAAAGTGGCTGGGCACCACGCAAGACTAGGCCTGTTCTCACTTCAGCCTGGCCCAGAGGCTTGGGACGGGCATGTTCTTGTACCACACTCTCCACTCTCAGATGTGGAGTCAGGGGATGGCATGAGCCCAGGTTTCTTCCTTTATATCCCACTCCTTCTGGCCTTGTCAGTGGGCCCCAGCTCTTGCTCAGGAAGCAGCAGGGCATCCTTCTAAGTACAGCATGCTGGGACTCAGAGGCAGGAAGGAGAACCCCAAGGCAGGATGCCAGTCCTGGAGAAGGAAGAAGCCTGGCCACCCTACTCCTGGCTTGCTCAAAGACTGTGCCCACCAGGCAGGTACTTCCTGCTGTCACAGAGAGAACGACCAGCAATTTAAAGGCCACCCAGGCCCCCAGGATCCTTGGTCACTGGCCTATGACTAGGTCATAGAAGAGAACAGCAGTGATCAGATAGAAATTCCAGTGGCGTTAGAAATTCCAGGCAAGACATGCTGAAGAAATTGCTTGGCCATGCGGGAATCTGTGCCCAGATGGTACCTCTGTCTGACTTAATCTAGGACATTTGACACAGAGACCACATTCACCTTCATGTCTAAGAAATACACTTCAGTTTATGTGAACATTAAATGTGGACAATTCTTGCTTTCTTTCCTTTTTTCTTTTCTGAAAAGTAGTCACTAAATCAATATGTTTTAGAAGTTAAGGCCTTATCATATGTCCCCACCACAGAGCTATAAGGGAATAAGGCCAAGAGGATAAAAATGTGCCCACAATGGCCCCCTGGTGGCGCAGGTGAGCCTGCTTTCTGAGCAAGTGTCCATACAGGTTTCTGTCTGGGAGAACCGTAAGCCAAGAAGGAGCACTTGACTTCTCACACAGGAATTGCCTACCCCAGAGATACCAGGACTGCAGGCTGGTTATTGATCCACGAAACCCACGCAAATTCTGCAGTTTGAGAAAGGCCTCAGAGAAGGGTGTCCAGGCCTGGGCATGGCAGTGCACTGCGCTTGTGGCTGGGTGTAACAAGGGCCAGGGACTGAACCGTGCGGTCCCTGGCAGCCATTCTGAGAGACAGCTGGATCAGGGGCCAGGTGGGCTCTGCACCAGAGAAGGTGACCGGAGAGGCCACAGATGTCATTGCTGGGGACATTCCATGTCCCTGTGGGTCTTTGGGTTTGGTTTTGTCCTCCATCTCCAAAATTGTCTAACTTTTAATATACTGCTGATATCAATTAGCTAGGAGTTTGCAGAAGATGAGCGGTCACGTCTATATTCAGCATGGACTGGCATTCTTATTTTTGAGTTATTTTTGCTGAATTTTGAAATCATGATTGCAAAGTTTTGTGAGATCACTCATGATTGCAAAGTTTTGTAAGATCATAGAGGACATTTTTCATCTTATCCTAAAATGTGATAATCTATGAAACAGAGAATGTGTCATACGGGAACAGGCAGTTTCCAGAGAGTTTGAAAGTACTCATGAGTGAATCTATCAGTGTCCAAAAAGCAAAACACAACAAACAAGGAGAGTGACCACTGGTCTTTCTTTTTACATATTTTGCACACCTGGATTCATTTCTTTTGAAGTATCATGATTTAAACTGCAGATTACTGAGGCTGGGCATTTGCTATAATCTGTAACTTGACTTAAACGTCAAAGTTAGTAACTTTGAAAACCTCCATCAAAGTCTTTCAAAAAGTTTTCCCTCATATGGGAAAAAGTAAAAAGATATAAATGTAGCACTAAAATGTCCCAAGAAATAGAGAAAAAAATCAAAATTAGGAATTTCAGGACCGTCATTAAAAAGCATGTGTAAATATATTCTGATTATATGACATATTCATTCTGTTATGGAGAAAAATATACAGAAAAAAGTCAAAAAAGACATACACATCAACCATAATTATCTCTTTCCCGAGAAAATGATTCCTTATATTTTGAAGTATGTCTATCATTTTTATGAATATATAATAAATGGCTAAAGCTAGTATACTAAAAAGTAAGTATGTGAGGTAGTACATATGTGAATTACCTCAATTTAGCTATTTTATAATGTACATATATTTCAAAACATCATATTGTACATAATAAATATATACAATTTTCATTTTTTAATTAAAAAATAAATTAATTTTAAAATATTCTCTTAGAAAATATAAAAACTATAACAAAGAAAAATAAAAATCACTTCAAATTACTCATACTACAAATAATTACTTTTTAAATATTATTTATATGATTTCTGTATTCTTACATGCACAGACCAGGGATTGGCAAATTTTTTCTGTAAAGGGCCAGATAGCAAATATTGCAGGCTTTTCAGAAAGATTGACTTTGTCACAACTAATCAGTTCTGCCACTGTAGCTTGGAAGTAGACAATACGTAAACAAATGGTGTGACTGTGCTCCAATAAAACTTTCTTTACAAAAATATTAAGATTTGGCTTTGGGTTGTAGCTTGCAAACCCCTGGGGTTACAGACATAGTAAATTTGCAGATCATGTTGTATGTGCTGTTTATAAGCAGCTTTCCCCACCTGCACCTCGCCCCAGCTTTCCTGTGACTATTTCAGGTCATAAAATATAATTCTAAAACATGCATACGGATGGCTTCAAAGTATTACTTTTATATGCATATCCTGTGATTTATATTTTAAAATCCCACATTATTGGACTTTGTAGTTTTGATTTTTAACATTATAACTCTGATGAAAATCATTTATATATTATACATAATCCTCATTATGTATCCTCAATATGTATCCATATTTCTCATTTTTAATGTAAAATAAATTTATGAAAATCAAACTATTAGATCAACTATAATAAGCATTTCTTAGATTTTTGAAACATATTGCCAAGTTGTCCCATATAAGGTTTACATTTTACCCAAAAATCTGTGAGAGTGACTATTTCACTGCACATTCACTATTTCCTGAGTCCAACATCATTTAATGATCTGTTTAGTTTGTATTTCTACACCAGTAATATTAATTTTTTTCACATGTCTATAGGCTATTGAATTTCTTCTTTTGTGAATTTCCTTTTATTTCTTTTATCATTGTTCTTATGGGTAGTGTTTATTTTTTCCTACCAATTGCTAGGAGTTTTTATATATGTTAAGATTACAAATCCTTTGACATGCATGTTCTAAATTTCTCCCTAATTTGTTGTTTTCTTTCCATTTAATTGATGAACTTTTATTTTAATTCAGATAACTTGCTTTAAAGTAATCCAGTAAATAATATTTTATAATTTAGCATCTTCCTTATTCATCAAAAGAACTTTCTTATTAACTATATCTTTAAGGTTACATTAACTTTAAAAAAGCATTGTATTCTAATCTATCTGAAATTTATAATTAAATTAGGTATTAATTATATGTATTTAGTTTTCAAATAGCCAATTGTTTAAAAACTATTTCACATGAAATACCATCTTAATCACATACTCAATTCTTCTATTAATATATACTAGGGTCTATTTCAGTATATTTTATTCTATTGCACTAATCTTGGTGTCGACTATATCACCAGCACCATAATTTCAGTTGAAATAATGTTGTAATGGCATTTAATGTATAGCAGTGCAAATCCCCCCTTTTCATTTTTCTTCTTTTGAAATTTTCCTACTTGATGTTATAGGTGAACTTTACAATCACTTTTTAAGTTCTTGTCCAGACATATTTCTATTAGAACTACATTAATCTTATGAATTGATAGGGGGGATTACCATCCCATGGTGAAGTTTCTTTCCATTCAGTGTTACGATCTGCCTCTCCATTTGTTTACATTTTCTTTTGCCCCTCTGTAATTTGTTTTCTTCACTTGGATTCTGCATATTTATTCCTAAATATGTTTTAATTCGTTGCTGCTATTACAAATTGAGTTTTCTTCATTATACATTTCAAATTTGAATCTCCATGTCCCTACTCACCCAAGCCCAGAGCCTAAGAGTGATTCCAGACTCCTTCCCTTCCAGCCAGTCCCCGTGTTTTGTAGACTCTGCCCCCTCCTGTGCCCTGCACCTCACTGCCACTGGCTTCACACAAGCTCTGGACACTTGTGTGAATGTTGGCTGGAGGACTACACATTCTTCCACACCGGTCTCCCTGGCTCCAGAATAATTTCACTCTAACCTCTGCTTGGACAATAAGTGATTTTTCTAAAATTCAAATATTATCCTATGTCTCTTTGAACTCTACCTTGTGTCTCTTTGAACATATCCCCATTGACTGTTACCAAATTTTTAGGCATAGACAACCCGCAGTCAGGCTATTGTTTCCTTTGTCTCCCACCCCATTCACTCTTGCTACTAAGCTCCAACCTTCCAGACTGCTGTGCCAGAAAATCATCCCCACTACTACTGTCCACTCAGAAAATACCCACTTCCTCATAGCTGGGTTTCAAATCGAGGGTGCCTCCTCTACAAAGACTTTCCTAACTCCTCTCCCCACTCCCAAGTAAATGTACTTCCTACCTTTCCTCTCCCACATCCCTATGGATATTTCTGCCATAGTTTCCGTTACCTGTACTGCACACAAGTACTTACAGATCTGCTTTCCCCTGCCAGATGGAGCATCATGGTATTCACATAACTGATGCCAGCTGCAACAGACAGCGTTGAGATGTTAATGGCTTAATACAGTGATGATCTGTGGTTCTCCAAGATAGCTCAAATCCAAGTGCTGATTCAGGAACTCAGTTTCCTTCTGCTTTGTGATGCTGCCATCTAGACACATGGCCTGTGTGGTTTCCACAGAGAAGGAAGAGAAGGTATGAGGGCCTCACGGGGAATTTTATGGTCAAGCCTTGACATCCTTCTGTCCAGATTTCATTGGCCAAAACATGCGCTAACCTGACTCTACAGAAAGCTAGCAAATGTGGTCTTTCTTTGTGCCCAGGAAAAGGAAATGGAACTGGTAGGCATCAAGTCAGTCCCTTGCCCAACCATATAAGGGCAAAACCTCTATCCTCTATCCTATTAGTTTTAGTGTTCCCAGCCTCTATTGTGGTGCTTGACACATGGTAAGGGTTTATAAATGCCTTACTTCATTTTGCATTGGTAGAACTGAATATCACAGACGGGGTAATTTATAAAGAATAGAGGGTTATTTAGCTCACAGTTCTGGAGACTGGGAAGTCCAAGAGGATGGTGGTGGCATCTGGTGAGGGTCTTCCTGCTGTGTCACAACGTGGCGGGAGGCATCACGTGATGAAACAGAACTAGCACGGTTATCAACTCAGATCTCTCTTCCTTTTCTTGTGAATCCACCAGTCCCACCATGGGGGCCTGGCAGCGTTGTCTAATCCTAAGTACCTCCCAAAGGCCTCACCTCCAATTGACATAGGAATTCAGGGATTACACTTCTAACGTGAGCTTTTGGGGGACACATTCAAACCATAACAATAATTATAGAATAAATTGATAAATGAATGAATAAATGAGTTTTAAGTCTGTTAACTACACAAATTAATGCAATGTCTAGAATCTGAATAGGAAAATATGGGAGTGCAGTGGTAGGACTCTGGGATGGGGTTACGGTTTTAGAGAAGGATGCTTTCAGAGAGAAAGTGTTACTTGAAGAGAAGCTTAAAAACAAATAAAAATGAGAAATGCTAGTTCATTATTTTCTTCCTGTTTGCTATATATTGGCAGTTTCTCAATTTAGGTCTTTTGCCACCTTCCCTTCTCACTGTGTGCTCTGTCTCTGGGCAGTCACATTCACATCCATGGCTTCAATAGGCTCAGGATTTATAATTTATACCCCAACCCAGACCTTTCTGTTGGTCATGTACCTGTACTTAAAAATATTTATTTAGATTCTATCTCCAGTTTGAGATTCAAATGAGACATCTATTTCCAACTCTACGTAGACCAAACTGAACTTATGATCGTTTCTACAAATCCTGGTGTTCTGCAGTGTTTTTCCTCAGGCAACTGCAGCTCCATCCACCCTGCTGCATGATATTATTCTCCTATTATGTCTCCCTGCATACACTCCTCTCTGAAACCATTTTAAGACTGCAAAACCCAAGCCTGGTCATGTCAATCCTCAAAGCACCTTGCTGGCCTTTGATTCTTCTTAGTATGAATCCCAGGATCCTCCCAGGGTCCCTGTGCTGGTTTCACCTTTTGCTACTCCTCTCATACTAGTTACACTCATAGCTTCATGTCCCTTTCCTTCATGCCATTCATCATGGTGTGTAATAATATTATTAATATACATACTAATAATGTCAGTTGTCTCCATTAGGCTGTACCTTCACATATCACAGCTTACACACAGTCTAGCCCTGAGCCTCTTGGGTTCAATTCTTTGCAAAAGTTTTGGAAGTAGCTCTCTCCACAGTTCTCTCTCCCAGTCTCTTTTTTTGATGGAAACTTAGAGGAGGAAATAGTGGGATGTGCTGTGGCGTCCACAGGTTGCAGCTGATCTCAAGCCCACAGTTGTTTTCCTCCTCCACTCTTCATTCTAGATTCTTCTCACCCTTAGCAAGCACCTCTGCTGGATTAAGTGGCTTCCCTCACCTCTGTTGAGTCTGAGCACTGATCACACCATCCCCTGCTCAGGCCATGACTGCGTGTGCATTTACTGTTGGGCAAGGGCTTACCAGGAAGCATCCTAGTGCATTCACAAGGTGCCACCCATGTTCCTTCCCCCCCTTGCCTGCTGGCCCATGGTGCCAGGCGGTAGTCACTGTTGAAAGCACACTGGGATGCTTTCTGTGTCTCATGGTAGGAACTAGAACTTGCAAAGTTACAGACCCCACAGTTGTAGAGACAGGAAGCACAAACCCCCCCAAGTGTATCACTGAGAATGATTATAAGTGGGATCAGTCCTTCTTCTGCCCCGTTGGCCCTTGGACCCAGGTATTGTAGCTAATGGAGACAGCACCAGTGTTGGCAGTTGACTCAGGCTGGGTGCTGCATTCTGGAGGATGACTCCTCATCCTCACGTGGTACTGTCTTAGCTCATGTCTAGTGAAAAGTCCCATTTCATCATTCTGTCAGGCAAGAAGGTCCTGGAGGCACAGTAAGTGCTAGGGCCAGTGGATCATGTGTCCATAGTGGGACATTGGCTATAAAGTGAGCCCCTTAGTCTGAGGTGACGACAGGTGGCTGCCCCAATCAGTGGATCCAATATTATATAAATAGCTAGTAGGACTGGCTGAGGCTCTAGGGGCAGGAAATACAAACCCATGCCCAGAATAGGTATTCATACTTTTCAGAAATGAATTGTTTCCCCTTCAATAATGGGTGGGGTTTCACTGTAGTCTGCTTGCCACCAAGTGGCTTTGTCTCTTTGGGAGAGGGCACCACATTGAGGTCTTGTGCACGCCATCCTGACGATGGATTGCTGTTGGGCTCACCTGCCTTTCTGTCCCATCAGACCAAGCCCGTGGTGGACATTTCTGGCTGCATGGTCCCTCGACCCATGATCAGAAGTTCTGTCTCCACTAGAACCCAGTAGCATGCCTGTAATTGTGTTTTAGAAGTTGTTGAATTGCAGATGCAGATGACATGGCTTTACTCTAGAACCGTAGGAGGTTATATTGTGATTTTCCTTTTGGGGCTTGCTATAAACCTCCATCTTTTCCTGTCACACATACCTCTAACATCTGGGGTTTGCCAGGTCATACGGCCCGAGCAGTAGGGCCTCTCTTAGTACAGCCTAGACATGTTATGAGAACTCTGTGCAAGGCTGGCAGTCTTTAAACAGCACTTGGTGAATGGTCCAGAGAAATATTCCCAGGTGTGGTCTATACAACAAGGAAGACTACTATGAGTTGTATTTTCTAGTTTGAAGTTGGAAGTAAGAGATGCAATATCTTTTCTTTTACTTGAGAGAGAATGTTCTGGCAAACATGGACCACTAAATCTCTAAAATATTATAATATGACAAGCCCTACATCATTGCAGGTTTTCTTTCCCACAGGTGTTTGATTGAGGCCCCCAATAAACTTGCTGCTTCCTATTCCCCTAGTCAAATAAGCATAAAGTTATTGGCATAACTGATAAGTATGATGATCCTGAGGGTGTTTAGATGGTCCAAAACTCTTTGGCATACAGTAGAATAGAGGCTGAGAGAGTTCAACAGAGCACTGGACTAGGTGTAGGCTCTTCCTTTATTAAAAGGAAATTTTAAGCACAAAATTCAGGATGGTGTGGGCTCTCAGACAAGAAAAGGAATGACTGGAGAAGGATTATACCTGTGGCTTCAGATGTGCTCTGTTCTCCCGTTCCTTCAGGCTGGTTCTCAGAAGACAGCTGTGCATTACAAATCTTGCAGTATGCATGAAATATTTTATGAGAAAATTTTAAAGTATTAAAAAATAAATTTAATTCAAAAAGAAGGTGAGAGGTTAGAGACAGAGGGGTAGCCAGAGGGAGATGTCCAGGCTGAGGGCAGGAAGACCCTTTGCAATGGAAGAGACATGACCACATTAGAGGGTACCTGGGGGGAAGCCATGGGGAGAACACGGGAAATATAAGGTGCTGGACGAAGCTGCATCAAGGGCAGGAGCAGTGGAAGAGTCACACCTGGATCAAGGAAAGGATAGAGACAGATACGCACATAACTGGTTTTGACCATGTGAAGAACAGGAGGTTGAGAAATGTGGGTTCATGTCAAATGGCTTCCACTTTCTGTTTGAGATGAGGGCAAGGCCATCTTCTGCCCAAGTGGTGACGGGAGAGACAGGAAGGTGGAGGTGAACCGCTGGTGGGGAGGACAAATGCTCAGGCATGGAGAGCTGACCTCAGCCGAGAGCCATCACGGCATGGCCTGTCCCTCCAGCAGCAGTCAGGAGACTAGGGGGTCATTGTGGAGAAAAACAATGATTGGATTGATCCAAGATTGGGAGGTTTCAGGGAAGATGCGGGGGAAGCCAAGGGAGTGAAGATATTGAGAGTGCTAGCGGCCTGATGTTTGCGAGAGAGGCTGGATAGAAGAGCAAGACAAGTCAGAAACATGACTAAGAGGGAAGCAAAACAGGTAAAACGAGGCCAAGGCCGGGGTGGAGGGAAAGGTCGAGCAGTAGAGAAAGCACAAGCCTGGCCCATTTCGGCCATCAGGTGGCACCATTAGCCCAGCGTGGCCGGCAAGCTCTTGCTGGCTGGTAGGCACAGTGAGGACAGGGCCTCCACTGTGTCCCCAAAGTCTAGCCTAGCATCTGCTGCTGTGGACAAAGAAAGCCAGGGATCTGGAATAGCAGAGGGGATTATATGCAGTGGCTGGTGTACTGCAATGTAAAATAGCAGAGACGGAGCAACTTGGGGGAATAGGCTGCCCATGGCAAGAGATGGACAAAGTGCTGCGTGAGAAAGCTACGCCCTTGGAGCTGCAGATGTGAAGGGACTTTGGGAAGGTCTTCTACATATTGTACTGTTTATTTGAGAAATGGTCAAGCAACTCATGCGAAGGACACCGCATAGAATACACATGAATCTTCTAGACTGCTCTGTTGTGCTGCTCTTGCTAACCAGAATCAGTGGCCTAAAGTTCTTGCATCAACAACTGTGTTTTCTAATGTTCATTCCAGAGTTTTGTTAAGAGCACTTTGGTCAAGGTGACAGTCATAGGTTCAGTGTGCCCATGATGATGTTCTAGTCGTTGTGGTAGGTACAGAACCATTGCCAAGATGTAGACATGAATGAACAGAATCCAAGATGCGTCTTGTTAAGTACATTGCTAATGTGCCCTATTTAGCCTTGCCACGCACGTAAAGCAAGCCTGAACAGTTAGTGGGCCTTTTAATTCAGAAGAAATCAAAACCACAGGCAATATAATTTAGCTAAATATGCATCATAAGGCCCTTTCCCTGCTTCAGTTCTAAACATCTTGAAAGTAGTTGTTTTCCTTACTAATTTACTGATCTATCAAAGTGATATATACAGATTATTATTTTTTTTTCCAGCAAACATTTATGGAGCACCTTCTATGTGCAAGGCATCGTGCTAGGGGCTATGGAAGAAAATGAATAGCAGCTAATGTGCTTCTGCCTGAAAGAGCTTAAGGGTTTAAAGACAGATGAAATATGTGCACAAAGAGCTATATAACAAGGCAGAATGCAATCAGGCCTCCAAGAATGCTAGCGACCTAAACTCTCCCTCCAAACCTCAAAGATAACACACGGTGGATTAATACAGCACTGTTCCACATTGTTGGCGGCATTTCAAATGATGCATACTTTTTGGGAAGAATTAATTTGGCAATATGTATCAAGGGCAGTGTAAGTGTTTTGCTGCCCAACACCGTTCTGTGGGTCCAGCCCGAGGGGCCCGGCCCTGCTGGAATGGGCCCTGGGAGGAACCAGGCAGAAAACAGAGCCAGAGGCCACGGGGAAATTCACCTGCAGGAGAGACATTGTCAAAGTCCCCAGAACCACGGAGAGAGGCGTGGGAAAGCCTGTGCACTGAGACGTCAGTGGGCAGTGCAGGTGGTGGGTGCACTGGCCTGCACTGTGAACTCTTTCGACATTGCTGGGCATTTTTGAAAAATTTCAGGGTAGGGAGGGAAATCCATACAAATGAGATCTGTCGGATACTAGTATTACAACAGCAAAATTGAGAAGGGTCCCTGAGAGAGGTTGAGCGGGGGCGCATGAAACCTGACAGAAGGCAAGCAGCAGCCAGCAGCCGGCTCCCTGCCGGGTCTGCCTGACACGCCAGATCCGCCCAGGATGCAACGGGACAAACATCTTATATTTATACTTCCCTATTCAACCCTAAGGAACTAATAAAATATATCATATAAAAGCTTTTAAAATGTGTTTTATTATTTTAAGAAATGATAACTACTGCATTTTACAGCGTGCTAAAAGAGAAAAGCAGGGCGCAGCATGGTGTGCGTGCAATGATCACAACTATGAAAAAGAAGCATTTGACAATGACTGCAAGAGAAAAGAAAGTGGTGATTGTATCTGAATGGTGGTTTTATGGGTAATTTCTCTATTCTTGATCTTCTAAATTTTTTGTAATATTGTTATAGCATTTGTACTTCATTTACAATGAATATCAAGAAATGGAAAAAAAAAAAAAAAGAGCTTTCCCCCAAGATACAAACAAGTTTTATTGGTGCATGATAGAGAATTCATTATTTTCATTTAAGCCAGGTAGGTGTGGTTAATCAATGGAAATAAGTTGTGGGACTTTCAGAACCACCTAAACCCGTCCACAGATGGGACAAGGCCATCCTGGGGCACACCTGCTCTCCCTCAGGAGAATCTTGGCTCCATGAGCCAACCCAATCAGTGGGAGCAACAACCATTGGGCAGAAAATGGGGCCAACTTCCAGACCTGGGAACTGGGATGGCTCTGCGAAAGAGAGCATTTGATCCATGCCCTGGAGGAAGAGCAGAATGTCGGTAGTTGTTGAAAGTCCAAGGAGGAAAGTGCAGTGTGTCTAAACAACAAGCAAGGACTCCTACCAGTGTGGAGGTGCAAAGGTATCCGGTTTGCTTGGAGATCTGGAGTGAGCTGTGGGCAAACAAGACTTGGAGGCAGGTGGGGCCGGATCAGTTAGCCCCTAGTAGGAGAAGGGGCAGTGGCAAATGACATTTTCCAAGTGCAATAAAAGGGAAAATCCTAATGGTTCCAAGTGATGTGACTGGTTGAATTTTCTACAGAAGCCACTCCACCCCCAAGACCTGGCTGTGGCTTCTGTTCTGGTGACTGAGCCTCCAGCCCTCGTTCCAGAGGAAAGGCAGCCTCTCTGGTCACTTGCCTCCCTGGGTATGACCTTGTATAGTTCCCCCTTTCCAAATAACTTTCATACTCCCTAAGTCAAGCACAGGAGCTACAGAACATTTCCATCCAGTGGGTATTTATACTGAAGTATTTTAGCCTCTTTAGGAGAGCAGAGTAGACAAAAAGTGAGTTAGGACAGCTCGACGTTGACAGGGGCAGTGAAAAGAAGCAGGAGATTCACTAGATAAAGACCTGTGTGTTCTAACAATGAATAGATATAGCAACACATTTCTAAAATGTGAAATTATACTGGATTTCTTTGGAAAAAAAACTTGATTAAAAGAAAGCATTCCTTATTTCGATACTAGAGGGAAAAATAATCTTTTGATAAATTAAGAGATGAATAAGCTGGGTGTGAGTAAGGCTAGAATGGAGCCCGGGACAGAGCTGAGACTCACAGGACATCACAGGATGTCCTGTACGTGACCATTCTGATTAAACTGATGATATGATACACATTAAAAGGTTGAGGTTTTAGGAAAAGAAAGCTGGGGGGAAAAGGGAAGAAAAAGCATGCGTATTTACAGATATAATTTTTTAAAAAAAGGAAAAAGATTTAGTTATGACTGCACTTACCTTTTTTATTAATATTTTCTTGTGAACTCAGCTATTTATTTTCAGAGAAATATCTGCAGATTGTCAAACTCATGCGCATGATAGACTGCTACTATTTTTTAACATAATAGGTGAATTAGAAAAACCTCCTGATCTGAGAAGGAAATTCTGTGATTATCCCTGGGGGCTTTAGCTGTTTTTGGTGATGAACTTGCAATGTCAATATATTTTGAGAGATTGTGCTCATGTAAAGTTTCTCTCCTGGAACCAAATTCATCGAGACAGGTGGTCTTGTTTGCACCTTGTTGATAGACTGTAATTCTCTCATTAACTTTACCAGGTCACTGAAAGTCTGACATTTCCCTTTCCACACCTTTACCTCTGTCTCGCTCACACCTAGTACTTGTTCTTGCTCTTCATTGCCTTACAATCTGGGTAGAGAGACTAACAGGTAAACACATCACTGCAATACCGTGCAATTAAATGCTACGGTGACAGGTGTAAACGATGAGTTATGTGAGCAACTAACTCACATATCTGTGAGGAGTGAGGCAAGTATTCCAGAAAAGCTTCCAAAAGATGACACCTGCACTGGGGTGGGAGTGGGACAGTTACCTGGGCTGGGAAAGGATTTCTGGAATGTTGTCAGGTTTGTTGACATACATTCCTAACCCACGCCACCCACATGCCTCATATGGGCAAGGTTTTGCTTTCTGAACCAAATAGCTTCCACATTCTTTCTTTCATGACATGTTTTTCCTCTTCTTTCACAAACAAATAAATTCAAAACCAAGACCATCATTCTAGAATACCACTGGTAATTAACTACCAAGTTTGCCTCATACCTTTTCCAATATTCATATTGATTGTATCGACATTACACAAAAGAGCCTAGAGAGCAATTATCCTTTATAATTGAAGTGATGCCATTTTCATATTTTCCTCCAACCAAAGTCTCTAGAGAAAGTTCAGGTTTGCCAAGATGTCTGGACAAGTGCACCCAATGTGAGCCAATTCTTGACTATTGTCTTCAGAAAACTGACAATTTTTACTACTCAATGGCCTGGCAAAATCCCCAAATATGATGTCCATTTTGAAACCATAAAATCTTCTGTAACACTGAATTGCTCAGTAAGCCTGTTTTCAATAAAAGGGTAAGATTTAGCTATTGGTAAAAGAACTTTGGAGCCACAAAAAAAATTTGTTTATCATTTTACAAACTTCTAAACATGGTGATAATCTAACTCTTAAAGTCATTTCTTGTGGATTTCACCTAATGAAAATATAAATGTTTTGATGATTCAGGCCTTTTATTGACCAAAGGGGAGAATTGATGTGATTATAAACCTACTTGTTCTTTGACATTAGATGTTGTTATAGACTTTCAAAAGGTTGTAACTTTACTGAGGCTTCTTCCTTGCCAGGCTCAGAGCTAAGTGCTTTCCATACTTTGTTTTACTTAATCCTACTTAATTTATGAGATGCATAACATTGTTTTACAGATTAGGAAACTAAGCTTTATTTAGATAAATTGAATAACTTACTCAGGGCCAAAACCAATGCTTGATAAAGCTGGGATTCAAACCTACATGGGTGTGGCTTCAAAGCCTTCACCACTGAGACATACTTTGTCTTCTCACAACTCACCAGAAGCTCTAAGAGCAGCATCTGGTGATATGTGAAATAAATTATTAAGGGGTGAAGACAAAATTAGAGGATCTATAAGCTTTAACGTGAAGACACATAACACCTAGGCATCCTTATTTCTGGCATGTATCCTGCTTTTGCACAGTCTGCCATTTGTTTGTTGCAATTAACCTTGAGTTGCAGTCTGCCATGCTATTTCCTAAAATAAACAGGTACACAGGTTGAGAATATTTGTGTTAGAATCATATATTCACATCCTCAAACACAGGCTGAGAATAAAACAGCATTTTATAACTCAAACTGTCATTGATGAGCTCACAGAGTGCTGTTGGTCACATACGGGGGGCATGGTGGATGTCCCCAGCACACCAAGTAGGCACTAGGTTACTTAGTGAGTCATAATGATAATGCTCATAATATTGATGTGATTATTGTACACTTCCATGACTATTCTGCAGATCAATTTGGGAAGTGTTGTTTTGTTGCTTTCATTTAAACACAGATTTTCTTAGGCTATTACACCAAAAGTCATTTTGGGGTTGAGCTAAAGGGAGTGGGATGGAAAAGAAGAGAAGAGTAAGTTGATATTGCTGTTTCTGTTTTCTGAAGAGGCTGAGTTACTCATGTGTTTAAAAGGGCAAACAGCATTCAATGAGATTTCAATTGAGATGAAATCCAATCTCTTTTGGTACATGTTCTGGAACTTTCTAATTAAATGAGTGGGAGAACATTTTCTTCCAACAGCTGGCTTTAAGATAGGGCCAAAGAAAACAATTTAAACACCATTCAAAAAAAATCAAGCAATATTAAGGCTGGAGAAAGAAGAATGCCTTGGGTTAAGTTGAAATGCCAACTTGGCAGCCCAGAGCACAGCTACACAAATTAAAATGTGTAGTCTCCCTTTAAACTATGGGGAGTCAGTGTACATGTATATTGATTGTACGTGCCTTGGGTATTGAAGTAAGTGCTTCACTTATTACAAGCTTGTGGCCAACTCTCTGTGGCATCCTTGGCAAGTGACTACATAATTCTTAGCCTCAGTTTCCTCATCCATAAAATGGGGGAATTAGACTAGACAAGAGTAAGCCCTAAGGGTTCATCTAGGGTTAATTCTCAGTATAGCTTCCCTTCGAAATCTTGAATGGTCTTCTAGGAACCCGTGGAATAGTAAGAAATATATTTTTGATCTTTGTTCCCAGTTCCTGACAAAGAGTTCCTGAAGCCCTTCTAATTCCCTGAGTGATGGGGTGATAGAGACAGAGCTCCTAAATCCGTTGGAATTGTCTGGGTGACAGGAACATCTTTTTTTCTAAGAAGTGACTCCTGGTGAGCTCCTGGAGAGTTTTAAGATGGGGACTGGCCACCAAAAAGACAAAACCTTGATTGGAAACCTAGAACTTCCAGCCCTGCTCTCCAGAAACTCTGGGTAGGGAAGAGAGGCTGGAAATTGAGTTATTAACCAATCATGCATATGTGATAAAATGTCCATAAAAATCCCTAGATAATGAGGTTCAGTGAGCTTCTGGGTTGGTAATGCTCCCACCATGTTGGGAGGGTAGAGCACCCTAACTCTGTGGGACAGGAACTCCTATGCTCGGGACCCTCCCAGACCTCACTTGTGGCCTTCTTCATTTGGCTGTTCATATGTATCCTTCATAGTATTCTTTGAAATAAACCCATAAATGTAAGTATAGTGTTTTGCAGAGTTCTATGAGCTTTCTAGCAAGTTATCAAACCTAAGGAGGGGATTGTGAGAACTCCATAATTATAGCTGGTCTGGGACTTGCAACTGGTGTCTGAAGTGGGGGCAGTCTTGTGGGACTGAGCTCTCATCCTGTGCAATCTGATGCCAACTCCAGGGAGTCAGACTTAAATTAAATGGTAGAACACCCATATGGTGTCCAGAGAGTTGGAGAATTTGTGGTTGGTGTGAGGAAAAAGTCCCACACATTTGGTGTCAGATGTGTTCTGTGGGTAGAAACAGATTTTAGTAGAACCTAACCTGCATTTATTATATATTCAGATATAAACCCATTTTCATAGTAATCCAAACCAAGAAATTACATTGAGAAAGCAAATCCTATAACCTTTAAATTATTTTTAAAGCATGTGGACAGTTTTTATACAATGGACACCACAACTTCATTTGGATTGTGTGGATAATTAAAAATTAGCTCTGGTACAATATTCCAGACTATGCTTAACCTTATATAATGCTAATTCTTACTCAGGAAGAAAATTTTTTCTCTTTTTACCACCAGTATCATTTCTGAATTAAAAGGGATAATATATGAAAATTCCAATTCGTCTTACTTCAGTGAGAACTTGCAGTGACTTGAGTAATCATTGGCAAAGCAGATAACATGAAAACATACTCTTTGTATAGCTTCTTTTATCTTCTATATTTAGGGGAAAATTGTTTGATAAGGATGATTAAATATCAGGTGTCAAAAGTGCTGACTTTTCTTCCAAAAATGGCACTAGGGATTGAGCACTTATGAAGATTTTTTTTTTCAAAATTATGTAATAAGAGGTTTTAAGATATTTTAGTCAACAAACTGGCTGTACATAAGACATAGGAAGTTTGTTAAAGATTAAGACTCAAGGATCCCTCCTTAAACCTACTATTCAGCAAACTCTCGGGTTACAAAATCAATGTACACAGATAAGTAGCAGTCATATATGCCAACAACAGCCAAAACTGAGAACCAAATCAAAGACTCAATACCTTTCACAATAACAACAAAGAGAATAAAACACCTAGGAATATATTTAACTAAGTAGATGAAAGATCTCTTCAGGGAAAACTATGAAATACTGAGGAAGGAAATACCAGAGGATGTAAACAGGTGGAAAACCATACCATGCTCATGGGTTGGCAGAATCAACATTGTTAAAATGTCTGTACTACCCAAAGTGATCTATAGATTCAATGCAATCCCTATTGAAATACCAACATCATTTTTCACAGATCTAGAAAAAATAATTCTACATTTCATATAGAACCACAGATGACCCCATATAGCCAAACAACCCTAAGCAAAGAGAAGTTGGGAGGTACCAATTTACCAGACTTCAAGCTGTACTACAAGGCTACAGTAACAAAAACAGCATGGTACTAGCACAAGAACAGGGACATAGACCAGCAGAACAGGACTGAGAACCCAGATATAAAAACATCTTCATATAGCCCTCTGATCTTTGACAAAGCAGACAAAAACATACACTGGGGAAAAGAAACCCTATTCAATGAATGGTGCTGGGAAAATTGCATAGCCACATGTTGAAGACTGAAACAGGATCTGCACTTCTCACCACTCACAAAAATTAATTCATGATGGATAACAGACTTAATTAAACCTAAGGCATGAAACTATAAGAATTCCTGAAGAAAATGTTGGAAAAACTCTTACAGACATCGGCCTAGGAAAAGAATTTATGAAGAAGACCCCAAAAGCAATCATAGCAGCAACAAAAATAAATAAATGGGACCTGATCAAATTAAAAAGCTTCTACACAGCCAAGGAAACTATCATTAGAGTGAATAGAAAACCTACAGAATGGGAGAAAATATTTGTATGCTATACATCTGATAAAGGGCTGATAACTAGAATCTATATAGAACTCGGGAACATCAGCAAGAAAAAAATCAAACAACCCCATTAAAAAGTGGGCAAAGGACATGAATAGAAACTTTTCAAAAGAAGACAGACTAGTGGCCAAGAAACATATCATTTAACTCCAGTTAGAATGGTTTTTATCAAAAAGTCCCAAAACAACAAATGTTGGCATGGTTGTGGAGAAATAGGAACACTTCGACACTGCTGGTGGGACTGCTAACTAGTACAATCTCTTTGGAAAATAATATGAAGATACCTCAAAGAAATAAAAATAGAAATACCATTTGATCCAGCAATACAACTACTGGATATCTACATAAAGGAAGAAAAGACATTCTATAATAAAGACATCTGCACTCAAATGTTTACAGCAGCACAATTCCCAATTGCAAAAATGTGGAAACAACCCAAGTGCCCATCAATACATGAGTGGATTAATAAAATGTGGTATATGTATGCCATGGAGTATGACTTAGCCACAAGAAACAATGGTGAAATAATACACCTCTTGTATTATCCTGGATGGAGCTGGAGCCCATTCTTCTAAGTGAAGTATCACAAGCATGGAAAAATAAATACCACATGCACTCACCATTAAATTGGTGCTCATCGATCAACACTTATGAGCATATAGGGAAGCAACATTCACTAGGTGTCAGGCAGGTGGGGCGGGGAGGAGGGGATAGGTAAACTCACACCTAATGGGTGTGGTACACACTGTCTGGGGGATGGGCATTCTTGTAGCTTTGACTCGGGTGGTGCAAAGACAATTTATGTAACCAAAGCATTTGTACCCCCATAATACTCTTAAATAAAAACAGAATAAAACTTCCAAGGAATATGCATTTTCAAAGATGACCCAGGTGATCTTTATAAAATAAACCACTTGAATGAAGACTAGCATTTGGAAATCTCTGGGGGAAAAACCACACACATATACCAAGTGTTTTAAAACAGTCACACAACTCAAATCCAAAAGTTAATAACTATTGAAACTTATTTATTCAACAAATATTCCCTGAGTGCCAGTATGTGCCAAACACTCTTCTGAAAGTGAGGCTTACTTTAATGAATGAGGCAAATATACTGTCTTCCCTTTTACAGTTGGAAATATACAAAAATAAGTAAAGAGATAATTAAAATAGCTGCAAGTTACTATGAAGGCTCCTATTATGAAGGTAATAAAAGGCATGAGGAAGTGCTTTGAGTGAGGTGATCAGGAAAAGCCTCATTTAGCAGCTAATATTTAAGTAAACAGTAAGAAAGAGTAAAATATGTAAGTGTTCAGACAGTGCAAACAGTATGCACAAAAGTCCTGTGGCTGGACCAAGGCTTAAGTGTTTGTAGAAACCAAGGGAGAGTGTGAGATGGAGTACAGTAAGCTTATAAAAATTATATATTTTCATAAATCATTTCTTTTTGATCAAAGAAAGGAATATGAGGTGTTTATTTCAAGATGAACAGGATAAACCAAATGCATCAGAGGAAAGTGAAAGGGAAACATTAAAAAACTGGGCAGTTAAAACCAAGTTCAATGCTCAAACAATATAATTAAGACCTTCAAATAACATTGATTAGCCAACATACCCTACTTGATATCCATATTGATCAAATTAGTTGGCTGGCAACTTAAGATTTCCAATTATCTCTTTAAGGGCAAATAAAGCTTGAAAATAGTATATTTCAAAAAAGATGGTTTGATGGATAAATAAAAGCATATAGCATATGAATTTATAGATAAATCATAAAGCAAAACATTAATATAGAATCTTATGGGTGGTAAGTATATAATTGTTCACTACAAAAATCTATTTTTCTATATTTTTGAAAATATTCATAACAAAATTTGGGGAAAATAACATATTAAACAATTATCATGCTTCTCTACAAAATACAGTTAGAAATGTCTCTATCTCAATACAATATATGTGTTTCAGTCACATTTAGAATTTACTAAACTAAATCCTGGGTTTAATTAAAATTTACCCAATATACTAATTTTTTTTTAGTGTTTGCCAAGTAATAACTTGAATGACTAAGACTTCACATTGTAACATATGCCTCCACATGAAGAATTAGTAGCCTCCAAATAAAATGTCACATGTTTCTAAGAAACTATAAAAATTTTGCTAAAAATAATTTTAAGGAAAGAGTTAGGTGTTTATTTCCTATAGTTTTTTCAAGGAAGTTGCTGAGCACATTGCTTTTCTATTTTGTGAGCATAATAGAAAACTGTATAAAAGGGAGAATAAATATCACCAATAATCCCATAGCTCAGAGATGAACACTGGTAACATATGAATATATATTATATTTGTTGAAGAAGAATGAGCAGGTGGCCAGTAACTTGAGGCTGTATCAGTACTTTTAGTTCCGACTTAGTAAACTACAACCTAACTTAGTACATAAATAAATCAAAACCTAATTTAGTAGTATATTTTTTGTAACAGATAGCCAGGTTTCAACCAATTGCAGGCAGTTAACTCATCCCACCATGCCCAAATAAGGCAGCTGCAGCCAATCAGGTGACTTCTCTGCTTCTGCATCCAGCCTATAAATGCTCACTGCTCATGCCACTGGGTGGAGCTCTCTGAACCTCTTCTGGTTCTGAGTGCTGTCCAATTCATGAGTTGTTCCTTGCTCAAATCAAATCTATTAAATTTTATTTGTCTAAGGTTTTCCTTTTAACATATTCAAAACTTTTTTCTCTCCATGGGACATGTGTTCATACATATTTTACAGTCTACAGGTAAGTTCCTGCTTGGGAGCACTAAGTAGGAGAAAATCATAGGGTGATGCCCTGGAGCACCCAGCACCATGCTCATAGAGGAGCCAGGATGGGCTTAGCCTGGAAAATGAACATCAAGGAGATGTGGCCCTAGATGCAGGGTGGGAGGGGAAGTGGAAAGAGAGTGGGAAGGAGCATGGGGAGGAGAAAAGAGGAGAGGGGAGGTTAGCAAGGGAAACAGAAAAGGGGGTCACTAAATTGGAATTTCATTTAGAACAAGAACTAGAAGAATTATGGACAACCAAGGCAGAATTTTGTAAATATTTGATTGAGCCATTTGTTATAAGCTGGTTGGACATATACCTTTAAACTAATTTGACTCACACTTAACAAAATATGAAAACATTCCAGTTTTATGTCTGTTATTTTTCATTGAAGTGCTAGTGCCATTGCAATAAGCCAGGAAGTAAAATTGAGAATTTTGACAATTGAAAAAAATAAAAGACAAAACAGAAAAGAGGGTAAGAGGGTACATAGAACCAGGGACCTCCACCCCAAAGGCAGGCCTTCTGTGTGCATGACCACCTGGCAGGAGCCGCATCGACCTGTGGCTCCCCATGCCAGCTTGCTGCTCCCCCTACTAGCTCCAAATGGCCAAAGTGTGCATGCCAATGGCCCCTTCCATGGAATTGCAACCTCCTGCAGTGGGAGGTGCTAACATCGACAAAGGGGTGACTTGATGCTGACGAGCAAGCGTTTGTGCTCCGTCCCTCATTCACCATAGATGGAATGTTTGAGAGCACTGAGGGCTTCTGGATGGAGGTGGAAGGAGAGGTAGTGGTGCCAAGAAGGCCTTGTTTCAAAGCACAGGGGATTTGAGGGAAGGCTATTGCGAGTGACTGAGCTAAGAACTTCCTGAGTCAGCAAGAAAGCTCTGGCAGGCACTGTTTGCCTTCCCACTCTTCCTGCATCAGCAACAGAGAAAAGCTGAACTCAGCTTCCGTCTTTACTGAGAATATGACTGCAGAGGCTGGAATTTACTCCATGTTTGCTTTGTTGTCTTGTAGGGCACCTGTTTCTGAAGTTCTCCAAGCTTCCCACCTCATCAGAATGGCTCAATTTTATAAGAAATTTCCCTAAATTAGGAAATCAAGGTGTAAATCATGGCTCAAGCACTGACCTCCTCTGGGACCTCAGGGAGGGCACTAACCTGCTAGTTTCCCATTTACTCCTCTAGAGAACGGGATACACAGTTTAGCTCCAAGATGCTGGGAGGGCTCTTCCAAGACATCTGGGTGATTCAGAAATGCAATACCGTGTTATGTTTATAGATTGAAATGGATTTTTGAACACTGATTTTGAAAGATGATCTTCCTTCACACATATTTGCTCTATTCCTTCTTGGATTAAGAGCTGACAATCACTTGTAGGTGTGGAGTTGCCCATGTTCTAATTCAAAGAGAGGTGACAGTCCTTGTAGTTTGCCATAGAGCATTTCCTGCTCAGTCGCCTGAGGGCTAACTTTGTAAGTTGGATACGATAGAGGAGCACACCATGTGTGTTCCATGAGAGAAATATCTGTCAATATTTCTCTTTCTCTGGCGCCAAAGTGTTGGACAAGTGCCAGATTCCCATTAGCCTGAGCCAATCACTTTCCTCGTGCAGCCATCAGACTTGAGAGGTTTGGCTTCTAGGGGAAAAGAAAAGCCAGAAAGTGTACTTGTTCATCAGCATCGTCTCTAAGACCACATCCTCCAATGGGAAATGCAAACGTCCTTTCTCCTTTGGTAGTGTCAAGGTGTATGCTATCCAGAGTCAATCTGCTATTTCTCAAACATAGGTTTCCTACTTTACAAATGATGAGATTTGAAAAGACAAAGCTGAAAGATTCTGCCCTGGGCTGTGTATACACCATCACCCCATTAGGAAAAACGTTTACAGAAATCAAGTTTCCACCATTGGAGCTCGCCGTTTAGTGGAGGACATTAAGATTGAGCATTGCTTACACTCTGCCAAGGGAGAATCACGGGTGACTCTCCTTTCAATTGTGTCCTTTCTTGTAAGTGAAATATGACATGAGCAATTACTGATAATTGTGTACCATTGACATGTAAGTAATTTGACATATGCTAGCTATTTAGAGTGGGTGTTTGTAAACTAAAAATAGAAAATGGTTCACTGCTTGTTAAAAAGAGAGCTCTACTGTGTTTAATTAATCTTTCCATTCTCTGATTGCTTCTGCTATATTTGTGAGGATTTTTCAGAAGATGAGGTTTATAAATGGGCTAGTCGCTTATACTTCTTGATAATAGGTCTGGGAAGCCTTAGAAAGAGACTCTAATGTCACAATTCAACCATCGACAGAGCTTTGTGAGAAGGAATCCAGTTGGAAAATGAAATCCTATCAGGCCATTCTTTAAGCCACATGACATATACCTCCACCACCTTTGAAAGTTGACTTGCATTGATTTTGTATTAAATATAAAGTATCAGGACATGGGGAAAGCACTTTCAAGCCCCTTTAGATATAAACCAATAACAGAGGTGTTTGATGTCCCCAAATGAATAACTGTTAAAGTTCCTTGGAGAGGGAAAAATCACTCTATCTAAACGAGCCAAATGGAATTCAATTCAACCAACAATTATTGAGTGTCAACTGTGCTCTCCACATGGCTTTGGGAGCTGAGAATGCATTTCTAAAACATTGCTTTCATGCGCATGAGCTTAAAAAAATTCTCAACTCTTTCAAAAGTATTATCTATGTTTTACAAATGAGAGCATTAGGATTTAGAAACATGAAGCCATTGAGCCAATTTCCTACAGCTAGTAGATAGTAAAACTGGGACCAGATCTCATTAGTTTCTTCAGTTCAACTCACCAATCCATTTTCTGAGTACCTCCTAAGTGCCGAGTACAGTGCTACATACTGGGACACAATTCTGCTCAGAGAAGAACAGAAGAGCTGACACCTCGTGGGCCTTGGGGCTTGGTGCTTGGGGAGGCAGACATACATTAAACAAACAAACTTGAGTGAATGCTCCATTATTAGTTATTTTATTAAAGGCCTTTCTGAGGATGTGACATTTGAAGCTGAGATTTAAAGGAGCAAATTAGGTAAAGAAAGAGGTATGTGTGTTGGGGGAGGCAGGGGGAGACAGAAGGTCAACTGACATTTCTTGAAGTCCTCTTGGGCACCCGGCACTCAGGCTGTGGAAGACAGACGCAGACCGGAGGTGGGTGTGGTGCTCTGGAAACAGCGTGGGCTTCAGAGTCACCGGGATGCAGGACAGAGGACCATGTCTACCACTGATTATCCAAGGATTGTAAAAGTGTGATCCTGGCCCAGGGTCAGCCTTGCTCTGTTAAAAATTCAAACTCTCTGGCCCCACCCCAGACCTTTGAATTAAATCTCTGCAGGTGGGGCCCAGCAATTTGAATTTTAATAAGCCCCTCAGGGGTCTCTGATGCACACTATAGTTTGAGACCTGATCTAGGTTACTTTAAGCAAGCCGCTTCATCTCTCTGAGTTTCCATTTCTTCAGCTGCACGATAGAATAACACTTTGAGTGTCAAATAAGATACATTTGTTAAATACCTGTTATCAATAAATAATATTGTTATAACAGATATTGGATCAGTAACCCTTCTTAAGGTACTCAAAGTGTGATAGAAGCAAAGGACAGGAAAGAGTTGCACCCCTGAGACACACTCTGCTAGCACACGGCATGAGCCAGGGAGCGCTGGACCAAGGGGAGCTCTTGCCCCTGTGATGCTGCGGCCCCTTCTCTCCATCATCTCCACCAGGACAAACAAAGTCACTACTTGTTTTGTAGGCTGGGAAACCTTGGTATTTTGTAAACCACATCCAATTGATCAACGGTGACCTCGATGGAGGCCAGCAGGTACTTCCATACATTTACGCTGTAGTGTAGCGTGTGCTGGGGTTTAGTGTGTCCGTCCTCATCCACTCTGCAGAACCGCCGGCAGCAGCATTTACTCTGCCCCAGCGGTTCTGAAGGGCTACTGCCCACTGGCCCTGCTTTAACCCGAACCACAAATGTCAAAATTGTGTGACACCAAAGGTGGCTCTGTCCTGAGAGCTGTAGGCACTCTGTAATTAGGGGAGAACTTTCAAATTCCATCCCCAGCTGCTGGTAAAAATTAGAATTCTGCTATTTGGAGCTGACAGCCACAGTCGACTACTGATTCACAGACGGTGATTCATTAAAAATGCCAATTCTGTCCTCCTGGATTTTTTAGCTGCTTCCTGTGCCTCTGCCAAGTTAATTTTCTTAACGTGAAAAAGGTGTGTGTGTTTCTGAGCTCGGCTTGCTTTGAGACCTTGACAAAAGGCTACCCTAAACATGTACCTGTCTTCAGCTCTATTCCTTCCCCAATCAGCTGTGGGTCAAGTTTGAGGATTTAAAGGCGGACAGTCTGGCAAGTCATGGGCTGAGCTGGTTTAACAAACCCCAGAGGAATTTTCCATTCAGAGTGTGCTTTATGGAAGCCACGTGGGTAGGGTCTCTCCAGTCAGAGTGGCGTGCTGAAGGTATCCAAAACAGAGCCCGGGAGGTCTCCACTTTAGAGCCACAAACCACAAGCTGATGACACCAGCAGCTCCATTGCATGTGTTTTCATGAAAAACTGTGTTATTTATAAACAAACGCAAATATAGTATTTATTTTTCTATTACCCCACGTCTCTGAGAGGTAACCACTAAAGTTATGCCTGCATTTTTAAAAAGATGGAATTTCTTAAATGAATATAATTATATCTTTTTCACTTCCTTCTGTGCCAGACAAAGAAACTGAAGGAAATTGAATCCACCTGGCCAGTGGCAAGCTTCAGGGCCAAATGCAAACACACCTTATAAATCAGACCTCACCACGGTCCCTCCAAAGACACACCCAGCAGCTGCGGAATGAACAGCAGACGGTGGAGAAGGGGCCCTGGGCCGGCCCTCTCGTGGGAGAAGGTGGCCTTTCCCCAGCTGAAGATGGTGAAATGCCAGAAGGAGCTAATGAGGGTGCCCCACGTCTGACAAGGCAATGATAACGTGATTGAATTTGACTTTTCTCCCTCCATGTCGTTTCTGGGCGGTGATGGGAGTGTGGGTAAATAAGCATGCATCACTGTTCTACATTAGACTGTCCCTTTTTCACTACTCATAAAGCACAGCCCCTTAGAATCTCTGAATTTTAGAACAAGTTTCTCTCCATCGGAATGTAATATATATTTTGTATTATTTGCTTGGACTGGTCATTGCTGCCTTTTGCTGGTTGTAGGCAAACAATGACAGAGATGCAACATGGTTTTTGGGGGGAGATACTGAATCTGACTTTTCCCCTTACCATAGATAAAGTTGGCTATATATACAACCTTTACATAAGAGTTTGTTTATTCATTGGCAGCTACTTTGTGACTTGGAGTTAGATGAACTACTAGTTCTAGTTTGTGGCACTTTGTGAATTTGCATGTAAAGTTATTCAGTTTAAGGGTTCTGCACACATCTTACAAAGCATATCTGTTTATCAGAACTCATTTACTTAGGACGATTGAATTGAAATCTCTCACCTCACTAGCCAAGGATGAAATAGCTAATGTTATCTACTAAATACATGAACTAATATGTTTTCTTACAGGCAAGCAAGACTGATTTTCTCCTTATTGTTCCTTTTCAAAAGGAAGTATGTAATTAAAATCTTAATAACAAATAATCATACAAACTTACATTACAAACATGAAAACATAAACAAATAAATATTTTTATTGGAGTATTTTATTGGAGTAAATTCTGTAATATTTAAATAGCAATGGGACTTAAAAGCATGTTTTTTTTTTTTCTTTTTTTTTTTGAGGCTCAGCTAGAGTGCAGTGGTACCATCATAGCTCACAGCAACCTCAAACTTCTGGGCTCTAGCAATCCTTCTGCCTCAGCCTCCAGAGTAGCTGGGACTATGGGTGTGTGCCACCACACGCAGTTAATTTTTCTATCTTTTGTAGAGATGGGTCTCACTGTTGCTCAGGCTGGTCTCGAGCTCCTGACCTCAAGCATATGTTAGTTTACAAGGCCAGGTACGGCGGCTCATGCCTGTAATCTTAGCACTCTGGGAGGCCAAGGCAGGAGGATCACTTGACCCAGTCACTCACCTCATGGCACCACCCTGCTGCCTGGGTCTCTCCAAACCAGCCTCCATATTGTCACAAATGGAATCTTAATTAGTGCCTTATTTTCCATTTCATAGTAATCATGAGCACAGAAATAGGGCGATGCTGTTTACAGGTTGGAGTCCGTGTGTTTCCACTCCTCACCTCGCTTTTTCCTCCTCATTGCGCCATGCCTGCACCTAACCACCCCCACTAGGGTCACTTCCCCCCCTCCTCCCCAGGTCAAGCATGGGAGAGTCTGGCCAGCTAATTGGTTGATCACTAACATCATTCAGACTTTTCTAAACGATCTGGAAAGTCAAGAGTCCAACATCATCAGAGTGAACACCTTAGACATCTCACTGGCCATTAAGCCTTTGTCCCCACAGTTTAGTCTGTATTTCCCTACCCTGTGACATCCACTTACTTAATCCTTCCAGCTCAGAGTGTGGTAAACACACACACACACACACACACACACACACACACACACACACACACACACATACGTGCGCGCGCGTGCGCGCGCGTCAACTAACAAAAATAAGCCAGGGTTTGTGGAAGGGCTGCATGACTGTATGTTACTTATTTGTGCAAAGTAATTAAACCACAGTGAGACATCTTTGCCTTGTGGCTTAGGCACAATATTCTTTTTACATTACAGTCACAATATCTGCAGAAGTTGGTTCCAGATTCTCTCAGTATTGCCTGCCCTACAACATTTTAGGCTAAATTGTCCTGCCTCGTTGCCTCACTGATGTTCCTCTGGGAATTTCTCACCATCATTTCCAAGTTAGGTCCAAAATCAAGTGTAAAAGACTGAAGTTTCTTGCAGAGGTTTGTCTGTGACACGAGGTTTTCATTTTTTTGTTGTTCAGTAAGTGTTTTCCATGAAAGCTTTTCTTGTCTCTACCGAACTGTTCTCTGAGCTGAAGCCTTTAAAAATGTGTTGAAAGCTGCTCAGCTTGAGAAGTGGCTCCCGAAAGGTAACATCACATCTGCAGAACTGTACCTGCTAAAACATCACCTCTAAGGAAATCTGGCAACTGCATACTCTCTGGGCAACTGAGCTTCATTTTAGACACGTGGAAGGCTGGTATGTAGTGTAAGAGCCATTTATAGAAAAAGGCAGATATGAGGGTACCTGTCAGTAACATAGGGAAAAGGTTACTATGCTTTTAAGTGTAAGATATCTGTCATCTTATTGGATTAAAAAAAACTGAGCAGGACAAAAAGGCAATTAGCACTGAGCTGCATACACTGAAAGTTACCATGAGCAGACAAATCATTGCCTTTGACAACACTGATTGTCAAGAAACATCATCATCTTACCAAATCTGTGTGTACATATCAGAGCATTACTGTATCAGCATTCATTTAATTGAAAGCAATCTCATCATTATTCATTGATACATACTCTTAAATGAGGGCAATTACTTTCTCAGCAAGAGATCATTACTGGGTATATATAAATTATCATTCCTTTAAATATAGGGAGATTATGTAGGATGTGAAATGAAGTGAAGCTGCTTCTCGGTGTATAAAGCAGCGTTAGAGGGCTTCATCAGGAATCTTAAAAGTGAGTTTTTCTCTAGCTGGTTTCTAGAGAAGATAAACTGTACCGTGTGTTTGCAGTTGCAGACTAACCAAACACTTGCTCTGTTGAAGTTGCTCTTGTTTGTCATTAGCTGGTTAGAGTGACATTAGGGCCTGGCACTTTCTATGCCTAAGGATTAGAAAGCTTTGGGTGGGACTTGCATCTCCTCAGAGTGGCTTCTTGAACGGGAACAAATGAAATTTCTGCCAAGCTCTCTGAAGCTTCACTCCAACCTCGTGTAGTCCTTACTGGCTTGGTGCACAGCTCTGAAGGAAGCTATTTAAAGTAGTGAAAACAGTTCAGAAGCAAAACTTTCTTTTTTCTTAATTCAAGAGAAAATTAGGAAGGTTTGGAAATGAGATTTGCCAGAGGAGATATCTTCCAAACCCTGACTTTACATCCCACTGAAAAACTATGATAGAGCTTAATAAACCCAACCTATTAGTCACCATCTGCACCCGAGAGGAGCTTGAGCTCCTGCTATCTGTAATAAAAAACTAATTTATTTAGATTTCCTGTTGTGTTCTGAAATTGCTTTCCATAGCTTTGGGAGTGTTTCATAGTCCAATAAAAAGGGATATAAATTTCTGGTTAGGAATTCAGTTCAGCAATATCTAAAGGAATGTTCCAGCATTTCTTCCTATTTTTCTTCTTAAAACGTCCTCTTTGTACATTGCGTAAGCAATGACCTTGAAAAACCATTTTTATCCTATGAAAAGAGAATACGTAAATATCTCAAGACTGTCACAAAGTAAAAATAAATCAAAACTCAGGTTTTTGCAGAGTATGCCATGACATTGAAAACAAACATTATTATATACATTTCCCTTCTCTGTTTCCTTAAATATACAGTCTCTGAACCCTAGTAGCTTAGAATTTGAAATAATATAGACATTAGGGAATTTTATTTTCCAAACAAATGCATGGGAGGTGAATACGTCATATTTCAGAAGAAACTCTAAAATCTTACTGTGATTTCTTCAAAACTCTGCTTTCTCCGTGTGTTCTGGTTATTGGTCACTTTCTGTCTAGTACTGCACTCTGCAGAGCTGAGAAACACATTGATGAGAGAGACAAGGCAGCTGCAAGTGTCCAATGGGCCTTTTGAGTAAAATAGCTGGTTTTATAAATTCATAGGATGCTCTAGGATTTTTTTCTTCCAATTGAAACAATATTTATTACCAGCTTTTAAGAAACTTTGGAGGAACCCAGTTCATGGAAGTCAATTCTTTAACAACACTTTAAAGAAACCCTTCTCTCCCCTCCAACTCCATATGTTTCCTTTGAAAGGATAAGAGTCTGTTGAGAGGGAACAATATATTACACTTTTAAAGTGCAAGAAATTCAGTACTGTATGTAGATGAACAACAAACAGATAAAAAAAGAAATACTTAAACAAAATAGGCTAGAATCCTATTTGGGGAAAGACCACGCTTTACTCAGAGCCCCCAAACCAAATGCCTTGCAGTACGCAATCAAAGAGCAAGCTTTCTTGGGTGCCCACCATAGGCCATGCCAGGGAGCAGTTGTGCCGGGCTTCACGCGGCCACCTGGCCTGTCACCACAGCTCGGTGCTCTGCCCTCTCCCGATCTGCAGACTCCAGCGGGAAACAGCCAAAGACTCATGGTCACATGAGAGTGACTAAAGTCAGGAGAAAAAGTCAAGATTCAGGACAAAAAATGCCCTTTTCATAATTAAGGACACCAGAGTTTAAAGAGGAGAAACAACTCATCCAAGATTATATAACTAGTTTTTTGGATGGTAAGTGAGTAGGAAAATGAATTCCTGACAAATATTATTGAGGGTAGCAATTTTAATTTCTTCGTGGAATCTGAGGCAGGATTTTAATCACGGCACAATCTCTCTACTCAGTCTATAAAGCACGGGCCATTGTATTTAGTGTCAGAGAACAAAAATTTCCAAAATGTAATCTTCCACCCATGTGTCCCTTACGTAGTCTCTTAGCGCTGTACTGGCAAGAAGGAAACAATGACGAGAAATGCATATGAGAAAACTCCTGGAGAAATAGGTTATACCAACTTTATTTACTCAAGCAACATTTACTGAATGTTTATTATGTGCCAGGCTCTGATGTAGGCACTGGAAATGGAGTTCTGGACAAGGCAATAAAGGCCCCTAATTCTTTTGGATGTTATGTTTTTTAGAGAGAAATAGAAATAAGAAAATAAACTCCGTAACATGAAAGTACCACCATACAGATTAGTACTAAGATAAAAACCAGGGGAGTGTGACTTGGAGAGAGATGGAAATCCCTGGTTCTTTGGATTCAGGGGCTGTGCTTCCCTGGGCGGGGACATGGGAGCTGAGGTCTAATGGTTAAAATAAACCATCCATGCAAAGGTGTAGGGGCAGAGCATACCAGGTAGAGAGAATCAAGGAGACACTCTGGCAGCAGAAGAAAGGCCAGGAAGCTGGTGCCCAGGGGCAGCGCCAGCCCCAGATGGAGTCATCGGCTCCTTGCACACATCCATGCAGCCACCTCCAGTTACCTTTCTACATATAAACTAATGACACGAACTTAGCAATAAGAAACAAGAATATATTTATCAGTGGAAAACCCTTTCTCTCCCTTCCCATAGCTGTGACCCTACTCCATGGTCTTCCAACTTCCACACTTGCTCTGGGCTTGCTGCAGTGGTCTCCTATATACAGTCTCTCTCCCTTGAGTGCAATCATCCTAGGATACCAGGTTAAAGTCTCTCAGCCTCTTACTGCTCAAAAACACATAATATTTCATAGTAGTCTAATGCAAGCTCTGTGGTCTACCATTCAATTTCATCCTCAAGCAGACTTCCAACCTCAACCGTATTTTTGATGATGCTCATCCTATCTAACAGAAGTACTGCTGTCTCCCTGTGCCCCTAATTTATCCATCTCTGTGGTTTGGGTCTTGTCATCACCCATACCCAGGGTGTGTTCATCTCTCATTTTCATATCAAAATTATCATTGTTTAAAATTTAGCTCAAATCCCACCTCCCTCATAGATTACTCTTTAGTCACTTTATGGACTTGGAAACCTGGTTATGCTAGTGAGGAATTTTTATTTATTATTACTTTGAAGATCCTGCTAATACTATTCACAGTTCCTAAGATATGGAATCAGCCTAAGTGTTTATCAACAGATGAATAGATAAAGAAAATGTGGTGTTTATACACAATGAAATGCTATTCAGCCATAAACAATAATGAAATCTTGTCATTCATGACAATACGGATGAGCCTGGAAGACATTATGTTAAGCAAAATAAGTTAGGCACATTAAGATAAATACTGAATGTTCTCACTCACACCTGGGAGCTAAGAACACATACACATATGGAAGTCGGGAGTAGAACTGTGGGTACTAGAAGTTAGGAAGGGTAGTGGGAGGGGAGAATGGGGAGAAGTTGGTAAATGGATACAAAATCACAGCTAGATAACAAGAGTGAATTCTGGTGTCTGCGGCACTGTAGGGTGGATATGGTTAACTATAATTCATTGTATGTTCTCAACAAGACAGAAAAGATGTTTTGGAATATTCACAATCCAAAGAAACGATAAATGTTTTAGGTGATAGATATGCTAATTACATTGCTTTCATTGTGCACATTGTCTACACATATCAAAATATCACTCTGTGTCCCATAAATATGTACAATTATTATGTGTTAAGTAAAAATAAAAAGAAAAAAATCTGGTAGGATGAAGCCCTGGAATCTCTATTAAAAAGACACCTTCCCAGGAGAATCTGAGAAGATCAAACATGCTAGGATGTCTGTCGATATGATGTGAATAGACTTTTTGATGGTTTAGTTGTTATGAGCCTGTGGCCCTGGAATAAACATCTTTTTGTGACTGCCATGGTGCTCCTCTGCCTTGGATTTTATATTCTCCAGCACATTGGATGAGACAGGCTTATGCTGCTGATTTAAATCTGCCATATCTGCTGATGATGGAGGCCATTCAAAAGCTACTAGCTGCTGAGAGAACAATGCATTTTCATCATCTCCTTTCAGAGCTAAATATTTTCCAGAAATAATTGAAGGTATTTTCTTGGAGTCAGTTGTGAGAATGGAAACTGATGTGAATTATATTGTGCTCAAATCATCATAGGTTATATTTCCTGAACAAAGATGTGGAAAAGAAAGCATTATTGCATATGGAGAAAACAACCAGCTTTTGACACTTAATTTCTTTCTTCCTGAAAAATGGTAACTCCTTCTGTTTCTGAATTACAGTAGGCGAAATGACAAGCAACTGCCTGGAACAAATGCATTCTGAATTTCCCATCATTGCCATTCCACAAAAATCTAATAAAAATCTAAAAGAGCTCAGAAGCAAACCATAAAGAGTTATACGTGTGGGCCAACACCATAGTTTCTTGTTCAGTTTATCCTGCATACTTTCTGGCCCTGTGCCAGCTGTCATAAGTGCTCTGGTGGGGTTATTGCTTGACAGCAAGGCCAAGGAATGGATTCTGAGTCTATGAGCGTTACCTGGAGTCGCCCTGTTCGACAGTAACCAGGATCATGAGCTGGACAGCTCACTAGCCTTGGCCTTGGGAGGAGGTAGATGACAGTGTGATGTCAGTGCAAAACTACTCCCAAGAGTGTAAAATTGGGAGGACCAGGAGGGATCAGATCATGACGGAAGGTCATCTTCTCACACCCCTGTAAGATGAGGGACCTGTCATTCCCAGGACCCTCCCTACTCCAACAGCCCTCCCTACTCCAACAGCCCTCCCTTGGTCCTCTTCCATTCTTATTGCCAAAGTGCCCCTCCATCCCCTGCCTATCAGTGCCTCATTTTCAGTGATTTACGTTGGCCTCAGCATCACTTTAAGTCCTAAGCCTTTTAAAATGTCTCCACCCTTAACCAAAACATGCCCGTTTGTTCACTGTGAGTAACAAAAGCTTCACACACCTTGAGTTGTGATGACCACCCCAAGGAATCAACCGGAGGTGATGTGAAGAGCTTCCTATGTTACTTTTCAGGCAACATTAATCATCGACAGAGAAGGCTCAGGTTGAAAAAACAGAATGAGAATTTCAGGGTGGATGGCACCATCACTGCAGACAAAATCCAGATTCAACATAAGTTTACACAAATTGCAGAATTAAGCTCAACCCAATAATCTGAATTTGAATACATTAGTTGTAAGACTTAAAATAGTTTCAAAAAAATTACACAAAACAAGATGAACTAGAAAAAGTTTAGCAACATCACTAAGGTAGAGGCAAAGAAGAAGGGAAAGGGTATGAGGCCTTTATTTGATGAAAAGAAGGTTGAGGACATTCCACTGTACCCACGGGATTTTCATCTTAGTTATATTAAGCCAGACGCGTTAAATGTTACAAGGAGATTTTTCCTCTGTAATAATAAATTTAAAATATGCCACCTTTGAAACTATAGATTATATGAGGTCATAAATCAACAGTAAGATATAAAGCTATATAGTGGCTTATAAAAAGGGCCTTGAGCACATAACAGGCATCATTCTCTTGAATCCCTTGCCCTGGGGGAGCCAGCTGCCATGTCATGAGGACACTCAAGCAGCCCTGTGGAGGCACACACACAACCACCACTGACTTTCCAGAAATGTAGATGAGCCGTCTTTGACCTGAATCTTCCAGCCCCAGTCAGGCCTTCAGGTGATTGTGGCCCTGGTTGATGGATCGACTGCAAATTTAGGAGAGATTCTGAGCCAGAACTTATTAGCTAAGCAGCTCCCAAATTCCTGTCCTGCAGATGTGGTAGGGTAATTAATGTTGATTGTTCTGAGCAAGTAAGTTTTCAACGCAATTTATATGGATGAGAATGTCTAAGAAGCATGGCTGTGGGAAGTAGAGAAGAGTTGGGAAGAAGGTTGACCAAGGGAGGGTTTTTTGTTTGTTTGTTTTAGGATATAATTATTTCTGGGTTTTCAACAGAATAATTTTTATTCAATAAGTATATTGATTATAAATGGATATCATGAATTTTAGAACAACTCCCATGGTCATTCTATTTAGCAACTCTTTTACAACTATTTTTTGAGATAATACACGTACTAGGAAAGAATGCAATTGTATTTTTTAATGTGTTGCATGATTCAGATATTTTTAACAGCTTTGCTGAGATATAACTCATGTACCATATAATTCACCCATTTAAAGTGAATATTCAATGGCTTTTAGTATATTCATTGAAGTGTATGATTTTCACTGCAATAAATTGTAGAACTTTTTATCAACCCAAAATAAAATCATATATACCCATTAGCAGTCACTGACCATCATCTACTTTCAACTATCATTAATCTACTTTCTATCTATTTATTCTGGAACTTTCATGTATAAATAGACTCATACAATGTGATCTTTAGTTGCTGGCTTCTTTCATTTAGCATAATGTTTTCAAGGTTATCCGCGTTGTAGCATGTATCAATATTTCATTCATTTTTATTGCAGAATAATATTCTATTGTATGGATCTATCATGTTTTATGTATCTACTCAACAATCAGTAGACATTTGACTTGTTGCTACCTTTTGGCTATTATGAAAAACGTTGCTATGAAAATGCCTTTTCAGGCATTGGTGTGGACAAATGCTTTCATTTCATTATCTAGGAGTGGTACATACCCAAGAATTGCTGTGTCCTATAGTAACTCAATGTTTATCTTTTGAGAAACTGCTAAATTATTTTTCAAAGTGACTGCACCATTTTACATTCCCACCAACAGTAAATGAGGCTTGCATTTTTTCCACATCCTTGAAAATCCTTGTTATGCCATTCTAGTGGGGACGAGGGAGTAGTGTTGCTTTATAGCTTTGATTTGTGTTTCCCTGATGGCTAATGAAGTGAACATCTTTTCATGTGTTTACTGAAAATCTGTATATCTTTTCTGGAGAAATGTCTACTCAGATTCTTTGCCCATTTTTAGTTGAGTTATTTGTCATTTTGTGATTGAGTTATAAATTTTAAAAAGACTTTTTAAAAAATCTTTCATTCTTTAAAATTATATAGTGGTGATAGCTCATTGGAGGAAAATAGCCAGTGGGTGGGCTATAACCATGGTAAAGGAAGACTGAGATTTAAGGAAAGGTGCTTGTACACAGGCAGACACATGACTGCAAATGTGCAGTTGTCAGGAAATCACTGTTGGCCTTCTTACAATTTCAGGTAAATTATAGGGACAAAAAATAAATTGCAAGGGTTGAGAAATAAATAGGAGACCAAGAGACAGAGAAAGCAAATGTCTTTTTTTTATTTTTAACGTACTAATTACCTTACCATCTAAAATGTGGTAAGGTAATTTGAGGTGGTAAGGCAATTGGTGAGATCACATGCAGAAGAAACCTTGCTGGGGGGAAAATTACAGGTTACGAATCATTCGGCGATGTCACTACTGAGCGGACTGCTTCATGAGGCAGCGCACTCCACGGTCACGGTGTCTAAATGGAGACTGTATATTTGTCTCTTAGGGATATTAGGAGGGATTTTGTCTTTGACAGAAGATTATTGTCTCAAAAGTCATTCGGAATTCTAAAACACGAGGCACATATCAAACCGTGTCTCAGAATAAGTGCACAATAAATAGTTGCTGAATGAATTAAGCTATCAAAATCCTGTGCCCTTGAAACAGATATGGTGCGCTCCACATTCTATGAAGCCTCTGTGCATAATTTTAATGCAATTTACCTCTAGTGAGCAGAATTACGTTTTGGTGCATAACTATTTCACCAGCTATTTTTTTTACATTAATTTACTTCAGTAAACACTTTGGCATCTATTGGTATGAATAAATCAATTTGAAAACAATGAATTTTTAAAGCATTCTTTATCATTTGGAGAAACAGAAGAGATCAGTAATACCAGGCAAATGTGACTTGACTTATACAAATCTCCACAAGGCATATTTTTAAATCCACCCCAGCTCGGGCATGAGGGCCCGGCAGGGCCAGGACACCGCTCCAGCCCAGGGCACCTCCTCAGACCCTTACACATACCAGGTCATCTTCTACCTCCCATGGGCCAGGGGCCCTCGTCCCCGCCATGCCCCACCTGCAGTGGGCTCTCATCCAGTGAGCAGAATGGGGACAACCTGACCACAGAGGAGAGGCTGGCTTCTCCCAGGCCCCCTCTCTTCCTGGACCAACCCCTCAGGGTGGCCGGAAACCCCCCAGTAGCCCCAGCAGCTCTGCTTCCAAGAAGCAGTATGTGTAGGGGCCTGGGGCTTATGTCACCCAACAGAGGGGTCCCCAGAAGTCTGGCTGCCTGGGGTGCCCCTCCTTGAAGGCTCTACAGAGGTGACTAGACTGGGGAGCAGGTGCGGGCTGGCCAGGGGGCCTCACTGCAGGTTGATCTTGAACACCTGGGGCCTTCCTGGTGATCAGAGGGCACTATGGCTTCTGTCCAGAATCTGGCTTTTACCCCAGGCACAGATAGACCCCGCGTGGGGTGCTCTTGGCCAAGGGTGTGGTGGGCCCTCTAGCCTTTTTCACCTGATCCACAGGGACCCAGAGCCAACTCACCCAACCCCGCCCTTATGGAAGATTCACCGTGCCCAGGTTGTCCTCACAGGAAAAGGCTGATCGGGGCTGCTGGGTGGGCTTTGCTCACACAGACAGAGCCTGTGTTGGATCTCGCCTGTCAGGGGGATCGCTGCCTTGTTTTCATCACTCCTTCCTAGTTCCACTGTTTATGCTTCTTAAATAAACAGGACTCGATCACACACACAGAAAAAGGTTAAACAAGAGCGGTTGAGTCATTGAGGATACTTCCACAACTTACCCTTTTGTTCTCAACACTTTATGCTAGTGAGGATTTCCAGGGGGCCTCCAGCTGTATTATTAAAAAAGAAATTTGATAAATTTGTGCAGAGGAACGTTGCTAGGTTGAATCATTTAGAGATGAGTAACAACTTTTCCTTCACTACACAGCATCTTCAACAGGAAAGTTTCATAGGTATGCAGTTGATTTTTAACAGATTTTAGTTATTTGCTTTCATGTTGTTTAAATAAAGTTAAGGCAAGTGCAAGGAAGGGTTTATCTCAGAGTATCATAACTTGAGAGTTTTGCTTCTTAGTTTCTAGTAAGCACAGGCACTGATGCACATAGGCCTATTATGGGAAATCTTCCACAATCCAATATGAGCCATTTCAGGGGTTCCTGAAATTGCAAGGTCTTTTGTCAGTTTCAAATGTTATTAAATTCTTCCCAATATTCTACAAATGTCCTCCTCTGACAAATTATACTCAGAAATTTCCTCACCATCTACCCTAATGCTACAGCCTTCAAATTGCAGCATATTTGCCCTTGGGGGCATACCAGTACTTTTCAAGGATTTTGTGGGCAGGGAATCAATTTCCATATCATTAACCTGCATAGGTATTTCTTCCTAAAACGCAGCTGCCTGCAGTCAAGGCGGAAGGCCATTCACTTTTCCATCTTCTCTTGCACAGTTCCCTCTTGCTCACTTATAAAAAAAAGAAAGGCACACTTGTCATCTTGAATTTAACATGGTACACTGTCCCTGGGACTTAACACTGTCTGGGTACAAAGGAAAAGTCCAGAACATCAGAACCATTGAAACTTTAATTAAGAGCCTTAATTCTAATGATATCTTTCCTTGTACATATTTCAGATAAAAGGGTTTAAAATGTACTATTTTAACCCTTCTCGGAATGTTCTGATTTCAGATACTGTACATTAAAGAACGAGGGAGGAGAGTGATGACAGTCTTGTTTGACAACATCACCTCTTTGACAGAGACTGCAGCGCTCTAGAATGGAGAGGCTGTGAGGGCCAAGGAGAGAGAGTGCTGGGGAGCAGCACCCAAGGGCAGGACCGAGGTCCCACCAGCTACCCAGGGGACAGTGCCCACAGAGCTCTGGGCTCCAGCTACCTCTCTACCCACTGATCATGTGTTTACGTTGGAATTCAAATTTTGAAGTGATTTAATTGTCACAAGAATACACATTAACATATTTATTGAAATTAAAATGAATGAGTTAGGCTTTCTGAGAGAAAGTAAGAGGATTCCCTTGATCTGTTTGACAAATCAGATTTTCTAGGGAAATTAGATGGTGGATTTTTTAACTGAATAAACTGTAGAGCAACAATATTTCAATAATATTTTTAAAAAATACAAATATTTTGTATATTGGGATTGTTATGGATGGAATGTTTGTGACCACCTCCCCAAATTCATATATTGAAGCCCTGCCCCCCAATGTGATGGGATTGGAGATGGGCCTTAGAGGGTAAATAGGGGTACTGAGGTCTGAGGTGGGGCCCCCAGGGTGAAATCTGTGGCTTTGTAAGAGGAAGAGAGAGTATGCTCACTCTCTGTCTCTGTCTCTGTCTCCCTCTCTCCCATGTGAGGACACAGAGAGAAGTCAGCTGTCTGCAAGCAGGAAGAGAGGCCTCACCACCAGCTGACTCAGCCGGCACCTTCACCTTGGGCTTGCCAGCTTCTAGTATTGTGAGAAATAAATTTCTTTCATTTAAGCCCCACAGTCTACAGTGTTTTGTTATGGCAGCTTGAAAAGACTAAGACAGGGATTAACATTTTCATTTTCCAAGTATTTCTGAAAAAAAAAAATCCATTTAAACGGGTGCCTCTAAGTCAAAGACAGGTAGGTATGATGAGCGATTATTTGATAGGACTTGGCAAAGGCTTTTTGGTGTAGATCCCAGAGATTCAGGAATTAATTCTAGTAACCAATTTTTTGTGTGTGAAGTGGTTTCCATTTCTTTGCTTTCCACAAATAAAAGGAGAAACTAATTGATTCATCAACTGATAGAATCATTAAAATAATTAATGACCACAATAGGTTTTATTTGGCATATAACCCAGAAGGAGTTCAAAAATTAACATTATAATAATAAAATTCTATGCATTTCTCCACATATGTATGTATGTAAATAAAGTGTTTTGGGACCAATGTATAAATTTTTTTTCTTAAAATGTTTCTAGAATTGATGCTGAACCTACCTTTGTATAGCAATAAATAATTTTTATTCACAGATATATGAACTAATTTTAAAAAGCACCAATTACTACTAGTAATATACTACAATTACTACCACTACTACCAGTAATAATAATAATAATGATAATAGTAATAAATCTATATAGAATAAATTTAATTCTTCATGACATATGGTCACAGGAAATAAGAAAATTAATTTATATATGTATTTTTTTAATAGATAAGAATGACCAATAAAAGACTTTCAAGCACAGAAATATATGAGGCTACAGTCCTGTGGGATATGTAAACTAGTAATATAAATTCAAAGAGAAAAAGTGTCGGCGTAAAATTGTCAGCTGTTGATGAACTTATTCATGTATATTTGATATAGATGATGGTTATCAAATTGCTGTCATAATTAAACCCAATGCCTGCATTTCAGTGGTAATGTGAAAGTTTCATTTCAAATCATCAATATTTATAATATTCAAGAAACTCCACTATCATAGTTATTTAAATTTATGATGAAGAATTTTAGATGCCAACCTAAAAATATGCAATAATACATAATTTTTCAAACTTCTTTTAGCAAGCACATAATACACAATTTTGAAGACCAATGACTTAGAATATAGGCACATGATCCTTTTTCTTGGGTTCCAACTGTTTCAAAAAGTATTTGTCCAGTAGATAGAATTATTCATGTCAGTCATCAGGAATGTGGATGTATCACAGTGTGATGAGAGGCCCTCTGATATCAGAGCCCAGGGCTCACATTCCAGCTCTGTCACCCACAACGCTGTGTAATGATGGGCAAGTCAGCTGACTTCTTATCCTGCCCCACATCGATATGATGATTAGGCGAGGATTACCCTAGATAACATGTGTCAAGTCCCCAGGACACAAGCACCCCTGAACAGGGATGATAACATGAAAATTATGTGGTTCTGTTTTAGCATAAAGAACATCACCAAAAATAAAGAAAACAAAAAACTTGGAAAGGCGTTATAAGATGTTCCCTTCTAGCCTGAAATAGGAATAATGAAAGATTATTTAACCTCACATTGGCATTGCCAGTAACAAAGACGCAATTTATTAAAATGGATATCTGTCAGATTATGAACTTAAGTGTAGTAGGAACGGAGGTAACTTAGACAATGAGACATTCAAGAACAAGGAGCAAGCCCTTTGCTCCCAGCAGCCAAGGGAAGCCCTGCCTCTCCTGGTCGATAAAGAAAAGGTGGAAAATATTTGTACAGCGTGAGAAGGACCCCTCACCCCACGGCCATCTCCCCTAGGGGCTGTGAACCAGACTAGTAGTCCACAAATGTGACAGAGCAGGCCTGGAACATGCAACCTGCAATCCTCAGAGGCCAGCAGAAGTGTGTGTGATGAATGTGCCTCCCAATTTCCTCTGGTTGGAGTAGGGAGGACAATGGAAGTAGCAGAGATGATGTTGACAACTCAAGGTCAGAGAATGAACCTTATTTGTTTTTATGTTTCCAGACCTAATGTTGGTGTAGTTTACTTAGGAAGTCCCTGTTCACTGAATGTTTGTTGAACTAAAGTGACCCTCCACCAGGAAGAGGAGGAGCTAGGATGAGCCACATCCATGCTGTTCAGTATTGCAATAAACAGGAGAGGTTCCCTGAGCATGAAGTTGAAGCCAAGAATTCCTGCCTCTCCATTTCTCCTTCCCCAGTATCTTCATTAAGGGGAAATTAGATTTTAAACAGGCAATTAAGATTATACTAGCTTAGATGCATTCTTGGGGACAGAACTAAAATTCCATATCCATAAACCATGTTTGAGTATTAGCTAATTATTGTCCTAGTTCACGCCAGGGCCAAGTTGCAAGCAGGATAACAGCATGAAAACATCCTTGGAATCAAACAGCCCTGAGAAAAAGTCACAGCTCTGACACTCAGTCACTGTGTGATCGTAAGTGAATTACTCAACCTCTCTGACCTCAGTTTTCCCACCTGTAAATTGTGGCTAATGATAACTACCTTGAAGGATTTTTATACAGCTTTAAGGTAAAGCTGAATGCATAGCAGCCACTTCATGAATGGAAGTTTAGTGTTACTTGTTGTACCTGTTTGCGATGCCATGCTAAGACGTGCAGGCTACCTAAGAAAATATTATTGGCTGTAGTCATGAATGCTCTGAGCACAGGCTAATCATATTAATTTCTATATATTGAATGTGTCTGTGAGGTCATCGAAAAGTTTAAGCTATGTGTTCACTTCATTAAAAATAATTCAGAAGATAGATTCATTCAAGTACAGCCAGGTAAAACTTGCTGACAAAAAAATCAATATGATGTATTTTAATTATATTATTTTATGATCGATTAATAAGTGTTCATCAGTATCCTATTTATGCAAGAATACCACTAGGTTGTAATGCATATCACAGAATAATAACAAATTTAAATAGTCTCTAAGACAGAGTATAATGGTTAATGGTTGGAGAAAAAACTTTACTTTCTGATTTAAAAAAATCAGAAAATTAAGACCAGTGGTGAAGGATCGCATAAGCAGTGGGCCTATTCCTGGCTCAGTGTGAGAACATTGAGGGGAGTTTCCCACCTTGTCAGTCGAAACATAGATGGAGAACTCTTCCAGCCATCTGAAAATTTAGTGTATAAACCGGTTTAATTGCTCCTCATGGCATTTTATTTTAGGCACTAAGTTGGAAATACTTAAATTTTCAAATGAAGGAGGATAGTTTTTCATTAAGTTTGACTGGCTTCACTCTTATTCCAACTAAAGTGAGTAGGAAAGACAAAGACAAATATAATTCATATTTAAGGAAACACCACTTTTATTTCTGTAGTTCAAAAAACTTGATTTTTTAAAATAAAGCAATGGTTTCTAACATTGCCGAAACCGTTTGTTGACCTGGCCCTTTTCTTTTCAGGAGGCTCTTCTGATTGGCCTTTCCATCAACACCACATATTTATAATTCTCCAGACATTTCAGAGCCTCATTCTACCTGTCACCAAATGGAGGCACCTGTATCTCATATCTCTTCACATGATCTCCACTTTTTTTTTTTACCAATATACATTTTTGGCATATTAAAATTGAATTTAGCTAAAGAATAATTAGATGGTTAAAAATCAAGTGCTTTTTAAATTTTTTAATGCATTTGGATAATACACACAAAACATAGGGTCAGTCTAACTCATAGTGCCTTGGTAAGATGATCACTGAAGCTTATATGATGGCATTTTCTAGAAATATTGAAGAGAAGCCAACACGCTTCTGTCAATACCAGGAGGTCAATATAAGAGACACAGTCCCTGTGAAGCTTCTTTCCTGGTCCAGCAGCAAAAACTCCTTCAAGACGATTCTGTACATGGAGACAGTCCCGTCTCTACAGTCACGTCTTACTGGTCCATTGACACAGAAAACATTATGTTAACAGTGCCACTGGAACATGTCCACGAATATGGTACATGTGATTACTTAAAAATCTTCCTGCTCCTTCAGCACTTAGAAATGTCATTCATTTAAACAGACTTTAAAGTTCTAACTCATCATTAAGACAAGTAAAGGGAACCCTTGCAAGGCAAAAGGAGAAGGAAAGTGGAAATCAGCACAGTAGGTGAGCGCTCACTCCCGGAGGTTCTGCGCTCCTGGCCACCAAGTGGTTTAGGGTTAATGGTCACAAAAGGCCTAACAGCAAGGCCTTGGCCTAAGAGAGGTGGCAGTTAGAATTGACCACCCACCCACCCCTACTGAGGCCCACACACTTTGGGAGAGAATGGAAGAGGAGAAACAATTTAGTCAGTAGGCACAGGGAGAAGAAAAGAAGTATTTTCAGCTTTGCCTACAGTTAAGTTGGGTATAAAGAAAACCTGGGGCTGGGAGTGGTGGCTCATGCTTGTAATCCTAGCACTCTGGGAGGCCGAGGTGGGAGGATCATTTGAGTTCATGAGCTCGTCTCTACTAAAAACATAGAAAGAAATTGCTGGACAACCAAAAATATATAGAAAAAAACAATTAGCCTGGCATGGTGGTGCTTGCCTGTAGTCCCAGATACTCAGGAGGCTGAGGCAGGAGGATTGCCTGAGCCCAGCAGTTTGAGGTTGCTGTGAGCTAGGCCAATGCCATGGCACTCTAGCCAGGGTGACAGAGTGAGACTCTGTCTCAAAAAAAAAAAAAAAAAAAAAAAAACTGGACAAGAATTTGTATCTATGGGCTTGTCTTTATTCTGACTGGGGTTTTACTTTTTGGTCAAGGAGTCCCCAGACTGAGAACACAAATTCTTCCAGGCTGGCCCTACACCAGGGATGCCCATCAGAAGCAAATGCAAAACTTCCATAAAGGAACAAAATTTGAAGCTAAACTTTATCATATCTCCATGCAACAAAATTAACTACATTCACTCCAAATCATTACTGAATGATTTGATTTCATGGGCATCAGCGGTTCTCAACTGAGGTCCCAACACTCCTGTGGAAGCCACAGGATTCCTTCAGCAAATTCCACTAAGGCAGTAAATCTCAGTATCAGTAAAGCAACTCCGAGTTCTTGGGTGGATGGTGGAGTGAAGAGCGGGAAACACACCCATACACACACATCCATCTCATGCTGATACCCCCTGTTAATGAATCACAGAGGAAATTTTGAGTGTGCAAGAGGAGTTCCTGAAAGTTAAATCAGGAGGAATCTACTGGGCTCACAGATGTTGTTCTTTTGTTTTCCTTATTTCTTCCTCTCTCTGCCCTCCCCTCCCTTGCTATTCCTCCCTCACTTCCTTCTGTCTTTCCTTCCATAAGCAGCGATAAAGAAGGCACTCAATAGACTTGTTGCTTATTTTCTTACTAACTATGACCAAAAGTTGGGGCAATGGCTACGGTAGTGGAAAAGTTCTGCCATTTCTCCACAACATAAATATCTGAGACTTTCGAAAGTAGTGTTTTTTTGGAAAGAGAATGATGCCAAAATCTAAGGGCATTAGTCCATTCCATGGAGAAAGCAGTCTTATTTTAGCTCACTGTATTGAGATCCATCTTTTATTCCTTCTATCCTTCCTTCCTTTCTTTCTCCTCTCATTTTTCTATTCAACTTCCTTCAAAATGGCTCTGAGGCCACTGATGCAAGAAGACGTTTTAAAATGTCTGTTTTTTGTGTGTATTATCCAAATGCATTAACAAATTTAAAAAATGCTTGATTTTTAACCATCCACTATTATTTAGCTAAATTCAATTTTAATATGTCAGAAATGCATACTGTTAAAAAAATATGGAGAGCATAATGATGAAGAAACAAAAGGAAGCCACGTGTGAGGTTGGTACACAGAATGTGTACGATGAAGTCCAGTTCTCTTCCGCACGGTGGAACGCAACGTGTCTTCCTGGTTTCACAGAGAATCAGACTGAGAGTGAGGACAGAAACAACTGCAAGCTGTATTATCACGCATAGGTCTGAAGCAACTATTCTGCAAACCTGCTCAAATGAGACTAGTGCCTTAAGGACACTCTCTCCTGTGCCCACATTAAAGAATTTAATACTTCTCACTCCCCCGTAAAGTAAACCAAACTCCACAGTTAACTCATAATTAATTTAGAACAGCACTGTAAGCACAATAAGAGAATGCCAGACAGTATAAGTCACAACAGGGTGAAGGACATCGCCGGCACACGCTTGTGATCACAGGTGTGCTTTGCTTGCACAACAGGGACGAGGCAGGTGGAAGGGAGAAGAGCTGGAGGCAGCTGTGAATTTGTTTCTCTGAATATGGCTAGTGTGTTATTGGAGATCTCTACCTGTGCCTGCTGCCTGAGGCTCGCCTAGGAATGGGAGAAACATAGCTCCCCAGGGGGAAATAGATCCTTTTCTTCTCTGGGCTCTAATACACACGGGTGCAGTTGTGGACCATATGGAAATGTAAGTTTATTTACTCATAGTCTAGTAGATGTAAATTGCATCGAAGCTTCTGCTGTTTTGAACACTTAGGCCAGGTTTTCTCTCTCATGGAAGATGAAGTGATGGACTCTTGATGCACAATTTGTGGTGTGGGGGCAGATGCTTCTTTTATTTTACTAGTGATAGATTTCTAAGAACAGAAAAATTGCCCTCCAACTCAGTGGCTATGGCAGCAATTCTACAATAAAAGCACACATTGTCTTACTTTTAAAAGGATTTCTTAGGTTCTCATCAATGCACGTTGGAAACCGGGCTTTATCCCCTGTGCCTGGAAGTCCTTTGTCCCCATTTTTGTTTCGATGCACTTAGGTCCTTAAGGTCCATCTCAAATGCCTCCCGCATCCCTGACCCGACTGCCCCTGTTCTGTAACCACTTTTTCTCTGGAACCTTCTGGTATCACTGTACCTTTATTATGCTCCTTAGCATAGTCTGCTCTGCAGTTGTTGGTTACCTAAGGGAGGGACAGTGTATTAATATAATTAGTTTGGAATAATCTGAGTCTCTCAGCATAATGCACACAACACAGTGATTAAAATTGAATTGAACTGAATTGAATTGAAAACAGTTTTGACGATTTCTCACTAGTCTGTATTTCTTACAATGATATTCCCTTCTTTTTAGCATTTTGGTGGGCGTTGTGTTGCGCTACCCAGATCCTCCTTCAGGAACAGAGAACTTCTACCCCGGCTGCTGAGTCAATCCTCAGGTGTCAGCCCCTTTGGGGATTAGCTCAGCAGCCAACAGCGTCCTCCCCCAAGGCCACCACCAATGGTGGAGGGCCATGAGGGCCTGGCACTCCTGCCCCTGCTTGGCACAGCTCTGTAGGTCACCCGTCTTCAGAGCTTCCCTGGGGCCTGCAGAGGTGACTGTATCACAGGTTGACTCCTCTCTCTGCCTGACTCTGCTTCCTTCCTTTTCATTCCACCTGCGTTTATCCCAACGTCACCTTCTAATAAGCATCCTGTTCACTAATCTCCTGTTCCTTCCCAGGGAACAGAGCCTGCAACAAGCATGTTGAACATGAAAGTACCATATGGCATTTATTCTGTCATTTACCTCTCGCCATCTTCACGAGAATGGTGCTGCAGAGGAGATGGACTGAAACTTTTACAGCCATGCTCCAGTGGGTGACCCATGGTCTTTTATTTAATGGCCAGAATATGCTGCCTCTCCCCACTTTTCTGGGAGTAAACACAACAGATGGTTGGTGGAGGAAACTGAACTACATTTGTAGTTCTTTCTTTAGGGGCTTATTTAACTTATCTTTTCAAAACAGTCATTCTATGTTTACTTGCCAACAGAGAAATGCCTGAATTCACATCTTTCTTTCCTATTTGCAGAAGACATAAATGTCAAAAAGGTTAAGATCATTTTCTAGATGCTTCGAAAAGCCTGTTTCAAAGAAAATCCTCAAACTGTAAATTATGTATGAAAAGATACAGATATAAAATGTTACTGAGGAAAGAAACTAAGTTAATGAAAGGAAACTCATTTTTTATTTTTTCTGAGAGAAAAGGCATGACCCCATTTTGGGAGAAAGTTGAAAATCTTCATGTAAAACCGCAGTGCCAAAATGTAACATTCTTGGCAAATGTAAATTTCGAGTGCTATTATAAAGCTAGTCCTGAAAATTCAATCATTCTGAACATTTGATTTGTAAGCTATCAAACTCGTGGTAGGTGTTGTGGTATTAATATTTTGGGGAATCTATTAAAGTTATATAGGGAAAAAACATAGTCAAATGAATTAACATTTTTAACTTGCAACAAGACTACAGAAGAGATTAACAAAAGCAAGGAAATGGTGTAATGCTACAAAGAAATATTATAAACTGAAAATAAACATATTTTCATGGCAATATTTCTTTTTGTAAAGTAATTAAGTAATTTATGAGATAAATTTCAATTTTTTTAAATATTAAGAGGTACATCAAATCTTTTTATGGGTAGAGGTGCTATGACTACATTTTTAAATGGACTCTACTCTTTTAAATAAGACCTTGCTAGAAAATTAGCTTTTAATAGGAATTTGTTAAATATTTTAACAATTCATTTTGTGAATATTTGTAATGTGCCAGGCATTTGCAATGTATAATTTTATTTAATTTTCATGATCATCTTTTCACAGTCTGAGTTTCATAGTCCTACTTTAAAGATATGAAAACTGAGGTTCAGAGAAGTTACGTAACTTACCCAAGTAGGATTGTAAGTTGTGTAACTTGTCTAAGCCTAAGGTAGGGTTCCAACGACGATCTAGAAACTCCAAGACCATGGCTGCCTTAATTATGGCATAAAAACAGTACCGAAATAGACTTGCTTTTCTGGTTTCAGCACTGATTCAGTTTTTGATTGGGCACTATATTCAGTTCTAGCAAATCTTTGTCTCAGTTTTTTTTTATTTGGTCTGGGGTTGGACGGGACTCTGAAACTCTTTGAAGTGTATTTTTTAGAATTTTTTTCAAACTTACCAAACAGCAACTTTGTTTTTCTACTCAAAATTCTAGAGGATAATTTTCTTTGTCTTTAAAGTTCAATAGTTGTTTTTACAATGTGTGTCAAAAATGATTGTTTCAGGTTATCTCCGCATCCATTGAGGGCCCTTTTAACATTTATATTCAGGTTTTCTCAATTCAACATTTTGGTCATTTATTCCCAGAATTTCGTGTTTTCTTTTTCTTTTTTCTTATGATGTTATTAATAAATAATTAGTTCAATCTAGTGCTTAGTTTTTCTTCTTTAGGGACGCTACTGTGTTAGATCTTTTTATATATTTTTTTTTCTATATCTCCATCTTTGATTTTATCTGTAATCTTTTTTACCTATTTTTTATTGTTTTTTAACATTTGTACTTTTCTGCCTTTTCTCAATGTCTCTTATTACATTTTCAATTGATTGTATTCTCCCTTGGATATTTTAGTGTTCATTTCTGATGATTTTGTATTTTTTCTCAATTTTTTCTTGAAATTAGTCTTAACTATTGTCTTTCTTTTTCTGTTGTCCATTTTTGCACTGAATTTTGATTTGGGGTACTCTTTCATATGTGATACTGCTTTTGATGACATTTAATTTATGATGAAATGTTATGTTACAGCTTTCCTCTGCTTTACATCTGAGTTTTAGTCCTTTGTAAAGGTTTTAGGTTTTTACCACTACTAACAGATCATAGGGGAGGAAAAAAATCTTTTTCTCTCTCTCCTGGGTCCTTAGGCTGAGGCCCTGTAAAAGAAACTGACAAAAGACAAATTAACAAAAGAAAAACAAGCAGAAGTGTGTTCACAAGTGCATAGTGCATGCACACGGGTGGACTTAGAGATGAGTAACTCAAAGGGTGGTTAGAACTGGACTTACATAGCATCTTCACAAAAGACCAATACAGACCAATACAAAGGAAAAGGACCAGGTTCCTAGGATGGCAAGGTGTGAGGAGATAAATATATGGGGAAGACTGCTGGAAGATGGGGGCTAGCCAGTAAGGTTTGTCATGTAGATTCCTCTGAGGCCATGGTTGATAAGGGTCTGCAGTTGCCCCAGTGATTAGTTTCTGTCCTTCCTGGTACAGAGGGGAAGGGGGATGCCTTTGCAAATGTATATCCTGCTTTCAGGCACATAAGAAGAGGGCAGAGAGCATTTCTTGTATCTGTTTCTTCTCCATTGGCTTCAGCTCTGAATAATTTTTATGCCAAAGTTGCCTATCTTAAAATGGCATATTCTGCCACCCTTCAAGGTCTTTCCCCATAGGGAGTGTGTATCTGGGTGGGTTATGATGTTTCTTAATTAAAAAGTACCTTCTTCTATTGGTGCAGAGAAGATTCTTCATTTTTTTATCTATGGTCTTTTTGGACAGACAGGTTTTGTTGTTGCTGTTGTTTCTTGTTGCCATGATACACTTTACTTCCATAGAATTCTTCATTTCCATTGATTGTTCCTTCTTTCCTTGCGTGGATAGTCTGGGAGTCATCTGGCTCTTCTGTGACACCTTCTCAAAAACGCTCCTCTGGTCTGAATGCCTCCAAAACTCCTTTTTTCTATCACTCAATGCAATTCTCTATTCCTCAGCTCTCATGTTGCTGTCAATATTTCCCTCCTCGGGCAGGGAACCTGTCTGTTTCATGGGTGATTTCTATCTGGTTTGCCAGCATTTCTACCTCACCCGACTCAGCTCTGCCCCACTCTGCTCTGCGCAGTCTCCCCCCGATTTTCTGCTTTCTGGGGCTCTGCAGTTGGCCGGGATGGTCTTGGATGTCCCTTTCCCCATTTCCACGTAAACTGACATTTGTGATAGTCTCTGCGTTCTTGTTACACAGTCGACATGGGTTTGTGTGTCTGATTTTTGGACTTTCATGGAGAGTTTCAGTGTTGTTGGCTATAACATTGAACTGTTGATTCCAATTTTAACCATTCTTATGTATTTTTATCTTTAAAAATCTGTCAACTTCTGAAAATATACACTAAAAATATTCCATTGCCATTGTTCATTTATCTGGTTCTCCTTGTATTTCCAAAGTTTCCTACATGGTGAATATTGTGTTGTTGGACACAGAGAGGGTTATGACAATTATCTTTTCTTTGGGGGTGATAACTTCTGCTATTTTACAATGCCCTTCCTTGTCACACGTAATGGCTTTGGTCTTGGATCCCATTTACCTGATATTGCTATCACATTTCTGATATCTTATGATCTGCATTTTCCTGGTCACTCTCACTAACCCTCCACTTTCAACTCTTGTCACTTTATATTACACATGTCTGGTGACCAACATAGAGCTCAGTTTTGCTTCCAAACTCAATATGAGGGTCTATAATTTTGAAAGAAGAATTCTGCCTATGCATATTTAGCATAATAATTTCCACTCCTGCTTTTATTCTTACTGTAATATTTTTCTGGTTTGTTTTGTTAACTTTTGCTTCCTTGAACATTTTTATTCCCCAACCTTTGCGGCCACACGTGGTCTAAATTGTCTCAAGCCTCAGCTACTTGATCTTCCCATTTTCACTCTTGTCTTTCAATTCAACCTACATACACCAGCCAAAATAATATTTAAATAATTTAACCCAAATTATGTCACTCTCCTGCTAAACATTTTAATTACCTCAGGCTGCACTTAGGGTCAGATGCAGATTCCTGTTGTGCCCTGAGACTGCCTGTCTCCTGTCGCAGCTTTCCCACCTCCTCCCAGTTTTCTTCTTTGCTAACACACTCTGCTCCATTGACACTGGCTTTTTTTTTTTTTTTTTTTACTATTTCTTAAAAGTGCTAAACTCATCTGAGGCTTCGAAATCTTGTCTTTACTCATTTTGGAAGTTTTTCCCCCTAACTCCTCAACTGGCAAGCTCCTCTTAACCCCTCAGATCTCAGATTAGACCTCCTCTTCCTTAACAACGTCTGAAAACACCTGCCCCCTATAATTCTCTGTCACATGGAATGATTTATTTCCTCCAGAGCAGTAGGCAACAAACAAATGAAATAATTACAAATTTTGAGGTTACAGTTGCTAAAACATAAGCTTTATGAGGCCAGGGGTCATGTTTGTTTTAGCGTGGTTGTAGAATGCAAAAGTAAATGTACGCTACATTTCCGACTATATAAAATAAATATCTTTAAGTTTGCCACCTTCTTGTCCATATTTTATTATATCCTCCTACTTCGCTCCGCCTTCCACTATGTTGTTACTAAAATTACTCTCCGGTGATTTACTCCTGGATACAAAGTCCAAGAGCCACGTGTCAGTCCCCAGCTTGCCATGTCCCCTGCTGCTTTGACAGAGTCCACCACTCCCTTCTCCTCGAGAGCACAGGCCCAGGGCCAGACTGCCCCAGTTCAAATACCAGCTTTTCAACTTTGTAGCTGTGTGACATTGGGGAATTTGCTTACACACTCTGTGCTTCCATTTCCTCAGCTGTAAAATGAGACAAGCTTTGTTATGATAATTAAGTGAGTTAACATGTGGGAAGTTTTCTAAGAGCTCCGGGCACGTGGCAAGTGCTGTATGTGCTGGCTGTTGTCCTCTGGAACACCAGGTCCACCTGATTTTCCTTACACTCTGACCAGTCCCCCATTTCTCCCTCTGCAGCCCCCGTCTGTCCCCCCTGAAGCCTGCCTCTCCTCTTCTCTGCCAAGCACTCTCTCTGGGTAATCAACTACTCTCCTGTTTTTACTTACCACCTCTTGGCACCTGGATGCCAGAGTACCTAAGTCTTAATATACCTACATTTAAGTTTTCTTCCTCATCAATTTGCTTTCTCAGTTACTAGAAACCACTGAGAAACCTGCGAGTCTTGACTTGACTCTTCTTCACCCTTGGTCTGTGTCTAACCTACCGTTTACTCTTGCCAATATTAACCCCCAAGAGTCTCACATCTCTGTCTTTGTGCCTCTTATCTTGCAAGTTCTCACCTCCAGGAATAATGTCTGGAATCGATTCTTCACAACTCATCTTTCGTGAAGCTTCCCGAGTGACCTGCCAAAGCTGCAGAACTCAGTTATCCCTTTGCCGATGGGCACTCTTCACTCTCCTTTCACTGAGGCATCAAGATCAAGTTCTTTATGTGGCACTTATGGCCTTCTACATTTTTCCCCCTTTCCCTTCTCATCTGTGAAACTCACTCCATCAATTTTCTTTATGGTCCAGAAATATCACTTCAATGTCAATTTCTCTCATGTTGTCCTCTCTGCTTAAACTGACCTTTCCTCTCTCTTCCCTCTGTTGATCCTCTCTTGGCTAAATCCTGTTTATGCTTCCACAGTTAGCTCAGTACTTACCGCCTCCAGCAAGCTTTTCCTAACCCCAGTCCTCTCTGGCTGAATTAAGGACTCACTTCTAAGCTCCCTTAATTCTACATAAATATTCCCAATAATGCTTGATGCATGAAGCATTTCACAATGACATAATCTTATGTTCCCTTTTAGAAAATTTATGGTATGTGATACAGAAGGGGTTTGAGGTTAAAAGGTTTTTATTTTAGATCAGTATGATATTAAAGATTTTATTACGAAGTTCATTTAATAAAATCTTTAATCTATGCTGCATAGCAGCAAATGTTGACTTTTCCCTTGTAATAAATTATTAGTTCTTTTAATTTATTTCAAGCTGATGAGTAAAAAGTATGGTTAGTTATTAACTCATCTAAAAATATAATATTGTGTTTTGTTTGAAAATAAAATATATATTATAGTGTGAACATAAATTTTAACTGTATTCAAACTCTCATGTTTGGAAATTTTTATTTTGCTCTAAAAATAGTCTTTGTGATTTGTTTCTAAATGACAAGCTAAAAGAGACTTTCTCAGGATACTCTTTGCAAACAGTTCTCTTCCAATATGACACTGAAAGTGTGAATAATCCTTGTTCAAAATAGATGAAAAGTCTAATTTGGTATAGTTTTACATTTTTAACTTTCTAAAAAATTATGAAAACATCCTAGTGTGCTATAGAAAAAAAATTTGGTAAGGTGGAAACTTTAAAATCTGGTACAGATCATCTTGAATTACATTTGCAAACCTCATTCTATATTTTCCTCCCTTACTAACATATTATGCATCATTATCAATGTGTGATAAAGAAGCATTTAAAAGAAAAACCAAATTTCTGAAGGTGCCCAATTTCCTAAACTCAACAATTTCTAATTACTTCAACTCTAGGTCAGAAGTGATGGAAGTTTTATGTGTGTTGACTGTTGTATATGAGAATGACAATAGAGAAACTATTTATTTTTATTTTGTCATTGTTTTCATGTTTTTGCTGCCCTAAGCATTGTAAGAGAAACTGGCTTACAATTAGTCCAAGTCATAACATAGTTATACCGTGGTAGACAGAATAATGATGATGCCCCAAAGATATCTATGTCCTAATTCCAGGAAGCTGTAAAAGAGCACATGTGATTAAGTTAAGGATCTTGGTATAGGAAGGTGATCCTGGATTAACAGGGTGGGTCCAGTGTAGTCACAGGAGGGTCAGAGCCAGAGAAGGAGATTTAATGAGGGAAGCAGAGGCAGGAGTGATGCCACGAAAGGGCACCAGCCCAGGGAACACAGGCAGCCTCTGGGAGCTGAAAAAGGTGAGGAATCAGATTCTCCCCTGGAGCCTTCAGAAGGAACGCAGCCTTGCGGATACCCTGATGTTAGGATTTGGAATAGTCTTTAGAGTTTTTTAGATATAAGATCTTATTTTCAGCAAATAGGCATAGTTTGATCTCTTCTTTCCCAATTTGGATGTCATTTATTTCTTTCTCTTGCCTGATTGCTCTGGCTAGGAATTCCTGTACAATGTTGAATAGAAGTGGTGACAGTGGGCATCCTTGTCGTGTTCCAGATCTTAGCGGGAATGCTTTCATCTTTTCCCCATTCATAGCATTCAGTATGATGTTGGCTACGGGTTTGTCACATATGGCTTTTATTATTTTGGGATATGTTAATTATAGGCCTAGTTTGACACGGGTTTTATCATAAAGGGATTCTGGATTTTTTTGAATGCTTTTTCTGCATCTATTGAGACCATCCTATGGTTTTTGCTTTTAATTCTATTTATGTGGTGAATTACATATATTTATTTGCCTCTATTGAGCCATCTTTGCATCCCTGGGATGAAACTCACTTGATTGTGATAGGTTATCTTTTTGATGTGCTGCTGGTTTCAGTTTGCTAATATTTTGTTAAGAATTTTTGCATCTGTGTGCATGAGGGACATTGGACTGTACTTTTCTTTTTTTGTTGTATCCTCTCCTGGCTTTGGTATCAGGGTGATACAGGATTTATAGAATCAGTTAGGAATGGTTTCCTCTTTCTCAGTACTATGGAACAGTTTCAGTAGGATAGGTGTTAGTTCTTTTTTTTAGGTCTGGTAGCATTCAGCTGTGAATCCATGTGGTCCTGGGCTTTTTTTGTTGGGAGAGTTTTTTATTACTGTTTTGATCTCACTCCCTGTAATATATCTGTTCAGGATTTCTATATCTTCTTGATTCAAGCTTGGAAGGTTATGTGATTCCAAAAATTTACCCATGTCATCTAGATTTTTTAGTTTGTTTGCACAGAGGTTTTCACAGTAATGTCTGATGATACTTTGTATTTCTATGGTTTCAACTGTAATGACTCATTTTTCATTTCTGATTGAGTTTATTTGAATCGTTTCTCTTCTTTTCCTGGTTAATTTAGCTAGTGGTCTATCAATTTTGTTTTCAAAGAACCAAATTTTCATTTTGCTTATCCTTTGTATTGTTTGTTTCAATTTGTTTGATTGTTTATTTGTTTGTTTCAATTTCATTTAGTTCTGCTCTTATCTTTGTTATTTCTTTTCTTTTGCTCTCTTTGGGTTTGGCTTTGTCTTCTTTTTCTAGTTCCTTGAGGTATGACACTAAGTTGTTAATTTGAGATTAATAACCAGAATATATAAGGAGCTCAAACAACTTGATAGGAAAAAAATCAAATAATACAATTTAAAAACAGGCAAAAGATGTGAATAGCTATTTCTCAAAAGAAGACATACAAATGGCTATCAGGTATATAAAAAAATGCTCACCATCACTAATCATCAGAGAAATGTGAATCACAATGAGATATCATCTTACACCAGTTAAAATGGCTTTTATTCAAAAGACAGGCAACAGTGAATGCTAGCAAGGATGTGGAGAAAAGGGGAACCCTCATACACTGTTGGTAAAAAGATAAATTAATACAGCCACTATAAAAAACACTATGGAGGTTCCTCACAAAACTAAAAATAGAAATACCATATGATCCAGCAATTCCACTGCTGGGTATATATCCAAAAGAAAGGAAATCGATATATCAAAGAGCTATCTGCCCTTCCATGTTTATTGCAGCTCTATTCACAATTGCCAATATATGGAATCAATCTAAGTGTCCATCAATGGATAGATAAAGAAAATGTGATACATATACACAATGGAATATTATTCAGCCATAAAAAGGAATGAAATCCTGTCACTGGCAACAACGTGGATAGAACGGAAGGATATTATGTTAAGAGCAATAAGCGAAGCACACACACACACACAAAAAAAAAAAAAACAACCCAAAACCAAAACATCACATGTTCTCACTCATGTGGGAGCTAAAAAAAAACAAATCGAAATCATGGAGCTATGGACTAGAATTATGGTTACTAGAGGCTAAAGTGTAGTTGGGGAGGGGGGTGTGTAAAGAGGGGGTGGTTAATGGGTACAAAATATAGTTAGATGGAATGAAGAAGATCTAGATAGGAGAACAATTGGGTGATTATAGTTAACAACAATTTATTGTATATTTAAAATAACTACAAAAGTGGAATTGGAATGTTCCTAGCACAAAGAAATGATAAATGCTTGAGGTGCTGGATACCCCAATTATCCTAAGTTGATGATAACACTCTGTCTATAACAAAATATCACACGTATGTCATAAATATGTACAACTATTATGTATCCACAGTAATTAAAAAATAAAAACTATATATTAGTTTTTTAAAGAAAATTTTAGAAATGAAAACAAAATAAAAATGGTTTGAAAACAAATGTCTGTTTGTAAGAAATACGTGGCAGTTGTTAAACTGGAAAGATATTTGCAAAGGAAAATCATTCTTATCACTTTATATCACTACAAATTTTATTCTACTTTTTTATTAAGCAAACTGGCAAAATTTGTGATAGAAAAGTGAGAGATTATATGGGGAGCTAGGGAAAAACATTCAGAAATTTTCAACAATTATTTTTTTAACTGTAGAATCATTTCTATTCTTGATAGCATACATTGATTCCAAATATAATAACACTAATTAGTGTCAATCCTCTTTTTTGAATTGCCTATAATTTTGTTAGAAAAGGATTGTCTTCGATTCCTCCCACATCTCCAAACACCGTACATATTAAATAAAAACACTTTTGTCATGCATATATGTATATCATGGTTGCAGAAATCATGGCAATTGAGCTATAAAATGGTAGATTAAAAGCATATTCTCCCTCCTCTTCAAAATGTACATAGATTGAATCTCAAGATAAATCTGGCTTGAGAAAGTGAAATATTTGAGAATTTCATTCTATTTGTTTTTATTCTATTTATATTTTTATTTTAAACATGATTTATTTTTCCCAACACAAAACTTTTCAAACTACATCTTAAAATAAGTACATATACTTTAAATGGATCTTTTTAGAGACTGGTTCAAAGAAATTGTGCAAAGCTCTCTTTTTGTGGATGTGATCAAAATGGGAATTGGACTGCCTTTCTCTTTGAATACCAGAAGGAGCAGTTAGTCTTCCCAAGTCAGCAAAAAGTAAGCATTCTTGCTTTTGTTCTTCTTTTCTTATTCCAATTCTACCCCCAACTGCACCCCAAAAGCCATATTCAGGAGTGAACACCATTTGACCAACCATAGTGTGGGTCCCATTGGTTCCCAAAGAGGCAGTGGGTATATTTCACCTCGAAGGTAACACTATTACCCACATGGGCAAGGTATAACAAAGCCAGAAGTTTCCTTGAAAGAATAACTATATTTATTCAACAGCCAGCTTCTATCTAAGTTGTTCCTTTAAGTATGGTATTAACCCACTCATCGCATTCATTTTTGCTCTATCTAGCCTGTATAATCATTTCTGTCCATTGAAGTCTTTCTCATTCTTCAATGCGCAGCTCAATGCAAATTTACTGAAAATAATCTTTAACAAATTTATAAAGTACATATAGTTTTGATCAAATAAATGCTTAGATTGTACAGCAAGATATAAAATATTTTAAAAAAGAAAATATGGAGACCATTATGTCTGATTCAGCTTTCCATTTTCTGAAGTCTGCACACTATCCACATCCATGTTTATTACCTAAGGAAAAGCTCTTGCTAATTGCAGCCAGAGACTTCTTTGTTATTTAGCAACACAAAGATGATAAAAGCAAATCAATGAAATCTTGCAAGACACCATCAGGGTGAATTAATCTCATGTTCTCCTGTAACTTTCAACTAGCTTAGAGCACTTAAAAAATTCCACTGTACAAACATTGACTGAGGACACATTAATTGGAAAAGAACATGACAGGGATTAAGGATACACACGTGAATAAAATATGAGTCCAGTGTTGAAGGACTGTACAGAGAAAAAAAGAATGAATACCCCAAATGGGGTACTGTAAGTAAATGTCATGAAAATGGAGGAAGAAACACACTAATTGTGTAACTTTATGGAGGTGGGAAGGCATTTTAGGCAGAAAGAATGGTCAGAAACAACTGAAGAGGAGAGAGTGCTGGGAGGACAGTGAATTATACAATGTGACTATGGCATTTATATGCCTACAAATTGCCTGGAGAGCTGGTTACAAATGTAGATTCCAGAGCTGCTTCTCTGGAGGGTCTGATCAGTAGGACTGGAATGGGGTCAGGGACAAGCATCTTAGGTGAGTCCGATGTCGGTGGCCTGAAGGCAACCGGGTGAGAAGTTGCAGGTTGAACACAGAATACAGGGTGCATGAAATGAAGCTGAAACTGGAAATTTGCTGTGGGATTAGATTGTGAGGGATGTTGACTGTCCTGGGAAGGAAAATTCAGTTGAAGGCCACTGAAGATCTTAAGAAGGAAAATCGAGATCAGGGTTTGGAAATCTACCTTTGGTAATGGTGACGATGAAGGCTTACAGAGAGCATCAAGACTTAGAGGAGTCAAGTGCAGAGACACTTGAGCTGTAGGATGAAGGTTTGAAACGGACAACAGGAGTAAGGAAGGAGCAGGGGAAAGACAGGACTTTGAGCAAACATGGTTTGGGAGACCCATGGGCTACACACCTATCTGGGACAACAGTTGGGCCTGCTACTTCAAGACCACACCCTTCGGATGGGTTGGTTCGGTAGCCCACATTCCCCTTGGTTCAAGCTGTACCTTTCTCTCATTATTTCCTTCCCTTTTCAAATTACATAGCCTGTTTTATTTTCAGATTATAGATTCCTGTAACACCTATCTAGGTTCTTTTATCACTTGGATGTATTCAACTAATCACTTACTGCCTTGATTAGATTCTTCATTTCATATTTTTCTCTAATAAACACATGGTTCTCATATGATCATAAACATATGATTGTCATTTCTTTCAAACCCAAATTCCTCTCTCACAGTTGCCTGGGTCTTCAGTTATTACTCTAAGTGACAATAATCAATTTTAAAAGATTTGATATATTTCTGAGGAAAAGACAGGGAACAAATATGGTTTATTGTCAACCTATTGATGAGAATATTGAGGCACAAGGAGGAGAAGTGTAACTGGTGTTAGTTTTCCTTAGGGCCCTTTAATCAACAAAGTCCCTCTCAATTATCCTGGGATTTTGTGCTGGAGACCTCAAGATTATACAATTCTGACTTTTTTAAAAAGAAGATTAGTGAACACTTGTGTGTGCATATTTAAAAAATCTAAATTGCACTGTCAGTTGATTGCAGAATATTAAAGATTATAAATGAAAAAGCAACTCAAGAGAATTTCTTGAAACTTACTGAGCATAGTAATCAAAGATTAATTTTACTTTAAGTTTGTTGAGTTTTAGCTACTTCTCATGCCGGTAAACTCTGGAAATAGACGGCCTGCCATTTAGAAAGTAAAATGTGTGGCCGATTTTCAGCCCATTTTCTGTCTTTTAAATTCTTCGGGAAAAATAGCCAACATTATTCCACTCTGTCACATCAACAGCATTGGACTAGAAGGAAATCTATATTTATGGGATAATTTCATGCTTAGTGTATCTGAAAGAACAATACAAAGTAATAAATTAAGTAGAAATTATACTTAATGTAGACCGAAGTAATCTTGTTTCTGCTAGAAAGAGCAATGAGCAAGAACATTTTCTTCCCTGAAGGATTTTGCATTTTATAGAGCTCTACTTATGAGTTCTTAATCCAATAAATTTACATCATTGTGAGAAGTTGAGACTCTTAATACTTAGCAACTTTTTGTTCATTCAAAGAGCTTATATGGACCTGGTAACCTGTTTCAATTTGCATGACACAATGAGTAGATTCAATATTTATTACTCTAATAAATATTTATTTCAGTGTATACATAAATATATATTTCTCTACATTTAGATGTGTATGACAAACCTTTAACGTTTGTTTCAATGGAATGAAGCAATTGTTACATGACTTATTTAACTCACTATTGCCTAACAGCTTCTGGTAAATTATCAAGATGCCAGCCTGGATTTATGTGTATGAAGGACATGATGGTAACCTTGAAACAAGTGGCAGTATGGAGAATAGACGCATCTTAAGAGTTTCATGGATAAAGTGAGGGCAGGCAGTTGGGTCAAGAAAGGCTGTTTACAAATTGGCCAACTTTTGTCATTGTTAAAAATTCAGAATCATTCTTGAGATGTCCAGGGTAGTTGTTATACAGTTGCAGATATGCGTATATCAATTTACAATTCACCCAAGTCCACTAATTATTTGATCACCCAAACAAGGCTTCTCTGATACAATGAATAACCCATAGAGAACATGTTGCTGTTTACTGAATGATTTCACAATTTGAGAGGACAATCTTGCAAGTTGTGAGTTAGATATTTCAGATGAGGAATTTGAGGCCCAGAGAAAGATTAACAAATACACCTAAGAACCCGTAGCTCCTAAGCAGTGGACTGAGACTGGCAGCCAGGGCTTCTGACGCCTGTGTTTTTCCTGAAGACATTGTTGCTCATAACACTCTTTAACCATTTGACTGATGTCTGTACCAAACAAATTCTTGGCTTCAAAGGAATATTTTATATTAAAAGTATCCCAATCAATTACCTACAACAGAGACAGGCAATGAATCTGAGATAAAGTAATATAGCCAAGCACGGAAATCCTTCAACAACAAGTAATTAAACAGATTCTCCATGCACAATTTCAGAATTATTTCCATGATAATTTTTAGCTAAACAGTTTAGCTGCAGACACAGAGCATCAGCACAGGGAATGCATATCATCAATGACTCAGAAAAATAACCCATTACAATCATCTTTCCATTTTTACTGACCACAACTTATTAAACCAGCTTTTGTGGTCATTGATACAGATACAGTTGCTATCAATTCTTTATCTTCTGTGGGACTTCCTGTTTTTCAGAACATTTACAGAATTTTCCCAATGCAGACAGGACAGGAGAGATTCTACATTTAATTTCGTAGAGAGGCTTCAAGCTACAATTGGCTTAAGTAGCTTGTTCTGGATGGTAAATCCTCAAATCAAGAAACATCCTTGAGTGAACAAGAATTGAAACATTTTTAAATGAACATCTCCTGGCCAAGAGATTTTCATTGGTACTGTCAGAAAGAGTTAGCACCCCACAAGTTTGATTCCAGGGGATCTCGTTTCATTTATATCAGTGTAATTTTCATTGGACTTTCAGGGAGTAAGTGTGAATTAGCAATAGATCCTCCACCTGTCTGATTACTTTGAGGTGTCAAATCTCATTTCATCATCTGGTCAGGGGTTAGAGACCAGTTCAGCTGTGTTATGCATTTGGCACTTTTGCCATTTGCTTTCTTATTTTCTTGTGTAACAATACCGAGAATAGAGCAGCGCATATGAATATGACTTCATATGCACAGTTAATTTTGCTAGCACTTTGTTCTTGTGGCTCATCCCTGGAATTTCTAGTAATGAGTTAGAGAATATGGTGCCATGCTTTATTAATACATGACAGAGACATAATTTTTCCTAACTGAAAAATACCATTTGACCAGTAGGTCGGAGGATAGCAATTACTGTAGAAGTACAGGTCACAGTGCTGATAGAAAATCATTACCAATGACATTTGGTTTAAAACTGTGTACTTTCTGAAATGTCTCCCTTCATTGACTAATTTCCCTCAGGCAGAAATAAAACAGAGAACAACTAGGTTTAATTGCTTTTCCTGTCTATAGCTGAGGGTGAAACGACCTTCTTTGAGCATGTTGGGAAAATTTTCCCAGGCTTTTAAGGGATAAGGTTAGTGAGTATAATTCCCAGAAAATTAGGCAAGGTTTCGTGTGTTGATTTATACTTTAATGTCCTCCTCTAATGTTTAAGCATTAATCATCTTTGAAGGAAGCTGGTCCAAAGTGCTTGACAGAAATTTCTTGCTCCCAACTAGCTCAGTGCTCGCAACACTGATCAGACCACTAAACTGGAATTTTAATTGCAGAGCAGATTCCACACAAGAGAAATTGTTTTCAGCCATAAGTATGCTGTTAAAACTAAAATTTAGGATGGTTTCAGCTCCAAGTAACAGAACCAGCCTCCTGCCCCCCTCCACTGCCCACACACATATTCAGAGGCAAAAAATGGATGTGTACTTGCATAAGTTTCATTGTTAGTAAGGGAAAGCCTTCCTGGAATCTCCTCAGTAAATTTGTGCTCTCACATCATCGGCCATAATTGGCTCACACAGAAACCAATCCTTGGAATAGGAAAGGTCTACACAGTTACCTTCGACCAATCACAGGTCACCATCTGAGCCCTCCCCCATGGAAAGATGTGACCAGAGGAGTGGGGCGGACACCTGAACAATAGGAGCAGTGAACAGTGATGTGTATGTAACAAACCTATCTGATAAAGATACCAATATATCTGTAAAATTTTTTAAAATATCAGTTACTCAGAAGAGCCAACACATGTATGGTTTCTATGTCTTTATTGTTAAGTCTCTAAATAATGCTTCAAAATTTCAAAACGTTATATCACATGCACTATCTCATTTAATTACCGTGTAACTGGCATTGATTTTATAAGCAACAAACTTGGGTAAGCAACAGTTTAACACTGTATCTTATAACTTACCTACCTTATGTACTTTAACACACCATTTTAACAGGAGGCAGAAAAATTAATCTTATCAAATGTGTGAATGTGTGTTAAACTCTGTTAACTTAATACCTTTATTAGTTAAAGGAGAATTTTCCTCTTCCCCTCTCTGCCCCCGGGGTTGTGTATAAGCCTTCTAGGAGGAGGGATGGGAAAGTTACGTCCTGGTCAGGAACGTGGGAAGAGATGGAGCGCAGCATCGCAGCATTTGCTGCCGGCCACTGTGTGCTCCCACCCAGCAGGAGCCTCCGAAATGTCTGTCGTCGGTTCTGGTCCTGGGTTGCTGTTATCCCTTCATGCTGGCAAGCACTGAAACATTTGTTTCTCCCTCTGCCATCCAGCATCCTATTCCTTCTTCCCAAGTATGAGGTTTTTTCAGATCTAATGACTTTATCAGCTACTTCCACAATCCTCTAAAGGGCATTTGACCCGGTGGTCCTATGTCTCACACTCGTCTGGGACACTGGGGAGTGCCACCTCAGGTCCACTGCCCAGACACACACGCTGTCCTTTCCACTCCACTCCCTGCTTACTATGTGTGTGGCTCAAGAAACTCTAGGCTTTCCACCTTCTACGTCTCCAGAAAAAGTGGGGCACACAAATCTTCTGCGGTCTGACACCCAAACTTGTCTTTGTGTTCTGGTACCCCTCCACTGGCTTGGCCAGTGGGAGAAGGAAGCTCAGCCCTTTCAAGAAACCTGTATTTCTAGTATCAAAGCTTCAACACAGTGCTCACCATCCTTTATGTATCTGAATTTTGATGCTCCAAACAAGGGCCTTTTGGACTCATACACCTCTTTTCTCAAAATATTTTCTCAGTTATGCATTGCAAAAATCTCATTTGAAAGTTAAAAAGCTTAGGGAAATTTGTGTAGGAACTCTCACTGTTGCTTGGCTGTGAAGAAAGTTGGGATATCAGGAAACGCTATAGAAGGAATGATAGGCAAATTATTATCAAATTTTCATCCTGCCACACTCAACAAATTCATGAAAGTGGTTTTTTAATAGAAAAAATAGTGGTGGCTAGAGGATAGTAAGGAAATGATCTCATGTAATGAGTGACTAGTTAAGGAAAGAGCCACCAACCGGAAGGCAGATTTTCCATTCCAAATATTTTGTTTTCAAAACCTGAGAAGCATCAATATTTGCATCTTGCTCCTAGGCTCAAAAGGTCCAGCTGAGACTTGTGTTTGGTTAGTCACCTAGGGGGACAAAGCCCACAGGCTGCTCCACCGCCTTCAGTGTCTCTAGTCCTGGGGGGATGAGAGGCCAGAGAGGTTCCCAAGGGAGAGACTCAACTCAGGAACCAGGAAGGAATCAACTTACTACAAGTGGGGAACAGGGTAAGGGCTTGGCCTCAGGTTTTAGGCAGAAGTTCAATTTCTTATGTCGAGGATATAAAAGTGTGGTTTCTGTCCTGGAAATCCCATCAGAGAAGCATGACAGAGACCCAGGGGTCTGGGTCAGGGCTCCACCAACTTGCAAGGCAGATGTAATGCAGGGTCTGAGCAAGTGGAGGAACTGGGATTGTTTAATATGCACCATAGTTTGGGCTTGGTCTGAGGGATGAGATTGAGCAGGACAAGTTGTTAAGAAAGATGTTTTCCCAATTCTGGGGACAAGAATGGGTGTTGATGACTTAGGTCTGACATGAAACAGATAGCACACCCAAATGGAGTGAAGAGGAGACTTTAATGAAGACACAATTTACAAAGCTGCAGGTAGAGAGTTCAGGGAAATCAACTGGGGTTAGTGATACACACCAGAGCTAAAAGAAAAAAAATAAAAAGGCAGGAAGCTGTTACTACCCTATCCTAGGCCTGAAAGGGCAAGAATAGGGAGCAGCTTTAGGGAAAGAGCACTCAGTATGAACTATGGCCTTTGGTCACAGAGCAGAGACCCTGCTACTATTTGGTCCAGTAGGGAGGATGTTCAGGAAGAGATCTCTGATGTCTCTCTCCTCACACTGTGCTCTGCTGGAGCCTCCTGTTGGCCAGACTTGAAGCTGGAGGGTGAAGAGGCCCCTCTGAAGCCCGTCCTAGAGGGCAGCCCCAGGGGCGGGGGACGGGTCTGGAGGGGAAACAGCCAGCGGCCAGTGCAAGTGCAGATCCTGAGAAATAGGGCGGGTTTGATACTTTCCAAGTAGCGATATAAATGCAGAACCAAATTTTACTTTTATAATCTTCTAGAGGTGCTGAGGGGCCTTTGCATCCAAGATACATTTTTTCGATATATTTGCAGAACCAAATTTTACTTTTATAATCTTCTAGGGGAGCTGAGGGGTCTTTGCATCCAAGATACATTTTTTCTACATTTTAGAGAGTACAAATTCTGAGCTTTGTAGCTAGATTTCTAGATTTGTGTGGCATATACATAGACCTCTTTACAATAAATCAAGTTTCGTTCCAGAAAAGCAATGATTGATGATGGTTTCTTTACTTAAAGTTGCCAAAATTGGTCTTTATTACATTCCTTGAGTGTGTTGATTTTTTCCCTCTATCAATAAGTCAAAGTGAAGTAGATGAAATATATTTTAAGATGATGAAACCAGATGAAGCTGTACTTTCCAATATTCAAGGCCGAGGACTTAAGCAGTTGTTTTATCCAGCCTGAACTCTCCCGTGGGACACACTGACTTCCTATTCGTCTGTTGTCTGTCAGGAGGGCAATAAAGATCTGATGTCAGCTGGAGTGTGCAGAACTAAACACTGACCTCCCTTGGCAAAAGAGTGTCATCTTGAGGGCAGGTGACCATGAGAAAAGGAAATTAAATCTTCTGGTTAAATGATGGATTTGCAGTGAGGAAATCTGACCACTCTGTTTTTCCCTGAATAGGCTCTGGAATCCCTTGTGCTTTCGAAGACAGAGACACACTATGTACCGTGTAGGTCAGTTAATGACCTAAGTGACAGTGTGGAAGTTGCCAGAATAGGTAGATAATAAAACAATGGGAAACAATGTATAGGAAATAAGCACAGTGCTGTCGCTGGCAGTGTTCTGTGCTGCACAAGAGAGAGACACTGGGGCGTGAGTGGAGGGGCTGAGTGAAGGGTGGGGAATGCTCGTTTCAGAAGCTCAGGCCTTGTGAAGTGGGAGATGGTTCCGGTTCGCAGAATGAGATGGGGACAGGCACATCATGCCTGTGTGGCAGCGGGAAGCTTATGTCCCTTCCCTCCTCCTACCAATGAAAGGCCATGAAGGGGCAAGAATAGGGAGCAGCCTTAAGAAAGGATCCTTCCATATATGAACTCTGGCTGATGTGACAATAACACCTGCCTCATGCACCTCGGTGAAAGAAATGCAAACACTTGAGGGCTCCATCCGCAAGACAGAATAAGTCAGTCTGCTAATTTTTTACGTTTGTGTACAGAGGAAGGGTAGAAAATGGCTTCTTATAAACTTCCTAGATAAATTTCTAGGTGTGTTGTGAACATTGCTTCATTTATAGGGATTAATTTGGGCCTAATTAAAGATTGGTTAGGTAAAATGGTATTTATTATTATCAGCTACAGCCCAGGAATGAGCAGTGAGTAAAGTAATGAGTTCAGCTATCGCAGGGACAGAGCAACGCTATGTCACTGAGAGAGTTGTGTTCTCGTATGTTCAGTGAGAAACCAGAACAGAGTCACGTTAGATGGTCGTACGATGACTCATTAAGCCTCCAGCAGAGACAGAATGCATCACACAAACAGGAGGGCATGAAGAAAGGCACACAATGACTTTGGTGCATTAACTTGGCTTTCTTAATTTTCCAACCGTAAGTGTGTTCTTCAACTCTCTTTTTACTCCCAGTTGATTGTTTAATGTACATTTTGGCTGATCCTATTGGTCTATTAATTTAGATTTAGGTGGAGAGGATATGAATAGTAATTATAATAAAGACTGATTTAGATTATATTTTCTTTTTTAATCAATATTTTGGGGTACCTTTTTTGGTGCTGTGTGCCATGCTAGACACTGGAGGGTCAGCACAAGGATGTCTGCCTTTGTCCTGGCAGGATCAGTCAACATGCTGGAAAAATGTCACCTGTGGCTCCAACAGTACTCTTGAGTTGGGGTCCAAGTCCACGGTTGGTCCTTGTGGTGGTGAGAGGCAGCTTATCAGCTTCCAAGTGCTACTTATATTCTACCATTGGCAAATTTTGTGCAGAGTTGGAGTGGCTTCTTCCATTTATGAGATCTTTTTGCTATGACATATAAATCTTTTTTTTTTTTTTTTTTTTTTTTTTTTGAGACAGAGTCTTGCTTTGTTGCCTGGACTATGCATTTTAAATTTGCCCTTTTGATTCCTAGAAGATAATTGGGCCTTTTTGGCTTAGTCATTTAATACTAAGAACTCTGAAAAAAATGGAAAGTGGGAGAAGCCAGAGAAAGTATTCTCAGATGGCTCTTGAACCAGCAGTTCCTGGGTCTCAGAGGCCTTAAGTTCAAAAACCGCACTCTGTCCATCAAATTTTCTTTCAAAATTCTTTAAGATGCAGCCTTCAAAATCCTGTCATTCTTTAAATTCCCTGTTCAGTAAAACTTTCCTCATCACTCTAGACAAAAGATGCATCTCTGTTTTCCCAAATTGCTTAAGGCTCAATCCCTCTGCCAATTGCTAGATACTTACCCTATATTTCCTTGATCTATTTGAAGACCTATCTCCACCTTCAAACTGGAAGCCCCCAGAGGTAAAGAAGATGCCGTGAATCCTTGCATTCCCTCACTTCTACACATAGCAATTTTTCAACAGCTATACCTTTAAAGAGTTGGTTTGTTAAAAGAATACATTGGATTTTTTTATTTACTTGGTAGAAAAGTCTTTTAGTGCCCTTGCCATTAAAAACATACTATATGAAGTGACTGATAATGTCAAGGTGTATTAACTGGGGAAAAATAACTTTAAATGTCCACCTTCAATCATTACGGTAAGACAGATCAGAAATGGTAGCATTACTTTTAAGGTAATAAGTGAACTTTTCATTAAAGCATAACCATCAGGAATACACTCTGGACCGGTTAGTTTTCTCCCTGACTGACTTTTCATTGTGTGCACACTCAGGCAGTGACCCTCAATACCAAAACAATTTGTCACACAAGGGAGTTTTACTGCTCCTCACCCAGGCATAGTCAAAATTCTTTGCCAAATGTCAAAGCTGTAAATACTAATGGTTTGTGTAGATGCGCTTTGGAATTCAAAATTGAAGTGTACACTTTATTTGTGGGGAAATATATAAAATGCAAAGTTCAGGGTCTTCTGCATTTCCAAGTACGAAGTGGAAAGGACTGGGTAGAGTAGGCTCGTGGTGGGCAGAGGAGGTGACAGACCACCTGGATTAATTTGGGGGAATCTGGGTATGCTTTCGTCATTCCTACAGTGTACATTCCACAAGTAAATGATTTTACAGTTCCTAGAATTATTCTTTCTCCTTTTCTCTGGCTCACTGGTTCATGAAATTCCAGCCAGCAGAATCATCCTGCCCAATGACTTAAACAATTCTCAAAGTGCCCAGGTAAAAATGCACATGACTCAGGTAGATAGGTAACAGATTCCAGAGATTAATTCCTCAGCTTAAATTGTTGCTGAGCAGGAAAAATCAATGCTGAAGGAACAGGCTACAGGGTAAAAAATATCTGGAGTCTCAGTAGTGCTGGGCACTGCAGGCTTAAGCAGGACACCAACCAGAGCATTTAACACATGCTGGTGGATCTCTGTCGTGCTTCTCTGATGGGATTTCCAAGGCAAAGACCATGCTTTTATATCCTTGACAAAAGGAGCAGAACTTCTGCCTAGAACCCAAGGCCAGGCCCTTATCCTGTTCCTCACTTGTAGTAAGTTGATTCCTGCTTGGTTCCTGAGTTGAGTCTCTCTCTTGGGAACCTCTCTGGCCCCTTATCCCCTCCAGGACTAGAGAAATCTACCTCATTTTGCCAACTGTGTCCATCACTTGTAGCCCCCTCACCCTCTGGCGGGATCTAGTGATTTAAGTCCTAGATCTGCTTGTGGTTTTTATTTGGCAGCTGGTTGGTTGTCCATGTAAATTTCTACTCACCAGTTGCTATGACACCACCCTGTTAACATGCTCCATTTTCCTTTCGGGAACCGCTTCCTTTATTTCCGTTCTCACCTGAGTCTCTGCCTGAGATTGTCACCTTTGGGCTGTGGGCAGGCTCTCTGGACAGTGTGGTCTGTTGGTCTCCTGTCAGCCCACCAGCGCCCATGTTAACGTAGCCCGCCCGTTTGCACGGAGACCACCCTCTGCTCTTCGCAAGTTACATTCTTCCTTTCCAGGCATTTCACTAAACTTTGTAGCAGAATGAAATCCAGACCCTGCCTCTCCCCTAACTGGGCATGCTTGAGGAACAATAAAGCACTCTTGTCTACTGAAAAGAAGACCCAGAATGAACAGCTCTGAATAAAGAGCAGAGAGATGAAGTGAGGCGGATTCTTTTAAATGAAATGTTATGTATAAAGTAACACTTCTGCCTCACACTCCCTCCTCCACTGTCGCACAAAATCTTTCACAAAGTGTCCACTTCGCAACAGGGCACTGAGGAAGCGGAGCTATCTGTGATGCTAAAGCTTCCCGCTTTGAGGTACTTTGGGGTAAAAGCAAATGCTGCCCCTGAGGGCCTCGCCATATGGGTTACTATGTCTTTTCCAAACCAGGAAAGATAGAAAACAGCTTTTGCTCCAACATCCCCTTAATTCTCCGTCTACTTCCATGGGGAAGAGACTGTTTTTAACCTGAGAATTACTGATTCAATTTCTTATTTCCAGAACTCTGTAATTGTAGCAAAAACAATAAAACAACCAACTAAAAAAATCAAAGCACTGATAAATCAACTAGCTGTTTTGTTGGCTGTTTATTTGCTTAATGAAACAATTGTTTCAGTATCGAGAAGACACAACTGAATTGCTCCACTAATCCTCCTTATGTGGGAGGGAGTAGACCAGCCACGGTCGCTGCAAACTCAGTCAAGCACCGATTCCTCTTAGTCATTCTCCATTGTTGGAAGTACTCACATGATAAAACATTGTTTTAAGCAAGATTGCCAGTAAGAGATTTAAGTTATGATGTAATTTGAAAAGAAAGCATTTGGCATTTTAAGTTTTCATGCCTTTCTTGGAGTATATGCAAGTGTTAAAGAAATGAGAAATCAGATTTTGTCAGAAATTTGGAAAAATTGGGACAGTACGTCTTCTAAAACTAAACTTTGAATTTATTTCCTAAGAATAAGAGCTGCAGAAAAATAAAAAAAAAATCTGGCTTTTAATTTCTCAATTACAATTTCTCAATATTCCAATAAAATTCAAAGATCTTATAGGGACTTATATGATCTTGCTCCTGGTTCCTCTCTGACCGGTCTTCATCCTCACTCTACCCCTCAGTCTCTGGGCTCTAGCTGCAATGCAGTCCTTAATGTATCCCAGACATGCCCAGCACCTTCCTGCCTCAGGGCCTTTGCACTTGCTCTCCCCTTTAGCGAGGTATGTTCACATGTAATTATCTCCCTCACTTTAATTAGGCCTCTTCTCAAACAGTGATCAGAAGGACTTCCTTCCACTCTAGCTAATATAGCAGGCTCCAGGACTTGCCTCATCTTACCTACCCTGCTATGTCTTCAGAACAGTTGCCAGTATTTGACTTTGTATTAAATACCTATTCACTTTTTCAATGTTTGTTTTCTCTACTAACAGGCAAGAACTTTATCTTGTTTAGTAATTTTATTCCCAGCTCCTGGAAAAAACGTACGTGTAGGTGCTCAGTAAATATCTGTGGATTGAAAGAATAAAAGATTGACTGACTCTAACCCTCTATTTTCAAATAAATCTTTCATTTTTCAAATCAGCTTGTTTTCCACGTTCTACAATGAAGGTGTTTTTCTCAGTAGAATGTATATTTACCACCATACTCTGTATATGTTGACCTCCTCAGAAAGTGAAAGTTGCCTCCCTTTAGGATTGGAAAATAGAATAGAATTCCAACATTGCTGGCAAGATATTAGATAGCAAGTAAGTTTGTGTAGAAACCCCCGAGAGCCAGTTCACCCTACAAATAGACCTGAAATTTGCACAGTTTAAATTCCAAAAAAGTGACACAAAAAGCCCTTTGCAAATAGACTCAGCCTTTCTTATAAAGAACAAAATGCATGGAAAGCTGGTAATCCACCTTTTTAATCTTCTTTTTTTATAACAGTTTAATTGAGACATAATTTACATACTATAAAACTTACCCTTTTAAAATATAAAGTTTAGTCACCCATAGTATAACTAGAGTCATATAATCATAACCACAATCTAATCTTAGAACATTTTCATCACCCTAAAAGGAAACCCTATACCATTAGCAGTCACTCCTTGTTTCCCTCTGGCAACCACTCATCTGCTTTCTGTCTCTATGGATCTGCCTGTTTTGGACATCATGTATAAATATGACTGGTTTTTATGATTCACTTCTTTCATGAATCATGAAATATTCAAGGTACGTCTATGTTAAAGGATGTATCAGTACTTTATTCCTTTTTTATTGATTAGTAATATTCCATTATATGGATATGCCACATTTTTGTTTTTTATTAATTATTGACCAATGTTTGGGTTGCTTCCACCTTTTGCCTACTGTGAATAATGCTACTATAACTAGGCATATACAAACTTTTGTGCAGAACACTGGTCTCATATAATAAGATGAGAATTATTTCTTCTTATAATTTTGGAATAGTTTGTGAAGCATTTATGTTAATTTTTTAAAAATGTTTAGTAGAATTTATGAGTAAAGCCAATGCATCCTGGACTCTTCTTTCTAGAAAGTGTTTTGATTATTAGTTCAATCTCCTCTCTTGTTATAGATCTATTCAGAGTTTGTATTTCCTCTTGAGTCGGTTTTAGTAGTTTGTATTTTTCTAGGGATTTTCTCATTTCATGTATATTATCTAATTGGTTGACATATAATTCTTTATAGAGTTTCCTTACTATCCATTTCATTTCTATAAATTTGGCAACAATGCCTTCCTTTTCATTAATGAATTTAGTTATTTGAGTCCTGTCTCTTTTTTCCTTCGTCATTCTAGCTAAAGATTTCTCAATTTTGTTTATCTCTTTAAAGAAACTACTTTTAGATTTATGGATTTTTGTCTATCACTTTTATATTCTATATTTCATTTATTTCTATTCTATAATATTTTCCTAATTTGTTGCTTGGAGTTTAGTTTGCTTGTGTTTCCCCAGTTTCTTCACATGGCAGGTTAGCTTATTATATACTTGGTTACAGCCACAAGTTCTGCAAGTTTCCCTCTAAGCACTGCTTTCATAACATTTCACAAGTTTTGTATGTTGTTTTCTTTTCATTTACCTCAAACTATTTCCTAATTTCTCTTGTTATTTTTCTTTGGTACATAGATTATTTAGAAGTGTGTGTTTTCATGTTCTCATTAATGATAGCTGAATGATGGGTACACATAGTCATAAAATAGTATAAAGGACATTGGAAATTAAGAATGGGGGATGTTGGTGGGGGAAGAGGGATAAAAACTTATCTATAGGGTACAATGTACACTGTTCTGGTGATGAGCACACTAAAAACCCTGACTTCAGCATTATACAATCTATCTTGTAACAAGACCACTTGTACCCCCTCATATTTTGAAATGAAAATTATTTAAAAAATTCAAAAACAAAACACCCAAAAAATCATATCTAGAACATATAAAAACTTCATAAATCATAATAAAAATACAAAAAGTATATTTTATTTACACATGTGGTGAATTTTACAAATTTCTTTTTGTTAATAATTTTAAATTGCATTGCATTTGGATCAGAGAAGATACTTCATAGGATTTCAATTATTCCAAGTTTTCTGCATTTTTGTCTTAGTCTGCTAGGGGCACTGAAACAAAAATACCCTAGACCGGGTGGCTGAAACAATAAAAATTTATTTTCTCACAGTTCTGGAGGTTAGAAACTCAAAGTCAAGGTTCTGGCCAATTAGGTTTCAGGTGAGGGCCCTCTTCCTGGTTTCCTGCCTTTTACCTGTGTCCTCACATAACTGAGAGAGAGAAAGGGAGCAAGGTCCCTGGTGTCTCTTTTCAGAAGAACACTAATCTTATTATCTCAGGCCCCCAAACTTATGACCTCATTTAACCATAATTATGCCATTACTTCAAATATAGCTACACTGGGGATTGGGGCTCCAATGTACGAGTTTGGAGGGCACACATGCATTCAGTCCATAACAGGTTTTGTTTGGTTTTATTTTGTTTGTGGCTTACCATATGGTCTACTCTGGAGAATGTTCCATATGTCCTTGAGAAGAATGTATCTTCTGCTATTATGGGGTGGAGTGTTATAAAAATCTCTGTTAGGTCTAGTTTGTTTATAGTGCTTTTCAAGTCTTCTGTATCCTTGCTGATTTTCTGTATAGTTGTTCTATTCATTATTGAATGTGAGGTATAGAAGTCTCTGACTGTTGAGTTGTCTTTCTTTTGGATTCTGTCAGTTTTTGCTTTATGTATTTTGGAGGTCTATTGTTATGTATGAATGTTTTTGCAATATTTATTTCTTTCTGATAAATTAACACTTTAATCATTTTAAGATGTTCTTTGTCTCTAATAACAATTCTTATCTTAAAGTATATTTTGTCTGATTAGTATGGCAGGTCCAGATCTCTTTTAGTCACTGTTTGAATTGTACATCTTTTCCCATGCTTTTACTTTCAATCTATTTATCTTTGAATCTAAAGTGTTTCTCTTTATGTATGTTTACATTTTTTGACAATCTGTGTCTTTTGATTATGTTGTTTATTCCATTCACATTTAATATAATTAATAAATAATATAGGACTTATCTTTGTAATTCTTTGTTTTCTACATATTTTATGTCTTTTATTGCTCTATTCCTCCATTATTGCCTTCTTTTGTGTTAAATAGATATTTTTTAGTATACCACTTTAATTTCCTTGTTTTTTCTTAAACTCTACTTTTTTGAGTTATTTTCCTAGTGGTTTCCTTAAAGACTATAATTAATATATCAACATAGGATAATTTATTCTGGATTAATACCAATTAATTTCAATAGTACACAAAAACTTTGCTCGAATATACCTCTGTTCCATCTTTTCTCTTTTGTGCTATTCTTGTAATGCAAATTGTATCTCTATATTAGAAGGCCGTCAATACAGTGTAACAAGTATTGCTATATGCAATTGTCTTTTAAATCAGATAAGAGAAGGAGTTACAAAGGACATTTATACTACTTTTTATATTTACCTATTTAGTTACTGTATATTTGCTGGGGCTGCCATAACAAAGTACCACAGACTGGGTGACTTAAACAGCAGAAATTTATTTTCCCACAATTCTAGGGGCTAGAAGTTTGAGGTCAAAGTGTCAGCAGGTTTAGTTTCTCCTTTGTCCTTTTTGATTGGCTAGTAGATAGCTGCCTTCTTGCTGTGTCTGCCCATGGCATTTGCCCTGTGAATAAACATCCCTGGTGTCTCTTCCTATTCTGATAAGGACACCAGTCATACTGTATTAGGACCCACCGTAATGACCTCATTTTAACTTAGTCACCATCTTACAGATCTTATCTCCAAATACAGTTACATTCTGAGATACTGGGGTTTGTGACATCAACATTTGAGTTTTCAGGGGATGCAAGTCAGTCCATGACAATTGCCTTTATTAATGCTCTTTATTTCTTTGTGTGGATTTATGTTACCTTCTAGTGTCATTCATTTCAGGGAGACTGAAATTATTAGTATTTCCCTGTAGTACTTTTTGTAGGACAGGTCTACTGGTGATAAACGTTCTCATTTTTTTTTTTTATCTGAGAATGTCTTTAGTTCTCTCTATGTTAAAGAGTAACTTTGCTATAGATAGAGTTCTTAGTTGATAAGCTTTTTCTTTAAACACTTTTTATGTATCATCTCACTGCCTCTTGTCTTACATGGTCCCTAGTGAGAAGTCAGTTGTTACTCTTGTTGATGATTCCTTATATAGAATGAATCACTTTTCTCTTACTGTTTTCAAGATTCCTTTTGCCTTGGCTTTCGACAGTTTGACTCTGATTAGGTGTATACCTCATTGAATTATCCTATTTTGAGTTTGTTGAGCTTCTTAGAAGTGTATATGGGTGTTTTTCATCAAATTTGGGAAGTTTTGGGCCATTATTTTTTCAAATATTCTTTCTCCCCCCCCACTTTCTCTGCTCCTTATGGGTTTCCTTTATGCATATGTTGGTGAGCTTGATCATGTCCCATGGCTCTATGGAGCTCTGTTCAGTTTTCCTCATTTTTTTCTTTCTCATCCACAGAGTGGATGGTCTCACTTGTCTTGTGCTCAGGTTCACTGCTTTTTGTTCTTCTTACCCTTCAGATCTGCTGTGGAGCCCCTCCAGTTTTTAAATAGCTGATATTTTAACTCCAGAATTGTATTAGTTCTTTTAAGTAATTTCTGTGTTTTTATTGACAGTTGCTATTTGATAAAACATTCTCATACTTTGCTTTAACTATTCAAACAGTTTTCTTTATTTCTTTGCACATCTTTATGATAGCTGATCTAAAGTCTTTGTCTAGTAAGTCAAACACCTGGGCTTCTTCAGTGACAGTTTCTATTAACTTTTTTCCTGTGTATGGGCCATATCTTCCTGTTTCTTTGTATGCCTCATAAGTTCTTGGTGGAAATTGGTCACTTTAAATAACATAAACTGTTAATTCGGTAAATCAGTTTCCCCCCTAACCCCAGAATTTGACATTGCTGCCTTTTGGTGGTGGTGTTGTATTTCTACCTATGACTTTCTTGAACTAATTCTATAAAATCTGTACTCTTCGTTGTGTGCAGCCACTGGACCCCCTGCTTGATTTGTTTAGTGGTCAACTAATGATTGCACAGAGGTTTTTTTTTAAATGCCTTGAACTGATAAGTCTCCCAGCCTTTGTCCGACACACCGTCAATGCCCCCGTAGTTTATAACTCTCTTCTAGACATCACTTTCTGCCTGTACAAAGCCTCATGGTTAGCCGTAGGACCTTGGCAGGCCTTTCCTGTGCATGCACATAGCCCTGCGCATATCACGGCCTTCTAGAATTCCACGAATAATGTCAAACATTTTCAGACCCCTCCCCCCACCATAGACATCTCATTTCTCAATTATTCTTTTAAGTTTTTTGTTCAGCGTCTTGTTTGCTACAACTGCGATTGCTGCCTCAAGCAGCTGCTATGTTCAACAGTTACTGTTGATTATTTTAGAGTAATGCCCTGGGGATTGAGCAATTCCTACTGTGTGAGTTCCAAATTAAATCACATAAAGACAAGCCTGTGAAAGGGGCTCTTCCAAAGTCTTAGTCAGTTTTGGGTGCAATAACAGAATATTATAGACTGAGTGGCTTACATGACAAACATTTACTCTCACAGTTCTGGAGACTGGAAAGTCCACAACCAAAATGCTGGATGATTCAGAGTCTGGTGAGGACCTGCTTCCTGGTTCATAAATGGCCATTTTCTCACTCTATTCTCACATAATAGAAGGGGTGGAGGAGCTCTCTGGAGTCTCATTTATAAGGGCACTAATCCTATTATGATGGCTCCACTCTCACGACTTCATCACCTCCCAAAGTCTCCACCTCCTAATAACATCACATTAGGCATTAGGATTTCAACATATAAACTTCGGGGGGACACAAACATTTAGTCCATAACATCTAGTTGTCTTCTAGACAGGCCAAATCGTGGCAATTCTCTGCAGATAGGGCTTTTCAGGAGCCTCCAACTCATCCTCGCCCTCTCCAGTGGCTGCTAGGCTGTTGGTTTTCATATGTACCACAGTTGTGAGGCTGTTAATTTCAAGACCACTGCAGAACTGTAGAAGGAGGATGGAATTGAGCAAGTTAAGACCCACAGACTCCTTATTTTTGCCATAATTCATTTTTCTTGAATAGATACTCCTTAGATTATTGCAACCCTTTCAATAATTTCCAGAGTTCTGAATAAATTGATTTTTACATTTTTTTTTTTTTAGTCAATGCTCTCATTGCTTTTATGGAGGAGGAGATTTTTCAAAGGCCCTTACTGCAACATTTCAGAAGTGCTTCTTCTCCATCTACTTTTAAATGCTCAGTTATTTGTGTAACTGGCTGGGGCTGGGACTCTAACCTCTGCAGCGTGGCTAGGTGCTCACACTTTGGGCCACACTCATTGCCTTATTTTCCCAGGCAGGATGTTGTAGTAAGAGGCCCTGAAGCCAAGAGTCACTGTAGGTCAGGGAAGGTAGAGAGTACTGCTCAGCCAGAAGGTGCTCCTGTGTACACCTTAACCACTCTGAGAGAAAGCAAGGAAGTGGCCTTCCCTTTGAGAGGAAAAGAGAGACTGAGGAATACAAGAGTTCTGAATATCAGGCTAAATTCTTAGAGCCCAGGAAGCTAAGCTAAAGGAGAAGTTAACGCTTCCTCAAGTTGTTGGGAGTTCTTGGCCTTACAGACTAGAGGAGGAAGAACATGAGGGGAAGAAGACATCTTCCATGGCACTGTGAGAGAAAGGGGAGGTGGAGGTGGCATGAAGGGAAGGAAACTTCTTGCAAACCCCAGTTAATAGTGAATATTTGCCCAGATCCAGCTCCATCCCCCTAAGAGATACAGTTGAGTTGGCACTGCCTATAAAACTCTCATTTGTTATCTATTACAGTCTTTCTTTTTACATTAAACTTCATTGACATCATTTTCAAATGTTCAACTGTCAGTGAAAATTGAAAAAAAAAATCTTTGGAAGCCTGAGTGGAGGTTGCTTTATTACAACTTGAGTAACATGCGGACAAAGCAGTGACTATTTCTCCAGTGTCAGAGTTGGGTTAGCTAAAGGCGTTTCCATGGGTGATATAATTTTTCATCCCTGATTAGACACTTCAGGGAGACTCCTGGTATTGTTGGTGGTGGTTGCTGACTTTGCTCTTGTGCAATTAATTTTCAAATGGGCTGGCTCCCATGTGACATGACATGTGGCTCCTTTCAGAAGAGCTACTGATTAATGAGACCAACCAATGTTTGAATTTGATTTCTGTTTCCAAGATTGGATCAGCAAGTGGTCACCAAAGACTTCCTAGTGTCAAATGATTCATTTTAAAGTACCCTGGATTCCATGCAAGAGATGGAGATGGAAAAAACAAAAACAAAAAAAATAAATAAATTACCCTGGAAATGAGTATATTTTGAGGCTCTTGTAAACACATCAACTGTTTATCATAAAATAGAACAAGGTTAATTATGTTAAAGTCACATGGAAGTGCAGGAAGGAGGGAGACTTATTTAAATTTTGAGAATTGTTGAAATTAATGTGGACATAATAGATAAAATATTTGTGATTAAAGTATCCTTTAGGATTAAATTCCTTTGGAAGATTTGTCTTTTAAAGACAGTCTAACAAAGATCCAGGTTTCTGCCACAACTCATTCACCCTGGAATAGAGCAGTGGAAGAAATTTCACAGGAATCAGGACTACATAAGTATTCCTTGAATTGGGAAACAAAGAATTTTTCAAAGGGATAGAGTTTACAGAGAAAGTATGCTGCCAAAGTGTGGAAAGAAGCTTCTCATTTATAGAATTTGGGAATTCCAGGATAGTGCTTGGTAGAGTGGAAGGGCTAGCCACAAAATGGTAACTAAATGCAGAACAGGAAGGTAACAGATCTTTGTAGCAGAATCAAGAGTACACCTAAAGGAGGAATTAGCAAATAAAGCAGCGTAAGGAGATTCCCATCAGGCCGTTAGTCCAGAAGGTACTTTTAAGCTAATTAGAAAAAGAAACCCTTTCCTCCAGGCAGAAGCTTGGCTAGTGGAGCCCAGGTTGGGTTTCATCCTCCACACTCCCCTTCCCAGGGAGGGCACCTGCTGCCCAGCACAGCCTGTGTACCTTACTCGCTCTTACCTATGCCCCACTTAGGTTTTCATAAAGATGGACAACCAGTTCACAGGTTCTAGCCTTAATCTCTCCCCTTAGCATGCCTTGGCCTGAGGCTCCTGTCCCCGCTTTCCCACCTGTGCAGTGAAGGACACACATGTGGGCCTGGATGCTGCGGACACCGGAGAGCAGCCCTCTGGCTGTTTGTGGTTCTCTGAGTTGGTGCCAAGCTGCACTCCTGCTCCATCTCAACTGATGGAACGGTGGCTGTTCCTGGACTCACTATGACCTCTGGGCTTTGTCATCCACCAGGGACCATGTTTCCAGGCAACTGCAGCATCTCCAAATTATGTCTGCTCCTCTGGCCTCATCTATGAAGAACATTCCCCCGCAGCTCTGAGCTCAGGACCGGGCAGCCCCAGCAGCACCTTCCCACCATGGCCTCCCCCAGACACATGCCTGCGCCCTCATCAGCAGCTTTCTCCTTTCAAAACATCCCACTGCCCAACGGTACACAAGGGTCTTCCCCCCTCTTCCCTCCCCCACGGCCACCCGGGACCAGACCCCACAGGCTCTGAAGGCCCGTCTTCCTCCGGGCAGGGCTTAACACAGTATCTTCCCAACCCAAGTTAGCTTCTTCACAGATTTTTCTATTAGCTGCTGGAAAAATTATACATTATTCGAATAGTTGAAACATGCCTATGTTAGCCAGAAAAGCTGACCACAAAATGCGCTCTTTCTCTAAGCAGGGCCCCAGTTAGCCGCCCCCCCCAGTCTCTCACCACATTCTCAACATCTGGTACGTGGCTGATTCTCCATTCATACTCTCAATTGCTTGTTAAACCAATGAACAAATGAGGCTTCTCCACTAGGCAGAAAGGGGGCGAGAGAGAGAGACTGGGGGGATATATTAGGTGACATGGAGAACTGTGGGTGGCAGTTTCTTTGCAGCCCCTCACCCAGAAAGGGCCGAGGAACACCGGCCCCGCTGTCTGTGCGCCCGCCCAGGGGCAGCTTCGAGGCTCTCCAACCCCCGGGGTGGGCGGACGCAGCTCCCCTGCCGGGTGTGCAGAGCAGGCAGGAGGGCGGGCAAGAACCTGTAAGCGTGTCTGAAACCCCAGGCCGTTTCCTGCAGGGGTGAGACCCTGGAGAAGAAGCAGTGGACGCCCTCCTGCAATCCTCACGGCGAGAAAGTCAAGACAGCCCTGCCGGCCCCTGCCCTGCTGGGGTGCAGTCCCGCTTGGAGCGCAGATGGGAATTAGCCAAGGCGAATCAGCATCCGCGACGCGCTCTCAGTTCGTGCACCGAGGGCTCCTGTTCCGTGGGCCTTCGAGACAGGAGCTACAGGAAGCGCAGGGCTGCTCCAGGTACAGGGCGCCGGGAGGCAAGTCTTGCAGACCCTGGAGGTGTCTACCGTGTTGGGCGCTCCTGCGGGGTGCAGTGGCTGCAGCTGTGCAGTGGCAGCAGTGAGACGGTGGGTGGCAGGTGGTGGGTGTCACCCTGACACACGCACACACACACACTATGCCCCTCTGTAGCCTCCAGTCCACATGCCCTTCTGGGGAGTGTGCAAATGCACGTCTCTAGTGCCCTAGGACAGTCAGCCCTGGCCACTGCCTCAGCCCTGGGGCAGGGTCACACGATCCCTAGTTTGCCACAGAAATCAGGGCCCCTTTTCAGGGACGTGAGAGCTTCAGGCCTCACATCATTCTAGACCCCCCCAGGTGGCAAAAGCAAGAGTAAGTCTAAGTAAATAAGGGGTCCCTGAACCGGAGCTATTTATCCAGGAAGGTCTGGAGAGACCAGCCGTGCGCTGTCTTATTTGGGAGGAAGCGGTGAGGGGAAATGTCCACGTTCTTAATGCACAGCTTTCTCACCGTTAGAAAATAGTCAATGGGATTTCCTCTATCTTTACTTCTAATAGATTTTTTAACCATAAACCAAGTTTTCTTTTATTTTGCAACTATAAATTTAGAATAATGAATATGCTCTGGCCAACTCCATCCACGGAGCCCCCACAAGGTCCCCGTGCAGGTCCCCAGGAAGGACAGTACCTACCTCTGGTCTCTGGCGTGTTGGGAAAGGAAACCTTCAGGGCTTTTCCATGTCCTGAAGCACTTCCCGGCTTCTGGAATCGCCTGATGAGGCGGCTAGTCAAGTCCATAGCAAAGGGTTTGTTGAAATTCAAAGAATAGAGAAACTGATATTGAAAGGGAAACACTGATGGGTAATTTAAATCATTTTATTGATCAACACTTATTTCTTTCATGGTAATAAAAGTCTCCTAATAGAAAATCTATATGACTTATCTGTAGAGATCTACCAGGGATTGACCATCTGTCAAGGGAAGTCTAGGAATTCTAGGAAGCCTTATTTTCTGTCATTGTGTTTACTTGGAAAGAGCATAAGAAGCTGGTTGAAGATAATTGAGGTTAAAATGTAAATGTGTAAAAAGCAATCGCTGTTGGTTGTAGATATGAGTCAGTTCTGAAGGGGAAAAAACAAGTTTATAAAATTTGAATAGTTGAATAGCCTATGGTATAAGCAAAATCAGCATAATACCAATTATTTTTCCTGAAATTGAAGATTTTATTATGATTGCAAAATAGAGATTCCTATTTTGTTAATTAGGATAATGATTTATTTGTAGTTAAAATTTTATAAATGTGTTCTCACTGGCTCTTTAGGCTAGGCTATGGATACACATGTTAAAAGTTCACCGTGCCTCCAGTGCTGCCATTATCAGCACTGGGCTATTTCGTGCATTTCCACACTCAAAGGCAAAAAGGTGGCAGAAACATGGGTTGAGTCCAGTGTTGGAGTCAAGCTACCCTAGCGTAAGCAGGAAAGCTAGGAGGTGATGATCTGCAACTGGAATGCTCAGAATGAGATTTGCTATTAATTATTACATAATTAAACACTTACTATAAGTCGTGTACTGTACTAAGCCTTCTATTTGAATTGTTTTCTTTAATTCTCATAACATCTCTAAAAATTAGCCAAATTTTGGTGCTAAGAAAACAAAGGCTCAGAGAAGTTATATAAACCTGTTCCTGTGCATGCGGCTGGGTAGATGTGAAACAGCAGTTTTGAGCAAAATCAAAATTACTCCAAAACACTTAATGATTAGAAAATACTTTCCAAAAAAGTCCTCTCCATGGACTAAGTACTTTTCATACAATAGGACTGTGACGATTTTATGGAAGCATATCTGCAAATTTGCTGACACTCCTGCCCATCAAGGGATGGAATATCTGTCCCCTGCCCTCAGCCTCGGTGGGCCTATGTGACTCTGTGAACACAACATGGTGGGAGTGATGTGCAACTTCCAAGGCTGAGCTAGAACAGACTGTGTAGCTTCTGCCAGTTCTGCATCAGTTTTGTGACAAAGCCCCAGTGGTCCCCACCTCTCAGCCCTGGTGGCAGACAAGTGAGTGGGACAGCTTTGGGGATGACCACTGCCTTAACCACCATCCAACTGCAGCTATGTGAGAGGCCCTGAGGATAATAATAATGGTGATGATCAATTATTATTGTTTAATCTGCTGTTTGGGGGTGGATTGTCCCACAGCACTACATAGGTGGGAAAATGAACAACTGGCAAATTTAATACACAGAGATGGCATGAGGTCTTGAGTCAAATAGTACTTAGCAGCCCTGGATTTGTTTCATCCACACAGGTTCTTGCTAGAGACACAATAGCAAAAGTTTAATATGATTTTTTTAAAAAAAGAATATGCTCAGATTTCTATAATTTAGTGCTGAAAGTTTGCATTTGATTCTTTGCCTGTGCTACAGGTTGTGTCTGAAGTTAATTCCCTTGGCCATGACTGATTTAGTTCTGTGCCTTCTCAGTTTGATTGTTTGGTTGCTGTGCTAGCACCTAGGACGGTCGCCGGAGGCTGCGACTAACATTGTCTGGGAAGATCACTGCTGCGTCAACAGCCATTTATTTCCTATAAAACACGCGCAAGGTGGTGAAGGACGATGCATGTGCAGAACAGTGAGTACTTTTGTGAAAAGCACACTCGATTTTTCCAAGTCGAGCATTCTTTATATTTACCTGCTTTTAAACGAATTTTTAGTCTTACCCAGATCAAGGTAAAACAATGTGCAAAAAAGGCTTTAAAGTTAGGCACTGAATTTTGATTCTGACCTCTTAGGGTTTTGACTTTTTCTCATGCTGTCCCTGTTGACTTTGCACTTCGCTTCCTCTAGTATCCATCTTAACTTCAGTGTGAGCCCCTGCCTTTGAAAACGTGTCTTGCTTTATATGCTTATACCTTATTTGTTTGGGCCTAACAGATGACTACTGATGTAATGAGGTCGTTTTGAGTTGGATTTTGAATAACAGTACGAGTTAAATGTGCAGTGACGCAGGCAAAAGGCAGGCTGTGCCCTCTCTGTACTTGCTACTTAAATTCCTTGGGAGCTTTCAAGACTTCTGGTTCGCAAGCATGTTCAAATTGAGCACGGATCCCATGCAGTTAATTGGTGTTGCTCTGGATAAGACCATTGCCACATGAAACAAAAACCAGTATGAGTTCTTTTGGACTCACAAAAAAAAAAGAAAGGTACCGGGCTGTTGAAGCCAAGGATCTGAAAGCAGCTCTAGGAAAGGTCTGAGCCAGATGGTGGGAGCTCCTCTCCGTCCCTTGTCTCTGCTCCGTTTGTGCATCTGCTTTCTCTCCTCTCTCTGTGGCCAGCTTTCTCTTTTCCCCAGTTGTGACATAGAAAACGTGAGAGTCCCACAGCTCTACGGTTTCTCTAATATCTTATAGGAGTGTTCTTCGAGGCTGTGTGAGACTGATTCACTTTTGCAGAGGCAGCTGTGGCTGAACTTTTCTCCAACAGCCCCTTGACTATTGAAAAGGACTGAAGCCTTTGGAAAACCAGTGGAGAGAGGGGAGGCTCTTAGCTTAGGAAGAGTTCGTGCTCACGTTATTCCTACATAGTGGCAGCTACTAAAGGCAGAAGATAACCAAGGGAACTGAGAATCTAGAGTTCTGGAGATAAGATCCAAAAGTCGGGATTGCCTCTGTGTCTAGTTTCATCCTGTGGACAAGGAGGTCCCAGCAGGGCAGGTTGGGGCACCTAAGAGTGGTCATGACTCACATTTGGCAAACAGTTATCAAGAATTTAATTTTTTTACTCACTCTTTTTCTACCTGTCTCATCAGTAGGGGATGTTGGAAGTGCACGAACGCAGAGGATGGCAAAACAGCTTGAAGGTGTGGTCTTTAAGCACATACTTCTAAACATAAGCATAGCCCCCTTCTGACCTGTGCATCTCAACAAACTCCTTAGTTCCATCTGTAAACATGGCTTTCGGAAGCCACCCTTGGGAATAAGGGCATGTTTGTTGGGTGGAGGGGGAGGGGTGATTCTGCAAGATGTAGACCTTGATAGACAAGCCAAGAGGAATCACTTAAAGTTGATATTTAAAAATGCTTCTATAATAAAAGTAGATGGGAAATTCCTGCTTCAGCAGGTTTCTTTGCTACAACTCATTCTATTGAATATATTTATGTTCACCGTGAAAGTCAATGAATGTTGATGTAGGGATGTTAGTATGCCCTGTTTCCAACACTATTTTATTAATAAACCTTTTATTTTAGGAATAGCTAATGAGTTCCACAGGACGCAATTTGGTAACTATTTTAGGGTTTTGTGTTTGTGATCTTTGGGCACATTATCATAGAGACTATTCAGGAAATACAATCGCCTTCGAAGCTTTCTTCTCAGCGGCTCTGGCTGAATCGCTCTGGCAGTGGGCTAATCTGCTGACACGCTGCTGCCCTCCTACCACCCACCAGCAGTGAGGCTCAGCTCTCTGACGCTGGCCATCACTCAGCAGCAAGGTGACAGTTTCCTGATCAAAGCCCCTGTCTAAGAACCATTTACTGTGCAAGTCAAGACACAGGGCAGACACCTGCTTTCATTTCATTCTACTTAACAATCTGTGACCTAGAAATTTGAGAGCACCTGGCCATCCTGTGCTTCGTGCAGACCTGGACTGAGTCCACAGAATCAAGTAAGCAAGTCCAGGCCTGGCCCCGTAAGTCTTGCTTGGGCTGGAGCACCCCAGAAAAAGAGGAGAGGAGGCCTCATCTTCCTGGAGCCTCCTGTTTCACTCTCAGGTGCCTCCGCAGTGAAACTTCGCCTCTTGGTATGCAGATTTCTGTATTCTCCAATGACTATCACGTGCTGTGTTTCCTGCAGCTGACTCATTTCTCAAACTCTGAGTACCTCCTACTCTCATAGGAATGATTCCATCCAGCCTCCTCATTATGGGCCTTATTTATATGTGCTCTGACAATATTGCCGATTCCTTTTTTAAGTGAGTTTAAATAGACATCTCCAGATGAAGTATTTGCCTCAGCAATACATATGCCGAGGAGCCTCCTACATACCTTGCAGTTCATGCAGTTTTCCATGTGTGGGCATCTGAAATTAAAGCATTCTGCCTGTTCTTTTCTTGAAAGTGTCTTCATAAGCTTGAAATCTCTATGGCCTCCGCACTCAATGTTCATCAAAATACTATGACAGTAGCATCAAATTCAATTGACACCTTTGCCTGTTGACATGTTACGGCCACTTCCCCAACTGCTTTCTCTTCCTCCAGTTTTACCCATGTTAGGCCTCCTTCCACCCAGCTGCTGTGTGCGTCTGGTCACATGCAAAGCCCCTTGCTTTGACCTCCTACATGCTTTCATGGAATGCCCTCTCCTCATTCCCCTCTGAGCAATCGTTCAACCAAGGTAGTCTACCAAAGTCATTTTTATGATCTTATACCACCTGGAAAATAAATGTGCCTTCTAGACACTGCACCTGCCAAATCCAGTCCAGTGGATCTGTGCCTATTTTACACACGTCTTGCAAGGGTACAGAAATAGCTTGGAGTTGGAGAAGCCTTTGGTAGCAGCAAACCTATCTTTAGAATAGATGGGTCTCATGTAAACTTCCAGTTTCATCAGAATTTGATTATAGAGACATGAACATAGGCTTTAAGGGAGGAAAGTTTGTCTAAACTCTTCCCAAATTAAAGTCATTGGAGGATGAAAACTTTAGAAATTTAGAAATAAACTTTATTCCTTACTAATTTGATTACTCAGAATTCAAGAAATGCTACAGAAAGCACCTCTCAGACTTAAATAGTCAAAGAGGTAGTTGGTTGACCTAATCTTTTGAATGATTAGTGTGAATCAACACATAATTAAAATAACTGCTGCCTGAAATTATCTAATCCATAACTTCAGTAAAGTTGTTACTGCTGTTTTGTTTTTTCAATTACTTCAGTAATTAATAGGTGTGCATACTTGTCACAGAAAACATGGTTGTGCCTACTTTAAGCATAGATATTAATTGTTCTCTCTTAGGTGTGATCCCAGCCATGTATTGCTGAAGTCACCAAATCCTCTCCTTGGTGGCAGAGGTGGTCATTGGAGAAAGCAGAGCGTTCCTTCCAGTCTGCAGGGAACAGGTGCAGGAAACTAGCAGGAGCCACGTCAATAAAGAAGATTAGACGCTGACTGAATAACAATGTCTGCGCTGTAGTCTGGAATTTCCATTTCAGACAAACGGGAGCCCGAGACCAATTCAAGCAAAAATGAGACCAAAAAGAAAGTCCATGGCTAGAAAGGAAGGGAAATGCGAGAGGGATTTGAGAGAAGAAAAAATGTCTGAATAGATCAATGGCTACTGAAAAGACTTTGTAGTAAGATTTTTCAGAGATACAGCGTGAGGTAACGGAAATCCCTCAGCAGGTATAGGGAGCTCCTCATCGGGATACGTCGGTCAGAACTTCACCCCTCATGGCGTGACTCTTGTGGCATTTCTGTCAGAGGCCAGCCTCTGGTGGCCCAGCTATGGTTCGCTACATGGCCATTCTCTTCCGGACTCCATGACTTCAAATTCTAACTATGAAATCATTTGGACCATCAGAAGTGTTTGTAATTTGATTAAGTATGGAAAAATAATCATTCCTGCCTTCAGCTAGTTTTATCTCATGTGGGATTTGAGTTTTTTACCCTCTTAAAAAAACTTTCTTCAAGATTGGCTACCAAAGTCTCATAACTTTATCTCTGAAGAAGGCAAACTTCACTATTCCTAATTTAAACTGGTAAGATTTTACACGTTTGTAATTCTTATTCCACTAATCTCCACAGAAATTGAAAAGAGACTCAACTGTGGCATCCAAGAAATCTGAAGCTATGTAAATTCTACTGAATTCATGGATTAAAAAAATGTGTGATGAAACCTTGCTGACATGAGTAATGAGATGCATACTTAGGTGACTTAAGCCAGCAACCAACAAGGAAGGTATTGAAGAAGCTGTACTTGAGCAATCCATATATATCTAACTTTGGAACTGTTATATCTGTTTAAAAACTTTCAAGTAATCATGTTAATGAATTAAAACTGATTCAGAATCCTTAAGTATTTTCTATGCATCCAGTACACAAGTTGGTATTTCAATATCCTTAGTTTAAAAAAAATGAATGAAAGAAAAAAGAAAAAAATCTGTTTTCCTCTAATAATTGTGATAACTGGAAAAATGAGCAGATTGCTCATCTAAACTCATGAGCTTAGATTGCTAAGTAAATTTAGAATACAGGGAAAAAATGAGAATCATAAGATGCAGTCACTGGAAGGTCTATGACCTTTCATCTAAGAGGAGTGTGAGGCTCCCCAGTTAGGTAGCGAATGGATCTGACAGAAACGGAGCCCGCCCCCCTAGGCGCCCATCCGCGCTCCATCGGCTGCTGTGCTCCTGACTGTTGCAGCAGGAGAGTTCTGGTGCCACCCCCAAAAGAGAATGATTCCCTCTGAGTCAAAGAGAAGGATCGTTGAATTTTACTACTAATTAACTTGCTGATTTACTTAAAAATTTGATCCTTAATTTCCTCATAGGAAAGGTAATATCTTCCTTACCGGGCTCTGAGAGGACTCAATCAGATGCTTATGAAGCATCTCCCGCAACACTTGGGTCATAGCCAACCCTCAGTGCATACGTGTCCTCCACAAAAGTAGTCTGCTTAAAAGGCAAAGATGCCCTATCAGCTCTACCGTTTTTTCAGGGAGATAAATATCCCAATGAATAGATTGTTGATAAATATATAATCCCACGGTTTGAACTATTAGGGTGGGGAGAAACAATTGATTTGGATAAAAATATTAGGTCATCTTGGAAAACAGTCTTAACTCTGCTATACTTTTCTCTTGATTAAGATTTTGCCATTGTTGGATTTTAAGTTTGCTTGACTTCCAGGAATAAGACAGTTTGGCAGAAACTTTGTTTTTACAATGTGAGAGATCCTGCCTGGCACACAGACACAGGCTCTGAATTTTTAAAAGCCATTCCAGCAAACATTTCATCTATCGAAGCAAACTTGAAATCCTCTATCCTATTATCTTAACTCTAGAACATATGAATGTGAGGATTTGGGTTGGATACAAATAGGATTTCTCATACTACGCTACGCCTACCCAATCGTCATTCCTCCTGTTGACTTTATTAGTGGAAATGCCATTTAGTACCAGTGCTACTGCTGCTTTTAACACACATCCTAGGAGATGATCTGACACAGAAAAGCAAAGGAACTTACAACATTTTCAAAAATACCAAGAGTTTATGACTATAGACTGTGCTTTGATGTTTTTAGCGTGTCCCACTGACTACTGCTTTTTAGGCCAACACTACTTGCACGTGAGTAACTGACCTGCTTCTGCAGTTGGGTCTTCCCAGTCCCCTGTGTGGGTTCTTCTTCATTTGTGGCATTTTTCAGATTTAAACTATGAGCTCATTTATCACCCTACACACTCTCCCTTGGTGATCTCTTCTACTCCCTTAACTTCAAATATCTCCTCAATGCAAATATTCCCCAAGCACTCATGTCTCTGGCCCTGAATGTGACTGAGCATCTTTCAAGCCACACCTATCGCTAGAGTCCTATCCACTCCAGCTGTCACACATTCATCATCATTTCCCTGATGACCCTTGCACTGCCATCGCCTCTATAGCCTTGCTCTGTTTCTCTACTCGTCTGGTAGGTTTTTCTCCACATGCTAGTTGTTAAAAGTCTTACCTAGACTTCCATCCAGGCAAAATTTTACTTTTTCCATAAACACTTTTCAAATGTTCATGCTTCTAGCATTCCTTATGCCTTAACCCCCATACTTGAGTACCCCGTACTGCTGTTATAGCAGCTTCCTTCTGTATTAAATCTGTGGTACAGGGTCCTTGAATAGAAACGGGTGAAACTTCTGCACTACCTTGGCATCAGGTACAAACACAGGCAACTGGTTGACTGAGGTATTTACTCTGGATTATACAGAATCAAGGGGAAAAGGATTTCTCAAAGTTATATACAACTTAGGAAGAAAATGAGATGACTTACCAAAAGTTCATTCATGCTTGAAATATTCCTTGGGAAATACTGTTTCTGATAAATTGATTATTAACTTGAAAACAAACCAAAGTTATTTTACTGCTTATAGAATGTGATCTACCTAGACTACTGATATTGACCCAGTTCTCATCTTTTTTCTGTTTAAATTGCTTTAAATTCACTGGTAGTATGAATCTTGGAAAACTGATCAATACAAAGAGTCTCTGTTTCTATTGATTTGTCAGAGAACTGTTCTGGTTAATTATCAGTCATTGTAATCAAAATAACTTTTAAAAGACAATTATTTCTTGATGCATTTTTAAAATTATTTTACACTACAATAAGTATCTTAAGCCAGTTTGTGAACAATTCGATCAAAATGGTTTCCTTTAAGGAATGTCAGAAATCAGTTTATCCCAGGATTATTGGAGTTTGACATTAAATAAGCCCTTCTTATTTCTACAAAAACATGTTAAGTGTTCTAATGAAGTTGCTTGTGATTTATATAACTTTGAGGCATGGCAGGGTCCAGTCCATAACTGTAAAGAATATGAAATTTTACCCTACTTGTAAGCTAACAAGTTAGTCCACTAGTTTTTAAAATGCTGGCAGATGACACAAGACTCCAGCATTAGAAACAAAATCAATTTATTACTGATAGCAATAACAGTAGACAAAGTATCAGTATTTTCACCAGTTTCCCAACTATGAATACAGCCATGTTGTACCCTGGGGTATGTTTTGGGAGAAGAACTCTTGAGCTCAGGAAACCCAAATCTTTTATAATGGGCAATAAGCCTGCCTGAACTTTGCACCGGAGAGAGACATTGTCTTTCTTATACTGGGTGGTGAATAAACCTGCCCTTTGCCTGCAGGGAAACCTGAACTCTGTGCCCCAAGGCTGCTCACTATAGAAGCACAATGTCAAAGATAATCTAGAATGAATACAGTCAGCGTCTCTGCTTGCAAGTCAGGCCAAAACACAAAAGAATTGAGAGAATTATCTCCCAACTGGTACGCATGAAAATATTTAAAAATTGAAAGTAACTTTCTTAATTAGAGTCATTCATATTGAGTTGAGAAATATAATTGTGTTGGTGAGGATAAATACTTCAGTGAAGATAAAACTTTCACATTACATTTCGAAAAATACTGATGAAGACAGACTTGCCGTTTTTATCTTTTAACTGACAAAGAGGGAATGCCCAACATGTGCTACTTCATGACACATCTCAAAAGGGAGCCAGTCATATCTCTAAATTTCAGAGCTAAGGAAACAAAATGAGTTGGAGCAAACCTTCTTGTTCTGCCTCCTGGAGTACTCCTGCCATGGGAAATAGACTTGCTTTGGAGCATTCTGGAAAGGAGCATTTCCCCTCCCACCTCCATTCCCCTTTCACCTACTCGACCTCCCCACTGACACTGCTCCATCCTCTACTCAAGGCCCTGTCTTCTCTGTAGATGCACAATGCTGTCACAAGTGCGATTGTTTTACATTGGGCTCTATAACCTGTTTGCGTCATATATCTAGATATATGCACTCAACAATGTATTCAAATGACTTGTAAATAAATATTGATCCAACGCATACCTCTTTATAACTACATGGTATTCTGTCACATAGATGCATTTAAAATTTAATCAATCACCTGTTGATGGAAGCTGCAGATATTTCTGTTCTGTTGTTATAAATAATGCTGCAATGAATATCCTTGAACATCTTTTTGTACTTTTGTATAATTTCTATAAAACTTAACAGTGATATTTTAATTCAACTATAAAAATAAATTATCATGGACAGAAATACTTATATAAACACAATAAATGAGTCAAAGCAATTGGTTTTCAAAAAGTTCAATATCACCATTTTCTGGTGACAAATATGCAGGACCTTGTTTTACATATGTAAAGTTTTGATTAGCTTTACCCTGAGATGATTTCTTTCTAAATAGAAATTTTTTTTTCTCAAGAGGTAATATAATAAGAAAACTGAAACCAAATTTGTCACTTCTAACCTTTCATCTGAAACTTTAAAAGTCAGATTGTAACTACTTGAATCACTTTTTTTGCACTGGATTAAAAATAAACAAAAACAAATTAAGGGTCAATGCAGACACATACATGATAACATCTTTTCCTCTATACAAATCTTTAGCTTAGAGTCCTTTTCCTGCCCATACCTGTTAAATTAATAATTACCATACACCGCAAATAAACTAGATTCAAAGTGATGTTTCATTAGCCAACAGAACTTTGCAGAAAAAGAACTATTGACCAATATTACTTAGTTCCAGTAATTTAGGGAAGAATTGAAAAAAATAATTAGCACCTATGAAAAATTTTGCATCGCTTGCAAATACATTAAAATAACAGCAAAAAGGAAGTCTTGATAATCAGTGCACTGAGAAGTCAGGCACTCAAATGACCTATTACAGTTGCTAAGAAGGCACAGAATTTGATTTTTACCTATACTTACTCTGAGAAAAAAAACTGTATCACATTACTACTCATCAAGAACAACATAAAGGCTGGGCACGGTGGCTCATGCCTGTAATCCTAGCACTCTGGGAGGCCGAGGTGGGTGGATATCTCGAGGTCAGGAGTTTGAGACCAGCCTGAGCAAGAGCGAGACCCCGTCTCTACTAAAAATAGAAAGAAATTATCTGGCCAACTAAAAATATATATATAGAAAAAATTATCCGGGCATGGTGGCACATGGCTGTCATCCCAGCTACTCGGGAGGCTGAGGCAGGAGGATCACTTAAGCCCAGGAGTTTGAGGTTGCTGTGAGCTAGGCTGACGCCACGGCACTCACTCTAGCCAGGGCAACAAAGCAAGACTCTGTCTCAAAAAAAATAAAAATAAAAATAAAAATAACAACATAAATAATTTAATCCTTCACAAACTAGAAGCAAGATTGAAATTAGAATTGTCCAGGGTAAACACTAGTTACTGAAAATACATATGCTCTAAACCAGAGGAACAATACGTAAGCCTTTTCGGAACATAGGAAGGTGGCTGATACCCAGACCAAGCTCCAGAAACACTTCTCATCTCAGCTGTGACACTGTGGGGCAGCTTTTCTGACCCTCCACAAGAGCCCTTGGCACCAAGTCAGCTCCCGATCTGCAGCTGGGTGAGTGGAGAGGCGACCGAGGCTGCTCTGTCTGCACGTCCTCTGAGGACAGCTGGGTGGAAGCTGGAGGGATGCCCTGCAGAACCTTACAGAATGGTTTTGGTACAGTGAAAATTATTTCTATATATTGAATTATGTTCTATGATATGTTTGGGGTATTTTTTGTTGTTAAATTCTACTTGAACATGATTGTGAATTGTTAAACCTTGTTGATATGTGAACTAAGGTATCCATGAGAAGTTGGGAGTGCCTGACACAAATGAAAATATAAGATGTCCATACAAAAGGTGAGAATAAGTGGAAAAAACATTCCCAGTCTCTTCACTACTGCTCCAATGAGTCAGTTGTCTCCGTTTTTTTGTGTTAACCTAATCGCACACCCTGGAGGTGGCAGTGGACAGCCAGCCCTGCTGCCAGGCTTCCTTGGGGGCAGTTTTCCTCAGTTTCCCCAGTTATGTGCTAGAAGCCTCATCTCTTTCAGCCAGCAGAATGCCTGTAAGAGGGCACCCATCATTGCCAGCCTCACCTAAGTGTTATAATCTCTAAAATTAGATATTATATTTTTATTACTTATAATTCAATTGAATAAATCTTTTAAGTATACCGTGTGTACAAGTGAAAGCCTAAAAGACAAGGATTTTTAAAAATATAAACTGAGCCTGGCATCTCCTTCCCACCTGCAGAGTTATCTTGGGTCTCTGGTGTGACTGATGTGTTCCTGTATCCATTCCTTTCCTTTCGTGCTCTCCTTTCTACTCATAACTCGAAACTGGCTTCTAAGAAGTCTGTCCCCACCAAAATTCTCTTCCAAACTCCCTCCCTCCTGATTCTCTAACAGGCTGTTCCCCAAATACTCACCACTCCCATTATGCAAACACATCTGCCTCACCATTATTTCACATGAAAAAGGCAGACCTTGCAGCCTATTTCAAGGTCTGATCCACTTTTCCCTTATGGCCTGGTCAGAGTCCCACTGAGGTGCCCAGTGTGAAATCCACTTGTTACGTCTCTGGGGACATATACAGGGAAGCCACCTGTGCAACATTTTCTCCCCAGTTAAATTCATTTTCTTTATCCAGCATAAAATATTTTTATTATAAGTAGTCAGAGAATTCTACCCAACCAAGACACCCAAGAGGCCTTTAAAATAGTGTTTTTTTTTTTTTTTTAAAGCCTACTCTGAAAAACACTGGTCTGGGAAGTTTTATGGCCCTTTTACACTTTACCAGTCAGAAATTTTGGCAGATTTCCCATTAACCTAAGGCAAGTAGAGTCTTGTAGTTGCCTTGATCTAATTACAGCAGGATTTCAATTTGTGCCCAATTAAAATGAAGTGTTAAAGCCTTGCCCTCAGCTGCACCAAAGTCGGAGTGGAACAGCATTGGCCAGAAGGCTGCCAAAACACCCCCAGAGGGGCGCCTGGGAAGCCATGTGTGAATGTAACTCTCTGCTTCTAGGTAGGATTATACTTAGTACCTGTGTTTTCCTTGTAAAACTGGAATTGGATAATGGCAACAGTCCCTGTAAAAAGTGTAGACCATAAAATTGAACTTTAATTCAATTTTTCAGGCAAAAGTAGATTCAATTTATCTAGCTAAGCTTGAGTAAGTAGACTGAGTTAAATTATCCCAAGGAAACGAATTGGGATCCTGTTTTGAAAAGATTTCCAGGGAAGGAAATCCATCCATCTTTCTCCCCCATGTGCTGGCACCACCTTATATAAACAATCAACCCAACTTCTGTTCATTCGTTCAACTTCTAGTAACACATGCAAGATTTGGTGACACATTTGTGACTTTAAAATACTTCCACCAAGGTGTATGTTCCAGCACCACGTTATAGGTGTTCAATAAATATTTCCAAAATAAATATAATAAAATCTCATATGCATTACGAATGGACAGAATTATTCTCCATGCAGAGATAAATGCATCCCAGCCTATATCAGGCATAACTCTTTCACCTAATCATGTTTTACACAGTCTTGTATGAGGCTACTATAATAAAAGATTTTTATTTTCTTGTGAGGCTCTGGTGAAGAGTTACGCTTTCTTCCCTATCTCAAATCTCCTAAAGGTCTGGAACATTATTTATTAACGTAATCAATAAATGTTCACCATATGCATATGACGTGCTGGATTCTGTAGATAAATAATAAACAATATTGACATGATCTCTGCACCAGGGCAGCATACAATCTCATGCACTAACGACTGTCAGTGACTCACTCGTGCTGAGTGCCGTGTTTGCATATGTTACTCCAGACATTTATGAAAGCTGTGGGTCCTCATCCCCATTTTATAGATGGAAAAACTGAGCTTATATGACTTTCCTAAGATTTCACAGCTATTAAATGGCAAAGCCTGGTTTTGGATCCTGTTCTGTCTGTCTCAATAGCTGCTCTTCAATGCTGTGACCCAGAGGAAGCAGCATAACAACTACATAGCAGTTAGTCACTCCTGACCCCTAAATTTAAATAGGTCATTACATCTCTGGAATCCTATATCTGTCTTCTACTTTGTACAGTAAAGTCACTGTCATTTTATGAAGATAACCCTCCCTAATGTGGATGGGCCTCATGCAACCAGTTGAAGGGCGGAATAGAACAGAAAGGCTGACCCTCCCTGTGAGTAAGAGAGAATTCCTCCTGCCTGACTGTCTTCAAACTGGGACATCTTTTTCTTCTGGCCTTCACACTCGAACTGAAACATGGGCTTTTCTGGGTCTTGAGCCTGCTGACCCTTGGATGGGAACTATACCATCAGCTCTTCGGGGTGTCTGGCTTGCAGACTCACCCTGTGGATCTTGAACCTTGCCAGCCTCCATAATCATGTAGCCAATTCCTTATAATAAATCTCTCTTTCTCCTCATATATATTATGCATATTATAGTCATATATTATAAATCTTCTATTGGTTGTATTGAAGAACCATGATGAATGTAATGATGATGATGATGATTATCAAGATAAGGATGCCTTGGGTAGTGGTGTGGTGGTTTTGATGATAATTGATTGAGCTTCATTAGATGAGTAGATTTTTAACCATAAACTTGAATTTCTGAATCTAGTGCCTCCTGTAAAATAGAAATTCAAATGTTTACCTTAAGGTTTTTTAAAATCATCTTTCATTCACTCAACCTTATTTGTTACTAATCTAATATGTTAAAGACATTTTTGCAAGATCTTTACATATAAGAATCTTTGCCCTCAAGAAAAGTAAATAATACATTACACAAGAAGGAAAAATAAAATAAGTAGCAGCTGATAAAAGATGAGCAAAGAAAAAGAAGTCAGCGATCCTACATGAAGAACCAGGAATTTTAATACTGTGGACATTGCTTGAGAATGGATGTGGGGAGAGACACTGAGTGGATATCAAGCCAATGTCTAGCCAATATCAAGCCAGTATCAGTGGATACTGAGCAAAATGAAGAGACAAGAACGTATCTGGAGAGCAGCCTGGTGCACATAAAATAGGATAGATTTCTCAGCAACCCTTGCTCTTTTAAGATGAGACTATAAAACCCAGATTGAAGTCTTCACAAGTTCATGGTTTTTGAAACTGTGAGTGTTATAAATCAAAAGGCAAAGGTAGTTTGTTTTTACCCTAGAAAATAAAGAGATTGCTGACCCAATCATAACAAATTTCATGGTCATAGAGGTATGCTCCATTTAAACTGTCAAAAATTTTATCAGCTATATCAAAGAATTCAGGGAGATGTATTAGATGTAGCCTTCATTTCACACTTGCATAGCTGTATGCCTAGTCAATATAGCTAAAAATGTATAATATTTTATTTAATAAATTTATCTTTTGCCAAAATTTCCAGGAAGTTTCCCAGTGACAAAATGAATTTGTCACTTCTTGCCCCTTGGCACTTGTTATATGACTCCTCTGAGCTAATTGTGTGCTAAGAGGCAATTTTCTTAGAATCTCAGAATCATCCAAAATCTCTGCAAGAAGCTTCCTCTATCCTGGCTTTCTTTCATTTTTTGAAAAGCTCAAGAGAAAATGGCTTTTGAAGAACTCCTCTATTCTGAGAAATTCTCCGCAATTTGTAGAATTCATCAATCTTTGGCATGTACGTTGATTATCAAAACAGTTGGTCAGACTGGCTTGATGTAGAATCTGCCCTAGTGATAATTCTTCAAATCTCCTTTTCCAAAATTTGATCCTAATATTTTTTAATAAAGACATTTTTAAACCATTAGTTTCCAGGGACTTTATTTTTTTTTAAGCATGGAGTACACCAAAAGAATAAAGCGGCAGAGGTGAGTAGGAGAATGGTTAATAATATGTAATACAAGAAATATGAAAATAAAGACATGCACAGGGTGGCCCTGGGAGATCAAAGAAGAAGCAGAGAGGACGGTCACTTGATAGCCTGGTGGAGACAGAGCAGGATTCTATACAGCGTTATTGCTTAAGAAAAGATGCAGGAGATAGATAAAAAATGAAGCAAGTAGTGACATTCCAGACAGGGACAAGAGAAATTAAACATGAGCCAAGTTGGTACACCCAGCATAGCTGGGTTTGCCTCATAACCCTCTAGGGTGTCGTTGGTCTTTTTCTTTTATCATCTCTTCAGGAGTTCTCACGTGGCTGTCACTTACATACTGCACGAGAATCATGCACTACAGGTCACTCAGTGACGTCTGAACAATTGGAACCATTGTACACTACAAAGAAGTCCGATTTGCAGGCTGGAATCTATCCACTGAGGACTCAGGACAACTGGAAAGGACTGATGATGTTTACACAGAGTCATTTCAGGGGTGTTGAGACGACTTGTCCTCCTCTTCACAGAAAGCCTTCTCTGTCTGCTGACATCTGAAATCATACCGTCTTGGCTTTGTTGCTTTTGCTGATGGCTTTTATCCACTTTGAAATTAAAATACATTTGAAATGGATTATCAAATACAACTGTTATCATTCACTCACATCTTAGTATAAGTAATTTTTAGATTCTTTTAGCAGCTTTTGCTAAGGAGAAGGGGAGAAAACATGAGGAAGTGGCTTGCTTGAAGGACTGCGAGAAGCCACGGGAGGCAAAGTGAACTCTGAGAATTGGTGCTGGGAATACCTCATTCTTACACATAGAAAGCAATTAATAATATTTGTTCAATTAATGAAAGAATGAAAAAATAAAACTTCAGTGATTTATGACTTCGTTTGTAGCTGTTGGTAGGGATCAGAAATTAATCATTTTATTCTTCTTTTGTCAAAGGCCAATCCTCAATGAGAGGAATACAATGGTACAATATTTTTGTGGAAGAAGAAAAGTTTTCAAATTCCATCTTAATTTTTTTCTTATAATGTGACAATGTTTTTTAAAAAGCCAAAGAGGAAAAGCATTGATAAATAAGAAAGAAGGGTGCAGCATACAAAATTTAATGGGAACAAGTAGAATTCTAGACAAAAATGTTTCAAGGAAGGAATTGACTCAAAAGAAAAACTTATACACATAAGACAATGATAATGTTAATTAATTTAAGGGACTCTTAATTTAAGGGATGGAAAGCAAGACAACACAGAGGTGTTATAAAAAAATCTAACGTGAAATCTACTGGTTCAGGATAAGGCTGTGGAAAGGATACCTAGAAACACTGGGGCTTTGAACTCACTCTATCTAAAGGCTTGTAGCCATGTGTGCAAATTATAGGAAACAAAAAGTAAAGTTAAGGTTGCAAATAAACGATTGATATTTCCTTGTACTTGGAAAAGGGAAGAAGATTTTTTTTTAATTATAGTGTAAAATCTCCAACAGAAGAAATGGTAAATCACAGGACAAATGTAAAAAAAGTCCTAACTCCTTTCCTCCTGAAGCAGAGAATCGATTAGTCTGCTCTGTGTTCTCAGAGCACAGCTGGCTGTTTCCATTGGTCACGCTAAATTGATGCAAGGAGTGTCTCCAGGGAAGGGACGATGTGTAGTTGCCATTTTACTCCTAGTCCGAGAATAGTTCTTGGTCTGTAACAAAAGCTCAGTGTTGAACTAAATTCAAGCGTGGAAGGAATAGAAATGGAAGCTGTGGATACGAGAAAGAAGCTGCTCTTCATCTCCCTTCAGGTTCAGTCCTTAATTCCTTACTGTCTACGCCTGAAACTGGTGGTTAAGTCACGTATGTTGGATGCATTGAATTTGAGGTGGGACATGAGAGGCCCTGCAAAACTCTTTAATCTGGTTGTGATGAGAGAATCTTGCTTTGGGGGTTATTAGGAAAAGAATTTCAACTTAAGTTGCCTGTGGTAACAAGGGCAGTAGATTGAAGGTTGTGCGGCCTGGGGTCCATTCCGGATTCCAGTGAAGTTTCTGCTACAACTCATCTCATTTTCTTAGATATGATATACATTTAAGTTTATCTCTCATCTGTGGACTCCAGCTTATATCAGACTGTTTTAGGTTTCTTCTCATGTTTTAAATCAAGAATTATTTATTGAGGGTCTGTCCTCATCAGTTTGGGCTGCTGTAACAAAGTATCTTAGATCTGTTGTAATTCTAAACAACAGAAATGGGTATTGCTCACATTTCTGGAGGCTGAGAAGTCCAAGATCATGGCATCAGCAAATTGGGTGTCTGGTGAAGGCCTGCTTCCTGGTTCGTAGACGGCTCCTTGTTGCTTCATCCTCACAGGACAGAAGGGGTGAAGAATTTAAGTCAAGCCTTTTTTATAAGGGCACTGATCCCATTGATGGGGCTGAGGCCCTCATTAAGTGATGACTTAATTACTTCCCAAAGGCCCCACTTCTCAATACTATCACATTAGGGATTAGATTCTAACATATGAATTTTGAGGGACATCAAAATTCAGACCATAGTAGAGTCTATAATATGCCAACCTCCATGTTGAGAGCTAAGGAAACTGCTGTCACAATTACTGATTAAATTACAATAATCCAATCCCCTTTTGGGTAGAATAGTCTTGTGATGATGTCAATGTCAGGCATTAATAAATCACAGTAAAAAATTATAATCTCAATAATATCTTTTCATTGTATACCTTTCTTTGTTTTTAAAATTTTTTATCATGTATGTACTTTATTTTCACAAGTAATAAAAGTTTTGAAAATATGCCTAGAAAATGTCCATCAGGAAGATGGCTGACCAGAGACATTGGGTACCAGATCATCCAGGAGGGAAAGAAGAGTTTTAGATAAAGGAAGTGGGGAATGGGAAGACCTTAGGTGTAGTTTGGAGGGAAAGGTGCCAGAGCCTGCTGGAGACTTCACAGAAAGAAATTGCAAAGCATAATAGGAAGGAAAAAAAGATACTGGCAAAGATCAACCCCAGAGAAGCTCAGAGCCCAGTGAAGGGCTACGTGGGTGTTTTGTTTCTTCTTCCCACACACCTCTGGTAGTCAGAAGGCTGCCAAGTTGCTTGGAAGCTTTTCCATCCTCATGAGCCCAAGTGCTGCTGCAACCACTGAACTGGGACCTTATTGAAAATAAAGCATCGAGCTTCCAGCCCCTTTGGGAACCACTCCACTGTAACCATGTCCCAGAGTGGAGAAGATGGTTGCCATACTGTTTCTCTGCCCATAGCGACCCTTTGACTACTATACGGAGCTCGAGCCCTTTAATTTTCACGTCTCCTATTCCCACGTAGGCAGTTCCCAATGACTACCTAGACTGCAGGGGCCCCAGAAAATTTGTGTGATCCCAGAGCTTGAACATTCCACCCTACTCTCCTGCCCACTGTAGCTGAGAAAGCCAGTTGAGCTGAGACTTTCAAGGGTGTCTGCCTCCTCTCTGCTGGTGTGCCCTCCAGTCTGAAGTTCTCACAGAGAGTGAGGTCCACACCTTTCCCCTTGAGGACCTAGAGTGGACCCAGGGGTGCTCAGTCTAGGAGTTCCCTGCCTGCCAGCACTTGCCAAAGTTGCCTGCCAGTGGGACAGACATGGGGGCTGGACCCTGTACCCCCAGGACTCAATCAGGTTGTTAGGGGGCACAAAGAGGATATTTGGGAGCTGGAATCAGGAGGCAAAGAAGCCCACATGGGTGGAACTGATGGGAAAGTGCAGTGTGAGTCTCCCTCCTCCACTGCAGACCTCTGGGCTGATTGGGCAGCTGCTCAGAGCCCATGCAGAGACATTGCCAGAAAGCAGGTGCAGCAGAGATCTGGTGGCTGCCAATCCTCAGTTTCTGCAACTGACGCCAACCGCATCACTCTGGTGCATGGAGCCAAGTCCGCTGGGGACTCAGCCTCCCATCAGTAGCCTTTGCATCAACTCCCCTGGGCCAGGGAGAGAGCAAACAGAACATACACTCCCCATGTTGTGCCCTGTGACTGGGGGCCAAGCATGCCTCCCCTCTGCATGGAATCTGAGCAGAGAAGAAGGTTCAGATGCCACAGGGACCACCTGGGTAGCCTTGGGCAACTGCTTCAGTGGGTCCTAGGTGGGGCGGGGAGAACCGTGGCCAACCGGCAGCTCAGGCCTGCTTACATGGTCCCTGGGCCACTGAGACAAACCCTTGCCTACTCAACTGGGCATTAGCAGTCTCCAAGATGGTGGAACAGGCAACCATTTGTGTGGCTCTGCCCCTGTAATCCCCAGAACAAGCTCTGAAGTTCTCTTTGTGCCTGATCCTGAGGCTCTGCCCCTGTGGCTCTAGGGCCCTCACCAGGCCTATGACACCACCCCTGGGATTCTAGAGTTTTGCCTGGGCCCCAAGACCCCACCACTGAGTGTCCACTTCTGCCACAGGCCAGTGGAACCTCCCTGAGGTCCAACACTTCAAGCAAGAACCTCCAGCACAGAGCACCCATTACTCCTGGACCTGGTTCGTGCACGTGCCCACAGCCCAGTTATCCATGACCACTGCCTAAATAGACTCACCCAGCTGCCACTGTCACCTCCACTGGGTGACCCTGACCAGAGCAATCCCCCACAACAACAGGCGCCATGGACAGGGACACATCCAGCCTCCAACCTGAACTTCCAACAACACATGAACTTCCAACAATGACCTTCCACCCCAAATAAAGATCATCCAGCACTGGCTCAAACTGTAGCAATCACAGGGGAATGGGTCAACACAAAACAGCTCTTCTATAGACTCTCAGTGCACACACTCTTCCCCTGACAGGTTCATATTCCAGAGTAGGACGCTATAGCTCCAACTAGAGTCCTCCTCTTCCTCTAACTGAACAGGAGAGTTTGCCACAAAGGAAAAAAGTCCCTTGCAATCCAATTAACATGAAGCCAAGAGAAGAGAGGTCAGATAAGAAGAAACCACCAAAAGGACCCTGGCAACATAAAAAAACCAAAACAGTTCAAAACTCTCAAGGTATCACAATAGAGCTACATTAGTGGACTCCACCCACAAGGAAATTGCTGAAATGACAGAAATGGAATTCAGAATATGGATGGCCAATAAGTTGTATGGAATTGAAGAGAAAGTTGAAAGCCAGCAAAAAGGAACCAGAAAAATATTGCAGGAAATCAAAGAAAAAGTCACTAAAGAGCTAGATAACATAAAAAACCATATAGTAGAACTTAAAGAATTGAAAGAGTCAGTTAGGGAATTTCAAAACACATGAGAAAGCTTCAACAACAGAATACCAAGGAGAAGAAAGAATCTCAGAGCTTGAAGATGAAGCACTTGAGATAACCCAGTCATTCAAAGAGGCAGAGAAGAGAATAAAAAAGTCTGAGCAATCACTGAGAGAGATACGGGATTCTGTGAAGTGAACTAACATTCCAATTACAGGTATCCCTGAGGTAGAAGAAAAAATACCTAAAAGAATGGAAAATCTATTTGAGGGAATTATTGAGAAAAACTTCCCTAATATCACCAGAGATCAGACAGACAGATACAAGATGGTCATCAAACACCAGGAAGATTCATAGCAAATAGGGCATCTCCAAGATACATAGTAATCAACCTAGCTAAAGTCAAAATGAAGGAGAAAGTTATGCAAGCAGCAAGATGAAAGCAACAAATAACCTACAAAGGAAAACCCATCAGGTTAACTGCAGACTTCTCAGTGGAAATCTTACAAGCCAGAAGGGATAGGGGTGCCATCTTCCATCTTCTTAAGCAGAACAGCTACCAGCCTAGAATGTTGTATCTTGCAAACCTAAGTTTTACAACTTATGGAGAAATTAAGACTTTTCCATACAAGGAAACACTGAGGGAATTTGCCATGATCAGACCTGCACTGCAAGAAATACTCAGAACTGCACTACACATAAATAAGCACAAAGGATCTCTACCAGTGTAAAATCACCCAACCCCCCCCCCCACCTAAAATTTCAGAACTACAACTCTTATGAAACAATAGCATGAGAGTGAAAACAAAGCAATAAGGTACTACCAACATGATGAACAGATCAATATCCCACATATCAATTCTATCACTCAACGTTATTGGTCTGAATGCTCCTCTCAAAAGACATAGGCTTGATTAATGGATAAAAAAGCACAACTCAATTATCTGCTGTCTCTAGGAAACATGTCTAAAACAGAAGAAAACCCACAGACTCAACAAGAAGGGATGCAAAAAAAATATTCCTCATGAATATCAAAAGAAAGCAGGTGTAGCCATTCTCATATCAGAAAAAAATTGACATTAAGCCAAAAAGGGTAAAGGAAAACAAAAATGGTTATTATATAATAGTAAAGGGAGAAATTCAACAAGAAGACATAGCAATCCTAAATATAAATGTGCCTAACACAGGAGCTTCCAGACACATAAAGAAAATTGTACTAGAACTAAGTAAATAAATGAATAGTATGATCATAATTTCTGGGGACCTTAACACCCCACTCTCAGAGCTGGAAAAATCATCAAAGCAGAAAATAAATAAAGAAACAATGGACTTAAACCAGACACTAAATCCAATGTACCTAACATATGTACAGAAGATTCTACCACAAAACTACTGAATATACATTCTTCTCAGCAGCACATGGGATATTCTACAAGATCAATCATATCTTAGGCCACAAAACAGGTCTCAACACATCCCAAAATGTCAAAATCATATGTTTTTATCTTCTCAGACCACAGTGGAGCAAAACTAGAAATCAATCACAAGAAAAACACTCAAACCTACACAAAGTCATGGAAATTAAAGAAACTTCTGCTGAATGATCATTGGATCAAGAATGAAATTAAGATGGAAATCAAAAGATTCTTTGAACTGAAAGACAAACGGGACACAAGCTATAAAAATCTATGAGATTCAGCAAAAGCATTCCTAAGGGGAAAATTCATAGCCTTAAGTACCTAAATCAAAAAGACAAAAAGATCCCAAATTAACAACCTAATGTCACATCTCAAGGAACTAGAAAAGGAAGAGAAAACCAAACCCAAAGCCAGCAGAAAAAAAAGAAATAACAACAATCAGAGTGTAACTAAATGAAATGGAACACAAAAAATACAAAGCATCAACAAGACAAAACCTTGGTTCTTTAAAAAAATAAACAAAATTGATAGACTTCTTGCTATATTAACCAGGAATAGAAAATAAGGGACCCAAAGAAGGTCAATCAGAAAAGAAAAAGGAGATATTACAGCTGATACCACAGAAATACAAAGCATCATCCATGAATACTTTGAAAATCTCTGTGCATATAAACTAGAAAATGTAGAGATAATGGACAAATTCCTGGACGTACATAACTTCCCATGACTCAATCAAGAAGAAATAGAAATCCTGAACAGACCAATAATGAACAGTGAGATTGAAGAAGTAATAAAACGTCTTCCAAAAATGACAACAAAAAAGCCTCAGACCTGATGGATCCTCAGTCATATTCTACCAGGACTGCAAAGAAGAGCTGGTACCCACACTGCAGAAATTATTCCATAACATTGAGAAGGACGGAATTCTCTCCAGCTTATTCTATGAAGCCAGTTTCACCTTGAAACCAAAGCCAGGAAAGGACACAATAAAAAAAGAAAACTATAAGCCAATATGCCTTATGAATATAGATGCAAAAATCCTCAATAAAATACTAGCAAGCTAAATTCAATAGCACATCAAAAAAATAATCCACCATGACCAAGTGGGACTCATCCCAGGGATGTAAGGATGGTTCAACATACGTAAATCAAGAAATATTATTCACCATATAAATGGAAGCAAAAAGAAAGACCATATGATCATCTCAATAGATGCAAAAGAAGCATTCGACAAAATCCAGCACGTTTCATGATAAAAGCTCTCAACAAACTAGGCATAGAAGGAATATATCTCAAAATTATAAAAGCCATATATGACAAACCCATAGCCAGCATTATGATGAATGGGGAAAAGTTGAAAACATTCTCTACCTCAGAACTGGAACAAGACAAGAGTGCCCATTGTCCCCACTTCTATTCAACATAGTGATGAAAGTTGTAGCCAGATCAATCAGGCAAGAGAAAGAAATAAAAAGTGCCCAAATTGGGAAAGAGGAGGTCAAACTATTACTTTTTACTGATGATATGATCTTATATTTAGAAAACCACAAGGACTCTACCAAGAGACTCCTGGAATTGATAAATTCAGCAAAGTCTCGGGTTACAAAATCAATATATACAAATCAGTAGCATTTCTATATACCAATAACAGTCAAGCTGAGAGTCAAATCAAAGACTCAATATCATTCACAATAGCTACAAAGAAAATAAAATACCTAGGAATATACTTAAGCAAGTAGGTGAAAGATCTCTCCAAAAAGAACTACAAAACACTAATGAAAGAAATTGCAGAGGACACAAACAAATGGAAAAGCATATCATGCTCATAAATCGGTTGAATCAACATTGTTAAAATGTCCATACTACCCAAAGTGATTTAGAGATTCAATACAAACCCCATCAAAATGCCAATGTCATATTTCATGGATCTAGAAAAAATAATTCTACACTTAGTTTGGAACTGGAAAAGAGCCTGAATAGCCAAAGCAATCTTAAGTAAAAAGAACAAACTGAAAGCATTACAATACCAGACTTGAAACTATGCTACAAGGCTATAGCAACCAAAGCAGCATGATATTAGTACAAAAATAGAGGCATACACCCATGGAACAGAATAGAGAATCCAGACATAAAACCATCTACCTATAGACAACTCCTCTTCAAAAAAGCAGACAACAATGCACACTAAAGAAAAGAACCCCTATTCAATAAATGGTGCTGGAAAAACTGGATAGCCGCATGAGGTAGAATGAAACAGGACCCCTACCTCTCACCACTCACAAAAATTAATTAAAGATGGATAAAAGACTTAAATGTAAAGCATGAAAGCATAAGAATTCTAGAAGAAAATGTAGGAAAAACTCTTCCAGATATTGGCCTAAGCACAGAATTTATGATTAAGACTCCAATGGCAATTACAGCAACAACAAAAATTAATAAATTGGATTTGAGTAAAATAAAAAGCTTCTACAGAGCTAAGAAAATAGTCAACAGAGCAAATAGACAACTTACAGAATGGGAGAAAATATTTGCAAGCTATGCATCCAATAAAGGGCTAATAACCAGAATCTACAAAGAATTCAAGCAAATCAGCAAGAAAAAAAACAACCCTATTAAAAAGTGGGTAAAAGACATAAACAGATGCTTATCAAAAGAATATAAAGAAATGGCCAATAAACATATGAAAAAATTCTTAATGTCAATAATCATCAGGCAAATGCAATTAATACTACAATGAGATATCACCTTACCCCAATTAGAATGGCTTTTATTAAAAAGTCCAAAACCAATAGATGCTGTTGTGGATGCAAAGAGAAAGAAACACTTATACACTGTTGGTGGGACTGCAAATTAGTAAAACCTCTACGGAAAATAGAATGGAGATTCCTCAAAGAACTAAAAGTAGACCTACTATTCAATCAGCAATGCCACTACCGGTTATCTACCCAAAGGAAAAGTCTTTTTACCAAAAAGACACCTGTACTCAGAATGTTTATTGCTGCACAATTTGCAATTGCAAAGATGTGGAATCAACCCAGGTGTACATCGATTCATGAGTGGATTAATAAAATGCAGTATACGTATACCATGCTGTAGTACTCAGCTGTAAAAAAAAAAAAGGATGAATTAGTGCCTTTTGCAACAATTTGGATGAAACTTGAGACCATTATTCTAACTGAAGTATCCAAAGAATGGAAAAAGAAACAGCACATGTACTTGCCATTAAATTGCAACTAACCAATGAGCACACATGTGCAGAGAGAAGGAGAACTCAGTGGAAAAACAAGCAGTGTGGAAGGGGAGGAGAGGAGGAGCAATACCTACCCAACAGATACAATGAACACTATTTGGGTGATGGGCACACTTAGAGCTGTGATTCAAGCATCACAAAAGTGATTCATGTAACCAACAATGTTTGTACACCCTTAATATTTTGAAATTTGAAAAAATGCCAATCAACAAGAAAATAAAAAAAAAAGAAAGGAAGCCGAAGTTATTTCTAACTTTCTCTTTAGTGCACGTTTAAGCTTTTGAGAAGAGAGAAGTGGATTTAGCTACAAAACTAAGTTCTGTGAACTGTAAAATATATATTATAAACTTTCTGCTTTCCATGGTAAATGGGTTAATAAAGCCCAACATTTCTTGGAAGAGAAACTGCACAAAAATCATTTAAATATCCATGTCACTTCGTGTCATTGGTGTGAGGCATTGCAGACATGGCCATAGCTTTGCCCTGATTTCCCACATGAAATATCTCCAGTCAGCACTATTACAATGATGATGGTCAGTTTTGTCTTTCAAAACTAACCTTCAGCATCTGTATTATACAAGTGCTCCTGTCCTATTTAGCAAATGTACAAAAATGGATGTCATGAATTTTCTCCAGGCTTCCAATTTAACATTGTTTTTAGTTTTGTTTTATCCAATAAACTAGGAATTTTGGGAAAATATCTGCTCTTTTCCCTTTAGAATCCATGGCAGCTTACCCCTGCCACCCCGCTCTTCTTAAGTTCTGAAATACAATGGAATATTTTTAAGGATTTTCTTTTATTTTTAGCTTCTTTGTGGCTGGATTTTGAAGAAAGTTGGTTATAAATTTAACGTATAAAATATCTTCTTATTCAAGGGCTACTAATTAAAGAGAGGTTTTTTTCACTTGAATTAAACTTTACAAAAGGAGAAAAGCAACTAATAAAAGTGTGAGATAATCATAATAGCAATCAAGAGAAACTTTTCCAGTATTTTTTATGCCCTGGGATATAGTATTTCCCTGTGACTGCTGACTGAACTCTTCTGCTACAGTGAAGAATTCCACAGGTAACCAGATAGATCCCAGAATGGCTATACTTTATGTTGAATTTGATGAGCCAAAAAAATATATATGTATTTCCCATTAGTTTATTTAGCTGGGAAAAAAATTATGGTTCAGTTGACAGAGATACATACATAGTTTGCTTAAAGTTCATGCACCCAAAATAGACTTAATGGTAAATCTGTATCAGTGTGCTGTGATTGCAGAAGTGTAACCCTAATAAATGCAGAAGGCCCAAATAACTCAGTCTTTACAGAGAGCTGCATTTAAAGATAAACTATTAAAATAAATAAATTAAGACAAACTGTTTAATAGCCATAATGATTTTAAAATAATCCCATTTTTAGTTTTTATTCTTACTAAAAATATTAAAGTGGATCTAATTCATAACTCCAGATAACACCTACTGAAAGTCCTTGAGCTGTGTTTCCCTGCACTTACACCTTCCTGCTGCCCTACACTCTTTGAGATGCTAAGACTCTCCTGGCCCGGTCTCTCACCTTCTTTCCATTTCAAAACATGTAGGGTATGGATCATCTTAACCTCTTTTCCAATTAGAAAAGTAGTCTTCCTCATTAGCAAGAAAGAGAAGAAGGAAATAAGTGGACAATGGAGAATCCCCTTTCATGGGCAGGTGACTGGGGGAAGGCAGTGACATTTGCCCTACAGAGCATTCCCCAAGAGCCATTCCTGGCCTGGCACGCTGCTCTCTTATCAACAGATAACTGTCAAGCACTTTCCACATTCCCTTAGGCTACAACTATCAGCAAGAGAAAGAGCATTTCTATCCTGTATTAGTTTGCTATTGCGTCTGCAACAAACTACCACATACTTAGTAGCTGAGAACATCACAAATTTATCATCTCATGATTCTGCAGGTTAGATCTCTGACAGGCACATTGTTGGGATAGAATCAGATGTTGGCAAGGCTGCACGCTTTTCCAGAGGCTCCAGGAGAAAATCCACTTCTTTGCCTTTTCCAGCTTTTCGAGGCTGCCCACATACCTTGGCTCACGGCCCCCTCCTCTGCCTTCAGAGCCAGCGACATTGCCTCTCCCTGGGCAGTGTCCCACAGCCACCACGCTCTGTGACTCTCCTCTTCGGCCTCCCTCTTCTTACAGTGGGCCCAGCTGGACAACCTAGGACAATTTCCCTGTCTTAAAATCAACTGCTTAGCAGCCTTGATTCCATCTGCAATCTAAACCTCTCTTTGTCATATAATAGTGCATATTCTTGCTTTCTAGGAGTAGGATGTGGACGTCCTTGGGGGATGCCATTATGTTGCCACCACATATCATCATGGATCTTACAGTTTAGTATCGGATCTAAACAAGTGAGTGACAATCGCCATACAGGGTACTAAGTGCTGAGGGGGGCGTGGCCAGAAGGGTCACCTAACAGGGAATCCCAGCTTAGGGAAGGGCTTCCAGAGAAAGGGACACTGAGGGTGAGATCCGGAGGCTAAGCAGGCATAGTCAATGGAGGCTCTGGTTCTGGGGGTGAGGAGGAGAGAATAGTGCTCCATACAGAAGGAACATCAAGTGCAGGGTCCCAGAGGACAGAGGGGGGAGAGGCACCATCACACAAGTGCAGGACTAGAAGAAGTTCCTTCTAGCTGGAGCAAGGATCAGGGATGGGACGGGGACAGCAGGCGAGGACAAGCAGGCGAGGGCCAGATCACGAAGAGACATGTCAGCCTTGCAAGTGAGAAGGGGCTCGGCCCGCCCTACCAGGGATGAAGCCCTGGAGGATTTCAGCCAGGGGCAGATTGGGATCAGGTTGGCATTTGAGAAAAATCATTTGGCTGCTCTGTGGAGAATCAATTAAAAACAGGTCCGATGGAACATCTCATTAGTGACATAGATGGATGAAAGTAAAAGATCAGCCACTAGTTAACATAGCAGATTAGCAGCTCCATGCCGAGTTAAGTCCAAGGAGAAGTAATGTTGGGGAAGGGACCTAATGTTTGTGAGATGCACTCAGACTTGATTAATGAGAGAGGCAATACCAGACTCGTGGAATTAAGGGAGGAGGGTGAATATTTGCAAAATAAAACTTCTGAGGAAAACATGTTTAAAAAATACCTATTGGTCATATTAGAAGCTTATCTAAAATTTAACCAAAATATTATAAATATTTAATATATACAGCGAATTGTCTGTAAGTCAGCAATTAGTGCTAATGAAGCATGGTCATCATGGGATCATTCTGTGGCCCAGTGTCCTGTGGGAGGCGGAGGGTGAGGGGACCCTTTGCACTATGACACTGTACCGGATTCTACAGATTTGTCACTTAACTTTTAAATGCTTTTAATGACATGCTTTTACCTCTCCTGCAATTAAGTTTCTCCCAGAAAGCCTCACAGTGATATTCTTCGCTCCTTTTCACTATGCACAGCCCTGACCAATAGATTTGTTCATGTTCAACACACAGCAAAGTGCTGCATTTCCCCCAGGATTCTGGTCCTAATTTCTCTGACAATTTAGTCTGTATTTAAAACAAAATGAAAGGGAAGGTTACAATTTAAACCTTTAAAGATCTATGAGAAGCATGCTGTTGCTTGGAAAAGTTAAAACCCAAATAGTTGGGTTTCGAGTTGGGAAAGTCAGATGCTTTGAGGGAGGTGTTTTTATACCTTTTCCTTTTCCTTTGCGAGCCACCTGGGGCTGCCAGCTCGGGCAAGACATCCACAACAAGCTTTCTGGTGAGAGTTTTGACACTTCTACTTCTGGTCCCTATTGGAAATACCACAAAATAAGCCTTCTGTGCAACATTTTAGTAATTACTGTGCCAATTCAGGAATCACAAAGAGAGAAAACTTATCCAAAATATTCAGAACTTTAAAAGGCTTTAGTTTGAAAAGTGATGGTCAAGCTCTAACTATATTTCAAAAACCCTAAGTTGAAGATAAGGATACCAGGAAGGAAAGCTTTTTAGCTGAAAGCACTCAAACCTGAACTAACATTAGCTTAAATGTGAGGCATTTACTTTTTGCTTAAAATAGAAATCAGGAGGTTGGCCATCCGGAGTGGTGTTGGCCACTCTACAACGCTATGGTATCGCTCTTTCTTCTCTGTCAGTTTCAACACTGAAACTTTTTCCTGGGCTGACCATACAATTTGTTGTCTGATTTAAGACACTTTTTGAGTTTACAAAGGGTGCATTATTAATAACTATACTGGGCCAGCAGGGGTCACCTGGGACTGTCCTGGGCAAACCAGTATATATAGTTACCTAGTTTTTTTCTCATGCTGTTGCCTCATGATCTCAAAATGGCTGCCACAGTCCCAAGTGTTGGTCCTCACACCATATTCAGATGCAAGAAGGCAAGAGGGCATGCCAGCAGTTTTGCTTCCCAGGCCTGCTCCTTTATCAGAAAGGAATTATTTTCCCAGATAACCACATTAGATATCTACTTATATCTCATTGCCACCCTTAGGTGCAAAAAAACCTGAGAGTGTGAGTGGGCCTCCTAGAAGCAGAATTGTCATGATCAGCTTGGTTATTGGGTTACAATAACCATATCATATTTAATAAGGATATCAGCTATGATTTTGGGGTCCATAATTTACAATGTAGGCCTCAGTCAATGTCACCTTTTATCCTTCTAAAACCAGGAAATCATCAGGACTTTGGTCTTCAAACATAATTCTATGTCTGTGTCTCCAGTGCATACCAGTAGCCAGGTTCTCCTTTTCTTCCTGGGTATACATCCAGTTCATATTTTCTACTCTCCCTGGCATTTAAATGGGGCTGTAGAACTGAAATCTGGCTAAAGGAAAGTGAGCAGATGTAATCTGTACCATTTCCAGGGAAGGCCTTTAAAAACCTCCTAAGAGCAATTCGTCCTCACTCTGTCCACCCACTAAGAGGAAGGAGAAGGCAGAGCAAGGGAGGAAAAGAGCTGGGATCCCCAAAGGATGGTGCAGTGTGGGGCCCAGGCCCTGCTGCTTATCCACATCAGATGGACGAGCCAGAGACATGACAAATCACTGAAATTCTGTGACTAATATTTACATTAATTAGCCTGTCCCCCCAAATATAATCCATTTCAGCTAATTTTACACATTATGTTAATTTACTTTCCTAACTGTGGTAGGAAGAATTATTCTATTCCATTCTTACATTCCTAGCACATAGCACAGAGCTTGGCACAGAGTAGATCCTCATTACACGTTTATGAATGAATGAATGAATGAAAATAGAGAAAGAAAAGGAAAACGTCCAAAGAGAATAAAAATATACCTGTCCATCTGGTTTCTTTAAAACGCAAACCTAAGAGACAATGAGTAGACTTCACAGCATATTTTGTGTCCACAGTTAAAGCGAGCTCTTGATAATAACACTAAATAATTTTAAACTTTCTTTTAAATTGACAAATAAAAATTGCATATCCTTATGGTGTACAACAGGATGTTTTGAAACATGTAATAATGTTTAACTTTTGTTTTCTAAAATGGCCTTGCCCCTCACTAACTGTAACCCTGTGGGAAGGAAACATTTGTCTTCTGTGCAGACGTCCTTTGCACACAAATAAACACTGTCCTTCACCTGTCACCAGGGGTCATTTCAAGGGACTGCTCTCACCCGTCCCTTCTTCCCTGTGAATGTAAAACACCCGTGAGGCGCCCGGCTTGCTGCGACCTCCTGGGCAGAGCAGAGCAGCCGCCTGCAGGGGCGCAGGGCCGTGGGGGGCGGCGGGGCGCGTGGTCCCTGTCGCTGGGCCAGGACTGCGGGAGCAGAGTCACGCGGAGCGACTCCCACTGCTCGCTCACACTGTCCTCCAATCCTTTGTTAAGCCAGTTAGCTACTAAACAACAACAAAAATTAAGAAATGCAAAAGATCAACTGATTTGGGGATGAGTTATCTCCCTTGACCTACCTTTGTGTTTGCCTCGCCCGGCTCGGGTCACCCACGCAGCCTCGGGGAGACGCAAAGATCCAGGGCGCTCGCGGAGGTCGCCAGCTGTGGCTGCAGCCAGAACCTCCACTTTATCGGTCACTCGCTGCGTGGCTTTGGGCCAGAGCTTCTCCTTTCTGAGTCTCATTTTTCTTGCCTAAGAAGAAAAAACGAGGACAGTAAACAAGGCATTAGGGTGTTGGTGTCGTCAGGAGACTATGAGAGCCTGCTTGGCTGGCAGACAGCTCCTGTTGTCATCACACCCAAAGTCTCGGCCCAGCGGGAGCCAGGGGGAGCTCAGGCGGTCAGAGCTCACTTTCCCGGGGAGAAGAGGGGCCGAGAGGGCCCTGGCCCAGGGTCACTCAGCGTATGGAGCGGGGGCTGCGGGATTCAGGCCGCCTGGTTTGGTGCTGCTTCCGTGCTCTCTTAGCAAAAGGATTCACACGGCCCAAACCACTCTGTTGTCTGTTAGATACCTTGGGGTGACATGTTCCTTTTCCCAGCCCTGGATGGAGTGCCACTCATGCAAGTACTGTTCCACTGTCCTCAGTAGCTGCTACAGGGCTGGCTGGTCTCTGACACAGTCCGACTGTGCCATGTCCTTGGCAAAGGACTCAGAGGCAACAGCGGGTACAGTGCTTCCTCCTCTTCTTAGAAGAGCTTTTTTAAAAAAAAAAAAAAAAAAAAAAGGAAGAAGAGAATGGCAATATCCAAAGGAGGGTTCTAACCACCAGGAGGGAGTCCACATTGCTCCCTGTGCCTGGTCTTTTCAGTGCTGTAAAAGCTGGAGCCACCGCCACGCAGAAGCTGGGCCCTTCCTTGCTGTGGAGGCTGGGAGTGGGCATCTAGCCCTGCTGTGCTCCCAGTGGGAGGGGTCCTGCTTTCAGTCCTCCAGAAATGTCACAGGCCTTGCCTTGTGAAGCCTCTCATCCCAAGAATCTTGAAAATTGGAGATTCTCTCAATTCTGGAGATGGATCTGCCATATGGCATTGCTGACCACAGCAGAGCAGCTGCATAAATGTTATCTAAACCCAAGTGACAAGGGTCTTTTGAAAAATCCATGCCACTACGCTGGTAGGCAGACTTCCAAAGCCAACCTGAAAAAGAGAATGCAGCAAAGCCCCTCACTCTTGGTGGCTTCAGCAAAGTGGGTGTCTTTAAGACATCATGCACCTACATGCAGGTCTCCAAAGCCACTGCAGAGTATTTCTTAGAAGAGCAGAGTGTTGACCTCATGTTTTTGGAATCACTGACGCAGTCCGCTATTTGATCTAGGAGTCCGCTAGTTTTGTAAATCTGCAGCACAGGGACTTGAGTTGTTCTTTTGCAAAATCAGTCTGGTTGCAAAATCCAGGAAGAAAATACTAGAGGCTGGATTGACAAATGCAGTCTAGCTATTGCATTCTGTTAAAATTATTGAATTCAAGGTAAAGCAATCTTATCAGTTTCACTTGTGATACTTAGCTTATCTTTTCATCAAAGACTCAAATCTTAATCATAAGCTGTTAGAAGATGATATGCTGTGCTTACTTGTTCTACAGGGGACAAAATATTTACAAAACACTTTTTATGTATCAGGAGACTCACTCTACTCTTAACATGTTATCTCATCGTATTATCATAAATATACCATGGTATCACAAATGCCGTTCTTTAGGGTTTACTGCGTGCCAGGCTCTGTACCAAAGTCTCCACTTGTATTATTAATTCATTTAATTCTCATAATAACTCTGTAAGATTGTTACTACAAGTTGAGCATCCCAGATTCAAAAATACAAAATTCAAAATACTCCAAAATCTGAAACTTTCTGAGCACCGACATGAGGCCACAAGTGGAAAATTCCACACCTGGCCTCATGTGACAGGTCAATATACACAAACTTTGTTTCATGCACAAAATTATTTAAAATGTTGTATAAAATTACCTTCAGGCTATGTGCAGTGTAAGGTGTATAGGAAACAAAAATGAGTTTTATGTTTAGACTTTGGTCTCATCCCCAAGATATCTCATTATGCAAATGTTCCCAAATCCAAAGAAATTCAAAATCCGAGACACTGTTGGTCTCAAGCATTTTGGATAAGCAATACTCAATGGGAAAAAATATTATTATCCCCATTTTTCAAAGGAGGAACTTGAGGCACAGAGAAGTTAAGTTAGTTGCCCAATGTCACACAGTAAGCTCAGAGCTGGGATTTTCACACAGGATTCTGGCTCCCAAGTGCGAAAGCTACAAGCACAGCTGCCTCCCCTAAGAAATTCTCTCCACAGCCTCTGAGGAAGGTGACAGCCTTCAGACCTCCCCCCAGAGGATGTGCTTCTTTCTTGGCCCTCTCATTCTGTGCCATGTGCCTAAAAATCAGAGACTGTGCTTTCCGTAAAAGTTAGACTAGTAAATAAAGGTGTGGGTAAGTATTGTTATTCTAATTTTACAAGGAAAAATTAGCTCTGAAAAGCCAAGTAAGTCAGGGCAGAACCACTCAGGATTTAAACTCTGGCTTCTCTGCTTCTAACGCCTGTCATGTTTGCCTTTCCCTGCACTACAGACTCCGGTCTGAAGCGTGTGCTCAGACCTTCACTATGGAATTCTCCCAGCGAGCGTTATCATCATCCATGTGTTTGCGAGGTGTTCTCTTTCAGGACCAGGGTTGGGGTGGGGAGTGCGTGGGGCCAGTGGGAGGTGGGGATCATTGTGTTTTTCTGGCATCTCCTGCACCCCCACTGTTTGTACCAACTATAAAGCACCCAGCAAAGGTTTGTTGGATGTATTATAAATGAGAGGATAAAGGATTACTTCATAACTTAATAATAATGCCCTATTTGCTTCTCCAAAACAACCTTTTCTTTGTTTTTTACAGAAGACAACAGTCAGTGGTGAGATCATTTTTATTCTATCACTACGACTTTTGCTTGAGAAAAACATTAACAAGTATCTCCTTCCAGAAATCTTGCAGATCAATTTGTTTAGTCATGAGGGCTCAGCAGCCATCTGTTACTCAGCTGCGGGAGTTGTTTATTCATACTTTTGCCCATTCATCTGTTTTGTGTTTCCTTTTGTCCATTTCTCACTTAAGATAAACAAAAACCTGTCAGTGTGTGAAGAAAGCCAAGCCTTGGAATCTGCCTGTGCTGAGGATAAGGGTATTACTTGTCAGAAGGAGGGACAAGGGAGGGTGGAGGGAAAAGAACCCACTTCTGGTGCTCACAAGGCAGACGGTCCCTGAGCATCCCAGTGGTGGAGTCCTCTTGGCTGTGTCGAACTGTACAGCGCCCTCCGGGTTGCAAACACTTTAGCAGCATAAGATGGAGCCCTTCCAGTCATGCAGACATTTCCAACACTATCACTACTTTCCATGTTATTTATAGAATTTCTTATTCCTTCACATAGGCAAAAAGTTTTGCTTCTCTAATTTAGAGACCAGATTGATAGACATACAGAGTATCTGTAATAAATAAAATACCATTCTCCTATCAACTCACAAACACCAGGGAAGATATTGTTAGTAATTCTTCACCATCTTTTTCTAATGAGAATGTGGATCAGTCCCCATCAATTAAATTTTGTAAGTGACAGAATTCCCCATCTAAATTGGCTTAATCAAAATGCAATGAATCCTGTCATCTATCTGAGCAGTCCACAGGTAGGAATGAACTCTGGAAAGCCTTGATCAGGGCTTACATCAAATTGCCAGGGCCCGGTTTCTTCTGTCCTTCATCCCTGCTGCCCTCTGTATGGCATTTCATTCTCATGTGTCCCCTACAGTGGTGATCCAGGAACACTGCAAGAGGAAAGGATCACCCCTTTTCAGTTCCAAAAGCCTCAGCAAATATCTCAGGATCACTCCTTGACTTTGGTGGTGACACACATCCATTCTTCAATATACCACTGAGGCTGGAGGAAACCAAGGCTCTGATTGACCCGGCCGGGATCACTTTCAACTTCTGGACCTGGGGGTGGGGGCCGGAGAGGTGAGTCTCCCCTACTGAAGCCACTGGTGGATCCCCAGAAGAAAGCCTGGGGCCATAACCCAAGAAGAGTCTTACGAAAACCAGTTAAAAAACTGAAACAAACAAGAAGAGCACAATATTGATATTTCGAGGCACACTGCTGCCAGCCAATGTACACTCTCTGTCTCCTTGGTTTGCCACGTACAGTCATTTGTGCAAGTTCTGTCCAATGAGATGTAAGTGATGGCGTGTGATGTGTGAAGAGGTCTCCTTAAAATGGGAGTGGTGGGCTCCTCCTCCTCTCTTTCTTCATCCTCTTGGCTGGAACAAAGAGGGTATGGCTGGGGCCAGAGGTGACATGGATATAAATGTCCCAAGTCCCTAAAAATAGTGCCATTATTACTTCCATCCCTCAATGGCCAACTCCAGATCAATTTTATGTGAAAGAGAAACATATTTCTATTTCATTTAAGCCAGTGTAATTTTGGAAGTTTTGTTGAGGCTATCATTGTTTATGGTGGTGTTATACACGCAAAATCCAATCTTAACTGATATAGAAGAACATGTACTAAATTTTCACATTGGTTTCCCCAAGGAGCAATAATGGGAGGACATATGAGGGCCATAATTAATATTGCATGTAAAAACAAAATTCAAAATTGTTTCATCCCTTCTCAAATTGTGGATTTATTTAATAAAATATTGGACAAATTTGACCTGATTTTAAAATGGTAAGCTCAGAGAATTGCTTTTTGGTATAAAAGTTTAGTAAAGGTTATTGCACCTTATGTCTAGGGAATAATCTGAGTCTTAGTCATTAAACCAAGATTCCTTGCATGCAATAATTGGACACAGTAATGAAGGGCAAGGTCCCTGCCTCTAAGATTCGCAAGAGTCCAATGAAGACAGATGGGAAAGCAAGCATTTAATAAATAGTGTGAAAATTGCTATTTTAGAAGCAGGCCCAGTGTTCTATGGATGCATTTGTAGCCTCGGGGAGTTGAGAAAGTATATGGTGTCTTCTCAGGGGGATACCTGGAGGAGTAGGAGGGAAAATAAAAGAAAGCAAAGGAAAAGTAAGTGCAGGAATTTTTCCATTAGCATAGTTCATCTGCATCTTCGTTGGATTATCAACCAGATATAGGAAATTTCCCCTAAAATATCTAGAGCCTCAAATCTCTACTAGATGAAAGACCTGCCTTGGCCCAAGAACAGCAAATCCCTATTCCAGGGATAAAAGTAAAACTGTGAATCTAGCATAGAAATATTTTTTCCTGAAGCAAGTTCCTAAATTTGCATCTCTTTCCATATTGGGAAACCAATAGTGGTATGGAATATGATTTTGACAGTGTGTGCATAAAAGAATCACGTTTTCTCTATCTGCACATGATGCCTCGACGTTCTGTGATTTCATGCTCCTGTTTTGTAGCTCAAAGTTTCCCGTGACCTCAAAATGAACATTATTGTGACTTTTCTTAGGATGATCTCTTTGGAACACAGACATAAGGAGAAGGTCCTGTTAAGAAAGGCTGAGAATCCCCTTGAAGTGAAAAAACAGAAAGCTATTAATTATTATTGAGACCCACTCTCTAATAAAAAAAAATTGGTACTGTAACATACACAACCTTGTTACAGATAAGATTCAGAGCAAAGAGTTGCACAATAACTAGAAAGTAGAACAGCATAATGTGGATTACGACCATTCCTTCTTGAATCCCATTGAGGCAAGGATTATAAAACTCAGAAGCTTGCAGGGGCTGGGCAGGTAACACACCTGACAGGTATTGCACCTGACTGTGAGCTGGGAATGAAGAGAAACATCCGCTGTCAGCTCTGGGGACTGAAAACTCAGCCGAAGAAGCAGCCACCTAGTCAGCTCCGGGAGATATGACCACACAGGAATGCAGCCCGGTTTCCAGACCTGGCCTTTTAAGTGAAGTTAAAAAGGAGATTTTTATGTGAATTCTCCTTCTTTTTATACTAATGGCTATAGGCTCAATCAGGCCATGTGCTGCTACTACTGGCAATTCCTGCAAGGAACAGCAGCAAGATCAACTTAAACAACTTGGGTGCCCCTTGCCGGAAATGCTTGGGATCAGAAGTGTTTCAGATTTTGCATGTTTTCAGATTTTGGAATATTTGCATATGCATAATGAGATACCTTAGGGATAGAACCCCAGTCTAAACACGAAATTCATTTATGTTTCATGTACACCTTATACACATAGCCTGAATATAACTTTATACAACATTTTAAATAACCGTGTGCCTGAAACAAAGTTCATTTACATTGAACCACAGAAAACAAAGGTGTCACTATCTCAGCTACCCATGGGGACAATCTGGGGTTGTTTGGCATCACCATCATTCCTGACTCTGAATTTATATGCTCCTGATAGGCAGTCATTTTCTTACACACATTCACATGTATGTAACGGTAAAAAATATGAATACCATTAATACAGTGGAAAAGTAATGTGTTCGGGGTCACCAAGCAGCACAGTAGTATCACCAGATATTTGTACCAGCTGCTAACAACAGACAGCAGCGGGCTTTCCGTGCTTACCTAAAATGCCGTGTTTTGACTGAAAGGTTACTATACACTGTATTTTATTTTTTTAGGTGAGAAGAAACTTCAGAAGCAGTTGAGGGACCAGGAGGCAGGTCCTCTAGGAGTGAGGAGGCATTCTGCTGGGTGGCTTTCTAAAATGCTGCCCCCAGAGTCATCTGCCTCAGTAGCAATGACTTTCTTCTTAGCAGTCTCTCCCATTTTATCAACTGGACTAACGTTCTGTGCTGAATGCACGCTGCCCTTGTTCTTCGATAAGCTCCTCACAAATTTTCACCGTGTCGCCTGTGGCCACTTTTCCTGCAGTGATAACAATGTCATCTTCATCATCCACTTGTGGCATCACATTGAAGCTCAGTTTTGAATTTTGGATTTTGGATTTTCAGATTAGGGAGGCCCAACCTGTAGCTCCTTTGCATTGTAAGAGAAACAGGCTGGATGATGTAAACGGATAACAGATTTCTCTCAATATCTACCTTAAAAAAGAGGATCAGTTTCCTTTACGAAGTTCAACAGAGACTATTCTACATGATTTACAAAGAAAAAATAATAGGGATTCTCCAGGATAAACCCACCCCCTCCTGCTACCCTCACCCAGAAGACAGAACCAGGACCACCCCAGCTTCCAGAAAGGTCCCTGCTACTTTGTGAATTCCAATACAGTGCTGGACAGAGTTCCCATTTTAATATTTACCTGAGAAGGATCAATGGGTAAGAGATGGATAAAGAATTCCATTATTTGGAATTTGATGCTGAGGAAAACTCCAGTGCTTTCTTCTCAGTGAGCTGACTTACGTAGTGAATAATCTCAGATATGTTAGACTTTGGAAAACAAAAAGCATGTGACTGAAAAATATTTTTATTTGTTTATGTTGTCATTTATCCACTGGTCATTTACCCAACAAATACCTGTGGAGCAGGCATGCGTGCCTCTGTCAGCCCTCTCCACTGGCTTAAAGGGCACTCTCACCTCTTTTTGTCCCTTCTTTTATTGACCTTTCCTTGTCATCCCTTAATGTAGACCAGCTGACCCACCCTTCACTCTCTTATCTCTCTTGAAGGTCTCCACTGGGAGTCTCATCCCAACTAAAAACTGTCCTGATCCGTAAATGACTCCCAGAGCTGTTACTTTAACCCTGCTCTTCTCCTTATTTCCAATTCACAGCTGGCATTTCTACCTAGAGATCTTTTTGGTAGCTCAGTCTTGGTTTGTTACAAATAATCAGTTTGTTTTAACTTTCAAAAGATTCCTCCTCGCATCTCCTTGTTTCCCTTGAAGACATTTATCCAGCTGCTGATCAATTCCTGTCTCTCCCTTGCTCCCATATCCAACCCATGGGAGAGGCCCAACAATTCCTGCTTGGAGAATTCCCTTGTATCTACTCTATCATTTTCATTATCACTGTCATGATTCTGTTTCTAGGATTGAAGCGCTGGCCTCCCAGCTGGCCTCTACACTTCCATCCTGCCCATCCATTCTACCACGGCCCCAGATCAATCTTTCTGAACCGCATCCTTGGTGAGTTTCCCCTGTGAAAATCTCTAATATCCCTCCTTCTCCAAAGGGCTAAATTGTGTCTCCCCAAAATTCATGTTTTGAAATCCTAACCCCCCAGTGTCTTAGAACATAACTGTTTTGGAGACAGGGTCTTTAAAGAAGTAATTAAGGTTAAATGAGGTCATTAGAGTAGACCCTAATCCAGTATGACTGGTGTCCTCGTTTGAAGAGGAGAGGAGCACATAGCGCAGACGGAAGACCATGTGAAGCTCAAGGGGAAAACAGCCATCTGCAAGCCAAGGAGAGAGGCCTCAGGAGAAGCCAAACCTACCGACACCTTGATCTTGAACTTCTATAGCCTCCAGTCTGTGGTTCTCTGTTGTGGCAGCCCCAGCAGACTAATGCAAGGTCCAAACTCCCTGTGGGGACATCCAGGACCGCAGAGGATCCCGGGTGTGCCCCCAGATCCCCATTCTCATTCTGCCACCTGCATGGCGAGCAGCCTGCCCAGAGCTCCCAGCCGGCCCATTCTTAGGAACTGCCCTGGGCCGGCATTCCTGCACCTCTGTGCATCTCCACCCTCATCTCTGACCAGCTCTGCTTTCCAGTTCCTACTAGACGGTGCCATCCAGCTCCAAGTGATTGTACCACTTGTACCTTGAGCTACACTGGGGTAACAACTGACCCCACTGCCTTAGCAGGTTAGGACAACAAAGGTAAGTTTATTTTCATTCATGTGACTGTCCATCAGAGGCAGCTCTGCTCCAGAAGCAATGTGTCTGGGATAGACGAGTACCAGCTAGAGAGCAAAGTGACATGCCAGTGTCACCAGATGGCTCTTGGACCGAGCATCCATTGCCTTCATTTACATGTCTTTGGCCAAAGCACATCATGTGGCCAGACTTCAATTCAAGGGTGACGGCAGCACAATCTTCCCACAGGGAGCTGCGAGTCGTCTGTCCCAGCCCACGGCAAGGAGACAGCACGCGGAACCCCTCCACGGGGAGGGGCGGTGAGTCAAGCCACGTCAAGCTGGGCCTTGCGAGCCTGGTAGGCTAGATGGATGTTCTGCCTCCAAACTCAGGGGAAGCCTAATTGTATTAGAAATGAAAGAGGCCTTAGAATAAAGAAGGGACGTCGTAGTCTGACACCACCCGGAGACTGTACTGATCTCCAAGGGATATTTAAAGAGCACTGTCTTATTATCTTAAGCTGAAATTGATGACGTTCAAACTTTGTCTTTTCAGCTCCACATTCTACGTAAAAGAACAAAGTGCTGAAAGAGCCTTTGTAGAACACTGCCGTGTAGATCATTTGTACTTTGTGGCTATCATTTTAACATCTCTTAAAGCATGACTATGAAATCTGGGGAAAGGACATACCCTTCAGGGTTACCCTGGAACCAGAGGAAGCAGTGTTCCACAGGGAAGTGCCACTCAGTGCAGTATGGTGCTGTCCTTGCACCAGAAATCTTCCTGGCAGTGGAAGATTTCTCTTTGTGACTACGTGTGTTTTCGACAGCCAAAGCACCATGCAAGACCCTCAGCCTCCATCGCCCTATTTACCGATCTAGATTGTCCTCTGATTTGCTACTAGTTGAAAATCTTGTCATTTTCAAGGCTGTCCCTCCCTCTTAAACTTTGGCTCACTGCTACTCAAAAGCGGCTATCTATGCCTTTTAAAATCTAAAACGGGCTTTTAAAATGGACTTTTGGTGGCTTTTTGTTTCTTTGGTGTGAAAAATTAGAATTCAGGCCATCCTAAACCAACAGATAGGAGGTACACAAAGAGAAAAGAAGGTCATGTAAGGTTCACAGAGACAGCTAAAAGCTGAAGCAAATTGGATGAAAAGTTCAACTTTGTCCAGGTATCCCTTTTATGAATAATTCTAGAAATTTCTAGCTTGTATTGAAATAAATATCCAAATCCAGGTCATGTCCCTCTACCAGTTTCATGGGTCACTGATGGCTAAGTCTGGCATCCTCAGACAACCATATGGGGGAAGCTTGTGGGCACAGCCTGGCAGGACAAGATTCCGCATGTCTGCCAACCTATCGGGCATGGGAGGGTTTGATCTTGAGCAGAACTTATCACACCATGACTGAAGCAGCCTGAACTCAACGTGTCAATAAGACCAACTGTGCCTGAGTTTTGAACTGATTACTTCTCAGGTCAATCTTGTATCATAGTTCAATCGGAAGACAATGAGAGTGTGGTATTTTATTGAGTTGAACAGTACAGTTATAGAAACAGGTATACCTATTTATGGAAAAGTTTTTGAGTGATCCCTTGGGACCATGTCCTGTTGAACTACAAATCAAATCCCTGCTTTGGGTTTGCTGATTTCCAAACTCCCCAGAAAACATTCAGTCAGGTTTACATCATATGCACGATGTGACTGAAAATTAAAAATACTGACTTTTCAAATACAACATGGAAAATCTTAAACCCCCAATGAGTTCCATCCCTTTCAAAGTAGCTACTATCAATACCCTTAGTCCAATCACTGCCCATCCAAGGATGACACTAGGAAAGGTACCTCATTTACTGGGTCACAACCAGTTAATGAGAAATAAGGTAAAGTAGGATTTTTCAATTTTTTGTTATCAATAATGTCTCATTTTATGCATATTCAAATCTTACTCAAAAAGTGATCTCAAACTCAGTGAAAAACATACACTGAGCCTCAGAGGGAGGCGGAGCCGAGGCAGACTGCAGACAGGACCAGAGTTGTGGTTAACCGAGCCGTGGTGGTAAACATTGCTCTCTGGTCACTTGTCCCTGTCAGGATCTTTGTTTAAGAAAAAAGAAATTCAGGTTATTTTTCCCCCCGACTTATCCCTATCATGTTGTCTTTATGAAAGAAAATAAGTACTTCTTTGTTAAATGAAAACATAAGTTGGGAAAGTTTACAGTCAGAACCCATTTTTACTCCCAACCCTCTTGTCCAGCTGAAGTATTTTCTCCACTCACTCACTCACTCCTTCATTTCAGTTAAATATTTATTGAGCTGCCTGCCATGCCAGGAAGTGTGCTACGAGTACAAATGAGCAATTAATTTATGGTTCTTCATTTATCAAACTTACACCCTAGGAAAGGACAAACAACGAAACTGATCATAAAACAGTCGAATACATGGGGAGATTGAAGGCCAGTCTTGGCCTCAATTGCTAGGTATTTTCAAAAATCAAATCCACCCTCCAGAGCTTAAAGCCTCCTTGCCAATGAGCCCATTTAAAGAGATGTGTCAAAAGCACATTTTATCCAATACCTGGGATGGGTCATCCTTAATCTCTCTTAGCCTTTCCATTTCATAAATTGGTCTTCACCTCTGATTTTGCTACTTAAGTTGCCATAAATATTTTCGCTTATTCCCATTTCTCTTGTTGCCACTACTTGAGTTAAGGCTAACACCATTTCTTGCTTAAAATCCTACTCCTGCCTTCCAAACTTTCTCCCTCTACCACAGCCCTTCCCTCTCCACGTCCCTTGTCCTCCACTCCTATTAAAAACCCATGTGAAGACATATCCCCGGCTAACGTCCTCCCCTGGCCCTCACAGTCCTCCAGATCATAGCTAAGCACCAACACACAGCCGAGGGCTATGCTGGGGAGTGGGCCTCTCTGTCTCTCTAACTCACTTTCCCAAAGCCAATTGCATATAACACCACTTGCCAGAAAGTGAGTAAGGAATCTTCAAGGAGAAAAAGTTTTATGGTGAAACAAATTTTGGGAGCCCTGGGGAAAACAGTTACACAGGTTCTTTTGTTGCCATCTTCAACATGTAAATATGTTTTCTGAATCTCCAAGAAAAGAATACATCATTCAATGTTTGCCAAATGTGACTAAAGAATCTTGAGGCACCATGCACACACACACACACACACACACACACACACATGCACATACACACCCCTGCACACTCCTCAAAAGTGCCTCCCAGGACTAATGCTTCACATTGCGGTTGACAGAATCACGGCCCCCAAAAGATGCCCAAGTTCTATTCCCCATGGCAAAAGGGACTTTGCACACACCATCAAGGTTATGGACCTAGAGATGGGAAGATTATCTTGGATTATCTAGGTGGGCCCAATCTAATCACAAGAGCGCTGGAAGCAGCAAACTGAGGCTGGACGCAGAAGACAAAGGCAGGAGAGAGGTGGCCGAAGTCAGAGAGATTTCAAGCCCAAGAAGGATTCAAAGCTCAACTGCCAGTTCTGTGAGGTGGGGGTCACATGAAGGGCCAGAGAGACCTCTAGCGCTAAAGGTAGTCCTAGGTGGCAGCCACAAGGAAACAGCAACCTCAGTCTTAGACACATGGAACTGGATTCTGACAACCGCTTGAATAAGCTTGGAAGTAGCTTCTTCCCCGGAGCCCTCAGAAAGAAACTCAGTCCTGCCAACCCCTTAATATCCACCTTATGAGACTCTGGGCAGAGGATGCAGCTGAGACATGCCTGTCCCAGCTTCTAACCAACACTACTGGAACATAAGAAACTGTGTCATTTGAAAACACTATGTTTGTGGTAATTTATTGTGGCAGCAAGAAAAACTAATGTACATGCACAATACTTGCCTCCATCTCTCATCACCACTGCCTGCATTGCACACACTATTTCTGTTGCCCAACCTGTGATGCCCCCAAACAGGTGTCCCCCCAGGTGTCTTGGGTTTTATCACTCGGCCTACAATGCTCTTTCCTTTATTTCTCTTCTTTCCAAGACACAGCTCCAACACTCACCTCTCACCTCCAGCCCCAAGCCAAGCCATGACTGCCAACTCCAACCGGTCATCATGGTTTGGTTTAAGCCCCACCCACTGTCTCATTGCCTGGCCTCTGCAGCGGTGCTGTGGCACTGGGACCCCTTGTCCATCTCTCCCAGAAGGCCTTGAGAACAAGGACAATATCTTGTTCATTTTTCTGTCTCCAGTATCAATCTGGCATAGAAAAGGTGATCCGTAAATGTGCAGAATCAATGAATCCAGTTAAAGATAACTAATTAACAGCTTATATTATGGGACTGAACTTTGAAAGAGAGGGGAGAGCTGGCAGCAGAGATATGGGATCCTTCAGTAGGTGGATGTCCCTTGAAGTGCGTGGGTAGCGCAGCTCACCCAAGCACGGAGGACTAGGATAACGTTCTTGGAAAATGTATTGAAAAATATTTTTTCAGAAGTATTTTTCAGCCCCTGTAGATTTTGTTACCCTGCAACTCCCATCTCATTAAATAAAAGTCATTCATTTCTTCAGGAGAGAGACAATACAACCTAGAACAAAGTGTCCTTACTTGCTCTGAGTTTCTTATTAGACTTTGATCCACAGTGGGGCAATAGACATGAAACCCCTCTCTGTAGAGAGAGACAGGGATTTTCTAAATTCCAAACACTGTTCATGTCAAGAGTTGTGTTCTAAGGCTGAGCATATAGTTTTAACATAAGCCACAGTGTAGTGGGTATAGAGACATGTTAGTATCTTGTCTAATGTTACATGTCTAGTGATTTAAAAGAAGGGAAGTCAACCCAGGTGTCGGTGACTTCCAAACCCATACTTTCTCCCACGGTAGCGTATTGTCTCAAAAGAATTTCTTCTGAAAACAGTCATTTTCACACCTTCCGTTCCCATATGTTAGCTGAGGCTTAAGGGCCTCGTGGTAGAGAAGATTAACACATGAACAGGTGTCTCTAGGTGACCTTGCACGTCCATCCAACCCTTACATTCTAGGTTGCTATGAAAATGTTGGTTTCCTTCTTTAAACATTAGTTTCAAGCCTTATAACTATCTCATGTATAAATTAATGCCTAAATCTTAACCACTTTGGATAATTCAATCAGCTATTCAACTTACAGGAAAAAGATATTAGGCATATGAGTTGTTTGTCTGAAATGAGCAGCAATTCGGTTCAAAGCAAAAAAATATGGTTTATGGTATTCCTCCTTCCTAACAGATAAAATGAACTTTGGGCATAGAAATGCCATATGCATTGGAATCCCATGTAGTGATTTAAATAAGAAATTCAGTGTAAATTTACATCATGAAATCTCCATGATCAACAAGAAAAAAAGCAAGATAAATAGTGGTATATGAGGCATAATTCTGTTTTTATTTAAAGTTACCTCTCATTATATGAAATATCAATAGAAAAGCCTGGAAATATATGCATGTATGGCTGTCTTCATTTCACAACTATTTAGCTAAATGTGGTTATTTCAGGAAAGTGGGACTAGAGAAGGAAATGGAGGAATCATCTATATATATATATATTTGGTTATTTATACTGTTGAGTTTTTAACCATGAGCTCTTGATGTGCTAATTCTTTAAATAAACATGCATGTCCTCAGCTTTGGCTTTCAGGAGAAGCGGAAGTCATGAGGAAGGTCTCCCTCATTCTGGAGCTGCAGCCCTGCTAGAGCCGCTGCGATGGTCTCTCCCTGTTGGAATTCAGAGGCCCATCCAGCCTCCAGCCCCTCTTTCAAAGACCATCTAAGTTCCACTTTGAAAGCGTCCTCAAGATTCACGGGTCAAGTCTTTTTTCTCAGTTTCACAGGGTCTTTCATACACAGGGAGCCAGGGCAGGAGGTTTCCATGAGAACTAAAACCCAAAGGATGGCAGGAAGGCCGGGTGGCCGAGTCACCAGGCAGTGGGCCATGGGACAGCCCGGGGAATGGAGGCACAGACACAAGCATTTGCTTCCCTGCTGTCCTGGGTGTGGCCCTGCTTAGGAGGGTCTGTCTGCATACAGGGACAGAAGCCGACGGCAGAGTGTGTGGAGGGAAGCAGACAGACAAGACAGGCTGTGGTGAGTGTAAACCAGTGCAGGTGCTGTTGTTTTTTCCCCAGAAAGCGGAGGGTGCTCAGACCCAGTCAGGAGCCTCCAGGAGGAAAGCAAACGGAAAACCAGAAACTGCTGAAGGCAGGGACGGCAGGAAAGTGAAGGCGTCTTGGAAGGGCAGTGAGTACTTACGAAGTCATACTCAGCATCCGTGAGGGACACGGATGACAGCGTGACCTCGGGTAGGCAGAGGTGTCAGGAGAAAACGGCTGCGGGACATTAGGCTTCAATCTTCTTCAATAACACGAACAGAGGGTTTGACAACTGGAAACATCATTATCATTATTAACATGAAAAGCTATTTCAAATGATCTCCAGGAAGTCAAAAATGAAATTGTCAAAGGAAATCAAATACATGAGCCTAAGACTCATTTCACCTATGATGTCCTTCAGTATGTCGGTGCTCTCTCATAAGGAACATTATTCTCGTGTTCAAAACCTTCTACCCCAGAAAAACACTTGTCAGGGTACTAAAGGCGAGGGAGAAACCCTGAACAGTGCTTTCCTTTATACTGACTGAAATTGCTTTCAGCCCGCTTTCTCCCCGTCTCTGATCTATCACCAAGATAATGGGGGTTGTTTCACGGTGACAGTGGGAAGCATTCATCGCGGTTATCTGTTTGGGATCACCTGACAGCAGACAGAACATGCTGCAGTGTGGCTCACAGAGCACCTGCACAGCCATCAGGGCCCTGGCTCCAGACGGCAGAGGGGGCCACGTGGTGATTACCTGGCTGTCCTCGGACTGAGAAGAGGAGGTGCCTTTGGGAATCGTTTTCAAAGGCTGGGAATGAAACCACTGATCTATCCTGTGACTGCCAGGAAAGAGCTGTCTTGCTTCTTTAACCCTTAAAGCAGTTCCCTCTCTTTTCTTGTACGTCTCTAAAATGTGTGAAATTAATATATATATATATATATATATAAAACAATTCAAACATGTGTAAGTCTTGTTTTAGAACTTGAATTCATTTTTTAGAAAGAAAAATATTAATAGCTATAGAGCTCACTTTGCCTCCCTGACCAACCTGTACACCTAGATAACTAACCCATAATGTCAGTGAAGTAGGGCATAGTCCCAGGGTTGTTGCAGGAAGGAATTCTGGGTTAGGGAGGGAATGGAGAGCCTGAGGGAGACATGCAGGCAGGGAGATAAAGATGGGAAACCGTCTCATGCCCATTAAGGCACGCAGACCCAGTAATACCCAAAAACCTAAAAGAGCAATCCCTCCCTTTGGCATCCTCCCACCACCCTCTCTACACTTGTCCTCTCCTGCTTCCTGCACCTGCCTCTGCAGGCTCCGGTCCCCACAGCTCTGGCCTGTGAGCCCCAAGCTGGGTGTGCTCGCCCTGGGCACACAGGGGCGCCCTGTACGTCCACCTCTGAAGAAACTTTGATTGTGGGGGGAGGGATTTTGGGAGGGCCTCCTCCTCCTCCTCTAAAAAACAACAACAACAACAAAAGAAACTTTGATTTTCCCCCCGTGTACTCTTGGCTAAATCTGACCTTCAAAGAACACTCCTGAGATCATATGAGCTCTCCGTTGTGGCTGCTTTTTCACCATCACCATTCTCTCACTTTGCAAAAAAACAGACATATTATACTTCTCAACTCTTTCCCAGCTTATGAATTGTAGGATGGAGCCCAGCCCTGGAACCCACACAAGTCCTAAGGTCAGAATCTGTGTTAAGAAAGTAAGTGACCCTTTTGTAAGTCTGCTGGTCACCAAATCTCTCCTTTCAATAAAATATTAACAATAGTTTCAGCACATAAATCATCAAAAAAATGTTTTTGATCGTAGAATACAGTAATTTTTGGCCTATCATAAAAGACAGTGTGGTACTGCTATTAAAACCACTTTCATGACCTTTTACTTATTAATTAGAACAAAGTAGATCGTCACTTACATCTTCAAAAAGAAGAGAGTAGGAATAGAGTTGACACTGAATGCTAAGTCATTCTAGCAATAAATAATAACCATGAATGGAGCCGTGAACAAAATGGGAAGAAAGTTTCATTCACATCACGAAAGCTATTCCCAATAACATTACCCTTCTTATGTTAAATACTTATTTATCAAATCATGCTATATTTTTGAGTATGTTTTGAAAAGAAAATAATGATTAATCAATCTAGAAGGAATACTTTTTACCATTTAGATATTTATGCAAGGAATTTTATTCATTCATTTATGCAACAAAGAGTAGCTGAATATGCGTAATGACTGTTCTAGATGTTGGTGATACAGCGTGAATCAGCCCAACATCCTTGATCAAGCGAGTGAGAGGAAGACAATAGATAAATGAGCAAGAAAGGATCGTTAAGCGCCATGCAGAGAGTTCAAACAGACCAACAGGATGGACATAAATGGGATGTCTCCTTAAACAGGTCAGGGAAGTCCTCTCTGAAGAAGCCGACATTGAGGGACAATTTAAACCACAAGAAGGAGGCATCCGTTTGAAGATGAGAGGAAGGAAGGTTCTAGGCCGAGAGAATGGCTAAGGCAGCCTTGGGCAGAAAGCAAGGCAGGCAGGGTCAAGAGGGCATAAAACAAGGCCGCTGAGGTGGGAAGAGAGGTTGGGAAAGAGGCCAGGCGGGCAGGAGCAGCTCGTGGCGGGCATCACAAACAAGTGCAAGGATGTTGTATATTTTTCTAAGAGGGGTGAGCGGCCTTGGAAACAATTTCCACATGAAAGTGAATGCTATGTATGTTATATGAATATAAAATAATGTATAATAATGGATTACTATCCATTTTCCTACCGATAGATATTTATGTTGTGTGAAGGGTGCTTCTGTGAATGTTCACTTCCTTGTTCCCTGTGCACCTATCTGAGGGGTTCTCTGGGATGCACACCGCAGGGGCAGAAGTGAGCAAGGCTGTGCATCTTCAGTTTGACTAGATAAGGCCAAATTGCTCCACCAGTGTTTGTACCACACCCTCACCAACCAGCAGCATATGAGAACTCCATTTCCAGACATCTTCCCTGTCATGTGATATTGTCGTCCTTATGATGTTTGCTAATCTGCTACGTGTGCAGTGATATCCTAATTTTAAATTGGATTTTCCTGAATAACAAGGCATTCTTCCCTGTTGCTTAACCTTAAAAAATGCATTCATTTTTTTAAAAATAAAAGTCTTTCTTTTTCCTCCACTGTTTCTCTATCATCACCTTGGGTCCCACAATAATTTACATGTGTCTCCATTATAGTACTTGCCACTTGGTACTCAGTTCCTTTTTTATCTGTTTGACTCCCCCCACCCCAACCGACTCGTGAGAACCTCTAGGATAACAACTCCATCATATTCATTCTACCTAGATCATGATTGAAATTCAGGAAATATTTATTGAATTTCAACCCATACTTCATATTTTCCATTGCTCTTAAACTTTTATGTAATTTTGATTTTTTAAAATTACTTATTTACAACTTTCAACTACTTTTTTGCCATATAATTTTTCTGGTTTTTAAAATAAAATAGAAATTTGACACCTCTTATACTATGATCTCAAACTTTGTATATCTGCTTATTGAAATAGAATTTTAAAGGAAAACAGTCAAATTCTATTAAGTTGCAGATGAACTTAATTACAGAAGGACATTTAATATAATGAAAGTAATGATCTTAAGATGTCACCATTGAACTGGAAATCAATAAAATGTAAACACATACTATTGGCAAAAACAAAATTCAATTCTTTGGAATTGAAACACTGAATAATCAGTAACATATTTTCACAGTTTAAATTACTTTAAGGTTAAATCATGGGAAATGACATCTTCAAAATATGTGTTTAGTGATAATAGCTAATGCTTATTGAGAACATACTATGACACATTTTCTAGTTTTTTACATGCATTCATTTCATCTTTATGATGCCTTTAAAGCTGATACTACTGCTAGCATCGTCCCAATTTTATACACTGGGAAATCAAGATGCAACATTGTGAAGTAACTTGCCCAGATTCATAGAGCTGGGATTTGCACCCAAACGGTTGTCCTGCTGAGTGCTGGTCTTCCCACTGGCTGCAGGTCCCTGTGGGGTGGGCGTCCAGCCGCCGAGCAGGAAAAAGAGGACTCATTTGCTTTGTTCCAACTTACCATGTTCCTCTCTGTCTTTTGCTTGGTTTCAATTATGACGGATTAGATATATCGATTCTATATCTTGAGAGCAAAAAGTAGGTAGAGTATTAAATTGTGTAGTTGAGAAATATTCACGAATTCAGGAGTTTGGAGAAATACTGAGACATTTTAACAAAATCTTCCAGTGGCTTCTTCTGAATTGCCTGCTTAGAACACCATGTGCCTTTTTGGGATACATTTCAAGCCTGAAATCTACTGTCAAGTGAGAGCTGTTCTCTGTCTAATATTTTTTTTTTAAATGAGCTTTTCTGAAGGAACCACTGTTCCAAGAGTATATAGAGAACCACACCTTCAGTGAAGTAGCTATGAGAAATACCATGCAATGAACAGGGAGTAACTATAACATGTAAATTAGTGGAGGAAGTGTCCACAGACAGGAAACATTGCTGGGCAGCAAGCCCAGAGTGTCAGTGCCAGGATGCCTATGGAAATGGAGAGGAGTTTGTCTGAGGGGAAAATAAAAGTTAATTTTTCATATAAATAAAGTTTCATAATAAAATATTCAAAAAGCAATTCATCTGGCAGCTGCCAAGTTCCTGTAAAGAAGAGCCCATGTTGGCTGAGTTGAAATTGCCTTCAAAATAATTAACCCCTTGATTACATGCCCAGGTGCTTGAGCATAAATAATATACACACTCACCCGCGCGCACACACACACACACACACACACTCAAACATATCTCAGTTTTCCCAGTTTTACAAAAGTTTAGTCTTTCAGTGCATGTAGCAATCTAGTATGTTCCTCCAAATCCCAAGGGTTGTCTTTGGTTCATATGACGGTGTTTGAGAGTGCATGGATATAGAACAGGTGGAAACCAGCATTATTTGAACCCTCACAAGTGATATGCAAGATTCTTTACAAATTCCATTTCTTTATATCTTGTAAGAAAACAACTAGTAACATTTTATTGTCCCCATTTTACTGGTTAAAAAATTATTAATAAAACTCAAAAAAGTTCTCATTTATAACATATTCCTTCCAATTTTAGACTCTGTTTACAAGTGACTCACACATATACATTCATACGTTGCTTAAAAATGGGGATACATTCTCAGAAATTTGTCTTTAGGCGATTTCAGCATGCAAACATCGTAGAGTGCACGTGCACACACCTAGATGGTCTGGCTTTCTCCACACCTGGGCTATATGGATAGCCTGTTGCTGGTATGCTATATACTAGCACAGCATGTTACTGTACTGCACACCATAGGCAATTATAACACAATGGTATTTGAGTATCTAAACATAGAAAAGATACAGTAAAAATATGGTATAAAAGATAAAAAATGGTATACCTATATAGGGCACTTACCATGAACGGAGCTTGCAGGACTGGAAGTTGTCCTGGGTGAATCAATGAGTGAGTGGTGAGTGAACGTGCAGGCCTGGGACATTACTGTACACTGCTATAGACTCTATAAACACCGCATACTTAGACTACACTAAAGGTATAAGTTTTTTTCTTTAATAAAAAAATAATAGTTCACTGTAACTTTTTTACACTATTAACTTTTTAATATTTTTAACTTTTTGAGTATTTTATAACACTTAGCTTAAAACACACATTCTACATCTGTACAAAAATAGTTTCTTTCTTTATACCCTTATTCTATAAGCATTTTTCTATTTTGTAAAATGTTTATTTTTATTTTTTTTTAAATTTTAAACTGATTTGTTAAAAACTAAGACACAAGGCCAGGTACAGAGGCTCACTCCTATAATCCTAACACTCTAGGAGGCCAGGATGGGAGGATCACTTGAGCCCAGGAGTTTGAGGATACCATGAGCTACGATGACCCCATTGCACTGTACCCAGGGCAACAGAGTGAGACACTGTCTGAAAAAAAAAAAAAAAAAAACACTAAGACACAAACATACACATTAACCTAGGCCTGCACAAGGTCAGTATCATCAAGATCACTGTCTTCTTCCTCCACATCTTGTCCCACTGGAAGGTCTTCAAGGGCAGTTACATGGCTGGAGCTGTTATCTCCAATAACAATGCCTTCTTCTACAATACCTCCTGAAGGACCTGCCTGAGGTTGTTTTACATTTAGCTTTTTTATATTATGTAAATACAAGGAGTATACTCTAAAATAATAATTAAAAAGCACAGCATAGTAAATACATAAACCAGTAACACAGTCATTCATTATCACTATCAAGCATTATGTACTGTACATAATTGTGCTAGACTTTTATACACCTGGTAGTGCAGTAGGCTTGTTTACACCAATACCACCACAAAAATGTGAGCAATGTGTTGTGCTACAACGTTATGGCTACGATATCACTAGGAGATAGGAAATTTTCACCTCCACTATAATCGTATGGGACCACTGTCATACATGGAGTCCATCATTGACCAAAATGTCTTTATGTGGCTCATAACTGTAAATAAATATGGCTACTGTTCCATACCCCAATCCTACAATGCTTTACCACTTCACTTCCCCCTCCAGGACAAAAAAAAAGAAAGAAACTGACACTTGGGAGCTATCATCAAAGCAATTTGGAGGTTTTGGAGAGGCAGAGCAAAGAAAGAACATGGAGAAGCAGAACAACCCGGGAATGGTCTAGCCAGATGGTTCTCCCACTCCCAGTGAGAAAAAAGAAAAATCTTCCTTCTTTTGGTCTTGAGACTTTTATTTTTTAGTTCAGAATTGGGACTGGGTCATGTAAATTTCATAATATCCCATAATAAATCCATGTTTGTTCTTGTACACGTATATTCCTCCAAAGAGCAAAGAACAAGCAACTTCCTAGTGTTCTGGATAGCTGCTGAGGGGTGCCAGGCCTCCCCCTGGCCTGCCTCGAGCTCATGTTTCCTCCCACTGAGAAGAGAGATCCAGGTATAAGATCTTCCAGGGTAGAAGGAAAATTTTAAAGATCAGTTCTCACATTTATCAAGAATTATTATTTAAGAATAAATTGTTATAGTAATATAGAATGTTAACCTGGAAATTGCCTGCCCCCAATCAGTGTTTTCTAGACTCACATTTTAATTTAAAAAAATGATTAGTTGTATGGTTCTATAAAAATAATTCATTATATTTACCTTGTTTTCTGAGAATTTAAGAATTTTGCTCATAAGTTATAGAGATTTCTCTATTTATCTTGATTATCTAGAGAGAAATATCTTTTAAAAGTGTAGCAAATCCAAGTAAAACCCAGTTGCAAAGCATAAAAGCAGAAATGGATGAGCCTCCCCAAAGCATCATTAAATATTGTTGAATATGGGTGGAAAGTGTGATGCAATTTCAAAGTTTTTAATAATTAGACTAGATTGTAGAATTATTTTTAACCAACTAGAAGTAAAAAAAAGCATGAAAGTTGTTTTTATAAAATAAACTGCATGCAATACATTTTTAGAAAAAATTAGCAGATCGCTTTATGACCACAATCATGATACATCCGTGTGTGTGTGTATGTGTGTGTGTGCATAACCTCTCTGAATGGCTTATTACAACACATGTTGCCGGGCCCCACTCCTAGAGATTTTACTTCAGTAGGTTTATTGATGGAGCTCAACAATTTGCACTTGTAACTAGTTCCTGGGTGGTGCTGATGCTGTCTAGGTCCACACTCTGAGAATTACCCATGTAGAAGATATTTCTGCATAATTGATACCAAACTACCATGAAGTTTGGGGAAATGGATTTCTCTGCTTTTGTGACTATAAAACTGCTCATTTAGGTTTTTCCAAATGAAAATATGTACTTCTTTGGTAAGCCAGAACTACCTTGACATTGTTCATTTTCCAAAAACCTAGAACTACTTTGACGTTGTTTGCTTGTCAAAAGTGATCTGATGCACATTGCTGTTTGCTAGTTATTCTTACAAAAATAAGCCTCCCTGCAGAACTCTGTCACTGGAAATGATCCAATTCTCCATTAACTATTTTAAGTTCCTCCTGGGATGAACTTCAGAGCTATTAATAAAAGAATAATTATTTCACAATAAATGCCTTTGGGTCTGATTTTCATGTAACTATATACAGTTGTACAGCAAATCTATCCTCACGTGTCATTGGTCTGATTGGAGCCATGTTCAGTCCAGAACTATTCCCACTTCTGGATCATTCCAGAATAACTCTATGTATTGATTGCCGTAGGCTTCCTTTCTCCTGAGCCAATCACTGTGATAGGAGGAACAAAATTACTGTTCTCTCCTAACCACATAACTGCTGCACAGGAAGAGATGTTTTGAAAAGCTATCAGGGGACTGTCTCATGCCAGGTTCCCCAGATGTGTGCCCAAGACAAGGATTGTAAGCATGTGGTTTGTTAAGAATCCCAGCAGGACAGGGAAGGGAAAGAAGCTAGCCCCTTACAACTTCAGGCAAAGATCCCAGAAGGGCAGTGTCCGCATGATCCACAGGGGATCTCTGGAAGGAAAATGACCCCTCAGGGTCATCCTGACCTGAGACAAGAGAGCTGGACTTTCCTGCTTCTCTCTCATCCGTGCCCAGGCTCTGGCTGAGAGAAATCTCATGGAAACAATAAGATCCAAGGGGATGTGGGCAGGGTACCAGCAGTATCCACAATAGGGTGACAACCAGTCTGCCATACCAAGCCAATCATGTGTAAAGAGGGGAAAATGGGATGGGAGGGGACAGATAGTTCCTGAATTTAAAAATGTAGGACTAAATGCAGTTGAAAGAGGACATTTCTGCAGGTCTTTTATATGTTCGTGGTATGTTAAATGGATATTATATGTTAAATCATAAAATCCTTTTGATAAGAATATCTCTTGGGATACCTTTTGTCAGTACAGTTTGAGGAAGAAGTTGCCAAAGGCTTTTAGAGGGCATAATCAGATCAGGATGTAACATAAGGCACACAGTGAAAAGGTATGGACCCGAAAAGGAGAGATCAGAGACTTCAAGATCACTGCCTCCTGCAAAGGTACAGTGGAATGTAACGAGATCATGAAATCAGCAAGTGGTATAGCAAAGAGGAGGAAATGAATGTTCCTATCTCACAGTCAGAATTGTCATGCCTAAGAGAGCCATGGACCACTGAAGAAGTGGAAGATCCCAGCTGGGTGTGGTGGCTCATGCCTGTAATCCCAGAACTTTGGGAAACTGAGGGGAGAGCATCAACTGAGGCCAGGAGTTCAAGACCAGCCTCGGCTATATTTTAGAGACACTTTCTCTAAAAAAACAAAAAAAAAAAAAAAAAAGGAAAAAAATTAATTAAAAAAAATAAAGAAAGAAGCAGGAGATCTTGAGGTTGGCACAACTAGTAAGGCCACTGATGATGATAGAAAATTTAAGAGGAGGGCACCTTTGGGAGATAAGGTTACAGTTTGGAATCCATGTGGAGATGTGTGGTAGACCAGTGGTCTCCAACCATTTTGGCACAAGGGACTGGTTTCATGGAAGACAATTTTTCCACAGACCTGGGGGCGAGGGGAGACAGAGCTCAGGTGGTGATGTACGGCCTGGTTCCTAACAGGCCATGGACTGGTATCGGTGTTGGGGGCCACAATGGTAGACAATGGAAGTTAGAGGTGTGGATTTGAGATTCACCAACTTTGAGGTGTGTCCTAGTCAGCTCAGGCTTCCATAACCAAATAGTACAGACTGGGTGTCAAGAGCAAATGTATTGATCATTCTGCCCTTCCAAACTCCTACATCAATACATAAGCTTCTGCAGTTCCATGAAGGAGAATTAAAATTACCAAATCATGCAGGGTAAACTAAACATCTGACCTATGTGCAAATTTGTGCATTGGCCTCTTCTGCATAAGCCAATGAAGACCTTACCTGAAAACATGTTATCTTCTTTGTAGCCTCAGTGATTACATTTTTCATTACCACATATTTTTAGGCACGTCATGGAATTTGAGGACTGATAGACCTGGGAAATTCATTATGGCTGCTGTGGCAGGGGATTCAATTCCAGTTCACATAATATATATTTCTTGGTTGATCCATTATGGTCATCTGCTATGACTGATAGACTCTCCAATCTCAGCTCCACTCAGCACAATGTGGACAAGTCCAAAAAAGAGAGACTGGTCACTGTCAGAAACAATGAGTTTAGCTAAAGCCTGTAACTAGTTACAAAGGCAGCCTTCTTCAAGAAGATAGGCAAGGACTTTTGATAGCAATGTTAAATTGGTCTAGGTCAATTACCATTCCCTAGCTTAGTGACAGGGCTAATATATTTCAAATCACAATATATTACTACCCCGAGACAGCAGTTCTTTGAATTGCTTATGCATTATGCTTTAATTGCGTTCTCTGTAGGTAGCACTCATAAATATTTGATTTTGAGATAAGTGAGACTTCGTTTGATCTATCCAAATATTTGTAAAAAATTTTTAAAAAGGAAAAGAAGTCCCTACAAGCCTGTTTTATTTTCATAATTGCTATAGCCTCCCTTTTCATATTTTAAGCAGATTATTTGCAAACAAATGGAAAACTCCAGTTTGCTGAATATTCATCCAAACAAGACTTAAAGTCATTGGCAGAACCTCTATGGCAAAACAATTTCTAAAATAAAAGTCCAAATGGAAATAGAGTAAGAAATTATAATGCTTTTGTTATGACTCTAAAAGTAAAATAGAACACTCCTTGCTTTTCACCATGGTGTGATTAGAAAACATGGTGGAACAAGAAAAAAAAAATAGTTTTTATTTTCCTGTAGAAACAATGTTGGTATTTGGTATTAGGTGTTGGATTGTTCACCAAGAATCCAATATGAAATAAGCCACCTATTAGTATAATATGTTCTTATTTCTAAAAGTATATGTGTATATGACCTAAACACTCATAATTAATTAATATATTAATATAATGTTCCAGGATCTACAAAATATGTGTAAATATTGCTTCACTTCCATTATATACTGTGTCTCAATACCCTATAAATGTATGTAAATGGCCTTTAAAATGTGCAGTTTTATTGTAAAGGTTGAATATTGCAAATCCAAAAACCTGAAATCTGAACTGTTCCAAAATCCAAAACTTTTTGAACTCAGACATGACACTCAAAGGAAATGCTCATTGGAGCATTTTGGATTAGGGATGCTCAACTGGTACATACAGTGCAAATATTCCAAAATCTAAAAATAATTGAAATCTGAAACACTTCTGATCCCAAGTATCTTCAAATAAGGAATACTCAACCCATCTCATACTTTGACATAAACCATATTTTTCTGGTATATTAAAGATAGCTGCAAATTCTTTGACCATCCTCCCATTGAGAAGTAGGTTAGTTTTCCTTTCCCTGGAATCTGGGCTGACCTGTCACTGTCTTGTTGTATATATCACAGAGCGAACAATGCCATGCCAGTTCAGGACTTACCCTCTAAAAGGACTGGCAGCTTCCACCTCAGTCTTGTGGATCGCTGAGCTATCCTGTAAGAAGATTGTCTATTCTTAGACTACATGGGGACTGTGAATACTTGGAAGAGGAGAGGGGCTCAGCTGAGCCCAGCCTTCCAGCCAACTCCAGCAGTGGGGCAAGTTTGGGAGCAAAGGTATCTTGGAGCCTCTAGTAACCTGTGCTATCTGATAGCCACCAGCCAATGTGGCTACTGAGCATCCAAAATGTGGGTAGTTCAAATTGAGATGTACTGTAAATCTAAACTACATATTGGATTTCAAAAAATAAATGACAAAACTCATTAAAACTTTATATTATATTTAAATGGTAATATTTTAGATATATTGTGTTAAATAAAACATAATATTAAAAATAATTCTACCTAAACTTTTTAAATATGACTATCAGAAAATTTAACATTTATATGTATATAAAATTGGGCAGCACTGCTCTAGACCATACCAACCAGCAGCTGAAAACTGAGTGATCTCAGCCAATGTTACATGAAGCAGAAGAACCATTTAGCTGAGCTATTCCTGAATTCTTAACCTACAAAATCTGTGAGATAAAACAAAATAATGTTGCTTTAAGTTACTAAGTTTTGGAGTTGTTTGTTACCTTGAAACAGAGAAATGAATGACTTACACACTAAAAATACTAAGCAATTAACAGCAATTATGCTCAACCTTTCAGCATTTAGAGGAAGAAATGTGGTTGGTCCAAGCAACATTTTCACAGTTATGGTCAATGAATTTTAACCTAATGCCTTTTTTCCTTAAATTGTAGCAAGTATAAAATCTCAAACTTATTGAATGGCTTAAAATTTTCTCCTTTAAAAAAAACAGCTCAAAGCATTTTTAAAAATTACTGAAAAGAGAACATATAGGTAAAGAAACGAAGTGCAGAAAATTGAAACCAATATTTTAACTAAACATCCTGAAATGCACAGAACAGGAGATCCCAGTGCTTCATTTATTAGTTTCACTATTTGTATTAATATTTGCAATAATCGGTTGAAATGCCAAAAATAATCATTATCCAGGAATCTAAAGTCATAAAGATCCCAAATGAATATTAACTAGAATACTATTTTTTAGCCAGGCAATACTGAGTAAATAATGCAGCTTCTATTGAACCTATTTCGTTGCTTCCACAAGAGGAATGATAACATTAATTGTCACCGAATCATTGTGAGGATTAAATGAGCTAACGTATGTAAAGCTGTTATCTCAGGGGCTGGCACATAGTAAGCAAACACTCTAAAAGTGGGATCTTTAATAATGATACATAGAGTAATTATAAATAAAATATTAAAATTTTACATGTTTGGTTATGGCTAGTTATTGTGAAAGTGTTATAAACTTGGCTGCCTCTCACTCGTCTCTTAATCACACAGGTGGAGCATCGCACGGCTCTCACAGCGCTCGACAGGTGTCTGGCAAGCAGAGAGCCTCCGGACCCCGGGCATCCCCAGACACATGAAGATTGTTAGTCAACCATGGAGATTCCTCTCTCTCTCTCAAACCCCAGATGTTTGGCATCTCACCAACGTCCGAGACCTCCTGACTGGGAAAAAAATGAGTGTAGTGAAAAAGGAAGCAGCTTTAGTGAAAACACCACAGGGAACAAACCTATAAAAAAAGCAGGAAACTCAGCACATGTGTGATCTATGTCCCTGCTCCCATCCGCGTCCCCCCAAACCCCCACAACACGCACACACGCACACACACCCTCTACCAGCAGCTTTCTTTCTCCTCCCACTTTTCATGTCAAATGCTGGCATTCTGTAAAATGCTGTCTTTATTTCACTCTCCTTCCCTGTCTCCTTGAAGAGCTTCAGAAGGGAAGTTTTGAAGGAGCAACTGGGGGCTCGTGGATCCAGCAATGTGACGCTGTCATCGCAGTCACTTTTTCTGATGGTCTCTTTCTCTTTTTAATAGTTAAGGAAAAATGGTTTAGCTTCTGTTGCAGTCTCTGTTTCTGTACGGGAAGGAAGGAAGGAAGGAAGGAAGGAAGGAAGGAAGGAAGGAAGGAAGGAAGGAAGGAAGGAAGGAAGGAAGGAAGGAAGGAAGGAAGGAGGGAGGGAGGGAGGGAGGGAGGGAGGGAGGGAGGGAGGGAGGAAGGAGAGAGAAAGAGATGGAGGGAAGGGGAGAGAAAGAGACAGGCAGAGAGAAAAGGAACGGCAGGGGGGCAGGAGGGCAGGCAGGCCAGCCAACCGGCAAAAAACCAAAAGCATTTTTATGACCTTTCTATGACCGTTCCTTTTTCAACAGCTAGGGGCAAGCCTAGAAGCTCGGTTTTGCTAGTTCTGCGCCTGTCAAGAGGGACAGCCATGCAGAAGGGATGGTCCCCTTGGTGGGAACACAGGGGAAGCAAGTTAAGAACAGTGGCTTTGTGGGGGAGAGGGGCTTGAACTAGCAGGCAGGTCTGGTAACCACAAGCAGATTTTGATTAGCATTAGAGGAATTTCTTCCAAAAAATTACTTCCTCATTGTATTTTCATGATAAGTCCCAAATAAACCAAATGTGCTGAAAATTGTCCTTTAAAAGAAAGAACAGATTGTTCAAATCAAGCACTTCCCTGAAGCATGTTGTTGAAGGCACAGTTGGAGGTCAGTGCTGGCCACCCCCTCCGCCTCTCCAGGGCTGGGGACAGGGACTCATCGCACGTACACCGCAGAGGCTGTGAGTCCCTGCTTCCCACTGTGCTGTCCTGGAGTTGCATGACGGCAGCTGGGGTTAGCGGTGTCTGTCCTGAAGGGCATTCACTGGGTCAGCAGGGAACACTGACACACGCGCCGAAGCTGAGCAATCCGTGAGAGAGCTAATTCCTGCTTGCAGTAACACTAGCAACGTCGCATTCATATACACTTAATGGGTACTACAATAATCATAGGAATAAGCTCTCACACCAGATAATGTAGCCGCAGTGGGTAAAGTAGGATTTTGTTGAAGAGGGGGAAGTTTTTTTAAGCCAAGAAAAGAAAATACTGAAAAGTAAATCTTTGTGTGCAGCTGTAGATCTAAAATCTGTGCTTTTTAAGTTATACTCTGTGGAGTAGGAGCTCACATCTGAGGGTCACAGTTAAAAGTTTTGCATTGTTTTAGTTGCACTTTAAGATATTAATTATGCCACCACAAAGGAACAATAGTAAATTGTAATTACTCTTCTTGCAGTATTTATCTTTTTGCAAGGCATTCCAGGGCAGAGGTACACAATGCCCAAGAGTGTCAGAAGCAGCTATTTCCACTTTATGCAAAATTAATATGCAGTTATGTGCCTAACTGGACTAGGAGTAAATAATAGGTTCCTAACAAAGGTTCATTGAATAAATGGATAGATATAACACATTTATGCTATAGCAGCCACTGTACCATAGTGAACACTCCAGAGCAGCAGTTTCTCTCTGGAAGGCATGCACGTTTCTCCCTCAGCGAGAAAGGCTCTGCTTTCATGTTCTGTGGGAGGAGCAGCATCAGTTAGGTGCCTCCCAAGTGCCTGCAAGTTCTCAACTCCTGAGCTTCTGAGATTCAAATTACAAACCAATGCAAGGTAGTTGCAATGAAATGCCACAGCAACTTGAAGAGGAAGACCGGCCATTGTAGAACATGAATTTAAAATGCATTTCTTATTGTGGACCTGGTCAAAAAGGGCAAAAATCTACTTGCCTACCTGATAGCACCAACATATTCAAACTGTGTCATCATTTGAGTGGATAGAGGAGTTGCTCAGAAACGGAGTTCTGGGTCACATGAGCAAACACTGTTGGAACTCAGGGTCCAAGGGGCCTTGACCTAAGAACTTGGTCTGTGCAGTCTAAGTGGCAGGTGGATCCTGAGTGTAGTGATCACTTCATGATAACCTAACACCAGCCAATATCCAAATCACGTGATCCCTCTCTCCACTCTGATATGAGCCCTACTAAGAACACTTCCAGTTAGACTGTGGTGTTCCCTTAAGTTCATCTATAGCTGGAGAAGGTGTGGAGCACAGAAACCAATGGTCCAGTCTCCTTGGCAGTTGGCATCACAGTCTCATGAGCTTGGTTGACGTGAATCTGTTTGGAGAAATAGATCCACTGCCCATGCTGACAACAGTCAGTCAGCAAAACTAAAAACCAGACCATGGAGCAGGGAGGGCAGGCAGCATCCTGTGGTATTCAAACAGGTCTAACACCACAACACTAAAACTAAACACTATAACAATAATTAGCTATCCTTTGGAAAATGAATACTGACATAGCCCTACACAGTATAGTATAATAGTTAATAGCAAGGATTTTAGCTCTACACTGCCTTAGAACTGTGCCTCAGTTTCCTTACCTCTAAGATGGGGTTACCAAAAGTGTTGTACTAATGGGACTGTGAGGATTAAATGATTTAACTTATATAAAGCACCTAGGATCTGGCACAAAATGAGCATTATGTAAATGTTTACTGTTGCCATCATTTTCTTTTATTTAGTCAATTTTAGAAGAGATAGTAACCAATAACTAAATAAGAGGTTTAAAAAAATTACGAGACTTAGGATTCAGAGACAGTTCAATTCAAACTCCAAAAGCATTAGAATACAAAAATAAAAACCTTAAAGAACTAAAATGCTGAAGTTTTCTATTCTTGGAATTCTAAAATCAATTTCAAAAAAGTAATTCACCAAATTTTGTGATGTATTTAATTTAATGATGTATTTGCCAAAATATGGGTTTCTTAGGTTGGTCCTTTAATTACAGATTAATTTCGGGAATCTACTAGTTTTAAATACATTTAAGCTGTAAGATATTAATGCCTTTTACTCTCAATCATATTTATTCACCATGGAGGAAAATGTCTTTTTATTTTGAACCTTTTGTATAATGTAAATTTAAAAAAAAACATTAATTGCAAGTTATGCTGCTTCACTGTCCTTCCATTTGAAGAGTGTGGAAAGGTCTGTTGCTGACAATGAAATCAAAATAACACACAGGGAAAGTTACTAATTAGGTTATTTTTCCCACATTGAGATGCCAATGGAGAAAATCACACTGGAGTTGAGCAGTTTATTAATAGGAATGTTGTGCATAAGAGAAAAAAGAACCGACTCAGTCGTCACCTGGTAATGAAGCCAATTGAAGGAAACTGAAATTAGGATGTAAGTTCTCGTGGAGGGGCCTCTACTGGGTGTGTTCTTACGGGGAGGGGAGAAGCGGACAGAACAGTGGGGGGCTTAGCAGAGCCACCCAGGATTTGTAAAAGCTTTATAGCAACAACAGCAAAAGAAAATCACACACTTAAAAAACAGGAATCAACCAAGTTTTACCTGAAGAAGATACCAAGGTATGCAGAGGAGGAAGAACTCAAATCTCTGCACCGACTCCCCTCGCACCAGCTGTCTGTGTTTGTGTGTACGTGGACAGTTAGAGGAGTACGTATACTTAATTCTGAAAATCATTAGGTGAAGGAAAATATATTTGATTTGAAACTGTTACTCATTCTTCATTTCTGCCAACATTTCTTTCATGACACAGAAGTCTGGGGTCGGCCCTAGAGTGTAAATAAATAAGGATAAAGGTCACAGGTCTAAATATAGTATCTTGATTCAATAATGGAAGAATAGAAAAGTTTTTCCTCTCAAGATTTTTTTTTCTTTCTGAACCTCGTATTTATTTAGAGTTTAGGTTGATAATCTGTTCAGTAGCAACTTTTCACATTCCCATAAACTGCAATATTCGGCTTCATAATATATTGTAAATAGCTGAGTATATTGTAAATCACTCAGTAGACAGGGGGATATCCTTTTTACCATAACCACAGAAACACATTATGTCTCTCTGAAACCAGGAAAGCAGCTAAAAGCTGCTACCATGCTGCAGTGGATCTCAGCAAGGGAAGCATCCCCACTGCCCCTCCTGCTGTGTCTATCTGCTCTTTGCTCTTGTCTATGGGAATCTCCTTGTGACCTGCAATAAAGGTTTTCCATCCACGTGTCAATCTCTCTCTAACTCTCATTCCCTGATTTCTCTGGTGCAGCCAGGATTTTCCAGGGAGAGCTCTGACAAACCACCAATCTGTTGCTTAGAAAATATCTCCTCTTTACATGGCTTCAATAAGCGTGGCCAAAGGAGGCCTGGGCATCCCATCCTATGCTCAGGTGAGTTAGAGAGTGCTCCCTGGAGAAGCTCTGAGCATATGCCTCAGCATAGCTCCAGATATGCCAAGAAAGGTGAAAAAGACACAAGCCAAAACAAGCATGAGGTCATCTTCCAATCTTTCACTTCTAAAAGAGGAAGTACCTCTTTTACTTTCTTTAAACTTGCTGTGCACAAAGTGTTACTATCTATGGTGCTGTACTATTTGTTTTTAACACCCCCCCCCACACACACATACACACACACAAGTATTTCCCATATCTAAATACACATCTTGCCCAGACATTCAAGATATGAAGCTATAGTTTCTTTTTAGCAAATTACAGGCTCTGGCTTTCTATGGCTAAGTCCAGGGAGATCACATGGCTGTGTCAGGAGGCAGCTCCTTGCCCTTTGCATGCCGGCGAGCAGGGTGGCGTGTGCTGCGTGTGCAGAAGGAGCTCCGCTGGTGCTGCGAATGCTGGACTCCGTGCTCTGGCAGCAGTGTCGCTCTTCTGGCCCTGGTAGGAATCCATGCCATATGGTGTGCGGCTCCCCTGGGCTCTGAGCATGGGGTTGTGGTTATGACAAGGGAAAATGTTAACAAGCATTGCAAGGTGATGACAAGGTTACAGAAGGCAGAGGGCTTGGAATGTGGTGGTGACAGATGGTTGTCTAAAGGACCCTGAAGGAAACAAAGGAAATCCATGTACCCCTGGCTCTCTAAAGTCCTCCCCTGAGAGTCTTTGTGGGGACCTAGTTTTCTCACTCCTTCATTACCCACTTTTCATCTGACATCATTTCTTGCCAATTCCCTTTCCTAGGGCTGCACCATGCAATACAGTAGCCATTAGCCACATGTGGTCATTTCAATTCAAATCAATTAAAATGAAATGTAATTTAAGTTCAGGCCAACCATGCTAACCATATTTCAAGTGTTTAATAGCTGCACATAGCTACTAGCAACTATATGGGACAGGAGAAATTAGTGCTGTCCTAGAACAGAACTCCCCATTCCCACAGCTTCAATTGTGACCTACACTGGAAACGTGGTCCACGCTAAAATTGTCTTTGGGCATTCATGCTCTTCCATCTGTAGCCTCTGTCTTTCTTCATTTCCACCCTCACCCTCCTCCTCACCCTCCATTAGCTAGTCTGGTCCACTCACATTTTCCTCGAGTTAGGAACTGTTACTATTCAAAGCAGTTCCTTTTCAAAACAGTGCAGTGCCACCCAAAACCGAGCTGTTGGGCAATGGCTCAAAAGCTTTAGCTGTTGCTTCAGAGACCGTGATACGGAGCCAGATGACTCAAAACTCCAAGAGATGCTCTTAGGGCAAGAAAGAAAGATCATAGTTATTCAGATTTAAATTCTTCAACATCAAATTGTCTAGGGTCAGTGCTCTTTTACTTTCCTTTGAGAAGTGATTAAAACTGCTGGAAAGCTGCCATTCCAGGAAGGAGCAAACACATTCGCCAATAATAGTTTATGTTTATTGAATGCGGAATTGATGTTGGGCACTGAGTGCTTCCCAGACTCTCCCCTTTCAATCCTTTTGATGAAAGTGTTGCCATTTATCTCCAGTTTACAACTCGCAACGCTAATGCCCAGAGAAATTATATAACATGCTCAAAATAGCAAAGTGGCAGAAACAAGCTTTAAACCCACATCTTTCTCACTCCAGAGTCTATGTCCTTAAGCTCTATGCAGTTTTTTCTGTTCAACAAGTGTACTTTGGTCTTCCTAGCTATTTTACATGCTATCTCCTTTGGCTCTCCCAGAAGCCTTATGAAGTAGTCTGGGCCACACAGTGTTTGATGAATGAAAAGTTTATTAACCTGTTTTTTCAGCTTGCAAATGAGCAAACTGACACTCAAAGGGCTAGAGGCTCAGGGACACAGAGACATTAGTGGTAGTGCTGGAAATTGCACCCAAACCTCCTGATCTCACTCGTGCTACAGCCCTGTGGCAGTACTCTCAAAAATAAGTAAATGAAGGTAGATGAATGATAGGTGCTATCCCAGGAATTTCCTCCTAAAGCCAATAAGGATTTCCAGTTCCAGAGAAGACAGTAAGCTCACATGAGCTACTGGCTTCCTCCCCTGAACTTACTCTGGAGAAGCCACAGAAGTGAGCAAGTTAATTAATGTCTGAACATCACATAAAAATAATGAGGACTGCTTAAAGAGAGAGCTTTTCCCCCCTACCTGTTTGGAAGAGAAATGGTAACTTAAATAGGCAGAGGCTCCGTTGCCAAAGACAGAGATAGGCTGGGAAGAGGCCACTCGAGTTGCGCCCTCTCTTCTTTTGCACGCTCATTCTACATGTAACGGTGGGTGGTCCACCCTGTTCCTTCTGTGGGAAAGGAGAGCATGTCCCAGCCTGTGACAGGTACTGGAGCCCTGCCGGGCTAAAGGTCCAAGAGCAAGAGATGCATGAGGTGTGGTCACCTCTGGGGAGCCTCTCCTCTCTCCATGCCCCCAGCCACAGAGGATGGCCTGGCGGAGAAGAGCGGCACACAGGAGGGCTGCTGGGCTTCCCCCAGGGCAAAGGCTCACCAGAGGGGAGGAGAAGGCACAGGGCTGTGGGGCTCAGATCGCAAGATCAGAGGCTCCCCTGTCCTGAGGCACCAAACCCAAACCTCCTGTGGAAGAGAACACACTGGGATTTCAGAGTGTTTCCTTTCCCCCAGACCCATAGTCTGAATTCCAAGGGGAATAAGAACTCAAAGGGAAAAACTGACAGCATTTGAGAAGCATCAGCACTTTAAAGGGCAAGAAACTAAAGTTAGCAAGAGTTACAGAATTAATATACCAGATTTAACAGGAATTTCAAGTAAATATAAATAAATATCTTCAGGAATAGAAGGAAGGACTTTAGGAACAAGAGGCTAGTGCATGAAGTAGCAGAATGTTCAGCTAGGGATATTAAGTGTGGAAGAACATAACCAATGACATAAAGAATGCAATCGATGTGTTGAACAGCAGAATGTGCAGAGAAAATAACATAACACCACCCCCTAGGACACCATGAAGGAGCGCTCAGGGCAGGCAGCAGGGAAGAATTAAGCGATAGAAAAATGAGGGAAAAATCAAGAGATGGGAGGACAAGAGCAGACGCGTTGATAGGCATCTAACAGGAGCCCCAAAGAAAAGAATTAACAAGTGAGGTGGAAATATCTAAGAAATTGTTTGCTTAAAATTTCCCAGATTCAAACAAAATAGATAGGAGAACATCAACTTCTAGACCCATTAGAGTAATATTTAAGAAAATCAATAACAGAGATGATTCTAAAATTTTCTGGAGAGGAATAGGCAGTCACTTCAAAAGAACATCAGATTTCACAACAGCAACACTAAGTGGAAGAAAATAATGAAGTGATAGTTTCAAAATATAAAAGGCAAAACCTAAACCATGATCTAAATGTGAGAACAAAATAAAGATATTATGCAAAGACTCTCTGCGAGCATCTCAGCAGAGTCATTCAGAAAGAAGAAGCAATGTGCAGTGAAAAATAACATGACTAGAAACTTAATAATTTCATTATTGTTCAAATAAACAATGACTAAAATACATATGTGCATAAAATACTAAAAATATTTTATCATGGATGGGAGAGAGACTAGAAGACAGAGCCAATCAAGAACTTGTCTCGGTTGAGACAAGATGTAATTATTGGTAAGTTTTTGAAAATGCCAAGAAAAATAAACTAAAATATGGCAATTAGGTAATTGCGGTAATTGCCATAATAAGAATAAAATGTTGACCAGAAAGAAACTCCAGAAAAACAAAACAAAACAAAAAACAGAAGAAAATTTTGTAGATCCAATTGGAAATTAGAAGAAAAAGAATAAGATATGTTTTAAACAAAAATATGAAATAAAATAGTAGAAATGGTTTTTAATGATAGCTATTACCAAAACATAACTCAAATTGATAAACAGAAAGACTCAGATTGAATAAAAATGAAAACCATCAATATTTATTTAAGAGAAATACATTTAAACAAGCCAGAGGCAGTTTAAAAACAAAAGGGGGAAAAAAGACATACCCATGAATATGAACCAAAATATATCCAGAGAAAAAACCTTAACATAAGATCAAATTTAAAGCTAAAAAAATCAGAAAACAGAAGACTATTAAATGCAAGTAAAAGAAGTAATAATTAGAAGATTTCATGACCATGAAGATATCTGCACCTAGAAATAGATTAATAGTTTCAACAACTGACAGAATTACAGGGGACACACTTGAAGTTCTGACTAGGGTGGGGCAAAGACAATATATGTAACGTTTGTACCCCCATAATATGCTGAAATTAAAAAAAAAGAATTACACGGGAAAAATAAAGGTATTTAGAATTGACAGAAATTTTAACAAATTCCTCTTTTAAGTAATTGGTCAAGAGTCAAAATAATTTCAAAAAGACACAGAAGGGGCCAAGTTGATGTGCTTGAGTTAATATTAAGTAGATAAAGAGAACATCTTATGTCCTATAAACACAGACTACATATTCTTCTCTGCACAAAGAAAACAATCACAAAAATTGACTATGCACTAACCTACAGAGAAATCTCAATAAGTGTAAATCAATAGCATGTAGACTATGTTTTCTGATGAGCAGAAAATAAAATAATAGAAATCATTAACAATGGTTAGCTAAAAAAATCTTCCTATGTGCCTGAAATTTAAAACCAAAAACCATGTAATTAAAAGTTAAAATAATCATTGAATTAATGACATCATAAGAGAAATTTTAAAAATATTTATCTCTTAATGATAGTGAAAACTCTGTGTCTGTTTGTGAAGAAATAGTTAAAGAATTACTTAGAAAAAAATTATAGCTTAAATTGCGAATCAAGAAAGAATGATGGGAACAAAGCAAGTCAGAAAAGGAGCAAATGAATAAAACAAAACACATAAGAAGAAAGCAATAGAAATAATTAACAAAAACTGGACACTTTAAAAAGATGAATAACTCAGACAACCTTCTGTCTATGCATTCTCAAGAAAAAAATGAAAGAAGATATAAACAAAATAATCATGAAAGAAGGTGCTTAGATATGTTAGACAGATCTTAAAATTATGAAGAAATAAACTTAAATGGGCTGATAACCATTGAAGAATGTGAAATGCTGGCCCGACAGCTGTCCACTGCGCTCCTCCTCCCTCTCTCACTCACAATAACTGTCCAAACTAGGCGGTTTTACATCTGAGTTGAATATATTAAACTTCCCAGGAACAAATCATCTTTACCTTATACTAGTTCCAAAAAATGGAAAAAGAGAAAGCTGTCAAACTCATTTTGTGACACCACTATAACCCTGATGTCCAAACTGCATAAGAACAGTTTAAGAAAAAAACATTGTAAGATAGTTTTCCATAAATGCAAACATTTAAATAATAGATTACACAACCTATACATCATGCTAACTTGCATCTCATCGCAGGAATTCAAGAATGGTTTAACAACAAAAAAACATCTGGCCGGGAGTGGTGGCTCACGCCTGTAATCCTAGCCCTCTGGGAGGCCGAGGCGGGTGGATCGCTCGAGGTCAGGAGTTCAAGACCAGCCTGAGCGAGACCCTGTCTCTACTAAAAATAGAAATAAAAATTATCTGGCCAACTAAAATATATATAGAAAAAAAAATTAGCCGGGCATGGTGGCACATGCCTGTAGTCCCAGCTACTCGGGAGGCTGAGGCAGGAGGATCGCTTAAGCCCAGGAGTTTGAGGTTGCTGTGAGCTAGGCTGACGCCACGGCACTCACTCTAGCCCGGGCAACAAAGTGAGACTCTGTCTCCAAAAAAAAAAAAAAAAAAAACATCTGGAGGAGAAAAACCGCATGATGATTTTAAAAGATGTAGAAAAAGCACTTTAATTTCAACACCTATATAGGTTACAACCTCTTAAATCAAGAATCTAAGAACTAAAAATCACACCAAACCTCATTTTTAGTAAAGAAACTATAGAAGCATTTTCTAAAAGTTTCAATATATTACTGGTGACCAAAGAAAAAAGAAAATAATATAAAAAATTAATTAAAAGTAATTTTTATAAATAAAAAATAATAGGCAGAACAAAGATCAGAAGAGAATAATAAAATAGTAAATAAATAGTAGAAAGTAGTGAAAATACAATAAAAAATAGAATGATTAAAGATCATTGTGGATATTATGTACAAGATCAATAGTATTTCTCTATAACCAGTAATATCCAACTAGATCTTTATTGAGAAAAGTTTTCCAACCCTATTGAAGGACATAAAAGAAAATATAAACAAATGGAGTGTATATCTGGTTCATGGATGAGATGCTTGAAACTATAAAGTTGTCAATTCCCCATAAATTGTTCAATTAAGTTAAACCAATTAGAATAAATGTCACAGCAGAACTTTGGAAGAAACTTTTTCTTTTTTTTAACTTCAAAATATTAAGGGAGTGCAAATGTTTTTTTTACACCGATAGCTTTTATAATGCTTTAGTCAGAGATTTAAATGTGCCCATCACCTGAATAATGTTCATTGTAGCTGTTAGATAGGTTTTTACCCCTCTCCTCCTCTCCCCTCCCCACTTCTTGGTTTCCAGCATTTTTTACTTCTTTCTGTGCCCATGTTTGCCCTTCAATTAGTTCCAAATAATTAGAGCATACATGTGACGTTTGTTTTTCTGTTCTTGAGATACTTCACTTATGATAATGGTCTCCAGTTCCATCCTAATTGCTGCAAAAGACATTAATTCATTCCTTTTTATAGCAGAGTAGTACTCCATGGTACATATATATATACACGCCACATTTTGTTAATCCACTCATAAATTGATGGGCACTTGGGCGGATTCCACATCTTTGCAGTTGTTAATTGTGCTGCAATAAAGACTCAAGTGTGAGTGTCTTTGATAAAATGACTTTTTTTCCTTTGGGTACATACCCAGTAGTGAGATTGCTGAATTGAATGGTAGGTTAATTAGTTCTTTGAGGAATCTCAATACTGTTTTCCATAGAGGTTGTACTAATTTGCAGTCCCACCAACACTGTATAAGTGTTCCTTTCTCTCTGCATTTATGCCAGCATCTATTGTTTTGGGATATTTTACTTAGAGTCATTCTGATAGCGATAGCGTGATATCTCATTGTGGTTTTATTAATAATTTGCATTCCCCTGATGGTTAGTGATGTTGAGCATGTTTTCATACCTTTACTGGCCATTTGTCTATCTTCTGAAAAGCTTCTCTTCATGTCTTCTGCCCACTTTTTAATGAGAACTTACTATTGATTCTAAAAATAATATAAAGTAATAAATTTCCACAAATAATTAAGATACTTTTTCAGAAATAGGAGTGAAAAGGTTAGTTCTAGCATAGGAACTTACAGAACAATGGAACAGGATAGTGATCCCAGAAACATTTAGAAACCTGGCAAGAGGGCCCCGAAGCCCCTGGCTGCTCCTGGAGGGCCAGCGCCTTCTCAACCCGGGTCTGGGAAACACCTGTTGGCTCTTAGAGCAGGAGGCAACAAGATCCCACTCCAGCACTGCAGTTTCTCATTTTCTCTCCTTGGTGGTCCCGCCTATTCAAGACCTAAAGACACTATGTCACCTGCCAGGTATTGGCTTCCTTGTGCCCAAAGCAAGCAAAAGGGGAAGACTTCCGAATGCTGAGATGGACCCTGGACTCTCATGTGCTTATCCAGCGAGGACTTCTGGGGACAAGTCCACCTTCCACACTGCTTATCTTACCTATGCCCGGGTCCTTCTCCTAAATTTTTGTTTGTTTGTTTTTGTTTTTACTTGTTTTCTTCTTTTTATTCTTCTTTTTCTTGTTTGTTTGTTTTTTCTTTCTTTCTTGTTTATTCTACTAACTTGGACTTCCCGACCCCAACTCCCAACTTTGCCCTGTCCTTTCGTGTGTCATGTTGAAACTGGCTCTATGTCCGGCTCTTCCCAGGGTCCCACTCGGCTCCCACGGCCATCCCCGTCCTGGGACCAGCCGTGCCTCCAGGTGTTCACTGTCCAGCTGTTCACACAGAAGCTGTCCCAGGTGGTGATGTGTGACATCACTCCTCCTGCCTTTTGTTTGGATTGGTTTTGTTACCTGTGGAGGATCTGTTGATAAGTCAACCCTAGAGGTGAGTATGTTCTCTCTACCTTCTATAAAATAATAGTTCAAAATCTTGTGCATTTCTTCTAGTCAAGAACTCGCACCTCACACATTCCCACACATGATGAGTAGACGCTCTGAGAGAAGAAGTTGCATGGAGTTCTCAAAAGTCTTAAACCAAGAAAGTGTTGTATTATTGTACCAATTCATAAAGTATGATTTTAGAGACTTCCATTAAAATATTTCTCAAATTAAGAGTTATGAAGCGTTTCAGCTCCCCATAGGCCACAGCCTTGCTACTTCCACTGTGGCCTTGAGCCAGTACCTCAGGCAACCCCAGGGAGATCGCCCGGAAGACAGAATTTCAGGTGCCACGTCCGACCTACTGAATTAGAATCTGTGTTCTTTTAACAAGCTCCCAGATCCCCAGGTGCTTCAAGTGTATGTTAAAGTTTGAAATACTGTGTTTTTTTCCTTTATTTGTTCTTAAGGAGGCTCAAATTTAAACGTTAACTTAAGATGTAAGCATGTAGGTATCTAGAATATGTGTGCATACTTGTGATATTGTGATTTTACATATATATGTAAATACATATTTATATATATGTAGATTTGTGTCCATGATTCCTGGCTCATAACTCCCATAGCCTTTGTCACAGTCTTTTGTTACAATGTTGGGGCACTTTAGGCTTCAGAAACAAGCCTTGGAAGACAGAATCAATCTCTCTCTCTCTCTCTCACCCTCTCCTGCCTTCCTTTCACCTGCCCAAGGCAAGACTCTAATCTGACTGTGGATCGTAAGACCTTCATTCCAGGAAGGGTCCTGGCCCATACCCTGGGGGAAGGAATGCTGGACAGAGAGGCCAAGAAGAATCTGAACAGACAGGCTTTGGGTTTAGATTATAACCATCACATTTTCACATGGTTGTCCATCCTTCAATCACAGACCACCAGTGAAGTCCCCACGAAAGGCCTGAAGGACAGGGTTTGGAGAGCTTCCGAAGAGCTGACATGTGGAGGCTTACAGGGAGGTAAACCAGAACTCACCCATGTGCTTGGGAGGGTGTTGCACCCCAACTCCGGGGACAGAAGCTCCTGTGCTCAGGACCCTTCCAGACCTCTCCCTGTATATGTCTTCATCTGGTTGTTTATTTGTATCCTTTGAAATATCCTTTGTAATAAACCAGTAAATGAGTTCTGTGAGCCACTTTAGCAAATTAATCAAAACTAAAGAGGGGATCATGAGAACTCCAGCTTGAAATCAGTCAGTCAGAAGTGCCAGAGGCCTGGACTTGGGACTGGAGGGGGCTTGTGGGACTCAGTCTTGTGGGACTGAGCCCCCATCCTGTGGGATCCAATGCTATTTCCAGGTTGGTGGTGTCAGAACTGACTTGGAGGATACCCAGCTAGTGTCCACTGCAGAACTGATTGCTTGCTTGCTGGTGGGGAGAAATCCCCCCACATTTGACCACAAAAGTCTTCTTTTATGTTGATGATTATTGGGGTCCCTGCTTTTCCTCTGCTCTCATCTTGCAACAGTCATCAACACAATACTAAAGAAAAAGGATTTCATACTCATAAGCACTTGTGTGCTGGAGACACGATGTATCTGTATGGAGGGCTCCACCTCCTCCTTCCCACCAGCCCTCCCCTGAGAGCATCCTGTCCACACCCCTAGCTTCTCCACTCCACCTGCTCTGTAAGGAGACTTCTGTCTTTCCTAGTCTGGCTCCTTGACTTTGAAGTGTAGAATTGGAAGAACGGGCCTTGGGAGATAGGAATAAAGACCAAGAAAGAAAAGGAAAAGAGAACAACGAAGCAGAATAGCCTCACAGTTTGGGGACTCGAGGAGAGCTGGAGGCAGAGAGTGGAGGGTAGAGGGCTGGGGTCACAGGTGATGAGCACATCTGTCCTCGGCTGCACCTGGACAAGACAAGAAGCAACAGAGGTCAACTGTCCAGGGAGCGAGGGTGGCAGGTTATTGAGGCAGAGATGGGCCAGACAGGGGAATGACAGGTGTGTGTGTGCAGACAGGAGGGCAAGGTTTTGGGCATTGGCAAAGAGAAAAGCAGACTTCTGCCAACAGGAGTATGGCTTGAGGACGGCATTGCAGACATATAGGAGCAGCCTCTGAGCATTTCCTGTAGAAGAAGGAGGATGCTGAGAGGGACCAGAGTTCATGCCAAGATAATGACATAGACTGTAATATAGATCATCTCTGTGGGCCAGAAAAGAGTCAAGGAAATAAAATTTTGATGCTATAATTTTAATGCCACTCTTACCCAAGCTAGGGAAAATTTAGCTACAATTGCAAAGCAACAATGCTTAAAATGGTTCGGTACCAGTCAGAGATGTTGACCAAAATCTAGTAAGTCTTATAATATCTATTTTTTTACATATGCATGTATGTGTGTGTATAGATGCACATGTATGTGCATACACATGCACTATATATAATATCTATATATGACTTATATAATACCTATATATGGTACAGGCATATAACATATGTCTATTTATACATATATTTATAATATATGTATGTGTGTACATATACAGTTGATCCCTCTGTATTCATGGATTCCATATACATGGATTCAACCAACTGCAAATGGAAAATATCCAGGGAAAAAAAAACCTACAAAATTCCAAAAAACAAAACTTGAATTTGCTGTTCTCAGAGTACTATGCTGAATCCATGCAAATGAAGTGATATGTAGGCATTGTATTAGGTATTATAAGTAATCTAGAGATGATTTAAAGTATATGGGAAAATGTCCATAGGTTATATGAAAATACTATACCATTTTATATAAAGGACTTGAGAATCCTTGCGTTTGGGTATCCGAAGGGGTATCCTGGAACCAATCCCCCATAGATACAAAAGGACAACTGTATACAAGTGCGTATATGTGTATACATATATGTGTGTATACATATATATACACACACATATCATCTATATATGTGTGTATATATAAAAATACAGCTTCCATTTGTACCACCTTTTTTCCTCATGTTCACAGAATTTATAAAAATTCCAGACCCCTGGCACAGCCTGTTCATCGTATAATATGCCTAAATCTTAGTGTGAACCCTCCTTTAGGCCCTCAAGTGAATACTGTAACTACATTAGAGTATTGCCAATCCAACAACCAGGAAAGGTTTTTCAAATAAATGACACTATGTATTATTATCCTCCAGTCACAGATAAATGAAAGCACTAATGTAATAAGTCACAATATAGCCAGGGGGTCCTGTACAGAATGATCTCTGAGAAAGTAACATTTCACTGACCTTTATTTAATTTACTGTAAACTGGGAATCTCAGGTTAAAATCCAAATGATTCTATATATGCTTAAATTATGTATATATAGCCCTTGAATAGAAAAGTGATTTTGGATAGTGTAAATCACTATTCTTAGTGATCAATTTCAAGTCCAATTGAGCCTCTCAGCCAGTTACTCTGCATTATTTACGGAAGCACAGTGTCCTCTTGCTGGTCTTCACATGGGAACTGTAGCTTCACAGGTATTCAGACTGGCATGTGGTTGCCAGGGGTGACTGAAGGAGCTTTCTTTGTAATGCCGTATGGACTTTTACTTTAAGAGTTTTTATTTTAATTGTTTATAGAATTGTCTTAAATTGTGGTTCCTCAGCCTGATCCTCCATTCTACACCAGAGGAGGGTCATCTTAAGATATATAAGAACACCTCCCCACGTTCCCCTTTTTGTCCTAAACTTCAAGGGGATTAATTTCCAGGTTATAAGGAAATTGATCCATCACCTCTAAAAGTTTTATTTCTCACAGTCTCACAGGATCTGGCTGTGAACACACACACACACACACACACACACACACACACACACACTGGTCATTTTATTATCACTTTGTAATAACCTATTATTTGTCCCCCACTTTGTAGCGGGTTTCTTACATAACCTTCATGAATTACACAATGTACGGAAAGCAATTACTGCAAAATGGACAGTGTGTCTTTTTATTAGCACCCGTGATTCTGATGTGAAGGCTTGGAACGGATGAATATTCCTCTCAGTTTTCTGTGAAGCGTCTACAGAGAAGATCTTCATTGTTGCAGTTCAATTCTTGCATTTTAAAATTCAACTTTTTAAGGAAGAAGTTTTGTAGAATTTTTCCCCAGTATCATTCCTATGAATATACCAAATATCAAAAAGTCATACTTAAAAAGTTAAATAAAGTATTTAAAAATACAAAAATATTTCATAGATTACACTGAGAACCAATGTTAATCCTGTGTGAGTTGGCACGTGAGTCTTTGAGAGGGTTTTTAGTCTTTCCACTTTCCCTGGGATATAGTTCATGTCTGACTCTCAGCCATCACCCCAGATCTATGTGGGCACATCTTCCCTGGCCTGGGTGATCCTGGGGTCTCTTGCATACAATGCACATAGATTTTGGAGATGCAGATGAAATGCTCTCTGATCCATCCTAGCAGAACTGATCTCCCCCCACCCCCAGCTGTTTCTTTCTTCCCCTGCCCCCTTCTCAGTACTTACAAACCCTGTGTTTGTTGCCAGCCACCCATCCCAGCTTCACATGGCTGAGCCCATGCCAGGGCAGTGGCAGATTTGAGAAATGTTTCTCATGATTAACATCTTTTATGTTTCCATCCCCTCTCAGACATTTCTTTTGTCTTGTCATATTTATTCCCAGAGATTTACTTCTCATCTTCAATAGGCCACAATTCCTGACCAGTTAGCTAAGTTCCTGGACCACAGTGTAAACCGTATGTGAATGTGTGCCATAAACAATCTGTATTTTCACCAGAGACCAAACTTGGAGCAAGTTTTTGTTTTCATTCCCCAAAATAACATTCATTACACTTCAAACAAGGGAAAAAGAATATTTCACTGATGACTTCACAGACAAAGAGTCAGATCATAATAAACAGTGCTCGACACTTCATAAACACACACATCCACGCATCCATCAGACATCTTCACCTGGGTCTTTCTTCTTGGCTTTTAGCAGTTGACTCCTCCTCACCAGCTTTAACCTTTTCTTCCTTGAGTCTCCCAGTGTTCTCTCTCCATGGCATGGACACCTGCCCTTCCTCCCCACTGCTGCATGTACACATGCAACACCAATCACTGTCTCCACATGGTTAGACACCCGCTACAAGATTTGACCTGGGTGCTTGACATTTCCCCTTTTGTTCTCAAAACCACTCAAAAGTAACAAGGAAAATAAAATGCCAATGCACAAGCTTTATTTTCAGTGAAACAGGAAAAAGACTTAAAAATATGTGTTAAAGGCTGCCAAAAGTAGCCTAGTTATGCATGGCCCATAGAGGGGGGAAGTTGAGAGAAACCAGGAGAGATATCACAGTAAGTCCAAAAACACCACATTAGAGAAAATGCCACCAAAAACATACTTACTGAAGGTGAAAACAGCACTCCGAGGGGCAAATCCAGAGCCCTTGTCTGCAACAGCCCTGTAGAAACAGGGCCTCCCAGATGACAGCAGAAGGTCCCCCTGGATCTAGTTTGGTTCAGATCAGCAGAGGAGACAGGACATCCTAACTGATCACACAAGCCATATCTTCAGTAATTGGTCAGACTTTGGTATCTGAGAAGATGCCTTATACATGGACCCTCCATAGATATGGGAAACTTTTGCAAACAGCTAGTGCAAGAAAATCTCTTCAATGATAAGAGATTAAAAGAACTCTTCATCAAGTATACAAACGTATTATAATGCAGAAAGGAAGAGTAGTAACATTTCTTAAAAGATGAAGGAAAAATACTCATAAGGATAACTGTTCCATGGAGTAAATAAAAATGTGGACAAATATTTTGTCATGAGTTTAAAATTAAAAAAACTTAAAGGAAGAACGATCTCTACAACAGGAGACTACTAGGTAGAAATGCAAGAACTAAAGGGTAATATGGCAAAAGAGCAAGAATGGATGAAACAAATGTAAACTTGCAGAGCCCAGTAAGGAAGCAGGACAAAAAATAACACCTTTAAATAAATGAAGTCGCAGTAGAAGAAAAAAGGTGAATAGACACGGCAAAGAAACACAAAATAGGGCTTGGAGAACAGAAACAAGAGGAGTGAATACCAAAAATTTATATTAATAAATGTGGACATATGACAATGAAAAGCAAGTGGGTGATATATAACATAACATATGGACAATTGTACCCCCAGAAGGAGAAATGTAACACAAAATAATGGAAGAGAACAAATGCTTAAGATAGAATTTAAGAAAACTTTCCTGAAATAAAGGAAAGCTTTAATCTACAAATTGGAGTAGTATAACATGTAAGAGGAAGTTAGCTAGAACATAAAGGAACATCTGCAAGGGACTTTAAAGAGAGAGTGGCAAGGATTTCATAACAGACCAATTCTATTTGAAGTATAGAGGCTACAGGCAAACAGTTTTGAGCATTCAAGAACCCAGGGAATAGTATTCCGAAGAACTTTAGAAAACAGCTACTAGAGGAAGAACTTCAGCCAACTGATGATTAAGGAGGCTGTGTCAGAAAGGCTTAGGGTCCACATTAACCATATTTGATAGTGAGACATGTACTAAAATAAGCCAGAATATTTGAGTGCCAGAATATTAATAAAAATTAATCTTGTTTGTGCCCTAACTGAAGAGAACTGATGATTATTAACAGCATAAACAATAGCCAAAACCACAGACATCTTAATTGGTTCAGCTTACACAATTCTAACTGAAAAATTAAAGTAGAGCAAACTTTCTTTTTTTTTTTTAAGGTATGAACTTTTTTTTAAATTTCAGGATACTTTGGGGGTACAAACATTTTGGTTACATGTTGTGACTTTGCCACACCCAAGCCATGATTTGAGGGGTGCTCAATAGATGCCAAAACCATTATGCCCAGACCAGCTGCAGACAAGCGTAGAGTTTTCGATGGAAATTTTAAATAAGTAGGATCAAGATCCTGAGGCATTTCTTCAAAGAACTGTAACAGGCAACAAAACAAGACTTTACCAGTGTGATCCTGCAGACAAAGCACAATCAAAGCCATGGCCACCAAGAGGTGGCAGTGGTCCAGTCAAAGCAAAAGTGGACCCGTCAAGAGCAAAGGTCATGGCAACAGTTTTTTGGGGTGCTTAAGGCATTTTGCTTGTTGACTTTCTGGAGGATCAAAGAACAATAACATCTGCTTATTATGAGGGTGTTTTGAGAAAGTTAGTCAAAGCGTTAGCAGCAAAATGCTGGGGAAAACGTCACCAGAGTCTTTCTCCATCACAATAATATTCCTGCTCATTCCTCTCATCAAACAAGAGCAATTTGGCAGGAGTTTTGATGAGAAATTATTAGGCAGCCACCTTACTCTCCTGATTTGGCTCCTTCTGACAATTTTTTTTTGTTTGTTTCCTAATCTTAAAAAAAATCTTTAAAGGGTACCCATTTTTCTTCAGTTAGCAATATAAGAAAGACTGAATTGACACAGTTAAATTCCCAGGACCCTCAGTTCTTGAGGGATGGACTAATGGCTGGTATCATCACTTACAAAAGTGTTTTGAACTTGATGGAGCTTATGTTGAGAAATAAAGTTTATATTTTTATTTTGCTTTATGCCTTGACAGTGTAAAATTAACAAAATAAAGTCAAGGAGAGAGGATAGGAAATGGAAAGAATATGTGTGCTGATTTCCTCATCTGTAATAGCTGGGATTCAAAAATCTTATGAATCAGGTAAGAGAACTGAAATCCTATTTAGCAGTTCAAGGAAACTAAAAGGTATATTGTGATACTGGTGAACTAAACGATTACAGAACAGTTCTACTTTGAGAACTAGAGAAGCTAAAAAATATATTTAAAAAAACAAACAAAACTTTTCTAAGGGAACAAGTGCTTGATAAGCCAAGATCCAGAATATGAGAGAAACCCTGAAAGGTGGCTGATGTTACTTTTTCTTTTGAGGAATTTTCTGACCGGAAAGTGGCTGGTAAGAGGCAGATCATAAAAGGAGAAGGTGGTGGTTGAGAGGAGACGCTAAGCAGAGCTACTGACAGCCTTGCAGATCTTAGAGTTCAAGCCTCGCTCAGAAGAACAAACCTTTGTAAACACCTCAAGATTTCAGTTGAACTCACTCCCCAGAGCTTACACATTAGGAATAGGGATGAAAACATAAAGACCATAGCTGGAAAACACTAAAGCTTTAATTGATTAAAATGATCTATCTGCCTCTTATCTAACTGCTTACTGGCTGCAAACAGAAACTCTCCCTAGAGGAAAAGACCAATGTTCAGAGTCTCAAATTTTCTCACTAATTCATCAAATATAATGGCAGGTAGTCAATCAAAAATTATCAAGCAAACCAGGAGATATGGTCATGTGACCAAACATCAAGGGAAATCCCAGACAATAAAGTAGAACTCACAGAGACCTAGATGAATGTCTATGGGCCTAATGATCCCATAAGACTGTAGTCCCCAACCCCGAGTGCCAGTCCACAGTCTGCTAGGGACCCTGCAGAGCTTCGCAGTGCCCCCAGTCCGTGGAAAAATTGTCTTCCATGAAACTAGTCCCTGGTACCAAAAAGGTTGGGGACCGCTGCATTAGGCAGGATCTTTAAAATAACTTTGATTGATATATTCATGAAATTAGATGACAAAAAGGAGAAGTTCCATAGAATACATGAAACTAAAAAATAATTAAATGGATATTATTAAACTAAAAAATGACATAACTGAAATTAAAAATGGTTTTATCAGTAGACAAAGCTATAGAGTGAATTCTTGAACTAGAAATTAGATAAGAAGAGCATTTCCAGACTAAGTTTACAGAGAAGAAAAAAGATAGAAGTTACAGGAAAAAAGCATAAATGACATTTTACATAAAGTAAGATATCGTTTAAAAGTATAGCATAGGGCGGGGGAGGGGATGGGTGTATACATACATAATGAGTGCGATGCACACTGTCTAGGGGATGGACATGTTTGAAGCTTTGACTTGAGGCGGGGGCAAGGGCAATAGACATAACCTAAACTTTTGTATCCCCACAATATGCTAAAATAAAAATAAATAAATAAATAAAATAAAATAAGTATAGCATATATATAATTGGAGTTACAGAAAGAAAACAGAGAAAGTACTGAAAAAAATTTAAAGACAAAATGGCTTATACTTTTTCCAAGCCATTAAAAGACATCAGATCACAAACTCAATAAATGTTATGCACCCAAGGAGAAAGAATATTAATACAATTAATCTATCTCAGGGTTTATCATAGTAAAACTACTGAAAAAAAAAGAGCAAGAATGACAGGGTCAACTGAGTAGGGAAAATACAATAATCTTAGGATTTTATATATCAAATAGGAGAGCTTCAAAATATATGAAGCTAAAATTAAAGAATTTTACAAAGGGAAATAGATAAGCATAATGAAAAATGTCAATATAACTCAAAAAAAAAAAACCCCAGAGAATCAGTAAGCAAAAGGAAGATTTAAAAACTATACTTAAATGAGATACTATTCCATTTAAAGAACATTGAGACCAACAATTGCAGAGTATATATTTTTTCAAGTGTACAAGATGTATTTGTCAAAATTGACTATGTGCTGATTCATAGAACAAATTTCAACAAATGTTAAAGAATTGAAATCATGTGTACTATTTTTCTAACCATAGTAGAATTAAGCTAGAAATTAATTCTTAAAAGATAAGAATCTACACTCCACTCCCCTATGTAAAAATAAGCATTATTCTTCTTTATAACTTTATCCATAGATGGGTCTAAATCTACATAGGAATATAATGGAAGTAAAGAAAATAGTCAACCAAGTAATAATGAAAATGAAGCAGCAAAATTTGTAAGATGCAAACAAACCCATCCCTATAGGTTGTCGCCAAAGATGAATAGATCTGATAAAGAGAAGGCATGAAAATCAAATATGTAAAAGAGCAGCTAATTCAGTGCAAAGACAGTAGAAGAAAAGAAACAACAAATAGTAAAAACTGGCAACATAGAAAACAAGTACACACTTGTTCTTTTCATGTATTGAAAACTTTCCAAAAGACATTTTGACATCTTTTCAAAAGTTTCATATACTGAGTCTGTGAAGACTTTCAATATATGAATCTTCATGTGTTGAAAATTTTCTCAAAATTGACATTGTTCTGTCAAGGTTACTGTCCTGCCCCATCCCTGCCAAGAAAAAGAGAGAGAAAGAAGAGGAAGAAAGAAGGCACAAATTATCAATATCTGGAATGAGAAAAGAAGCATTGCTCTAGATCTTAAAGACATTAAAACATTAAAAAGAACACACTGTATAATTACATATACATAAATATCAGAACAGGAAAAAGTAGCTTATGGGAAACAATGAAAATCAAAACAATGATAAGCTCTAGAGAGATTAGAAAGGGAATCTATGGAGAAGGGGCATGAGGAAACTTTCTGGGGTGATGACGATGTTTTATGCCTTGGTGAAGGTTAGGTTTACAAAGTCAGAAACTCACGAGATGGTACATCTAAGGTATGTGCATTTTATTGCATTTAAATTTTATCCCAAAAGAAAAAAATTTAAAAATATTGAACACAAGTTAATAATATTCATTCTGAAGTCTTTGGCAGAAATTGCATGGATGTTTGTAACTTACTTTGAAATGCATAAAAACAAATGAATTGAAGGTAGGAAAATGGCTAGATAAATGGTAAAGTACAATAAGTATAAATTGTAGAATCCAGGTGGTGTGCATCTGAATGTGCACTGTAAAATTCTTTTAAATTTTGTACGTGTCTGAAATTTTCACCATAAAATGTAGAAAGAAAGAGAATATAATGAAAAAGTTTATCCCAATAATTTGAAAATTTAGATAAAATGGCTAAATTTCTAGTAAAACATAACCAAAAGAAACACAAGAGGAAATGGAGAAATCTGTGTACCTTCTATCCAAAAATATTAAATGTATATTTAAAGATTTTCCTACAAAGAAAATTCCAAGTTGACTGAGTGTCCAGAAACAGACTTGTAATTACATGGACATTTGATTTCTTTCCAAAGAAGAAAGAGCAGGTGAACAAGAAAAAATTATTTCCTCAATAAATAGTTTTGTGTAAAAAGTCCTAGTAAAATGGACACAGATAAGAAACTAAGCTCATCCCTAATTCATGTCAGACAAAAAGCTCAATTCCAGGAGGATTGCAGATCTAAATGTGGATGGTAAAAATAAAATTTCTAAAATATAACTTGGGAAAATGTTTCATAACCTGTGGTAGGCAAAATTTTCCTACACAGTACACTAAAGCATTCCCTGTAATTGAAAAAAAAGGTACCAAATAGGAGTAAATTAAAATTAGAAACTTCTGTTTATCAAAGATATCACTCAGAGAATACAGGTCCACACCATGGAGAGGGTCACGGCTGATCGGCTGCCTTTCAGAACAAGACAACTGCAGCAAAGTCACGAGATCTCTTGACATTTGGGGACTGATTGATTAGCGCTGGTTTAAAACCAGTTCCACGATTGCTTGTTTACAGTTTGGGACAAGGACCGTAGAGCAGTCAATCTTTTCCTCTCTTGAACACTATTAGTCACCAAGAATATGTAAATTTAAATCATTCCCACCAAAATGAATAAAATTAGAGACAGACATAACCATTGTTGGCAAGGGTATGGGGCAACTCAAACTCCAATGCTGCCAGTGAGGTTGGAAATCGGCACAGCAGCTTGGGAAGACTGTTGACTGCCAAAGCTGAGCATAACGCACACATATGGCCCAACAGTTCCACTCCTAGGTACATGCTATGGTTTCCCCACCCCACTGCCTGGTGGAACTTTCCAGGCCAAGGTGAAGGGAGGAAACCCAGGCAGACCCTGAGTTGAAGAAACAGAGCTGGAAGTCCAACACAAAATCCTGAATTAATAATTTAAAAAGATAACTGAAGTTAAAGACATAAAATACGTCCTTTTATGAAAGCCTTTTTGGAGGAAAAACCTCTTAAGAAAACCTAAAAGACAAACAACAAAGTGGGAAAATATATTTGAAACATATCATGCACACGGAGCTAATCCACATAACGTGTAAAGAATCCCTAAATGATGTTCGCCTGTCAGACTAGCAAAATATCACATATTTGAACACAACAGAATCGGTGAAGCTGAGGGGAAACACGCTCCCCAACATTTGAGTTGGAATTTTTACGATATAAGATTAGTGGAGGGCACACTGACATTATTAGCTATCAAGTTACAAAGGCATATACCTTCAATCTTAGAATTCCCCCTCTCAGAATACATTCTAGAGTTATTTCAACACGTGAAAATAGTAGCAAGACAAGATCATTCATGGCAGCATCATTTGTAAAAATAAAGGTTTGGAAACAACTTCAAGTGTCCATCCACAAGTGAATGATTAGATAAATCATAGTGCAGCCATCAGATGCAATACTAGCCAGACACAAAAAAGAACAAGGGATCTCATTGTTTATTTGTAGGGAAGGACCCCCAGGATACATTGTTCAGTTATGAACACATCTGCAGAATAGCATATATAATGTGCTGTCAATCGTGTAAAACATGAGAGGGGAAGGAATATTAATATTGACTTTTATATGCATGAATATCTCAGAAAAGATGAAGAAAAACACATAAAATGGAGACCAAAAACAAGACAGATGGGAAACAGGGGTGGTAATGAGACACTTTATTGTGTTCCCTTTCGTGCTTTTTGATATTTGGACTATGTGACTTCATTATCTAAATATCTCTAGATCTACATAAAAATGCAAATAATTTCAAAAAACATTACATGGAGGGTGATGAATGTATTCAGAAAAGAAATGATTCTCTAGTTATCAAGATGCAATCTTCCAATAAGACTGCCTGGAAATGATAATAAATAAATATGATTACTCATTAGCATAATAGATTTCTGTACAATCTAGTACAGGAGACAACAAATGTGCACAAAGAAATTCACAAAACACAAACTAATTGTGTGCACAAAGAAATTCACAAAGCACAAACTAATTGCTGTCAGGCATGAGACACTAGTAGTTGGCAAAAGCAAAAGCCCGGGAGCATAGAAGAAAGGAAACATTGAATATTTGGCTATTTCTAGGATACATAAAGCGTGCATGAGGCCTGGAAGAGGGGTTGAAGCCAGGTCTCAGAGGACCTTAACTATAAAACTTGATATGAACTATATTGTATATGGGCTGTAAATATTTAGCTTATACGACATGTTTCCAGAACAAACTTAAACTCAGCCCCCTTGACCTGTCATTAGTTTATATAAATGCAATGTTTCCATCCTCCTGATAAATACCTCAGGATATTATAAAATAGCTGCATAGGTAACAAAGTACTGTGAACAAAACACCTATTATTTTTCACAAGCACAGCTGAAGAGTAAACCCCCAGGAGGTTTACTGGGGGTTTTGTAACTATTTTGTAGCTATTTTGGTGAGAAGTGCAGGAGGTGAGCATGCTTGCGGAACTGATATAAGCAATCGTCAGTGTCCTTCCTATAGTCTGTGCTTCCTGATGTTGAGTGATGGTTGGATAAATAAATACGCATCTTAATGTGCAGAGGCCAACGCAGAGCATTTGTCTTTTTCTTTGCGTTACCACAGAGAAGAGCTTTGAAATGTCTTCTTTGACAGATGAAGAAGTAAAGCTGATGAGAGACTCAGTAGCATCTTCTTCGGCTTGCCTATATATCACTGTAACAGCTACTTGTTTGTGTAATTTCCATACTGCCAGCCACGAGAAACAGCTACATCACGGCTAAGCAGTGTGAGAAATGCCTTGGGAAAGCAGTGTGATTGTGGAGAAAACACCACTCAGTCAGGGGCAGGGATGGTGTTCTGCCATGTAGGGGACTAATGAGTGAAAGGGAGGAGAAAGATGGGGCCCCAGAAAGGGGCTGGTCCCTCCAGCTCCACCAAGCTGGCCTGTGTTCCTCTGCCCAGGCTCAGCCACAGCTGAAACCCACCCCCCCACCCCACCCCATACCTGGGAGGACCGGGAGGCAGGAATATGGCAACTGGTAGTATTTAAAGAGGCTGAGTCCCAGGGAAAATCCACCTGCTGACTTGATATTGCATGTACATTTGAGATTTCTCAAGAAAGCAAGCACCATTGTGCTCTATTTGGCAGATGTTCTAGGTTCTATCTTGAGGGATCTTCAAGGCTGAAACCACATTTTCTAAACGTCGTGTACTCTCTCACCATGCTCATACCTGCCTGAAAGTCACACACTCACACACACACACACACACACACACACACTCTCTCTCTCTCACACACACATCTGTGCTGGCCACTTCAAAGTACTAATATCTAGAGCACTCTGTTCTTCTTTCACTAGACCTTCTGCACATTAAAATATTCAGACTTATAGACTGTGCCTAAGGAATGTGCGTAAACATAGAACAAAGAAATGAATGAACAACCATTTTGATGAACACAACATGTTAACAGTTATACAACTTAACAAACCTATTTCTTCTCTTGTTTCTAAGTTCTGTAAGGGAAGTAATAACTGCACTAGTGACACAGCAGAAAGGCCTTTCCAGAGGCCTCCCATGTGCCAAGTCCCCGCGGCTCCCTGGGCAGCAGCCTGGCCCTCAGAGGCCGGAGCGGTTCACCTGTGTAGTTCACGCTTCTCAGGGAGCAGGTGCCTCATGCTGTCTCCTGCGGCCCCGCCCCTCAGATAGGACCTCCTTGTCCCAAACAGAATCAGCAAAGATCTCTCTTGGTGATTATCCAAAGGGACTGAACTGTCTCTCTCAGGGAGAAGCCAACTTAGCAAGTGCTAAGCGCCTGGTGAGGCCGAGAGAGCGGGCAAGGCTGACCGTGTTCCAATGGTGCTGATGCATCTTGGTCCTTGGAAAATATGTAAAATTTCAGTGTCCGAGGATGTGTCTGCCCTCACGACTCACACTGTCGGGCATGTCTGGACGCCTCAAGAGGCGTTCTTGTGGTGTCAAGACCTGATAGAGATCAGATAGTTTTGTTATGAGATTTTATTAGACTTTATTTAGTTATTAGACTTATTAGATGATTTTTATTGTTTGTTATTAGATATTACTACTGATTAATAACCAGACCTAGCGCTTTACATGTGTTACTTCATTTAGGCTCTGTCAGTCCTGAGTTACGTCCTATCATTATCCTCATTTTTCAAGTGGGGAAGGTGAAGTGTCTTGTCTGATGTCACACAGCAAGTCAGTGCAGAAACTGGGATTCAAATCAAGGCCATCGGACACCACAGCCCACCGTACACCGCACCTAGGCCGCATCTGAATGTCCTGGAATCCGGGAGCTGCCCACTCTTGGGAAGAGCCAGCATCCCACAGTGGGCACTTTCCGGGTTGTACCACCCCTTCAGGAAATGCAGGCACAGCACCAAACGGGGTCTTCTGTCCAAGACGCTCCCCGAGGCACAGGACCTGCACAGGGTGGGAGATCACCCCGCCAGCAGGACGCCTGCTTTGAGACACGGATCAAAGTCTTTGGCTGAGCTCTAGGTGCTGTCACGCCCTGACAGTGGAGCTCCCCTTGGAGCAGGTTCCTGCCAGGCATCTGAGACCAACTCCCAGGGCCCCCGGCCTGCTGAATGGGTTCTCGCATTGGTGCCATCCCCCACTGAAGGCGGCCGCCCTCGCTGCACCTTGGCTGCGACTCAGCCGGGGTCTCTGGCATCGTCAGTGCCCAGACGGGCTTTCGTGCATGGCAATGGAGCAGGCATTTGTTCACCTATAATAGTTGTCTGAGGAGTTAATCCTCAGAAAAATAGGTCAGCATCTTTTCTCCTGCTCTTGGGATTAACTCCACAGCAACTCAACTGAGCAGAGCCGAAGCGCTTTCTAGACCCAGATGCATAATTGCTGTCACACAAGCTTCTTTGTCAATCCATACCCTGGCCCAGGGATGTGTTGGGGAGAAACTTTTCATTTGGGTTTATTCTTTACAATAAAAAAAATCTTTCCTCGGCCTTCAGATAGTTCACTCTTCTTGGTCTTCGCTTCTCAACTCGAGCACAGAGTACTAAAAACAGGGTGACGGCACAGGCAGCTGAGGGAGCTGAGCAGTGACAGCCACAGAGCTGTCCTCCCCACGTCACCGGCAAAGGCGGAGGGCGGCACGGTGGCCTGCAGCTGGCAAAACCACATTTCCACAGCTCCTCACTTCAACGGGCTCCACGGACAGAGATCCTGGAGTGTCATCTGCTACACATTCGGGGACTTTGTCAAAGTGTTTCTTTTACTTATTAAATCCTTTCAATTACAGACTTACTGCTTCTTAGTTTCTTGCCCCACCATCTCCTCTCTCTCCACCAGCAAGATGCCACCAGCCCTGAGAGAGAGTCGTCCATTTGCTGAAAGCAGTGGGTGGGCACAGCAGGCAAAGGCGGCGAGGGCCCGTGAGGACATGGCAGAGTGTCTGACCCACACACCCAGTGAGGGAGGTGCAGGACTGACCATGGATCTGGGCAGAATGTGGGGGGCTTTTTTGAGACTGGAGAAAAACCTGTCAACTATGCACACACATAAGCAAAGGCCAAAATAAATGTCACAATAAATATTTGATTTATTTATTTGAGAAGTCAGCTTAATATTGGAAGTGCTAAGAAGAATAAATTCAAAGTAGTAGAGTCTTGAACTTGCACTTTCCTTACAAAATCTGTCTCTTGCAGTGTTAAGACATAAAGCTTTACAGAATCTAGAGACACGTTAAGAACATCTCTTATTCTGTGACGAGAGGGACTTTCCACATAAGCACATTCTCTGCCTTATAAACTTTTGACCTTATCTTAACCTGTGAATAGCGAACATTTTCTCATAGTAAAAATAGTCATCTCATTGCACTTAAATCAAGATACCCATTAACCACTCTTACCTTGTACCTCCCCAGGACTAAGTCATCCAAGGCCATGGGGGTTATATGCAGGCACAACACTTGGGGGCAGCAGGGTGAACACAGGAGCTTGTGAACTCTAATGCATCCTTCCTTCTTCAACAGTAGATCTGTCTCAAGGTGTGGTTTTCCTATGGTGCTAAATAAATTCAAATATCTGCTTATATCAAGACCAAAAACAAGGGGCATTAACCTTTTTAGAAAATTCAAGATACATTGCAATAAAAACACTAGCCAAGTTTGGGAAATACAACAACCAGAGAACTCAGGTGCTGCTATTCTAATTAGTGCTACATTTAACAGTCATGGCACAAGTTCCACTGGGAGCAAAACTAATGAGAAAATACCAGATTCTATTAATTACCTAAGGGATTTAGGTCATCCAACTTAGATTGGAAAGCAGCGATCAGAAACCATGAGTTATTCTGTCTTTGCACTTTGTTGTCATTCTCCCTGAACACTTGATCATGGCCAAGCTCTAGGCAATTTACACACACTGGCTTGTGGGCTGCAAGCGAAAGTCTTTCTTCCTATTGCTACTTCCCACTGTGCTATGCTGCACCTGCCGTGCCTGTCCCTGGCTGTATCTCAGGTAGATTCTATAGCTTTTCTAGTCACTTTCAGATATTAACAGTATTAGTAGTTCTGTTCCATCTAAAAAAAAAATTCATAATTTCAAACTCTTTCAATTTAAGGCTTCTCCCTTCCCCTGGCTGAGGTCTCCCTTAAAGGTCTGGAGTAGAGAAGGGAAGGCATGTCAGTTCCTTCACTCTGTCACCTGGCCTTCCATCCCTCCTTCTGCACCCTCCCCACTGCATCTGGCATCAGGACGGGAGTAGCAGGAGAAAGGAGAGGTGAGGGGCAGAGGGTTCATGCTAGCAAAGCTGTTGCACTGTTAAGCACAGTTCCTGTGTATATTTTTAATTGTGAGTCCTTGTGAGTTCTTCAAGATCCACTCTGTGGAGCAGCTAATACGCCACTCCTGGCATGAACTCTACCATCTCCCTGACGTTTTCTCCTCCTTCTCTGTGTGCCTGTCTCTAATGACATACCTCCACCTTTTTCTGCCCGTGTACCCTAGCTGTGTGGGAAGCCCTCGAGGTGATCCAAGGCCATGTACATTCACAGAGTCCCCTAGACCCACAGAGACACTCAGACACCCTTCTCCTGCCAAGGTCCTCCCCACCTGTTCTCAGCCGCCGACTTCTTCAGGCCAGATGTGTCCTGGGCTTCCTGCATCTCTCTAACTCTTAGGACCCGGGTGTCTCTTCCTTCTCTTCCTGGCCCTTGGCAGCGGCTCAGGACACATGCTTCGGAGTCAGAAGCCCAGCTCCCCCTCTGGAGCACAGGACAAAGAGCCGTCCAGCAACTCTTTCCCCAGGAAATCTTATCTCCACATCGTCTTGCAAGTAATCTCCTTGATTTCCTTTCTATACTCAAGATGTATAACAGCTAAGGGCCCCAGATCATTTTGGTGGGGGCAGCAGGGGTGTGATGGTGACCCTTAGCATGTTCCGCAGAGGGCGTCTGACCCTGCTCTTTATAATTTGTGGTCATTTAATGTCCTCTGCTCTCAATTGTTCTGTAGATAAAATGTCCCACTTAACATCCCTCTATGTATGCGTTACGTGTCCAAATTTTCCTTCTTCAGTAGTAGATCTATCTCAAGATATGCTTTTCCTATAGTGCTAAATACATTTCAAAGGTTCACTTATACCAAAAGCAAGGTCTGCATGGCGAGGAACCCTGCCACACAGCTCTTTCCATCATCCACTGTCTTTCCCAGGACCCTCTGTGCATTGCCTGGGGTGCCCGTCTGCCATGTCAAAGAGGTGATTTATGTAAGACAGACAAGAGGAAATCCCGATCTTCCATCTATGGTAATTTGGATATCTGTGTTAAAGCATGACTAGTTCTACAATGATTCTCTGCTTTTAACCAACTCTTTCAGAATAATTAATGGAACAGCTAGTTCTAATTGTAGTGGAGTATAAGACTTCCAAGAATTTTTATAAATGTTCACAGAAATACAAATCCTTTCTGTTAAGCACTTTTACAAACACTTCTTTACCAACCTCCATTCTATCCTTTTCCTTCTTGGGTGAATCTATTTCTATAAACTCAATAGGTAGTAATATACTAAAACCCTAATCATTGTGAGAATTGTCATTATGCCTTACAATAACAGCTGCTCAATCAACCCATTTTGAGGATGACTCATTATGACATAAATCTCCAGCAAACCAGCACAGATCCCTAAACAAACAGGAATCTGGTTATTGATTTTTGTCCAGGCTGAGAGCATCAGGCATCTTCCAACTTGAGTGAAACCAATTTTATAAGCCTGTTTTTCCAAATCTTGCCTCCTTCAAACATGGAATAGATTGTATTCTTCTATTCACCAAACTCTGTCCTCTGCCGTTTGGATTCTCTTTTCAAGTCAGTTCTAAGAGCTACCACTAGCCCTCACATTCAGTTCCTCTCCTCATCCTGCCAAACATCCATGACTAATAAACTGTAATATGTAGGAAAAGAATACATCGGCTCCAAAAAATAGGAATGAGTACTATCTGAGTGACGCAGACTTCAAGAACTTTAGATAAACATAATACTGAAGAGATCAGACTGAAAAAGCAACAGAGGAATGACACACAAAAATCATTGTTGAGAGAGTGTAATCTGTCTCAGAAGTCAATAGAAGGAAACATTGTCACTTACTCCATCAGTCCCTAACCTTTTTGGCACCAGGGATTGATTTCATGGAAGACAATTTTTCAACAGACGTGGCATGGGGGCTGGGGAGGAGGGGGAATGGTTTCAGGATGCTTCAAGCGCATTACATTTATTGTGCACTGTATTTCTATCATTATTACATTGTCATATATAATGAAATAATTATACAATTTGCCATAATGCAAAATCAGTGGGAGCCTTGAGTTTGTTTTCCTTTAACTAGATGGTCCCATCTGGGGGTGATGGGAGACAGTGCCACCTGAAGTGTGTCAAATCTCTCTGCTAATGAAAATCTATATTTGCAGCCGCTAGCATCGCTGCCTCAGCTCCACCTCAGATCATCAGGCATTAGAGTCTCATAAGGAGCAGCAACCTAGGTCCTTTGCATGCACAGTTTACAGTAGGGTTTGCGCTTCTGTGAGAATCTAATGCCACGGCTGATCTGACAGGAGGCAGAGCTCAGGTGGTGATGTGAGCAATGGGGAGTGGCTGTAAATACAGATGAAGCTTCGCTCATTTGCCGTGGCTCACCTCCTGCTGTGCGGCCTGGTTCCTAACAGGCCACAGACTGGTACCAGTCTGCAGCCCAGGGGTTGGGGACTGCAGACTTATGCAATGTGATCAGCAAAAACTAAGGTGGTCCAACAGCTATCAGAAGGACACAATTTGAACTCTGTCTTGCCTCTGAGAACTAGTAGCAATAAAGACCTAATGCCCAGTGGTGTTTCCTACTATGGTAACCACACCAATTAGAGAAGCACCAAGGTGTATATACCTAGGGCCCAGGAGTTGTGGCTGGTATGAAAAACCACACCAAATAAAAGATAATTTTTGGAGGGGTAGAAAGAGGGGCTTCTCTAGCCCCAGTTCTGAAATGTATCTACCTATAACTCTAGGTTCTTCAAAGTTCCTCTAGGCATTGGAAATAACATACTCACCTTCTAACAGAAACCAGTTCAGAACATAGACTGAGTGTTAATATTGAATCATTATAAAATTCTCTTTGTAATCATAAACAAAACAATTATAAGGCCAATGTAAAGGCTCCCGGGTTCAAAGAGAAAAATTGACTTTGCACACTCATATTAGCTACCTCCTTCTGAAATATTAATCTGTGCTCCCCCCAAAATTTAAAAGGACATTACATTTATGACATTACAATAAGAAGCTGTGACGTGGAGAAAACGTGGACCAGCAATGATTCATTCTTGCTATATTTAAAATGCCATCAAGAACAGTACTACATTTGCAGTGGGCACTGTGGGTTGCCACGCCCACTTCCTCCTTCCTAAACGAGTACCCACCCAGCCCTGTCTTCACAGGAAGGTCCCGATGGTTTAATCAATCCTGTGTCCTGCAACAGTACGGAAGAAGGGAGTAGCGCAGGCATCGATAGCTTCTGTACATGCACACACACACGCACCCATTTTGCACCAAAATCTTAATGGTAATTATTTAAATTGGAGATAATTTTAAAAATTGCTTTTGCTTTATAGTTTATATTTTCCCAAATGAGTGGGTGTTGCTTTTCTAATCAGAAAAAAATAGAAACAAAAGTTGTCGTATTGAATGGGTCGGGATGGTGCATATATTCTTGCTTCGAGTTGGAGACATGAGAAACTGTGAGATGACCAGAAAGCAGATTGATTTGAACAGCTCGGGTTCTGGAACTGGGGAGATCAACCTGCAGCTGAAGGTCAGTCTGATGGAAACAAAACTGTCCAATAGTAAGGAAAGCTACAACATGCACCAGTGATGAGAACCTGAAAAATTCTGATTTTATTTTTAAAAATTTATTTTTTAATCAACTTCCTGAGAAGTACCTTGGGAAATGCTTTAAACATAACATATTAAACAGCAACGTGAGTGTGCACATACACACAACTTCCTTTTGCAAAGGAAACAAACAGCTTAGAATTCTGTTACAGTCCTGTGTGCCCAGAGTTAGGTAACCCCAGCGAGCTCCTCACTGAAGACTTCTCATCTAGAAGTCAGCCCTGCAGCCCTCCGAGATTTGTGTGTCTTATGATAAAACTGTCAATGCTTCCAAATACATATGTGAAAAACAGTCACGAAAAGTAAATAACATTTCCTCTGCTGTTTTGAGCCATTCTTACCCATTTGTATGTTCCCTGATATAAGCTCCACAAAAGCATGACAGACAATATGTTCAATTCCGTCAGTCTTCAAAATGTTTAGAACACTATTCTTTTTCCTTTTTCTTCTTTTCTTTTTCTTCTCTCTTTCATTCTCTGAACACTCATTTAAGCCATGTATGTCTACAACCTACAACTAAATAAAAATTAATTATCTTATGGTAAGATTATGAAAATATAGAATACACCCTTTGAAGATGTGGTTTTACTCCAGTCTAAAAACCGTAATGATTAGGTCAAAAAATTCATTTTTTTAAATAGACTCCTCTCACTGACTTTTTGGTTTCTCTGTGACCTACTTATTGTTTTTATCTTTGATGAATGTCCCATATAAACAAAAAAAGAACCTGCTGCCATTTTACAAGTATGACCAATGTTCATGGCTCAAAATTTGACAAGTATCATATTTTTCTACAATCTAATCTTACTTTTTTATGCTTCCTAAATAGCTATAAAAAAAGGAAGCTATACAGTGCAATCTGTGGACTAAGGTTACTTTTTTTTGTTGTTACATGTGTTTTACAATTGTCTCTGTTACATGGAGAAAGTAGTGAATTTAGTAAATCAGTTTAGCACCTAATCAGTTCAAAGCAAAGCAATCTATATATGAGAAGTGTGTTTTTTGTAAAATTTCCTGGTATAGTTAAGAATTGCACATCCACTTTTATCAAATTTCAAGAAAATGAGTCAAAAGGTGTACATAAGTCATTGGACAATTCCAGTTTCCAGTAATTAGTTATGAGATTTGCAATCCCAGATAGATATAATTTACTACCTCACTAGTCATCATTATGAATTTTATTTCTAACATTTTTACCAAACATTTTGGCTATAATCAAGTACCTAACTTCCTAAGTCTTTAACTCAGAGAACTATTTCCATAAATGAAAGAAGCCATTTCTTAGAATGCATTATTCTATGATTTATTAAAATATCTAGTTTTTTTTTAAATCTAGAATTTTAAACTTCCATGAAGAGGGTTGGTATCATAGATCGCCTCTTCATATCTGCCCGTCCATGTACATTTTTAAATAAGCAACAAAGTGTGTTTGGATAATGTGTGAATTGTTACTACATTAGATGGTTTGATGCTTAGAAAGGAGCTAGAAATTCAGATGCTTAAAGTCATTAGAGAAAAATTATTTATTAACATCAAGTATAAATAATAACAGTATTTTAGGTATATAAAAAACACACACACTAGTAAGTATAAAATAGCATTACATTTCTAATTGATGACAATCCTAGAAAATTCTAGAAAAAGTACATCACTGTGTTATATTATGCTGCCCTTTAAGAAAGAAAGAAGTGTAAATATTTGTGTGCATGTTGGTTACATTTTAACAAATGATGAATAAACCAAAAGCAAATGAAAATGTCTTTGTCATGGGAGGGAAGGATGGGGCAGAAGGTCAGTAATGAAGTAATGAGTGTTTGACTCCTCGCAATGCAACCTCTTTTCTTAGATTTCACTTGGGAGCCATGTAACAATTTTTCTTATATTTTAAAACAGAATAAAAGAAAATTTAAAAAGTAGTTTCTAGAAATCAAAAACACAATGAAATAAAACTTAACTCTATATTAAATAGGTAATTTAACCATACAGTGACTTATTTCCAGTAAGCTTAAATACAGTAACTTGCATATATGTCCCTAATGAAATATAGCCTAAGAATAAAAAGAACTAAAAAGAAATTTTTTAAATATTCAGTATCACATTGGTGGTAATAACATTGGCATAATTTTGAAACTGCCATTTATGTAAAATACATAATATTTATTTTATAAAGCGATATTAATGTCATTAGGAAAAAAATTTTTAGCCTACGAGAAAAGAAATGTATTTATAGAATCAATTTTGGACTCTAAGAATCATTTTTCATGAAAAGAAGCCAGTTCTAATTGGAGAAGTGACTGATTCAATTTCTGCAGCAAGAAGTATAGCAAGTGAAGTTGGAACATCTTGTACTATCAGAGTGCAAGCAAGCTTTCAAGGACTACTGGGTTCAGGTCAGCATAACAACAAAAGCAAACTGAGTAGGCTCCTACCGGCCAGATATGTGACAATATTAGCATCAAAATTAATGACTGCAACAAACTAAAACATCAAATATACTTTTAAAAAATATGGATGCGTCATGATGGAAAAAAAATTATTGGTTAGCCTTGGAGGCTGCTAGGCTAAGTCTTTATTCTAAAGCTGGTAAATAAAAGAAAACAATCAATATTCTATCTCACCTTTCCTATACAAACTCTATTTCAGGTTAGCCAAACAGATGATGAGGAAATTTTTTTCTTTGTTGAAGAACTACAGCCAATAAAAACAGTAGGAGTGACAGAATGAGAATTCTGCCACTTCATGATATTAACAAAATAATGAAATATTGAGCCTAGACAATAATAAACAATGGCTGCTAACACCATGGGGTGAAAAGATAATGGAAAACTTTATAGATGGATGGCTGAAGCCAACAAGATCTAAACTTACTAATCAATCTTCCCATGACTCAACATGACGTGCCTCCTAACATAATGCAGTTGAGTATAGAGCATCCCCTAAGAGTATTCCTGCCAAAAGAATTAGACCTGATCAAGCCTCTGAATCCAATGACATGCAAATTGCAAAGGACAAAGAAACATGTTGAAAGACACCAGGAGGATGCAATCAACCAAAGACAAATAGTAAGCAATTTCACATTGCAAACGACCTTTACTCTTCCAGAGAAATAGCAGGGAAGAAGGAGAGGGAGGGACTGGGGTAGACCTACAATACTATCAACTGAATGCATTGTGGATCTTCAGAATTTCATTTGCACAAAGTAACTATAAAAATATTTTTTATGAGGTGACAGAAAATTTGAACACTGACCTGATCTTAAATTGCATTTTAAAATTACTATTATTTTTTAGGTGTGATAATAGTATTGCCATGTTTTTAAAAATCCTACCTTTTAGCAATATACATAGGTATTTATGGATAGAATGATATGATATCTGGGATTTGCCTTAAATTATTAAATTTATTAAGAATGATAATGGCATTCTGGTAATGTTATGAAATCCTTTTCTCTTAAAAATACAGGCTTAAGTATTTACTAAATAAATTATATGATTCTGGAATCTGCTTTAAAATAAGAAGTTTGGGGGATGTGAGAAAAAATGTTGGGGGAGGAATATAGATGAAAAAGTAGCTATGTGTTGATCATTGCTAAAGTTGGATATTGGTTTGATTATACTATTCACTCTTTTTATATATAACTTTATAATATAAAATATTAAATTTTCTAAGGAATGAAGAAAAAGATTTCTAAGATGTATTTCATTTCCTTTTAATAATGCAAATTAATTAAAATTCTTCTTCGTATGAAAATATGATTTAAAATCCAGATCCTGACCCAAATTTACCATCTTTCTTTTTTAAGATAACTAAATATATTTTTATCATTTGAATCCAGTTCCATTCATATATCTCCTCCTTTTGCCATATCTGTAAATAATTTCCAATTTTCTTATGTCTGCCTTATCACCAATTTTTCCCTTTCCAGATAGACACTCATATATTGACCTAGAAAGAAAAATTCTCCCTGGATATCCATCTCTTGGCTCAGAATTTGATATATGTTAGAAAATAACAAATATTTCAGAAATAGATGATGAAAGAAAGAAATTAATAAATGCCTACATTTATTTAGAGAAAAAGAGAATAAAATATTTAACAGAGAAAAAATCACATTCAATTTCTATACAGGAAAATGAGTAAGCAAAATATATGGATGATAGATGTACCATAGCAAATTCTAAAATTTCTTCAACTTCTGACAATATACAATGACAAGGGAACATTGAATAATAGGAGCAAGATCAAATGCGATATTAATGAGAACTATTTATTCTGCCATCGTGCAGAATAGTAAATGGAAATGCTTTGGTGTCTAAGTGATAGCATAAAAAAAGCAAATAAGGCAATATCAAGGGTGTCTTTAAAGATAAAGTCTTTTTGAGATTACAATTTTATAGAACTAGTGCATTCCCAAGGCAAAGTAAAATTGCTTTTTAGCTGAAGCAGGGATTAAAGCTGAGCCTCTGTCCAGGAGGTTTAGTTCTGCCCAGTGAACGGACGTACTGTCCCTGAGGCAATATAATTCAGCCTGTTCTCTCTTCGGTGTGAGCACTAGCCAGCCGGCAGCCTACTCCCTGAAGCGCGTTTTAGAACACTGTCCCATACATCTTAATTTATAAAGCTACTTGTCAGGCACTTCTCAAAATCAGAGTTGCCCAGACAAGAGTTCAGAACCAGGGAGATCTGGGGAAAGGGTGGGGTTTGCCGTTAGCTCCTTCCACCCTCGTAAGTAACCTCTGTCACCCCTACCCAGCCTTGCCTTGCCTCTCCCAGGCCCCAGCCTCTCAGACTATAGTTCCTTCATGCTCAGACCCATCAAAGGTAACTTGCTTAAATCCCTAAGGGTTTGCTCTCTGCTTGGGTGGTTTTACGTGCCTGCGTGTGCGTATTCCTCTTACATAGAGACAGATTTGCATTTTAGCAAAACCTCCCTGTGAAGAATGCATTTGAGCTCACTACTACACCTCTTTTCATCTCCCCTAGGCAGCCCCTGAGAGACTGCCCCCGTTCCCCGAGACTCCAAGTCATGAACTTTGAATGCATCCCCTCAATTCAAATAGGTAACATCAACAAGCCAAGCCAACAAGAGCAGTGTCTTCTAGCAGAGAATCTTTCAGTGTCCCTCCAGCCAGACCCCATGGTCATCTTCCTGTTTATCCTTCAGGAAGGACTGGCCACGAATCAAAGATAACTTTTTGCTGTGGCTCATTTACTATTATGCTTTGACGGTTTCTTCAAATGCATTATTCTTCACTTGCTGAATTTTATGTTTGCCATGTTGTCCACAAGAAAGCACTTATTTTCTTTCAACAACAATAAATCTGTTTTGTTTGTTTCTCCTTTAAAATGGATTGATATTTTCATCATCTGTCTTCTTCTTCTATTCCAAATAGAATTAAATGAGAATATTGGGAAGCTGAAAAAATTGGGGGTAGAGTCAGGACTAAATGAGTGTTTGGGTGCATTGCTATAATGGAGAAGTAGAGGGATGACTTGGAGGGTAAACATCATCACCAGAAATGATAAAGGACTGACTCAGAGTTGAAGGAGTAAAGCCAAAGAAACAGGGAATGAGAAGAGGCCTGTTTTCAAAAGAATAAAAGGAGATGGGATAAAGCACAGGCATATCTCATTTTGTTGTGCTTCACTTTATTGCACTTTGCAAATATTGCATTTTTTTACAAATTAAAGATCTGGGACAAACCTGCATTGAGCAAGTCTATGGGTGCCATTTTTCCAATGGCATGAGCTCATTTTGTGTCTCTGTGCCACATTTTGTAAATTGTCACAATATTTCAAACTGTATTATTATGTCTTTTATGGTGATCTGTGACCAGTGATCTTTGATGTTAGTATTGTAATTGTTTTTGGGCATCACAAACTGTGTTCTTATAAGACAGCAAACTTAATTAATAAATGTTGTGTGTGTTCTGACTGCTCCAAAACCCAGCCATTCCCCCATCTGTCTCCCACTCCTTAGGCCTCTCTGTTCCATGAGACACAATATTGAAATTTGGCCAATTAATAACCCTACAGTGGCTTTGACCTGTTCAAGTGAAAGGAAGAGTCACACATCTCTCACTTTAAATCAAAAGCTAAAAATGATTAAGCTTAGTAAGGAAGGCCAAGATGGGATGAAAGCTAGGCCTCTTCTCGTGCCAAACAGTTAGCCAAGTTGTGAATGCAAAGGAAAAGTGAAGAAAATTAAAAGTGCCACTCCAGTGAACACACAAATGAAAAGAAAAGAAAACAGGCTTCTTGCTGATATAAAGAAAGTTTTAGTGGTTAGATCAAACCAGCCACAACATTCCCTTAAGCCAAAGCCTGATGCAGAAAAAGGCCCTAACTCTCTTCAACTGTACAAAGGCTAAAAGAGCTGAGGAGGCAGAAGAAGAAATATCAGAAGCTAGCACAGGTTGGTCCAGGAGGTTTAAGGAAAGAAGTTATGTCTATAATGTGAAAGCACAAGGTAAAGCAGCAAGTGCTGATGGAGAAGTTGCAGCAGGCTACCTAAAAGATCTAACTAATATCACTGAGAAAGGTGGTTACACTAAACAACAGATTTTCAATGTAGATAAAACTGCCTTCTATTGAAAGATGTCTCTAGACTATCAAAGCTAGAGAAGAGAAGTCAAACGCTGATTTTAAAACTTTAAAGCAAAGAATGATTTTCCTGTTAGGGGCTTGTACAGCTGGTAGCTTTATGTTGAAGCTGATGCTTATTACTCCAAAAATCCTGGCACCCTTAAGAATTAATACTAAGTCTACCCTGCCTGTGCTCTAGAAATAAAACAACAAAGCCTAGGGGATAGCACATCTGTGTACAGCAAAATTTACTGAATATTTTAAGCCCACTGCTGAGACTTACTGCTCAGAAAAATAAAATTCGTTTCAAAATATCACTGCTCATTAACGATGCACCTGGTCACCCAAGAGCTCTGATGGAGATGTACAAGAAGGTCAATGTTGTTTTCACTCCTGCTAACAGGGCATCCATTCTGCAGCCCATGGATCAAGGAGTAAATTTTGATTTTCAAGTCTTATGATTTAAGAAATATATTTTGTAAGGCTATACTGCCACAGAGGGTGATTCCTCTGATGGTTCTGAGCAAAGTAAATTGAAAACCTTCTGGAAAGGATTCACTATTCTAGATGCCATTAGGAACATTCATGATTCATGGGAGGAGGTGAAAATATCCACATTAACAGGAGTTTAGGAGAAGTTGATTCCAACCCTCATGAGTGACTTTGAGGGGTTCAAGATTTCATGGAAGAAGTCACTACAAATGTGGTAGAAATAGTAAGAGAACTAGAATTAGAAGTGGAGCCTGAAGATGTGACTGAATTGCTACAATCTTATTATAAAATTTGAACAGATACAAATCAAAACCACAATGAAATATCACTTAAATTCAGTGAGAGTGGCTTATATCAAAAAGTCCCCAAACTACAAATGTTGGTGTGGATGTGGAGAGATAGGAATGAGTGTACACTGCTGGTGGGACTGCAAACTAGCACAACCTCTATGGAAAGTAATATGGAGATACCTCAAAGACCTAAAAATATAACTACCATTTGATTCAGCAATCCCACTGCTGGGTATTTATCCAAAGGAAAAAAAGGCATTCTATAAAAAGAACACCTGCACTCAAATGTTTATAGCAGCACAATTCACAATTGCAAAGATGTGGAACAACCCAAGTGCCCATCAATACATGAGTGGATTAATAAAGTGTGATATAGGTATACCATGGAACACTACTCAGCCATAAAAAAATGGTGAACTAATACCTCTTATACTAACCTGGATGGAGCTGGAGACCATTCTCCTAAGTGAAGTATCATAAGAATGGAAGAACAAACACCACATATACTCACCATTAAATTGGAACTAATTGATCAACACCTATGCGCACATATGGAAATAACATTTATCAGAAATCAAGCAGGTGGGGGGGTGGAGAGGATGGGTAAAATCACACCTAACAGGTACAATGCACACTATCTGGGAGATGGGCATGGTACAAAAGCAATTTATGTAACCAAATCATTGATACCCCCATAATATTCTGAAATAAATTTAAAAAAATTTGAATGGATAAGGAGCTGCTTCTTATGGATGAGCAAAAGTGGTTTCTTCAGATGGAATCTACTCCTAGTGAAGAGGCTGTCGACATTGTTGAAATGACAACAGCATTTAAAATATTTCATAAACTTAGTTGCTAAAGCAGTGGCAGAGTTTGAGAGGAGTGACTCCAATTTTGAAAGACGTTCTACTATGGGTAAAATGCTATCAGACAGCATCACATGCTACAGAGAAATCATTCATGAAGGAAACTGTCAGTTGATGTGACAAACTTCATTGTTGTCTTATTTTAAGAAATTGCCACAGCCACCCCAACCTTTAGCAACCACCACCCTGATCAGTCGGCAGCATCAACATGGAAGCAAGACCCGCCACCAGCAAAGATACTACCACTCATTGAAGGCTCAGATAATCATTAGCAATTTTTAGCAATGAAGTATTTTTAAATTAAGGTATTTATATTGTACTTTTTAGATATAATGTTATTGCACACTTAATAGACTACAGTATAGTGTGAATATAATTTTACATGCACTGGGAGATCCCAAAATTCATGCAACTCATTTTATTATGATATTTGCTTTATCATAGTGGTCAGGAACCTGTAACTGAACCCGCAGTATCTCCAAAGTATGCTTATATGAGGGACTGGTCATGTGGTTCCCTTCAGAGTTCCTGCCACTTGCAAGCTGATAGATAGTCTGCAGGGTTGGACTGGGCTGGAAAGCTGCCTGGCACTAGGCATTGGGGTACAACGAAGGCCCTCTCCTATGTCCTCTGTCCCCAGAATAGCCCAGTCTCAAGACAGAATATTGCAGACACCAGTAGCTGCATCCTGGTCTTCATCATGACACTTGCCCCTCTATGTTAATGAGGTAATTTATTTTCAAGGTAACTATGACTAATTAGAAATCACTTCCAATAATTTACCTAGAAAACACAATGAGCAGGAAACACGGCAAGTTCACAGTATGGTAGGGTAAGAATGGTAGGTCTTGCAGTCTACAGCGTGCTGATCCTCTGCTCTTTACTCTTCAGGAATACATACTCTCCCCCTAATGTGAGGATTCGAGGTCAGGCTCTGGTTGTTCCTTCCTAGCTGGAAGAGCCAAAGATCTGTGGTATTTCCCGCACCTTGCTGAATGAATTTGCAATGGATGGAAACTAGATTTCATCTTACGTGCTATCCTGGTCACCGACTGGAACACTCTGCCAAGGAGTCCAAGGCTGGCCCAGGCTCAGCAAGGAAGAGTGCCTGGGCAGTGGGTCAGCAGCACCTGCCCCGAGCACCAGCCACCTGTGTCTGTGTTTGCCATGCCTGTTCCTGCGACTCAAGGGCAGGTGATCAAGGTCACCAGCCCTAAACTGAGATTTGCCTTTGCATTGAAAATTATCCAATGAAGTTTCATATTTCATAAAGACAGTGAACATTTCCCCCCACGCAATATTCATTTAATATTCAATATTCATGATTTCATCGCCATTCTACTTTGCAGTTTTTATGCATTTATTCTAATGTTATTTTCATCCATTGGAATTAATTAGATTGAATTACTATTAGATTGCAAGTAATAAAATTATTACAATAAAATTATTATTTGCAATCATTTATATCCAAGTTTTAGTTCCTTCTAATTGGTAGGATTCTATATTTTCCCTGTAAATAACCATGTCCTGGGAAATAAAGATACTAAAGAGATAATCCAAGTCAAACTAAATATTAGTTGTTTCCAAAGCCATATTCTTTGGCATCCTTGCTGCAATGGTTCTTGTGAATGATAACATAATTCTCACGATCTAAAGAATTCTTTGAAACTCACTTGCCCCCATTTTGAGTGTTTCCTTTATTAGTTTATATTGGAAATAATAGTACCAAATGTACATCTTTCAAAATGATCTTTAAAATGTATGTCGTTCTTTACCTACACAGCTGATTTCTAGATGAATACATTTCTCTTTTTTCCTCTCTTTCTCCTGGGTACTTGGGCCTGGGTATCTCATGCGCACTAATGTTAATGTGATCCCAAGCTGCACACATCCAACATTAAAATGAGGGGCTCCTGAAGTGCTTTCAATGAGCCATCAAATCTTTGATCATCACCGTTGGGTCCCCAAAGGAAAGTTCCTTAATCATGCCAGCCCATTATCTTTATTAAGCAGCGCTGGGCACCATTACCTTCAAACAAGCTCTGAGAAATAGGCTCTGACTCCTGGGCATCAGTAATGTCAGTAAATGTCAAACTGTTCCCTTTCTCCTAATCTCACCTACATGATGATGATTTAATTATGAAACACACCTTGGGCTTTTCAGTCCAGATTTTTCTATATTTATTTTCCCTGGATAAGAATGACAAAGGAAAAGAAGGTTATTATGTCAGACAAACATTGTACTCTTTTCTTTATTTATATAACAAACACATAGAAACTTATTCTGAGCACCTTAAAAAATATTAACTCATTGAATCCTCCTAAGAACTATAACAGGTAAGAATGTTTATTACCCCCATTTTATGGATAAATAAACTGAGGCACACAGAGAATAAGAGTTTGAGTATTTTGCCCAAAACACCACAGCTAGCAAATGGTAGAACTTGTGTTCAAACACAAGGAGTTCATTGAAAATAAATCATTTTCTTTATAATATAGATAAAAACTACTAAACAAACACAGTTTTGAAACTTATAATCCAGAGCAAAAACTATAATAAAGATAGTATTCTAATAAAAAGAAATTTTATAAATTTAAGCAAATAATATAGTTTTGTCGTGGTTTGACATTTAAAAAAACATAAGTTTTACCAATACCACTTTTTCAACCATTTTAGTCCCTAAGCAGCATGATGCTAATGCTTTTAAGTGTTGTGCTCTTTAAATGTTTTAGATTTCATTTCAATTTAGAAGAATAATATTCTGTTATAGATAAAAAGATGGGAATTGTAAGAAAAAATACAAAAGCATTTCCAGAAAAACTTGCATTTATGCTATAGGATTTAATAACCACTTTAGAAAATTTTCATGTTTTAACTTTTACTTTTTGATGATCTTAAGCAAAAGAAAAATTTCATTGTCATTCTACTTTGCAGTTTTTATGAATTTATTATAATGTTATTTTCATCCATTGGAATTAGATTGGATTACGAAAATGTCAGCACCTCACCAACCATGCTCAGCCCTTGAAATCTTGAATCTCTCTGGCTAGGTAGTTGTTCAATTACATGATTAAACATGATAAATTATGTGCGATTCCACTTAAAACTGCTGAAGATTAGAGAAATCTCCAATTGGCTCTAAATATGTCGACAAATTGAACTAGATGAAACAAAAATATTTATAAATTTTGTCTGACCACATCAAAAATATTGACCAAGACAGTTTCTTGATGTAAAAAACATTTGAAAATCAGTTTTAGTGGACTATAAATTAATAAGGGATTCTAACAAAGATTTCCTCAGGCATTTTGCTAAGGCAGCAGGCTAATATCAAAGATCTATCAACTGTTATAAGAGCTGACAGGAGTTTCTGAATGAATGAATCCTTTGGCTAAAAGGCTGGCAGAGATCATAAGAAGTCCCAGCAACGTAGCAAATTAGTCATAGAGTCCTTTGTACACTATCACAATCCACGTGTTCTCTAGTCTAAATGTAGCCATTGGCAATAAATGTGTGAAAAGTGTGATGTAATGAAATCGAGAAAGTCTCATTTGCACAGAGTAGATTTGACAAGAGCAATGGCCTGCCTGCCGTACTTCTCTTGCCAGAGTTACGATTAGATCTGCCTTGATCTTGGATCTGCCCGCCGACTAGGGGTTAGGCAGGGAGGGCACATATGTATTAAGGACAAAATAATTTTCTCCATTTAAATATATTCAAATATTTAAGAAATGTCATGCCATAGTCCTCAAGGTTCAGTGTCCATTTAAAATACATGTGCCAGCATTGTATCAAGGAAATGCAGCTACAATTGAATTTTGCCCAGAAGCAATCTTGTTCATTACAGCTGGTCTTTAAATGTGTCTGTCACCCTATTCATTGGCCACGCTACCCAAATGCAATCTTATTCACTCATTAATGATTTTAGCTGGCCTTTCAACATGTCTGCCTATTCAATGGTTATGAGCAACGCCTTTGATCACCTGTTTCATATGAGTCCTTGGAAAGAACAGGCCCTAATACTGACAGTGCTGCTGCCTGGCTCACCTCTTGCCTTCATTAAACTGATCCATTTATGTTTAAAGTTGATTCTTCTTCCTATACCCTGAATGTAAAACAGAATTCGCTGTTCCCTGGTGCTCTATACTTTGCAATCTGGATTTATAATGATGTCCCTGAGACATTCTGGTATTCTGTAGCTTCCTCACAATAATCAAAGCAAAACTCATGCCACGACCACCAAACTCTGCAGCAGCATTATCAACAATCCTTGCCAGGATTGCACCTTCCAGAAGGTGAGGGGGCAATTCATAGTCACACAAGACAGACAAGAATCTTCCTCGTGAGACTGTATCACAAAAAGAAAACCTCTCACTTAGTGCATGATGTAAACTGCTTCAGAGATGCAATGAATAGTATGCACTACAGATCTATTTTTTATAAGCTTAACACTTGTTGGATAAAACAGATTAACTGTCAAATTATTCATTATTTTTCATGTGGCTATGATATAATTTCTTTTTTTGCTATGATAAATTCTTACATGTTTGTGCAGCAGCACTAAAATCACTTGTTGAGAAAGATAAAAAATTCAGTATCTCTCACATCAAGAATCATTTCTATCAAAAGTTTCCTTGGAAGAATATTTGCCATGAAATTAGCACATTCCTAAAGCACAGCCCTCTCATTCCCAAGACACTGTTCCTCTTTCTAAAAGGACTGATCCCAAAATGTCTTGGTAATATCGTTGAAACCACTGACACTAATCAAAGTCCAGCCACAAACGTGAAGCATTTGTGCTGGCTGAGAGAATACGTTTTGTGGAATTTTGTAACAAAGCACTGAAGTTAAATAAACATGACAAATTTCCAGCCAAAAATGCCTTTGTATTTGTAATTTTTCATATATTTAATGTTTTGGAGTTAGAGTTGTCTAAATATCTATTAAGAGTTCAAAAACACTGAAACATTGGGCTACATAAGAAAGTCCTTACCTCCTTATGATTTGTATCCTTTAAAAAACCTGAACAAATCTTTTATTTATTTTTTAAACCACCACTAAATTTTCGATATAGTTGAAATTTTCATTTCAGCTTTCACCCTTTCATTTTCAATAAATCTCTTGCCAAAAATCCCACATACTATTAAATAATTGAATAAACATAAGCAAAGAGCATGCGATAAGTTTTATTGCTATTGTAATCAACACAAAGGAAAAAATAAATTATTCCATAGTATCAGTTTCTAGACAAAATGTTTTAGAATCATGTTAAATTTCTTGGGGTAAAGTAATACCAGGAAATAGCCTTTTTATCTCTCTTTATTTCCATCTATAGGCACTGGAAAATTGACGGTGTTTTTAAGCACCCTTCCAAATACTTCCAGCCTCCTGCCAGGCATGGTGACTTGTGCCTATAATCCCAGTTACTCAGGAGGCTGAGGCAGGAGGAATGCTTGAGGTCAGGAGGTCGAGACCAGCCTTGGCAACATAGTGAGACCCCCCCATCTCTAAAAAATAACATATATACACGCACACACATATTTTATGTGTGTGTGCGTGTGTGTGTGTGTATATATATATATATGTATATATATCTCCTCCTAACAGAGAGGGTAAGTCCTAGTATAAATCAATAATGAATAAAAATAATAAATATCATGGAAATAACAGAACACTCAAAATTTATCGAAAGAAATGAATGTTTTGGGTTAACAGCAATCCAGTGGTTTTATTTTTGTTTATGTTTTGTCCGGTTCCTATCTTCTCAGTACAAGCTTACTATGAACATGGAATTCTTTGAGGAAAATAGCCCAGGGGCAGGCACTGGCCTACTGACATTAATGAGAGCTCTGTACTCTGAGAAAATGTGCTGCCGAGGGAAAGAGAATGAGAACTTGGCCGTAGATCACATCAAAAGAGTTTAGCCAAAGATTTATGCAAAGAAATTTCATTCCAGAGTTGGCAAAGCTCTACAGAGAAAGGGCAAGTTTCTGGTGCTCTGTTGTACTAGGAGTCTGGCTTCTTTCAAACCACAAAATCAGCAAAACCAACTTTCTTTACATTTTGAAAGGAAATAGCACTCACACTGACAACATGGGCCTTATTTGAGTCCAAAGTTCATTTTAACCAAATATATAGAGTTAAACAAAATGATCTGACTTAAGTCAACAGACTGATAAGTTGCACCAGGAGAGAGTAAAGAAAATACATGCGGTTGAAAAGCCCAAGCTGGCGTTTGGGTAGAAGCTTTGCCTGAGAACACCCAGCCTTGACAGCTCACTGGACGGGCTATGTCATCCAGAGTACAGCCTGCATGAGAAAAGAGACGGGTAATGTACAATGGCTTAGTAGTTCTGCAATTAACAGAAGAGAGCATTTAATTAAACTGTAAACACTAGAAAATACAGATTTGGCTTAGCATTAAACATGGATCAGGTAACAAATAATTGGAACAAATGTATATTTGGTTCTTTAAAGCTTATTTTCACCTTATAAACATTTTCCTTGCTTGATGTAAAAGATATTAAATGCATTTGGTAATTGGAAAAATCCTGTTCTACCATACAGCTGTAAACTCAGGGCTCTGAAATCAACTTTCCCTCAAAAAAAAAAAAAAAAAATCTAAGGAGGATAGAAGTGTCCAAGAAATCACCACATATTCCACAAATGTCCCTCCTTTCCCAAGCTACTGAGCCCTCAAATGCCAACATTTTATGATTGGGAGGAAATAGTCCCACTGCATCCTCATTAGCTATAGCAAGTTTTGGGAAATGTGACATTTCCTACCACATCAGCTCCAATGTATTTTCTGTCTTGTGTGGGATACTGAAACTCCATTTAGCAAATCAGTTGTGTTACTACAGCGATAAATTCAACCTTTTAAAACTCACCTTCAAGGTATTCCCGTGGCTCGCTGTGTTTGGGACATGCATCCGTGTGTGCACGAGGCAAAGCCTTCCTTAAAAGTGACTTGGCATATTGGACACACGCTGCAAAGTGTCTAAGGGTTAGACTACCTTTAAAACGAGATTTTGGCATTCACCCTTCCCACAACATCATTCTTGTCGTCTTTTAGTTCAACTTAATTCCCAGTACCCACCTCACCCGAGAGCCGTGGTCCTCAGTAGGAGGATGGACGGACGTGGGCTGCTAGGTGACATATTCACACCACTGGTTGGGGTGGGGGACACACGTTCAAACAAATTGCTGTCTAGAAATTCTATTTTGCATTGCCTTTCACCCCCATCACTGGCACATTGAACCACTTTTCCTGATAGAGGTGTGTCATATCTCAGGTGTTTAAAGGTGGGGACCAGAAATAGACTCCAGAGAAGGGCGGGGAGTCGCGCTCCCAGGAAGCCAGCCAGGGGCTGGGGCACCAGACGTGGGAAAGAGCGGGTCGTGCGCTGTCTCAGCCGCTCAACCGGGAAAATGGCTTGGAGGTGACAGGCCTCGAGCCGATTGAAGAAAGTGGAAACCTAGTCCGTGGTGGGCGACGAAGCTCCAAGTCGGTGGATAAGGCTACAGACTAAACCAATGGATTCATCTTTCATGCTGCCCTGCTGCATGTACGTCCTTAGCACATGAAAAATAAACTATTAATTCATTTTAAATGTTATTTCAAAATGAAAGATACTGTGGAAAACTTGGAGAAATGAAAGGAAAGGGGGAAGAAAGGACTTTCCAGTATATTCACTGACACAGTCTTCTGTAGCACTGGACTTTTCAGGTTATAAGTCAAGAAGTATCCTAACTTGGCTGTCTATCTGTCTTGCCCTTAGGAACATGGTGGTCTATTACCTGTAACCTCATTTTCCTACAGATGTTTTTTTGATAGAAAGACTTCTTTTCCTTTGGGTAGATGCCCAGGGGTGGGATTTCTGGATCAAACGGTAGATCTACTTTTAGTTCTTTGAAGAATCTCCATACTGTTTTCCATAGAGGTTGTAATAATTTGCAGTCCCACCAATTCAGAGCTTTTATTTAAGGGAAAAAAACAAATATTATGATAAAGATTCAGATACAGGATATTTATTGTGTTATTATTTAAAGAAGTAAAAATTGGAATAACAAGAGCTGCCCTCACTAGCCAATCTAAAGAATGAGTTCCTCTAGACAGGTGTCCTCCTCATCTTTTCAGGAGCATAAGTATCTGTTTCTGATACTGCTCTGGAGGGTGTGTCATCTATATACAACTCCATGTAATTACTGTACCAGTGGTGCATGGATCACTCTTTGAGCAATTTGCTCTACAATATGTGGTCCAACAACAACAACAAAAAAACCTGGTCAGTTTCACAGATTTTTATTTTTAGCTTTTGTTGTGATTTTGTGTGTTTACTAAAATTCATGTATTGAGAAATGTATTACTTTGAAATTATGGAAAATTCTGTGATAGAAAGATGTCATTACTTATCTATATCTTTATGCACATAATTTTTCCCCATCTCCATTCTCAGAAGTGTCTCTTCTGGGACCTCTAAAATATTATAAAATGGAAATGTTCTGTTCATGGTAGCTGAGAACTTAGATTTGTGGAGCCTAGAATTGTTTCAGTCTGGTTTAATTCTTCCTATAATAGTGTGAGTTGCTAACCTTAGGAAAAGGCATTGTACTAATTACAGCATGGTCCCAACTGGTTGGATGATATAGTCAGTTTTCTGGAAAATTCTCTTTTTTTTTTAGTCACATTTCTCAATACATGTTGATTTTGTTCTAACAAGAAAAATCTTAAAGAAATTTTTATCAATTCCTTTGTGCAGTATGGGTAGTCCAATTTGAAGACATGTATGTATATGTCAATTATATCACAAGAATATTTTGGATAATTTATTTAACTTTTAATTTCTCCACAAATAAGTGTAATTACATTCTATTCCAGAAATTGGAGCAACATAAGACCATATCTCTAAAATAAGATGCAATTTGGCACCTGATGAAAATGAAGAATACAAAGGCTTCAGAGATCCTTTAGCTTTACAATTCATGGTTTGTTTCCTGAGTAACTGCAAAACTCCACTTCATTTTTGGTTGCTTGAGCCCTTCCTCAGGCATCAATCGTATTGTATAAATATTTCAAAAAGTGAGAAAATGGAATAATAAGACTTTCAGGACTGAAGTAGTTAAATCAATTTCTGGGCTTCATATCCAGTTTCACTTTTTGAGTGTGTTTTTCATTATTCTATATTTCATTATTTTAAAATCTAGCAGCAATCTACAGCTGACTAATCTCACTACTTTAGTTTAAATCATAGCATTGTTTTAGAGAAAATTCCTATAGGAATGCCAATGCCAGCTCTCTGATGTGGGCTGTAAATATACAGTTCTTCAGCTCTAAACATGTCGTACCTACCACTTTCTCTTTTAAGTATAAATATTCAGCAAATTGGGCTGGAAGTGGTGGTAAAGATAATTAAGAGAAGTAATAAGGCAAGTTCAGCTGAATGCATGAGAATCATAAAACAATTTAATTAGCTAGAGATAGTTAAATAAGCCAGTGGGTCAGGAACAACTTGCTAGAAAAGTGATAATGAAGTTGGAGAAATACAGTTATGCATTTTATTAAAATATGGTATAAAAAAGATCAACAAAATTAAAACCTGAAGATTAAAAATCTTGAAAGAAATTAAGACCTATCAAAGAACTATCCTAAAATATTCTCCCTGTATGGATGGTAAGTTTAATGAGTGCAATGTGCACTGTCTAGGGGATGGACACGTTTGAAGCTCTGACTCGGGGGTAGGGGTGGGAGGGCAAGGACAATATATGTAACCTAAACTTTTATACCCCCACAATATGCCGAAATAAGAAAAAAAAACTCTAAAAGCAGGTAATTCTGATGTTAGTTATTATGCTCCAGAGTATAGAAAATGATATAGTGTTCCCAAATTTATTTAAGACCTTAATGTTAAAATTTGACAAATATAAACCAAGAAAAAACTGTGGACAACTTTTACTTATGAATACGGATGCTCAAAGATTCTCAAATAGATTCAACTCTAAAAGATCTTCAAGGCACATTATAGTCAAACTGTCAAGAATCAAAGACAAAGAAAGAACTCTAAAAACAATAAAAGTGTCAAGTCATATGTAAAGGAATCCTCAACACTAAGAGTGGATTTCTCAGCAGAAACCTTACAAGCCAAGAGAGAATGGTATGATATATTCAAAGTGCTGAAAGAAAAAAAAAAGGCAGCCAAGAATATCATACCCAGCAAAGCTATTCTTTAAAATGAAGGGGAAATAATACTTTCCCAGACAAGCAAAATTCATCATCACTAGACCAGCTTTACAAGAAATGCTTAATGGAGTCTTATATCTAGAAGTCAAAGGAGTCTATATACCACCACAAAAACACACAAAAAGTATGAAATTCTGTGAGAGCAGACATTCAGTTGAAAAAGAGAAAGTATTCAAATGTCACCACTATTAAAAAAAACTGCAATGATAAACAATAAGAGAGTACAAAAAGAGCAAAGGATCTACAAAATGACCAGCAAACAATTAACAAAATGACAGGAATAAGTCCTCAGCTATCAATGATAACCTTGAAGTAAAAAAATTAAATTCCCCACTTAAAAGATATACACTGGCTGAATTGGTTTAAAAAGTGACTCAACTATTAATATATACTAGCCGTAATAAACACACTTCACTTGTAAAGACACATAATAGACTGACAGTGAAGAGATAGAAAAAAATATTCCATGCAAATGGAAACCAAAAGCAAGCAGAAGCTATACTTATATAAAACAAATTTTAAGTCAACAATTGTAAAAAAAAAAAAATGACAAAGATGTCATTATATAATGATAAACAGATAAATTCAGAAAGAGGATATAACAATTCTACATAAACGTGTACCTAATACCAGAACATCCAGATAGACAAAACAAATATAATTAGATCAAAAGGGAGAGTTAGATTCCAATATAATAATAGTTGAGGACTTCAACATCCCATTCTCAGCATTGGACAGATTATATAGACAGGAAATCAATAACAAAACATTGTATTTAACACATTGACTGCCACACCAGTAAAAAAGATTTCCTTGGGATCACAGTGTTTTATTACAAAAATAGAATAAAAACTTAAAAACAAAATGCTCTTTTCTAATTTAATTAAAAATTTAATGAAAAATGAAATTTATTGACTTCTATTCCTTTAATCCACATTTTTAGAATTAATTTGTCAATATTAATGGTAACAATAAGAACATCAACAAGTAACATTTTCATGAATGAACTGCAAGGTTTTGCCCAGGTTTTGCTTCATGAGGCCCCCGGCTCAAAACTAGCATGAGTTATATACAACTCACATGGCAGTTAATGTGTTGCCAAATGAACCTAACAGACATTTACAGAACATTTTATCTAATAGCTGCAGAATACACATTCTTTTTTATCAGCACCTAGGACATTCTCCAGTATACACCATATATTAAGCCACAAAACAAATCTCAACAAATCAGAAAACAAATCAAAATCTTGTCAAGTATATTCTAGATTACAATAAAATAAAAGTAGAAAGTCAATAATAGGAATAACTTTGGAAACTGCAAATAACTGAAAATTAAACAACATATTCCTGAATGACCTTTGGGTCAATGAAGAAACTAAGAAGAAAATAAAAAAAAATTCTTGAAACAAGTGAAAATGGACACATAGTGTACTAAAATGTGTAGGATATAGCAAAAAAAAAAAAGCAGTACTAAGATGGAATTTCATAATAATAAATGCTTATATCAAAAAAATAGAAAGATTTCAAATAAACAACCTAACAATGCACCTTAAGAACCTAGAAAAGCAAAAATAAATCAAACTCAAATTTTGTAGAAGGGATGAAATAATGAAGATCAGAGTAGAACTATATGAAATAGAGTCTATGAAAACACAAAGGATCAATGAAAGGAAAAGTTGGTTTTCTGAAAAGATAAGCAAAATTTATAAACTGCTAGCTAGACTAACCAAGATAAAAGGAAAAAAACAATAAATAAAAATATAATTATATAAGGAGATATTACAATAGATACCACAGAAATACCAAAGGTTATTAGAGATGATTATGAGCTATAATCTAACAAATTGGAAAATCTGGAAGAAATGGATACATTCCTAGATGTGTACAACCTACCAGGAGTGATCAGGAAGAAACAGAAATCTTGAACGACCAATAATGGGTTAAAAAAATTAAATCAGTAATTAAAAGTCTCTCAACAAAGAAAAGTCCAGGACTGGATGGCTTTCTTGCTGAATTCTACCAAACTTATTGGGGGGGGGGGCGGGAAACTTATACCAGTTCTTCTCAAACTATTCCAAAAAATTGAAGAGAAAGAAATTCTCTCTAACTCATTCTACAAAGCCATAATTAACCTAATATCAAAACCAGGCAAAGACTCAACCAATAAAAGAAAACTACAGGCCAATATACCTGATGAATATACATGCAAAAATCCTCAACAAAATACTAGCAAAGAAAATCAACAGTACATTAAAAAGATAATACCCTAGGATGAATAGGGATCTAACCCAAAGATGCAACAATGGTTCAATATACACAAATTAATAAATGTGATACATCACATAAATAGAATGAAGGGCAAAAACAATATTCACATCTTAATAGACAGAAAAAGCATTAGATAAAATTTAACATCCCTTTATGATAAAAAACTCTCAACAAATTAGACATAGAAGGAATATACCTCAACATAATAAATATCATATATGACAAATCAGAGCTAATATAACACTAAAAGGGGAAAAGCTGAAATCCTTTGCTCTAAGAACTAGAACAAGGGGGAAATGTTCACAGTCATCACTTTTATTTAACATAGTATTGGATGTCTGAGGCGGAACAATCAAGCAGGAAAAAGAGATAAAAGGCATCCAGATTGAAAAAGAGGAAGTCAAATTTTCCCTGTTTGCAGAATATATGATCTTATATACAAAAAAACCTAAAGACTCCATCAAAATACTCTTAGAACTGGTAAAAAAAAAAATTCAGTGAAATTGCAGGATACAAAATCAACATACAAAATCAACATCATTTCTGTACACCAATAACAAACTAGCTGAAAAAGAAATCAAGAAAGCAATCCCATTTCAAAAAAATAAAATACCTAGGAATAAATTTAACCAAGGAGGCAAAAGACATCTGCAATGATAACTATAAAACGCTGATGAGGCAGATCAGAAAAGATGGTGAACTAGAAGTAGCTCACACATGCTGCTCTCAAGACCAGGATAGGAAGTTGCAGGCAGACACCTACCCATATATGGCTGTTTTTGGAAAGAGCATTGTAAAATTGGAGAAGTGATGGGGGATATTCAGAGTAAAGAAGGTGGTGATGAGGCGATTCATTCGGCAAGATCAAAGGGAACTTTGGAGACGCACCCACACGTGGGGAAGGTCAGAGGAGAGAGCCCTGCGGCTCCCTGCTCACCCTGCAGGCACTGTGGCCCGAGCTGTGAGGGCCCCCCACCCCAACATCTGCAGATCTCTGGACTGATTGAGGAGCTGCTGTGAGTTTGTTCAGAAACATTTCACCAGAGAGTGGGCACAGGTTGGATTTGGTGGCTACTGATCCCGGGTTTCTGCAGCTGACACCATTCTCATACAGGGATCCAGGTCTGTGTGCAGCTCAGCTTTGCAACAACAGCTTTCAATTAGCATCTGCCAGGCCAGGGAGGTAGTGGGCAGAGTGGACATTCCCCTTGTGCCATGTCCTGTGACTGGGTGCAAAGTGCCCCTTCCCCCTAATATAGGATCTGAGGAGAGGGGGCACTTCAGGAGCCACAGACACTGCCTGAGAAGCTGTGTGGTGAATACCTTAGCTGGACTTGGGCAGGTGGAGAACTTCAGCCACCCAACAGCCCAGCCCACAGCCCCACCTACTGCAAACCCTATGCTGCTGCCCACCCTGTACAGCTACACCTCCACAGTTCCCCTGTCACTGGAGCCACCCCCAACCCACATAGCTCAACCTCTGTGGTTCCCACAATGCAGTCTGACCCAAAGCCACACCCATACAGGTCTTGCCCTGCCTCTAGGCTGAAGTTCTGGCTTTCAAGCTAGCACTGTGCCTGAGCCTGAGGCTCCACCCCTGAGGTTTCATAGCAGCTGCTGGCACTGCAGCTCAGCCCTTCTGAGGCTCCAGCACTGCCCCCTGGGACCACAGGACCACCCCACAGTCTCACACTCCACAACCCCCCCTCCTCCGGCTTCTAACAAATATTACACCCAGACCTGGTTCAAGCAAAGACCCACAACCAAGACACCCAGGACTACTGACTAGATAACCTCACCCAGCTGCCATTGTCACCTCCATGGGGAGACCCAGGGCAGAGCAATCTTCCAAAATGCTAGTCTCCATGGAAAGGGTCTCTCCCAGCCCCCAACCTGAGCTTCCAACAGTGATTTGGGGAACAACCTACCACCCTGCATGCATATCATCCAGCACAATCTTTAGTCTTTTTAAACAGAGCAACAGCCATCCAAGAATCTTGTATCCTACAAAACTAATGTTCACAAATAATGGAGAAATAGGACTTTTCCAGACAAGCAAACACTGATGGAATTTGTCATGATTAGACCTGACCTACAGGAAATACTCAGAACAGCATTATACATGGATCAGCACAGCAGATATACACCAGTGTGAAATCACCCAAAAGCTAAAGCTCACAGTTGTATAAACAGAACAGAACAGATGAACAGAACAGCATCCCACATATCAATTCTGTCACTCAACATAAATGGTCTGAATGCTCCACTCAAAAGACACAGACTGGCTGAATGGATGAAAAAACACAATCCAAGTATCTGCTGTCTCTAGAAAACACATCTAACCAACAAGAACTCACACAGATCCAAGGAGAAGGGATGGAAAAAAAAAATATTCCACACAAATGAAAACCAAAAGAGAACAGGTATAGCCATTCTCATAACATAAAATTGATTTTAAATCCACAATGGTAAAGAAAGATAAGGATGGTCATTATACAATAGTAAATGTAGCAATTCAATAAGAAGACATAACAATCCTAAGTATATATGCACCTAACAAGGAGCTCCCAGATTGATAAAACAAATTTATTAGATTTAAGCAAAGAGATAAACAGTAGCATCCTAATTGCCAAGCATTTCAACACTCCACTGACAAAGCTGGACAGAAAATGAATAAAGAAATACTGGATTTCAATGGGACTCCAGAACAAATGGAATTAACCAACATTTACAGAACATTCTACCCCAAACTACCGAACATACATTCTTCTCATCATCACATAGGATATTCTCCAAGACTGATCATCTCTTAGGCCACAAAACATGTCTTAACTGATTCAAAAAAAATCAAAATCATACCATGTATCTTCTCACACCACCATGGAATAAATCTAGAAATCAGTTCCAAGAGAAACATTCAAAGCTACAGAAAGTCATGGAAATTAAACAACCTGTTGCTGAACAATCTTTGGATTAATGATGAATTTAAGGAAGAAACATAAAGATTTCTTGACCCAAATAACAAAGGAGAAACAAGCTATCAAAATCTATCAGATTCAGCAAAAGCAATCTTAATGGGAATATTTATTGCCTTAAATGCCTACATCACAAAGACAGATCACAAATTAAGAACCTATTGTTTCATCTCAAGGAACAAGAAAAGGAAAAGAAAACCAAAGTCAGCAGGAGAAAAAAAAAATAACAAAATTCAGAGCAGAACTAAATGAAATGGAAACCAAAAAAATAATACAAAGGATCAATGATACAAAACAGTTGGTTATTTGAAAAGATAAACAGCATCAATAGCCCTCTTGATAGATTAACCAGAAATAGAAGAGAAAGGGCCCAAATAAACTCAATAAAAACTGAAAAAGGAGATATCACAACTGATACCACAGAAATACAAAATATCATCCGTGAATACTATGAAAATCTCTACACACATAAAATAGAATATGTAGAAATAATTGACAAATTCCTGGAAACACATAACTTCTCAAGACTCAATCAAGAAGAAATAGAAATTCTGAACAAACCAATAATGAGCAGTGAGACTGAAGAAGTAATAAAACATCTCCCAATAACAACAACAACAAAAAACCCCAGACCTGATGGATCCTCAGCCATATTCTACCAGACCTTCAAAGTAGAAGTGGAACCAATTCTATAGAAATTATTCCATAACATTGAAAAGGAAGGAATCCTCTTGAACTCATTCAGTGAAGCCAGTATCACCTTGATACCAAAGCCAGGAGAAGACATTGATTTTGTCTCAGGTTACAAAATCAATGTACACAAATAAGTAGCGTTTCTATATACTAATAAGAATCAAGGCAAACAATGAATCAAAGACTTAATACCATTTACCATAGCTATGAAGAAAATAAAATACCTAGGAATATGCTTATCCAAAGAGGTGAAAGATCTTTACAAGGATAAATATGAAACACTGAGGAAAGAAATCGTGGAGGACCCAAACAAACGGAAAAACATATCATGCTCATGATTTGATAGAATCAACCTTGTTAAAATGTCCATACTGCCCAAATTGAATTATGGATTCAGCGCAATCCCCATCAAAATACCAGTGTCATATTTCACATATCTAGAAAAAAAATAATTCTATGCTTCATTTGGAACCAAAAAAGAGCCCAAATAGCCATAGCAATCTTAAGCAAAAGGAACAAATCTGGAGGCATCACACTACCAGACTATAAATTATACTACAAGGCTATAGTAAACAAAACAGTATATTATTGGTATAAAATAGAGACATAGACCAATGAAATGGAACAGAGAACCCAGATATAAAATCATCTACCTACAACCAACTGATCTTTAACAAAGCAGACAACATACATTGGGAAAAGGAAGCACCTGTTCAATAAATGGTTCTGGGAAAGCTGGATAGCCACATGCACAGGAATGAAACAGGACCCCTATCTCTTATCACTCACAAAATTAATTCACAATGGATAAAACACTTTAATAGAAGGCATAAAACCATAAAAATTCTAGAAGGAAATGTAGAAAAACTCTTCTAGACGTGAGCCTATGCAAAGAATTTATGACTAAGACCCCAAAGGCAATTACAGTAACAACATAAATAAATAAATAAATAAATAAACAAACAAACAAACAAATGGGACTTGATTAAATTAAAAAGCTTCTGTACAGCAAAGGAAACAATCAACAGAGCAAGTAGATGACCTACAGAATGGGAGAAAACATCTGCAAACTATATATCCAATAAACGGTGAATATCCAGAATCTACAAAGAACTGAAATAAATCAGCAAGAAGAAAACAAACAACCCCATTAAAAAGTGGGCAAAAGACATGAACAGAAGTTTTTGAAAAGAAGATAGACAAATGGCTAACAAATGTATAAAAAAAACTGCTTAACATCACTAATCATCAGGGAAATGCAAATTAAAACTACAATGACACATCACTTTATCCCTGTCAGAATGGCTATTATTAAAAAGCCAAAAACAACAGATGCTGGTGTGGATGCAGAGAGAAAGGAACACTTATACACTATCGGTGGGGCTGCAAATTTAGTACAACCTCTATGGAAAGCAGTATGGAGATTCCTCAATGCAATAAATGTAGACTTACCATTCAACTCAGCATTCCCACTACCGGGTATCCTAAAGGAAAAGAAGTCATTTATCAAAAGAATATGTGCATTCAAATGTTTGTTGCAGCACAATTCACAACTGCAAAGAGACACAACTACAAATGTTCAACAGGTATATGAAAAAAATGCACAACATCATTAATCATCAGGGAAATGCAAAAGAAAAAAAAAGCCACAATGAGATGTCATTTTACTCCAGTTATAATGGCTATTATCAAAAAGACAAAAAAATCACAAATACTGACAAGAATGTAGAGGAATAGGAGCTCTCCTCCATTGTTGGTGGGAACATAAATTAGTACAGCCCTTATGGAAAAAAGTAGGGAGATTTCTCAAAAAACTAAAAATAGAATTACCATCTGATCCAACAATTCCACTAATGACTATTTATCCAAAAGAAAGGAAATTAGCATATCAAAGGGATACAGGCACTCCCATATGTATGGCAACACTATTCACAATAGTCAAATATGAAATCAACCTAAATGTCCATCAATGGGTGAATGGATACAAAAAAATGTGGTGTGTGTATATATATGTATATATAACACACACACACACACACACACACACACACACACACACAATGGAATACTATTCAGGCATAAAAAGGAATGAAATCCTGTCATTGCAGCAACATGAATGGAGCTGGTTGTTATTATGTTAGCTGAAATAAGCCAGGCAAAGAAAAACAAATATTGTATGTTCTCATTCATATGTAGAAGCTAAAAAAAGTTGATGTCATTGAGTTAGAGAGGAGAATGTTAGTTACCAGAGGCTAGGGGTGGTAGCGTTGAAGAGAGTTTGGTTAATGGATACAAACATACAGCTAGATAGAAAGAATAAGTTCTAGTGTTCGATAGTAGCAAAGGTAGCACACCAACAATTTACTGTATCTTTCAAAATAGATAGAGGAACTGTTGTTCCTAACACAAAAAATATAACAAATGTTTAAGGTGATGAAGATCCTAACTACCCTGACTTGATCATTACACATTGCATGCATGTATCAAAATATCAGATGTACCCCATAAGTATATACAATTATTATGTATCAATATAAATATTTTTAAGTAAACCACTCTGAGCCTTTAAAAGAAAATGAATTTTTTTTCATAACCATGGAGGTGAAGGACATTCATGAAAAACATGGCAGTAAAGTCAATAATTAAAAAGTAAAACAATAATTAATTTATCTACCTAAAAGTTTAAACTTTCTTATCAAACAAAACAAAAACCTGATTTTTCTTTAGCCATGCTGGCAAGTAGCCAGAGGAATCCATTATATGTTTCATGGATCATAGATAAGTTGCCTCTCAGGAAATAGACTTTTGCAAGCCAACCAATCAGTATGACCCAGCATTCCTGATGTCAGCAGTCAGGGACGGGCTTTCCAGGAAAAGCACTTCTGAATGCAAACCTCATGTGAGTAACCCGACTTATCTCGCTCTTCTTTACTATAATAAGCAAGAACTTCAGCTTTTCATTTCAGATTTTGAACGATGACTCCTCATCCTTTGACATATGTATGGTCTTAATTTCTATTACAGTCAAAACGGTCCTAACAAATCATTAAGAAACAGATAGAATGGGAAAACAAACAAAGGATGTGAAGATTTATTTCACAATAGAAGAAACTGAAATACCAGGAAAATATTAATATTTTAGAATGTGGTCAACTTTATTGCTAATAAATTTTTTAAATAAAATAACAGGTTTTCATTTTTCTTCACTCAGGAAGGCAAATGTAGCAGGAATTGATAACCATCAATTCTGGTAACAGCATGAGGAAATGGGCACTGTTGTATATCTCTGCTGTAAATAAACAAGGCAAACTTTAAAGAGGTAGGTAAAATTTTGAAAATATACATCATGACTGCATACTCTTTGTTCCAACAATCCTTCTCCTTATAATTTATCTCAAGGAGCTACTCAGAGAGATATGTTACCAAGATGAGTGAATGTACGAGGGCCATCCGGAAAGTAACCCAGCCATTGTTACTACAGCAGGAACGTATTACATGCCTGGATACTTTCCGGACATGCTATGCTGGGTCTGGTGACACTACAATCGACAAGACAAACATCCTGCTCACCTGTCTTACACTCTCTGGTGCAGGTGTACACAGGCCAGTTCCCTAGACTGCGTGTTTTTATAAATAGCAAGCACAGCCAAGTCCATTTGTTTATGTATCGTCCGTGGCTGTTTTCCTGCTAAAACAGAAGAGTTAAGTAGTTGTGACAGAGACCATAAAGTTCACAAAGGCTAAAATATTTACTATATGGACTTTTCCAGAAAAAAAAAATCTTACAAATATAGGGTTGAATGAGTAAAAACAGAATTCAGAAAAATGTAGAGAGTATTATTTTTATAAAATCCCAAACCAAGAAAAACTAAACAATATATTATCCAGCAAAAACATACATGTGGTATAGCTATATTTTTTAAAAAGTATAAGAACAATGAATATAGAATCAAGGATTAAGGTGAAGTGTGAGTAAGAAGGGTAGCAATGATATACATAGTGTTTACATCGTACTAGCAGCTCTTATTTTAGCTGTTACCTTGGCTTGTGGTTTCACAAATGTTTGTTTTTTTATTATGTTTCATAGCTTGTATATATACATCACATTTTGTGTGTGTGTCAAATATTACATAGGAAAGATATAAAGAACTGAAGAAGAATTGGTCGTTAAAACCTGGTTAGGAAGTCTGTACATGGGCAGGACAACTCTACTTTTTGGTGACTAGGAGTGATCCAGCCCATCTGCTGGGTGACCCATAAATGCCAAAATATGGAAGTCTTTTCCGTAATGGAATTAGAACTTTGTAGAGAAGAATTCCTCTGAATTCCTTTGGGGGCAGAGGAGGGCAACCCCTTACCTGCTTATGTTTTGTTAAAGGAAACTGGGGTTCTGTGTGTAGCCTCCAGTTAATTCTTTCTACTTATGGTCCCTCTCTCAATATTCTTTGTCAGATTACTGTTTTATTCTTTTGTTATAATTTTAATGGAATCTCACAGGGAAAGAAAATAATAACATGATTTATTCAGTCTATTACAGACTGATTTATCGACTATAGATAATATCTCTTGCCTTCCTACAATGAAAGGTGAGAATTTGCTTAACCATTCTCTTCTTAAGAATGTTTGATATTTTTTTTCAGTTATACTACGTTACTTTTCTAAATTTAAACAGTAGCCCTATATGTATCTTCTTTTTTCAATCATGTTCTTGATCTTTCCTATGACATTCTTATATCACTTTGGAGCTTAGTTTTTGATTTGTGGGTTTTTTCTTTTTTAGTTTCTAGTTAACTAATTTTCCTCCTTGACAAAAGAAACATGTCCCTTATCATATTCTCAAGGTTTCCCTTTATACCACTTATCTTAACTGGTGCTTGGATCCCCCCTTTTCCCTGGATACCTTTCCTGCAGAGATCTACATCTTCCCAATCGATCTCTACCAGCTCCTTTCCAGTTATGGGGTTTTTGTAAATTTCTTACTCCCTAGAATTTGAAAATCATTGTGATTTTTAAGTTCTAGGAAATTGTTCCTTATTATTTTTTTGATAATTTCCTCTCCACATTTTCTGTGTTCTCCTTTCCTAAAACTACCCATTGTCTGACTCTGCTCCTTCTGGCTGGATCTTGTATGTCTATTTCACCCTCTAATTATCTTTGTTGCTTGATATTATTATGCTCTGCATTCTGGAAAATTTTGTTACTTTGTTTGTAAAAGGCCTTCTATTTAAATTTTTTATTTTTGCAATTATATTTTTAACCTTTGAAAAGTCATTCAAACTCTTTGAATATTTTCTTAATCCTATTCTTATTTTATTAAAAATATCTTAAGTTTTTTTGAATATTCTAAATAGAGAATTTCAAAGCATTCTCTATCAAAATATGTCTCTTCCACCATGAGATTTTTTGTTTCACTAATCATCATTCATGATTCTCTATTTCCTCATGATATGGCAATCCTTGGAGTGTGTCCACACTTAAAAATAAACCACGGGCTGGCTGGTAGGTTTTCTTTGCTATGTTCTAGAAAAGTCTGTCTCCTCACTGGGTATCTCTCCTTAATGTGACATGTTTGCAGAGTTCTGGGTATTATTTGGTACCTCCTTCTAAACTTTATTTTAAAGGATATGTGTTGAGGTAGGGGTGACCTGTGCTTAAGCCTGTAATCCCACACATATGAGAACAAAAAGAGTTTTATTCTGGGAATAATTTGCTTATACTAGACACTTATTTCCTGATTTATTAACTTTAGATGAGAGTTTGTCACCTTCCCAGGAAGAAAGGTAAGAATTTGGCTTTCGCCCTTCATCTTGCTTTGTACAACTACTACAAGATTTGTCCCTCTCTGTTCCTGGCTTCCAAGCCTGCCTCCCTTGTTTCTCTGCCCTCCCGTATCCCAGTGCTGCTTTTCTATCTCTCAGAGCCCCTGATGGAGTCCAGGTTTCCTCACTGTTCCCTATCTTTACCTTTATCTAGACTCTTCCCTTTCCTGGATAAAATTCTCAAGAAACTAGTTGAATTTAAACCAATACGAGCCAAGTTCAGTGGCTCACGCCTGTAATCCCAGCGACTCAGGAGGCTGAAGCAGGAGGATCACTTCACCCCAGGTGTTCAAGGTTACAGTGAGCTGTGATCACACACCACTGCACTCCAGCCCTCTTGGGCAACACAGCGAGACTCCGTCTATAAATAAATAAATTAAATAAATAAATAAAAATAAAATAAACCAATCTGACGAACGACTCCATGCTAAAAGATGCTTTTGAGTCAGCTTCCTTAGAAAACATTTGAACATTAACTAACTTCCTGAGATCAGTGGCTCAATCCAAAGTGCACCTGTATGGGTGAGAATGAATTGGATGATTTAAGAATGTGAGTAAGGTTTCTAAAAGAAGTACTTTGAGAAATTGGGTGTTGAAATTAAGAGGGGTAAAGAATTTTCAGTATATTTAGGAAACTGAAGATAAAATAAATGAATACATAAATTTAAGTGCCATAAATAATAAGGAAATTGTATTTCTTTACTCTAAAAGAAATCCCAGTGCAGGACTATTTTGAATTTAGTTAATTCAACAGCTCAATGATGTCATCACGGACAAGTTTCTTCACATCTTTTATCTCTGCCAACCTCAGGCCAGCACTCTTCCTGATTGCAAGTGGGTTACTCAGTTCCAGTAATGCAAAGATAGTGGTCGTGCCTTTCTCTATGTCTTTTTTTGATCGGGACACCATTCTAAATGCTCCCAGCCCACTTCTCTCCTTTCTCATTAACCAGTATTGGGTCACATAATCTCCTAAATTAATCACTGGAAAAGGGATTAAAATTACTATGATTGGCTTAAATTAGTCAGGACTTACTCTTTAGTCATGGGGTTGAGGGAAGAGGGGAATTGAAAATTTTAACAAAATTAGAATTCTGTATTAAGAAAAAAGAAAATGATTTAGGGACAGCAGGCGGCCAACAGTGTCTTCATTAGTCTTAAACATGGAAGCATCAGAGAACCTAAGGGAGGTGGCTTCTCATTTTCTTCCAATGGTTAGACATGATGCCCTGTAAGCTTAGATGTGGGTAGAAAAGACAGTAAGAATATAAACAACATAGAGTTGATCAGAGTCAGAGACAGATGTTCTTCATAAAATTATGCATCAATTTGAAAGGAGGATTGATGAGAATTTTTTTTTTTTCCTGCAGCTATGAAATGAATTTTCTCTCTTCTGTGCACCTTTTTTTGTTTCACTGCTGGTAAATTCCAATATATCTTATTATATATACCATGAAGGACTCCAGGCAGTCTAAGATATAGTTCTCCTGACATTTTGTAAGAGTTCAACATACTAGATGGTAACAATCTGAAGCTCCTTACTCAAGGCAGGGTTGAAGGTACACGCTAGCAGCCTAAGCCTGGTACAGCTCGATAAGGGTTGCCAAGGAGACCGGCGGCTGGTTTAATGATAGCTGATAACAATCCTTTTAAAGGATTTACACAGTCTAGGAGGGGAGGGAAAGTGAGTAGGAATAAAAGAGGACTGAGATGAGTAGGTCTTTGAGAAGTTTCCTCTTCATTCCTGCATCCTCCCCCAACCCAGCAATTAATGGTACGATGGTGATATAAGTTGCGTGTGACTAAAGAGCTTATTGACAGGTACACAATGCTCCCTCACCACGCTAATTTATGTTCTGCTTATGTTGGCCAGTGCACAATACAATAAAAATTATAAGGGTTATGAAAAAGTGAAGTGAACTCTGGAGAGTCTCATTCAGCTGGGTACTGTACAGAACACAACGCCATGTAAACACTCAGTACCAGTGAAATGCGTCCCCCTCCCAGTCCCACCAGGGAGCCAAACTGCCGTGAGCCGAGGTGCACATGCTCCTTAATTTTGCTCTTTGTGGTGTGAGAAATTTTTTTTATATATTCTCATTTCTCTCCATGGCTTATTATTTGTAGTTTCTAAGTACAGAAAAAGCTATTTAATTACCCAATTTTTAATGTGGCCTAAGACAAAAGACCTTACAAGCTAAATAATGTATCTATTAACACTGAAGTAGGAAAAATAATACAAATTTTGAAATCTTTGCATACCCATTTGGGATTTTTTTTTTCAAATCAGACACTGAACTATTTACACAATAAAGCTTAGTATTTAACTACATTTTAATAACTGATTTTTATTATTCTTTGAACTTAAAGACATGAAATGGACAGGTCTGACATTCTTTTCGATTTCTTTAATGTATAAGACATTTCATGTTTAATTTCATGGAAATCTCAGGTCTGGGACCATGAAATGCTTTTGGTCTCCCCACGAGCCACCCAATAATTTAGCTCCCTAGGAAACCTTGGATTCCTGATGCCCTCCTGGATCAAATGTATCTTGTTAGTAATCTGGAAGGGTCTGGACTACTCCAGAATAAGTTTGTTGACACATGCAGTTTGCCTTGAGCATCTGTCTGGTAGGTAACCCCAGGATAGTGGTTAATGGGAGAAAGGCTTGGGCTAAGTCTGCAGCCCATTCATGATTCAACAGAGGAATTTGCAATCCTCACATTGTGAAGGGTTCTAATTCATCTAGTTTTAGAAAAACAGAATAAAAATATAATTTTTTATTTTTTTTAATTTTTTTTTTATTTCAGCTCTTCATGAGGGTACAAAAGCTCAGGTTATATACATTGTCCATGTCCCGCCCATCCCCCTGAGTCAGAGCCTCAAGCGTGTCCATTCTCCAGACAAAAATACAATTTTTTAAATGAATTTCCCTGGTTAACCAAGTTTCTAAAGGACAAAATCAAGTTTCTTTAAAAGAAACCATTACATGTGAATGGGTATGAAAGTTTAAAAGAAGAAAATACGCATAATTTTTATAATAGTATCATGAAACCGTAGTACAGGGAAATAGCTGGGGAAAAGGAAGTACGGCCATGCATCTCTCAACATGAGGGTGTGTCACTGAGCAATTTCGCTGTGCAGGCATCACAGAGTGCACTTACACAAACCTAGATGTTATCGCCTACTACACACATACACTGTATGATGGAGCCTCTTCCTCCCAGATGAGGTAGGGAGAGGGATGCATTTCACTGCTACTCTCAGTATACGTGGAATTGCGCTCTGTAGAGAAACTTATAAAAGGACCCTCCAGAGTTCTCTTCACTTTTCCATAACGCATCACTGTACTGAATACTGCAGGCAATGGTAACACAAGGGTAAGTATTTGTGTATCTAAACATATCCAAACATAGAAAAGGTACAGTAAAACCACGGTATTACAGTCATATGAGACCATCTTTTTATATGTGGTCTGTCGTTGACTGAAATGTAGTTATGCAGAGCGTGGCTATAGTGTCTCGACTACCCATTTCTTCCCAGGAAGACAGTTCTTTTTCCCCATCTATTTTTTATTCTTTAAAATCAAAAGGAAGAAAAGCACATCTGGTCATAACAAATCACAGCACCACTCATTTTGAATCTCAAGCATTTATGTAGATTCATCTCATTTTGTTAACCCTGTGCCAATCTGTTTTCAGTCAGCTTGTGTGTGTGTGTGTATTTGTATTTTCCTTTGATTGAAGCTAGCTGTCATCATGCTTATGTTTACTTTCTTATTACAGGTCTCCCGAAGTAAAATGTTAAGTTTCACCAGGGCATGGATTTTTTTCCTTGACTACCTTATCCCAGGAGCCTATAACATTGCCTAAGACTCAATAATTTTTGTCAAATGAATTTAATAAACAGTAAGTAATGGAAATATTTGTTTGCCAAAGTACTCTGATCCTATATTAGGAAAGTAAAATTATTAATGTTTTGCCAACATATTTTTAATTTGGGATTGCTTGAATTCAGTGCCCTGCTAGAAGCTATAGCATTCTGCCAAACACAATGGATGGGTATGAAAAAAATTCCAATCTTATTGAACAATATGCTTGAAAGGATTAGAAAGTAACAAAAGATACCATCTAATTAATGAATGAGTTGTATATTAAATGATAAATTACAGAAGAGTTTCTTAAAAGATTAAGATCAATAGGTAGTGAAGTCAGAAAGTTCAATGGGGTTCTTCTACCACAGTTGGGAGGCTGCTCCTGATGGGAGGGGTTACTTCAGGAGCCTGTAACAAAGGACATTCTATAAAAAAGACTTCTGCACTCAAATGTTTATAGCAACACAATTCACAATTGCAAAGATGTGGAAACAACCCAAGTGCCCATCAAAATATGAGTGGATGAATATGTATACCATGGAGTACTTAAGAAACAATGGTGATATAGCACCTCTGGTATTTTCCTGGATAGAGTTGGAACCCATTCTACTAAGTGACGTATGCCAAGAATGGAAAAGCACCACATGTACTCACCATCAAATTGGTTTCACTGATCATCACCTAAGCGCACATTTAGAAATAACATTAATAGGGTGTCAGGCAGATGGGGGGGAGGGGATGGGTGTATACATACATAATGAGTGCGATGCGCACCGTCTGGGGGATGGACATACTTGAAGCTCTGACTCGGAGGGGAGGAGGGGCAAGGGCAATATACATAACCTATACATTTGTATCCCCATAATATGCTGAAATAAAAAAAAAAAAAAGAAAAAGAAAGTTCAATAGACCCTTGGTGTGGGTTAGAGCTGAATTGCATCCCTCAAAATTCACATGTTGAACTTCTAACCCACAGTAGTTCAGAATGTGGCTGTATTTGGAGATAAGGCCTTTAAAAAGATAATCAAAATAAAACATGATCATACATTTGGGCCCCAACCCCGTGACTGATGTTCTTCTAAGAAGCAAAGATTAGGACATGGCCAATGCACAGAGAGATGGAAAGACCTCCAGAGCTGTGAAAATTAATCTCTGTGTTTAAGCCACCCCATGTGCAGTAATTTATTAGGGCACCGCTAGCAGACTAATATAGATTTTAAGACCAGTGGAGTGCTGCTGTAACAAATACCTAAAAATGTGGAAGTGATTTTGTAATTAAATATTAGGTAAAGTCAGGAAGAGTTTTGAGGTACATGTTTCCGAAAGCCTAGATTGCCCTGCAGCAACTTGGTAGAAATATGGATATTACAGGTGCCTCTGGCGAGGTGACGGCTGGAAATGAGGAACATGTTACTGGAAACTGGAGAAAGGTGATTCTTGTTATGAAGTGAGTAAAGAGCTTGAAAAAAATGTATTCTTGTGTTTTGTGGAAAACAGAACTTATAAGTGAGGATATTGAGCTGAGGAGATTTCTTAAGCAAAATGTTGAAGGCACAGCCTGTTTTCCCCTTGCTGCTTGTAGTAAAATGTGAGAGAGAGAAATTGAAAGAACTGTTAGCAAAAAGTAACCAGAACTTGAAGATTTGGAACATTCTCAGGCTATCCATATGGCAAAAGATGAAAAAGCATGTTCTGAAGAAAAAATGAAGGGCACAGCTGAACAAGCATTCGATAAAGAGATTATGGACCCAATCGGTGATGTCGGCAGAAGCCAGGAATAGAGATGGGGTCACGCTAGCAAAAATGTCAGCTTGTGGGAAAGGAGGCAGGGATTGGAAAAAGTGAAAGAAGACTGTGACTTCTGGGATTCTACAGGATGGTCCAATAGAACTATTTGGTGTTTTGTTTTGTTTCGTTTTGTTTTTGGGGGGGACTAGTTTTTTTTTAAAATGTGTTCACTGCTTTTTATAAACCATTTCAAGATATCTCCATAACAGGATATTGTTGCATAGCCCATGGCTTCATATTTTTATGCCCCCTGTAATTCAAAAAGTATTAATCTGGTTGATTCAGTAATATAAAATTATGTCTGTAATATTGGGTATAATTAGCTTCCCCAAAACGATTAATATTTGTTTTACCAGTTCTATCCAATACAGCTGTTTGTGAACACATGTTGTCCTGCAAGAGAAGAGGAGAATGACCTAGAAGGCAGTACAGAGGTGGGACTTCTGTCACTGCCACCACAGGCCCAGAGTCCACAGGCCTGGGGTAGGGTGCTGTCTCCTCCTGGGTTCCAGGGGTGTCAGGGCCCCTGCCCAGGACTGAGGGGGCATGGCTTTGCTCTGCTGGGCCCAGAAGGCAGGGCCACTCCGGTGAACCCAGAGGATACAGCATGGACCCAAAGAGGATCATTCTTGAGCCTTAACATGCAATGGAATTCTCCTTGCTTGGTTTCAGACTTGCTTGGGACCCATCACCCATTTCTTATGTCTCCTTTTGGGTTATGGGAACATCTATCTTGTGCTCATTCCATCATGGTATTTTGAAAGCACATAACTTGTTTGGTTTCACAGGATTTTTTTTTTTCCCCCAGAGGAATTTTGCCTCAGGATGAATCATACCCTAAGTGTCACCCATACCTATTTAGGCAATATTTTGATGAGATTTTGGACTTAAGAGTTGATGCTGGAATGGGTTAAACATTTTTGAGGCTGTTGGAATGGGGTGAGTGTATTGTGCATACAAGAAGGACATAAATTTTGGTAGGCCAGAGAACAGAATGTTATGAACTGAATTGTGGCCTCCCTCTTCCTCCAAATTCATCTAACTCCCAGTAGCTCAGAAAGTGACTATATGTGGAGATAGGGCCTTTAAGGTCATAGGGGAAGGCCCTGATCCAATATAGCTGCTGTCCTTATAGAAGGTTAGATTCGGATATGGGCACACAGAGGGAAGACACGTGAAGACACAGGGTGAAGGTGGCCATCTACAAACCACGGAGAGAGGCCTCAGAATAAACCACCCTGCTGACACCTTGTTCCCAGACTTACAGCCCCCAGAGCAGTGAGAAAACTAATTTCTGTTGTTTAAGCCAACCGGTCTGCAGTACTTTGTGGCAGCCCTAGCAAACTAATGTCGCCTGTATGCTTCAGATGACCTATTAAAGGAGCTTGAAAACAGTCTTAACCTGCAGCAGTAGAATATTCCTACTATGTTTTCATCTGAAAATTTTGTTGACAACAATCCACAATTGCGTTTTGTTGCATTGTCAACAGATGATTGTGATCGTAATCCAGATGATTTGCTGTTTTAATTATTCTTTTCTGTTCTTAGTATTTGAAGAGCTGAGAAGATCTTTCTTATGTCTTACTGGGGAGATGACAATGCAATGATTTCATCTCACATTATCACATAGGTCTTTAAAAGCAAGAATGTGCCCAATAAAAAGAAACTCGAAAAAGAAAAAGGATTAAAATTTAGATGGGCCACTTGGATTCTCAGCCCTTAAAATTTTGACTATGTTAGTATTAATACATACAATAATTTTAAAACACACACATAGTAACAGTGAAAAGCTTATATTGAGTAACAACAATCTTCTGCCCCACACCCTCAGTTCTGATCCTACAAAGAAGCTGCATCTTAAAATGTTTTGAACTATTTAATATAGTAATCACCTCTATATCTTCAAATGATGTGCTCTGGTAGTTATGGAGATTCCTACTGCTTCAGCTCTGTAAAATGTCCATGTATTATTATTTTGATAAATTTATTTTATTCTGTTTTCTTATTTTGCTACTTTTGAAAACTGCTATTAAGACACTGGACCACATAGATCAGTCATTTATCTAAAATTTTAACTCTTTTTAATCTCTCTTATTTTCAGTTGTCTTCATGAATCATTTGCTTTTATTTGTAGAGGATTTTTTACGCACTATCTTGAAAATTATTTTGTTATTATTGGGTTTTGGCTATAATATTTTGAATTTATAAGAGAGTTATTTCTTGTCATTGACTTTTTAATAAGCAATTCCTGTTTAAAAGTTGTATTTTTGTATTTATTTATCTCTCATTTACAGTTCTTATTTAAGTAAAAATCTACAGAGTAACATATATAAATAAAAAGTGTATAATTCATAAGTTTTGACAAATGCATACAATCTTGTAACTCAAACCCTTACCAAGATATTGAACATTTCCATCACCCCAGAGAGCTTCATCAATCTACCATCTGCCCTAGGCAATTACTTCTTTGGTTATTTTTATGACAGATTATTTTTTACCTGTACTAGAATTTCATTTTAATATATACTCTTTCGTATCTGACCTCTTAGGCTTAGCATAATGTCTTTGAGATTCATCCATGTTGTTACATGTATCAGTAGGTTGTTTCTTTTAATTGCTGATTAGTATTTTGTAGTATGAATACTCCACAATTTGTTTACCCTTCTGTTGCTGGACATTTGTTTTGTTTTCAGTACTTGGCCAGTATCAGTGAAGCTCGTATGACCGTTCTTGTACAGGTCTTTTTGTGGATATATTTTCATTTTCCATAGGTATATACCTAGGAATGAAATGGCTTAGTTATGGTACAATTTTATTTTGAGGTCCATAATATATCTTACATTAATTTTTGTGTATGATTTAAGCTAGAGTTCAAGATTTACTTCTACCATATTCATGTTCAGTTTTTTTTTTTTTATTTTCACTTATGGAACAGATTTCTTTCCCCATGGAATTACTTAGTCACCTTTGTTGAAATCAGTTTATTGTGTAAATGGGTCTATTTCTGGACTTTACCTTTTCTATTAATGTATTTGAATACTCATACGCTAATACCATTCTGTCTGGATTATTAGTAGCTTTATACTGAATCTTCAAGTAAGGTAGTTTAAATTCCCCACTTTTGACTATTCCAGATCCTTTGCGATTCTGCATATTAATGTATGTTTAAATCAGTTTATTTTCTATTAAAAAATTCTGCTGTGATTATGATTGAGATTGCATTGAAGCTATGGACCAATTTGGAGATAATTAATATTTTAACAATAGTGAGACTTACATTCCATGAACATGGTATGTTTATTCATTTAAGTTATTTTTAACTTCCATCAGCAACATTTTGCAGTTTTCAGCATAGAAGTGTTGTCATATATGTGCCGTTATATGTGTTAGTACTTTACACATGAGGAGACAATTTTCCATGGGTCTCTCATGTTTTTGAGTATTTTGTGAACAGAAGCACGGATAGATCTTTTTTCCAGACCACTTCCTGAAGGATTTGTATAGCAAGTAGCTTTGGAGCATGGAAATAATATCTACTTCTACGACAAAAATCAGTCAGGTTTACTCCCCATTATAAAAGATTCAGGTTCCCTAAACTCAGGGGTCCTCTCCTGTAAATCATCACACTGCATTTGAAAGTGTCATCTCACCCATTTCATACTGTCCTTTGGGAACTGGGGCTTAGGAACTGGGGTGCACACATGCGTGCACACACGCACACACACACACAGTAGTTTTTCTTGTTTTATTTTTTCTAATGATTATGACTTCTATTGTCTGGTTAGGCCTCCAAAAATATCCTTGTCATAAAGTATTGGATTTGCATCATTAAAAATAATGTTAGCTATAAGTTTTTGTAGATATCCTTTAGCAGGCTAAAGAATTTCCTTTATATTCTCAATTTACTGAGAGATTTTATCAAAAATACGTGAATTTTGCCAAGTTCTTTTCTTGCATGTATTAAGATCATCACATTTTTAAAATTTTGTTCCTTTAATATAGAGAATTACTTTAATTTTCTAATCAACTTCACATTACTACAATAAACTCTATTTGTTCATGAGGTATTTTTTGTCACATTGTTAGATTTCATCTATTAATATTTTACTAATAATTTTACAGCTATGTTTATGAGGGATTTGGATTTTAGTTACCTTTGCTTATGTCTGTTAATTTTTAATATCAGAATTATTCTTGTCCCATAAAACTAGATGGGAAGGGGCTTCTCATTCTCTATATTCTAGAACAGTTTACATTAGATGTTTTCCCCCATAAATGTTTGATAATGAAATATTCCATATTTGAAGAATTCATTGTAGGAAGATTTTGAAAATGAATTTGATTTATTTAAAATATATGAGTCTATTCAGATTTCTATTTTATCTTATGTAAGTTTTCTGATAGTTGTGTTTTTCAAGAATTTTTTTCTATTTCATCTATATTGTTAAATAGCATAAAGTTTTCCAAAATAATCCTTTGTTGTCCTTTCAATGTTTGTAGAATCTGTTGTGATGTCTACTTTTTTACTTGTGATACTAACAAACTGTGATTTTTTACTTGATCAATCTTGCTGGCATTCATTAATCTTTTGCAAAACTGACTTACAGCTTTATTAATTTCCTCTGTAGTTTACCTGGTTCCTATTTCTTTTACTTCTCCTTCATTTTATTATTTTTTCTGCCATTTATTTTGAGGTAATTTTATTCACCTTTTTATGCATTCTTAAGATGGAAACATAGATCAACCAATTTTAATCCTTTTTTCTGTATGCATTTAAAAACTATAAATTTCCAAGCACTCATTAGCTTCCTTCCACAAATTTTGATATGTTAGTATTTTGCATTTTTATCATAATTTAATTCAAAATAATTTTTAATTCTTCTTATGATTTCTTTAACCCATGGTTTATTTATACTGTGTTGTTTAATTTCAAAATATTTGGACTTTTATTACAATTTTATAGTTATTGATTTATAATTTAATAACACAGGGGTTAGAAAACATACTTTGGAAATTTCATGTTATTTCTTGCTGAACAAACATTCTATGTGCATGTGAAAGGCATTTTGGGACTCTGTTTAGTACATATTTGTTTATAATTCTTATTTCTTTTTGAAGAATTGACCCTTTTATTAACATTTAATGTCTCTCTTTCTCTCTTGTAACAGTTTTTAAATAAAAGTATTTTTTTGTAGATTAATATATCCATCCCAGCTCTCTTTTGTTTACTATTTGATTTGAATATCTTTTTTTCATCTTTTCACTTTCAATCAATTTGTCATTGGATCTAAAGTGAGTCTCTTATAGACAGCATATAGTTCAATTGTGTTTTGTTGTTATTACTGTTTATCAATTCTATCAGTCTTTGCCATTTGATTGAAGAGTTACAGTCATTTACATTTAAAGTAATTACTGATAAGAAAAGACTTCTGCCCTTGTCTTAGTCTGTTTAGTATGGCTACAGAGGAACACTTGAGGCTGGGTAATTTAAAAAGAAATAGGGTTTATTTGGTTCACAATTCTGCTGGCTGAAAGATGGGGCATCTGATGAAATTCCACTCATAGCAGAAGGCAAAAGGGAGCTAGCATGTGCAGAAATCATACATCAAGAGAAGCAGCAAGAGAGAGAGGGCAGAAGTACCAGACTCTCTAACAAACAGCTCTTGTGGGAACTAATAGAACTCACTCATACCCCCCTCAGGAGGGGATTAATCTATTCATAAGGGATTTGCACCCATGATCCTAACACCTCCCACTAGGCCCTACCTCCCAACATCACCACACTGGGAATTAAATTTCAACACAAGATTTGAAAGAGTCAAATATCCAAACCATATCCAAATTATAGTAGCCATTTTGCTACTTGTTTTCTACATGTCCTATACATATTTTGCCCCTCATTTCCTCCATTACTGCCTTATTTTTTATTTAGTTGATTTTTTATTGTAAACCATTTTGATTCATGTAATGTGTTGGTTTTCATCCATGGTTCCTGGCTCCTAAGTCCCATAGCCCTTGTCCTTTGTCTTAATGTTGGGGCTCTTTAGGCCTCAAAAGCAAGCCTCAGAAAACAGAATCTCTCTTTCTGACCTTCTCCTGCCCTCCTTTCACCTTCCCAAAACAGGATTTTAAAATACCCCTGCCTTTCTGATTGTGGGTAATAAGACTTCATTCCAGAGAGGGTCCTGTCCCGTACCCTGAAGGAAGGAATGCTGCACAGATAGGCCAAGAACAATCTAAACAGACAGGCATTTCTGGATTTTTCCACTTAGTCTATTAGTATTGGATCATACCTTTTTTGTCCAATCACACTTTGACACAGCTGTCCATGCTTTAATCGTGTTTACCCAATGAAGTCTCCATAAAAGGCCCAAAAGGATAGAGTTCAGAAAGCTTCTGGATCACTCAACATGTAGAAGCTGACAGGAAGGTGAACAAGAACTCACCCATGTGCCAGGAGGTGGTGCACTCCAATTCCACAGGAACAGAAGCTCTTGCGCTGAGGACACTTCCAGACCTCATCCTATGTATTTCTTCATCTTGGTGTTTATTTGTATGCTTTGAAATATCCTTTGTAATAAACCAGTATATCTAAGTGCATTTTAATTTGAGTTTTGTGAGCTGCTCTAGCAAATCACTTCAACTCCACTTGAAGCTGGCCAGTCAGATGTTCCAGAGGCTCAGACTTGTGACTGGTGGAAAAGAGGGGGTGGTCTTGTGTGACTTAGCCCTCAACCTGTAGTTTCTGAGGCAATCTCCAGGTAGATAGCATCAGAATTGAATTGAATTGGAGGACACCCAGCTAGTGTCTGTTGCAGAATTAATTGCTTGCTTGGAGTCTGGGGAGAAACCCACACACATTTGGTCACAGAAGTTTTCTTTGTTGATAATTGTTGTGATATGAGAACAGAGGAAAAACAGCTTGAGTCTTTTCTCCAACACGTTTCTGTTATCATTGCCTTTTACATATAGTTTTAAATATTTTCTCCATAGTTACAATGAAGATTACATTTAACATCCTAAATTTATAGTATTTGCTTTGTATTGATGCCAACTTAACTTCAATAGCATACAATAGCTCTGCTCCTATACAGCTTTTTCCTCCTTCCCTTTATGTTATTGTTGTCGCAAATTATATCTTTATATACTGTTTATTCAATAACAAATTTATAGTTATTTTTATGTATTTGTCTTTTTAATTCCATTCAAAAGTACATCAATACTGACTTTTACACTTGCCCGTGTATCCATCTCTATTAGAGATCCTTATTTCTTCATATGGCTTTGAGTTACTGTGTAGTGTCCTTTCATTTCAATATGAAGTATTTCCTTTAGCATTTCTCATAAGACAGGTATTTTGAAAAATAGGTTTTATTATTATTCAGGTGTGGTGAGGCCAATGGAACAGTAGATTATTGCTATTAAAAATATAGTTTGTTGCTCACATTTCCCAAGAGGAGGGAGCACACCCCACCACACAGGGCCACACAGAACAGCACCAGGATGGGTTAGGAGGCAATGAGGCAAGGGGCCTCTGTATTAGTTAATTTGCATATAAAAGGCACACCAACAAGTGAATAGTTTACTATCTCTAGAAATTGGCTAGCCCTGGGAAGGCAGTCTCCCCAGGGTAAATAAAGCCCAGATGTCAAAACACCAGAATAAAAATACATGCTTAATATCATAGGTCTAGCTTTTGTTTATCTGTTAATGTCTTAATTTCTTCCTCAATTTTGAAGGACAGTTTTGCCAGATGTGTAAATATTAATTAATTTTTTTGGTACCTTAAATGTATCCTACTGTCTCTATTGACCATGGTTTCTCATAAGAAATTAGCTGTTTATCTCATTGAGGATGCCTTGTATGTGACAAGTCGCTTTTCTCTTGCTGTGTTCAAGAATCTCTCTTTGTCTTTGACTTTAGACAGTTTGATTTTAATATCTGTCAGTGTAACTTTCTTTGAATTTATCCTACTTGGAGTTTATTGAGCACTTGGATTTATAGATTCATGTGCTTCATCAAATTTGGGGGGTTTCTGCCACTGTTTTTAAATATTTTTTCTGCCTCTCTCTCTCTCTCTTTTCATTTGTGACTCCCATAATGACTATGTTGGTGCACATGATGGAGTACTAATGTCCTGTAGTCTATTCACTTTTCTTCATTCATTTTCCTTTTTGCTTTTCTTGATAATTTCAATTATTTTCTCTTTAAGTTTGTTGATTCTTTCTTCTGCCTGCTCAAATCTGCCATTGAACACCTCCAATTAATTTGTTATTTCAGTTATTGCACTGTTCAGCTCCAGAATATCTGTTTCCTTTTAATAATTTATCTTTATTAATAGTCTCATTTTGTTTGTACATTGTTTTCCTGATTTCCTTTTCTTTTTCCATGTTTTCCATTAGATCTTTCAGCATATTTAAGACAGTTGTTTTAAAGTCTTTTTCTGGTAAGTCTGATGTTGGAACTTCCTCAGGGATGATTCCTGTCAATTTAGTTCATTCTTTTAGATGAGCAAAAATTTCCGGTGTGCTTTGTGATTTTTAATTGAAAACTGTACATTCAAATATTATTGTGTGGTGACTCAAAATGAGATTAACTCCTTTCCCATGGTTGTATGTTCATTTGTTTGTTTTATTGAAATCTATAATTAGTACAATTATTTCATGACTTTCCCAAATAATTCTTGCAAAGATCATTTTTTGTATATGTCACTTAATTCTCTGTTCTTTAGCTTACGTTCAGTCAGTGTTTTGACAGAGATTCCCTTGAATTTCAGGGGCTAAATATAAAACATATAATGAAAAAGACATTCTGGTCTTTGCACATCAGCTCTGTGCCTGGGTGCTCCTTCAACACCTACCCAGGCTTGCATTGAGCCCAAGGTGAAGGTTTAGGGTCTTCTTAGGTATTTCCTAAGCATGTGCCTTACCCTGGGCATACACATAGCCTTCTGAATTCCTCTCTCTCTCTCTCTCTCTCTCTCTCTCTCTATATATATATATATATATATATATATATATATATATATATATATATATATATATATATATATATATATATATATGAGTGCTTTTGCATGTCCTAATCTCCCAAAGAAACTCTTCCAATTTTTGCTCTTTAAGCCTCCTGAAGCAGTCTGTTTGTTGTATATTTCAACTCTGACCTTTTCCCCCTGGAGCCTGTGAGTTGTTAATTTGGCACATGCAATGTTTTTGAGCAATACTTGCTGCTTTTCCAGCTTGAGTTTCAAGCCAGGTGTAACAGAGATTAGCATCTCTTCAGGTAGCCCCTAGATATGTTATAATGAACATACACAAAAATGTCCAAGTAGGGTTGTCTCTGTTCCCTCCAGAACTAGAGATCAGGGATCTCCCTCTGGGAATGTGCATTTCTGTCTTAAAAACTAATGCTGTGCCCAGGAGGGGCAGGGTAAAGGCAAGTAAAAATGCCACCAAGCCTTCCTATCATGTTGGAGTTGCCTTTTTCTTGCTTCAGTGTTGCCTTGGCTGCTATAAACCTTTGGCTACCTTCCAGAATTCTGACAAAGTTGGTTCTAATATTTTCTGCTTGTTTTTCAATGTTTCAGTGGGAGGATGAGAGCTTGGAAGTGCTTACTTTGCAATTCGGCTGACATCATTCTTCTTTGCTTTTGTAACCAGCATTTACTTTGGTTTTGTTTGTAACACAGTAACAGGATCTCTACTTTTATTAGAAAATATTAACACTTTAAATATATTGACAGAAACAATATGCTTTCTTAAATTTCCTCAGCTCCATCATTTTTTAAATGCTTCATTGATTCATTTTTGAATTTAGCTTTTTGCTGTATGGGTTTTGGGCTGTCATTTCTTAGTTCTTGCTTTCCTATTATTTCAGAAATTACATTCTATTTTAATGCTACTATTTATTACTTTTGAATTTTCAAAAATATTCCTTAATTTAATTTCCTCTACTTATGAAGTTAAAAATGGAATGATATTTTTTGGACTTCCCCAATATACGATAAGCATATTTTTACTTTTTCCCTGTTTCTTCAATTCCTATATTATTTTTGCTAGTAAAATATGAACTTCAAAAACCAGGTGTTTGTTATTAAATGATTATTTTGAAGTATATAGATATTATTTTTCAATGATTATTTATACAATTACATTAATTTTTCTAACCATATTTACAACAATTTATGCTTGACTCTGGCCTGCAGTTTCCAGTTCTCACACTCAATTTTTAAATGATGCCTTCATCCACTTGGGCTGCTGTAACAGAATACCACAGACTGGGTGGCTTGAACAACAAATATTTACTTCTTACAGTTCTGAAGACTGGAAGTCCTAGATCAGGGTGTGAGAAGTGTCAGGCTCCTGACCAGGGCCCTCTTCCTGGTTCAGAGGGCCACCTTCTTACTGTATCTTCACGTGGTGAAGAGAGAAAGCTGTGGTCTCTTCGTGGATTTGGGTGGGAAAGAACACTTAGTCCACGGCACATACTGTGCATTTCAGCTTCAGTTGGCTGGAGAATGTCTGTAAGTAATTCTGTTTAAATGTATTTAGGTAACTATCATATCTTCTCATTACAGTCTTATCTGTTCTCTCCATACATAAATATTAATTTAAATTATTATAAATTTCTGGTTCACAAAATGCTCCCTCAAAATTCTGGACATAACACAGACTTCATTATTTTCTGGAAGCTGGTAATCAGGCCAGAATTATTTTTATTTTTCTGTGGATAGCATATTTGTTCTGTCCAAATAATTTTCACTTTTCTTTGCGCTCATAATTGAAAATTTTAGCTGGGATATATCTAGGTGGGAGTCTTTATTCATTAATATTTCCTGTACCATAATAAGTACTTTGACCTAAATACACTTTTTTTCTTCATATCTAGGAGGTCTTTTTCAATTATGCACAATCATAGCTTTTATTCCCATTGTTCTGAATTCTTCCTCAGGAATACCTACAATTTTTAAGTTAAATTTCTATTCTATTACTTTCAAAACTTTTAGTTTCTTCTTTTCCTTTTCCTCCTACCTTTTGAAAGATTTTTTTAATTTTTTCTCTATATCACACTTTAATATTTTGTACCATTTCATTTCTTCTTCTCTTTACTAGTTCCCATACAGATGTTCATTCTGTCATTCTATTGATTCTTTGCAGTCCTCATGCATTGGACTGTACTGCTATCATTTTAATTTTTCATGAATCTTAGCGTGCTCTGTTTCCTTTCAATCTCACTCTAAGCAGTGAGTCTTTGCTCTTTGCCTTGCCGGTTTTTCATTTCTACTTTTTCAAACAAAGGCTCCTGATTTACCTTGGGGATTCACATGTCCTGACAAGTCTCAGGGGAAGACAGGGGTCTTGGGCTGAAGCCAATCAGCCCCAGTGACTAGTTCCAGGACAAGCACCTGACTCCACGAGCCAATGAGGCCACAAGGACCTGCAGGTGAGGGGCAGCTGCTCTGTTCCCATGGATACAGAACCCGAGAGTGTGGCTGGAGCTTTGTAGCCATCCTTCTGTGCTAACGGAGGAGATTTTTTTCTAGGGATAGAATCCACAGAGAGGAAGATGGCTCTCCTCTTAAAGATATGGACAGTAAGAAATCAGTTTATGAGAACGCTATTTGTCCCCCTCTATGCTGCAGAGTGTAAAGCCAGCATACTCCTGAACATTTCATTTATGGGAGTTAGTTAATTCCCTTTTCCCTCACATGATTTTTATTGGATGTTCTGTGCACAGCAAAAGAAAGAATCCTAATCAGTACAACCCATTCTCTTCTCATTGTTTTCTGGACCTGTTTTCTAGAGGTCATTTTTTTCATTCATCCTACTGATGGATATTCCTTTAAAATATATCCTAAATATTCTTATGGTTCTCACAAAAACATATCAGGAGGTTTGCTGTTCCACTAAGCCTTCAGGATAACGTTTTCTGTTCCTAGGCACCAGGAAAGGTAAAGGAATTTCTCTTTTTTCCTTTCTGGAGAGATCTGGCCAACGTATGCATTTCCCTTGGACCCACCTCAGAGGTTAATTAGTGCGATTCCCAGCTGACTTTCCAGTGCCCAGAGACATTTATCCAGTGCTGTTCTGAAAAACGACCTCTGCTCTGTCTATTTGGAACATTTGCTTTACACAGTCTTGGAATAGCTGCTGCTTTCCAGCCAAAACTTGTATTAACCTATATGCCCTCTGATTGGAATAGCTGTAGTAGAGGGTGTCAAGGATGACCCCCCACACACACACAGATGCCCAGTAACACAGCCGTGTAACCTGGTAGGACAGTAGGAGGGGAAGCCTCCGCATATCAGTTAGCTGTTACACCACAACGTACCAAGTACATGTGAGGCTTTCAGGTTTTTGTGTTGTGTTTTTTAAGTGAAAAACAGAAAGTCCTTGAGGGTATTCTTTGGGATGCTTAGTCTCCAGTGTTGTTGAGAAATCTGACCCACCCTCAGTATCACCTAGTCAGCTCTGGGCAAGCCCTCCTGTGCTTTTACAGCCCCCCTCTTGTTCCCGTCCCCGTTCCCTGTCCCCGTTCCCCGTGCATCAAGTGCTCTGTGTATGGAGGCTGCAATCGGAAGAAAGACCAAGGTCATTCTGGTTGTCTCCCAGCTCTAAATACAATTCCCTAATCTCTTTTTTCCCATTATGTTTTAATAGAAATCTGCTTGGATATTCATGCTTAGAGATTACTGAAGCTCTTCTCAAAGAATGAATATATTCTTTGCATAGGCTTGCCTCTACTCTGATGAAATATATGAAAAAGATTCATTTCCCTGTACAGAGTCCTTCTACTGCCAAGGTATTTCTTGAAGCAGCCTTCACCACAGCTCTTGGCATGTGGGAACCCCAGTCCTCAAGCAAGGAAATGCCCACCAGTCTTTTGCCCCAAGCTGGATTAGGGCTAATGCAGAAGGTAGGTGCTGCATGGGGAGGTGGAAGACAGTATCGTGGCTGATGTGTTTCTTGGTTTGCTTTTGTTTTTTATGTTGTTGCTACTTCCAGTACACCAGACCCTGCCAAGGTTCCTGAGACAGGAGCAGTGATGGGATGGGAGGAAGACAGAAATCATATTTCTAGGTATTTAGGAGGAAGCAAAGCCCCTTTGTTTCATGAGGCTAAGCATATACCAGAGCCTGTTTTAGTGTTTTAGTTATCCAGCTCCATCTGCCTTATTGGTGAAAATTCTGCCTAAATTCTGATGATATTTCTTTGCTTGCCTTCATTTTCCATGGAACACTTCCTAAGTATCTTAGTAAAAGCTTGGAAGAGGCTGCAAGCCAGAAGTCATTTTAGAACATTAGTCTGATTTATACCTTAAATATCAGAGATAGCCCTGAAAACTTGTTATTAAATAGAAAAAGGCGAACATTAGGATGTTTTCTTTGGGGCAACTGTGATAAAATAAATGACATCCAGTAATAGGATGTCTACTCAGTAACCTCACAGGCATTTCACCTCTGGAATAAAATCTCAGCGTAGGTCAGAAGAAACTGAGTTTTAAGGTTTCCTTCTGCCCTGTGAGGGTCGGGCCATTCCCGTGGGGAATGCTTCCCGCAGCCGCACCCCTCCACCTGCAGTCAGGCTCTTTCACTGCAGTCAGTCTCAGGTACGTTAGAGAAAAGGGACCCTGTCTGCCCCTGTGACTGGCATCATTACATTTCTTGTCTCCCAAGCTCCATGACCACTTATATTGAGAGGCTTAAAAGATTCGGTGAGGAAAATGGAGGTCAGAAGTCTTAGGAACAAAATAGCAAGTTTAAAACTATTTGCAGAACCATACAGTATCAACAGAAATGCTCTAACATTGTAAGATATAGCACTAAATGTGACTATCTACAGAAATGCCCTAAATAATATAAGATTATACTAATAAATGAAGTTATATAAATACATAAGATAGGCTACCAATAGCTCCTGCAGAGTTGAAAGTCTACGAAAATGAATGTTTCTACAGCCTCATATTTCTGCCTGGCATTTTATTACATTTAGAAGCTTCAACTGCTCTTGCTTTGCGTTTTGGCACCTGAAAATAAAGACACTTTTATGGATAGTGCTCAAGTTTTAATGGTGATTATGACTAATGAAAAGCATAAATGTTTAAAAATTTAGAAGTATGCCAAGATCAACATTAGGATTTTCTGGTAGCACAATTGAGATAGATTTTATGTTCATAATTTAATCAAAAACCATTTCTCTAGCTTCCTTTACTATTAATATGAAGCCCATTGAAAATCTGCTGCTGTCTGACATAATAAAACTCTCTGCATTACTGTGTCTTTCTGTTCAGTAACCTGTGTGCTATTTTGGTGTTTAGCAAGGTTACATAAGGCTTTTCTGCCTCAGGACCACTCTTCTGATATTCATAAATTTGCCTCTATGACTCTCTAGAGCTAAAGAAATAACTTTTATTAAGTCATTTAGCAATATAAGGTAAACCTGAAACATTGCTCTTGCCTTTTTCTCAGAACTAAAGTTGTAAGTACTGCTCTTAGGGTAGTTATCAAAAATGTTTCATTTAATTGAAGATGATGTCTACAGGCAAACCCTGTAATATAATTGACAGAAGAATTTGATGAAAATAAAAATTAATAGAAAAATGTAAATGGTTGTAAAGAAAAACAAAGAAGGACTAAAACAAGGCACATGTAGCATCTGATTTTGTCCCATTACGTTTTGACAAATGCTCAGAAGCTCAGGCAAGGGAGGTGGATAAAAGAAACATGTAAACTAAATTAACAACTAAGAGTTAAAATGCAAAAAAAAAAAAAGCTCTTTGATTTTGGGTCTTCCAGAGTCCATGAGGTAAGCCTACAGCTCCAGACCTGCGCACAGAACAGCCCACTGGTGGCCAGAGTGCCCTGTTGGCATCTGACCACCCTGAAGAACTTGCCATGAATGGTTTTCTCTTAGCCATTACGTAATAGCCAGCAATACAATGCTGGACTCTACTCAGTGACAACAGTGTGTTGTCCCTTGAGAACTCACTGTGGGCCAGTTATTCTGCTACTTAGTCTAAAGCCATTGTCTCTTTGAATATCCAAAACTTACTGGGGTAGGTATTATTTTTCTTGGTTTACAGATAACACATCTGGGTTTGGCAGGATTACTTACTTTCCCCAGGGTACAGAGCTCATGAGCATGTGAGCTGGGGATTGAATCTCAATGCCTTGTCTTAACCAGCTGGGATACACCACCTCTCAGAGCATTGCTGATTCCCTATGGCTACCATGATTTCTGATGATTATGGTACCAATACTAACCAAAATCTCCCCAAATACAGTGATGAATTCTCAGGGACAAACAAAGGGTTGGATAGACATCAGCTTAGGCAATAGACTCAGCCCCGTTGTATCTTAATGGGGCTGACTATTTTATTGTCAAACATTTATTAAACCAATAATGTGTGCTCACTTCCATGCTAAACCTTGTCAGAATATAGGAGAGATTCTGGTCACTATTGCCAAGGAATAAACCATTTCTGCGTAAATTAGAGAAAGCCATACATTTGCTTAACTGCTAGGCTCTATGTTACAACTTATTTCTCCTGTTAAATAAAAGATGTAAAAAGGGGAATAAAGTGAAAACTTACCTGCTGTGCGTGGAAGTATATTGAACTGATCAACCTCAGTTGGCTCAAACAAAACATCACTGCGTTAAGGAGACAAGATAAACGGCAGAACCACCAAGCAACATAAGGCCATATATCACCAAGAGACATGTGGAAGGGCCAGGCAGTGGGAGGAAGAGGACTGGCTGAGCCAGGTACAACTTCCTTGTGGGAACATTTTATTTGACCACTAAGTTACAGGCAAAGGAGAGGAAAGAGTTATCTCTGAAGCTTAGTACCATATTACTGGGCAAATCATTCAGAGGTATTTGTGGCATTGGTTCATTAGATATTGCGATATGAGGGAGCTAGTTGACATAAATAAGCATTTGCAAATGAAGAAATGAATGGATGAATGAAGCCATCTGATTCACCTGGCAGCTGAACTACAATAAATACTACAGTCTGGAACTCCCTAGTCAAATATTGGGTGGTGTCATGGTCACAGCATATAAGCATTGTATTAGTTTCCTAGGGTTACCACAGCAAAGCACCAAAAACTGGGTGGTTGAGAAAAAAAGAAACATATTTATTTTCTCCTAGTTCTGGGGGCTGGAAGTGCAAACTCAAGGTGTCAGCAGAGCCATGCTCCTCTGAACTCTTTCGAGGACTGAGCCTTCCTTGCCTCTTCCAGCCCCAGACACGCCTTGGCTTGTGGCAACATCATTCTGGGCTGCACACGACTACTTCCTCCCGGTGTCTGTTCACACAGTCTTCCCTTTGTGAAGACAGGGAAGACAATGAAGTATCTTTCCGCTTTCTGTAAGGACACCAGTCATGTGGATTAGGGCCCACCCTAATGACCCGTTGTAATGTAAAGACCTCGTCTCCACATAAGGTCACATTCTGAGTCCCATGGGATTAGAGCTTCAATGGCTCTTCTGGGGGGACACAATTCTACCCATAACAAGCTCCTACCCACTGCACCGATGTTCCGGTAGGGCTCAGTGAGGACATCACAGCTGACTGGGGGGAAGATCTTTTAGATTCTCATCTGCGTGACTGGGAACAAGGACGACAGTAGATCCTGGGAGACAGCACGGGCTACACCAGTCACTCCGTCACCGGGACCAGAGTGCTGCCCTCAGACTTCCCTGACTACAAGCTCTATGAAGGACCCTCTGCCCTCTCTGAGCCAGTCCCTGAAGGGACATTTTCATACCTGGGAGACTGATCAATGAGACAGATAACTAACAATCTGCAAGCCAGGCGAGGGCACATTCTTGGTTGTTTTTGACTGATTTACTCCATTCCTCTAATAAAGCAATAAAAATCTAAACCTAGTCAAACATAAATGTGAAATTAAATTGCACAGTACGGTTAAGAAAACCCCTGACTAAAGGACCATAGAGAGCATATCTACTTCCAAAGGTTGATTAGCACTGAAGGCTGATTACTAATAATAATCTCATAATGAAAATGTCAGAAATGCAATCAAAGGTCTACAGAGAGCAGCAACAGTCTTAGCTATTTGTAAGAGCAAAAAACTAAAACCCAAATGGCCAGTAATTAGGAACTGGCTAAATAAATTGTGGTATATTCCTCAGATGATGGGATCTTATGCACCCATATTAAAAGCACATTGTCAATAAATATTTAATGGCAAAAAAAATGCTCAGCCATATTCATTAAAAGTTCAAAAATAGCATAGTTAATATAATCTTAATTTTGCAAACATTTAGTTAACACACATTTATATATTTATATACTCCAAAAAGGAACTAAAATAAAACATATATTATATATAAAAATATATGTGCAAATCTTTATGATATATTTATATAGAAATATATGTAAACATATCTACTAATTTCTGCACACTGGCATTTTCTAACTGGCACAAAGGCACGTCTGAGCCTGCAGTGGCCCTGGCACCTGGCAAACAAACCTGTCTGTGGGCAGCAGGACCCCACGCACCGGGCTGGAAATGAGACAGGGTCCCAGGCTCACAGGGCTAGACCAGCAGAGCTCTCCTTCCAAAGAAGGGTTTAGGATGGGGTTGTAATCCCAGGAAAGACTGTTATACTAGCTGGATAAGTAGCAGACTTAGGAAAATGCTGCCTGCTTTATGTTTTAAGGCAGCTTGTGAAGAGTGGCGTGGGGACGGCAGGCAGCAGATGCCCGTGTGACACTGCCGGAGGCCTGGACTCACAAGTCGAACTGTGAGCAGGGAGACCCAGGCAGCAAATTTAGGAGCCCAGCGCCAGCCCTAGGCCAAATCAGTGCAGTGCTGCCTAAGGGACGAGTTTTCAATGGACAGGAACTGAGGTGGGAGGGAGGGCAGAGGCTGACGATCCACTTCCTGAGGCAAACCAGCTGAGCTAAGGAATTGGAAAAGGTCCCAGAAATTGCCTATGAGACTTCTGGGGGCCCAGCTGTGAGCTGCTGTGCCAGGCAGAGTTTGAAAAAAGCAGGTCCTCACAGAGACCTGAGCCTCCTGTTACAATTCCAACTTTGCAAATGGACAAAGCTGGGAGCAGAAGTCATGACAAATAGTCAAGTTTTAGGCCTGAAACTGCACCCAAAGGCTATCCTGAGAGGAAGACTGACAATTGACACCAAGTCTCCAACAATTTACACTGAGTCACCTCCATAGCACTTTTTGAAACTCTGTGAATGCACTTCAGCACCTGCCAGGCACCCTGTGCGGAGACATTTAATGTAGTGTCAAAACAGGACATTTTACTGCCATCTGCCAGAAAATTTCTAGAGCAAAGATATACATTGACTTTGTGGCATCCCCCTTGGGTTTCTCAGTGCACAACCTGCTCAGCCCTCACTAATAGCAGGTCTTGACCTCCAGCTGTATCCTCTGCACCTCTCACTGTGAACTTGATGGAAACCTGGAGCTGACGGTTTCCAGAACTGAGCCCAGGCTCCCCTGCACTGCTAGCCTCACCCCTGGAGCCTGTGGGTCTCCTCCAGAGGTCAAGACCCTTGCTCTCTCAGCCCACCCCTTTGTAGCCGCCTATATCCAAGTTACGAGAGTGAGTTTCCTTACTCTGAAACTCATTCACCCAACACACATTTAATGAGCAATTTCTATGTTTCAAACCCTGCTGCATGTCAGGGACTCAGAGATGAGTAGGACCCACTCCCTCCCTCTACATACATAGTGGGTTTGTGGACTCCAGTCATTATACTATAAGACTTCTATACAAATGCCAGTTTATTTAGAATACCTTTCCTGATACCCTATCTGGAACATCTAAAGCCCTAACCCTATCTACTATTCTTAACCAACTTGATTTTCTTTTATTGCATTTATCACCATCCGATACGCTATAAATCAATGTGTTATCTGTCTCCTATGAGAGCGTAACTCCATAATGATGGGATATATGCTTTCTTCACTGCTGTATCCCTTCCACGTAGAATAGTTACACGTGCAGGAGGCAAGGACACCCATTGAGTGAATGAGTGGATTTAATTAATATGACATACAGCAGTGTGCTCTTGGCACATGTGGCAGGGCACCTAGGGCAGACTGGGGAGAAGGCTGGCAAGGGGAGGCTTCCTGGAAGCCGCCACACTGAGCTGAGTCTTGTGTCCTCTAGCGTACTTGTGTATCTGCCGCCACACTGTCTTGAGGCCAGAGAACATTCTAATTAGTCTTCGTAACCCAGCATCTAGCCCAGTGTTTATTCCTTAATCAGATTCTAATGAATATTAGTTGCCTACTTGGTCTTACTCTAGTTGCATACAATCTTGAAAATAACTTATTTATTTCACAAAGCCAAAAATTTTGTTTCATCATTTCTTCCCTATCTCATTGAAACTCTTTCTAAATAGAAAGTTTCTTCCCACTGAGGGCTTAAAATGGAAAGGGTAGCTATATACTGGTTGAGCATCCCTAATCTGAAATCCAAAATTCTCCAGTGAGAATTTCCTCTGAGTGTCATGTCAGCACTCAAAAGTTTTGGATTTTGGAGCATTTCAAATTTCAGATTTTTGGGTTAGGGATGCTCAACCTGTATAGAGATGGCACCATGGTTCCAGATAAAAACCAAAAACCAAAAAATTTTAAGGAACACATAGTTTTCAGAAAACTTTTGATTTAGATAGATTCCTTCCTACTACTTACTTTTCTGTTCTTGTCTCTCTCTTTTGTAAGGATTATCTTAGTCTGTTCAGGCTATTATAATAAAGTACCACAGACTGGGTGGCTCATAAACAAGAGAAATTTATTCTCACAGTCTTGGAGGTTGGAAGTCTGAGATCAGGGTGTCAGCAGGCTCGGGTTCTGGTGAGGACCGTGTTCTGGGTTGCAGACTGCTGACTTCTCACTGTATCCTCACATGGTGGGAAGAGGGTGCGAGAGCTCTCTGGGGTCCCTTTCTGAAGGGAACCAATCCCATTCATCAGAGCTCTACTTTCATGACCCAATCACCTCCCAAAGCCCTCATTTCCTAATATCATCACACTGGGAATTACGATTTCTGCATGCAAATTTGGGAGAGACACAAACATATATGCTATAATAGAAATAAAATTGCTGTTTCAAAAGATGACAGTGGACCCAAATCTTGGCCTTATAATCAAGCAATAACATGTTTAAGTGAAATCAGGTGTCTGTCTCCACTTAGAATTTGATGATCTTCTAATTACCCCCTAGAGCAGATGTTGGCAAGCTATTATTAGGTTATTAAGTATGAAATGTCTGATTTTCTTAAGTCCTAAGTTTGACAGTTGATATCTCTGACATTTTACTCTGACACTTCTTGTTTTATTTTTGTTATGAAAGTACATCCTCATTGTTTCAAATGCACAGTTTGGCTTGTGATTATCTTTCAACTTTTTCTGAAGCAATTTTTGTGAAATCACAGATAAGTAAAAAATACATGTTATTTTCAAATATGAGTTCTGTCGTGGAACTAATGCAGCACAGATAGCTCAAAATATCAACAAAGTGTTTGGGAAGGATGTGGCTAATGAACTCACCATATGTCGATGGCTGGAGAAAGTTCTGTTCCGGTGATTTTAATCTTGAAAATGAGCCACATGGGTGACCTGAGACCAAGGTGCATAATGATGAGCTGAAAGCTGTAGTGGAAGTGAATCCATCTCAACCTACACGTGAATTTGCAGCAAGGTTTGATGTTACTATTCCAACAATATTGAACCATTTGAAACAAATGGGCAAGCTGGGTAGATGGGTTCCACATGAATTAAACGAGCATCAGAAGAGAAATTATCTCCAAGCTTGCCTTTCTTTGCTGTCAAGACATAAAGACAAACCACTTCTACATGGTATTGTTATGTGTGATGAAAAATGGATTCTTTTTGACAATTGCAAGCATTCATCACAATGGTTGGATAAAAATGAAGTGCCAAAACACAGTCTAAAACCGAATATTCATCAAAAAAAGCTAATGGTGTCTGTTTGGTGGTCCAGAGCAGTATTATCCACTACAGCTTCATGAAACCTGGTCACTTGATTATAGCGGATGTCTACGGCACCTAATTGGATGAAATGATGAGGATGCTTGTGATTAAGCAGCTGAGATTGGTCAATAGAGACAGGCCAATCCTCTTGCAAGACAACACTTGACCACATGTTGCACAAACTACAAAGGCTGGACTTGGAAAAACTCTCATCCGTCACATTCACCAGACCTTGCACCAACTGACTACCACGTCTTCCAGGCTTTGGACCACTTCTTGCAAGAAAAAATACTCAATTCTCAACATGCTGTGGAAAGCGCCTTTCACAATTTCATCACCACTCGCTCTCCAGGCTTCTTCGCTGCTGGCATAAACAAGCTACTGATAAGATGGCAAAACTGTAGATAGTTTGGGTGCATACTTTGATTAATTGTACTGCTTCTTGTTTGCAATATAATAAACTACAATTTTGATTTGAAATCGGACATTTCATGAAATATTCATTAAGAATAGTGACAGCAATTAGTAAATGCTGATACAAGCAAGTTTAAAACTTCCCTCTATAAACACATTCTTCCAAAGGCAAGTGTAAGTCAAGTTAATCTAACAGTCTTCTATCACAGCCAAATCAAATATGTGTGGACCTGAATAGTCCTTGATAGTCATTCGTATGATTACTATCTCCAATCTGTATCATTTTAAGACTCTTCCTTTTTATGTATGTCTCACTCCCTGAAGGAAATTATAAAATTATTCCAAATGGTTTTGAATGAATAGGTATTGTTTTTTACCTTCTTTTGAGTCTTAACGAGCAATCCTGGTGATAACTGCGCTGTCTTGTGTTTGTCAGCCTTATGGTCCTGAGCTTGAAGAATCACCCGCAAGGTTAGAAGCAAAATAAGTGTTTCAATATGATAATAAATTATATCTGCCAAATGGTTTACATTCTATTAAATGAAAATTAAGTCCTACTATGTTCGTGTTTATCTAAATACTGAATTTATATAATATTTGGATATTTTATTTATACATAGAGTGACCATGAAAAACCAGAGCATGCAAATAAATGAATCACAGTCCTTCTTCAAATTTACAAATAACTTTATAGTTCTGTTCCTTAAGATTTTTCACTGCTTTCCATAAGTGGTATGAGAGGCAAGATAACAAACATGCAATCATGTAAAAATTGAATCATATGAATATGAACGTATAATTGGAGGCTTCCTTCAACAGCTACCTTTTTATTCAACATCTAGTACATTCCAAGAGCTGCTCCCAGCATCAGAGATGCAAAAAGACAGAATTGGCCAAATTCATGTTGTCATGATGTTTGTTTCTAATGGTTAAATGTTGTGTTTTATAGCAGCTATTTGTTCTCAATTATACATTGTTTAAAATATTGGCATGTTATTAACGCTTATTAGCAAGAAAAATTCAATCATATAGCTGTAATTTCAAAAATAGGGAATTTCAAGGCAATTTTGGATTTTTTTTTCACTTTTAACATCATATTCCTTTTTCCCATTGTCTCTGTCCTGGATTGAGAAACTTGGTAGTTTACAAATATCATGCATAACCAAAGAATAATTATTTTTATTATGCCTAGTTTAAAAAATCTTAATTTTCAATTCAACACAATTCAGAGTCTTGACAAATATCGAATGATTTAAGTTCTATGCACAAAAAAGAAAAAGAACATGTTTCTAGATGCTCAGTTCTCCCATTTCCATTCGTCCATGCACACATGACCTGGGCATGCTCATGGGGCAGAGAGCTCCAAAACATTGTCCTGTTTCCAAATCGTACTCCCTTCATTCGAATGGGAGTTGACCCAGCCTCTGACCATGCTATGAGAGCTTAGAAAGTGAAGTCAGCTGCACTGATCTGAAGGCTTATTCGATATAGCTCTCTTTGCATGTTCTCTGTGAGACTGGACAATGACATATCTTCTCACCATCTCTCGATTTGCCTCTCTCACTCTGACTCATGTTGCCAAAGTTCCACATCAAAGCTCTCAGCACCTCTCACTGTGAGCTGCAATGGCTTGCTCACTTTGTCAGGTGTTGTGAGCAAAGGTGAGAGATGTGTTGGGTTTCTGATTGAGGAGACCGGGTTGGGTGTTGACCACAAGGCAAGGCGTGATGTCTAGGCAGAGTTCAGCTTGGGAGGCAAGGTAAAGAGCTCAGTCTAGACGTGAGGACTTGCGTGTCTGGGAGCATCCGGCTGCAGTATCCGCTCAGCAGGTGAGCACGCCTTGCCACAGCTGGGGAGGTTATAAAGTCATCAGCATCAGGGCCGCAGCAAAATCCACCAGGGAGATATTATAGGTGAGAAGTCTAGATGGCCAGGGAGAGAAACATGGGGAACGCAGATCCTCCTTTAAAGGAAAGCAGCCATTAGCGAGGACAGAGAAAAAGCAATTGAGGAAAATGAGGCAAGAATAATTGGTTTCTTAGAAACCAAGAGTGAAAAGAGTTTTAAGAAAAAACAGGTTATCTTAAATGCTCCAAAGAGATTGGGTAAGATGAGAGTTAACAAGGGGTGCTTAGGCTTGGGTGCTAGGAGATCCCTGGTGATGTTTTCCAAAATTGGCTCAATGAAGAAGGGAAGTAGAGCCTGGCCACAGAGGGTGGGTGAGGTGGGAAGAGAAGGCTGAATTAGACCATACTTTCTTGGAGCTTAGCTACGAAATGAAGGAGAGACATAGGCAAGCAGAGAATAAGGAAAGGATATTTTATGGTACAAGACATCTGTTGTGTTTATGGATTGCGAAGAAAGAGCCAGGAGAGAAAAGGCACTCTCCACAAAGAAGAGAGTGAATGATTGATGGAGCAAGAACATATAGGTAGCGGAAGGGATGGAATTTAGAGCATGAGAGAACAAACCGTCCTGGAAAAGGAGGAAAGGAGAGAACAGCTCCAGACACGGGCATTAGGGGCAGAAATTGAGATTATTCCTAATTCATCTATTTACTGTCTGGATGACTCCATAGATCCATTCAAGAGATCCAACTGCAAAGTAACCACTTTCAGGCATCAACCGCCCTCCTTTGAAGAAGTCAGTTGCCCAATTTGAGTGAATTATACAAACCTAATTTTAAACAAGCTCTAACATGACATCTTTCTTTAAGCTTAAGAAATAAAATAGTGACTAAAATAACTGAATTCACATTTCCTTGCTTTAGCAAGGAAGGGCATTGTTAGCTGCCTTGGTGATCATCAGTTTCATGTAGTTAGCTAGTCTGTTAGTGATAATAAAAAGTAGTTGAATTTTTTGGAAAACCATTTTTGAGAGAAGTAGATCAGCATCAGTTATGCTGAAACTTAAGCTATTTTCTTTGGCAGGCCTTTACAAAGATTTAGGTGGTAGACTTTGGCTTTCTACAGGGATGTTCATAATTGGCAGCTGGCTAATCCTGGAAGACCATTTCTAAAACCCACAATATAAGAGTCTGATTGACTTTTTTAAAGGAAAGAATACAAATCTATTTAATTTTAAAAATGTTTAGACTAATGTCATACTCTCTTGTTACAAGATACAGACTACACTTCAGTGGGTAACCCAATCAGTAGAATGACAGATGACAGCTTGACATTACAAAACTCTCCTTGAAAGGTAATCATGTTTGTTCTGTCTAGAGGTATCCCAGACACTCTTGCCCTGCTACAAGCCCAATCTGTAATACAAACGTCCATACCCAAATGCCAACTCTTCTGTCCTTACTACAGTATCAAAACTCTGCACTCTTCTGCAATCAATATTGTGGTGTAAAAATTTTTCACTATTGTCATTAGAAGACTTAATTGTGAAGTGATTAAAATCCAGGATCCATTCAAAGATTCAGAAGTCATGTTATCATTAGAATTTTCTAAGTTCTTGCCCTGCATTAAACAAAATTACAAGAAAACAAAATGTTTGTTCTATGCTAACACACCTCTTCAAGACTTCCTGTATTATGGCTCAATTTGATATTGTGTTCACTTCCAATACAGACAGTAGGTACAAGCATTTTGGGGTTTGGTAAATCTGTGGTTAAAGGACATTTGCTCCTCATGTTGATCCTTTTAAAAATAGACTGTTGAATTTTTTTTGAAATATTTTGTTCTACGGAAAAAAATCAGCAGATGAATTTGTATGCTTTCTAGAATCAAAAATAAAAGTAATTTTACTTAATGAGTTTAGGGTTTTTGCATTATTTGTCATAGAACTAATTTTAATGTTTAAGTATCAACTGTGGTTTATTATACAGATCTTTTAGAAATTCGTGAGTTTCAATACTTAAAATCCTTAAACTTGAGTATCTTTTTGTTGGTGTTTTAATAGGTGACCAGCTCCCTCAGGAAAGGGTATGGCTGCCCGTCTCTCTGCAGGGTCAATCCATAACCCCAGCCCCATTCACCGGTGACAAGTAGTTCTCCAGCTCACATCCACTCTAGGTCGTCTCTCCCCAGCCTGAGAACCTACGCCACTCTGAAGCTCTGAACACCTTGGGCCTGTCTCTCAGAACACTGGAAATACACCCAAAACAGAAAAAATAAAGGGCTGTCTCTGATAGCTTTGAATCAATGTAAGATCCTTGGGTCGTTACAGAGCTTCCCAGCTTGATGAGTCTGTACTCTAGAGCTCCGGATACTTGACTGTAAAGTAGCATTTTAAGTTCACATAAACCTGTCCATTTTTTTCAGCCACTAGCCAAGCTCACAATTAATGTAACAACCTATTCGGGTTCCTGCAGCAGTGATGATCAAAGCGGATAAATGCAAGACTGGTTGAAGAACAAGCTGAAACTGCCTGTGTTCAGATTGCTCTCAAGTCTGCCACGTCTACCTCCCGTTTCTTTGCACAGGGCTGCTGCAACCTGCCTGTCACCCAGCACCCAGGCTCCAGGGCCACAGCCGCCTGCGGCAGCAGCTCAAAAACAACCAATTGAAAATGCCGGTTTGGAAGCAGAATGGTGAAGCAGTTGGATTTTCTGGTGCACGGCAGACTTTCCGCTTCGGTGTGAGCACATCCAGTGATCCTCATAGCGTGAACCCACTCCCCAGGGGCAGGCAACAGCTCGTCAGCAGAGTGAAAACAGCTCTTGTCTTTATGATTTGGGATTGCTACTTTTTAGACTCTCTCTCCACATAAATAAACCAAGCCTGGAGGGTCGCAAGGGCATCTCTACCAAATGCAACAGAAAGTGAACTTCTGCTGCAGACGTCCTGGTAACGCGGTTTCCATTGCAGTAAAGGTCCACAAACCAACGCGACGGTGGCAAAGCACAGGAATCACCGTGGAGAGCTGGGAGTGGGAAGGGGTTACTTCATGCACATGGATTTTCCATTTCTTAGTCAAACAGATATGAATTTTATTGCATTTAGAAATTATAAACTTCTGTGCTTTAGGTTTCATGTTGGCCTGCTTTGTAGATGAAGCAAAAGAGCAAAGTAGGAATTTTCTTTCCAAGTTCCAAAAATGTTATGATACTAAAACAGTTAAATTAGATGTGGTTTGGCTACTTTTGAGTATGCAATCAGAAAAATACATAAACAAAATCCCAAATAGCAAGTTTCCTGTGAAATTATATGAATCTTGTCTTGATTTACATGACTAGCACTAGCCTGAGAAATTAGAACGTGTTATCCATTAAGTTGGGCTGATAGGACATTCTCTTGGCCTTGGATGCCTGATGCCAACAGTCAGAATAGAGATGTCCAGGTCAGCAAATGTGGCGTGTGTGTGTGTGTGTGTGTGTGTGTGTGTGTGTGTGTGTGTGATGTCAGTCTAACAGAAACCACTGCCGCTTTGATGCCTGCGTGTTAGGAAAGGTGAGGTAGGGATGGACCCAAAAGTAACAACAAAAAAAGGAAACTCACTGAACAGTACTGACAGAGGAAGTAAATAAGATTCTAGATATAGGATAACAGTGTATACAGAAATGAACATCCCCTAAAAATATATTCATGTGCATCTCTGTGTAATGGGCTGAATTGTGTCCCTCCAAAAATTTGTATGTTCAGGGTCTAAATCTGGTACCTAAGGGTGTGACTGTATTTAGATATATGGCCCTTAAAGAAGTGCTTAAGGTAGAATGAGGCCATGTGGGTGGGCCTAATCCAATATGACTACTGTCCCTGCAAGAAGGAGAGACTGAGCCACAGACAGACATACAAGGGAAGCCCATGTGAACACAGGGAGAAGACGGCTATCTGCAAGCCCAGAAGAGAAGCCTTAGAAGGAACCAATGACGCTGACACCTTAATGCTGGACTTCTAACCTCCTGAATGTGAGGAAATAAATTCTTGTCGTTTAAGCTGCCTGGTGTGTGGGGCTTTGTTACAGCAGCCCTTGCAGACTAATACACGCTCCATGCCTGACGTCCTCACACATGCCCAGTGGTTCTTCCCTGAGTCCAGCCAAGGTTCTTCCAGTCTTAATGGCCAATCAGCAGCAGTGGCTTGGGTGAATTCAAGAACAGGTAGGTGACACCAGGAGCAGGTGGAGGAGACGTCCCTACCTTTGATGTCTTCCAAAACCCATAGATATTTTCTTTCTGGATTCATAGAAAACAGAGGCCAAGTTGTTGTAACAGAAATATCGTCTCTTCATTAGGCATTTCTGAAGTGTTCTGCTCTCACAAGTCAGTCAGACTCCTGTTCACAGTTCACAGTTTTAACAGGGGAGAGACATTTATAACACATTCCTCTCAAGAAACAAGAATGTGTTTCTGCCATTGGAAATGAGTCCTGATGTCTATGTAACACCTTGGGCAACACAATTATTTCTGTTTTAGGAACACAAAGGAGTCCTCTTGAAAGAATTGCAAAGCATTTACAAATATAAGCAAGTCAAATAAAAATAATAAAGTTTATTTCTTCTCCTAAAGTCTATCATGCAATGGGATTTCATTACTGGGCATCATTTTTCTCTCTTAGGGAAGATGTAAATTGCATATGCAGAATACTCAACACAATAATCTTAATAGCAAAATACTTACATAAATGCTATGGGACTGGATTGTTTAAGAGATTTAATAGCATTATTAAAGAAATTATGTGCATAACAAATGAAAAGCTAATCAACCAGACTAGAGGATGCAAATTTCCTTTTTGTTCCAATTGTAAATAATAACAAAGGAAGCTCAGATTCAAACATCCATCCTTTCCAATAATTCTCTGTGGAAGGAAATATTGGTTGGATAACCCACCTGCCATTTGAGCCCCATTTTCCTTTGCCTCTCTTGAATAGAATCCATCTGGTCCTCCTTTCCAGCCTCTCTTACAATGCAGGGGACTCACGTGCTGCACAACGAGATGAAAGTAAACATCTTTGGTGTGGGGCTTGGGGAGGCTTCTAGTAAAGAGTTTGAATTAGAAACTGATGGGATGATACTACCACTTTTTCCTTCTTCCTCTCTCCCATATGCATGTGATTCTTGGAGCTGTACAGCCTTCTTGTGATTAAGAGGCATTGTGCGTAAATAGGAAGGACTAACACATTGAGGATAGTGTAATAAAAAGACAGGGAGAACAAAGAATATGTCTTGAAAGCATTGTTGAGAAACTGCAACTAACACTAGAAGCCATTTGCCTCCAGACTTTCTTTTACATGAGAAAAATAAACCCCTATCAATTCAAGGCATTATTAATTGGATATTCTACTATTTTCAACTGAAGTCATTCCCAGCTAATTACTGTGCCCAATTGCTAGCTCTCCCTCTCACCTGTAAGAGGATGGTGCATCTCCACCTATTGCCATATAACTGGCAGTGCCCCCTCCCTGTAGAAGCAAAAACATCCCTTCCCAACTGCCACTGGACTTGGCCATGGCATGTACTTTGGCCAAGAGTCATCAACAGTTTCTCCCAACCATCTTATTCTTTTCTGTCTGCCATGAGAACGGTAAATCTGCCATAAGAATGCCAAGAGAACAGCCGTTCCTACAGTGTGTATCACAAAACTGAGATGAGGTTTGGAGAAGAGACACAGCAGCCAGCCCATGGTAACCAATGTGCAGCATGAGGGAGATTTAAGGCATTGCTTGTTACCACCACTTGTTACAAAGAGGGCAAATACAAAGTCAGTACCAGAAATGGATATGGCCATGTGACATGCTTTGGCCAATGAGCCATGACCTGAACTGATGTCTGCTGTGACAGGCAAACGGTCAGAGAATTTCCACCAGCCTCTTGCCATTTTCCCTTTGCCATGAAAATGACCTGTCTGGATCCCAGAGTGAGAAGAAAGTGAAACAAACTCAGGATATGTGACTGTCGCTGCTGACAGGGAATGTGAATGAGAAACAAGTATGACTGCAATCAATATTTTTGGTTAGCACAGTAAAGATGAACAATACATATATGTTCCTTAATTTTCTTTTCATTAACCTTTATTAAACCCCAACACGTGTGCTAGTCCCAGGGGAGTGAGCAGAGGTGGCAGAGGTTGCAGGGTGGCAGCATCCTGGCCTGTCCTTGCATGTACCCCTCAGCAGCTGCACGTTGATTTGTCCGCAACATGAATCTATCAATAAGATAACAGAACATTTCTCAAAGAATTTTCTGAATAACCTAATTTCAGCAGGAAATAGGTGTTACATAAAAAAAAAAAAGATTATCATGATCAACTAAGCCTGGGAGATATTGGGCTAAAGAAATTCAAGCAGGTTTATTACCTTAAGATTCCTCAGGGCTTGTAATGTGCTAATGTATATTACAAATCATGAAGAGGGAATTTGATTTGAAGATCTCCTAAACTTCCTTGTGTCTCAAGACCATTTTCATTTTCAGGCCATCCCTTAGGACCAGGGGTTTACATACAATGATTTGGGATGTGACAAGACAGCGGATGTGAAAGACGAGCTTGTTCACACTGGCCTTGAAGTGGTCACACAGTAATGCTTATGAGCTGCTGCTGCAGGGGGGAACTTGGGCAGAACCATGGGCCTGCCCATGAGGGCATTGGTTTCCAGCTCCTGCTCCAACTAGAAAGTGACTCTTCTCACCAAAGAGGCTTTAAAAGGTCCCTATAGCTCACAGACAAAGCTGATCATGCAGGGAGAATTCAGCCTGCCAAGTAACAGGGAATTCATATTAGAGCAGGGACAGTAGGACAGCCAGCATTTTGCAAAGCCTTTTGGAGGGCAACATATCTCCCACTGAAATTTAATTATACAAACTTAGTACTTAAACCTGTGCTTTAAGCAAGTGTGTATTCAAAGACAAAGAGTTCTGTGCAATCAATAGGGCCCTAAGCCAAAAAGGCATTCCCATCAGTAAAGCCTGCGATAAGAAACGTGGGCCGTAGAGGAGGAGCATAGAAACCAGAAGAAGGAAGAGGAGGGGCTTTGAAGGAGTGGGGAGAAGGAGAAAAACGGGGAGACCCAGAGCAAATCCTAAGACCAGCCCCACAAGTCTGGAGAGCTTCAGGAAACAAGGTCTGGCAATTGGGATAAGACTACCTTAAATACCTTTGTAGTGAACGTGTAGACTTTTCCAACAATGTGGATTTAATTTAGGAGAGAAAAGAGGGGTCCAGCTTCCACCCCTACATCTCAAGAGAGCGAATGGAAGTAGACAGCTTCCAGCCTAGGTCAAACTGGGTGGAGCGTTTACCTGGGGAGGTCGTGGCAAGGTGCTGATGACAGATCAGAATGATGGTCATGGTGGAACCGAAGCCCAAGTCAAGGGTGGACATTAGAGAGAGTGTATTCAGGTCACTAGCAAGAAACAGTGGAATCAGGATGAAGTCAATGCCGTTCAGGATGAAGACTGTCAGGGCACTACCTGCCGGAGCGCCGGCGTCGTGCTGTTTGGAGTGTCCGGTGGGGGCAGGCAGTATGGAGTGTATGAGGCTAGCACATTCGGACGGCTTGCCCTGGAAGAACAGTTTCCTTGTTTACCTGTAGTTTCAAAGCAAAAACCCAGATGATGTGCATGCTGGCTGTATTCCCCTTTGATCCTATCCAAAGAGGATGCAGAGATCTGGCAGAACACTGAGCAGCCTGCTGCCTGTGAAGGCAGAGCAGCTTCTCCTGCGTCCAGCAGGGCACTGCAAACCTGGCCCCGCCAGGACGTTCATGCTGACTTACATTTTAATAGTGCAGGGACCTGACACAGCAGCCCATACGTCCTAACTGTGGGTGAAAGCCTAAACTCCAGGCTTGGCACAAATTTCTTCTCCTCCCAGTTCCCTAACTTCTGCCCCTTCTCCACGCCAAGCCTGTTGCCCGTGTAGGTGGATGGCTTTTCAAGCCAGAGCAAAGAGTCCAAGTCCTTGTAGCACAAAAATACAGACAATGTAGGGGAGGAAAAGTGGCTTCCTTTTACCCTTCCAAGTTCTCTGGTTGGTCTACAAATTAAATTGATATAGACAGTTTAACTAGAGAAAAACTATTTTAATTATGTACGTACACACAGGAGTCCAACAAAAGCATGAGACTCGAGGAAGGAGCTAGGTCATCGAGGCTCATGTGTCATCCTGAGATACAGAAAGGAAATGGGGTCTGGGGCTTCTCGGGGGTGGTGGAGACAAAGTGCGACAAGGTGAGGTGTGAAATGCATAGTGAATAGAAGTCAGCCTGTTATGCACATAGTCTCTCAGGCGACACAGTCGTCTTGGAATAGCTCTCTTCCTGGTACAAATATCTTTACTAATGAAAATTTCTTCTATAAATGTAAATTTCCTTTACAAAAAGGAAAATGTATACTTTATTTTAGGAAGCTGATGGGTGGCAAAAAGGTTTTCCTGCATTTGGCTATTTTCAATTTCTTTCACCTCAAAATCAGGAAGCCAAAGTGGCATAATTTGGGGTGACAAGTTCTGAACCCCAGAAAAGATTATGTTAGAAGAAAGGGACAGCAGAGCTAGAGAAACATCACTTTGTTTTAAGCTGCCCCCCTCTGAAGACTCCAAAGCAGTGGTCCCCAACCTTTCAGGCACCAGGGACCAGTTTCATGGAAGACAGTTTTTCCATGGACCAGAGGGGTGATGGTTTTGGGATGATTCAAGCGTATTACATTTATTGTGCAGTCAAACCTCTCTGCTAATGATAATCTGTATTTGCAGCTACTCCCCAGCACTAGCATCACCACCTCAGCTCCACCTCAGGTCATCAGGCATTAGATTCTCATAAGAGGCCGCAACCTAGATCCCTCACATGCGCGGTTTACAGTAGGGTTCACGCTCCTGTGAGAACCTAATGCCAGGGCTGATCTGACAGGAGCCACAGGTTATGTGGTGATGCGAGCGATGGGGAGTGGCTATAAATACGGATGAAGCTTCTGCTGGCCCACAGCTCACCTCCCACTGTGCGGTCTGGTTCCCAACAGGCCATGGACCAGTCCTGGTCTGCAGCCCAGGGGTTGGGGACCACAGCTCTAAAAGACGAGAGTCTCTCCAATGACCAGATAGATGCAGCTGCCACTCAGGGGAAAGTGGACAGGGGCAGAAGCCACCTGAAGGTGACGGTGAGGAAAGAGAGGGAGGCCTGGGAGTTGGAATGTCAGGACATCCCTGCAAAATGACTCCATGGAGGAAAAATGTCACAGCATCCTCTGGGACGTGGCCTATGTTCACCATCATGTAGTAGCAAAATTACTTACTTTCTACTGAGACATTGTTCCTATATGCCCACCCAGAAGCTGCAGCCCCCCAGCTGTGTCGCTCACTGGGCAGAGAGATGTCAGCCCCACCTAGTGGTGGGGGCTGGAGCAACGGCTGGACTGTGGGGAATTTGAAAATCAACTGAGTTGGTTTGCTCATTATTAACACTGTGCACCAGCAATTTGAAACAATGTCAGTGATAAAATACTCATCTACAAAACATCTTCTTTAGGTCTAAATTCTAAATCATTGCTACACTTCCTATTGATTCTTTTTAAAATTGTGGTAAAATATATAAAATTTACCATTTGAACCATTTTCAAGTGTACAGGTCAGTGGCATTAAGTACATTCACATTATTGTACAGCATCACCACCATCCATCTCCGTAACTCTTTTCATCTTGAAAAACTGACACTGTGCCCCTTAAGCAGCAGCTCCCCACTCCCTTCTCCTCCAGGCCCTGGCAACCTCCATTCTACTTTTGCTTCTATGAATTTGGCTACTTTACGTACCTCATGTAAGTGGAATCACACAGTATTTGTCTTTTTGTGACAAATGTGACAGTGTGTGTCTTTTTGTATGCTATTTCATTTAGCATAATGTTCTCAAGGTTCACCCATGTTGTAGCATGTATCAGAATTCCCTTTCTTTTTATGGTTGAATAATATTCCACCATGACGTGTACACACACACACACACACACAATATTATATATATATATATACTATATACAATAAGTTGAATATATATAATATTCCACCAATATGGTATGTGTGTATACACACACACACCACATTTTGTCTATCCATTCATCTGTTGATGGACACTTGGACTGCATCCACATTTGGGCTATCATAAATAATGCTGCTATGAACATGGGAGTCCAATGATCTCTTCAGGACCTAGCTTTCAATTCATTTGAGTATATACTCAAAAGTGGAATAGCTGGATCATATGGTAATTCTATTTTTAATCTTTTGAGGAACCACCATACTGTTTTTTTCTGTGGTATCTGCACAATTTTATATTTCTACCAGTGATACACAAAGGTTCCAATTTCTCCACATCCTTGCCAACACTTGTTATTAATATTTTCTGTTTTTTGATAGTAGCCATTCTAATGGATGTGAGGTGGTATGTCATTGTGGTTTTTATTTGCATTTTTCTAGTGATTACTGATGTTGGGCATCTTTTCATGTGCCTATTGGCCATTTGTTTGTCTTCTTTGGAGAAATATCTATGCAAGTCCCTTACCCATTTTTTAATCAGGTTGCTTGTTGCTTTTTTTGCTGTTGTTGACTTATTGAGTTTTAATAATATCTATGTATGCTTCAAGCTAGCATGTTTTTATTCCCAACTTTTTAATAAACATTATATTCAAGAGGGAAGTTAATTTGCAGAATTCCCATTTATACAGTCAGTCCCCAATATAAGCAGATTCAACTATGCAAGTTTATTTGGAGACTATCTTTCTAACAGGTAGGAAGGTTCCATATTACTTCAGGTGTAGTTTATTTCTCCAACCTTGGAAAACCACATATGCCTGTATTTAAATATATTCTAATTTAAATGATAGGACGATTGTGAAAACAAAGAAAACAGAACTTGAACTACTTCATTTCTGCCATCCTATGTAACCACTTGAAGTTTTTATTATGTCTAAAATTTGAAACAGTGAAGCAGTGTGCTAGGAGCAATATTTTTATTTTATAAAATTTACAAATTTTATACATTTAAGTTTATGCATGAAACATTTTACTGAATTTAAATATCTTTCAATTTGAAATTTATTTGTTTTCAATTGTTAATGAATCAAGAAAATAAAATGTAATGTTTTTAATGTTTGCCTAAATTGCATCTTCTGCAAATGTTCAATGCTATTACATTTTCTTACTATAATTGTTTTTCTTGACATGAATAGGAGCCTCAGTAAAATAAAATGTTTACTATCTGCATTTCTTTTCTAGCCATTATTGTCATTTATTTCATTTTAAGATTATTGCTGAAAATAATTTTATCATATAGAGAAGAAAGGTGTTAAGAGTGGTCCACTCGGCTGTCACACACAGAAGGGTGACACTAGACCCCACATCCCTCGTCCCCCCAGAGCTTTTCTTCACCGTGTCAGGGATGGGGGTGGGTGACTACGGTGTGATTCATGCAGAGCTGCTCTTGTCCCAGGAAGGAAAGAGTACAGTGTGGGCCCAAATTCTCAAAAAGTCCCCACTAAATAACTTTGGCATCATTAAAATCATTGTTTTAGCAGACTGATGTTTTAAATGATTAAAAGTTTAAATCTAACAAGGGGATGAAGCAGCAGAAAGCAGCTGAAAACACGAATGTCTTCTATGTAACAACAGTGCCTGCCCTAAATGCCCCCATTGAATGTCCCTCACTAGCGAGGGTTTCTCACTTGAACCACGGGTAACACTGTGCGAAGTGTGTTCGGCTCTGAGCTACTTTGGGAAGATCAGCAGAACCTGACATGAATGGTGTCTCTGAGACCATCCAGACAGGAAGAGGAGGAGGATGCCAGGACAGCCGCCCACCTGTTTGGGAAACGGCACGAATCTGGCCAGAGCACTCCTGGTGGAGCCCGGACAGCAGTTGCTGAATGTGGAGCTGAGACATGGCTGAGGTTGCCAGAGGCGACTTTCCTCGTCCTTTCAGCTGGCTTCGAGGAGTGAAAAGTCAGTGTTTCCTTAGATCTAGAGCAGCCTTCGGCCCCTGTCCAAACTGGCCGCTGCCCTTCTGTTCCACGGAAACCTTTACTGCCGATGGTTTTGACCTCCTTTTACTTTCAAAATAAGATGTGCTTTCTGCATTTAGCGTCTTTCAGAACTGCTCTACTGTGAAGCAGATGAAATTCATGCATTATTTAGGGGAAAATGGATATTCTTTCATATATAAGATTCTCTGGAACTCAATCCATTTTTGAATTTTATAGTGAAGTACAACATACAACAGAAACGTGCAAATTCTAAGTGAACAGCCTGATGAATTGTCAGAAAGTGAACTTACCCTTGCAACTGACGCCAGATCAAGAAAGAGAACACCACCAGCATCCTGGTAGACCCCGAGCCCCCTCCTGGTTTTTACTCTCCAGCAAGGGAAACCCTGTCCTCATTTCTGTCATCATAGATTAGTTTTGCCTGGAATGAACTCTATGGAATTTTACCATGTGTGTTCTTGTTAGATTCTTTAAGCTCAACTTTATGTATGTGAGAATCATTCTGTTGTGTGTGTTCATTTATTCTCATTGTTATATAGTATTCCATTGTAAGAATATAACACAATTCATTTATTCAATCTTCAATTCATGGGCATTTGAGATGTTTTCAGTCTGAAGCTATGACAAATACTGCTATAGACCTTCTTATCCATGTTTTCAGGGTCACAAATATACATATTTATCTGAACAGCAAGGATCTCTTTAGGAGTAAAACTGCTAGGTTGCAGAATATGATATGTCCATAGATACCACCAAAGAATTTCCCAAAGTGGCTGTTGTACCAGTTTAGGTTCCCACCAGCAGTGTAGCTGTGTGGTTACTGCCCAGTAGTATCACATTAGAGTTTGCATTTCTCTGATGACTAGTACGATTTAGGGCCTTTTCTTATGCTTATCAGAATTTCAGAAGTCCTCTTTTGTTAAATACCTATTCAAGTCTTTTGCCTACTTTCCTGTTGGGTTCTCTGCCTTTTTCTTATTGATATTTATAGTGAGAAACAATGGATGTGTTATTATTGCAAAATTAGAAATTTTAAACACTTAAATTCATTAGATTGATAATAGCAACTAACATTTATTGAACTCACGATGTGTGCTACGAGGCACTGTTATAAACATTTTACATGACGTAACTCATTTAATTCTGTCAACGTCAACAACCCACAGGTAGATTCTATGAATACACTCATTTCTAGATGAGGAAACAGAGAGTAAAGATGCAGTGACTCACGGAAGGTCGCACAGCTAGTGAGGGCAACAGCATGTGGGCCCAGAGAGAAGCGGCGGAGTTTACATCCCTAAGGAATTGCAGGATGCCCGTGGTCATGGGCTTGATTTACGGAGACTCTTCGTGCCATATGGTGAGAGCAGTGGAAGGAATCTGGACCTTCTGCCAAACACACTGTTAGACCACTTCAGTGAGGGATGAGTTTCTGTCACACCTTGTTTTAGAAGAGGAAGGGAAGGAATGCATGTTGAATGGTTACATAACCCTGTCGTTAGGCACTTTACAACCACATGAAAGAGATTTCATTATTATCCCCACTGTACAGATAAGACACGCAGATGTCTAGCGACTAAATGACCTGCCCACATTCCCAGAGTTAGAGGATAGTCTCCTAACTCAGACTCAGATATAAGCAACACTGGCCCCTAAACCACCTTTCTCAGGACATTTAAGAACTCCCAGTCAGGGGTGTTCTAGGACTTGTTTGTACCTGAGGATTCAGAAAAAGATAACTTAACAAGCTGCTCCTACCACCACAATCACGTATCATGCAACATGAACCGCCCTCAGGTCTCCAGCTAGAAGATGCTTTCTCTTAAATACAGGGTTGAAAAATGGTTGTAAGGGCAAGAAAATGTACCGTATCTTCCTCATGAAACAATGACAATTGGGAAACTGTGAGAGAGTCAGGACAATAAAGCAAGTGTCCTATGTTAATGAATAACCTCTCATTCATGATTCTGTCCACATCAATGGAAATCAACAGTTGCATCTTATTGTTCAATTCATTTCTGTTCTGGGCTTCTTCCGAGGGGTCTAGACAAGTTAACATTCTCAATGAACAGTTCTGCTGTAGTAGTGAATGTCAAAGAACATATTTAACAATAAGAGAAAGTTATGGACACAACCAATAATTGGCAATAAATGCATTACAAACCACTATAAAGAAAAATCTCTAATTTATAAACATTTTTTCCAGAATTGTTAAACTTACTGGTAACATTAGCAACAATGGCAATGAATTGTCATTTGGTTTTATATTAATAGAACAAAAATTGGGGAAAGTATGTTTATTTTCTAGATTTTATACATACCCACACACAAGAAATTCAAAAGTATATGCCTAAAACACCCAAAAACATGTTTGTATGTCTACAGATAATGCTGGTACTGTCTTCTCTTTAGCAGAGAAAGAATGCTTACATGTGGCACTTTTTAAGATAAGATTTATATTGAAGAGTTCATATATTTTAGGATACAGGACTATGTAAAGTTAAGCTAGTAGTCATTTTACATCTTCATAAAATAAAAATATATATTATTAATCAAAAAAAGATTTCTATTAAAATATATAAGCAGCCTGATCTTGTCTCTTACAAGTTAAAGGTCAAGCTAAAAAGAAAAATCAGCCACTTTACAGGGTTTTAATAGAATTCATATCCTCATTCTATGGAGAGAGTAAGAGAAAAACCTGCTCTTGGTTATACAGATACTATGCTCTTATGTTCTTTTTTCCTGCAGCACACAAAGAAAGGAAAAGCTTGAAGAAAAAAAAATCCCATTCTTCAAATACACAGATTTAAAACAAAATAAACCAGTGGTAGGCCTCATTCTGACCAGTCTTTGGTGAGTGTTCTAGATCTAGGAATTAGGCAACGTTGGCCTCGAGTCTTTGATTTTTGTGGCCATTCTCTGCTCTGCAGCTACCATTATGTCTGGGGGGAGCTTCCTCCACCTCCTCTGTCTTCAGTGCCGAGATTCACAGAAAGCAGGGCCTGCAATAAGTCACTTCTAGCACTTTCCTAGTCCATGTCTCAAGACTACTGCCGGGCAATGCTGTGATTTGTCATTTAGGCCGCCGGCTGCATGGGAAAGACAGTGGAACTTGGTAGGACTCTGATCAGCCGCTGAGACTTCAAGGGCAATTGTTAAAACAAAAAAGCAACAATTAAATCAAATGAAATTGCATTCTGGAATTACCTGATATTTAGATGCAGTTCACAGAGGAATAGTTAAAAAAAAAAAGGTATGAATTGAACAAGAGAACATTTTGGAAGTCCCTGGAAATGACAGCATTTGGAGGTAGGAAGGAAAGCATCTGGGAAAGAAAGGAGCAAGGCTGACGCGTTATATGATGAAATAACATCTGTGGGAATTCAAGTCGAGGAGAGGGTAAGGGAGCACCGGATTAGGGAAGTGTCTTGCTGGAATAGATCTGGGGACAGTCGGGAAATCTAGATGAGTGTTTGGATATGGTGGGGAATAAGAATAATGTAATGGGGAAATAAGAAGGGAATAAATAACAAGTAAATAAATAGGTTAGGCTCTATCTGCGGTTAAAAGGTTGGTCCATTTTCTCTTTATCGATTTTCAAAGTCAGGCAATTTCCCCTTAATGGATTTGCGTTTTCTGATGGCTTGGTCATGCTTATTGAACTCTTTTAAATTTTTTTCACAGCTCTTCAATAATAGCAGTAACTCCCATTACACGGGCAAACTCCCTTAGTGAGCACTCTCGCTCCTTTCTGCCCCTCCCCCAGTCCACAGAGTCCACGTGGAAAGGGTAAAATTTGGGCTAACATCCTTCTACACTTCCTGTCCCCATTTGCCTTTAACCATACCGATACGTACATGGCTTCCTTCTTCATGATGTATGAAACATATTCACATGTGCTATTCATTCATGTATTTAGTAAACCATTCCTGGTCCCATATGGTGCTCTGGCACTCTGCCAAGCACTAGTCAGAGGGGTCACCCCCGTACAGGAGCAGGCGGTGTGGTCCTCATTGTGCAGGCAACGACATGCACTCCAGGTCGCTCACTGGATGAGGTCGATCTGATGGGAAAAACATGGGTACCAGACACCGACCCACCCAGATCTGTGTCTGGACAGTTACTAATCAAGGGATCTTAAGTTCATGAGTTAATCCTCTAAGCCTCAGTTTTCTCCTGCACAACATAAATGATATTTACCTCACAGTGTGTTCGTAAGATAAAATCAGACATGGTGAGCACAGTGCGGCAGGCAACAGTGGCACTCAGCCTTCGCTTAGTCTTCAGCGTTAATCACAGCAGTGGCAGAGACAGCCAAGTGTCATGGTGAAAAGAAAAAAAGACTAGGATCCAGAAAATACATGCTGGAATCCTCGCTGTGCCCCTGGGAGACAAATGGTTAAAGTTCCGCCTCTGAATCTCCATAGCTGAAAATGGTGTAATTATATTCCCTACCTTAGAGGATTATTAATAAAAGTAAACAAAAACAGTGCATTTCCTAGTGAATGGTGTGTTTGGGGAAAGGTCATCTTGCATTTATACAGCTCGCATTTTTTGATGCCAGACATTGAACTTACCCTGGGGTTACAGTTCTCAGGAGAGCAGAGACCATGGCTGATTTTACTGCTTCCTGTACCAACGCTGAGAAAGGGAGAACTCCAAGTCAGGCCCTCTCAATCGAAGTCCCTTTTCTCTCTCTTTTCTACATCAATACAGCTTTGCAGGAGACGAGGGAGAAGCATGATTCAAAAGGGGATAGTCTGCTATAACCTCAGTTCTCAGTAACCAAAAGAAATAAAGAAAATGTAAAGGGGCAGGGGAGAGAGACCTACCTACCTCCACAGAGAAGCATGACTCAATGGAAACACACCAAAAAGCTGGCTATGACTGGTAGAATTGATGCTGATTCAATTTTCTTTTAAACTTTTAACAAGTTTTCCATAAAGCACATATTACTCTCATCATCTTAAAAAGGAATTAAAGTAAGAAAATATAGATATTCTCCAAAATTGAATTGAAAAAATTAGACTATAGCACACGGGAAATAGCGTAATTTCTCATGATCTTTTCTACAGTATCACTTAGTTTAGGTTCCAGCCACACTACTAGGCTAACCTAACTCTGCAATCTCTTAGCTGAGTGTACGCAAGTTTGAAGATCTCTATCAGTAGAAAGCAGATGGCTATTTTAAAGAGATTATAGTTCACATGAGAGTAAGTGGAAAGACAGGCAGGAAGCTAAAAAATAATGAAGACATTTTGGGGGAAAATAACAAGTCCCTTAGGAAAAATTCTGTCACTTCTAGTAGCAAAATCATTTTAAGTCATACTTCCTGAACAAGAAAATAAATGATTCTTACTGAGTTACAGGGTAATCGCCTTGTGCAAGAATTTGTGAGGCTCATGTTTTAGGTGTTTACTATAAAATATTCAACTTCTACATGTAAATTAAGGAAAGTCACAGTGACAGTTTGCATAAAGGGAAACACAGGCTTCTTGCTGCTTGGACAAGAAATACCTCCGTCAGTACCCACGATGGTGAGAGAATGTGCCAACCATTCCTCTGTGACCAGGAAGAGCACACACGTCAATCTGGCCAAGAATTTCACCTCCGTGCTGTGAAACGCTGCACAATGCCCCAGCCACGTTTAGCAGACCAGGCAAAGCAAAAGAGGAAACCTATCATCTTTAAACTATTAAGCGCTGAAGAATGAAGCCAGGACCAGACCGTGTGGCATGTGGCCTTAATAGGCTTCTGGGTTCCCAAACCAGCTGGAGTTGGTTCACACGAGCCCCATCCTCTCACGAGCACAACCTTCTGCAGAAACATCTCAAAAACTGCTCTGAAACGTTCTTTGAGAGAGGAGCATTGTCTAAAACTATCTCAAGCATTTCAGTCTACAGTACCGGAACCATTTTTATAGTAAAGAGAACAGCCCCTTCCGTAGATGGGTAGTGATTTAAGGATTAAAATAGGTTTGATTTGGCTGATTTTTTTTTTTCAGAAGAGAGTCTAATGCTACTGAGAGCATGTAATCCTGACGTCTGCCCCCTCCACAGCTCCCGCATGGGCAGTAGCAAGGCCTCAGGACCCGGCCCCAACTCCGCCTGCCCTCACACACACACACACACACACACACACACACACACACACACTGAAATAGTCTCCATTTATTTCTTTGAGAGCTCAAACCGGTTCCACAAATGGGTCCCACGGGCCATAAACCAGCTGGACAGTGGCATCTTCCTGTCGTCTCTCCTTCTCACTTTAATGTCCCCATCTCTGACGCATGAAGCCACTTGGAAAAGCCTCGTTTCTGTCACTGTACATCATGAAAATGCCATTGCCCACACCAACAGGGCGATCAATGTCTGAATGTTCCTAAACTCCAGGCCTTAACAGGCCCTCGTGCACAGGGCCGTGTGCCAAGCTAGGGAGCCTCGCCTTTTCCCAGTTCTCTGACACTGCTTTTGAGTCTCACAGAGTCTCTCTTGAGGGTTCTGTTAACTCCCAGCCTACACTACACTTCTTGCCTAGGACCATACCAGGCTTCTCGTGAAAATGAGTTTCAAACACCCATGATCACGGAATCTCAAGTCCAATCTGTGGAATTGGAAGGGAAACAGTTCCTGTAGTATCTCCTCCGTTTTCTACTACTCTCAACTAAACCCCCTCCCTCCGTCACTCATCCCAGACGTTCCCCTTTGTGTCTGGACAGATTCACGCAGATACGGGGCTGGTGAAAGAGAAGATGAGGTGTTGGGGGAGGAGGAGGAGGTTGTATCTTGGTCCCAGCTCAGCCACGCTAAACCCCCCAGATGTAAGACTGAGGAATGTTGGTTTTTATCTATACTCAAAGGTAAAAGATTCCTTTGTTAGGATCATTCACTACATGTGACATTTGCCCTCTAGCTGAAACAATATGTTATGGAGTTGACAGCTGTCTAGCAGAAATTAGGAAATTGTGATTCCAGTCTAGGCTCGGCCTCCCCAGCCTGTGTCCGTGGACAGACACGAGGGCAGGCTTCCTGCCTCGTCCCAGCACCACCCTGGCAGCCCAACAACGGTGCAATTAAAACTTTTAGCTCAAATTTCTTTGCACTTTCCCCCACCATCCCACAAAGTTGAAATGATAACAGCTCTCTTATCTGCCTAATGAGGCTGTAAAATTAAGAGATACATGTGAACATGTCTACCGAACGTACCCCTTCTTCTTGTGAGTCGAAACATACTCCTAATGAAGTCTGATAAGCACAGCAGCATGCTACTGTAACTCCTCATCCAGGAAGAGAACCAGGCCCCGCTTCTTAAATCCTCCTTTGAAAGTGCTCAGCTATCTCCTCCAGAGGCTCCTTCACAGTCAGAATGTATGAGCACCTTCTCAAGATAATCTCCTTTTATTCAAACACTAGTCTTCAAGAAGAATTTTTAAAATGGTTTATTATTCTTTTTATTCCACGTATCTTCTACTGTTTTTCACTGTGAAATGGCTGGTGCCACAACAACCTTAAAGTCCACAAGCTCCTGATAATGCAACTACCAGACTGTCCACCCCACTGGTTCCCAAGTGACCACAGAGAGCAGGATCCCTGTGGACCCTCCATGGACATGTAGCAAGAACAAGAAATAAAATTTTATTGTGCCAAGCCACTGGGATTTCAAGGTTAACAGTGTAGCTTGTCCTATCCTGAGAAATTGAGGCCCATGAGAAAAATACACATTAGTTGGGTTTTTAAATAGGTTTTAACTATTGCATGAGTTAACAACATGCTGAGAGACAGGCCACAGTAAGAAGTTAGAGTGCAGTGGCATCATCATAGTACACAGCAACCTCAAACTCCTGGACTCAAAGGATCCTCCTGCCTCAGTCTCCTGAGTAGCTGGGACTATAGGCATGTGCCACAACGCATGGCCCTCCTAGAGTGCTAGGATTACAGGCATGAGCCACCACGCCCAGCCTAAGACTAAATTAGCTTTAAAGAGCTTTCAGGTCTAGCAGTCTATAAATGAACTTCTCATTTCCTGTCTAGGAAGCTACCTACTATCTATAACTTTCTTTCTGTGGCACTATGCTTTTTTTTCTATATGGCTAAAAAAAATACTTACTGGCAATTGTTTGGAACACAACCTATTTATAAGCTTAGGCTTACACTAAGGTTAAAATCTCATTTACTGTCAGATCACTTATAAATCCTGTATTTATATGGAAGTAGCTCTGCCTTAAGAAGCAAGTTAGTACATGTTTTTTAACCATGCAGTGAATATTCCTACAATTTATGCAATTTGAGCACACAAAAAAATTTAACTAAACAGAATCTAAAATTAAGGAGTATCATTAGTGGGTGAATTAATAAAGTGATAATGATCTGATTCAGAGTAATAAGGAAAAAGTGCTCTAGAAAGAAACATACATAAAAAATAATGAAACAATTCTATCTTCAAAGCAAAGTGAATAAAGACTATTGGAGAATTTCCCATATGATAAGGGAATAATCCTTTTCAATCCATAAAACCCAGATCTGGCTCGATTCTCATGCCATGGAGCTTACAGAGGGCTTTAGAAAAATTGTATTACAAGAGATCATGCACGAATGTTTCTGGAAGGGGAGAGCCAAGCCTCTTTGTTTTGATATGAATTAAGTTTTCATCTCTGGTTTTGGAGTTGAACTACTGGCTCTTGCTCAGGTTTTCCCTCTAACATTTGCCTTGGCTGCAGTGCTAAGCCTCAACTGCATCAATTAACATCTCCTGCTTTGCCCAATTCATTTCCTGCTTGTCGCCTAACATTTTACTTGAATCATTTTCAAATTCTCTCTTCAGAACAAACCTATACTTATCCCATGATTGGGCACCGACATAATCAAGCCATGTTTGTTCATTCATTCTTTTTGCTTAGACCTGTGTTTGGGAAAATGAATACCTTTTACTTTTGAATAGTGGGTAAAGATGCAAATTTATTCAGGCTGATTTTGTCATAAATACTGATTACTATCCCTTGGTTTAGGTAACTGAGCCATAGCTTACACACACATATACACTCACACACACACAGAGAAAGTATTTTAATAGAATAGATTGTATATTAGACTTAAAGTGAATAATAAAAATATATAACCTCCTTAGAGTTTATACTATGCATAAATGTAAATACACATATATTTACTTTCTAAAAGTAATTTATATTTTATAAAAATATGTGTAACACAAGGGGAATAAATGTAATTAGACTAATATTTTGAAAATCCTTTATGAGTTTTCCTTTTTGCCTTTCTTTCATCATGACCTTTTACGCTGGTCAGCCCAAAGCCTCCGTGTGTCTAGAAGGAGACTGGTATTTATTACAGAGGAGTTAAGGAGGAAGAATGAGGCAATATTCAGCACCTGACATTCACAAGACTTTACCAAAGGACAAGAGGCTCGAGGGTCGGCACTGCTGAGCAGGAAGGGGCTTCCTTTTTCTCCTCTTCTCACAAATCTGCCACGCAGCTGGGAGACCCAGGGTCTCTGTGTTGCAGTGGAGTTCAGAGAAGATCTTTCTGTCCAAGATGTAGAGGCCTTAAACTTGCTGCTCTCATGTAAAAGAAAAATATGATTTACGGGAAATGAAAAAAAAAAAAAATCCTGCTCCTTTCTGGTCCCAAGAGATGGCTGGCAGGAGAGCAAAGGAAGAAGCACGAATCAGTCAGATGCACCCGCCCGACTTCCCCGGCGGCGGGTGAGAGTGAAGGGCCACTCAGGCTGGAGACACAGGGCCCTCTGGCTCCCATCTGTACCTGGATTTCGGAGAGGATTCCATTCCGAAGACAGTCGTCAATAGGTGTGCGGCTTTGTCTGGCAGAGGGAAGACTTGGGGTCTTACACTCCCCAGTTGTCCTTGGTTTCACTATAAGACAGACAGAAAACTGGCAGCTGAGGGTCTGCGGTGGAACTTGCCAGAGGGGTTGCCGTAGGGGGATAATTTCACTCAGCAGCAAGGGCTGCAAGGGGCTGCCTGGTCTGTGGCCACATGGGAATCACACCCAGGCCCTGGAAAAGCCGGGGGTGCCGGGAGGGCAGAGCTGAGGAGGAAGTGGGCAGCGGCCACATGTCCGCCAGCGACAGCTTTAGTGCTGCTGAATAATTACTGTGCTATAAAGGTAACAAGGAAGAAACGTCTTATTAAGTAAGTTTGTTTTTATAATCACTCTCTAGCTTCCATCCAGTAAGGGACATTGAGTGCAATTTTCTGTATTTTAAAAATATTTTATATGCCATGGTAGACTACGTTAAGAAGCACTAGGTGCCCCTTCTGTAACTGGGTTGTTCATCTCACTGCTCTGCACTAAAGCATGGCCACAGAATTTGGCTTGGCCAGTACGAAGTGGGGACAAGTGGCATCTCTCGCTTCCATACAGATCAGGAGCCAGCTCATGGTTCACCCGTGGGGTGTCTCCGATGACGGCAACCAATTGTCCAATTCCCCAACACCAGCTGGTGTCCCACAATTTGATTCAATTTGGACTCTATGCGGAGTTAACACAGACCCCACGGCTTAAGGGCTGAGCCCCACAAGACTTCCCTCACTTCAGATCTCAGCTGCAAGTGCCAGGACCTTAGTATTTCTGATCAATCAGCTGTAAATCAAGGATTCCTCCTCGGGTTCAGTAATTTGCTAAAATGGCTCATAAAATTCAGGGAAGCAATTTTCCTGCATTTACTGGTTTATTACAAAGGACACAACTCAGGAACAGTGAGATATAAGGGATGCATAGGGCTAGGTATTGGGCAGGAGTACAAACCTCCTGTGCCCTCTCTGGGCATGCCACCCACCCGGCCACCCTCCTGGAACCTTGGTGTGGTCACCAACCCAGAAGCTGTCCCATTCTTACTGTTCAAACGTTTTTATGGAGTTCAATCTCCAGCCCCTGCCCCCCTTTCCCTTCCTAGAGGTCAGTGGTGGAGTGAAAATACCAACCCTCTAATCACTTGGCCTTTCTGGTGAGCAGCCTCAACCTGAGGCTATCTAGGGGCCACTCACCTCATTAGCAGAAACTCAGGTATGATTGAAAGGAGCCTGTTATGAACAACAAAAGAAGTTCCTATCACTCAGGAAATTCCAAGCATTTTAGGAGATCTGTGTCAGGAACTGGGGATAAAGACCAAATATACTCCTTGTCATAGCACACCATATTTTGTCTCTTATCTCTGGGTTGTAGAAGCACATGTCAAGATGGTGTTACCAAAAGCTTGGCACTTGTCCCCAAGGCCACATCAGAAGAACTAGGACAAGTGGTTTGAAGAGAAGGAAAACAGGAGTCTTATTAATGTGCTGGCAAATGAGGAGGATGGAGACTACTGTCTAAAAATACCATCCTCTCCATAATAAGCAGAAATACAGAGCTTTTCAAGGGTGGGTTCTCAGCTTCAGGCAATTGCTGTTCAACTATAGTTGACGATTCTAATCATTCCATCTCTGTCCCCTCTCCACCTAAGACAATCCAGTGACCTCCGCCTGGGACCTCTGTCCACCAGGTCCAGGCAGGCCTGGCAGTTCTGCTGAGACATCTCCTGTCCACAAAGAACAAAATATCTTCCCCTGACCCCCACTACTGCTGGCCTGAGGCAGGGATGCAGGTCCTAGTTCTCCATAAGAAGTGGGGGATATTTAAAAGAGACAGAAAATATTTTGCCGTTTTTTTTTTTTTTCAGGTTATTCCCTCTGTTTTATATTCCCCACTGTCAATATTACCTTCCACATCTATGGGAGGAAGGGTGACAACTCTGTCCCATATTCCTCCCTGTCAATTTTAGCTATCCATATGTATGGGAGAGGTCATTGAGCTACTTCGTGCTAAATTGGTGCGATCTTTCAGATGGAAGGTTTATATTAATCTTATATATGCCGTCGCAAAGCTTTGGCGGTATATTTACAACAACAGATTACCAGGCAAAAAGAAAGTCATAAGCAATAACTACAAGAGTGAGGGCTGAGAAGGCAAAATGGACTGTTACCTTGCACGCAATGTCCAATACAGAGAGAAACACAGGACCTCTGAGTACAGAACTATTGGTTGCACCCTGGAGGTGATCCAAGACATCAGCTTCTGCAAACTCAGAAATACTTGTGCCAAACAAGGTTTAGGATGACAAACCCAGCAGCGAGACAGATCAGCACAAGAGGTGATAGCCTGGGGAAATCCTCACTAAGGAGTTGTCTCTCTGTCCTATAGACAGAACAAATAACCAAAGAAAGGTTAGCAAAAATATCAACATTTTCATCTTTCGCTTTTTCTTAACAGATACTTTAGATTGTCCAAAGGCTGCCCCTCCACTGGAGGCTTCGGTCCTCTTCTTCCATAGGACACCTTTTTGCTTTGGTATGCTGGACCCAAGGTTTTATTTTTGATAATTTCAATGAGGTGCACACATCATAGGGTCCCTTCCATTTCTCTGTTTCCAACTAGGGCAGAGACCTGAAAGAGGCAACTCATGCTTAGTGGTTAGCACCCAACCCACTCATTTGACATATTGCTTTACTCTGCTTTCTTTACTCATGGTTATATTACTGTACTCACCTCAGGGTGCTAAGAAGGGTTTCTCACAAACCATTTCTTAGGGGTTTAACTTAAGCCTGCTTTTGAGGGCCACCATTATCTGAAGGAGGACAAGAGGCAACGCCCCATCCCACTTTCCTGCATCAATTCCAGGATGCGTGCAACTTCCATTCTAGATGTAGGGCTTTGCTCATTGCTGGGTTACCTCCGATTCAAAAGAGGGTCCATTATCACTCTGCATGGAGGAGGGGAGCCTACAAACAGCATTGAGTCTACTGTGTCCAGCTCCTTGGAGAAAAGGCTCACCAGGTTCCCACTGGGGTCCATGTGAAGAAGTTCATGGGTGACCACAGGACATTGTGTAGCAGATCCAGGTACAGACAGTGGGAAGCAAAGATTCCCCCAAATGGCACTGCCATGGAGTAGCCAAACACCATGATACCTTGAGTTGTTGAGCTGTCTCTGCAGCTGCCTGTCCATAGTGTCCCTCACCAGCATGCCACTCTCCATCTGCTCCACCTCTTCCCCTGGACTGCTGATGCCCATCATCCTGTCGTCCTCCAGGGCTTGTTCCTGCTCCGTGCAGGTGCACACAAACAGGAACTCATGCACGCAGGAACTTGGTGAAGGCAGCAAATTCCTTCAGAAGGATTCTGGTAACTTCAGACACCCCTTATGTTTGGGTAGGATACGCCTCTACCCAGCCTGAAAGGGAATCTACTAATACTGAGCGAAACTGCCAATCATCAAAAGGGTTGGGCCCCCTACATGTTGAGCTCCTTGTGCAGTGGGTCACTCTTCCATCCTTGGACCACCCTGAGCACATAAACAGTTTGTTGCATGCAGGGTCCTCCCAAATGAGGTCCCCCAGAATACACCAAGGCATCATGTGTGCATTTATGTAGGTGCCTCATAAGAGCCAAACCAAAGCTTTGGGTAGGAGAATGAGTCCATGAGAATTCTGTCTCCATTTAGCTGTGCCACCCCAAATGGCAGAGCCCTAGCCTTTAGCTTTAAAGGGGGTCTAAATCTAGCCGGGGTATCCAGGCCCCAGAGAACAGATCATCTCCAGCGGCCCCCGTAGCAGCTCTGCCAGTGGCCTGACTTCTTTTTGCCATGCTGGCCGCCTGCTTGGGCTCAGCCGCAGCCTGTATCAAGGCCATTATTTCAATGGCATATTTGATATTCTTATTTCCTGCTGTATCAAGGCCATTATTTCAGTGGCATACTTGATATTCTTATTTCCTGCCATCAGGAAACTCCTTTTCTTTCAAATGGCACCATGAGCATGAACAATCATAAAAGCATATTTAGAGTCTGTATAAATGTTTAGCTTTTTCCTCTCAATAACTGCAATTCAGTTTCCTGGGCTGAAGTCCCAGGTGGCAGTGCCACTGCTGTGATCACCGCATATCCAGCCCCTCGTTGTTTGTAATGCTGCTCCCGTCATTGAAAAAGATCCCAGTCTTGCTCTGCCAGGGGCTGACCTGACAGATCCACCCTGCCAGAATGCACAGGCTCCAGAACCTCTGAACAGTCACGTGGTAAAGGCTTATTCTCTTTGGCTGGCAAAAAGGTGGCTGGACTGAAAATAGACACAACTCACAAGTAGCTGTTACTGCCCAGAGGCAAGGAGGCCACCGTCTCACAGTACTGTCCAGTGGCTTTGACATGCCACTTGCGTGGGATGCCTCTCAGCATCTATTCTAAGACTTTAAGGCTCATTCCTTGTTTTTCTTTGTACAAGGGCTTCCCCCTCAGTCTAAAGTCTAGGATCCAGATGCCATTCCTGGGAACCCCAGATAAGCTAATACAAGTTTACAAATCTGTCGGATTGCAGGTTCCACAAGTCCCCTGCTAAGCTGCTATCAAACAGAGCAGGAGAGCCCTTTTAAACCCATGAGGCCACACAGACCCAGGATCCTGCCATTTAAATGTAACTGAGTACCACTCAAGTGCCTCAGCTGCCTGCCCAGGGCTGCCTCAGGGCGGCCTGGCCCTTCCCCACCGCTCCATGTCTGGCCTTGCGTGGCAGACATAGACCCCGGAATTGGTGGGCAGCAGGCCGCTCAGCAGCAGGCTGTGCTCAGCACCTGAAGCTCAGGAACTCCCAGGCGGCCAGCGGCTTCGTGCCCTTCTCCCACACTACGATGGGCAGCGGCTCACCCTGGACCGGGACCGTGCATTTGAGCTCAGCCTCAGCACCAGTTACCACCGCACAGGCCGCAAGAAGCGGAAGAAGCACAGGGAGGCTCCCTGATTCCGCAAGCCAAGCCTGCCTTTATCATGTTGGCTGCAGACAGCCCCCAGCAGCGCAGGTAAAGGGCAGGGGTTGGGCACCCAAAGGCCAGGAGCCATGGTGAAAACCCTGGCAGTGGGGTGCATCAGGGATGGGGGGCAGGGACCCACAGCTCTTCCCTGGCCGCCTGCTCCTTACAAAACTTGGCAGTGGTGGTGATTCCCCAGGCTGAGACCCACGCTGGTGCAGTGGGGGAGGGAAGGCACTGTCTCCCAGCCAGCCTGTGCATCCTCAGCAGGGGCCCCATAACACCCCAACTGCAGTGGGCACCACCTTGCCACGGGGAGTGGGCCGTGCTCCCCAGCCCCCCACTCCTGCCAGGGAATCCAACTGTTTGACTAAAAGAAAGTATACTGTTAACCTCATCCCAGGCTTTAAGATCGTATGAGGTCATTAAATATGAAATGTCCAACCTCGAATAAATCAGACATTTTCTACCCAATAACCCAATACCTATTGGAATTTGTCCCATTTACTTGACCTTTGACAAAATAATTCCAGTTATCAGACAGTATAATTCAAGGTTTCATTTAACAGCCACTTCTGCTCACACTCCAGCATGTATATTGGGTTACAATAACACCATTCTCTTTATGCATAGGTTCATAGCTATAAGTTGACCATTCAGCCAAAATTTTTCCCAAGGAACTTTTAGATGGAACTTTCTTACATTGCAACAAAACTCACAAATAACAAACACAGACCATATGGGGAATTCTCAACACAAATGCCAGGACTATCAAACAAAGGGGAATCCACAGGGGATAGATGCCACCCCAAATACCCTGCTATAGGGCTGGAAGGTTCAAGGCCCTCCCCAAATGGTGGTTTAGTGTCCCCCCCCCCACTTCCCTGGGAACCGCAAATGATCTTTGAATCTAAATCAGGTTCCCTAGTTCCACTCAGCCTCCTGATTTCCACCCCAAATGGTGCCTCCAAACAAATCCAAACAAAATGCCCTGCCCCAGAGCAGGAAGGTCTGAAAACCTCCCATATGAGTCTCGGGGTACCCCGTGGGGAACTTACCAAACAAATTGCCAGGGCATCTGGACACTTCCCAAATCCCCTTCCTTCTCCTCAACTGAGTTCAGGTTGTAGAAGCCGGTCTAATTCGGAGAGAAAGAGATGGGAGTTCCCTGGAGCTAAAACCTGCTCCGGCAGCTGCTGGGACTGTCCATACTCTCACCTCGAAAGAAGCAGCTCCTGCCAGTGAAGCCCCACAGCTTGGCCCGGGGCTGCTCCTGCCTCCTCCAGCAGTTGCAGGCGCCATTCCTCCGAGATGCTGATGGGCCCCACCTAGGTACCCCAAATCTCTTACCAAAAGCTCGGCATTTGTCCCCAAGGCCGCATCAGAATAAAGAGGACAAGTGGGTGGAGGAAAAGGAAAGAGGAGTTTTATCAATTTGCCGGCAAATGAGGATGATGGCATTTTTACACAGTCTCTTATTTGCCTGCAAAGTAATAAAACTCCTCTTTCCTTCTCAAACCACTTGTCCTCTTTTTCCTGATGCAGCCTTGGGCACAAGTGCCGACCTTTCAGTAACAATGGAACCTCCATTAACCACTTGAGTCTCTATCATGAGTAGGGCCCCCAACTGATCCAAAGGAACTTGTAGCATGAGTGAAAACTAAACCTTTTTAAGCCACTGAATTTTTAGGCTGTTTATTATTGCAATACAACCTACCCTATCCTGACCGATACATATAAGAAGCATATGATTTCAGTATTTCTGACGTTTATGTTTGCTTTTGGTGAATTTAAAGAAATATTACAGTACGGATTTAAAAGTTTTCTGTTTTATTCAAATAATTTTAAAATCATAAGATATTGCAAACACATGCTCATGTATAAGAAAATTAAAGAAATCAAATTTAAAAACTGATTGTGAGTGGCTAAAACTGTTAATGAATAATATTCTACGGAAAGTAGCTTTAAAGAATTTTGTGTTAAGGGAATAAAAACTATTAAACTGGGCAGAAAAATCTCTCTCATCAAAACAATCAACATGACTAGTCATGAACTTTTTCAGGTTTTGTGAAATGACAATTAGAGGAAAAGGGAATAGCACATTGTCTTGAGAAGCAAAACACATTTGTAATACATATTGACGAAGGGGGTGTCCCAGTGAAGGGAAGAAAGTCCCCTGAACTCGCCAAATGAGTTCTTGGCTTCATGTGGGAATGTACTTGAGAGCAAGGCAAGTAGCTACAGGAACGTTTACTGAAGCAGAGACAGATAAGAGATCCCACTCCACCGTCAGAGTAGGGGTCCTTTCATTAGCAGGAGGGGACCTATTATGGGGCAATGATAACATTTTTAACACATTGACTGCCACACTAGAAAAAAAATTTTTTTTTCCTTGAGGCCACACTTTTATTATGAAAATAGAGTAAAAACTTCAATGACAAAATGATCCTTTCTAATTTAATGAAAAATTTGCTATTTTTTGTTGTTTTCTGTGTGTGAGTTATATGCAACTTGAAAAATAGTTCACGTGGCTCCAAAGGTGGAGAGACATGTGAGTTACATATGCTTCACAAGGCTCTGGGCTCAAAACTAGCGTGAGTTAAATACAACTCACATGGCAGTTAATGTGTTAAATGCTCAAAAATCACATATGTGACCAGCATTGTCTTGAGGTCAGGCCATAAAGGTAAATCATACACTGCTGTCACAGAACGGTAAGCACAGACAGCTTGTAAGGCTTCTGGCTTAGTAACTCATCCATCCTCGTGGGATACAGGGCAGCAACTTGCCAGTGACTTCCTTGTTCAGGGTGATTAGGGCTGGGGTCAGTCAAAATGGCTGCATTCGGGCTCTCTCAGCCTTACTTTTCTGCCTTATCCCTACATTAATATCATCTTTCCTTCTAATTATTTTTATTAAGATTCTTTTTATTTTATTGTGAACATTTGCAGACATGTAAAAGTAGCCAGAGTCAACCCAAAAGTACCCACCATCCAGTTTCAACACTATCAACTTATGGACAATTTTGTTTCTTTACCCATAACCATTTCAACCCACACAAAATTATTTTGAAGCAAATCCCAGACATCATATCATTTAAAATATAATTGCTTTTGCATATTCTCATAAAGAATAAGAATTCTTCTTTCAAACATAGGCAAAAAAGATAAGAGTAGCTCTTTAATATTATCAAAAATCTAGTTAATATTCTAATTTCCTGGATTTCCTTGTTTTATTAGTTGTTTGTGTGTTTGCATTAGTATGCAGATAAGTCCATACACAGATTACAATTGGTTCATAAGTCTCTATAGGCTCTCCCTTCATCTCTTTTTCCTCCTTGCAATTTTTGTCAATTTGTTGAAGAAACAGAACCATCTGTCCTGGAGATTTCTCCTATCTGGATTTTGCTGATTGCATCATCATATGATGTCACTGAACATGTTCCTCTGACCCCTTATTATTCATAAATTGATAGAACATTAGTGACACTTGGCTTAGTCACATTTAGGTTCAAGTTGAGGGGAGAAACTACTTTGTTGACATGGACATAGCTAATGTTTTTCAACACATAAACTATTGTGCTTACTAATTCCTAAATTGTCCCATCTTTGTTCCATGGTGGCCTTTTCAAGTTGGCTCCTGAATCTTTGTGCCATGACGCTAGTAGTCTTGGGTGGCTTCTTTGTTTTGGGCATGATAGAGTGTTCAAGGGTTATTCAATTCCTACCCTAGACCTGGGCTCTGCCTTTCTCCAAGAACCTGTAGTTTCATTAGCACAGATCTGCATCCTAGGATACTACTCATTGCAGCTGAGTTTATCATTTTTTTCCTAAACCTTTTAAATGAAAAAAGCATATATCTTAAGATACAATACATCATGAATTTATACTAAAATTTTTAATTCAAAATCTGCACTGCAAGATGTTTATGTAATCTCTTCCATCTTCTCACACGCTGCAAATCCCACTTTTCAATGTCAAAAAAGCTAACTAACTCATTTGCTCCATCATGCCCTATCAAGACACAGTCTCAAAATAGCAAACCAGCACTATTATCAAAAATTTATGATTTTTTGATGGGTGCAATTCTTTTAGTTCTTAGGATATATCATGTACAGTCAAATCACTATGCTGTTAAAGTTACTTTGAATAGCTACTCTCTGGGTGGTTACTGTCAACTGAATATGCAGTTAAGTTCATTTGTTTCATTCTATCTCTGACTTTCAAGTGTTAAATGTTAAAATTTAATTCTCGTTGTAATCATGCAAGAGATTTACATTAGTATCAAATCTATAGAATAGGGCATATTCAGAGAAATCTAGCTTCTATCCCTGTCTCTTCCACTCTATTTCCTCCCTCCCACTTTGGATAACTTTAAAATTTCAGTTTATGATTTATTCCTATATTTTAAATGTAAGAATATATTTGTATGAATATTTATGTATTTATTCCCCTCTTTCTTAGATAGATGTGAATATATTATACACAAACTTCTCCATCTTGCTTTTTCCCATAAAAAATATATTTTAGAGATTGATCCAAAGTGGTATATAGAGATATTCTTGATTCTAGTTAAAAGATTCCCAGTACTTCATCATGTGAATAGGCCACAATTTATTCAGTAAGACCCCGATTAGATCAAAAGATAAATGCTTATACAGTTTTGCTAGATAGTGCCAAATTCTCCTCAATAGGTACTGTACAATTTTGCAATCCCAGCAGTAAAAAATGAGATTGCCTGTTTCCACACAATCTATCAACAGATTATTTTAATCTTTTGGAGTTCCGCAATCTGATAAGTGAGAAAATATATCACATAGCTGTTTTAAGTTGCCTTTTTTTATAGTAAGCATGCTTTCCATATGGCTGAGAGCCATTGGTATCTTGTTTGCCCTGAACTGAGTGTTCATGCTTTTAGCCCATTGTTTCCATGACAGTTGTTGGCCTTTTTTTCTCTATTTCTAGAAGCTGTTATATTTTAGAGATATTCATATTTTGTGAATATGTTGCAAATATTTTTTCAAGTGTGTTATTTTTCCTTTTTCTTTGCTTATGTTTCTACTGTTGTGTTGGTTTGTTTTGACAAGGGGATGATTGTCACACAGTAGTGATTTTTAATGAAATCAAACTTATCTATCAATCTTTTCTTTTATTGCTTCTGAATTTTAAGTCATACTGAAGAAAGTTTTCTTTACTTCTGTTATAGAAAAAGTCACCTACATTTTTGTCTTGTACTTGATGCCATATTTTTACATTTAAATCTCTGACGTATCTGCAATTTATCCACAATTAAATATGAGGAATAGATTTTTATAAAGTACAGCCTTCAGTAATCTCAGTGTCATATATTAAAAGTCCACCTATTACCCATTTATTTAAGATGCTGTCTGTGTTGTACTGTTAAATGTCATTATGCACTTGAATCTTTGACTACATTTTCTATTTTGTTCTATTGCTCAGTTTGCATAAACCAATACCAAACTTTAATTGCAGAAACTTTATATTATCTTTCCATATTTAATAGAGAATAGCCCAAACCATTGCCTTTTTACAGGGTTTTCCAGCTAGTCTTGCTTATTTTCCTACAAATTAAAGCCAAGAAAAAGGCCTAAAGTCATTTTATGCAGAGTATATTAAATATATAAATCATTTTTAGGAGTAACTAATATCTTCATGATTCATAAACATGATACATCATTCCATTTATTCAATTCTAATTTTGTGTCTTTCAGATGTGTTTTATAATTTTCCTAATAAAGAATTTTGAAATTACTTAAGTTAATGCCATGGTAGTTTTTTCTATTTGACTGTCTTAAACACAGTCTTCTATTCCATTATATTTTCTAACTGGCTTGTGTTTGAATATATGAACATATGAAGTTTTTTATAACTGGTTACTTTATAGAATTTTCTTACTAAATTACCCTATTATGTAAATACAGTATTATTTTTACTCTTTGAGGTTTTCCAAATATATAATCATATCATCTGCAAGTAGGGACAGTTTTACCTTCTACTTTCCAATTCTTATGCTTCTAATTTCTCTATTTTTATCTAAGTTCATTGAGTAATTCTTGTAATGTAATGCAAAATAAAAGGAGAAGTAGTAAGCATCCTTGTAATTTTCCTGAGTTTATCAAGAAACTCCCTAGCATTTCTCCTTTAAATAAGATAAAGAAGCCTTTGGGGTTGAAATATACACACACACTCACACACATGTGCGTGCACACACACCATTCACATTGTAAGTTAAGGAAGCATCCATTAATTTCTACTTCATTTAGGCTTTTTCACATGAATGGGTACTGAATTTTGTCAAATGCATTCTCTATTATTCTCATATTATTTTTCTCTGTAACTCTAGTAATATTAATATGTTGGATTTTATGAATGGATTCCTGAATATTAATCTATCCTTGCATTTCTAGCATAAACTTTAAGAAGCATAGTTTCTTAATTTTAATGTACTGTTGGGTTGTACTTGCTGATATCTTATTTAAGATTTTTACATCAATACTAATAAATAAAATTGGTCTGTGATTTCCTTTATGTTACAATCTTTTGTCAAGCTGGGGGAGCAATGCTATACTCCCTTTATAGAAAGAATTTAGAAATCTCCCATGTTTTTTTATACTCTGGTTTGAATAGAATTGGGATTATTTTATCCTTAACATTATGATAGATACACCCTGAGAAGCCATATGTGCTACTGTGGGGTGGGGGAGCTTTTAACTAATTTCTCCACTGTTCTATTGTAATTAGTTTGTTTAGACATTCTGTCTCTATCAAATCAATTTTGATGACTTGTACTTTTCTTTAAAAATAATTATTAATTTCCTTTATGTTTCCATGAGATTTGTTTTGGCCAATGAAACTTCTCAAATATGACACCAGCAGAGGCTTGAGAAGCACCTGTGAGGCTTGTTCTCTTGCTGCCACTGAAATGTTGTAGCCCCCTGTACAAGAGCCGGAGATTGCCTGCTAGAGGATGAAAAGCCACATGGTTAAGAAGCAAGACGCCCCAGCCATCACCCCACCAACTATCAAACAAGTGAATGAGGCCACCTTAGGTCATCCAGACTCCAGCTGACCACAGAGAGCCCAAAAAGATCAGCCAAGCCAGCCGAAACCAGAAAGAGCATCCAGCCAAATCACAGAAAAAAAGCTTATTATTTTAATCTGCAAATTTTGGGATGGCTTTTCTGCAGCAAAAACCTCTTAGTTTGTTTTCTGTTGCTACAGGAGAGTACAACAGACTGGGTAATCTACAAAGAAAGGACTTTGCTTTTGGCTTCCAGTTGTGGAGGCTGAGAAGCCCAAGATCAGGTGGATGCATCTGGCTGGCTTCTGGTGAGGACCTCATGCTGCATCACAGCATGGCAAAGGGCATCACAAAGTGAGAGGGGCACACTGAGAGCCAACGTGGCTTGAACAAGGCTTCCCAGAAAGCCCAGAAAGCCCAGTTTGCCTCTGTTGCCAAACCCAGGATGGTCAACGCTTTTATCAATCCCCTTAAACTCTGTCTCATCCCTCCCCACCATGCACAGAATTCTACCTGGAACCAGATTTCTATTCTTGACGGTCCAAACCTGTTTGGGCCACCATGGTGAGTCTTCCTAGTGTTCATGCAAATTCAGTCCTTGGAAGCTGTTCTGAGCTAAATTGTGTCCTCCCAAAACTGATACGTTGAAGTCCTATGCTTTAGTACCTCAGAAGGTGACTATATTCTGAGACTAGATCTTTAAAGAGGTAATTAAGATAAAATGAGATCATTACAGTGGATGTTAATTCAATACGACTTATAAAAAGAGGAGATTAGAGCACATATACACACACAGAGGGAAAACCGTGTGAAGGTGACCATCTACAAGCCAAGGAGAGAGGCTTCAGAAGGAGCCAACACTGCCAACACCTTGATTTCTGACTTCTACCCTCCAGAATTGTGAGAAAATAAATTTCTGTTGTTTAAGCCACCCAGTCTCTGGCACTTTGTTAGGACACCCTGGCTGACTAGTGCAGAAGTCCAGGAGAGAAAAGGTACACGTGTGTGGAGATTAAGGTCAACCTAGAGAAGTAAGTTGCACTCCTACAGAGCTATTTATTCATGTACTTGTCTTTGTCCACACATGTAAATAAAAAGCATTTATGGAGGAAAAACCAATCTACATAAAAATCATTTTCAGTATGTACATAATCACTATCATACACTTTTTTGGAAACAGATGTGAAAGAAAAAGTAGCAGTAATAAGAAATAGTAATGAGAATAATAGTAAAAATAGTAACTGGTTACTGAGCGCATGCTATTAGTCAGACATTGCACTGTAAGCTTTGTGAACATTGTTTTATTTTAAATCCTCAGAATCCAATAAAGGTATTCTCGTTAGCCCAGTTTTACAGATGGAGAAATTGATACTCACAGAACAAATCACTAGAGTATCTCAGCACGCAGCAAAAGTAGATCTTAACTTAGGGCCTAAGTCTAATGTGCATTCTCTTTCCATTGCAGTATAAATGTTTTTTAAAAAATTATTCTTCTTCAGTCAGTTTTTATCAGGAAGAATAAATGCAAACATGATTTCATTTAACACGACTGATGAAGTTAGAAATGATTTTAAAGCTTGCCCTGGGAGGAAGATAGAACTATAATCAGCATGAGATAAATCATCTTTATCTTTCACAGAAATAACTATAATCAAAGCTGCTCTCATAGCTCATGAATGCTGACCTGCTTTTTAATGGCTTGTATTTCAAACTTGAGCTCAGGCACAAATAGAAGACAAAGTGGAAACTGAATACATCTGCATTCGCCAGCAGAATTCTCAGAGTACCTGTTGGTAACAGTTTTGTGCTCCAAGAGCGTGATCTGTTTTTACCACATTAAAATAGTGTATAAAAATGTTTAATTTAACAATATTACTCAGCTTTAAGTGGATGTAAGAATTTTGAATCTCTGTAGAACCTAATGTAAGAAATAGCAACAAATATATTCTAGTTGTAAGACAGTGAAGTAGGTAAATACACTATTCATATTCATATATTTGGAGGAGATTGCATTTTCTTCCTTTGAATTATTTACATGTTTACATTATTTAATTTAAGAGGATTTATTAAATTTAAAAGGCTAAATCATCTTAAATTAATTTTATTAAGCTGTATCTTGCCTTTACCTTTTATACTTTTATACTTTATCTAAATTCTCCTAATGTAAAAGAGTTGTGTCTCATTTTGCTATCATTAGGAATTACAACAGAATTCTTCAGAGGAAATCTTTATTAAAATACCTCTTCATTTACTGTTTATCATGTATAGTAAAGCATTCATCTCTAGGGAAAGTAGCATAAAGAAAGGCCACCATAACTTAGCAGATGTGCTGCAGAAGACAGACAGAATTAAATATTTGGGTGAGTAATGTTGATATGTTTCAACTTCATCAGTAAAAATTTCATCTTTGAACATGGATGAATTAATATTTTATAGGTGAGTTCTGGTCTGAAAAAAATGCCCTGTTCCCCTGAAGCTCACTATTGCCTAAAATTTTAATGCTGTATTATTTATTATTTGTTATTTGTTTTCCAGATAAATGTTATGACTTTAGAAGCTGAAATCAAGAGCTGATTAAGTCATAGTAGTTTTTACAAATTATAGAAAGATATTTGAAATTGAGCAAAGAATGTTCCATTTTCTTCCAAATGAAACTTAATAAGGAATTCCTAGGGAAAGGCTGTTTGGGATAATGCTGTCAGTATGTTTCCAGTAGGATCATCCTTACATAGTGTTGCCGAGGCAAGTTCTAGTCTTCTTCTCATAGTACAGAAGAGGAAACTGAAGCAGTTTTCTGCCCAAATTTTCTGATTCATGAGTGGAGAGATGAACTAGTTTTGTACTGCTGTGTAACAGATTACACTAAAATTTAGTTTAATGCAACAAAAGTTCATTATTTCACAATTTCTGAGGGCTGGGAATTCCAGAGTGTTATAGCAAGTGGATCTGGCTGAGACTCTCATGAGGTTTTAGTCGAGACATCAGGCAGGGAGGACGCCAGTCATCTGTGGGCTTGACTGAGGCAGGAAGACCTACTTGCAAGATGGCGCACTCACACTATTGGCAGGGAGCCTCAGTTTCTCTCTGCATGTTGGCAGAAGGCCCAAACCCTTGACGCAAAGCCATCTCCACAGGGCTGACTGTGTGTGCTCACAGTGTGGCAGCCAGCCTACCCCAGAGTGGCTGGTCCAAGAGAGAAAACAGGGAGAAAGCCCCGGCAAGCACTCTCTTTGGCCTAGTCTCCGAAGGGACACATCTTCACTTCTGCCACATTCTATTCATTAGAAGCCAGTCTCCAGGTACAGCTCATGCTCATAGAGCAGGGAATTGAGATCTACCTTTTGAAGGGAGGGGTATTAAAGAATTTGTGGCCATATTTCAAACCACCATCCAGAAAATCTGCCTTAAGAACCTACTATTACTTTTTGGTGGGAAAAATAGTTGCAGTAAAGTGCTCAAATCTTAAGTAAACAGCTCAATGAATAGATACATATATTAACGTATGTATGTATGTGTATATACCCATATATGTACTTACATATACACACATATACACATATGTGTATACACATGTATGTGTATGTGCACAAATATATGCATATATATGTATGCACACATGTGTATATATACAATACATATCAAAATGTGGGACTTGCCCTGGACAGAAGATTTCTCAAAAATAACTACTATTTTTAACTACTATTTAACTGTTTAATAACAATTAATATGATTTAACTACTGTTATCTGACTTTATCCATTCTACTGTTGATGGACATTTGTCTCATTTCCATGTTGGGTCTGTTACAAATACAGCTCTACAAATGTTCTTTTTCACATCCTTTGGTGGACAAGTGCTCTTGTTTCTATTTAGTAATTAACTAAGAGCCGAATTCATAGCATAGGTTTATGCTCAGCTGTAGTAGAAAATGAGAGTTTTCCAAAATAGCTGTGCCAGTTTACACTCCCAGCAGCACTGAATGGAAATTCCAATAGTTCCACATCCTGTTAACACCTGGTATTGTCCATTTTTGAGATTTTAATTTCTCTGGTGGGTTGGCATGTTTTTAATTTGCATTTCCCTGATTATAGCTGATGTTGAGTACCTTTTCATATATATAGAGGTCATTTGGCTATGTTCTTTTATAAAGTGTCTGTTCATGTTGTTTGGCCATTTTTGCATTGGAACACCTGCCTCAGATTAATTTATAAGCATTCTTTTTGCATGTGAAGTATGAGGATGAGGTGCAGACATCTTCACCAATTTCATTGCCCTTTCACTCTCTTCCTACGGTGTCTTTGATGAACATAAGTTCTTAATTTTAATAAGTCCTATTTTTCAGTTTTCAGTCTGTATTCTTAAAACCTATATTATGAGACAGATAAAAAAATTAAAGTTTAGGGGAAAGAGAAAAACAATGCTTTGTCCCTTTTAGATAAGTCATCCAAAATATAAATTCATACTCAGTTCTTCAAAGGCAGGGGTATAAGGGAGAGAGGGCCAATTCTTTTTCAATTCAAACATAAATGTCCAAGGGAAGATGAAGTGAACACAGGGGTAAATCCACATATAGCTGAGAAAATCCAGGTAAAGACATGGCTTTAGGAATGTGGTTTGCTCCTGTTGGAAATGGGGTAGTAGATGCCACAGGCAGTAGCTTAACTAGATAGAGACCTAGAAAAACAGAGACTGTGTCAGTCTTGTTTACCTATTTATCCTGAACTCCTAGTGATGTCTGGTAAAGATAAAATTGTTCAAATTATTTGTTTAATGAAAAATAGAAATAAGCCCCAAATCGAAATGTAATACACCCTCCCAGCAATTGGATATTCTTTAGCAGGGAAAATGTGTTTTCCTGAGAAAGGTAAAAACTTAAAGAGAGAAATCAGGAAGGCATTTCAGTGAGTGCCTATTAAAACTCCTCTGGTAGACAAAATAATGGCCTTCCAAGGAAGTCTCTGTCCGAATCCTCAGAACCTTGGGTATGTCACTTTACATGACAAAGATGACTTTATTAACATGACTAAGTTAGGATCTTGAGATGGGAAGATTACCCTGGATTATTCACATGGGCCCAGCGTAATCACAAGAGTGTTTATAAGACGTAGGAAGGGGGCCACAGGCAGAAATGGGAGATGCAACAATGGAAATAATAGGCCTATGAATCTAGGTGGCATCTAGAAGCTGAAAAAGACAAAACAGACTCTTCCCTCAGAGCCTCCAGTGAAACTAATTTTGGATTTCTTTAGAACTGTAAGATAATACATTTGTGTTGCTTTAAGATACTAAGTTTGTGGCAATTTGTTACAGCAGCAAGAGGAAACTAATACAACCACAGTGGCATATTATCACATACCAACCAGACTGGAGAAAATTAAATGCTCTGACAGTACTTGCACTGCCAAGAGCCAATACAGTTTCTCATACCCTGACGATAGAAGTGCAAAGGGTACAACCACTTTAGAAAACATTAGCTAGTAAAGTGAGAATACATATTTACCTTCAACCCAAAATTCTCTTTCTAGGTATACATTCTGGAGAAAATCTTGCACAGGCATGCCATAAATATAGGCAGAATGACCTTTATAGCAGTACTGTTTCTAATAGCAAAATACTGAGAGCACCCCAGTTATCCACTGGGAGTTGATCTGACAGAGATATAAATTCACAGAGTGGGAGCCCACATATTACAGAAAGTGAACTCACTAGAGCTGTGTGCATCGTTCTGGATATGTTTCCAAAATAGCTGGACATGGAAGGTCACGGAGGATAAGATTCCATTTAGATAAATTCAAAACGGACAAAAATAAATAAATGATTGGGATACATAAGCTGTGTTAAAGAATAAAGCAAACCAAGGAAACGAGCAGCACAAACTTCAGGACGGTGGATCTGGAGCTGGCAGGACAAGGAAAGACTTCACAGAGACTGCTAATGTGCTTAAGCTGGGTGGCTGGTATACCATTTCATTCTTTGTGTATACATTTATGTTAAATACACCTTTTTGCATGTATGACATATTTCAAAATAAAAAATAGCTCTTTAATATCTTTCAGTAAATTTTGTAATATTCTAAACTAAGTTCTTGCACATCTTTTTGCTAGATGTGTTCTTATGTATCTTATTTTTTTGTTGCTATTGGAAATGTTAGCTTATTAAAATTGTGTTTATTGCTGCCATGTTAAAATGTAACTGACTTTTGTATATTGTTCTTACTTCTGAGAACATTGTTAAACTCTATTACACTAATAATTTATGCATAGATTATTTGGGGTTTTCTATGTAGATAATCATGCCATCTGCTTATAATGATAATGTGTTTCTTTCCTTCTCATCTTTTTAGCTTTATTTTTTTCTTCCTGTCTTTTGACAATAAATGAAAGTTTCAAAATAGTGTCTAATAGAAGTAGTGATGGTGGCCATCCTCAGCTTATTCATGATTTTAAAATCTCATTACTTATCCATCAATAGATGAACAAATAAAGAAAATGTGGTCCATATACACAATGAAATACCATACAGCCTTAAAAAGAAGACAATTCTGTCATTCGTGATAACATGGATGAACCTGGAGCACATTATGCTAAGTGAAATAAGCCAGGCACAGAAAGAAAAGTACTGCATTATATGTGGAATCAAAAAAGTTGAACTCATAGAAGTAGAGATAGAATGGTGGTAACCAGAGGCTGAGGAGGGGGTGTCGAGGGTGGGCAGGGAGATGTTGGTCAAAGGATATAACATTTCCATTAGACAGGAGGAATAAGTTTTAGTGATCTATTGCACAGCATGATGACCATAGTTAATAATAACGTATCATCTATTTCAAAATTGCTGAAAGAGCAGATTTTTAAATGTTTTAGCACAAAAAAATAAGTAGGTTAGGTGATAGGTATGTTATTAGCTTGATTTAATCATTCTGTAATGGGTACATATATTAAAATATCACATTGTACCTCATAAATGTATATAACTATTATTTGTCAGTTAAAATACAATAAAATAAAAAATCTGGTTACTGAACATGATGTTGCTGTAGGCTTCTGTAGACATCCTTCATCGGGTTTTGTAAGTTCTCTTCCATTCCTAATTTGCTGTAAGTTCGTATATTGACTGATTGCTGAATGGGACTAATGATTTCTCTGAATCTGATAATATGATTATGTAACTTTTCTCCCTTAATCTCTTAATGTGGTAAATTATTAAATTATATTCATGTATCAGATTTGGTAACATATCTATCTGGGAATGTGTACATTTTGCCTGATTTTATATTTGCTAGCATAAAAAGTTGGTCATCATAGTCTTACCTTTTTAATCTCTATAGCATCTGTGGAAATATATAGCATTTGATATATAGTTACCTATGGCATCTGAATTTGTGACATTTTTATTCCTAGTGATAATAAATGAGATACATATACACACAGTCATATCTCATAATCATGGCGATACATTCTCAGAAATTCATCATTAGGCAATTTTGTGACTGTTGTGCAAACATCATAGAGCACGCTTACACAAACCTTGATGCTGTAGCCTACTACACACCTAGGCTATATGATTATGGCCTCTTGCTCCTAGACTACAAACCTGTACAGCATGTTACTGTACTGAATACTACAGGCAATTTTAACACAATGGTAAGTATTTGTGTATCTAAACATATCTAAATGAAGGAAAGGTACAGTAAAAACACAGTATAAAAGATAAAAATTGGTAGATCTGTGTAGGACACTTACCATGAATGGAGCTTGCAGGGCTGGAAGTCGCTCTGGGTGAGTCAGTGAGTGAGTGGTGAGTGAATGTGAAGGCCTAGGACATTACTGTACTCTACTGAAAATTTTATAAACACTGAATACAGTGTTTATTTAAAAAATTATTAAAAATTTCCTTCTTTAATAATACATCAACCTTAGCTAACAACCTTTTTACATTATAAACGTTTAAAATTCTCTTTAACTTTTTGGGTCTTTTGTAACAGCACCTAATTTAAAACACAAGCATGTTATACAGCTGAAAAAAATATTTTCTTTTTATATTCTTATTCTATAAGCTTTTTCCGTTTTAATTTTTTTTGAACTTTTTAAACTTTTTTGTTAAAAACTAAGTCACAATCACACCATTAACCTAGGTCTACACAGGGTCAAGATCATCAATGTCACTGTCTTCTACCTGCACATCTTGTCCCACTGCAAGGGCATCAGGAGCAATAACACACACGTAACTATCATCTGTGATAACAATGCCTTCTTTTGAAATAACTCCCAAATGACCTGCCTAAGGCTGTTTTATGGTTAACTTTTCTTATATAAGTAGAAGAAGTACACTTTAAAATAACAATAAAAATTATACTATAGTAAATACATAAACCAGTAATATAGTCACTTATTATCATTATTAAGTATTATGTGCTGTGCATAATCGTACATCCTGCACTTTCACATGACTGGCAGTGCAGTAGGTTTGTTTACGCCGGCATCACCTCGAACATGTGAGTAATATGTTGCACTACAATGTTAGGATGGCTATGACATCACCGGGCCGTAGGAAATTTTCAGCTCCATTATAGCCTCATGCGGTCTGTCATCGACAGAAACACTGTCATCACTGTAAATATACATAACAGCTAAAATCCGACTCTAAGAAAAAAATTTTAAATTAATAGGATTCATCTTTACAGATCTACCCTGTGTTCTTCACTAAGATACAGAATCTAAAGATTCCATAAAATCATCAACTCCATTGCCTAGAACATTATTATTCTGGGTCTAGCAATAGTAGGCAACATTTGAAAAATATCTGGGAGTATCACTAGAAATTGTTGGTAATAAGTGCTGGGTCTTCATCCCTCACTTACAAGCAATGTCTTTCTAGGACTGCATGAAGTTCCTCTCAAGGTGTGAGGTGTCATTTTTAGTTTTATGTTTATGATTTTACATAATGATTTAACAGTAACGAGATTCCCACTTACCTGTCTGTGTCCTGTGCATATCTGCCCCACTTGTATCAGTAGTTATTACAGTGGCTTACGATTCCTTCACCTGGAGTTGTACTATATGGCCATTAAAACCTGAGAAAGAAGAAAACTAATTTCCCTGGGGGTAGGGGGACCTTTTTTTCATGTGAGAAAACTCAGTTCCAGAGCAGGGGAAAGATTTAGCCAAACGACGCAGCTGGTGAGTACAGGCGAATCCGGAGTTCACATTGTAGCTGGGACTCCCGGTCCAGGGCTCTTCTAAGCCACAGACATGATGGACAATGTAGCTGTGCCTTGATGGGAAGGTCACAGATAGGCTGCTCCTCCAATATAACCTCATTCCTCCTGGCAGGCCAGATGTCAAACATCATTACGCATTCAGTTGAGATCAAAATGGAGTGTACTGAAAGACCGTTATTCACTGAGCTTTGCCCTAGCTAAGTACCACCAGTCTTGGATTGACTAGAAGGCTTTTACTAAAGCATAAATAAAAAGTGGACAGATGGCATTGAAGTTTCCCTGAGAGGTTTCAAAAGACCATATTCTTTAAAAGAACCAGGACTTCCCTTGGAGCAAAGCAATAGGTTACTAGGCTCTAGAGAGAATAAATAAAATGGTTTGATGTTCATTTTTTATTGTCAGTAAAATATTGATGGAGTGCCATTGTCAAAATCTATTTGGCAAACTGCATAGTGTGACTTAAATTACAACCCTTTATGTTTCTGGACACAAAGGACATCATCTTTCAAAATGTTCCAAAATAATAGGTGTAGGAAAAAAAGAATATTGAATTCTGGTTTATACATTTGATAAAACCATAAACATTGCATCTAAAGAAATTTTGTGTATGTTACACAATCTAGCAAAAGCCAATGAGCCTTCTGACTATACTTACATATTAACTGAATATTTCTGTTCTCTTTACAATTAATTTCAGAAAGGCCATTTGTGTCAACAGTTTTACAAGCCATTGTTAGGTATTTTGAACATGTTATTTCCAGCATTCATAAGCATGCACTTTGTCAGTTTAAATCCCACATCAATAGCAGGAGAAACCAAACATAACATGCATTGATTTACCAAATACATAAAAAATATTCATTCAGAATTATGGTAGATAAAGATATTTTTATTAGGTGACAATATTTTCTTACAGCCGTTATCACGGAAACACTAGAGAAAAACATTTTGTCCTGTTTTTCGTGTACAATGTTCCTTTTGGAGCTAACCTTTAGTTTAAAATGTCCTTATTACTTTACAGAGGACACAGAGAAGGCAATCAGACATAGCTTTCAGTAGGCAATTAAGGGTTCTGCTCTCTTTCAATTTCTTGTATTTTACCAGTTACACCGAACAAAGCACATGAAAACAGTAAGAAGAATAGCCACCTAAGCTTAATAAAGCATTTGAATTAGTTTTGCAAGTTCTAATTGTGTTCATTTTTAAATAAACTTTTTCACTTTAGTACAGTTTCAGATTTACAGAAAAACTGCAAAGATACAGTTTCCCATGTTATTATCACAGTAATGTGGTACATTTGCCACAATTAATGAATCAATACTGATACACTGTTGTTAACTAAAATTCACACTTTATTCAGTTTTCTTTAGCCACCAGGTCTCCTTAGGCTCCTCCTGGCTGTGATGGTTCTTCAGACTTTTGTTCTCGATGACCTTGACAGTTTTGGGAGTACTAGTCGGGCATTTTGTACTTAGACAAGTTGGACTTGTCTAACGGTTTTTTTGTCTGGTTAAACTGTGATTGTGTGTTTTGAGGGGGAAGAGCACAGTGATAAAGTGTCATTTTTAATACATCATATCCAGGGTATATACCTACCAACACAATTCATCCCTGGTGATATCGACCTTGAACACATGGGTGAGGTAGTATATGTCAGGTTCCTCACTGTGAAGTTCCCCTAGCTTTTTCCCCTTTCCATGCTGTCCTCTTTACAAGGAAATCACTACGCAGAGTCCACATTTTAAGAGTAAAGAGTTACGCTCCACCTCCTTGAGTGCAAAGGGTCTAGATTAATTATTTTGAATTCTTCTGAATAAGAGTCTGTTTCTTTTCCCCATTTAATTATTTCTTTATATCAATATAGACTCGTGGATATTTATTTTATACTTTGGGCTATAATCCAGTATTACCTTATTTATTTATTTATTTATATTTATTTTTTATTTCAGCTCTTCATGGGGGTACAAAAGCTCAGGTTATATACATTGTCCGTGTCCCGCGCATCCCCCTGAGTCAAAGCCTCAAGCATGTCCATTCTTTTTTTGCTCAAATTGTTCCAGCTTTGACCACTGGGAGCTCTTTGAGTTGGCTCCGGGGTCCCTTTGACAGACCCCCATCTTCATAGGTGTGGATGAGGAGTTGTTTTGTCTTGTTTTGGTTCAGCACTTTCTTACTTCCTGGCACTACAAGTTGCTCCACGATCATCTTGTTCATTTCCTGCCCCAATCCTTAAATCAACCATTTCTTCAAGGAATCTCTTTATGCAAGAATGGTATAGGAAGATCTGGGCTCTAGCTGTAATTTTTGCTTCTGTGGCATCACTGCTTCTCATCTGACAGGGCAAGGAAATACATGTGTGTATATCATATTGTGCACATGCACACATCTCTAAGTCTTTCTATATGTAACCATCTATATCTATATCAAGCTAAACATGAGTTCATACTGATGTCTCTAACTCTTATCCATTACCAGGGTCCCCAACCTATGGTGAGTTGTATAATTATTTCATTATATATGACAATGTAATAATAATAGAAATAAAGTGCACAATAAATGTAATGCTCTTGAATCATCCCAAAACCATCTCCCTGCTCCCCAGTCCATGGAAAAATTGTCTTCCATGAAAATGGTCCCTGCTGCCCAAAAGGTTGGGGACCATTGCATTGTCCTATGGATCATCCTTACCTCCTCCTTTTGCATATAGTAACCTTCCATCCTACAGCGAGAAACTTGCTTCTCATCATCTGCCATCTGTTTACTTAATTGTTCAATTCCAGTACACATGTTTAGCAGTATCAGAATTGTTAACCCGTAACCCCATGAGAAACACCTTCATCAACTAGAGTACAGTGCTTACATACCATTTCTTCTTCCTTGAGTCTTACCAACTCCACTTATTTCTGAAGTTACTTAGATTGGTACCTCCCTCCTGTCTTCACACACACACACACACACACACACACACACACACACACACACACACCCTGTTGGCTTTATTTCTGAAAGAGAAAGGAAGCAGGAAATAATCAGCTGGTAAATTTTGACACTTTTGTATTTCCCCTGACAAATTAGAAAATTGAAATAGGAATCAAGAACTAACCACACAGATCACATTTCTAATATTTTATGCCAAAAACAATCCCTTATAACAAGAATTGTAAGGGACAGGTAGGCTCTGGAAGGGCACATTTTCTTATACCTCAAAGAGAAACTTAGAACACAACAGTGCAGGACATTAGTGCTAAACTTTTTGGCACCAGGGACCAGTTTCATGGAAGACAATTTCTCCATGGACTAGGGGGTAGGAGATATGGTTTCAGGATGATTCAAGTGCATTACATTTATTGTGCAGTCAAACCTCTCTGCTAATGATAATCTGTATACGCAGATGCTCCCCAGCACTAGCATCACTGCCCCAGCTCCACCTCAGATCATCAGGCATTAGATTCTCATAAGGAGCATGCAGTTTACAGTAGGGTTCCCACTCCTATGAGAATTTGATGCCACCGCTGATCTGACAGGAGGCGGACCTCAGACAGTGATGCCAGTGATGGGGAGCAGCTATAAATACAGATGAAGCTTCACTCACTCACCGCTCACCTCCTGCTGTGTGGCTCGGTTCCTAACAGGCCACAGACCAGTACTGGTCTCTGGCCCAGGGGTTGGGGACCACAGAGCTAAACTATCAAATTGTCACTTTGTGTCAATAGGCCAGCTGCACAAACAAAAGCAGAGCACAAGACAAGACATAAGACAGGATCCTTATGCTGGCAGAGTTTTGCAAGACTGTTGTATACTCCCCAGGATAGAGAGCATGTCTGTGTAATTTATCTTTTACGTTAAATATAGCTTCATATTCAAATACTTTTAATCAGCTTTTGATTATTATTAATAGATGTTAAATAATAGCTTCTTTAAGCTACCAACCTTTAAGGAAATATTTTCTTTGTAAGTTCAACTTTTAAATTAATCTAAAATTTGAGCACAATGTGGATTGAAATTGAAGGTTCTTATTCCTGAAAAATAAAGACAGATAAGGGTGGGCCAATTCTTACCATCTCTTTAATGACTGGGCGCCTGCCGCAGGCTCTGCAGCATTTACTTCAAACAGTGCTTTCTCCAATAATTTCCCTTTCTTCTTAGCTCTATGACATCTAATGACCTGAAAGCCTATTTTGAGCAAAGATGAATAAATTAGTCATTTATGTAGCTGAATATATTTATCATGATTATGAAGAGTGAATATATTAAGTACATTAATTTATGTAACATATATATTGTCTCAGCTCAAGGTAGAACACTGAACAATAACAAGATCTAATTTCTAGAGGAGACCATGTTTTCCTTACTTAAGGTTACATGATCAAGATATAATTTTATTCCAATTGGAATGGTAGTAAGCTTTGAAAGCTGACTCCTTTATTTGAAATTGTTTGGAAATGCCAGAATTGACTCTCAAAAAAGTCTTCTTCTTTCTTATTCTCTCTTCTTCAAATTAAATCTACTTCTCTTTTTATTAATATGTACAGAAAGGGACAAAAGAAAATGAACTACTTTTCTACATCTAACACCAAACAATTGGCTGAATTTTTTTACTGAATTGATTAATTTCTGTTGAAACAACAGACTCATAGATACGGTGGCATAACAACTGCTTGAAAGTGGTCAATTTAGTTCTTGTCTACAGTTACTTTGTCAGATATTAAATATGTCTATAAATATGTCATCAAAGCTGACGGCTCGTCTTTGCTTAGATTCCTGGATTGAAAAGGCTTCTGGAAATGCCCATGGTCAGAGAGGAAGGGTGCTGTAATTGACTAGCGATGCCTGTCGTCAGCGAGGAAATGAGGAAGTGTGGCAAAAGTACTGTGTTTACTTTTACTGGTTTATAATATTGACTGTTTGTGATGGAATTAACCCATATTTTAGAATTGAATTAATCAAATGCAGCATTACTTTATCTGATAACCACTTGTAACTTTTTTGTTTTATACAAAACTGGCTCCGTGTGCTCTGGCCATGTCAGTTTTTCCTACTCTGAATAACCTAGGACCATAAATTATATTACATAAAGCAGCATAAGTTATAATTTTTCTATTTAATTATTCCTGAAATCCACATTACTGGGTTATAAATTCCATGCTAGCAGGAATAACGCCCTATTCATCTCCTACCTTCCTGCGATACCTTAACTCAGAACGCAAAATGATGACACAGTTGCATAACATGCAACCCATCCCACTGACACGGAGACGTGGCTTCCCATCCCACGAATAAGGAAATCTAAATTCCTTACCATGACCTCCCAGTCCCTATGTGATCTGGCTCCTGACCACCTCACTAACCCTTTTCCCACTCGCCCTCTTCCTCTTTTCAATCCAGCCACTCTGACCTCTGTGCGAGGCTTCTTAGGGTCAAGCCCAGTGCTACCCAAGGGTCTGTGAATTTATTTATTCCTCTGACTGCAACCCTGGGCACTTGCAGGGCCCACTTTCTCACTCACTGCATTTAGCTCTCTGCTCGAATGCCATCTCCTCAGGGAGGAATATCCTAAAACAGTGACTCCTCCTCCTTCTGCTGTATTTTCCTCTAGCACTTATCACTATTTCATATTTTATCACATTCTCAAATACAATTCATATCTCTACCTGCTGAAGAGTGGGGGACATGTCTCTTTTCTGTTCACTGTGAAGTTCTAGCACCTAGAACACTAGAGGGCACAGGGTAGATGTTCAGCAAATGGATTAATTGGTCAATAAAACACTATTATAAATAGCTTCTCCTAGATCCCAAACTCCAAATCAGAATCTCTGCCTGGACCCCAGAAGCCTTAATGTTTGGGAAAGAGCTAAACCCACCGTGAAAAACCATGGGCATCTCCACAACTCAAAGTCCAGCCCACACACCCTGACTGCCGAAGTAGAAATTACTCCTCCTCCATCCCAAGGCCCAGGACAAGGCCTCTTTTGTGTTCAAGATGTCTCAAGGTGGGAATATATATTATCTCCAAATACATTTTCTCCAGGATGGTGTCTGAACTCAGGACTAGAATGAGGCAATCAAAACGACCTAACATGATACTTCCTCAAAATCTGGCTTAACCAGTTTAAAATTACATCCTTTTTAGAATACCAACTACTAATCCAAGCCTACTATTACTCCTTTTCACAGTGTTCTTACTGCCACGAAAGTGAACTGAAAAGCAGACCTAGAACTTCCCATGGAAGTCTGGTTCAAGTTCCAAAGCAAATACTTGAGCAGACATAGCTCCCAAGGAAAAACAAAACTATTCAGACATAAAGTATGTGAATCTGTATTTAAAAAAAACCAACAACAACAAAAGCAACTCTTTCTTTCTAAATGACACTATGGAACAAGGGACCTGTCTAAGTGAAAGTCTGAACAATTGGGCTCCTTCTGAGCACTCGGACAGTGGTTCTTGGCACTGACTCAGTGCCACGCCAGGCTCTGCGGATATGCTGTGATCAAGAGAGTCGTGATTCTTCACTGCTCATGGTCTACGTGGGAGACTTGGAGGATTCAGACCAGTGGTTCTCAAAGTATGGTCCCAGAATCAGCAACATCAGCACCATCTGGGAACTTATTGGAAATGCAGATTCTTAGGTTGTACCTCGGATTTACTGAATCAGAATTTCTGGGGCGAGCCCAGAATTCTTGTTTCAACAAGTCCTCCTGGTGATTCTGACACAGTCAAGTTTGATAACCACTGGTTTAGAAGAATCACCTGAGAACCTCCTGGGAAGATGTTTGCAGGTAGTCTAATGCCAGGCAGAGTATTTCGGGACAATATGGAGGCCGACCAACCACCCACGGTGACTAGAGAGTCCTGCATCCCAGGAACTGCACAGTGCCAATAACTGGGACAGTTGGTCATGCTGTCGGGGCAATTTCTTCTGAGTTGGGCCCTCCCACTGTGTCACTCCTGATGGTTAAGCAGGCGGCACTTTTGCCTTCAGGGGCCCCTTCCTTCTTAAAAATATTGAAAATTAAATTTTATGATTGCATTGGTATAAAGATAAATATTCCAGGCTACATTATATTCATTCTTTTCTTCCAATTAAAAAAAGAAAAGTATTTCCATGGGCCCATAAAGTATCCTGAACTCTAGACCCTGCAGCTGCTGTACCTGGTGGATGTGTCTGTCCTGCCTGTGGCCACAAACTGACGTCTGGGGACATCGACCACATTCATCCTCTGGCCTCTGTTCTGAATCAACTTGGTCTGGTGTTTATTTTCATCCTGTTGACTTATTTTCACACAGACCAATTTTTTACATTGATTACTTCTTTGTCTTGTCTCCTTAAATCCTGCTTCCAGCTTCACTGCCAGATACTGTCTTTAGAATTTTCCTTGGTCTCCCATCTGGATCTCACACACAGTCCCAGCCCATGCTGTACTCAGCCCCAGCTCCCTGGCACCAGGTACCTTGTCCCTGGCCCCTGCTCATCTAGGCGTTGGGTCTGCTGCCTGCTTCACCAATCCTCTGCCTGGCCATCAATGTCAGATGATGACTCAGGTACAACTGCTCACATGAGCTGAGTTGAGTGACTTCCATTTAAAATTTTTTGCAGAAAAAAACTCCTTTTACGCATAAACACACACACACACACAAAATATGGAATCCTAAATATATAAAGCACTTACAAAAGAAGTCATTCTCATGCAATAAAATTGGAGGAGCCCAGAATCCTCATCCGCCTTCCCCAAGGCACCACGAGGGTCCTCTTGCAAGACCTCCGGGTTCTCAAAGCCACCCGGCCTCTCCCAGAAGCTGCCTACTGAGCCTGGGCATCGTGTTCTGGGCTCAAACTCCTCTTCACAGCAATGTGGACAGTTTACACTCTCTTAGTCTTGAGGTTTAAATCATAGAGCAGTTGATCCTAAGCATCTTGTGAGATGTTAGAGGGACACAGTGGACGACACTTTCCTTGAAAGCATCTCAGGGGCAGAACGCTGAACGCCGGCCACTCTTCTCTCCAGCTGGTGTAGCAGAGCGTGCACACGTAATCATTTCCACTAAGGACTACATATGTTCCAAATGTATTTGCACTTGAAATAGGAATTCTTCATATTTAATAAGGTCTCAGGATGCAATTGACACAGAACACTCATATTAACATTGTTTAAATATTCATGAAAATATTATCATACTGTCTGCTACTTTTCCAGCAGAAAATAAATCATTAATAATCCATTTCTACCTTCTGACAGTACATCAAACAGGGAGTTTGCAAAGTCAGAATGTGTATGTTTTATTGAGAGCTCAAGAAAAGCACCGTGAGGGTGCATATCCGGCCATGGAAAATGCTCAGGTCTAAATGGACTAAAATTATAATGGTTGCAGAAGTTAAAATCAGTGTCAACAAGATAAGAGAAATGGAGCTAGCAGGATGGAGCGAGCGTGAGCACACATGGGAGGGAAGCAGCAGCTTTTCTTACCTTACAAGGTTCTAATTGATGTAGCTTCACATGCCCGGCCTCCAGGCCTTCCAGCTAATTTAAAAATAACACTCAGTTTTAATCTTCAATTTTCAGATGGAAATAGTGAAGAGAGAGAAGTTAAGCGCCAGGTCCAAAGTTCTCCATCCTCTAAATTTTTTCCAACTCTCATCTCCCACTCATGGTATAGACGTAAGCAAATCTTTGAATTATAGCTCTGCCCTTTACTAATGCAGGAAATGGCTTTAAAATCTTCTCCAAGGACTATGACCTAGCAAGGAAGCTGCTAAAATCTAGTTTGGGCCCAGTCCATCAGATTCTGTCACCTACGCTGCACACCTTGGCTGTACGTGATGGTGGTGCTTTCACTCCAGAGATGCCCCGTGCCTTAATCGTGCCGGCTGAGGCTGAGCTCGCAGGTTCCACATTAGGGCTCTCTCACTGCACAGGCAGGGGCCAATTAGGAACAGGCTGTACAATTAGCCAGTGAATGTGTTAAGGCAGCACTTTGGATCTGTAGTCTATACGCACTGGAACAGTATTACATACTGGAGTTAGGAGCTGTCTAATCCATGATGAACCAACAGTAACATACTAATGTGTAAGTTTCAATGACAATGAATCCCATTTTCAATCTTGTATCTGTAGTAGAAAAATGCACTCTGAGCTCCAAATGAGAACCTCAGGAATATGTGTTTTCTGGGGAGGTGATGGGGGAACTTCCCGTGGGACGCAGGACAAAAGGCTCAGGCGATAGTAACTTACAAACCCTTGTCCATTTCATAAAGGGAGGCAGCAAAGTCAGTCATGCTCCAAGCGGTTTAATTAGAAAGCCAGTGACAGTTACTCCTGATGGCAGACAGATCAATGCTGGGACTCACCTGCCACCCTCTTGTATTTGGGGTTTTTTGTAGCAGACTGCGTACTCTAGACCAGTCGAGATCTATCCTTAATGAGACAGGCCTCGAGGAGGGTGCCAAGGCAAAAATAGCATTCTCTGAGAGGCCTGAATAATCCGGCTTCCCAAGAGTACTTTGGCATGAGCTTGCTTCCTTCTCTGGCATAACACCCCCACCTTAGAGAATCTCAGGCATTGGCAGCCTGCCCATCAACAGGTACACAATGGTAACTTCCGCATTGAAAATAAAAGGGTAAGACTTTAATGCTTTCTTCTCTCTTAAAACACCAGAAAACATCAAGAGGAGGAGAAACAAAATAGTAAACATCACCATTGATGAAATAAGGAAACATCTGTCACAAGAACACATATGGAGATGGTTGCCAAGGACAGTTAAACTTGAGCATCAAGCAGGATGCTGAGTGAAGAGGGTGTCTGGCACATCTCAAGCAGACCTGGCGAGGCATCAGCATCTCCAAAGTAGGCAGCACCCTGAGACACAAAAGCAGGACCCCTGCTATGCAGCCACAAGACCAGAGTCCTACTGTAGCAATCTCCCATACCCTGCCGTGGCACCTGCCATGGCCCCACAGGGCGGAAAGGGAGGCAGGGCCCAGGGAGGGAGGAGCAGACCTTGCATCGCTATAGCCACTTTGGGGAGCAGCCCTGCAGCCTCCAAGCTTGGTCACGCTGGGAGAAGGAAACTGAAGACACTGTGTCATCCTGGGCTTCACTGCAAGCTGAAGGTTTCCTGCTAGTCAGTCTAGGAAGAAGTCATCTCCTCCAAGATAACAATAGAAGAGCAAGCTGGCCTCAGACTTCCCCGTAGAAGCTGAGAGCATTAGGAGACAGCAGCCCGTGCTTGACCCAGAATGTGCCCATCTAGTCAAAGATGGCACCAGACAAACAGAATTGACGACATTCTATAAAATATTAATAATTGATTGCTGCCTTTCAAAAGTGTCAAGATCATGAGAAACTGTCACAGATTGTAGAAGACTCTGGAGAAACATAAACACAATGTGAGATCTTTGATAGGATCTTGGTGCAGAAAACAAAGGGATCTTAATTTAATAACTGGTGAAATTCAAAGAAGTCTATAGTTAATGGTATAGTACCCAAGCTAATTTTCTAATTTGGGTAATTGTGCTAGAGTTATGTGAAATGTTTACATTCAGGAAATCTAATGTTACTTTTACAGCTTTTCTGTAAGTCTAAAATAAGTTAGGAATTAAGTTTTTTAAAAAGCAGCAGATAAATATGTTTAAACATGCAAGAACTGAAGCAATACAGTTCCCATGAGCTCTTCTTGTATATATTAGAAGAAAAACTTAAGCCAATGAATAGATGAGGGGAAAACATCACAAAAGAACAGTAGATTTTTGAACACCGGGTCCCTTAGGATTAAAGTTAAACCAGCACATAGCTATAGGGCAATGTGCAAATATTTTTAAAAATTATAAACTGTGAAGACATATAGATACAATTATAACTATTAAAAAGTGGGAGTGTGGTCAGAGATGAGAAGCAATGGAAATACAATGATATAATTATGTTTAAAGAAGGGCTTTAAAAGATATAGCTTAAAACTAATAAACCAATCAATAGAAGTAGCTTAAAAAAGAAAAGTAAACACTTAAAGAACTAATGATAACAACAAAAATCAATAAAAATTGATGGTGGAAGAAAAAGAGACAAGTTGGCAAAAAGTAAAAATACACTAATTTTATCATTGTTTATAAAGAGCAATAAATAGATGCTGTCCAATAAATAGAGAATTAAGTATATTATAAAAGGTAGTTATAATGGTACAATGAAAAGGTTTAAAATCAGACTTTCCAAATTATAAAGTGAACACAATTAAAATGAGCAGGAAATTTTAAAAACATAAAGAGAAATCCTAATATAATGAGATAATTATATCAAATGCAGCAGTTTTATTAATATAATAACAAAAGACTGGAACGACCCGAGTGTCTGTCAGTGGGGAATTCTAGTTAAATCAATTATGATAACTAGGAATACAGTGCAGTGATTTTTAAAAATGAGGCTGCTGTATACAGTGATGTGGAATGATTTCCAAAGTGCATTAAGAAGAAAAGGAAAGCTAAGGACAGTTCCTGTAGCAAATAAAAAAGAAAAGGAAAAAAAGCCCTACATGTGTGCATGTGTGTTTGTGTGCTTGTGTCTTGGAAGAATACACAAGAAACTCATAGCAGTAGTTTTCACTGGAGGAAAGAGTGAATTATAGGACATGGTAGAATAACAACTGGGAAATCTAATGTTACTTTTACAACAAAAAAGGGCTTTCTTTTCACTCTACATAATTTTTTGTGCCTTGTTAGTTAGTTTTGCATTATACAGAATTATTACCTATTAAAAACAATGGTAGGTGGTTGGTAGATGGACACACAGACAGACAGATGATAGATGAGGTGGACAGACAGACGTACAGATAGATGGTAGGTAGAACTAGTCACCACAGACAGGTTTACAATAAAGCACAAGAACATGCTGATTCCCAGTGTCTGGTTCCTACAAAATTGTGCCAGCAGTGGAGGCTTTTCCACAGTTGGCAAACGCTGGCTCCTGGAGAGAGGCAAGGCGCACTCGGAAGGTGAACACAGCAGGGCTTTAGCCCACATTCCAGGCCCTGTTGAGCAAGTAGGAAGCTGCGCCAGCAGACAGAAAGGGTGCCCTGGTCTTCTTATAACCTTTCCTGGGGCTGAGGATCTCATGATCAAGAACTGGGGTAAGGAGTAACAAGGAATCAAAGACGCCATTCAGGGTCATAGCTCTGGAAAGAAGGTTGACTGTGGTCCATTCCCACGATTAGGAACAGAGGTGTGGTGTTTACCCTGGTGGTGGTGAGGGAGGGTGGGGAAGGGATTGTTACTGTGAACAAGAAAAATTATTTCTCTTTGGTGCAGGTTAGGTTGAAGTTGCCTGGAGCACAGACATCCAAATGTAGATGCTCATTAATCAGTTGGACTTAGTGTTTTATATCTGAAAAATGAGATCTGGCCAGGAGATACAAATCATGTGTACATCAGAATATGGCTTTAATGTCAGCCTTGAGAAAGGACAAAATTGACAGCAAGATAGGCAGACTGAGGAGGGAAGAAGCAGAAGGAAGAGAGAAAAACTCGGAAGGAATCTTCAGTGTGAGGGTTGGGAGGAGGAAGAACGGCGAAGTAAAGCAAGACAGAGAAGTCCGAGCTCACAGAGATTTCACAGCACTCAAGGAAAAGGACATTTCTCTTCTTTCACGGAGCTTAGCTATGTCCAGCAGAGATGCAGGGCACAAGCTGGAGGAGGAAGTGGAGTCCAAAGAGGACATTTTGAAGACAAAAGAAACTTAGTACATTAAAATATGAATCTCCTCCTAACCCCAGCTTTATTTATTTTTAATTTTTTAATTGACAAATAAAAATTGTATATATTTACCATGTATAAGATGTGTTTATATATATATATACATGTGAATTGGCTCATTCAAACTAATTACCATATGCATTACCTCACATATTTGTCATTTTCCAACCTAGCTTATAAAAAGTCTAACTCCTTTTGTTTTCGTAGAATCAAGTTCAGGCTGGGTTCTGGCCTCTGTCCCCATTGCAGCAGCTTTGAATAAAGTCTTCTTTGCTTAAAAAAAATGAATGGGAGGATCTAGCAAAAAGGGAGAAGTTGAAGATGCAGGAAAGTGAGGACAAGGGTGATGCTCCTGACAAGGGGGCAGAGGATGGATTCTGAGCCTAAGAGGGCAGTTAAGGCTTGGACAGGCTGCTAGCCACCTCTTTCACCATAACCAAGGGGAAGAAAGAAAGGACAGGCTCAGGTGCAAATAAGCTCATCCATGCATCAGCAGGTAGGAGAGGAGGTTCCGACTGAGAATATTGACATCGATTTTCTCATTGAAGTAGAAAGTGAGTCATCTGCGGAAATTGGAAGGAGAAGTGGTAGAGTTAGGAGATATTTTTAAAAAGAGTACATAAGGTATTAGTATAGTGTCTTTGTAGAATAAAGAAACTACCTATTAAAAATATGATGGAAAAAGTTGGAATCCATTAACTTGTAGAGGCAAAAGTGTGTAGGGTCATGTGAGTTTTGTCTTTTTCAGCATCACTCAGCTCAGATGTAGAAGTTAAAAAAAAAAAAAAAAGTGGGAGGGGGGGCCAACTGTGTTGATCCAGAGTGAGTACAGGGGAAGAAACTACAGAAATGTACCGGACAATACGCATAAGTGGTTGAAGTGACAGATAATGGAACTGAGGCTAGAAAGAGAAAGAACAGAAGAGAAGGGAGCTAATGAGTAGGAGCAAAAGAGTCAAAGGTCTACAAGTCCCAGATAGGCAGAGAAACAGTTGTATAAAAAGAGCTGGGCAGACTAGAGGTCAAAGATTAGATGCAAGTTTTCAACAAATAGCCAATAAGACCATAAGGGCTGTTTCTGAATATTTTAAAATGCAAATTAAAATCTTCTCACCTCTCAGATTGCCAAACAATTTAAGTTTGATAATCAAGTACACAGTGTGGTGAGGATGTGGAGAAATGAGCACACTCCTATCCTGTTAGCAGGACCAGGAATTGTCACAAAACTTCTAAAATGGGTAATTTGGCAATATTTACCAAAATTACAAGTGGCCATATTGCCTGAGCAGACAGTTTCATAGGCAGGAATTTAACGAACTACCTACTCAGATAGGTTTTCCAAAATGGATGGAAGACACATTCTGTGCATCATGTGTTTTCATTCCACAATTATTTACTTGGCACCTACAATGATTGTCAAAATGTAATTCTCAAAAATGAAAACTATGACTTTCAAACAAATATTGAATAAACACATGTCACAGATTTTATTCAACTCATTAATTATTGAGACAAGCAGTAATACGGTAAAGCTGGCTGAAAGGAAACTTTGAGGAAAGGAGATTTATATGGTCCTTTAAAAAGAGAATGTTAGAATAAGATTGGTAGGGTACAAACTGGTTAAGGCCTACAGGGAAATAAAATATAACCTTTGAAGTTATCTTCTTTGCTGGACAGAAATTATTTGCATCTTGACAGGACAAAAATTAATAACTTAACATGGGTCTTTACAGAGTCTGAGACCTTAATTAATAGTAAATAGCAAAGTCAACCAATGATAAATTCTCCTAGAAAATTAATTTCTGCCTAAGCTTGCCCCAGTATTACACTGAAAGGGTATGCTGCATGCCTCTGAACTTATTTCCACGTTCACATAACTTTTCTTAGCATGACCTATGTGCTTGGGGTATACAGCAATGAATAAGGCAAACAAGTTCCCTGCTTTCCTGGAGCTGACAATGTTTGCAATAGAAAAAAGTAAAAATAAAAACAGGAGAGGAGAATAAACAACAGGGGGTCCCAATCTAGGGGTGGTTATAAAAGATGTGGTATGTGAATCCAAGTGTTAAAACAATTGATTGGGAGGCCATTAGGCTGAGACAGCTCCCATGCCTTGGATTCCTACATTATTAAACCAAAAGCCAAAACAATATAAATAGTAAAATGAAACTTAAGCTTAACCAATCAGAAACTACCAACTGGGAACTTTCTACTTCAACCAATCAAATATTCTCTTCATCTTGCTTCCCTGAACACCTTATATAAGTTTTCCCCATGTGCCGCCTCAGCAGAGGACTAAACTACCCTTGTGATCTGGTGCTGCCCGCTTCATGAATTGCTGCCTGTTCAAACCAACTCGCTAACATTCTAATGTGTCCAAGTTCATCTTGTAACAAATGGAATGTGATGAATTCTATGCAGCCTCTAAAAAGACTAAAGTTGATCTGTAACTGTTGGTAGCCAGAGGGCTAAGACGCAAGTTGGTTTTGCGGGGCTTTTCTTTTCCATAAGAAGGGAGGACTTTGCCTGTTGAGCTGGAAGCAATACTGAAAAGCCAAAATCTTTCAGTCTCCACTTCAGCTCAAGGGAAATGGGAGGTGGAGGGGAAAAAGCAACAATCTCATATGAAAGTTGCTAAGGAAAGCTGGGTCCTTAGGTTAGAATGAAACAGAGTCTGTCTTCCTGGGAACAGAAATTTGAAAGGGCACACTGGAAACACTTGGAAGGAAGGAGGAGGGACAGAAGACATAGGAGTTTGAGTCTCAGAGAAGAAGCATAGAGCATGTAGAAATTACAAGGAAGGGAGAGGCTGCAGGAGCCGCCCAGAGTGGGCATTGTGGAAGTGATTGAGGGTAGTGGTGCATGAGAAGATGATCTGACTCCATTTCTCAAAAGAATGAATCTATTTCCAGTTTCTGCTTAGCACATAAGGAGCCTGGAAGTTGTCATTCCTGTCTTACAATAAGAAAAAGCTGAACAAACTGAAAATCAGTGATTTTCCTTGGACCTATCGCAGAGCTGGAGTTGTTGGGCAAACTGTCGCTCTGGAATCTGGAGAGTCAGGTGCATCTAGAGAGATCCAGAAACCCAGGTCTGCTTACTGGAGCAAAAGCCACTAGAGTCATAAACTGGAAGGAGCATTCACTGGTGATGTTGATGAATTGCTGGAGGCAGAAGGTGGATTTTCTTGAGAGTGAGAAACTCCTAGAGGCTGAAGTCTTCGGGGAACCCCACTCACTTTCCTGGACTTTCTCTCCAGGAAACTCATCAGGTTCTCACAGTGACACATAAAGAAGTTTTTTTTAAAGATCCTCTTGTGACTCTATCAGGGAGTGAGGAAGATTAACTGCTTAATTCATCTCCGTAACAAAGGCCTACTGTCCACAGAAAGTGACTTTGCAAGATTTCAGTTCTGAAACCTCAGCTCAGCTGGATAAAAAGGATTCCTTCCAACTCCAGCCCTCTTCAGCCTTCCTGTCTCAGCTAAGGTGAAACACCACAGAGAGAGAGAGAGGGAGAGGGAGAGAGGAAGTAGATTGGGAACTCCTCAGTCAGGAAAGGGAATGAGGGCAGGAGAAACAAAGGCCACGCCACCACAGAGACACTCAGGAAGGCCACAGGCCAGAGACACAGGCCATCTAAAAGGCTGAGATTTAATCAGAAGATTCTAGATCTCTCTCCCCTACACCTTACCACCACACTAATAGGGTTCCAGTAAAATGACAGCAGATTTTGGTTGAAGAAGCTGCAAGACGCAGACTCTCTCTGAGGAGGAATATTGAGGTAAGCCCTAAGTGAAGAGATAAAAACAAAGACACAAGAGCAATCTCGTAGCTACAGCTACAGCAAATATTAAACACAGCCCAGTATCTAATCAGATTAATGTAAATCCTCACACTAACGTCCTGTTTAATCTCAATTCTTCTTACCCACCACAGCATGCCTGGATTTCAGCAATAAATGAAAAGGCATGCTAAAAGACAGAAATAAAAATATATATATATACAGTCTGAAGAGACAAAGAAATCATCAGAACCAGATGCAGATGTGACACAGATGTTGGAATTCTCAGACAGAGAATTTAAAATAACACTGATTAATATTTTAAAGACGCTCATGGAAAAAGTAGATAACATGCAAGAACAGATGGATAATGTAAGCAGAGAGATAAAAATGCTAAGAAAAAAATCAAAAGGCAACGCTAGAGATCAAAAACACCATAACAGAAATGAGCCATATTTGGGCTCATGTGTAGATGGGCTTGGCTGCAGAAAGAATCAGTGAACTTCACAACAGGTTAGCAGAAGCTTCTCAAACTGAAACACAAAGAGGAAAAAGAACAGGGGAAAAGAAAACAGAACATCTAAGAACACAGCAATATCAGAAGCTATAACATACACATGATTGGAATACATGAAGGAGAAACAAGAGAAAATGGAACAGAAGAGATATTTTAACTAATAATGGTTGAGAACATTTCAAAATTAATCACAGACATCAAACCACAGCTACAGATCTGGGGAGCTCAGAGAACATCAGGCAGGGTAAGTTCCCAGAAAAACTGCAGGTAAGCATGTCATGCTGCAAAGACTCACCCAGCCGGCACCTGGTCAGTGAAGAGCTGGAGGGAATCGAGCCATCTGGAAGTACTTGAAGGCACCCACATGACGTCTGACACCTCAATTCCTCCCTCTTTGTCACCTTCCACTTCAAGTTGCTCAGAAAATTCTCCCAGTTCTCTCAGAAATATCTCTCAAATCCAACATTTCCTTCATCTTCCTATTGCCACTGCCTGCGTCTGGGGCCTCATACCTGTTACTTGGAACTAACATGGCAACTTCTTTATCTGTAACCAGCTCACTGTTCAGTAGCAGCAAACCAATACCCAAAATTCTGCTGAAAACCTGGCTACAAATGACTTTGTTAGATTAATTTCCATTACCTACCTCCATGCAACCAAAATGAACTCAGTTCTTTTCTTCCTGGCCTTTGTACACACTATTCCCTATTCTTAGAACACGTCACCCCATTCTTTATCTGTTAGTCCTTAATCATCTTTTAAGATCCAATTCAAATATCACCTTCTCAGTGAGGTTTTCCCATATCTTCAGTTAGATCAGTTGCTCTGTAAGACACCTTAACAGTATGTTATTAATACCTGTTGAAACAGTTACCATGTTGTATTAATATGACAATTTATTTTCTGACATGCTGATGTGTTGGCCCTATGATGAAAGCTCTGCAAGGGCAGAGGCATAGCACATAAACCTGTAACAGGCACTGCATAAACTTGTTACAATGAAGTGAAAAGATGAGATAATTTTCGGAAAGATATTGACAGTCAAGGACATTGATAGTGAAAATAAAGAGGTAAATTTTCTGAATATAAAGAAAACCAACTGACAGAAGGTTCTGGGCATTTGATTTAACAATTAATTTGGAAACAAGAAGCTGTTGCTGTATTGCCCAGGAAAGCAGGTGGCCCTGGCATTTTATATTTCACTTTTATAAGAAAAGTAGGTTTCTAATATGCAGTGTCATATCAGAGATTTCTTCAGTAAAGCAAAACCTTGGGACCCTGCTGGTGGCATGTTCCTTCTTCCTGGGATTTACACCATCCACCCTGTCATAACAGGAAAAGCTCCAGGCCCTATGCAATGCCCAATATTCCAACTTTTGACAACCACGAGTCAGCAAAAACTCTGTCAATAAATATTAAAATAATCATTTCTTAAGAATATCCCCATCTACAGCTTTTAATTTTTAAAATAATTTTAGCAACTAAGAGGCTAATTTATTTTTAAATGTTCTAATCCATTTCATTTTGCTTTGGCCCAAACTAGCTGATCATGCCTTTTATTTAAATCACCAGGCATGGACTAGGGCGCTGTCAGCTCAGTCCTTGGGGAGCCCTATCTATGTGACATCCCTGCCTTGTGAACAGAACAAGTCATCTGGGGACAGGACATTTTACTGTTTACCAATACATCTGCAAATGCTATGCCGTCTCACCTATACAGTAGGCCTTTAAGGTAAGAGTTCATACCCCCAATTTAGCAATGGTGTGATTGCAGGCAAAGTCCCAGCCTTGGCCTGATTCAGCAGGAGAGCTCTGCAAGGGGGTGAGGCTTTCTACCCCACCCCCACTCTATGTCCCCCTCCCTGGCCACTGGCAGTGAGCTGCCCTGGGGAGTGGGATGAGAGGAAATGCATACTCCCAGGCACTTTGGGCTCTCTGGCATGGGGGATATTGGGTTCAGAAGCCTGAGAACAGTTCTCCAAAGAGAGCCACAGGTGCCAACCTTTAGAAGCCAAGGCACACAGAAGCTTAGGGGGTGGGTGCAAATATATGGTAAAAGGGATTACAGAGGATTTGGGGGAAACATTAACAGTGTCTGCTACCAAGAGATTAAGTGTTTTTCCCAGGCAAACTTGAAATTAAGTATAGATATTTAAACTTAAAACATCACCATTGTGTTGAGTCTTCCGTTGCCCAGAAACCTCACTTTTTCAGAACATTCCTGTTATTCTACTAACTAGGGCATATACTTTGAGACCTAATTGCCACTCACTCTGCACATACCCTGTTACAAAGCTATACAAAGTCACCTAATAAAACCCAAAGGATATAATAACATACCTTGCTAACATGATTGCTAAAAGAATGACAGGTAACACGCCTTGTCACATCACTGGTGATGATTGTGACTTCCCTCACGTGACACAGGATGGCACAGAAAAGGGAGAGACTGATGCCTATTGAAAGAATGACTCTAATAAAATATCTAAAGTAAAATGAATTCACAGGAAATGAAGCTTCATTAGCTCAGATGCCTCCATATGGAACTACTTGTTGGGTCAAGAGCTTTCCAGAAAACCATATGAAACCCTGGGAAATGTCTGTTTTGGATGCAAGAAATCTCAAGGGATTTTATAGATTCAAATCTTTGTTATGGAAAAAGAAACTCTGAGCTTCGCCTGGGAAGTCTGAATTCTGGGAGACATGCCAAACTCAAAGCTGACGTGATTTGCAATAACCTAGTTAATCAACCATAAAAATCAAGGCTTCATCGTTTTTCTAGAGATAATCACACACTATAATTTTGAACAGTAAGAGTTATTGTGAGAAAACCATGTGCTTTAGCTAGGGTATTTGTTTGTTTAAAAGACTTTTAAATGTAAGAATCTCGGCCAAGAACTTTCTTTTTACATAAATATCCAATATACTGATGTTTTCAGATTCCATTTGCCCATATTTCTAAAAGATAAAGTGATTTCAGAGAACTTTCATGATTTCAACTTGGCTTTTTAAATAAAAGCAATTGACTTTGACAAAAGTCAGAAATTCATTCATCACTTATGTGTTGTGTAAAGCTGAATTTTTACATACACAAATCAGAAATTTGAAACTTGAACAAAGACAGTCTCATTTTTACTAGCATGGGTCTGTCTGAAATTTTATTTCTCCTAAATAATCAAAATCTTTACTCCTTCTTTTTTTAAAAACAGACTATCAGGACTCGTAAGCTGAAGTTGTATAAAGGGCCCAGCAAAGCAATTTTGAGTGTCTGGTAGAAAAAGAGGGTGAAATTGAAGAGAGAAGTGGATGAGAAATGCCCATCTCAGGGGAAACAGTGAGGAAAGTAGAAAGTAAAGTTGAGCTTTGGGTTTTCTCTGTCTTCCACTTCTGGCTCCCTCCTTTTAGAAATATCTAATTCTTTGAAGCTTCTCAGCATTCTGCAATGGGCTCATCCAGATATGCTCAGCAGAATAAACTATAGAGCTTAAAAAAATAAATTCAAGTTCTTGAGACTTCAGGTTTCCAAAGGATGTATGTTCTAGGTAGCCCAGGAGATCCCTGAGATACTGTCAGAGGGCTACAAGGTCAAAGCTGTTTTCATAATAATACCAAGATGCTATTTGCCTTTTTCATTCTTGTTTTCCCTTAAGTGTGGTGTTTTCCAGACTCTATATAATATGTAACATCATAACCGATTAAAATGCAAAAGAAGATAAGAGAATCTAGCTATCTTCTCTCATCAGATATTAAAGAGATTTGCAAAAATGTAACACAATGCCACTCTTCTCACTTCTATTTTTCTTTAAAATATAGTTATTGCCCATAAAAAATGTTAAGATAATGTATAATAGGCTTATTATATTTTAAATGAATTAATAGATACATATTTTTAAAATTTCTCAGTTTTACTTTACAATGTGGTCAATATTAATAGATAGAATCTACATAACCAATAGAACTCTGGGACTGTCAATAATGTTTAAGAGTATCAAAGTGGTCCTAAGACTAAAAAGTTTGAGAACTGCTACCATGATAGAATGACTCTTGTAATAAAAAAACTAACGCATTTTATAAAATGTAAACCACATTTTTAGATGCAGTGTGAGCTGACATAGTAATAGGTGATTTGCAGGGCTCAAAAACACAGCAAAATCAGGCATTCTAGGAGGCAGGCAAGTGCCAAAGCCAGGTGTGCTCTAAAGATACCTGCTTAGTCCTAGAAACCTTGGGCTTCTGCTGTGATGAATATACAAACGCTGAAGCTAAGGATCTCTCAATGGCAAGTCTGATAGAACCTGTCTTGCAAAGCTGAAACCCCAGTAGTTTATGTCCTCAGAATTGGGATGAGCAAGAATAAACCTATTACTAGGCATGGGCTAGTCAAGAAATCTGCCTTTCTCAACTTTGGTGCTGAGTGGAGGGGAAGAAACAACAACTCTGTTGATAATTCATAATCACAAAGGCCTCTTATGATGCATCGCAGTCCAAATTTATCCCCACTTCTGCAGTCTGAAAAAGCTCATGTGAAAAATTTAATTTAAATGCCTTTAGATGGTGATACCTTTGGATGACTGGAAGAACCAAACAAATTCTCACTCAAGGATACAATTTGCATTTATACATTTTATTTATTTATTTGTTTTTTATTTCAGCATATTACGGGAGTACAGATGTTTAGGTTAAATATATTGCCTTTGCCCTGCCCGGGTCAGAGCTTCAAGTGTGTCCATCCCCCATCAGGTGTGAATATACCCATCCCTACGTCCCCCCTCCCCCCTGCCCAACACCTAATGAATGTTACTACTGTATGTGCACTTAAGTGTTGGTCAGTTAATACCAATTTGATGGTGAGTACATGTGATGCTTGTTTTTCCATTCTTGTGATACGTCACTTAGTAGAATGGGATACAATTTTAACATAATTTCTTATAATGTATAAACAACCATCAGGCAGATGTGAAAACAATCACATAGATGTTCTGGAAATAAAAAAATATAATAAATAAAACTCAAAATGCAAACTATGGCTTTCCTGTAAGCTGTGTAGCAGTAGCCATGAATATTTTCTCATCTTCCTCTGGCTAAAGGCCAAAGAAGGTCAGTGGAGTCACCAACCCCACCTCTGCCAGCTGATGCAGAAAGGGATCAAAGGCGAACTGATGACCTGTAACCCTTTGACTGTCACTCCTGGGCTAAGAGGACACTTTGGTCTACAGAAGGGCAGACACAAGACGTAAGAGAATGGACACTGCCAATATCCACATGCTGAGAAAGTGCCCTGAATGAGGAGGAAGAGAATTCTGCATTGGTCACTCAGCAGATACCACAGATCTACTGAGAATAGAGACTGCCACAGGTACCCCATGTGGCACAGCTTATACCTCGAGGGGAAAGGCACAGCAGTCAAGAACAAGTAGATTCTTGTAGGACATGTATAAGCCAATGGCTGCAGGCCAATAGGAGCTTATCAAAACTCAGTCCAAGCAGGAAGCAACTAAGGAGAAATCAACATTTCCCCTTTCTCTCCACACAGAGGCCTCATCAATAATAGATCATACCTTATACTAGCCTATCAGGAGTAGCAAGCACTCAATGGACTGATTAAACAACAGACCAGACACAGCTGAAGAGGCATTTCATGAAATAGAAAAAAGATCAGAAGATACTGTCCAGATGCGGTACAAAGAAAAAAATATTAGGAAGTACAAGAGAGATTAAGGGATGTGGAGGGTAAAGTGAAAAGGTCTATTGCATCCCTAATTAGAGTTCCAGGAGGAAATAATAGAAAGAAAAAGGAAGAGCAAATACTTGTAGAAAAAATGGATGAAAATTTTTAAAAATTATTGAAACATATTAATCTTCAGATCCAAGAAACCCCAACACACATTTAGATACATCATGCCCAAATTAATAGAATACAAAAAAAGAAAAAAGAACTAAAAGCAAGCATAGAAAATAGACTAATAACAAAAAAATAATTTATAGTAGCTGCAAAAGGACAAACACTACGTGATTTCACTTATATGTGGAATCTAAAATAGGCAAATTCACAGAAGCAGAGAGCAGAATGGTGGTTGCCAGGAGCTAAGGGAGGAGGAGAAAAGGGGGAGTTGCTGTGCACGGATGTGAAGTTTCCGTAATGCAAGGTGAACGTACTCGGGAGATCTGCTGGTCAGCATTGCGGCAAAATATTAGTTAATACAATTGTATTGTACAGTTAAAAATCTGATATAAAGGTAAATTTCACGTTCAGTGTTCTTACCACAAAAAAACTAAAATTAAAATTAAAAAATGAAGCCATGGTGAGGTGGCTCACACCTATAATCCCAGCACTTTGGGATGCTGAGGCAGGAGGATCACTTGAGGCCAGGAGTTTGAGGTTGCAATGAGCAACCACTGCATTCTAGCCTGGGTGACAGAACAAGACCCTGTCCCTAAAAAATAAATAAATAGATAGATAAATAGATAAATAAATAAATAAATACAATGAAAAATATATATTGAAAATTGATTTCTCAACAGCAAAAATGGAAGTTAGAAAGAAATAGAATAATATTTTCATCAATTTTGAGAGAAATTAACTTTCAAACTATAATTTTATATTCAGCAAAACCTTTCTATAAGAGCAAAGGCAAAATAAATATATTTTCAAATAACCAAAACCTAGGAGAATTTCCCGCTAAGAGATACTCACTCAAGAAAATTCTAAAAGAGGTATTTCAAACAAAAGAAAATGTGCCCAGATGGAAGGTCTGATATGCAAGAAGGAATGATAAGCAAAGATATTGGTAAATGTATAGGAAATTCAAATACTTATTGATCATAAAAGAATAATAATATCAAATTTGTGGGCTTTAAAAAAAGATAGAATTAGGACAATAGACAGAATAGCATAGAGCTTTAGAGGGGATAATCAGCTTTAGAATTAATGGAGAGGCCGGGCACTGTGGTTCACACCTATAATCCTAGCACTCTGGGAGGCCGAGGTGGGTGGATCACTCAAGGTCAGGAGTTCGAGACCAGCCTGAGCAAGAGCGAGACCCCATCTCTACTAAAAATAGAAAGAAATTATCTGGCCAACTAAAAATATATATAGAAAAAATGAGCTGGGCATGGCGGCACATGTCTGTAGTCCCAGCTACTCGGGAGGCTGAGGCAGGAGGATCGCTTAAGCCCAGGAGTTTGAGGTTGTTGTGAGCTAGGCTGATACCACAGCACGCACTCTAGCCCGGGCAACAGAGCGAGACTCTGTCTCAAAAAAAAAAAAGAAAAAAAAAATTATTTGGAGAGAGTAAAGATATTAATTTTTTTTTCTTAAGAAATTGCTAAATATGTGTGTTAAAACTAGCTGGAATAACAACCAAGTACTTGACATAAAGCATATAATTTTCAAACCTATGTTGATTTAAAAAATTTGAAGAAAAAAATCTTAATCAAGAATAAGGGAAATAAAGGTGAGGAGTAGGGGAGGGGAGAACAAAAGTGAAAACCATAATGCACATAATAGGAAATAAATCTACATGTATGAGAAGCTCAATAAACAATACGATTAAACTGTTGAGTTAAAAGATGTAAGTTATTCAGATAATTTTTTTCCATGTTGTTTATAAGTAAGACTAAAAGAGGACTGGCAGACCACAGCCATGGGCCAGGTCAGACACCTGCCTATTTATGTGCGGTTCTTTGGCTAAGAATGGTCTTTACAGTTTTAAATGTTTGGAAAAAAGAACATGTGACAGAAACCACATGTGACCCACAAAAGCTAAAATATTTAGTATCTGACTCCTTAGAGAAAAAATCTGCTGACTCCTGCTCTAAAATATAAAATTATAAGATACAGAGTAGGGACAGATTGGAGACAGACATATTAATTTTAGAATAGACCATCATTCTCCCTCAATATCCAAATATTAACTAGATATATGCACATCTTGCTAAATACCACAGTTGTTAACCTCCCTTGTAGTTAGGTATAGCAAACATGAAGTTAATTGAATTGACATGCAATTCCAGGTCAGGTCTTTAAAACAAATACATATGCCTCCTGCTCCACTTTCCCTCCCTGTCTCACAGAAGAGAAGAGAGGGGTCAGGGTTATGGGAGGCCATTGTTGAGCATGGGATGAGTTTCCTCCTCACTAAGAAGCTGGCAAAGCATTGAGAAAGAAGGCACCTGGCTCTCCGCTGTTATGGAAACCAAGATATCCCATAATCTCTGTACTGGCCACCTCCAGGTCATTACAGAGTAAGGAGAAATAGTCTCTCTCATTTTAGCCATTCTTAGTGGGAATCTGCATTATTGTAATTTAGCCTGTACCCTAACTAATATATCGAACAAATACTAAGTAAAAGAAAGCTAGGTGGCTATAAGAATAACAGACAAAATGAAAAAGAGGTCAAAAGGGTCATAATGATATATGGCTCATTTTGCTGGGAGATAAAACAACTCTAAATGTGTGTATACTGCAGTTCTACACTTACATGTCTTCACAGAACTACAAGAAATGGACATATTCATCATCCTAGTAAAATGCTTAATACTTCTCTTTCAGTAATCAATAGATAAAGCAGACAATAAAACTAGCAATAAAAGATCTAGAAAGGAAAAATAAAATGCTTCATCCAATGAGTATATAGAGAATGTTATATCCCACAATTAAAGAATCTACATTTAGAAAAGGCGCAAACACTGCAGTTTTGAAAATTGACCACATTCTAAGTCATAAAGCTAGCTTTAACACACTTTAAAAATGGTAAGATACAGACTGTATTCTCAGGCCACACTGAAAATTAGTTAGAAGTGAATGACAAAATAAATGAGGAGAAAAAAATGTGTTTACAAAGTTTTTAAAATTCTAAACAACTTAGAGATCAAAGAAGAAAGAATAATTCAAATTATAAAATATTTATAAATGAGCAGTAACTAAAATATATGTAACAAAACTTTTAGAATGTAGTAAAAGCATTACTTTGTGCCAAATGCATAGCCTTGTTAAAAGATAAGGTTCATTAAAAGGTAAAACCATGACTCTCAAACAGAAATAAAACTGTACATGTGTTAGAGATTTTATTCTATTCTTTAATCAATAATGGAACCAAGAAGATGTAAGAACTGTTGAAAACTGAATCCAAAGAACAAATACACTTATAGATTAAAAATATTGAAAAAATATGCAAATGGAGGTAAAACTTATTTTCACATAGGGGAGGAGGGAAGTAAGTTGAGCCTCTAGTCTCAGACAGTTTCACTGGTAAACTCTACAAAACATTAAAACAAAAATACAATTCTATACAATCTCTTTCAGAACACAGAAGGGAAGGAAATATTTCCCAATTCATTTTATGAGGCCAGTATTACCCTAATATCAAAATTTGTCAAAGATATTTTAAGAAAAGAAAACTACAGACTAATATCCTTCATGAACATATACATACACAAAAAAATTCTCAATAAAATATTAGCCAATCAATCCATCAATACATAAAAAGGAAAATATATCACGGCCAAGTGGAGTTTATCCTAGGAATGCAAGGCTGAATTAGCACTCAAAAATCTGTCAATGTATTTGCAAACTCATGGGAATCCATAATCATTTCAAATAAAAATTTAAGGTAAGTTTTAAAATAAATAAAAATAAGCACAAAAAAATTAATGTTGATGCAGAAAAACATGCAACAAAATTCCACAATCCTTAGGGAACTTTCTGCATCTGACAAACGGCATCTCCTGATAAAGGACATCATCGTATTTGATTGTGTAAAACTACGTGCTTTCCCCCACATTCTGGAACAAGGCAAAGATGTCTTCTCTTACCACTCCTACTCAACATTTTACTGGAAGTCCTAGCCATTGCAATACAGCAAGAAGACAAAAATCTGTATACATCAGAAAAGAATAAAATTGTCTCCATTTATAGACAATAGTATTGTCTGTATAGAAAATCTAAAAAAAAAACACAAATAGTTACTAGAACTAATAAATGAATTTAGCATTTTCATAGAATGTCTACATACAAATATCAATTATATTTCTATATACTATTAATAAATAATTAGAGTTCAAAAATTTTAAAAGTAATGTAATTTATAACAGCACCAAAGAATTAAATACTTGAGTGTAACTAACATAATATAGGCATGATTTTTATGCTAAAAAGTACGTACAAATGATGATGGTGAAAGAAATCGAAGCCTTAAATAATGGAGGTATATCACTTTCATGGTTTGGAGCATTAAATATTATTAAGATGTTGTTTCACTCAGCATTCAACCAGAGAAGCACAATCAGTAGGAGGTAGATTAGATAGATAGCCAGACAGACAAGAGAGAGAGATTAATAACAAGTAATTGGCTTATGTCTGAAATCCATAGGTCTGGCAGTCAAGACAGGAAGATCACTGGCAAGCGAGAGCTCACAGGCACAGGCCAAAGCCGTCATCCACAGGCAACAGGGAAAGAAGGCTACAACCAAGGTGGAACTCCATGGATACCCTACCAAAGTTGCTGTCCGCGGAGTTTCTCCTCTCTTTTGGAGCTGTCTCAGCCCTACTATTGGAGCCTTTCAGTGTATTGACTCAGATCTACCTGGGTTATCCAGGAGAATCTTCCCCTACTTAAAGTCAACTGATTACATCTTTAGGTAACTATAGTTAGGCTTTAATTACATCTGCAAAACACCTTCACAGCAACAGCTCGGTTAGTGTTGGGTTGAATAACTGGTGACTGTACCCTGGTCAAGCTGACACATGAGAAGAGACTCCAGCGATGTTAATTCTCTCCAATTTGATCTATAAATCAAAATCCCAGCATGGCTTTTATGTAACTATTAAGAAGCTGATTATAAAATGTACATGGAAAGGCAAATAAACCAGAATATATAAAACAAATTTGAAAAAGAGGAAAAAAGGATGGAAAACTCACACTACTCAGACAGTAGTCAAGACTGTTTGCTGGGCGGGCTCTCGAGGGAGCCGGTTCTGTGGGTGTGGCCGGTGCTCCCCAAACTAAAAAAAAAAAAAAAAAAAAAGACAGTGTGGTGTTGGTAAAAGGATAGGCACGTATATCAATGAAATGAAAGAAGAGCCCAGAAATAAACCCTCACAATTACAGCCAAATGTTTTTTTACAAAGATGCAAAGGCAATTCAATAAAGAAAGGATAATCTTTTCAACAGATGGTTACAGAACATTTGAACATCTGTATGCAAAAATAAAAAAACCTCGCACTTTATCTCATACTTTATACAAAACTTGACTCAAAATGGATCATAAACCTAAATGTAAAATATGGAATTATAAAACTTCCGGAAGAAATTATAGCAGAAAATTGTGTTATCTATGTGTGTGGGGTATGTAGAGGGTTTTTAGATTGAACACCAAAAGCATAACTGATAAACGAAAAAAAATTAATAAATTGGACTTTTGTTAAATTAAAACTTTTGCTCTGCAAATGACACTATTAAGAGAATGAAAACAGAAGCCACAGTCTGGGAGAAAATATTTTCAATTACATTTCTGACAAAGGACTTATATCTAGAATATATAAAGAATTCTCAAAACTTAGTAAAAAAACAAATGACCCAAAAAAGGGGTAGAGTCAAAAGGTCTAAGTAGACACTTTCAGTGCTAAGCATCACTAATCATTAGGAAAATGCTACTTAAAACAAAAATAAAGCAACACTGCATGCCTAAAGAAGATCTAAAATAAAAAAATCTGTGAATACCAAGTGCTCACATGGATGTAGAGCAACTGGACTCTCATACATTGCTGCTTCATTCAGCAAACTGAGGTACAGCCATGCAATGGAATATTATACGGCAATGAAAGGAATTCATGCCACAGCATGATGACTCTGAAATGCATTTTGTTAAATGAGAGAACTCAGACCTGAAAGACTAAATGTTGTATGCTTCTGTTTATATGGCATTCTGGAAAAGGAAAAACAATAAGGAGGAAAACAAGTAAATGAAGCCAGAACCATGGGATGAGCACAAGTGCCTTTAAAGAAGTAGCACAGGGGCTTTGGGGGGTGATACAGCTGTTCTGTGTGAAACTGTGCTGGTGGATATATTACTCTAAATATTCGTCAACCTTATAGATGTATATACACAAAAATACCCAAATATTACTGCACGTTAATAAAAAATTCAACAAGGTTGTGGGTTAAAGATGGAATGCAGAGTGTGACAGATCATTCTAACTGTGCTGCAAATAAATCACACAACCACACTAAAGTGGACAGGAAAGAAAGGCGCTAACCTAAGTAACCTTGAAAGGGGTGACTTCTCTGAATACTGTACATGGACACAATTATACACAAACACTATGGTCTAATTGGTGACTTTTGTTCTCACAGAGGTATGGGTTAGGAATTCTGAAATTTCTTTATTTATATGCTAAAGTTGAACAAATAAATAAATATATTGTAGATAAGAGAGCCAGGTTTCTCATTGTTAGAGAAGGAAGCCACAGATAAGGAGAGAGGGAAGGCTAGAATGACCCTTGTGCTACCATATTGTAGTTTATTATGTTCATGTATACATACACACATGTACCCCCACAGATAAATCAATTCAAAAATTCTGACGTATGTGTCTGTGCGAGTTACTATACGTGTGTATTTCTTACTGTCCACTGAGAGGGGTAGAAGCAAAGCAACCTCACAGCAGTGAGAGTACTTGCTCAGCTCCTGGTTTCTAAGACCATTCTCCAGTCCAAGAAACCAGGGTTCTCAGAGAACTGGTTGGTTGCAGAGATGAGGCAACTCAAAGTGAGCCTGGAGGACCTTGTGGTTACAGAAAGTAAGAAAGCGCTGAAACAAAGAGAGAAAGAGAGGCAGAGAAAGAGAAGGGAGGGAAGAAGGAAGGGATGAAGAAAAGAAAGAAAGGACGGGTCTAGCAAAGGGACACAAGAGCCAACCTGGAAAAGCTCCCAATGGCCAAGATTGAAACAACTTGAGCAACAAATAAATAAAAACACTTTTGGATCACAGACCATGGGATAAAAATAAATATCCATGTGTTCATACTGATATAAATTAATAGTCAAATACATAAATACATAGAAGGAAGCAACAACTCTTCCTTACAAAAGAATCCCAATCAGTAAAGAAAGAAGGAATGAGAGAAATAGAAAACCACCAATATAACTGCTGCAGGCAAAATCCACTGATCAATGCTAAAATTAAAGGGTGAACGGTTAAGCCACAGCAAGATATTTGCAGAGCCCCAAATATCTTCCTAAATCTTCCTAAATTATGTTCTGTAATTACAATGGAAAAATAGTAAGTTTACAACAGAGAATCCTAGCAGACATCCCCTCAGCCAGGGGACCAAGCTTAAAATCAGCAAGGGGGGAGGGGGGATGGGTAAATCCACACCTAAGGGATGCAGTGTGTGCTGTCTGGGGGATGGGCACTCCTGTTGGGTGGTACAAAGGCAATTTATGTAACCAAAGCATTTGTATCCCTGTAATACTCTGAAATAATAAAATAAAATCAGCAGGAATATGTGTCAACATGACATGCTCCCGATGCACAGCACTGAGGAGGGCCCAGCACGTGGGTGGTGTCCTTCCCAATAGGGCATAACCTCCATCTGATTATGAGAAAGCATCAGAACCTAAACTGAGAGGCAATTTGCAAAATAATTAGCCAGCTGTATTCAAAAGTCATGAAAAATATGGAAAGATTGAAGAGCTGTCACCAGTTGGAGGAGACGGAGAGATGTGACAGCTGAATATAGTGTGGGGTCCTGGTTCACAAAAAAATCAAGTGAGAAACTGATGAAATATGAATAAGTTCTGTTATTTGGCTAGCAGTACTGCACCAAGGTTAATTTCTTATTGCTGATAAAGGTTCTATGTTTATAGAAGATGTTAACATAAAGGGAAACTGGGTGAAAGATGTACTGTTTTGCAGCACTTCTAAAAGTTTAAAACTTATCTCAAAATTAAAAAAAATTAAAACAAAATATAAAGACTCAACAAAGCTAAAATTAGTTGCAGAAGAATAATGAAATAAACATACCTCTGCCAAGGCAAATGGAGAGGTCACTAAGAAAATACAGGTTTCTGTCCCTAGTGTCTTCCCTAAACTTCAACTCCAATTCAGTAGGCTTGGGACGCACCCCGGACACAAGCATTCGATTTTTCAAGATCAATCAGTGTTTCTAGGAGCCACAGACTCACTCTTACTCTGAAGCCCAGTTCTGCACTTCACCCCAGTCCTTGCAAGCACTGTCTTGCATTAACTTTCCCATTATTTCTCTTCGGCCTCTCCTTTCAAAGTCCTGTTAGGTGAGCAGCCAAGTTGAACCCAGACTATCAGTGGCTTCCAGACTATTCCCTTCCCAACAACATGCCTCACCATATGAGGCAATGTGAAGAGAAGTGACAGGGCCTTTGGGGGACCCAAAAAGGTTAGGCCAACCTCTGAGCCCATAAGATGGCCCCAAAGGCCAGTTGGGTGGTGACACTGTACTTTGAAGTCTATGAAATCAGAAAGGAAGTGATATCTAAACCTTAGTCAGACTTTGCTGAAACATAGATTCTAGGTCATGGGGTGAAATGGACCTAACATTGTCCTGACCCTGTACTTTACTTGCTTCATGTTTTCCTAACAAAAATTCCAGAAAAAATAAGGTAGCTTCAGGCCCCTTGTGTAGGTGAGAATACTTTCACTCCGCGAGCTTAGGTAACCTGCTCACAGCCTCACAGCTACCAAGCGGCAAACATAACGTTTGAAGCCGGGTTTTTCTAATACTTAAGCCATAATAGATCTATTGTATCCAAATGTCAGATAACGCGATGTTTCATTTTACAGTTTACAGTCAGGAGGGTAAAGTGGTTTTACTTATTTTGCTGGCTCCACAGCTGGCTTCAGCTTCTTTATTTCCCCACGATGAACTTTTATCTTGAAAATTAAAGAATGAGCCGCATCCTCCCACGAAACTCTCTTCTTACAAAAGGCATTTTCATAAATCTATCTTGATTGACTCATCCTAAGGGTGTAGAGTAAGACGAAAGTCTTTCCAAATCTGCATAACCAGCTCTGCTCCGCGCTATTATGCACGACTCTTGGCAGCAGCTCTGTCTCTGCGAAGTGGTAGTGTACCTAGGATCCATTTGGCAGAGCAAGGCAGCCGAGTATGAGCCTTGCTGATGAATTAGGTCCCGGATGGATTTTTTTTTCCTAAGTAATGCTGAATTAGATTTAATCTGAGAACTTCTCCAGCTGGCTTAGTTTTTTATACCAAGTATTGAACTGAATCTCTCTCTTCTGACTCCCTCGGTTCTTTTCAGATGAGAATAACCCATCTAATCAGTTCTACATCATTCTTGGATTTGAATAAAACCTTTAAAGCCTTTGTGATTTAGCATAGTACTAAATACTAAATGTAGGTAAAAGAAGCAAAGGCAGACAGAGCTGCTAGCACTAAAGGAAAAGAGGAAGGAGCGAGAGGACACATCTTTTTGTGGTTAATTGCAAACTAAATCCACCTGACAAGAAAAAGAATCTCCCTGATATATCTTTTCCCCTAAGAACTTAGCACAAGGTTATGCGACATCTCTTGATAGTAACTGCCAATGAACAATGCCATTGTCTTGACATACATTATTCAGAATTGGTGGATGGAAGTAATAGTCTATGGCAACTTTTCATTCAGATGTTTACTTGTCACCCCAAACTCATTGTATTTTAAATTAAATTTACCAGCTCCTTTCCTCCTATTTTGCCTCAAACTATTTCTCCTTCTTATCTCTCTCTGGCAATGGCCTCACGATTCCCATAATGAACTTGAAGTTACCTATAATTTTATACCTGCCTTTAAGAGGAAGTATAGTGCTTTGAAGTCAGATTGACCTGGGTCCAAATCCTGACCCTTCCCCTTGTTGGTTGTGTGCCATTGATCAAGTTACTTTAACCACTTTGAGCCTGAGTTTACCCATCTGTAATATAGGGACAATAGCACTGGCCTCACGGCGTTACTGTGCGAATTAGATGAGATAAAGCACAAAGAATATCAAGCACAGGACCCCATGCAATAATTAAGGGCTCCAAGCATTTAGGTGCTGTATTAGTCAACTTGGGCTGCTAAAACAAAGTGCCATAGACTAGGTGGCTTAAACAACAGTTTATTTTCTCACAGTTCTGGAGGCTGCAAGTCTGAGATCAGGGTGCCTGTGTGATCAGGTTCTGGCGACAGCCCTCTTGCTGGCTTTCAGACAGTGCCTTCTTGCCTTGTCCTAACATGACAGAGAGAGAGAGAGAGAGAAGGGAGAGAGAGAGAGGTGGGGGGAGATAAGGAGCAAGAGCTCCAGTGTTCCTTCTCATAAGGGCACTGATCCCAGCATGAGGGCCCCGTTCTCGTGACCTCGTCTAAACCCAGTTACCTTTGAAAGGTCCCACCTCCTAATACCATCCCACTGGGGGGTTAGGTCTTCAGCATATGAATTTGGAGGAGACACAGTTCAGTCCATAGGATGTTCTTACTGTGAAAAATGGAGAAGAAGAGCTCTAGAAAAATGTGCCTGCTTTTTTATGCAAGCCATGGAGTAAGTCAATCTGAAATTGCACCCAAAAACTGCCACGGTACAAAGCAACTTATTTCAAAGAAAGGACTCAATGGAAGCACTCAATAAGAAGAAAACGTTTTGGTTTATATTTCCAACTTTAAGAAAGTCAAGCAGGCTGAGAGGAGAAATAACATTATCCAGAGAAGGGTTCTCAAAGTAGGGTCTGCTGTGGCGCCCGCAGGTCGCCGGGCCAACTGGCGGGCGGTGCTCCAGGAGGGCGGGCCTTGCCTCGCTCTCCAAGAAATCAACGTCCACTTCCACGGTGCTCTTTAATTTTGCGTTTGACTAAAGGCTATTTATTAGTAGCCTACTATGTGACTTGTTAAAGGCTAATAATGTTTGCTATTTGTAAACTAAAATAAGTACATGTATTTGTTTAGCAATGACTCTAAGTCAATATTCCTCTAAAAAGTACCACCGAAACTTAGCAAATTATAAAGTCCATACTATGCACAGTCACAGCATTAAAATTCTTGCAAGTTTCAAGAAAGTTGTCTTGAATGGGGAGCACAGTCTCCATTTTTGGACAGTTATTTACGTAAAGACTATTTCTTTTTCATAACCCCTCCCACATCGCAAGTGCTAATAAGTAGTAATTATCACCAATATTGAATTCTCTATGACCATTTACTTGCCAAATCCTGACTATCTTTCCTCTAAAGTTTCCCCTTCTCCATTTCAACCGCAGCCACCTTAACCCAGGCGGGCATCATCCCACAGCTAGATGATTCAATACTTTCCTATTAATTTCAGTCTCCCTGACCTTTCTGCTAATCCACCCTACAGCTAAATCAAACTCCCATAAATACCACTTTAGAGTAGTATTCATTGCCTCTCACTTTCTCAGGATATTTAAATTTAAATGCATTTATGTGCCTGATTCTTGAGACTACCCTCCATAAGCTGCCCTTCCTATCCAGCCTTCCTTAATTCCCACAGTTTGCAACCCAAGTTCTCCATTCCCAGCAAGCCAAGCTCTTCACAGAGCCTCAGGGGCTTTGGGGAATTCAGGAGTGATGTTCTGAGCTGGGAAGCCCTGCCTTTTTTCGTCCACCTATACCAATCTTGCCAGTCATCAAGATCCACACCAACTTCCTCCTCTTCCAAAAATTCTTTCCAAACCATTCTAGAGTTCATTAATTTCCCCTCTACCAAACCTCAGGGTACTTAAATACTATGCCACCCAATTCAACACTTAATTATGCATTGTCTCAAAAAGTTCTTTAACCAGTCCATGTATACTTCTTATATATTCTTTCCTCTCAAATAGGTAATTTCCCCAGGGACAGAATCTACATTTTATTCACCTCTTACACTTTAAAATAGTCGTGGGCATGTAATATAATGTTATCACATACTGTACAATTATTACTACCAGGCAAACTGTTAGCATTTTTGCTGAATTATTTATTTTAATATCTACGACAATCCTTTGTGGTAGATATTTATTATTCCTCATTTTAATGATGAGTACTCTGAGGTTTGGAAACAAAGTTACTTGCCCAAGATCGGAGAGCTAGGACACAGCAAAACCAAGAGTCGAGTCACACAAAGTTTGACACCCGAGTCTTGATTATAACAGGTATTTGACACAAACTTGATTGCTGACAGTGCTTTAATACCAGTTTGCTCTAAGACAATTTCAGTAACTTTCACACCACTGAGCACAGAGCAGAATGTCAATATTTGTTGGTTGATTGACTATAGGCAAATGTGAAATAATTAACCTAATAAGCTTTTAGTACTTCAATGGATAATACAGCACAAGACTGCTGAGAATCTTTTCAGCTTAATTTCAAGAACCTGTGGTTCTACATATTTTCCACTTGGGGAAATAAACAAAGATTACCCAGATGGAACGAACAGAGGCTATTTATTCAGAGTTTGTTAGAGGAAGGGAGTCAGCCACCATCACTTGGATTTGGCAGAGCCTCAAAGGCAGACAGACGAGTGGGAAAGCTTCAGAGGGAAAAGGAAGGCTCCAGGTGTGCCCAGGGTGGGGCCTGTTGCTGGGGAAGCCAGAGGCAGCTGACTGCAGTGGGATATTTCACCTAATTGGTTTGGGGGCATAATTGGCTTTCTTAGTTGTCCTGAGTTGGAACAGGGGTGGGAGTTGCAAAAAACAGAGAAGCTGGCAATCACTAACCAAGCCCCAACCTTCCTGGACTGTTTTCTGCAGAGGTTGTGGGTCAGAGTTCTATTGTTATTATGGTCCATTGGTATATTCGGTCTCTCACACTCAACTATTAACCACCTTTTCTCCTAATTTGCATTTTGTGAGAATTTGGAATATTTCTGATTATAGAGAAATCAAATTTGATATATAACCAAAGTCTTAAGTTTAGTCGGTTAGTAAATTGCTTTCTTAGGAAATGCAATTTTCTATAGAGGCTCCTCATTTTAAACAAAAATAATTTTTTCCCAAAGAAAACATGAAGAAGCCATTAAAACAAAAGATGGCTACAAATGTCACTTTTCCTACATAAAACACTCAGTGAAATTCTAGTGCCAATAAAGAATGTTAGATCAGCAAGCATAGATCATAAAAAAGAACACTGGTCTGGTTTCAATATATACTACAATGAACCCCTCTCCCAAACCTATCCTGGATGCTGTCTTAAATCTATGAAAGTTTTGACGTTTGTAAAGTTGGGTTTTTTCCTCCGCTTGTACAAAGTTCTGCCTAGCCTGCTTCAGACAGTACTCAAAATATAAAATGCAAAGCCCCACAGGAAAATATTTTTTCCTGATAACTCTATAACTAGTTCATTTTATTTCTTACCAACTAGCTTTGTCAAATTTAGGAATTTAGAGACTTTAATCTCTGAAATACTTAATTTTTGGGTGCTCATTTTACTGAATAACCAACACAATTTCCCCTCTTTTCTGTGCATTAAATGTGTTATAATTCTCTTTTTGCTGCTCACATCAAGTTGGAAATTAGAAATGGTTTTATTCAAAGTTCTATGCCTCGGGCCAAGAAAATACTTTTCTCCATGATTAAGAATAATGCCCATTATCTCTTACCTAAAAAAAAAAAGGGAAATTCAGCTCATTCTCAGCAAAAAGTCAAGCAAATTGTCTCAGGAAAACAGCAAAATAATTTTTATTTAAAATCAAAATATTCAAAATAGGAATTAATTAGCACACGTTGCTTTGTGCTTCTGAGTAAACCAAAGGAAACCAAGGCTGACCTGGTTTTCAAGAAGTTCTGATGTAGTCAATCAGTCCTGAGCAATCACACCAAAACCACAAGTCCAGGCTGCAGATAGGTAGGGGAGATGCAAAATATTGCAACAAGAGATCCAATGGGGGAGGGTTGCTCAAGATTAAGGCTTCCTGAAAGAGGTCAATCTTCAGCCAGTGCTTGATATTATAAATATATATTGTCGAGTATTTAAAATATATCCCACATATCATGGGTGGCGTAATAACTCACTTGACCACTGCTACTTTACTTTACTTTAACTTCCAAGCTCTAAGTTCTGCCCTTATCAAAAAACTATGGGCTAATTCAGTCCCTAAATGGGGTAATAGAAGGGAAATTTGTCCAGAATTTGGCATTACATCAGCCCAGCTGTCAGTCAGAATATTAGGCCTTAAGAAATAATTTGGCAGATTCTCTTCCAAAAGTACCTCCAGAACAATTTTTTTTCTTCTTCCTTTCCTTCTGATGCTGTTAAAAATAAAATTAAAAAATAATCTATATGCATAGTATAGAGTAAATTAGAAGACAAGAGTAAATTAAACAACATTAAGACACACACACACGCACACACACACTCTTACACATACACCCTAACTCTTGCAAAGAATATTTGCTTTCTACCCCAGTGGAGTGGGGGAATGGTATGGTTTCAGGTATAATCTGAAATTCTGTCTCAGTCTGCATTTTCTAATTTTTACTATCAGCTAAACCACATGCATTTATGGTCAGCCCTGGGAGAGGAATAGAAAGCTTTGTTTGTGGTCCCCAGGCCACTCTTTCTAGCAGGGGGAAATGCTTTCTCATCTCAATCCCATTGTAATCATCTTTTTCTTTGTCTTCCCCACTCTAAACTGCGAACTCTTCCAGAGCAGGGGCTGAATTCCCCGCAGGGCAGTAAATGAGAGAATACCTCAGGGGGCCAGAGCTTTCTGCACTGCATCTGCCCACCTGCATTCTTCTCCTTGGCAAAGTCAAGCTTCCAACTCTGAAAACATTTAGATTTTCGCCTTCATGGAAGCCACAGTGGAATTACTTCCAGTTTGAGGACCGCTTCATTTCTTCACCTCTGGACTCGTCCAAGCAGCTCCAACCACCTCCCATGGTGTGTTTGGCTGTGTTACTACCGAGCACAGTGCAGTCAGTGTGTGATCTTAAAATAACACTAAGTCTGATGTTTCCAGTTTATGAGCATTTGGGGAGTAAGATAAGCGCCCTTGACAGCTGTGTTTGAGCTGGTTTTGATGAGGAGCTAGACTAGAATGAGCCTGCCTCTAGGGTAGGACGTGTGGCCCCATCTGCTTAGAGCTGATTATGAATAACCGATAACGAGTGACCAGGCTGAAGTCATACCCTGATAACAAGACTGTTTGGAACAGCAAATATCACTTTTTAAAAATATTGGAGATAAATGGTATCTCCTCGAATGCCTGGTCTGGTAGTTAGGAGCCAGTTTACATTTTTCCAATTAAAAGTGATTCATTCTTGATTGCATTAGTGCCAAGAAGGGAAGCTTTGGAAAGACAGCAAATCATTAGGGTGAAAATATGTTAAAGTATAAACAAGCGATTTCAGGATCAATAGTAAATATTTAACCACTTTCTTTTTAATTCCAATATCAATATGCCAATGATCATGAAATGCAGTAAGGAATGGGGACAAGGAGGTGAGAAGAAAGGAGAAAAGGAAGGAAGGAGAAAGAAAGTAGCTTTCATATTTTGTCAAGCACACCCGCCAGTTTTGTTCTCCCCAATGCTATAGCTGTATCATTAAAAGTATAGAATGAAAACCTACATGAATTAAGACAAGTTCATTATGCCACAAATGAGAGAAGGACTGGTAAAGATTAATTCTGACACTGGAATAGAATTAGAATTAGAAATCTAGGTTCATCCAGTGGTGAATTATGTTTTTATCAGCCTTACAAACTAAAAAGGAAAAATCTAAAATCAGCCAAACCAGTAATTGATGGGCATGTCTTTTAAAGGTGCACCAATTAATGTAAACTTCCTGTACACAATGTTATGATAGTGAGTTTCTTCTCTTAATATTTCCAAAATCTGTGACTTTGAGCCTAGCCCCATGCTGTCAGTCTACTTAAGCATATTTAAGTAAGAGAAACTACTCTCTGAGCTTCAGGGGAATATTTTTTAATACAGTGCCTGAGTGGGTGCTTAGTATTTTGGTGTTAACACTTGATTTAAAAACCACTTTGAAGTTTTGAATTTGGGTCATCAATACAATAATTCAACAGTGTTAGTTCCACTTGGTAATAAAAAGTGATTCTTTTTTGGGATCTCTTAGCATTACAAAAAGCAGGCACATTCAAATATCTCAAACACATGTTTTTGTTCATGGGCACTTGTGTTCCAATATATATTTCTAATATACACTTATGTTTAAAAATATTAATAGCTGTCAGCTTCTCATAAAGTTTGCCATTGTAATTTTATTTATCATCATTAATCTTATATGAATATTGAGGATTAAGGAATTGAAGTATCATGTAATTCAGTTTGAGACTTTCTGTGTCAACAGATTCTCAGCTGAAATCCATTAAATATGACTTTAGGTTTCTAAAGAGAGCATGGATTGTGGGGAAAAATCAGTAAGACAGCTAAGATGTTGTGGGTGAGGACAAATGCTTCTGACGAAACCCCAATAAATTAGGAAGTTAATAACACCACAGCCTGTGGCACAGAATAGAGAAGAACAGGATTACCACAGTGACCCACCACCCAGATCCACAACTCTGAGCAGGAAGAGGCAGGAGAGGAAATAACACATTCAGGGCATTAGTGACAACATGCCCACACACATTTCCAAGACAGCTTCTACGCTAGAGCAGGCAGACCAAAGTTTTTGTTTGCTTCTTAAAATACATGCATTTAAAATATTTTATTCAGAATTGAGTGAATCTAGTTAAGCCAAAAGGCAATTTGACTATTGATACAGGTGCAATTAATTTCCTAGACTAATAAAATAAGCCCACTGTAAAAACTACCGAAGGTGTTAATGACCTCTGATAGCTCCTACTATTGTCATTGAATAAGTCAAAATGAGGATTGGTCACCTGAGGTTAGTGAGAAAGCAGGCTTTGTTGTTAATTGCCTGCTCACAAAGTTAAGTGCAGTCAGAATTTGTGGGCTCTCTGCCAGATTCTAAGCAGCCAAGAAGTCTGTCTGCATATTATGTTGACCAACTGCCCTTCTCTTTCTACTCTCCCATTTCGGTCAAAGAATCCTGCCCATATGAAAGGCCCAGCTGAAATGCCACTTCCCCCAGGAAGCCTTCCCTGATAACCACTAGTTTATCTGGCCATAGCCACTCTTGAAATGTCCCAAGGTACTCTCTGAAAGTTCACTGTCCTTTTTCTTATACTTTGCAGCCCACATCTTAGCTGCCCTGTCCCTACAGAACAGAGACTGACTCCTTCATTTTCCAATTCCCACAACACCTTGAATAAATTAAAAATCTCAATAGCTACCTAGTCCACAGAGCTTACCATATAGGAGACACTGGTCTAGGTGCTGTATGTGTATGAACCTCACATCTCATGATGTCCCTGAGGTGGGTAGTGTTTCTATCTCCATTTTGCAAGTGAGGACACTGAAGCACAGTAGGATTGGGTAAGTCGCCCGGGTCACAGAGTTGGCACGAGCCAAACTACTTCATATCTTTCTCACACGAGACAACCAAATTCCATCAATGTGTCTAGATTTTATATTTGACCAACCAACCAAAATGAGCCATGAAGAGTTTACTGAAGTCCCCTCACCCTTAACGATTTATCCTTGTAGGATGTGGATGTATGTAGGAAATCCCTACCTATTTAGCCTCATACGATGAACGCAAAGTCGTTTTCAGAGGGTTAAGGCTTAGTACTAGACTAAGTAAGTTCCAGAACAGTGTGGGTAAGCCTGGGAGGAAAGCTGGGGCCAACCAAACCGCTGGCTTGTCAGCGGTTCAAGGCTGTGTGTCACCAAAGTGCTGGTTTACTGCATCGTGACAGAAAAGCTGCCATTTGGTGTGGCTACATGTATGAGCTATCAGGAAAAAGTAACACTTTTAGTACTTTTTCTTTTTCCTCTATTTTCCTTTTAGTATATTGGTTCTTTTTTACTTCCATGGTAACAAAATAGTTACATTTTTGTGCATTTTGTATTCGTTTTCTATTGTGGCTGGAACAAATCACCACAAACCTAACACAACACAAATGTATCATCTCAAAGCTCATAGGTCAGAGGCCAGAGGCCTTGGCTGGTTTCTCTGCTCCATGGTTTCACAAGCTGAAATCCAGGTGTTGGCGGGGCTGTGTTACTTTTTGGAGGCTCTAGGGATGAATTAGCTTCCAGGTCTCTTCGGGTGTTGGCTGAATCCAGTTCCTTGCACCTGTAGTGCTGAGGCTGTTTCCTTGCCAGGCTCTGTCTCAGTTTCTAGACGCTTCCGCACCCTTGGCTCGGGGCTGCCTTCTCCCTTCTGAAAGGGGTTGAGCCGCTTCACACTTCCAACCTCCACGCGCTTCCCTCGTGCCTCAGGTCTCTGAGGACTCGTCCACCTTCCTCTTTGTCCTTCATCTTGTCTCAGATAATCCAGGGTAATCTCCCCATCGTAAGGTTAGCTGGTTAGAAACCTTAATTCCACCCAAAAAGGTCCTGCAACGCAGTATCTAGATTGGCTTTCGGTTGAACACCAGACGACGGGAACGTTGGGCATCTTTAGAATCCTGCCAGCCACACGTTGCCTCTCAAAAGAGAAACATGAATGTGTTTCCTTAACCAGAAGTTAAGAAATATCATGATTTAATTTTATTACTCCAAAGGCTGCATTTTCCAACTTAATAGCTATGTTACCTATTACTAACCAATGCACTGAGACTAGGAATTTAGGTAGTTATAATTCTGATAAAAACACGTTTTAATCAGCAAGTGTATTATTTTATATGGCATCTCTTTGTGATCTGTAAATATACTAATTGAATTGAATGATCTGAAATATATGTAAATATATGCATTGATTTGGATATGATAGTAAACTATATACACATTTACATTAAATTATTCTCAGAGAATGACAGACATCTGACAGTCATGGACAATATGATTCTCTTGAGTGGTATGTTTTAAAATGGAAAACAGAGAAATTATTAAAATACTATACATGGCTTTTTTTCTTTGACCCTCAATAAAACTGCCTATAAAGATAATTTGAACATCATGACTAAATTTTCCTTCAGATTATATATGTATCATAATGATACAAGCATGTGGAGATGGTAAGACAGGCAGGATAGAATATATTTCTTAGAGATAAGCTAAATTAAATAAAATTGTACAACTTGTCACACTTATATAGTGCTAATGAATAGTTTAAATATTTAGAAATTTTATATATTCTGAAGAAGAAATCAAGTGTCCCCAAAGTCATTTTTGACAACAGAGGGCACAAAGTGGTGTTCAGTTTATGCCACTGAATGAGTGACTGAATGAGATTCAGTGATGGTGGCAGGAAGCTCACCAATTTGTTCTATGAAATACTTAATAAAATAACCTAAAACTTGACCTTTGTATTCTCATCCATTGAAGAAGCTAAGAGTTAGATGTTGTCTAAGACCCCTTCTAGCTTCACTTCCTAAAACCACGATTTACAATAATTTCCATTCTGACTTTTTATCGTTCCATCCAAGTGATTCACAAATGTTCATACATAGCAAAAACATATACAGAATTTTTCTTGAGGAAAAGTTAAAAAGCAATTAAATCAGGATTGCCATAAGATTTTATCAAGAGCATGAGAAGAAATACAATTTGCTTTCAGTAAGAGTTACATGTCCAAAATGCTGTGAACTCTTAAGAAATTAGTCAACAGCCCTAAATAGGGAGACAGAGGCAATATGGTGAGGGAAGAAACGTATGACATTTCTGGCAGTTTCCTGAACATGCGACCTTAAGCAAAGCACTTCACTTCTCTGTAGAAAGCAAAGCAAAGTGGAGGCAAAGTACTCCACTTCCCAGTGTGTAAAAGAGATAGGGCTCCCAACAACCAGGCCTGTCATCTAAATAAGCAGTCTGTCTGAGCTGGGGTATACGGCTGTTCCCAGTGCCTGAAGTCTTACGGGAAGCAGCTGTACCCCACGCCAAGTTGTTAGGAGTGGCTGTGGGCATTGGCTCCCAACATATATATAAGGCTGTCCGGAAAGTCTCCAGCCATGTAACTGTTCTCATTCTATTAACAATGGCTAAAGACTTTCCGGACAACCCCCCCACCTCTCTCACATACACCCCCCCCCGACACACACACACACACACACACATACACACATACATATATATTTGCAGTTGATGGTACGCTGCATCTGCAAGGTGAATGGCTTCGTGTGCCGAGATCATTAGAGAGAAAGACAGTGTCGACTGTTTAAAAATCTCCAGCAATTATTCCACAGTGTCAGAGTCTCAGTGTTCATGTTTCCTCTCCCCTAACATTTCCACCGCTCCAACCAAAGGCCATTTCCTCTCGGTCTGTCAACAGTGGAAATTGAAAACAGCTGCTCACCAATCATGGATAATAGGTTCTGTGATAGCACGTTGTGCTATCAGGTTTTTAAGGCCACCTTCAGTACTGAGGAGGTCAGAGAAGAGAAGAGTTTTGAGGTCGGAAGGGGTCTTAGTAACATCGAATCCAACTCCCACCAAGGCAAGAGTCACCTCTGTCTCTTCCACCCACGGTCTCTGCACGACCACTGCCAGAACAGGGGATTAGTGACCCCCAAGGCAGTACGCTTCTTGTTCAGACCACCCGAATTGTTAGAAACATCATTCTTATATTTAGCTGGAATCTAGTTATAGTTTCTACACAACCTTCTTCTGTTATTTAGACTCAAACAGAATTAACAGTTGTTTACCTCTGTGAAGAGAGTTTTCCTGTTCCCCCAAAGGGTATGTATATTCTTGTTCAAAGGTTACCAGTTCTTCATGTGAAATGGTTTAAATTTATCTGTCTTTCTATTAATTTTTTTGTGCTCTCTATTGCATGTATTCCCCTCTTTTAAAAAACGATTCAGACAACAGAATACTGTATACAGTTCGGTAAAAATAAATGACCCCACGTCACAGGCAAAAACACAGCAGAACCTCACGAACAGAATATTCAGTAAAACAAGCAGGACACAAAAGAATATAGCATATTTCCACTTTTATAAATTCAAAACTAAGTTGTTTAGGAATGCATCTATAGATGATATAATTGTAAGTCAAAGCGAGTTGATGATCATTATAAAAGTCATGAGAGTGCTGACCTTTTGGGGAGGAATGGAAGTGTAATTAGAAAAGGGCTCGGGGCTGGGTGCAGGGATATTTTGGGGTGTCGGCAATGTTCTGTTTCTTTAACCCTAGCGCTGAAGAAATAGATTGGTACCAAAAAAGTGATATTTTAACTCTTTCAGCTGATGCTTTCGATACATGCCTCCCTGTTCTAAACAACATACTTACATTGCTTTGTTTTGTGGCTTAAGCATTTATCCCTTGACTTCCCACTACAGAAGGTGAAGATTTATCTCCTTCACTAACACACCCCCTCCCTCACTCCACACAGGCACAGGCCTGTCCCCACAATCTCCCAGTGTATCACATCACAATTTTGGTTGTAAATATTCAGTGTTTACATAGCGACAATGAATGCAACAATCGCAGCTAGGTCATGCAGTATCTGTCCCCTGAAAACCTTTTTGTTTTCCTTGGAGTTACTAATTGCTTTTGTTTGTTTGCTTAGTTTTTGATGTTCTTTTCTTCCTCAGCTGTATGAATCTCCTCTAAATCCTTCCAATAGGCGCTGTATTTATCAGGTTTACAATGTCTTTGAGGAATCTGTCTGTCTGTCCGACTGTCTCTAATCAGACCTGGTTGCTCGCTCAGGACTTCTTTTCCCATCCTGGGAATTTCTGTCACTTCTCTCTTTTGCTGACCTTCTGCTTCCTGGGTCCCATGAATTCCTCCTCCTTTCTCACACATTCCTTTGCAGCTCCCCATAGAGGCATACGTGGAAAGTAATTCATTTGAGATTTTTTTTATTTCAAAATATTAAGGGGGTATAAACATTTTTGTTACAGGGATATCTTGTATTTGAGGTTGTGAATGCCCAAAAATGTCTTTATTCTGCCTTCTCATATAATTGATGGCTTTCGTAAGTACAAAATTCTAATGTTAGAATCCATTTTTCCTCAATTTTGAAGGCATTGATCCACTGTCTTCCAGGTCCCAGCATTGCTATTGAGAAGTCTGCTAGCAATCAGATTCTTAAACTTTCATATGTAGTCTTATAATTTTCTCTCTGAAGAATATTCTGATCTCTCTCTGTGCCCAGTACTACGAGATTCCACAGTGTTGTGTCTTGCTCTGCATCCACTTTCATCTGCTGTGTGTGCTGAGTCTGTGGCCCCTTCAGTCTGAATTTTGAGTCCTTCAGCTCTGGGCCATCATCTTGAATTTCTTCTTTAATAATTTCCACACCTCTGTTTTCATACTGCCTTCTTCCTGGATCCCCTATTATTCAGATTTTGAAACTTCTGGAATGATGTTTTAATTTTCTTATCTTTTCTCTCCATGCTTCCTACTTTGTCATTTGCTCTGCTCTCTGAGAGCTGAGAACTTTTCCCAGCTCTATCTTCCAGCCATTCTATTCAGGTTTCCCTGTCTGGGTTTATATTTTTAATTTCCAAGAGCACTTATTTTGAGCTGTGAGTGCTCTTTGTTTTGCAGTTTCCCATTCTTGTCTCCTCAGTGGAATAGCTTCCCTTATCTCTCTGCTCATAGTTTTCATTTTTATTTTTTAAGTTGTCTTTTTTCTGTATTGTCTCTATTTCCTCCAATGGATTTTCTTTTTCCCTCTTGTTTTGGTCTCTGTCATTCATATTCCAGGATTTCTGGTTGGGCACCAAAAAGCTGACTGGAAGCTCTACAAAAGAGAACAGGGCTCCTCAATTATAGACATCACTGCGGGGTGACCTGGCTGAGCCAATTAACTGGACTCTTAGATCTTTCTTCCAGGGTGACTTAGCTTGGCAGGGAAGACTGTTAGGTCCGGAGCCGAGAAAGAAACACATGAAGCCTCCTGCGTAGCAAAATGCTGTTTATTTTGGGTATCTGGGTGCAGACGGGTGGAGGCCAAAAGAGCATCCACCACAAAGAAGGGGAAAGCCTTGGGTTTGCGGAAGGTTTTTCTGGGGGTGGGGAGAGTGAGTAACACCTGCAGAGATAGGGGAGGAGGGTAGCTTCATCCTTATCAGGGGGGATAGGAATGCTGGTGTCATTGCAGCTGTCTGTGGTCCTGCTGTTGTCTGTGGTTGAAGTTAGATTCACAACCTTTGGACTCTCCAGACTCCTGCAGCTTTTGAACTTTTCAGGTTCCCACCCTAAGCCAACCTAACAAAGACTTTTCTAATCTCTACCTGGTGTGAAGAAACCAGCACCCTACGCCTGGTTGGGGGGAGAAGACTGGGGGGGGTGGTCTCAGTATCCTCATGTGTACAAGTTCACGTAATCCTGTTTCTAACAGAGCACCAGCGCTAGGTGCCCCGGGAGTCCTCCTGTTCAGCCAGGGACCCACTGTTTCACCCTCCCAGAGACTCGCCTCCCACCTGCTCCCTAGCAGGAAGGGAATCGGGGAGTTACCAGCTTCTTAAAAATGCTGTCATGAAGTCTTCCAGGTTCTTCCTCCACTTCCCTCCACCTTCCAGGGTACTGGGTGCTGCCAGTTCTCCCAGTTCTCACTCTGAGGAGTTTGTCCGGTGTCAGTCAGAGGCTTTTCAGCCTTCCCACTGCCAGCCGAGAGGCAGCTTTCTTTGTGGGTTAAATCAGTCGTGGTCTGTCCTTCTGCTTCCCAGCTTTGCAGTTGCTGTCTTCTCTCCCATTTTCTCTTCTTCCTCTTCTCTTATGGGTATGTATGGATGTATACACACACACACACACACACACACACACACACACACACATTTTTGTTCATTTGGTTTTTGGTTTTTGGTTTTTTTAATTTGTTAATTGTTTATTTAGTAAGAGAAACTATTCCTCAGCCCACACATTCATAGCTCAGGAACGCAGGTCAGTGACAAACTTCTATGTAAATCAACCCAAAGAAATTCTTTTACATTCCGGAATCACTTTGCACTTTGAAAGATGCCAGCCTTCCTCATCTCCTCAAAATCTTTCATAGAATCATAATTTCTGTAGAAATCTGCATATGCCTTCTTTCTTGGTTGGGCCATGTAAGGTTTCTGGATGGCCAGTGCCAGAGAAAGAAAGATGAGCAGAGTTGAAAGGGTTAAGCAAAGCGGCTTTATTGGAGCGCCCCTGCGTGAGGGTAACAGGTCCCAAGGGCGGGGCCCGGGCGAGGTTCCCAGGTCCCGGGAGAAACCAGGAACTCAAGTCACAGTCGTCTGGGACTGAGGCAAGGGTATTTATATGCGGTGAGGGGCATAAGTGGAGGGGGCTTGCTTTTTAGGTGCTTGTTTAAGTGGATTATCAAGTTCTCAGTAAGCAGGATGTCCCTGGGGCTGCAACAGGATGTCTCCAGGGTTGGGTAGATGGCATGGGGGCTGGGTGTGCTGCCAGTCACAGGATGTGGCTGGGGCTTGGTGGGGCCAGCTGCTTGTTCAAGCAGAAAAGTAGAGCTGACTCACTGCTTAGGGCAGAGGGGTTTGTAGCAGAGGAGGGGGCTACACGGCACCCCCACCAACCTTACAGGCCACAGCAAACTTATGCAACACTGCAACCCGCAGGGATACAATGAATGCTTCAACACGAAGAAACCACAGATGCCCGGCCAGGAGGCCACCTATCTAAGGTTTCATCAAAGCACTGGAAGCCATGGTAGTTACTGTCCTTTCTGGCTGATGGAGAAATGAATTGCCTGTTTGTTTGTTTGTTTGAGACAGAGTCTTGCTCTGTTGCCCAGGGCTAGAGTGCAGTGGCCTCATCATAGCTCACTGTAACCTCAAACCCCTGGCCTCGAGCAATCCTCCTTCCTCAGCCTCCCAAAGTGTTAGGATTACAGGTGTGAGCCACTGAGCCAGCCTGTAATTTTTAAGTAATCCAATTTATTATAGATTTGGCAAAAAAACACAGGTAAACATGTGTATCTAATTTGCCATCTTAGTTTGGAAAGTACCCATATGTTTTGTCACATGACCTTCTCTCAAGACAGGTTTTTTCATATTTTATGTGTTCCAAACATTTCTTGAAAAAAATGTAGGCATATATCCTTTTTAATTTTAATCTTGTGCTTTTTGCCCATTAGTCACCCTTTTGAAGTATTAATAATTTGGAAACTCAGTCATGTGGTAGGAATAACAATAATAATAAAAATATCTACTATTCTGGTTATATCAGACTCTGTACCACATCAAAATAATATATACCCCTCATAGTTTTGTGTTATTTCACATCTGATAATCATGTTCTTTGTCTGCATTTAAGTCATGGGTTGGCAAACTATAGCACGTGGCCTAACCTGGGATGCTGCCTGTTTTGTGGGTAGTTTCACTGGAGCACAACCATGCTCACTTTTCTACATCTTACCTCTGGCTGCTTTTGCACTACAGTGGCAGAGTTGAGTGGTTGCAACAGAAGACATATGACCTGCAAAGCGTAAAATATTTACTCTTTGGCCTTTGCAGGAAAACTATGCCAATCTCTGCTCTGCTCTAAGTTATTGATAACAACAAATATGACAAGCTAGATCTAAAACCAGTGGTGAGGCCCCAAACCTCTGTTAAGGCTCACATTGATTCATTAGCCTGTACAATTAGACAGCAATAAGTCTATTAAACTCCATGATTTTTAGGTTATACATATCAAGTATATACACTAAAAACAGAAATAATAATGCTGATGTTAAATTGAATGAATGGTTTTGTAAAATAAGAAATCCCCTGGCAACTGGTGCTCAAGCAGTGATAACATTCAAACACAAAAGAATCACTGTAGAAAATATTCATGTGCAGGATTCCTGAACCTTGTACGTGGATTCTAAGGGATTCTAAGAATTTCCAAAATAGACTCCAGGGAACACTCGTCATGTAGAAGGAAAGAAAGAATCAATGCTACAATAAGTTTGTGAAATATTACTTACTACAGTCTCCCTCTTGGAGATTTGCAACATATTAGCTCATGAAAGATTTTTGGGAATTCCTGTAAAAGAAAAATCTGAATGACTTTGTTTATGCAAAGACTACCCATTGGAAATTACTCATTCAAAATTCCTTCCAATTCTGAGACTCTGTGATCCCATCTTACCTGTATTTATATTATAGGAAACATTGTCAAATGCTTTGCTGACATGGTTAGTACTAACCAAAATGATTAATAGTGTTTTTCATGGTTTTCAGAAGCTCCAACAACTTGATGATTCTCTGTGTATGATAGCAGAGTTTCACCTGGAAGACAGTTCAAAGAAGCCAGCAGTTAACAAAGAGCAGTGCACCAAGACAAATAGTGTGCATCGTTTATTGCCTCCCTCTCCCCTATTATGAGCCCACCAGAAAGGAATGAAGAGAAGATAAAAAATAATAGTCATTCAGCTGGAGACAAATGGGATCACCTGTGCCAGCTGGAAGCAACTGGAATGCTCTGCACTCAGGAGCCACTGCACAGAGAGTAGGGCAGCCCCTCGGCAGGGTTACGGTTGACCTTGCCCATCCGATTTGGGCGGTATTAACTGCTGCCTTTATTCTCTAATTTGGCATATCAATCTGTTGAGGGCCACTGATCGATAACTGTGCCATGGCATTCTCTCTGATGTCTGCACTCTGATCACCCTTCTCCCTACTTGTCATAGGTGATTCTAGTCATTAGTAAAAATAACTTACTTCAGTACTATTTTATGCCTCCACTTATCTAGTAATGATAAAATATCATAAACCTTATGCTTCTGCTCACTACACACTAATACACTAAGAGCCATCCCTACAAGCTTTTTCTCTTTACATAAACCATGAAATAGGAAGGGTCTCCATGAATGAGGATTTTGTCTATTTCCATGAACTTAAAATGATTTACTTCCTAAATACATTATCTCATTCAAGAGTCAAGCTGTATTGTCATTCTCCTCTTGTAGACAAATAAATCAAAGCTCAGAAAAGAGCCAGGATTTAAACCTAGATCTTCCATGGACAAATTCTATGCTCTTTCTAAGAATCCTTGCTGCCCATCCAGATACTCTTTGTTTTTCTCACTATCTAATTCTAGCAGTCTAGTAAGTCTATCCAAAAAAAGAAACAAAAAATCCACAGGCAAGAGAAATGAGGTTTGCTTATCATACCTTCTTGGTAAACCCAATAATTCCAACATTTCTTACTCTTTGCCTGTAAGTCACCAATTAAATGTTATGTTTGGAGAGTTTACAAGGTAGTAGCATCATACTAATTAGTTTTTGGTTTCTATTTGCTAACATTTTTTTCTCTTTTTTCTGTATGTTGAAAATAAGGAGATAATCAAAATGTGATTTCATGAATCACACAGTTATTGCTACACAAAGAGAATTTTTTTCTTAGGTTCACAATGCTTAAAGACGGGGAGACACCTGAACAAAACTCATGGGGAATAAATTCGATGCAGTGAGTGAGTTAGAAAATTATTAAACTCTAGTTGTTCAATTAGTATGGAAGCAGGCTTCTGTGGACAGTAAAGTCTAATTAAAGATTGAGGTGTGCTTTTATAGGAGCAATTCTTGAGAGAAACTGGCTTGACCAGCACAGTGAAGATCCCTAAAGACACATAAGGTCCCTTGAAGCTAGAGGGCAATGTCGGCAGGTGAGGCTTTAAAGTTACTGTAAAGCTATTGCAATCAAGACAGTTTGGTATTAGCATAAGAGCAGGCACATAGATTAATGGAAGATTTAAGAAGTAGGTCTATACTTCTCTGGGCAATAGATTTTTAACAAGCACCATGGTAATTCAATACAGAAAGGGCAGTCTTTTCAAAAAGTGGTGCTGGAACAATTGTATATACATAAGCAGACATAGAAATAAAATAAAAAATGAACCTTGACCCTTACCTCACACCAAATAGAAACATTAACTTAAAATAGATCATAGACTAAACTTTAAGGATAAACTATTAAACTTCTAATAGAAAAATATGGGAAAATATATTCACGAAATGGAGGTAAAAAAGATTTTTAATTAGAACACAAAAAGTATAAATCATAAAATAAAAAATTGATAAATTGGACTTAAAAATAAAAATTTCTGCTTTTTGAAAGAAAATGCTGTTACTGCTAAGAAGATAAAAAACACGAGCCACAGACTGAAAGAATGTAGCCACAATACATAAATATCACAAAAAATTTATTTCCAGAGTATTTAATATAAAGAACTCCTATAATTTAGTAATATGAAAACAAAAAACCTGCCCCCAAAAGAATGGACAAGAGATTAGACTACATTCATCACAAAAGAAGACATGTTGATGTGTCATTAAGCACATGGGAAAAAATGCTCAACATCATTAGTCATCAGGGAAATGTAAATTAAAGCTACAATGAGATGTCACTACACACCCACTGGAATGGCTAAAATTAAAAGGTTGACAATACTAAGTGCTGACAAAGATGTGGAACCACCAGGTCTGTTATACATTGCTGTTAGGACAATAACGGTACAAACATTTTGGACAACAGTTTAGCAGTTCCTTATAAAATTTAACATACACTCACCACATGACCCAGCAATTGAATTCCTAGGTATTTACCCAAAGTAATGAAAATTATGTTCCCACAAAGATTTACACTTACATGTTCAGTAGGTTATTCTTAATAGCCAAAAACTTTTTCAATAACAGCTGAATGGATAAACCAATTATGATATAGTCATGTAACGGAATGCTACTCAGCAATGAAAAAAATGAACTACTGATACATGTGAAAATGTGAATGAGGACTGGGCATGGTGGTTCACGCCTGTAATCTTAGCTCTCTGGGAGGCCAAGGTGGGAGGATCGCTTGAGGTTAGGAGTTCAAGACCAACCTCAGCAAGAGCAAGACCCTGTGTCTACTAAAAATAGAAAAAAATTAGCTGGGCAACTAAAAATAGAAACAAAAACTTAGCTGGGCATCATAGTGCATACCTGTAGTCCCAGCTGCTGGGGAGGTTGAGGCAGAAGGATTGATTGAGCCCAGGAGTTTGAGGTTGCTGTGAGCTAGGCTGATGCTACGGCACTCTAGCCTGAGCAACACAGTGAAACTCTGTCTCAAAAAAAAAAAAAAAAATGTGAATGAGACTAAAAGAATTATGCTGAACCACAAAAGAATGCATGTTGTATAATCCCATTTTATGAAATTCTAGAAAAAGCAAAAACAATATATAATAACAGAAAGCAGATCAGTGTGTCCTGAGGTTTGAGATACAGGTGGGAATTGGGTGAATATTGACAAAAGGAAACGTTCGGGGGTGAGGGAAAAGTTTTCTCTCTCAATAATGGTGGAGTTTACATGGTTGTATGTAATTGTCAGAACTCATCATAATGGACGCTTAAAATGGGTGTACTTTATTGTTTGTATAAATAATAATAAAGTTGATTTCTTGAATGTGTATGTACAGAAATAGAAAAATAAATCCAGAAATGCATATATCAGTGTTGTTATGCCTAGACGGTAGGACTATAGATGACTTTTTGCTTCCTTTATTTTGCTCTTTTGTGTAACCTAGTTTTCCCAAAATGACTGTATATGATAGTGAAAAAAAGATTAAAAGTAACATCTGTTCACTAAAAAAAACAGCCACGTGTGTACTTTTCTCATCTGTTTTAATAATTTTTTCATCTTCTCATGGGATCAGAGACAGGTTTATTCATTCCCTAACTTAAGGCACCCAGCACCCCCATAATATTTGGTGAGTTGAGCTGAAACGTCGGTTCTCTCTGGTTATCGTCCATGTCAGGCTGCTTGCCCCTAAGAATCACCGAGAACCTTCTCCAGCGCTCTTGCTCTGGGCCTCCGCTGTTGTCCTGCACAGTCACCCAGATTTATAGCTCTGTCAGTGTATCAAGGAAAACCAGGGCTGGACAGTGGTGACACTAGACGTAGGAACTACTGCCTCAGGGGAAAAGAGACTGCATTGTAGGACTGGGCTCAATTCTGAATACAACGAGGAAAAGCGGGATTCACAGCCCGGGGGGGGGGCGGTCAGTGGATGGAAAGTTACTAGGAGGAAACGTCAGGGGTGAGGCGGGTCCTGGCTGAACCGACTTGACAGGGTTCTCGCTGAAGGCAGGCCGGCCACGTGTCAGACGCCACCTGGGAACGGTGAGGACAAGGTGTCCAGGGCGGGGCGTCCCACTAACAGACTCAGCGGATTCTTGCCCTCGAGGACAAGGCCTGAGGATGGGGCTTGGGCAGAAACGGAGCCTGACTGCAGTTTGGTTCCAGAGAGTCTGTCAGGTGTCTTTGCTCTTCACACCTCAGACGTCAGGTGCCTGCCCTGCATGGGTGGGCTCTCCCTCCCCTGTGACACCCAGGCAGGTGACAACCCCTGCCCAAGGACAGATGACGGGGCCTGGGCATGCATGCTCCCCGTTGGTGAGAGAACTTGCCCTTCTTCAGATGGTCCTGGTACAGGCCGCCTGGGAGGAAGCTCAGACACGGTTTTCTCCTATTCCTGCCCCTCCTTGACATCTTGTTTTCTTCCTTCGGCGAGCTTCTGCCACCCCTTTTGATCCTAGGAGGACTCTGTCCTCGCCTAGGAAGTTGGATGGTACAGAGGCGTTGCTTGATCCTTTCCACTTCCTCCTTCCTCTTGTAGGCAGAGCAGCTGCACCTGCATCCCAGGCCCGTGGTGGGTGCCCGCTCTGAGAAAAGTTAAAGAAAGTATCTAGTCCATCCTGTACAGCACGGGGGGCTCCTTCCCGGCCAGGGAGGCAGGCCTGCTAACTTGTACCAGGGACGATGGGTGTGTTCCCAGGCAGAGGAAGCAAACTTCAAACACACTGGGAAGCCAGCCAGACACAAGGCAGCGGGCAAAGGCTCCCTGCATGTCCTACCCTCCTGTGTCACATTGCCTCCTCTAACACTGGTGTGCGTCACGGCCTTCCAACACCTCTCCTCCAAGAACTACTGGAAGGTGTCACTTTTAAGGAATGTGGTCAGGGGACTTGCAACCCTGCCTGGCCATGTGTCTGCTCCTAGGGTGGATTGGGGGGTGCCACAGAGGCCAAGGAGTGATGAGCAGGAGGGGATGAAGTCCCCGCAGCACTGGGTTGCCGGTGCAGACGGAGCTAAAAGCCGTGGCCCATTCAGGGCCATAGAAACTCTCATGCAGATGTCAGAGGTTTCCCAAGATGCACGTTTAATGGTGGGGTGTAGTTAAATAGATTCTGTGTCGCCTCCGATATGATGCACTGCCTTCTTGGCTTTAAGTATGTACCTGTGTAGAAGGAAGACAAGAAAATACAGTAATCTCTGGAAGCGTGTGACAGCATAGAGAACAGACATTAAATAATTTTCAATTGCTTTAGTTCTTATGAAAAGGATAAACCTGAATTTCATTCTAATGAGAAAATTTGTGGTGTCTGAAAGGCTCCAAGCCTGGCTGGGTCACTGTCATACTCCATATTTGAGAAGAGCATCTGTAAATGGCGAAATGGGTCTTTGAGTGACAGGAAAATCAACCCCGGAGTCCTGCAGTGGGCATTCTCCACGAGTGAGCGTTCAGGACTATACAGGAGGTTAATGGGAGGGAGATGCAGCACAATCAATGTATTATGCCAAATTTGAATCAGAAGTTTTGGATAATATAAGCCTCTTCTCTTTCCCTTTTTATTTCCTGCTACTTTTAAAGGAATAGCTTTTTAACAAGCCCTGTCTGTTCCCCGTATAACCTGCAATACATAGGGACATTCAACTTAAACAGTTGCTAGCTAAAGCCTTCTTTGAGACTTTATTGTGTGGTCTCTTCCCTTTCAGCTCAATGTTCTTTTGTCTGAAAAAAAGGAAGGCACAAGCACTTTGATTAAGTGTGACCAATGAGATTATCCTTTGTAAGTTCTTAATTAGGTGTAAGATTGTAGAATATATTAATTCATATGAAAACTTTCATTTTGCCTGCAATATATGGCTTTAGCAATAAAATGTTTTTGAGTCAAGAATTCCAGTTACATGAGAACTGGAAATTCATTTATTCTAAAAACAAGAGCAATATAGAATTATATAAATTTAAAAATCAAAAAAATTTTGAAAATATACTTTTGCTTACAAAAGTTTTTAGTTTTTCAATAAGTCAGGCTCTCCATTGTATTAGCTCTCAAGATACATGAGACTGTCATTACATGAACATAAAATAAAAATACATGTCCAATTTGCCAACTTTCCTATTTTGAGATAAACTTAACTTATTTTGGGGGTAGAAAATGCAGTAAGGTGGTCATTAGCAGCCTTATCCAAGAAATAAAAATAAAATTGTGCTTTTTAAATATTATAATTCATGCGTTTCTGAAATTACTGATGAATATTTGAATTGTTCATTAAACTAATTAATGAGATAAATAGGTTTGATATGTTGACAGCTTACATGTGTAATTTTCATTTTCATCAAATTTATGAGTCTTCACTCTGAGTGTACAATAAGTAGCTATTCTGGGGTTGATTGGCACTTTGGGAAGAGAAAAGTAGGATATGGCTGAGGAACCTTGGGAGCAGGGTGGCAATCTCCTACCTCTGCCCAGAGAAAGGTGTCATTGGTGGTCTAAGCCCTAGATAACAACAGTCTGCACAGAAATTACCTGAAAGGGCCTGTCCAGCTCTAGGATTCTGAACAATTCAACTAAATCATATTTATGGGTGGAACAGATGAACTAACCTGAATATGTTGTATTCTCTACAGTTCATACTCTCCTAACTGTTAGGATTTTTGAGATAACAAAATAATCGGCACCACTCTCATCTCTACCAAAGTTCTGAACCATTAAAAAATAAGAAAATGAAATAAGGCAAATGAGGAATAAGGCACAATCGGAGAATGTGGCTCATACCCTCAGACAAATGGGCTTCTTAATACTCAGCCTGCGAATTCATGGGACTAGGCACAGGCTGGGACCAGGGAAGGCCCGCCTCCACCTCCCTCATCCTCCTCTCCCCTGCAGGGCCTGTCCCTGGAGGGCGCCGTCTTGGGAAGGCTTATTCCTTATGGAAAACTCATCCTAAGTGGAAGTGGCTGCGCTACCATGCTCAGACTCTCCTTCCAAAATAGGAGGTGAGTCATTTCATATCTCTAGGGGTGGAATAATCAGGAGACAGAGAGACAAGCTGATGTTTTTACAGATGAGAAGACGCACCAGGATGGATGTATTTCCTATTACTGTTCTCGGGAAGACTAAGTTGGGGTCTGTGATGGTCCCATTTAAATTGTGTAATCCAAGAAACGCAAGTAGGTTTCATCCTACATGATAAATCCAATTTCTGCAAGAGCCTTCCTAGAGCACTAGCTGGTCAGCATGGTGAAGACATGGATCGTGACGCGTTGGTGACGTCTGCCATAGACAGGCAGAGAAGGTGACTGAAGCTGTACCGCCAAGCCAATTTCCTGTAGCAACTTCTGCATCCTGTGAATGGGGCTCTGTGAAGTCAGGAACCATCTAAAGCAACGAGGGGAAACTGTATGATGTGGAATACAAATACTGCTCTGGTGACGGCTCCCGCAAAAGCGTTTCTCTCATGCTACTTTGCACTCAGAAGCACTCAAAGGCATCCCACTTGCCTCCCAGTTAAGGGTCAAATGCTCAGTGTCTACACCAGTATCCCCTCCATACTCCTGCTTCTGTTGTGTCAGCCAGCCTGGGCTCTGTCCCCTCCCATAAAATAGAGTAATCAACCTCTGCAGAGCCTTCCAGCTCTCACAGAAGGTATGTCTTGCCTGAAGGGAGGGTTAGGAATCAGGTAAAGTACGAATTCTTTGCAATTAGTTGAATACATGTGCATTTGTCTTGGGAGCAGGTTCATGGCTTTCTTTAGATTTTTTCAAAAGATCTGGACCACAAAAGAGGAGAAATTCTACTTATCACAGTCTCTGGCTCAGATAATAGGATTGATCACAGTGCATGGCACAATATGCTTTCCTAAAACACCCTGTGCATCATAAATACTTTCGCCGGACCACTTTCCAATATGGAAACATGTCAAAGGTGCCACCTTTAGTCATAAGAGGAGCAAGGAGATATTTTCACGTTCTGATTGCTTGGGGCTGTCCCTTTCCCTTAACTGGCTACAATCCCAGTGTCCCCTATCACTGCCATGAGGACAGACCTGCCTCCACGCTCAGACTCCTATGAACCCCACCAATCCTAAGGTTAGCTTTGGGAAATATCCAGTGGCCCTACTCACACAGAATTTCTTAATTCTGCTTCTGTACTAGTCAACCCAGGTGAACACTTTTCCCAGTAGAGACCAGGGTAAATGCTGGAGGTATTGACTTTCCCCTAGAACTGTAAGTGCTGGACATGTGGTAGATGCTGAAGAGAACTTGGGCTGAGATAGGGTCCGTCTCAAGTCCGTACTACTTTCTAGTAGGTCAGAAATGTCTGCTCTGTAAGCTTTTGCTACTGTTTGTGGCTGCTTTTCTCCAAACAATTTTTTAAAGCTTGATCTGTAAAAGCAGTAACCAAGCTATTGGAGAGAGCTTAAATCTTCACTTTTCTCCATAAGTCTCGTTTCTAAGATTTACTATTTTCCACTGGACTATAAAGATTACTGGAAGAACTCTAATTATACCTCTTATTGTACCATTTCTTTGTATATAATCTCAACGCAAAAATGGAAGAGAGTTGTCTGTAGAAACCTAAAACCAAAAGAAAAGAAAACAAAAATAAATATTTTCTTAGACCTTTGGTTGGTGAAACCAAACCCTTAGCAACCTCTCTGTAATCTACCATTTTAGAACACTTAATTCTCGGTCAGGCACAGTGGCTCACACCTGTAATCCCAGTGCTGTGGGAGGCTGAGGCAAGAGGATCACTTGAGCCCAGGAGTTCGAGGCTGCAGTGAAGTACCGTTGCACCACCACACTCCAGCCTGGGCACCAGAGTGAGACTCTGTCTCTAAAACAAACAAACAGACAAGAAACACTTAATTCTGGAAAAAATAATTGAAGAAATGTTTAATTCCATTTGAATGTAAGAGAAATATTGGGGAAAAATGAAGAGGGTATATAGTTGTGAAACTTCCTTCTAATTTTTCTCCTGGATTCTCTGACTCTCTCCTTCCTCTTGCTTCTTTCTTGACGTGAAATCTTCATTTAGAGTCACATCTTAGTTTATAAGGGGCATGTGCTGAAACTGCAGTTCATGGTTTTCTTCTCCCTTTCTCTTTCCTCTGTCTTCTTGCCCTTTGGTTCCTCATCTGACCAACCCATCCCTAGTCTAAATTATTTAGTTTCTAAATTATTTAGTCATTATAATTTGTACTCAGTGTCTAGAAAGTTTTTTTCTTATAAGTACTTTAGAGGGCCTCGCTGAGCTCCCTCCAGCCACGGTCAGGAGAGAAGGACAGTGGACGTGCTGTTGGCCAGGTGGAGTCCCCTCTCACCCGCCTCATGAGCAGGGAGGGACTTGCTCCTGCCCACTTTCCAGAAAACAAGGCTACTGCCAAAGCTCGTCCTGACAAAGCTGCCGGGAACTTACTCTCAGCTAAATGTGAAAGAGACAAACTCAATCTTGTCACCAAGTGGAGCTAGTAGCTTCTGTGGAAGTTTCTCTGCTCTCAGAATCACCCCATCCCACCCCAGGCATACACATCGCTGACCACACCCCCTACCCCACTTGGTAATGTGGGACTTGGAAGGTTCTCAGGGAGTATCATCTGCCCTGCATCCTCAAGAATGCATCTGCTAATAACTTCCTCACCGCAAGCAAGCGAATCAGGCACAGTTGAATTTGGAAACTTTTCAAATCAGAACTCTCTTACTCTAAGCCAAAGTCTTTAAAATCACATTGAAATCAAATTCATGAATTTTCAATGACAGAAGTGATAAATTCTCTTGTCTCAAAAATCACGCCATGTAAAAAATAATCATTTGGATTTCTTAATTAGATACAATGGGTAATAAATTAAGTTGCTTGATTATACAGTTTATGTCAGTTTGCTTAATTATGCTAATAATTGGCATTTACTAGAAATGTCAGTAGGTTAAACAAATGTTCCTTTTCTGTTTTCATTTCAATGGCTTAGCAGAAAAAAAAATCAGTTGAGAGGTCTTGAGTTACACTCAAATAACAGAAAAAAATATTTTCAAGAGATTTCTTAGCAGAAATGTTGATGTACTGGTTCTTAGCTAAGAAGAATCCACTTATGAAAATAGTTTTAGTGGTCCATGAAGCATCATTAAGTTTAGAAGAATACTCTTGGATTAAATTGAAGTATCATATTGCAATGCATAACTGCATTTATACGATTGTTATTGAACTGATCATAAAATCAATATTTCTACATAAAGAAGAAAAAAGTTTCTCTGAGTTATAATACATTCTTAGGACTTAATTTCTATTTTCATATCTGAATACTATTTCCAAACCCATTTAAAGTAGATAATGACAATGTAAATTTAGTCATGAAATTTCCTGTTATGAACTGTGCATGTTGTGGTGAAGATAAAGTTTTAAATTACTCTCCACAGTTAATTTTTGCAAAGAATTTAATGCATTTAAAGATGATGCAATTTTAAAAATGGATGACAAGTCTGACTAATATCTAACTAAATGGCATTTCTCATTCTAAAGAGGCATTTATATTAAGGGGCTTGAAACATAAGGATGCATCCTAAGTCCCATATTATAAGAGGGACTCTGCAGGTGTCAACTTGAACTTGCAAATTTGGCCCTTCCCAGACTACTTTGTGCACCTCAGTGTAATTCTGGAACTTCTTTGGTTCCCAAATCTATAACTAAAGTTCAGCTTGGAAAGGGTCCTTTAAAAATGGTCCATTTCAGAAATGTCTATAGGAAATAAGAAAATGGTGAATGACCTTCAAGTGGGCTGACTGGAAACGGGTCTCACAATATTCAGAATTCAGATGCAGTTGTAGAGAATTCTCCAAATATCCTGTTATAATTCCAACACCATGCACGTCCAATATTGTTAAATTAAATCAAAGGATAACAGTAGTTGCAAGCATGTACTTGTGCATAATCTATCTTTCACATTTAGAAACAGAAAAAAAACTTGGTTTTGTGGGTTATTATTGTTTGATGTCCATTCCTTAATAGTATACTCAGTTGTTCCCTAATAGTCTCATAAAGCTGCTGGACTTAATGCCCAGATTGTGTGGGCACACATGTATGCTATGCAAATCTGTAAAAGCTGATGTGGTTAATAAGCTTCAAGGTTAGAACACTAATACAGCTTGTTCTGTTCAATCATATCAGCATCAAGGACATGGTATTGAAAGGCTTTGTTCTTTAAAATCATAGACCTTGAGAACTTTGTGTTTAAAGGTGTGTCAGTCACTACAAGAACAGAATAAATGAGCTGTACAATGGGATAGATGGAACGCTGGGTGTGGTGACTCTGCCCCTCTTCCATCTGGGAGCAAGGAAATGCTGCTTCTCCTCTGATAGAGCTGGTCAGAATCTTTCCGCTTCTGTTAGAACTACTAAACACATGTTCATACAATCTTCAGTGAGATAAATTTCCAAATTTTCAAATGCAGATCTTTCTTGCCCAGCAAGTGTAATAAATTTAGTTTTTTTTACTTGTATTTGTATTCTTATAACCACTTGAATGTATTTTTCTGGTCAAAATTTGATGTGCTTGTTTGTAGCCACTGTGTAGACAAAAACTTGGAGCATGAAGATATATTAGTAACACCTGTTTGCTCTCAATCCAGTCTGAACCGTTAAACCTCTCTGAACCATTGCTCAAATATAAATAAAAGTTAATATTCATAAGATGTTATCAGCAAATGAATAAAAAAGGTGGAATCACCTTGTAAATTTAAGTGCTTACAAATAATTATTATTATTATTATGGTATATAAATGCATTACTGTATTTTTCTTTCAATTATATCACAGAATAAAAAAAATACTGTAGTAATAGCTATTGTGAAGACTTATGAATTTAAAAATTGTTACCTAAAAAATTTTAAACAAAGAAGGAAAAATGAAGCATTAAATGGGATTCTGTGTAGTTTCTCAAAGTAAGAGAAAACAAAACAAAATACCACCAGAATCTCTACATTACTACTTGCAACCATTGTTCCTCTACTGACAAATAATCTCCCATCTGGAGTTTTGTTTGTTGTACATTGATGAATTCAAACTATAAGCAGTCCATTTCTCAACAATGACAGAATAGTAAGTAGTAAGCATTTGAGTATTTATTAATTCTCTGTAATATAAATTTTTGTTTTGTTTTGTTTTGAAACAGAGTCTTGCTCTGTCGCCCAAGCTAGAGTGCCATGGTATCAGCTTAGTTCACAGCAACCTCAAACTCCTGGGCTCAAGCCATCCTCTTGCCTCAGCCTCCCAGAGTGCTAGGATTATAGGCATGAGCCACCGCACCCAGCCTGTAATATAAAGTAGGGTAAACCAAGTGGTAGTATTTTAAAGAATTAGTCTCAATTATAAAAATAAAATGGGAAAACTGTTTTAAAAATTAAATATATAAGATAATCATTTAAAAAGGAATATTTTAAAAATGTGAAAAGCTTATAATTCTTGAAGCAACTTATAGGTAATAAAGAAAAATTGCAACACTGTTGTACAGACATTTATTAAACTTATTTGTGGATATCTCACTTTGTTCTTAATTCATTTCAGCGGAATCTGAGCATCTGTTTCTACTTAGTGCCATTACTAATACTAGAGTGGGAGGACTATTTTTTGATTCTATGTATTGTTTTCTGTCATGATATTTTTTCATCACTGAAAGTGACCATCATAAAGTGCTGCATAATCTATTGTTTGTTGCCCAGAAAATGTTGTCCTTGGAAAGTTGTATCCATTTAAAATCATATTAATTTTGTATCCTCCCCACTGAAGTATGGAAGGTTACTCTCATAGAAATTGTATTTACCAGTTGTCTTCTGCTAGGATTTCTGAAATGCTTTATTTATATATTGTATAACAAAATATTACTTACTTTTGATATAAAAAATGCTTATCTATCACTTTTGAAGTAGATACTGTTTTTCAAGACCCTGTCACTTACTAACTTGAAAAAAATGTCAAAAAATACATAACTTTTGAAAACTATCAATTTTAAAACATTATTCACCATATATTGTACCTGCTCACATTATACTAGATGTTGGAGTGGATATACACATACACATATAAGACAGCTCCTAATCTCAAGAATATATATTTTATTTAAGGAGATAAGACCAATGATTTCAAAATAATTAGAGAATAGTGTAATACCAAATGTCATCATCCAGATTAAAATTAATTTGAGTTTAAATAAGCTATTATAAACAAAACTTTATCATTCCTTGGCACTATTTTAAAACAAGAGATTCTCAGTTAGAAAGTAATCCACTGAACTAAAGAAATATTAGTAACTCCTGAATCAGACTGACGGTGTTAAGATCCTGACCTCCTTAGATGCCAGAGGAAATTATACTTTCATGGTTCATTGACAATTATTATTGTCTTTAAAAAATCTAATATATCTGATAAAGTACTCTTTGAAGAACAAAATCTCAAATCTTACCAATTTGATAAATAAAAGAGGTTTTCTAGTTAAACAAAAAAAATTAGGGTTTAACAGTATTACATAACCATCTTCTAGTGGACTAGTTATATACCATTGATTCTCAAACCTTAAAAATAATCTTAAAATGCAGATTCCTGGTCCTAGGACCCTAGAGCTATTGAATTGGAATCTTTGGGTGGTATTTCTTATCCATTTGAATATTCAGGAGGCACCCTGGAGATTCTAATGCAGTCACTCTAGAGAAACACAACTCTAAGAAGTGAAAAAGAATTTATAGATGACATGCCCTCTTATCACCTAAAAGAGTAAACATTCTCAAATAGTTTACAAGCTAGGAAAAATGTTTTATTTAATAGATAGAAAGCTTTACGTTTAGAGAATACATATATCCTTCTTAATACATATGGAGGTTTATAAATGTTGACTACATTCAGTATAATATGGGCTACAGTGTTACCTAAAACAAAATGAAGGGATAATAAAAAAAAAAAAACCCTAGATATATGTCTGGAAAATTTAAATTATACTTTAGATAATGAATTTATTAAACAATATGTAGTACAGGAAATTAGAAAATACCCAGAACTGAATGAAAATACTATATATTGAAGCTTATAGGATATAGTTGCTACAGCACTTGAAGAGAAATATATAGCCTTCGATTCTTATCTTAAAAAGAATAAAGGGTGGCATTTAATGATCTGATTGTCAAAGTTAAGACGTTAGAGAAAAACAAAAAAATTGATCCAAAGAAAATGAAAGTAATGAGATGATAAAAGAGCAGAAAATAAAGAGAGTAACTATATCATAATTGGAATCAACATGGTCCAAAATTAGTTATTTGAAAAGTCCATAATAAAGTAAATAAAAATCTCTGCTGAAACTAATCTAGAGAAAAAGAGATAATGCATGAACACACACATACACACTTTTTTTTTTTTTTTTGAGACATGGTCTTGCTTTGTTGCTCAGGCTACAATGCAGTGGCACAATGATAGCTCACTGCAACTTCAAACTCCTGGGCTTAAGGGATCCTCCCCTCTCAGTCTCCCAAGTAGCTGGCACTACAGGTGTGCAACCACCATGCCCAGCTAATTTTGTTATTTAGTTTTTGTAGAGACAGGTGTCTCATTTTGTTGCCCAGGGTGGTCTCAAACTCCTGACTTCAAATGATCCTCCCACCTAGGCTTCCCAGAGTGCTGAATTTACAGGAGTGATCCACTACATGTGACTGATATTTTAACAATGGAAAAAGATGACATAGCACAGAAATATTAGAGACTAAAAAGATAATAAGAGAATAATATGATGACTTTATACCTATTAAATTTAAACTTAGATAAAATAAATAGATTATGGAAAAGACCATTTAACAAGATTGACTAAAGGAGAAATGCAAAACCTAAACAGTCCTATAACATTTAAAGAAATTGAGTCAGTGGTTAATAATCTTCCCACAAAAAGTATATCAAATTCAGTTCCTTTATGAATTATTTCAATTTTATGCCAAATTTTCCAGAGAAAAGAAAAAATGGGAGAACTCTGAAGCTCATTTTATAATACTAAAATTACCTTGATGCCAAAATTATATAAGAACAGCAAACAAAAACTAAATAATAATCCAATTCACTCATGTACATAGATTCAAAAGTATCTATTGGCCAAATGAATCCCAACAATACATATAAAAGTGTAATCAATCACATAAAAATGTTATAGTTCAGGAATTCAAGGTTGGTTTAACATTAAAAAACTTATTAAAACAATTCAGCACATTAATAGATTAAAAAAGTAAAGCAGATATTATTCTCAAGAGATTCAGAAAAATCATTTGATAAATATAAAACCTATAAAATGCTTCAATAAGTTTAAAACTGATAAAAAGTTTTAAACACTTAGCAAACTAGAAATAGAAGTGAGGACATACTGATAATCTACAACAAATAATATACTTAATGGTAAAATGTTAGTGATCAGGAACAAGACAGTGTGTCTTATACCATCATTTCCAATAAGCATTGTTCTCCTAGAAACTCTACAAATCAGACCTGCATGCATTGTGCAAGAGACTTCCAAACGTCACCCCTCCAACAGCCATAGTGCCAGTGGCTGTCACCACCTTGTGCAGAGTTGGTGCCTCACGCGTACCTGTCTTCTGTTGGAGATGTTTTTCATACCACAGTCTCCCAGATGGCAACTCAAGTTTATAAGCATTTAACAGAGAGCACCAGTCCAAAAGGATCTTGCAGATCCAAGCTGATCCAAAGTCCCTACAGAATCAAGGAAGCCTGAGCTGTGCTGTGATTCTTCAACCAGAGTTTCGGAGGCAGCCTGCGGTCGCTGGCATTAGTGGTGCGAGCAGCTTCCTATATGCTCATTAAATCTGTGATGTTCACACAACCCCGACAGAGCAAAATCTTCATGTGCTGTGTTTATCTAAAAGACCCTTCATCACCAGCCTCTCTCAGTCTCTCCACATGACTAAAATTTCCCATTTCTGATTTCTGAAGAGAAGCAATCCCATCACTCCGTAACAAAGTACCCATAACAAACGACCACAAACTTGGTGGCTCAAAACCACAGAAATTTATTCTCTCACAGTTCTGGAGGCCAGAAGTTTGAAATAAATTTTACTAGGCCAAAAATCAAGGTCCTAGCAGGGGCATGTTCCTTCCAGAGACTCCAGGGCAGTGGCCATTCCTTGCCGTTTCCAGCCTCTGGTGGCTGCCAGCATTCCTTGGCTTGCGGCTGCATCACTCTTGTCTTTGATTCTGTGGTCACGTGCTGTGTGTGTCATCTTCTTCTGCCTCTCTCTTAAAAAGACACTTGTGGTTGGATTTAGGGCTCACCTAGGTATTGCAGGATAATTTCCGCAGGCCAAGATCCTTAACTTAATCACCTCTGGGAAGAGCTTTTTTCCTTTTAAAGTAACATTCACAAATTGCAGGAGTTAGAACTTGTTATCTTTGGTTGGACATTATTCAACCTACTATACAAGGTGACCGGGAGCAGTCTTTGATACACCTGGCAGGGCTCCACTGGGCTTTACTTAGGACAGCTGCCCTCAGACAGGCAGCAATATTAGGTTCTGCCCCTGCAGGCCAACAAGTGACGATGCTGTGGCTGCCATCATAGGAATGTGCAGCCACAGGCTTGCGACTGTTGCTGGCATGTATAAAAAGATACTCATTTTAATTTCTAAATATATAAGCATGTTCTAAATTAGTGGCACTTGCCCACTGACTGGCACACAACTTGACAAGTAATAGGAAGCCACAGAATAGATGTTCAGCTGAGCCAAGGAATACTGTAAGAATATTTTTCAAAGGAGATTGGATTTGGAGAAAATCTTCCCTGTTTATTTCATCACAGTGAGAAAAACATAGAATGCATACTAGAATATTGAGTTTCAGTAAGGTCTTTTGTGTTGCAAGGAACAGAGATCAGCTCAAGAAAACAGAATTGGGGTGGGCTTATTGTAAGAATTACGCAGTGTGGCTGCAACAGAACACCAGGCAGACCCACAGCTATTCTTCCTGCCTCTCTCAGACCCGGTGGATAGCGTCTGCTCCTCTCTGTGCGCTGTGCCTTTCTCCAAACTCACCCCCTCCTTCACAGGTTCTGTTTGAACGTATCCCATGTTGGCTGCCTCGTTCAATTTCTCTCTGTGTAGCTGTTGGCAATTTCCTCCGAGTGGTTTACTTCTAAAGACTCAAAATCTCATTGCTTCAACTTTGTTTGTTTGTTTGTTTGTTTTAGCCAGAGCTATACTCAATGGTTACGGATTGGCTGAGCTTGGGGTCCTGGTCAATTTCCATCCGAGCGCAGGTGGAGAAACAATTAAGTCAGGGTCATGTGATTAAGAAAACCACACCACCTGGGGCAGAAGGGCTGTGTGAGGGAAGGGGACATCCCCCTAGAAGTGTGTGTGGGCTGCCAGGCACCCCAACCTATACCAACTACAATCTTCTGTTGTAAATCTGGATCATTGAAATTCAAACAACTCTTCATCATGGCAGCATAGATGTAAAGGTTAAAAATCTTAAAAAGCAAAAAATACCATCTGGTTGGTATATTATAAGCATTTACTGAGGAATGGATTTTTAATATAATTATGCTCCAAATCTAATGTCACATTCACAGTATATCACTATTCTCTTTCTTCATCTCTATTCCTTCCAAACTTCAAAATAAATTTACTAACAGTTTTGTTACTTTAGTCTTACTTTCCAACTTTTCTTTTTCCCCTCCCTGCTTCTCACTGGCCTGTCTGGGTGAAAGGATAGCTGGGCTCTGTGGGGCTCAGGGACCAAAGGAGGAGCACACTCCTGACCCCCTTCCCAGCTAGGTCTAAACTGCTTTAGTCTAAGAAAGAGACAAGATGCCTTGCTTTCTCCTTAGTGGGAGGACTATTTTTAAATATTGAAGAAATGAGAAAGAAGGGACACCAGCATAGAGTTGAAAATGCCAAATCAGACCAGTCCCAAAGAGGTTTCCCAGCAGGCTGCTGATCAATGTGATGTCACCTGCAGGGAAGAATAGCTTGGAAAGGATGCTGGCTTCCAGCCACACGGCCTTTTGTATTAAGTCCCACTGTGAATTGAGAACAGCACAAGGCACTGAGTTAGATAGGGAAGACCCTGCCCTTGAAGAACTTCCCGCAGCAATTGAAACATACATGGATCGAATTATTCCGTACAGAAACAGAAGTTTGTACATAGTGCAGTGGCGGCTTGAAGGAGCTGGAAACACAGTCTGGGGATTCAGGAAAGTTTTCACTAAGCTGTTGTCATCTTTGGTATTTGAAAGACTTGGAGGAATTCCCCAGGCAAAGAAGAGAGAAAAGGGTCAATCCTGATACTAAGGAAATTATATGCCCATCTGCAGAAATACACTGAGGCTTAGTAGTTTGGAACATGGTGGCTGGAATTTTTAGGATGTGTGACAAGGGAAGGGGTAGGAAATGAGATAAGAAGTCCAGATTGAGGCTAGATGGGGAAGGATCTGGATAATCAGCCCAAGAATCTGGATTTACCTTGTAGTCACTGGAAGATGTCAAAGATTTGAAAAAGAAGAGAAAGACCAGAGTTGGGTTTGGTGAAGCCAAGACAAGAGTAGATCAAAATCGGGAAGGGACAGCTGGTGGGAAACATTTGGCAGGCATTTGTAATGATCCAACTGAAAGTTCAGGAGGCCTGAAACAAGGCCTGGAAATGGGTAGGGTTGGGAGGAGAGAAATTTGAGAGACATTTCAAAGGTAGCATCAGCTGGATTTTTCACACTGGGAGAGAAGAGAAACATGACATCTATCTAAGCTGTGCTTGTGAGCTTGACTGGAAAGTGCAGACGAAGCCATCAGCTGAATCACTCGCAGGAGAGATAACAGAGCTGGCTGAGGTTCAGAGAAGTTGAGTTGAGGTGAGGGAGAAGTGAAAAGAACTATCAGTGAACTTGGACCAGATCAGGTGGCACTTAGGCAAGACCACCCCGTGACTGTACCAAAAGCCATTGAACTATATGGTTTACAGGGAGAGTTGTATGGTATGTGGATTATATCTCAGTACAGCTATTTTTGTTTTAAAAAAAAAAGAAAGCCAGGCCAAGGAAGAAGAATCCACAGAAATGAGAGAGCAAAGAGAATAGAGAGACTTTCAAGGAGGCAGTGAATGTCCTTTACGTCCTTCCTTACTTTCCCTCCCTTTTTGCTTCCAAAACCCCTACTCCTCTGTCATGCCTTATTCTATTCCCAGTTTCAAGTTTCCTATTTTCTAATCCTTACCATGAAGGACCTGAAATTCACGTTTATTGGAACCCAAATTCTGATGAATATGATTCAGTAGTAATGTCACATGTGCTAGAATTTCTCATGAAAGCACCTTGTCACTAGAGAGAAATTGTAACTCTTGTCTATGGCCATACCACCCCGAATGCACCTGATCTCATCTGATTTTAGAAGCTAAGCAGGGTCGGGCCTGGTTAGTACTTGGAAGGGAGAAATAGTAATTTTTATTTGCAGAATTTTTATTTGCATATGCAGAATGCCACAAAAAAATTAATGAACTGTAACAAAATGAAATGTTTTATTTGCTTAATTTTTTGAAAAATCATTTTGAACAATCATATCAGGGACTCTCAAGAGTGAAGCTTTTAATCTGATACGTCAGAATCATATGTAAATACTAAAATATTCATTGAGAACAAATTCTGTATATTGGATAAATTCATAATGCCAAATGTTACTACTTCAGTGATAAGAGTATTGATACACTCACTGATATGTGACGGACGGGAAAAGTTATTTCAAAATTATTTATTAATAATATGTTTTTATATGCTATAAGGTAAGTTTTCTACGTAAAAGAACAAAATTATCAAAAGAATAAAAAGAGTACTACAATTTTAAAAGGGGGAGGCAGTTATGAACTGCATGTTTGTGCCTCCTCCGCAAACTCACATGTTGAAACCCTGACCCCCAGTGGGATGGCAGTAGGAGACGAGGCTTTGGGAGGAGATTAGGTTTATGGGAGGTTATTTGGATGGAGCCCCCATGATGAGGTTGATGTCCCTATAAGAGCGAGATACTAGATCTCTGTCTCTGCCATGTGGGAACCCGGTGAAAAGACAGCTGTCTGCAAGCCAGGAAGAGGTCCCTTACCAGAACCTGACTACATGGGCACTCTGATGGCAGACTTCCAGCCTCCAGAACTGTGATAAATAGATGTGTGTTATGAACAACCTAGTCTATGGTATTTGTCTTACAGTAGCCCAAACTGAGTTTGGGGGTGGGAGGACAGGGAGGGAAAAACCCAAGTCAGAGTGACCCTGTAAAAATGCAGGTCAGAACAAGGCCACGTTCATGTTGCTCTTCTGCTTGAAACTCTCCCATCTCATCCCAGATAGAAGCCCAGGGCTTTCCATGGCCTTTAAGTCTCTGCGCTCCCTGGGTCACCCCTCCTTACCTGCCTGACCTGCTCTCACATTTTCTAGTACTTAAATAATATGCACCCCATGAAATAAATAAAAAGTATACACAAACATATTGTTAGTCCAAGCTATGGTTCATTGTTAAGAGCTCTGTGTGTGCATCAAGTATTTATAAGAAGCCAACAAGAACAGTGAGTAATGCTAAAAATTCTATGAATGTGTATTTCCACATAAAAATAATTTGTAGATTAAAATAACCTTAGTAAAACCACTTGGATTTTTTTGCACATGTATATATGCTTTCTTTGAATATATTCTTATGTTTTCCCCACATATTGAACTTTTTGTATTGTTCAATTGTTAACTCTGAGTACAGAGAATATCTTTGCATCATTTTCGTAAGTATTACCAGATAGATTTAAGACAGTCCACAATATATGTTGTTGAATGTTTGAAAGGGTGCGAAGATAAGACCGAGAGGAAGCACTGTGTATACAACATTGTTGGAAGAGTCCCCAGACACTGAGTTGTATCTATCTCTTCATAAAGCTCTGCTCTGATTAAATAAATAAGTAAATAAATAATTGAAAACGGTTCGCATTTATATTTTAAAAAATAAAATCTACAAGAGATATCAGAAAACACAGACACACACACACACACACACACACATACACATTTTAATGAGAGCTTCCATTTCAGAATCTAAAGAACATCTGGTTCATTTGAGGACATATATCATAATCTTAAGAATATGGAGTGGCTAAAGCCCAAGAGAATAAAATGCAATGGAAAGTATATTCAGCATTATTGGAAATATGTTTTATTGCAAAACAGTAAAGATTTATGACTGAATTGTGAGGATTAGCAGTATAGTTTTCTCACTTTCTTTTTTAAATAAATCATATTAATAATAGCTTTTTAAAACATCAGCAAGGTACAGTATAATTTTTAAGTCCCATAATAAATAGTGAGTAGAAACATTACTGAGCCAATTAAAATTTATATTCAAAATTCCCTAGTAAATTTACCTACAATTATTTTAGAGTCTGTGAAGAAGGTTTCCATCTTGCTGACCTGAATTTAATTACTGTTTAATGTGTTTTTTGCCCATCTGTTCAAAATTTTAAAAAGTTTTACATAGATTATTAATTGTATGTCATATTCTCCTGGTGTAGTTGAAGGCATATGAAAGTAGGAGAATTAACAAAGAATAGAAGTTTGCAAAAAAAAAAAAAGAATAGAAGTTTGCTGTGTATTCATTGATGTCCTGAATTTAATAGGGTATAAATATTGTTCATTTACAAATTCACTCTTCAGAGATAAATTCTCACAGCACAAATACAAGAGATCTGTAACGCTACAAAGACAAAGCTAACATCCAGCAGCAGGGTAATTAACTAAATGTGCATTATGGAAAGCAGATTTCATGACAAATTACAGTGGAAGAAATATTTAAGTATTTACAGCAAATATTCTGACTACAAACTTTATATGATTTCCTTCTTCATAAGTTTTACGAATATGGGTGGAATGCAAGTTTAATTCTCAGAGCCCTGAGGGTGGTAGTGTCAGCAGGTAGGTTTTTCAGACTTAGATTTCACTGTACACTGTGCCCAGCTCAGCTCTGTAAGCACATCTGTAAGTTCCTTTGCCTCTAACTAAATCTATTTATTCCTTTTGGGGATGTATAATACACGACTTTTACAGAAATATGGTGTAAAGCTTAGGCAATGTTCTCATTGGGAAGTTACCTTTTCCATGACTTTTCTCGCACTCTGTTAGCCTGTGTCCGATTATCATATGCCTCCCTAACACCTGTCATTGGAGGGTGCTAAATGGAAAAGAGATTCATATGGAGGGAACCCTCCAAGTCTAGTTTGGGGATGGTTTCCATTGGCCTCCTCAAATGTAGTCCTTTCTCTACCCTCTGCCCTCTGCCCTTTTGGAAACAGAGCCAACTTTATACAGCCAATGGAACAAGAATATTCTACACCTTGGGGGATATTGGGCTGGCTCTCTGTCCAGAAATTTGCACCTTTGGGTCTCCGTAACAGAGAAACACCAATGGAAAGCTATAAGCATTTCCAGACTTGCAAGTCTGATGGAAACAGGGAATAACTTATAAGTTACAGACTAAGTTGCCAGGCTTCCTGCTTACTAGGGAGGATCTGAGCACCACTTGGTTCACGTTTCCCAAATTCCCATTAACATCCCCAGAATATATACAAAAATACATAAAAGCTTATATCTGCATTGTAAACTGAGGTTGGCACACAAGATTCCAGAGTCCAGGGCAAAATTTTACTGCTTAGTGCCATAATAGAGCTCCACGGAGACACAGAGTCGTGGATCACCTGGCACCTACTCTGGTACAGCGCAGCTGGGAAGAAGGAATTAGGAGAACAGTTTGATTTACTACCACCATGTCTCCCTAGCTAACTCGTTCATTTTAAACTTCCATCTCTGTTACCCACCAGAGACTGAAACTGCCATTAAAAATACAGCCCATATCTTATAAGGCAAAGGCACTTGAAGGAGAAAATACTCAAGGCAAGAAAAGAGAGAAAAGTCCTGAAAGAAATGCATGCTGAGGTATCTCATCTTTTATGTACAAAATCTGGACCACAAAAAACTACTTCCTAAGCTATAAGCACACAGCAGGTAGAAAGTACTACAGAGCTAAGCTCGCCCCCATGTAAAAGGATGGTGCTAAATGCATGTTGAATGTACTAGACAAGACTCTTTCTGTTGGAAGTGACAGAAACCTAAATCATCTTAAGCCAGAGGGAAGTTTATTGGCTCAGATAATCTACGCTGCAGAAAGGCAGAGGTGAAGCTGGCCTCAGGGGCAACTCCACCCAAGCATCTCTCCTCCCCCATCCGGCCCTTCCTTGCTTTCTACCTTCTTTCCTCGCTTCTTCACATTCTCCCCTTTTTATTCCATCTCTTTTCCTCCCCACCTTCTTCCCTCTGTCCCCTCCTTCACCTTTCCTTTCTGCCTGCCCACTTTATTCCAAGTGCAGACAGACAGATGTCCTCCACACAGCAGGGAAACAAGGCTTCCAGTGGCCCTGTTTCCATATCCCAAGGGACCTAACAGCAGAGAGATGGTGCCACCGTTTGTTTAAAAGACTGACTTTCTTACCACTGAATTTCCTTGACATCTTTGCCTAAAATCAATCGATAATATATGTGTGGGTTTATTACTCCCAGAATAATAAGTGCCTCCAGGAATTGCCTACATTCCAGACATACCGTTTATTCTGTCCCATTGAGCTTTATGTTACTTGCACTAATACCAAAATATCTCAGTTACAATAACTTTTAGTTATAGTACATAACTATAACTAAAATATATTTTATAATATGTTTATATGTATAATATGTATTTTATGTATGTTGCTATAAAATTGAATAAGGTAAGACCTCCAATATTGGTCATCTTTTTCAAATTTATTTCCATTGCGTTTTAATATATATTTTAGAAACAGATTTTGAAATTTCCACAGAAAACCATACTGGAGTTTTAGTTGGCATTGTGTCAAATCTATAGGTTAATTTGGGGAAACTTGCATTTTCACAATATCGAGTCTTCCAATTCATGAACATGGTATATATCTCTCCATTTACTTATTTAAATCTTCTTTAATTCCTCTCTGAAATGTTTTGTAACTTACAGTGTGAAGGTCTTGAACCTCTTTTGTTAGATTTATTCCTATGTACTGTGTCAGTCAGGGTTCAATCAGAGAGGCAGAGCAATAGGAATTCGATCTAATGCAACTGTGGGAGTCTCTAAGGCTGTTGTCCTTGTATTTAATGCTGCAGCTTGAAGAGAACAGGGCAGACAACCATGAAGGGAAGATAGATGCAACACGGGGAAGAGCAAAGGCAAGCTGGAATTCATAAGGACAAACTAGATCCCTGTCAGTTCCTTCATGTTTACGAAGTGTGTGTCCTGCAGGGGAAGCTGACACCCTGAATCATGGAGACCAACACGTAACTGGCTCTGCAGTAGAAGCTGAAAGAGGATTTATGGGAAAATGGGGTAGTTGCATGTCTAGGTATTGCCCACGCCAATGAGGTAACCCAGGTGATAGGCAGCAACAACAGCAGTGAGCTACAAAAGGTGTCTGCTCCAACCTCTCAGGCATGTATACAAACTAGCTGCTTCTTTACTCTGCATTCCACATCTACATGGAAATGTCTCTCGTGGCCCACCCTGCTGGAAATACACAGGGAGGGGAGTTCTAGGAAACAGTTCATTATGGACAAGTTGGCACATTACAAAACCACCACAGTCCACCCCTTGTCAACTTGTCACTTATACACATCTCTTTAAAACATACGTAATTTCCAAATAGAAACCATAATAAAATCACATTTCCACCAAACATGAGGCAAACAATAAAAACAAGGTAACCCTTTCCCCAAAAGTGGATACAAAGACCTTCTTTTTTTTAGGTTGCTTATTCTTCTTCCAGGTGAGTCAAACTCCTTATTTGATATCCTGTAACTGAAATATTTAAGTATTGAGATATAAAGTAAACTGTTATTAACATATCTTATGTTAGGTAGGAGGAGATTGGGAAAGGAGAATAAAATAAAAATATTGGCTAATATATACCTACATATTTCTATAAAAATAAGGAATAAATACTCACAGCTATTACAATACTCAGTTCTCCAACTGGTCACATGGTCATAGCTGGTATTTGTAACTAAATTCTTCTACTACCCATTCTATATTTCCTTTGCCCTCAGGAAGCACCTCAGGTGGTAGTGATTCCATACTTGGTGGGCAACTCAAACTTCCAGTCCTGAAGGGTCTGTTCATTAGCAGAATTGGGTTTTTGTAGTTTCCATTGACTTTAATCTCAGAACATCAAAGTACTAAGTAGTGCCCCAGGGGATCTCTTGCATTCCAGACATACTGCTCCCCTGCTCCCTACACCCACTGTGGAGTAGCAACCTAATTGTCCCTTAATTGTCGTGATCAATCATCCCAGCCAATATTGTAACTATCTTCTTTGCCTGTTGGTTCACTGGCTTAAGAATCCCAAAGTGGCTAGGTGACGGTCTCAACTTCCAGTTCAATGGAATCCTTATAGCTTCTGGTGGAAGCTTTCCTTATTTTGGAATTGAATTAAGGACTGTAAATAAGCAGAGTCTAAAGTTGCAGGAACAGAAGCACAAATTTTTCTCATGGGTCACTAGGCATCACAGTAAGACATTTCCAATCTGTGGTTCCTAGTTGCACAAATCTTGAGTTGGGAGAAGCGACTGATTTAGAGGATATATTGCATCTTAGAGGAAATTTCCCCAACTACTCAAGTTGTAGCCACCTAACAGATGTTATAACTAAATTTTCAAAAGGTCATTCCACCAATTGCTTCAGAATTGTGGGGAACAGTGAATTCTGACAAAGGCCCATTACCATACTTCATTTGTTATGAAGTGAGTTCCTTGATCAGAAGCAATGCTGTGTGGAGTAGGGCAGTCTGCAAGTCCATGGATAGTGATCTTCCAGAAGCACTGCAGGCAATGAAGGCAAATCTATATGCCAAGTAATTGTATATTTCCTGAGCTTTAATGGGCTATGTTTTTTTTGTTTGTTTGTTTGTTTGTTTGAGACAGAGTCTTGCTCTGTTGCTCAGGTTAGAGTGTCATGGCATCAGCCTAGCTCACAGTCACAGCAACCTCAAACTCCTGGGCTCAAATGATCCTCCTGCCTCAGCCTCCTGAGTAGCTGGGACTACAGGCGCTTGCCACCATGTCAGGCTAAATTTTGTTTCTATTTTTAGTTGCCTGGCTAATTTTTTCTGTTTTTGGTAGAGATAGGAGTCTCACTCTTGCTGAGGCTGGTCTCGAACTCTTAACCTCAAGTGATCCTCCTGCCTTGGCCTCCCAGAGTGCTAGGATTATAGGCATGAGTTACTGTGCCCGGCCTAGGCTATGTTCATGATTAGAAATTTTGAAGTGCTATTTAACTCTTTTTCTTTGTACATTTTTAATAAAATTTTAACTAAAATATAACTAACTTACATGCATACTATATTTACATGTATTAATTGAAATGTAACTTACATACAGATTTACATACATATATTTAATTAAAGTATAACTTAATATACAATCTTAAATATAACCTTACTGAATTATCACAAAGTGAACCGCATGTAGCCACCACACATTAAAGAAACATCAAATTACTAGGACCTTTTAAGGCCCCCTTCTGCTATCTCCCAGTTGATACTTCCACTCTGTTCCCCAAAAATAACCACTATCCTGACTTCTAAATCTGTAGACTAGTTTTCTGCTATTACACATTATATAAGTGGAATCCTATAGTGCATATTTTTTTGTATCTGGCTTCTTTTAGTTAATGACGTGCTTGTGAGTTTCACCTTTGTGGTTGCATATATCAGTAGACAATTTGTTTTCATTCTCTTTAGTATTCCACTGTATCGATATACCACAACTGATTTATCCATTCTACAGCTGGGGCTTTATGATGATTTCATTGTTCAATTGTAGCCATTCTAATGATTGTGTAGTGGTACCTTATTGGTGCTTTTAATTTACATTTCCTTGATTATTAATGAGGCTGAATGAATTTCTTATATGGTTACTGGCCATTGGATATTCTCTTCCATGAATGCCTACTGAAGTATCTGCTCATTTTTCTTTATTGTCCGTCTAGTTCTCAGAGTTCTTTACATATTTTTCATATGAATTTTTTGTCAGTCATATGTATTGCAAATGTTTTCCCCTACTCTGTGGTTTATCTTTTGATGAACAGAACTTCCTAACTTTAATGTAGCACAGTACATTTTTATTAATCTTTTATTTCATTTTGGGCTTTATAACAAGTCTTAGTATTTAGCAGTAAAATTCCTTCAACTCTTTTCCTTTTTTAGGCAATTTTGAATAAAATTATTGAAATGTTGTTTGTTTTCTTTGTACATTTTTTACCCAATAGGTTATAAGCTACTCTAGGCATGATCATCATTTTTTACCAGGAAAATGATCTATAAATTGTGACATTTTCACATCTGTGTGATAAAATCTCTCTTTCTCTGTTCTCTTCTATTAACTAGAAGAACATCCTTGCTAGACCTAAAACGGAATAAGCAACATTTCTGGTACACTTTGGCCCATACTCAATCACATGGGGCAATTAGAGAGTTTTAATTCACTTAGGAGACAAATAGCCCTGCTTTAACGTTAGAGCATCATATGGCCCTTGCTTTTAATAGATGGTCTTAATTACCCAGAATTAATTGCTCTCTAACTTAATCTTATGGGGCTATAAGACTCAAAAGAATACTGAAGTATTTCACTTCTTAAATCCACCAACTTCTTTCTGATAGCAGAATAGAGTATTTCCTATTTCTAATTGGTGCCACTTCTTCATAACTGATCCTTTACAGAAATGCAGAAAAACTGATCAGCCTGTTCTCCATTTCTCCACCGAGACTCTCATGAAAATGTTAAGATTTTTGTCTTTTGTCTCTTCTCAGTCCTCCTATGAGTTATTTCCAACTCCCTGAAGTTTTCCAGCTTTAAAATGTGGTAATAAAAACTAGACAAAACAGAAAGTAAGGGAAGGGCTATTTCTCAGACTTTGAAATTAATATTTTTTCAAATACACTTTTCCAGTACCATATTTTTTTAAAGCAAAAGGTCTCAAAACTAGCTCATATTCAGCTACAATCTGCTGAATGAGGTTGACCATCGTTAATGAAATAGCAGTTTCCACAGGTGCTCTCAGAACCGGAGAGTTTAAGCAGAAGCTATCTGATCACCTGTCCGTGGTGGTGTGGATATTTTAATTATGAGATGGGACTAGACATCCTCTAATATCTAAGGTTAATTATTTGATCTAGGAGACTTTTCCTTCCAGCACTTCTTCAGCCTGTATTTATATTGTATTTTCTATTTTCAGTATTTATCACTAAGGGTTATCATTTTTCCTATACTATACCCCCTCACCTCTGCTATATAATCCATCTTCAAGTCCTATTGGCTCTCCCCAGAAGATACAACCCAAATTCATTAAATGTTCCGTCATCATCATTATTTCCAACTTGGTGCAGGTACCTCCATCTGCTTCCCTAGACCACCGTGGAGTTTCCAGACTGGTCTCCCCGCTTCCTTCTTACACATCCCCTCACCCCACACCCTCCACTTGTGACACCTCAGCTGGATTGACTTTACAAGAACATAAAACAGATTGTACAATTTCCAGGGTTTCTCTCTGCCTGTAGAATAAAGTGTAAGTTCCCTTCCATGCCCTTTTCTCTTCTCCGGCCCCACCTGCTACTACTCCTTGCTCACTAAGCTCCGCTATACTTGGCTTCCTTTTTCTCAGACACTCCCAGCTCATTCATGCCTCCGGGCCTTTGCAAGGGCTATTCCTTCTGCCTGGACCTCACTTTCTCTCATTTTTATATGGCTGGTTCCTTCTACTTACTCAGATCTCAGCTTGAATGCCATCTCCCCAGCGAACCCTTCCTGACCATCTGACCTAACTAAACTCCACATTTCCATTGTCATTTGCTTTCTATGGCATCATCCTACCTAGAACAAATAAGTTATCCATCATCTGAAATTACTATGTATGTTTCTTATTATCTGATTACCTTTGGTCTCCCACCATGAGAACAGGTAATTCCATCAGTGCAAGAACCTCGCCTGCTTGACAGCCGCTGCAACTCAGGAGGCTCAAGTAAAGCCCAGATGGAGAAGCTTTGCAATATGTGTTGGCCGAATGAATGAGTGAATTAATGAATAAGTGAATGAGTGAGTGAACTCTCATACGATAAGTTCATTCTTTCTGTATTTTCCTCTGCTGTCTTCCTCCTAATTCCAACTTGTTTTTGTAAAACAACATTACATATAATTTATGCTCACAGTTTGTTGAGTACATAACTGCTAAGGTGTCATCTTGCTTTGTGAATTCTAAATCTATTTCTGTACAATCACACAAACATTATCTTCAGCATATAAATGTTTTAGCTTCTTTAATCTTTGATCAGTCACATTATTGTGAATGACTGGCAGTCTTTGCCTGTCACTTGGTGAAGCCCCAAATATACTTCCTACTATTGCTCTGTGAAAGTAGCTTTATAAATACCTGAAATTTCTCTCATATAAAATTTTATTCTTAGGTTTTCTTTTAAGAGTTCTGAAGTTTTTCTTATCACTACAGAGGAAAGAAATACAAGTAAATTAAAAGGAACAGAGCTGGAAATATGCAGGCATATTTGTGGCTGGAGTTATTCCACTACTTGTATATTACGTGGTTTACCTCAACATGTGGAAAAATACACTAAGTCCTTCATTGAACAGGGTGTAGTTACAGTATCGTGTAACTTAGACGATTTATTCTTTCTTGCAAATATTTTATGATAAACACACAATATGCTGTAATTTTTTCTCAATAATGAATGTCTATTTGCTTAAAGAAGTATATTTTTTAATCTCTAAAAACTCTTTTTAAAAAAGTATGCTTCTGCCTCCTCCTCACCTTGACCAAAAAAGTTCAACCCCACACACGTGGAAAAGTGCCTTCAGGCCTATTGAAGTCATTTATTTATGGGAGTATATGGAGTAGATCAGACCTGTCCATCAGGAAAGAAAAAAAGAAAGAATTTTGAGTTATTACTGTATCATATTTGAGTACAACCGCACATTTACAAATTTCTGCTCTGGATAACATGCTTTCTCTACTATTACAGGAGAGGTAAAATTAATCTAGTTTGTACAGTGTATCCAGAGTTTATTCCCCACATATTATGTTCTCCAATATGAAATATTTAAAAAAAAATAGTTCCCAGAAATCAAAACTAAATAATTTTGATTCAATGTCTGATACTTTCAACAGTCTCTTGTCAATTTCAAAAATAAGCAAATGAAACATTTCTTTTTGTAGTTAGTCTTGAGAACATAGAAGTTTTTAAAGATCTATTTACTTAATTTTTCTTTTTAATCTTGACATAAGTGCTTAATATTATCTTGCTACACAGTATTTGTAATTATTCTGATTTAGATATGCTAATCTAAATATAAAATTGAGATGATTTAAAAAACATACACTGGCCAGGCATGGTGGCTCACCCCTGTAATGCTAGCACTCTGAGAGGGCGAGGTGGGAGGATCACTTGAGGTCAGGAGTTCAAGATCAACCTGAGCAAGAGCAAGATCCCACCCCTACTAAAAATAGAAGGAAATTATCCAGGCAACTAAAAATAGAAAAAAAATTAGCCTGGCATGGTGGCACATGCCTGTAGTCCCAGCTACTTGGGAGGCTGAGGCAGGAGGATCACTTGAAGCCAGGAATTTGAGGGTGCTATGAGCTAGGCTGACACCACAGCAGTCTAGCCCGGGCAACAGAGCAAGACTCTGTCTCAAAAAAACAAAAACATAAAAAATACATTAAATTTTTTTTTTTTTAAATCTCACAGTTCTTTGGGTTTTGTTTTTTTTTTTTTTTTGAGACAGTGTCTCACTTTGTAGCCCAGGCTGGAGTCATTGTAGTTCACTGCAGCCTCAAACTCCCCAGCTCAAGCAATCTTCCCATCTCAGCCTCCCATTGCTAGGACTACAGGCATGTGCCACCATGCCTGGCTAATTTTTTTTTAATTTTGTATTTTTCTGTAGAGATGGGGTCTTGCTATGCTGCCCAGGATAGTCACAGTTCTTTTTTGCATGTACAGTTTTAAAACAACTGTTTTATGTAAAAATTTGTTGGATATGAAATCATATAGTTACAATTCATATTACTGTATACTTTAATCCTGTTTTTATTTGTGCATTAAATCATGCTAGTCAACAGAGGTCAAATATACTCAACAATAATATTCTATATTAAAGTTAGAGATAAATGGCTAATGATTCTCATGATCAGCCATAATCTCTTGAAACATTTCTTAGAATTGGTCATTCAGTTGGACAGTGTGCTATTGGCCACTCACCAAGGACTCTTATGCTCATCATTTCTGCACTTACTCACATTCCCTTTTTAAATCTTTGCCTATTGAGGACTCTTTTGGGAAGTTATCAATTTTCTTCTTATTCCCACTTTCTTTCATTTACGATTATAATTTTTCTACCAGAGAAAACTTACTCTTCTCTTTTTAACTCTCCAATTATGTAAAGTCCTGTTAAAATTTTATTTCCTGGAGGAAACAGTCACAATAATCCCCCATCTAACTTCCCTATGTGACACCTATTTGGCACTTACTTGAAATAGATCTCGCATTATTTGACTTTGTTCATCTGTCCAGTTTTTTCATAGGTATATTCTGTTACTTAAAGAAATTAAAATATACTTGTAGATAGAAATCACATCTTATAATTAGTAATTTGCTTACAATTCCTCCCAGCCCTTCTGTATCACATGCATAATAGACATTATACAACTTAGTGAGTGGATCATTGGAAAAATCTCTCATTATGTACATAATTATAGATAGGGCACATTTTCCTAAATTGTGTAATCATTTTATCTAGTGTTACAGTTAGGGCAGAAGATTGAGGTCTGTATGCACTAATTTATTCTTGATGCAATGGTTTATTAAAATGCCCCTTTAAACTATAATAAGCTTCTGCATTTAAATAGGTTTGTCCTTGCTTAACAGACTCAATCACTAAGCAAAGAATTTCTCTCACTGAAATCATTAATACATTTACTATATAGAGATGGGTAGATAGATAGTTGCCAATGTTTACTTAGAAGCTTATGAACAACACAGTTGTTTACTAATGTCACATTGACTCTTTTCAGAAATGTTGCTGTAAGTCATAAAATATTTTGCAAAATGATTTATAGTGCCCTTAAAACAGTTATGACATCGAGTCTTTGTACTTGAGAGGAAATTAGACTCTGTGGGGGAAAAGACAGAAAAATTCACAAAATCAAATTTTTTGCACCCAGGGTTGCTGTGTGCACTACCCCAGGTGATGCCATTTGTGGAATGATCCATGGAGTTGGGCAATGTAGCCTATGTGGTTTTATACGCAACTCTGTAGAAAATGGAGAGAGTATGGAGAAAGATACTGTAAAATTTTAAACTTCAGTGGCACTCATTGGTTAAGCAGTCTTGAAGCTCTTATGGATGCCTAATCAATCTGTTATGATCCATAGTGTTAAAATGTACAGCAATCCCTACCAATCATTTCATTTAGTAGAAAAGTAAAACCATAAAAAGTGAATTATATATTTAAAACACATGTAAATAAAATATAATCAAGAGACAAAGCACAAAATATATGACCATGATCTAAACCTTAAGTACATTTCATATTCTAAATTGTCTACAAATATACTATGGCCATTAAAATTATGTAGTGCTTACATAAGGCTTACATTCAAAACAGGAAAACATTTTGTAGTGACATGTCAGTCTCGAAATAAGATCATGATTTAGGAAAGTTAAAATTAATTATTTTTGCTATATTAATGGCAAGTTATGGGCTTTCATATTAATCATATGTTCTGCATTATTTTTTAGCCATGTAACAATATCATTTAGACATTATTCTACCACATGAAATATTAAAATCAAAATTCATTCCATAACATACTATAAAAATGTTTTTTAACTTAAATCCTTTTTGTAAGACTTTGAGGCACAGAAAAATGTGGAATATCTATTTTATCAACATCTTACTTGTTAATGCAGATTGAGGAATAGATTGTATGTGTTTAGAGTAGATAACCTTTCTGTATTTATAAAGCTACATGAGAAATGAAAATTTTCAGGTGAGTTATAGATTACTGGTGGTGCTATGGTCCAAATGTTTATGTTTCCCACTCCCCAAGTTCATATGTTAAAACTAATCTCCAATGCAATAGTATTAAGAGGTGGGGCCTTAGGAGGTGATTAGGTCATGAGGGCAGAGCCCTCATGAATGGGATCACTGACCTTATAAAGGAGCTTTGAGGGAGCTTGTCTGCCCCTTCCAATGTGTGAGTACTTAGAAGGTACCACTGATGAACCACAGAGTGAGCCCTCACCAGACAATGAATTTGCCGGTGACTTGAATTTCCCAGACTTAACAATTGCTTATTGTTAAGCAATAAATCTCTGCCATTTAAGTTACTCAATTTGAGGTATTTTGTTATAGCAGCCCAAATAGACTAAGACAAGTGGGTAAAGAGTGTGCTTGGGGGTGCACACCCATTGTGAAGGCTAATTTTATGTGTCAACTTGATTGGGCTAAGGGAAGCGCAGATAGTTGCTAAAACATTATTTCTGGGTGTTTCTAGAAAAGATTAGTATTTGAATTGGTGAACTGAGTGAACAATATGGCCCTCCCTAATGTGAGTATGCATCATTCAATCCAGTGAGGGCCTCAATAGAACAGAAAGGCAGAGGAAGGGCTGATTTTCTCTCTCTTTTTGACCTGGAAACATCCATCTTCTCTTGCCCTCAGACACTGACTCTCTTGGTTCTCACGCCTACAGACTCAGATTGAATTGCACCACCAGCCCTGGCTCTCCAGCTTGCAGATAGTAGATTGTGGAACTTCTTGGTCTCCATAGTCAAGTGAACCAATTCCCATAATACATATGTATTTATTTATATAGGAGATAGTATTATAGCAGTATAATAAATAATAATGCATAGTATTTATTAATAGGCAATACATATATATCTCATTGGTTCAGTTCTGTTTCTTTGAAGAACCCTGACTAATCCACTCACTTCAATTAGCCCAATTTAATTAGTCAAGAATGGGCAGTGCAAAGGCAATATATGTAACCAAAGTGTTTGTACCCCCATAATATTCTGAAATAAAAAAAAGAAGTTAAAAAAACTTATAAATAAAGTGTGACATTTGGCCTAGAAAATTAAAAAAAAAAAGATGGTAGAAATGAAAAAAATAGTCAGTCAAGCATATAAACTATATACCATACATCTATATAAAACTTCCTAGTGGAGCTACAGTTAACCCAGGCCGTACAGGAAAGCATCTCTCAGGATCTGACAAGCTTAATAGTTTTCCTGCCTATGCTCTTTTATACTTGGGGCTTATATGTCCATTCTGGAAGAACTAAAATTAAAATTTAAGGAAATATTATCTGGCCACAGTCTCCTGGAGGGGAAAAGCAGAGTCATCTGTCAGGCACGCCCCCAAAATGTCTCTCCCTCCAGGTTTCCAACATTCTGAGAAGCCTATTCTCCTGCATCCCCCCACCCCTGCCTGGATGATTCACATCTCATTTGGTTCAAGAACCGTCATTACAAATCTATTTTCTCAAAGGTAATATTTGTTTTAGAGAAAAATAAAATACCTTTTTCACTGGGGATTAATAAGAATATTTTGCTATTCATATCCTTAATATGTGGCTTCATGAATCTTTCTGAATCCTAGTGGGAGACAGATTTTCCTGAAACCCCTTATTCCCGTTCTCTCCTGGATTCTGATGTGTGTCCTCGGGTGGGAAGGAGGCTCTGGTGGTTGTTGGTAGCTGCATGCAGAGTAGGGGCTTCTCCAGGATAACAGCATATCCTGTGCTCAGAACTTGGTTGTGTAGGAAATGCTGCAGCGTGGAGACACCAAACTAGTTCCTAGGGATCAGAACTTGATGTACATAAAGTGACACAATAATTATAACATTATCAAGGCATGTATTTTTGTCACAAAGAATATCTGATGAACCTTTGCGAGCTGCTCTCATTTTGCTAAGTAATGTGGCAAATTTCGAAAGGGGGTTAAGTATTAATACATTCCCTGTTCTCATGTAGTTTACAGTTTAGGAAGGTTAATAAGGAGCCACCCAAGACCATATTTATTATTAAAGTACTTAATTGTGTTGGATAATTTATTAGTGCATGGTGCAGTTTGAGTTCTGAGAGATAAACCATCTAATCCAATGTAACATGGGAAGACCTTCTAAGAATAGCGTGATTAAGATGTTTACTAAGAGTTCGGGAATCCAGCCAATCCAGAATTCCTAAGTGATTATCATGCTTTGTGATTATGAGAAAATTTTACTAAATATTTAAAGTTTCTATGTATTGCTTAGGATAAAACTCCCAACTAACAACTAAGGAGGAAGTAGAGGCTGTCAGAGGAAGATACGCATATTGATAAACGTCATAGTTATAGGTTGATATTTCTGCAGCCTGTGCTGACTGTGTGCGCATCCACACTTCTATCGGGAACACCAACATGGCAACACATGCCAATTTTTTTTCCAAAATACTTCAACATACTGTGATTAGTCTTCCTGTATGTTCTCCAGCAGAGTTTAGACAAAGCTTTTTGGATCTCGTGGAATGATGAGCTGGGAGGTAGAATTGCTCTCCCCCCTACCCCGGCCCCATTCCATCTTTTCCTAACCTCCCTTACTTAGAAGTCTTGGTTGCTGGTGGTCAAACTAGTAGAAAATTAAGGATATGTAAAATCTGTGAATAAATAAAATGAGTTGGAGTCATTAAACTACTGCTCAGACGATGGATTTTTCCCTATTGGGGAAGGAAGAATAATCATCGAAGAGGTAGTCAGGAACACGCTTGGCTGGTTGTAGGATTCCATGTTCGACTGGGAAAGCTATTGTATAAGGCGCAGGTAAGATGTGAATGATTAGATGCATGAGGGAAAACATTGACAATGAGAGATTTGGTGACAACGGGAAGGGGAAAAATGAGTGGAGCTGAAATTCACATCTGTACCACAAGCACTCTGAAACTTTGTTAAAATTTCCCTGTAATTTGCAGATGATATCTACAAATGTCAGAAATATAATGCCACTGCTCATCCTTTAGATTCATACTCAATGACTAAAAATAGAATGCCTTCATGAAATTCTCAATATATCTTTTCCAAATATTTAGAAATCATAACATACATGTTTAAAAGAGTTCAGGAAAAAAACCTACATTGAACCCTAAGACTTAGAAGTCTGTGTTCCTACTTTAAACATGTTTTAAACAGAGGGGAATGGTTGCTATGTGTGGAAAACATCTGTGGCTCAGAGACCTGATATTCCCTACTTGTCCTGTTTTCCTTCTTTTCTCCTGCCTGTTATCTATTTTGCTTATTAGTATCTCTACTATATAATGGTAGAAAGGAGGAGAAAAGTTCAGATTGTTCATTTTTCTGGCTACTAATGAACTGGTTTCATATTTGACTAGGAAGAGGTTTGAATGAAATCAGGGATTTCAGTTATTCATGCCATCCATCCTTGAGTTTTGATTGCAGGGAAAATGAGAATTAGTGAGCTCCACACCAAATAAGTGGATTCTGTTTCTATTAAGTAAATAGCCTAGTGTTGTAAGTCCACTTTACCATAAATGAGACTCCATATATTTTGTACCTTATTTCACATTGTCTGTGAGAACACAGAAGGTGTATATGTTAACCTAATGTTCCACATTCGATGCAAGCGAATTATGACAGCGTTAACCTTTCAAAATATTTGAAAATTTGGGAGTAAGTGAAAGTATTGTGGCAAATAAAAAAAGAGCTCGTGGATTTATTTCATGGAAGTGGAAACAGCATCTCAGTTCGCAAGCACAGATCAGTTTTATCGCTAGACAGGACCCGAACTGTTTCAACCTCCTTCTGCATAATTGCCTTGTTATTCATAATATTTGGCAATCTAGAGTTCTTTAGGAAATTTTTAATTCTGTTCAGTGTCAGTAACAGAAGAGGAAAATCAATTCAATTCAGTTTTGTTCAATTTAACAGACAGAATCAGTGTGTCCTCCAATGTGTCTCGGCTTCAGGGTTGGGGGGCAATCCTTATTATTCCTTGTTGTTACCTCTGCCAGTTACTTCTGCCAGGTCCAACTCCTGGTGCCAGTGACACAACCTCCTGTATTTGTGCTCCTTTGGTAGCAGTTTTCTCCTGCCAACGTCTAGACTGACTCACCTTTCACTGTATGTCCTTTCAGCTACTCTAACACTTTTGTAAGGAATTCCCTATATTGTCCCTGTTTCTGACTGGACCCTAACCGATGCACTTGGGGATAATAATAACTTCAGTTATTGACAGGAGATAGTAATGAACATCAGGAGCTTAGGAGATACCTAGGAGCAGTAAGGTACAGTATTTGCTTTTTGTGTTTATTTATTTTTAATTTCCAATCCATTCTAGTCTGTTATTTATGTTCAGTGCAATACAATATAACACAATACAATGTCCCAGCAATGTCAAATTGTTATAAAAATTTATAAACACAGGCTTTCACTTTATAAACTCATCTTGTATTAGAGCATTCACAAACAATTCGTGGACCACTGTTGGCCAACAGACAGCTGTTTGAGTAGCACTAGCCTAGCAGAGAGCTAAAAAAAAGAAACTGCTCTGACCATCTGAAAAAGAGGTAGAAGTTAGAGATAAACATTCTGGAGTCACTGGCAAATCTGTGGTGTTGGAGACATGGAATTGGAAAAATGGCACCAGCAACACAGGGACAGCACAGAGACAGAGGGCGGAACCTCAGCAAGCACCATGATTTGGCCCATGGCAAGCAGGTGCTCTTCCAGAAGCAAGACAGAAAGGTGGAGCCCAGAGACAAGGTCGGAGGAGACAGAAGCAAGGCCACGTGGGTCCCGTGAGAGTGGGCTCCTTGTTCTACATGCCTCAGGGAGGCACTCGGTTCGGTACACCTTGCTGATAGGGACAGGCACAGAAATGTATTACACGTTTTAGAAGGAATTCCAGCAAAACAGTTAACAGAAAGGGGTTGGAGTAATCTAGTTGGACAATTCAGCCACAGAGAACACTGCCTTAAATGATGATACACATAAATCTGTGCAGCATCTGTGACCTCCAACAGAACTTTCTCCAACCATAGAGATGCTTTTTATCTGCACAATACAACAGGACAGCCTTCAGCCGCCTGTGTGGCTCTTGAGCACTTGAAAAGGACCTAGGGCAACTGAGAGACTTGTCATCCATTCACATTTACAATTCAAAAATTTTAATTCAATGAATTAAAATTAAATCCAATGAATTCAAATTTCACAAAAGTGTAATTCATTTAAATTTAAATAGCCTCATGTGGCTAGTGATTCTTAGTGGATAGAGGATTTGTGCAATTCATAGGCAAGTTTGGCTTAAAGATATAGGCTTTAGGGTCACAAGGATCAGCCTTTAGATCCTTTACTAACTCTGTGAACTTGGGCATGTTTCTCACCTTGCCTGGGCCTGAACTTCTTGTTCATAAAATGGGGATCACAATATTTATGTTTAGAGCTGTTGTGAGGACTAAAAATGAAGCACATAAATTGCCTAGCACAGACTAAGTGTGCAGTAAATGGTAGCTAATAGTATTAAAGGATATAGGTCAATATTCATGAACATAATTCAATTGTTTTGATTCCTCTCATCATCAGCCCCAATGTGCAATAAACTGTAAACCCAGCAAGAAGAGAGCCTCAGGGGCTATTGCTGAGGGTGGAGCAGCTTCATGGTGCAGAAACTGACAATGCTTTTCTAGTTAGCAATTCTCTTATCTCCACCTTTCCTGTGATTGCTTCTAGCAAATCTCCCCATTCCTCCTCAGCTGCATTCCTTGCTGCTTTTTCTATAACCTCAGAAGAACTGAAGGCTGTTAAGGGGAAAAGACCAATTGAGCTTCTTCAATCAATAACTTTAATTTTGTATACAATTCTAAGTCTAAGTCCGTGCAGTCTGATCTGAGGGCTGAGGGTTTGTCAAGTCTTTCTTTTTCTGTGGAATTAAGAGCACAGATGCACACACCTCATTTACCTTATCCCTGGCTGATTGTCACAATCTCTTGGGTGGACTTTTAAAAAAATGTGCATGCCTATCTCTCCTCCCTGCAACCTGGAGACCAGTCGTTGTTGTTGGGAGAGCTTTGGTGGTTCTATTTTGTGGTCTGAAAACCACTGGTTTATTCCATGATTCCGGGCGGAGTTCTGGACAGACCCAGTAGGTTGACCCTGGGGTAACTGAGAGACTGCTTTCCCACTCTTGGGCAAGGAAACAGGCACAGGTGTCACGTGGACCCAACACATAAATGGATACTTGTATCCATAAATACTCTGGATATTTGACTGACATTTACCACAGGGAGTCACAACCAATCATTAGACAAACGCCACTCGGAGCTGGGCATGGATCCAGAACTCATTTTTCTTTACTTTTCCTCCTAAGCTGCCCTGTTATGTTTCCAGATATGGTTCATTTCCTTGTACTGTTCTTTCGTGGGGGCTCACATCTGTTTATAATATATTATTCAGCTGATGGGCTTTTATACATTTGAAATTTCACTAGTTGTTGACAAGACGAGGTATGTACCCATCTGGAGAAGGACTAGTGAAAACTCAGAATTCCTATCTTTTCAATATCACAGTTTCCCATAAGAAACCACTCTGACAATCAGACGATTAGGGCTAATACCTTCGCGTCTTTTGGCCCCCTCCTGCGTGACAAATATTCCTACTGTCCACAGTGACCTGTGAGTAATGGTTAAGTCACATACTGATTAGTGTATGGATGCTTGTTTGGGTACTAGCCAAATATCATTACATACTTTTGGAGACAAGAATCTTTGTTAAACAAAAGAATTCCAAGCCTAGGCTAATGGCCCACTTTTCTTGAACAGTATGCAACACAACAAAATTCCAGTACAACCAGCTAATTTCAGCAGTCCCTGAAAATCTGTAGCAGGCCTTAACATTTTCAGTCCCAAAAAGAAGAAATGTCCTATTATCAGCAAACATTAGGGATTAAGAGAGCGCATTTTATTGGAGTAACTGATAAGACAAAACACTTACTGGGATATTCTGGTTTAGATGTTTTATTGTTTTCACTCTGGTTCTCTAACCGTACCTTTTTTGGTTTTTGGTTTTGGTGAGCACAGTTTGGGGATATTAAATCTACACCGGGAAGCAGTAAAACCCAAAATGAGAACCTTAATCCTATTAAAAATTGGGGCTTCCTACTAAGAGACTTCCTTGGCATATGTTTTATTATGAAGAGGTAATTTAGACAATAGAAAAGTTAGAACTCATTGGTTACATTCCTGATTTTCAAAGCATGGATTACAGGGAATCTTTTATGACTTTCTAAGTGAGTCTTTTGGAAAGAATCCTAACTCGAAATGGCATAAGCAAGAAAGAGAGTTTATTGGTGCATTTCCTCAGAAGTCCAGGGATTTAAGTGGTTACAGAGATGGCTGCCTGCGGGGGCTCGTTGGTGTCATCAGGACTCTTTCTGTTTCTATCTCTCAGCTTGATTTTCTTCTGGTTTGGCTCTATTCTTTGGCGGGGCTAACTCCAGCTGTGGCAGGCTTATATGGTATAGTCCCCAAAGCTGCCCTATCAGTCCAAAAAGGGATCCCCATTTTTCCCGGTTAGCTTATGTGTCTCCCCAACCCCATCTTTGTGCCCAGGGAATGAGATACACGCTAATTAGGTATACACACCCAATGGGAGGGAGCAGTCTCCAAAAGGAAGGGATTGGGGCAAAGAAGCTAAAAAAGAAAAAGTCTACTTCAGAGGGAGAGAAGTTGGTTCCATTTGCTATGAGAATAATGAAAAACAACTTCGTTCTATTGTTACACGACTTTGGGAGTTAATGGAGACCACAACATAATCTGTGATCACAAGGAATGCAGTAGTTAGTATGCCAAAGGAAAGTTCCATTTAAAACCCAGTATCATGTCACTTGCTTAAAATGGTCCTCTTGTAAAAATTTGTAAAAATGGTACTCTAGCCAAAAATTTATTATAGAAGTCTGAGTTTTATTTATTTGATAATTTATGAACTATAATGAAACAGCAGATCCATTGAATTGACATGCAATTCAAATACAGACGATATTCCTGAGAAAATGGGATGAATGCAATTGTATTTCAAATGTACTAAAAGTTAAGAAATCTTTGCTCAAAATTTTTGAGAAGAAATAATTATTTTGTGAGTCCATATCTCATTCAAATTCAATTATTTTAATAAACATGGATTTCATCCTTTAGAGTTCCCACTAGAAAAACTAAATTAGAATGTTTAGTCTTCCTAAAACAACTCCCCTCCAAAAACAACCAAGTTATTAAGCAAATCTAAAGAGAAAGTATTATCAAAGAATATGTTATGAGATGAGTAATGACTCATCCCAAAACATTTATTTAATTTTGAAGCATCAGCTGTACATCATGCTTTAGTTTTTTTTAACTATTCTTTATGATTTTCTCTAAACATTTTTGTAGTATTAAATATGCCTTCAGAAATTAAGCTGGGCCGGCCCATCTGAGTATACGAAAGTTAGTAAACAGAAAATGTTGTCAGGCCCCATACCAAGATGTTGGGTGGGTTGACTAGCTGGTGGGGTTAGCACATTCCGGACACAGGCTCTAGGTCCGGAGTGCTGCGTGATCCGAGCTGGGGTGGCAGAGGAGAACCTGCAGGATCACCGCGTGCGCGCGGGGGTGCATGGTGCGGGGTGCGGGCGCTGGAGTGGACAGGAGGGTGGGCGTGGGCGGAGGGGGTCGATGCGGGGGTGCGGACGGAGGGAGGGGGCCGGAGCGGAGGGGAGGTAGGGGGCGGTGGGGGAGAAGCAGGGTCTGGAGAGGAGGTGCGGGAGGGGTGGGGCGGGCTGGGGGCGGGGCGCTGTAGGGGCGTGTTCGCTCGCTCAGGGACGGGCGCGCTCGGCCGCAGCAACTCGCTGCAAGTTCCCTCCCTCGCTCTCCGGCGGAGCCTGCCTGAGCCCTCCCACTCGTTGCAGACCGAACCATCGCGGCGGCCGCCGGCGGGGCCCTCCGCGGCCGCTCGTCCTGGGCCGGTTCGGCCAGCCCGGTCCGCTCCCTGCCCGCGGCCCCGCGGCGGCGACGGCGAGGACGCGGCGGCCCCTGCAGCCCGCGATTGGCCCTCGGTCCCTTGCGAGCCCCGACTCTCCCCCCTCGCGGTCCTCTGGCTGCAGCGCCGGGGGCCGGGGAGCGCGGCCGAGGTGAGACTGGGTCGCGAGGGCGGGAGGGGGCCTGCCGGGCCGGTGGCCGCGCCGCGCCCCAACTGCGGACAATGCCGAAGCCGCGCGCGGCCGGGCGGCGCGGAGCGAAGCCGGGTCTGCGCCCGCCGCCCCCCCCCCCGCCCGGCCCAGGACTCCGTCCAGCCCGATCTGGGGGCCGCGCTGGTCCAGACGGACCCGGGCCGGCTCTCTGGGCCTCCAGGGGAGGCGCGGCGCCGCCCGCCATGCGCCCCTCTGCGCTCGGCTGGCTTGCGCGTCCCGAGCTCGGCGGGGAGGCGGGGGCCGGGCCGGGCCGGGGGGAAGCTGGGGTGGGCTCCGAAAGCGCGCCCGTGCGTTGCTGCTAGAGGAGTGGGCCGGCAAGGGACGGGGAGGCACTCGGCCACCGCGCCTTGCATGGTCTCTAATGTCGGTGCCCAATACTTTGGGAGTATCGGTATCTCCTAATCCCCGGCTGGGAGGTATTCCAAGAAATGCAGATTCCGAGGCTCCGAAAGTTTGTGTTTGGTTACCCCCTCCAGCTCCTCCTATGGCCTCAATTGTCTCTACTTTCTTTGAAAGCATTCAGATTTGAAATAGAATTAAATTCTTGGCTCAGTCGTGCCCCCATCACCCGGCGGAGCGCCTAACTTGGCAACAAAGCGCACGCCGGCTGTGGGAAGCCCCAGCGCCTGCTGCCGGGCCTGTGCCCTGCTGCTGTCGGAGCGGGAGCTGCACAGTGTAAAGGGCAGTGACAGGTCTCCCCTGGCTGGATGGTGGAAAAGGAAGTAGAAATAACTTTGCTGTGTGCTTACATTACTCTGGAAAGTGGAAAGAAAACACCTGGAGCCTGGCTTTTTAACCCTTTCAAGTTGTTGTTCAAATTTACTGAGCCACAAAATAATAATTAGCAAGCTTTCTTTGCTGCCTAAAATACAGGCACACTCCGGGTTCTTCCTCACAGCCAAGTTATGCCCTGTGCAAAATCTGGCACACATCTGTGACAACATTGAATGGCTGGTGTTGCAAAGACTGCAAACTAGTCTGTTTTTGAAAAGGGGAATATGATAGTAGAATAAGCATTTTTGCAGTATGAATAGTCTGACTTCCATTTTCTTCATTTCCCCTGTCGGTGTGGAAGATATTTATTTAGTATTTTTTCCCCAGTTTACATTAGAGTCATTCCTGGGAAGATACCTGTATTAATGTCTTGTACTTATTTAGTGACGTTGTAACTCCTGGTTATTCAGTGAGCTATTTATTAAGCATAGTTATTTTAGCATAAAGGCTAGTTAATGGTAAGCAGGAATTCTTTGGAGATAACATCCATTTGTTTACCCTACAGTATTTAATCTGTGGTATTTCTATAGATTGTATACTGTAATGTCACCAACAGAGAGGTGGTGGTGCTTTGTCAACCTGATAATCTGTAAAATGCTTAGAACAGTGACTGGCATATAGTTCTAGGTTAGTGTAGGCTAGTATTATTCTTAATTTTTTATTATCAACCCATGTATTTTTTTTTTCCGTTTGGAAAATGTTTTTTGATTTTTTTAAACCCAGATCTTTTAAATTATGTTCTATTTTAGGTCTGTGGTTTAATTTTAGATCAGGATTGAGGTTGGGTTGTTGTTTTGCTTATGACTGACAAGCCACTCTTTATATCCTTATGCATGTGAGAGTTGATTTAGTGCATCTTACGTAGTAGATCTGTAAGGGCAAGTCCACAGTCTAGAACCCAGACATGTCCCAGTACATTTCATACGGAGACCTGATTATCCTCAAGGACTTAATTGTCCAAAGAGAGGCCTAGACATCAGGAAAAACCTGGGCTCTGAACCCCGTCCTGCCCCTACTCCGCCCACCTTGTTCTCTATCTTTAGAATCATATTTCCAATTCCTACTTGAAAGAACCATGTTGGCACAGAGGAGTTAAGTAACTCCCACTATGTTAAAATGTAATAAAAGATACATATATCTACTGTGTATACATCAACCAGAGCATATAGTTCTTAATTGTGCTTTAAAATCTTTAGAGCAGAATTTATAGTCTAACTAAAAAATTAAAACTACTTACTTGCCATGTGTCAGTAACCAAAAGATTATGTTTTCTATTTGGATATTTTAAGTGATTGTCAGGAGTTTACTCTCATTTCAAATCCCCCCCATCCCCTTTAACTTTGAAGTGACATCTTTTTTCATGCCTAAATAACTTCCTTAGCTAAAGAAGGGAGGCATTGCATTAACTCCTGAGGCCCTGCAGAGCAAAGCTGCTGTAGGCATAGTGGCTTGGCAGTAGATGGTGCTGTGGGTAATGCTAGTGCAGGAGACGCACCTATGGTCCAGTGGAATCTGAGGGATTAGTGTAGCATCCCATTGTTTGCCCTCCTCGGAACATACTTATCACACAGACACTATCAATAGCCTTTTTAGGGATAAAGGGTTTTTTTTTCCTTTGTTTGTTTGTTTTTAGGAATAAAATTTGCCCTTTGTGTTTTCAACATTTTTAGGCTATTTACTTGGTCAGATTTTTCTCTGTGAGAACCACAGTATCCCAGGTGTTAGAAAAACATTGCTTGCAAAGTTGTTATTATGTAACTGTACCCTTTACTTTTATTTTCCCATGCTAAAGTCAGATTGATCAACTTTGCCTAGAGGATCTCCAACTAACCTGAACTTTTTTTTTTAATACTTTTAGGAGATGGAAACAAATGATCAGAAACCTACTTGCATCGTGAATGTATTTACAAAAGCAACTTCTTAGGGTTATTTCTCATCATTTTTCTAGCTCCTGGTAAAATGCAATGAAAATTGATATTGAGGATGAAGACTCTGAGGCTTTGCAAAGTAATGACTCGTCCAGGAAAAATATACTCAGTCTATTTAGTGCAGACACCAAAGCTAGAAAGGGCACTCAGAAAAAGGATTTTCTGGTTCATAATAACAATTACCTCCAAGGGCAGGACTGGGACAGGCATAGTCTTAGGCAGTTGACAGTGGCTGCATTCTCTTTCCTCCTCCAAGACATGATAGTTGCTGTTACCTCCATTCTGCAAGTGAGGTGAAGCGACTTGTCTGAGTCACGTAGCTAGTAAGTAGCTGTGTGTTGTGTGTGCACACACGCTTCCAGAGCCCACAGATCTTTCTGCCAATCCACGAAGAATAACTTCAGCAGCTGGAGGTGTTCGTGTTGGCTACCTTCTTTTTGGCTTTGGTACCAACAAATCTCTTCTGTATAACTCAGTGACGTGCTTTGAATAGGGTGGGTCGCATTTGGTGATCAAAGAGTCCAAAATAGAAGTAAGCCATTTTTAATTTTCAGAGGAAACCTCTTAAGATTTCACAACACCCTGTTAAAGATTGCTTGTTTTGTGAGTGTTGAGGAGAGGGATGGTGGGTTTAACTTCTTTGAACTATGTAGAGTCTGATAAAAATGGCTTGGATTTTAAAGTAATAAAGAATTTGGGTCTGTTTTTGGCTTCCTTGCTCAGGTGATCTGGGGACAGTCACAGCTCTCCCTATACCCAATAACTTTCCCTTGGGTTAAAGGGGGGTTTTGTTCATTTTGACCCCTTAACTACATCAGAGGGGATTATGATTAATGAAACATTGAATGAAACCCCCATTCTATAATCAAACCCCATTCTTTTTTAAGAATTTTATTTTAATCTTTAGGCAGAGCCTAATTTAATTTTTTTAAATGGTGATTCTCTTCTTGTTTTCTATATTGAAAACATTATAGAAATGCAAATAAGGGAATCATTCAGAAGAAAACACAAATTGTGCCCAAAGTATTTATCAAAGAAGCTAAACACAGCATTGATTTTGGACTTTGAAAAGGATAAGTTATGGGATGATTTGCATGGAAGATTATGGAGAATACTTGCAGGAAATTTAGATTTTCATTGTTGGCATATGTCATCATCCAAACAATTAACTACAGATAAAATTAAGATACAGGCAGAGCTTCTCCACTGTTGCAGAATCCTTTTTAAACAACCTGGTTCGTTTCTGAATGATGCTTTCCTGATATAAAATTAATGAACTTAAATCATGTATATGGCTATTTTGACACCTTAGGTTTCTTCCTACTTGTGAAGAGAAGGAACTGAGTGGGATTTTTACATTTTTTTTTAACATTTTGTGGTTTTAGTCCCATAAGGAGACTCACATAAGAACCTGGCATTCAAAGTCATAGGCCTGTGTGTGTGTGTGTGTGTGTGTGTGTTTCTTTAAAGGAAACCTTAGAAAGTGAAACAAATTACTTCCTTTTTCCAGTATGTTTGGTGATAAAAGTAGTGAACATGTGGATGATTAAACAATTTCAAATTGCTGCTAAAGCTGAGATTTTAAAATTGTAAACACTTCAAAGAGAAGTTCAAAGGTGAATACCTAAGCAAAAGGAAACATTGTGTCATTTGGCAGACAGGTTTCTGGAAGAATTGTAAGAATCCTGAGGTATGTTTTATATATCAGGTCAAGATCAATGGGTTTTGAAATTGTGCTGTTCCAGATAAGGCTTTTAAAAATGTAATTCACAGGTGTACAGAAAATTTTTGAGTGGTTATGTTGTAATGCAAAACATTTTTTCCTTATAGCCCCACTAGAAGATTGTTTCATCTTTTTAATTGTCTTTTTCAGGAAGAATCACATATGCTTCAAAATGATCATTCTTGCTAAGTGTTTTTTTTTTGTCCCATTAACTAGAACTTAGTATAGCAAAATTATGCAAAAGAATGTAGTTTAGCAATTTATTACAACTATTATGTTAAACAGGTATTTATAGAGGACTTAATTATGTGCCAGGTACTTTGAACAGTGGCTGGAAAAGACAAGATCCCTTCCTCTTTGAGGCTTTAAAGGATAAAGTGGGAAAATGAATAATAAATTACACAAATAAATGAAAAGCTAATTTAAAGCAGTAATAAGTGGAGTCAAGAATGGTGGCCACTTTCCCATCTAGGCTGGGGTGGTCTGGGAGGGCCTCATGGAAGGCATTAGAGCTGAGACTTAAGTGGATAGAAGGCAACCTCTGCAAGGTCTCTGGGCATAGAGGAGGGCCCATGCAAAGGCCCTGTGGCAGGCAGAACCTGTGTTTGTGAGGAACAAGAGCCCGAAGCAAAGGAACCAGGTCAGTACAACCTTGTAGGCTACAGGAGGGGAGGTTTCCATTTATTCTGAGTGCAGTGAGAGCTGGTAGAGGATGTGACACAAGGAGGGCAGGCTCTAATGTGCACATTTGGAAACTGCCTGCTGTGTGGAGAAGGGATCATGGGGAAGAGCAGAAGCAGGGAGCTAGTTACAAAGCTCTTGTGGTGACCAGTGCCAGCTGGACTGAAGGAGAGCAGAGGAAGGGAGGGAACCCATTGTATGCAGGATTCTTCTTGATTTAGAAATGCATCATTACTTCTATGCCACTGAGCAGGAAAACACACTGCCAGTTCAGGTGTGACACACCACTCATTGGGACATGGATCCTGATGTTTCAGATATTGAAACGGGAACTAGGTGTGTCTGAGAATCAGTGACGTATGGTATATTCTGGAGATCAAGCTGAGAGGAGTTGCCAATTTGTATTTTATTTCTATTTGTATCTGAGTGCTATAGGTAAATCCTGTATTTGGAAGTACCTGGGAAGGGAGGCCGTGTGTCGTGGACTCACCTGCCTCACCAGTGGAAGCTGGTATAGAAAACGGTGTCGAGTGCAGGTAGTGTAGTGGCTCCATGTACACTAGGGACTGCTGGTGTCACAGAGAGGAGGAAGCTGGGAAGGTCGAGTTTGCCATGCTCAGGAGGAGTCACAGACCCTGTGTGCAAGTTCAGGTCATGGGCAATGTCTGTGACTGCTCCTGAACTTGGGCAGGTTTGTGAGTTATAAGCTTTGTTTCTCTCCGTGACACCACTGGGAGCAGGGGAGGGTGGGGGCTTGGTCCCTATAGTGGGGATTCCAGCCCAAAAACTTAGTTGTGGGCCAGCAAATTGCTAACTAGGTGACTGAGAGGCAGAGAGACAGGACTTCCAGTTGAATGTGTCTGGGTGCAAAGACTCGGTCTGTGTGAAGTTGAAAAAGCTACTCAGGCTTCTGGAACCTCAGTTTCCTTATCTGTAAAATGGGGTGACGGTCCTACCTACTTTCTGGGATTGTGAGTGTTAAGTAAGATAATGTTTGCAAAATGCTAAGTGCTCCATCGACAAGGTCAGTTGCTGTTACGGGTTTGTGTCTCATGGATTTCATCCGTCTTTTCATCTGCCTCAGATGGTCTCATCATGCAGGTCACAGGACGGAAGTCACTTTTTCCTAGACTTGCCCTGACCACTGAAGCTAAAGCAGCCCCTTCTCCAGCCACTCTCTCCCCCATTGTCCTATTTTATTTTATTCACAGTCCTCATTTCTACCTGAAATTGTATAATCTGTTTACATGTTGAAGGTACATTTCCCCAAATGCAAAGGGGCTCTATGGTGTAAACTGCTATATCCGCTGCACCCAGAACAGTGCCTGGCCACTGCCCACAGGCTCAGTGCGTGTTCCCTGATGAGAGTGTGGCGGTGGTGGTGCTGATGATGAGGTCCTTGCCCTCTGGGACCTTGAAGGCCTGGCTAAAAGGCCTAACCTCAGCAGGTGCCTCTCAACCTCCATTTGGTGCTGTGAGATGACTGTCCAGTTGAGGTGTCTATTCTTGAGGTCTGGCAGGCAGGTTCTGAGCAGTATTTTGAGTATTAGAGTATTTGGAGGAGAGCAAGAGTTTGTATTTGGAAGCATGGGTTTCTTGGGGGTAGTGGGACGTTGCTATGGTTTTTGAACAGCTTGTGTTGGAAAAGTAATCCCCAGTGCAACAGTATTAAGAGGTGGGACCTTTCAGCGTGATTAGGCCCTCACGGATGGATTAAGGCAGGTGATAAAAGGGCTTGAGGGTGCAAGTGGATCTCTTGCTGTCTCTCACCCTCTCTTTGCCCTTGTGCTATGGGATGATGCAGCAAGGAGGCCCTTGCCAGATGCCAGAACCTTGATCTTGGACTTCCCAGCCTCCAGAACTGTGAGAAGTAAATTTCTTTTCTTGATAAATTACTCAGTGTGTGGTATTCTGTTATAGCAGCACACACAGACTGAGACAGATGGGCTTCTTGTTTTTGCTCTGGCTTTTCAGAGGGTGTCACTTGTTTGGTCTTTAAACTAAATGTCAACAGAGGCCAAACTAACTAATGCCTGAGATGCTAGTTTACAGGCATTCAACTTGTTCTGTCATAAAAACCATGAGAATAAACAAAGTAAGGAAATACAACCATTATATTACAAAAGTGACTGATGGCTTGTTAAACTATGCTCTGGCCACCCCAGAAGCTGGAAGCACTGTGTTCTTCCGACACTGAATTAGGGCTATCTCTGGCAGCCCAATAGACAGTGTTTAGTTGGCATGCTGGACTGTTTGTGGTTCTCTTGACTTCTGCTGAGTTATATAATGTTACTTAAGATGTCACATCTCACTGTAATGACTTTTGTGGGTGCACTGATTTTGATACAATTTGTATTTTTCAAAAGAAAACTATACTCGTTTTAGAAATAAGAATATTTAGAATATTTATATATTGTTCTCCAGGCTTTTAATCCTTCACAGTGTTTATTTATGGACTACAATTTTTAGGTGAAGTTTAGTAAATAAAATACAAAGACTTATTTCCAAACTCTTGAGTAGACACTGTACAGTCATGAATGTGTGTGTATACTTAGTCACACACGTGTGCAGAGTTGTTAGTTTCCTTTCCCCAGCTACCATGGGACACCATTTCTACTATTGGTCAAAAATAGATAGTTGGAAATTGGGAGCTCAGTAATGTTGGGAAATACCAGTGAATCCTGATGGCACTTCTGTGTTTTGACTACATAGTTAGAATAAGGTGAATTGGGAGGTTCATTATACACTTGACTGTGAGTTGGGGATTTAAAAAAAAATCCCTTTAATCTGTCCCTCGCTTGTGCTCTTTCAAATGATCATTAATTGGAATGTTGTGATTTTTAAGAATCAGGTGTTTTTCTTCCCAATAAATTTTGTTCTTGTTTAGTGACCATGAGAGAAGAGAAACCATTGTGTGTTGATTGTTAGTATGACTAGTCATGAGTGCACTTCACAGTTTCTGTTGGCTTTGTTCCAACCTGCAACATGAACCAGGTGGGTAACCATAAACTATTTTATAATGTTTTGCCCAAAGTGGCCACCATCTTGGAGGGGATACACTGTTTCGTATCTTAGTTCTTTAATTTTGTTAGTGAATCTGTATTTACCACTCTTATGGGGGGAGGAGTCATTTAAATATATATTTTGTGGGTAGTTAAAATTTCTTTTAGATAGTACTAGAGATGATTTGTGGTCTACTTGTATTGTTTGGTTTTAAATGAATTTTCTGTAGAAGTGATGAGAGTGCCACACATATCATGGAGCTAGGGGAGTGCGTGTGCGTGTGCGTGTGCATGTGTGTGTGTGTGTGTGTGTGTTTTAAGGGCCAGCATTAAGTATAAGCATATCAGTGGGCTATGTTTTTTCCAGTTGGAGGTGGCTTTGCTCTCATCTTTGTGTGACATGTTTTTAAGTCATGGTCTGATTTGGTTATTTGAATTTTCCTTAGAGGTATTTTTCTTTTCAGAATTCTCTAGCACAGGCCTGAACTGTTTTGATTGTTAATCCCCTGTCGCTATCACCACAAGCCTTTTCCAGAGTAATTTCAGTGTGGAGCATTCTGCTGTTCAGGTGCTGCGAGTGGGCGATAATGCGACCTCCTCACAGGGCCTTTAACGAAGCACCCCAACACTTAGCAGACACCTTCGTACACTTTGTGTCTGAAATACTTAAGCACCTTCATTTTACTTTGGATTTTTCATTTTACCAGATAGTATTAATTATTCACATATACCTTGTATTAGTCAGGGTTCTATGGAGAAACAAAAGCGATAAGATGTACATATAAAAAAAGATTTTGTTATAAGGAATTGGCTCACATGATAACAGAGACTGAGAAGTCCCACGATCTGCTGTTTCCAGCTGGAGACCCAGGAGGACGAATGGTGTAAGTTCCAGTCTGTTTCAGTGAGCTGACTCCAGAGTGTTAAGGCCAGGTCCTCCTTCTCTAAGTCCTGCTTTTCTATGAAGGCTTCTCAGTAGTGCAGCAATATCACACTTTTTCCTTCTTAATACTTCTTTCACTGATTCAGTCATTGCTGCATTTTACGATGTGTTCTTGGTTTTGCGAGTGTCTCTTCTGTTAGACGGTATCTGCAAACGTACCTGGGAGATGGTGTGGGTTTGATTCTAGACTATCACAATAAAGCAAATATGGCAATAAAGTGAGTCACATGAATTTTTTTGGTTTCCCAGTGCATATAAAAGTTATGTTTACACTATGCTGTAGTCTATTAAGTGTGCAAAAGCAATAAGTCTAAAAAAAATATACCTTACATAAAAATTATTTATTGCTAGAAACGCTAATGATCATCTGAGCCTTCAGTGAGTGGTAATCATTTTGCTGGAGGGTCTTGCCTCGGTGTTGATGGCTGCAGACTGAAGGTCGGTGTGGCTATGGAACTTTCTTAAAATAAGATAACAGTGAAATTTGCCACATGCATTGACTCTTCCTTTCACAAACCATTTCTCTGTAGCATGTGATACTGTCTGATAGCATTTTACTGTAGAACTTCGTTCAAAATTGGAGTTAATTCTCTCAAACACTGCTGCTGCTTCATCAACTGAGTTTAGGTAATAGTCCAAATCCTTTGTTGTCATTTCAGCTGTGTCACAGCATCTTCACCAGGAGTCGTTTCTGTCTCAAGAAACCAGTTTCTTTGTTCATCAGTAATAGGTAACTCTGTGTCCCTTAAAGTTTTATCGTGAGATTGCAGCAATTCAGTCAATCTTCAGGCTCAGCTTCTAAGTCTAGTTCTCTTACCATTTCCATCACATCTGAAGTGACTTGCTCCACTGAAGTCTTGAACGTCTCAAAGTCATCCTTGAGGATTGGGATCAATTTCTTCCAAACTTCTGTTAACGTGGATATTTTGACTTCCATGAATCACACATGTTCTTAATGGCATCTAGAATGGTGAATCCTGTCCAGAAGGTTTTGAGTTTACTATGCTCAGATCCATCAGAGAATCACTCTCTATGGCAGCCATAGCCTTACAAAATGTATTTCTTAAATAATAAGACTTCAAAGTAAAAATTACTCCTTGATGCATAGACTGCAGAATGGATGTTGTGTTAGCGGGAATGCAAACGTTAACCTCCTTGTACATTTCCATCAGAGCTCTTGGGTGACTAGGTGCATTGTCAGTGAACAGTAGTATTTTCAAAGGAATTTTCTTTTCTGAGCAGTAGGTCTCAACAGTGGCTTAAAATATTGGTAAACTATGCTGTGAACAGATATGTCATCCAGGCTTTGTTCTTCCTTTTATGAGCACAGGCAGAGTGGGTTTAGCATCATTCTTAAGGACTCTTGGATTTTCAGAATTGTAAATGAACATTGGCTTCAACTGAAATTTACTAGCTACCTTAGTCTGTAGCAAGAGAGTTGGCCTGTCCTTTGAAGCTTTGAAGCTTGTTGACTTCACCTCTCTAGTTATGAAAGTCGTGGATGGCATCTTCTTCCCATGTAAGGCTGTTTGTCTACGTTGAAAATCTGTTGTTTAGTGTAGCCACCTTCATGAATGATCTGGATAACTTGCTGCAGCCTCTCCATCAGCTCTCGCTGCTTTACCTTGCACTTTTATGTTGTAGAGATGGCTTCTTTCCTTACACCTTATGAACCAACCTCTGTTGGCTTCCAACTTCTATTCTGCATCTTCCTCACCTCTCTTAGCCTTAATAGAGTTGAAAAGAGTTAAGGCCTTGATCTGGATGAGACTCTGGTTTAAGGGAATATTGCGGCTGGTTTGATCTTCTATCTGGACCACTAAAGTTTTCTCCCTAGCAGCAATAAGGCCCTGCCCTGCCCTTCCCTTCCCGTCCCTTCTCGTCCCTTCCCTCTTCCTTCCCCTCCCTTCCCTTCCCTTCCCTTCCTTTTCTCTTTTCTTTCTTTTCTTTTTTAAAATTTAAGACAGCCTCATTCTCTTGCACGAGATAGAGTACAGTGGCATCAGCATAGCCCACTGCAACCTCAACTCCTGCGCTAAAGTGATCCTCCTTCCTCAGCCTCCTGGCTAGCTGGGACTACAGGCGTGCACCACTACACCTGGATAATTTTTCTATTTTTTGTAGAGACAGTGGGGTCTCACTATAGCCCAGGCTTGGCTTGAACTCCTGGCCTCAAGGGATCTTCCCACCTCAGCCTCCAGAAGTGCTGGGATTGGCTTCATTTTCTTATCATTCCTGTGTTCACTGGACTATCACTTGTAATTTTCTTTAAGAACTTTTCCTTTGCATTGACTACTTGACTAACTGGCACAAGAGGCCTAGCTTTTGTCCTGTCTGGGCTTTAGACATGCCTTCCTCACTAAGCTTAATCATTTCTAGCTTTTGATTTTAAAGTGAGAGATGTACAGCTCTTTCACTTGAACACTTAGAGGCCATTGTAGGGTTGTTAATTGGCCTAATTTCAATATTGTTGGCAGGGAATTGGAAGGCCTAAGGGGAGAGAGAGATGAAGGGCCAGTGAATGGAACAGTCAGGACACATAAACATTTATTAAGTTTGTTATCTTTGTGAGTGTGGGGAGAGGTGCCCCGAAACAATTACAAAACATAGTGACATGGTAACATCAAAGATCACTGATAACAGATTGCCATAACAGATATGACAATAATGGAAAAGTTTGTAATATTGTAAAAATTTCCAGAATGTGACACGGAGACCAGAAGTGAGCACACGCTGTGGCAAAGGTGCTAATGGACTTGCTGGAAGCTGGGTGGACACAGACCTTCAGTTTGTAAAATAACACAATTTTTTTTGTTTGGCTGCAAAAGCCTTTATTTCCATTTGGTCCAAGGCTTAGGAGAGAACTCCAGGGTGGTTTAAAAGCTGCCTAGTGGCTGGAGGGAGAGGTTCAGGCAGAAACCCTGATATTTTGAGGGGGGCTTCTCAGAGCTTGCCGGGCTTGGTTGGCTCCTGTTGTGCTCGAGGCTGAGCATTTGGAAGAGCTACTCGCCCGGCCCAGCCTGGGGGCCAGCCAGCTGTGGAGGGTGGTCAGATGGTCGCCCATCTTCTTGATGAGTTTCACTTCCTCGCCTAGGAAGTCACAGAGCTGGGGGCTGTGCGGGCAGAACCCAGGGCTTGGAGATCCACAAGGGCCTGGTTCAGGCTCTTCTCCAGGGCCATGGCGGCTTCCCTTGCGTCCAGGGTTGTACCCACTCATCTTGAGATGGCTTCCCCATGTCCTGGAAGGGGTCGCCACGCTGGTTTTGCATCTTCAAGACACGCTTGATGCCTTCCCACTTCTCAGCCAATTCGCAGAAGATGTGGCCACGCCTGTCAGAGCCACATCCTGGAGGTCGAAATAGCAGCCCAGAGAGAGTTGGGTGCAGGAGGCCGCAGATGCAGATTGACCAGGCGGTTGACGGCTGCCTCCACCTCGGTGGAATAATTCTGACGAGGCTGGGAACTCATGGTTGTTCAGCAGTAAGGAGCTAACCACAAAAACCGGAGTTAGCGCGCTCTGGAAGCAGGAGGTGGCAGAGAAGATGGTCCCGGAGACTGCAAGTGGAGAGGAGATCAGAGAGCACTCGCAGGCTGGAAGAAAGGGAGTCCCGGGGTCTGTTTCGTCCACATACTGTTGAAGCAAGAGATAGATCCACGGGAATGCCAAATGCGCTGCCAAAGCACAGTATTTTTGAAGCAAAATAAAGGAAAGTGCAATAAAATGCCTGTGTATTTCTCCATGGCGAGTATTGTCTGCAAAGGAAAATGGTGATGTCATCGATGCCCTCCCTTCCCTGCTCTGTGTGGTCTCTGTAAAGTGCACGTGGGGAGGACCTGTGTGGCCGTGGGCATCTCTGCTTCTGTAAGGACTCAGTCTCCACTTCGTGGTTTCTCCTCAACACGGGTTACATTCGTGTTGAAAGTGATAGCAGTTGATTTGTGTAATTGCATCTGATTTACAGTTTTCTTTCTTATTTGATCTTCAGATTTCAACCAGGTAGAGAAGGAAGTGTTTTGAAACTAGGAAATATACCTTTTGGTTTTAAAAGAAGATAGTTATTTGATTTGATGGTAGATATTATTTATGGTTGAACATCAGGAAGAAACTGAGTGCTCTGTCATTTTCTCAAAAACAATTATTCACAACTGATTTTTCCTTCATTAGCACCTGTAATCAGTCATAATAATGGCGATAATGATATTATTATTGAGGCAAATGCTTACGTAGTGCTTACTATGTTCTCAGCATTGTTTTGTGTTTGCATGATGGCTCCTTCAGCTTGTAGTTGAAACAGTTGATGCGTTTCTGCTCATATGGTATTTTAGCTTTGCTTTCTGAGACATTTGGCTTCAAGTGGTAAAGAACTGAGCAGTTGCATGTAACTAAAACTTACTAATTTCTCCAAGAGATCACTCTTAAATGACTTCTCTTCCTTGTTCAAAATGCTCTGGGCTTTCCTGGGCCCCTCATCTGTTGCTCTTTGGTGCAGGAGTTGGTTTGAGACTAGAATCAACCACAGGCAGCAGCTCCATGCAAGGCCCAGGGGACGTTGGCAGTTGTGGGCGGCCACGTGACCAGGTGGCGTGGCCACAGCAGAGTCCAGTAGGCTGACTGTGGGTCTTTATTAACCCCGTGGGAAGAGTTTTGTCTAGAAACCTGACTTTCTAAGGTGAAACCGACTGAGTCCAAGTGTATGTAGAACTGCGCCAAGGACATTTCATCAGAAGAACATGAACTCTGCGCTTAATTGAACTTCTTTTTTTTCCCCCAAAGTAGTGCTAGGATTTTGGTCAGCTGACACAGTGATCAGTTGCAAGGCAACTTTTGTCTGTGCTCGTAGATTTTTTAATAGATTAGTTGAAGCTCTGTGGCTTAATGAAGTAACAGTTTACAAGTCATAGAAAGCTTGTATTTGTTTAATTATTTTAATTGACACAGAGTAAGTGTACATAATTATGGGATACAACATATTTCAATACATGTATATGTATTGTTGAAGCTCTGTGGCTTAATGAAGTAACAGTTTACAAGTCACAGAAAGCTTGTATTTGTTTAATTATTTTAATTGACACATAGTAAGTATACATAATTATGGGATACAACATATTTCAATACATGTATACAATGTGTGATGATCAAAATAATTAGCATGTCCATTATCTCTAACATTTACCTTTTCTTTGTGTTGGAGACATTAAAAATCCTCTTTTCTAGCTATTTGAAAGTGTACATAAAAGTATTGTTAACTGTAGTCACCCTATGATGCTGTAAAACACTAGAACTTATTCATCCTTCCTAGCTGTAATTTTCTAGGAAAGGGATGAATTCTTCCTCTGCATCTGAGCTAACACTGGTACGTGCCCTGTGAGCGGAGCAGGCCTCCTCAGTGAAGGTGGGAGACAGACCAGTCCCGCAGACCCATTTCTCCCACCTCGTGCTTAGCAGCTCACGAGAACCCAGGTCCTCTTTGACAGCCCCTCATCTTGGGTTTTCCCCTCTGTCTGATGCTGAAATCTCTCCCCTGCCTGGCTCCACTCTGTATTTCTGGGGTACCTCCACCAAGTTCAAGCCTTGCTCATCTTTTCCTTACTCTCTGCTCTCCTTACCTCTGTCTGAACAAAAAGAACAGAAGACACAATCACGCCTCTGTGATGCTCAAGTAACCTGAATGCCAGGGCATAAAGTATGTCTCTGCCTGACCACCAGACTGTGAGACTTGATGAAAAGGGCGTAAATCATATTTGAGCCAGCAGAGTCCTGTGAATATTTGTTTCAGTCTTAAACCTCTCTGCTGCCCTGAGACTAGCTTGTATCTGGAGATTGAAGTGAATAATCTGAAGGAGTTTGCAGCTGGGATGGAGGTAGCGCTGCTGCTAATATCCTGAGAGACTGTAGAGAATACAAGAGGTGCTGGAATCAAGGTAAATGCTTGGATTTTTCAGATAGCACCAAGAGATACTAGACCCGCGCAGCACAGTGTGGGCACGTTGGCTGCCCAGCGCTGCATATGTGGCCGGCCTGAATCGAGATGTCCTCTTGTCAGTGTAAAAACACACCAGATTTGGAAGATAGAGTTTGAAAACAAGGTAAAATAACTCAATAGTTTTTATATTGATTACATGTTGAAATGATAACATTTTAGGTTTATTGGGTTGAAGTAAATATATTATCAAAATTAACTTCACCTGTTCTTTTTTTTCAATATGGCTGCACAGAAACTTAAGGTAACATATATAGTTCACATGTGTGGCTTGCATTGTATTTCCGTGGGACGGTGCCGTTTTAGATGCTACGATTCATTGATTTTGCTCCATCTCCTTGGCAGCATTCTAAAATGTTAAGCAGATGGTTGTATACTTGTAGAAGAGAAAGTAGTAATAACTATTATAAAAGCAAGAATAATTTCACTAACAGCAAATCATGTTCTCATTGTTTTTTCTTTCCGTAAGGTTACTTGGCTAGAAGATCAGAACACGTCTGTAGATTTATTTGTGGATTTCCGCAATGCATTTGGAATGGGTCCTCTGATCAGCTCGAGGACAATTTAGGCAGGATAGAGTTGTGGTTGATGGCGTGGCTCTGTCTGTACCTGGTGAAACTCAGTTCTTAACGGTTGTGTCAGGAACAGCCTGGGGGATGCTGTCTGGTTTCCCATGGACTTTGTCTCATTTCAGGGGAGTGAGGGAACATAAAAGAACATTTGTGAAGGGGTCAAGTTTGGTCAGGGTTTTAGTGCTCTAAAGGAAGGGGATGCCCTCCGAGCCATGCTCTGCTGAGGGGTCTGGAGTTCATTCACTGACATATTTATTGACCACCTATGTGCCCAGGCACGATGCTAGGTGCTGGGAATAAAGATGAATAAGATACTGTCCCTAACCTCACAATTCTATCTACGGGGAAAGAAACCACTTAAATAAAATCCCAGTCCTTGTGGTAGCAAACCAACAGGTGCGCCTGTGCGTAGGGTGCTGGGCCCTGCCGGAGATGCCACCCTCAGACCTGCTGGTCTGACGAGATTCCTCTGGATTCCGATTTCTAACTCCTACCACAGAGAATGGCTTAGTATTAGTTGTTCTAAAACTGAAATCATTATCTTCAATAGTTCATATCCAACAAATTAGTATATAGCAAATTAATTTATGTGAGATTTTTTCTGCAGCTGTGGTAGAAAGCTTAGCAATCTCTGCTTTGAAAAATTTCCAGGACAAAATTGTCTTGACAGTGTACTTTTGGGGGCTTACTGGACACATGTGCTGGAGTGGCCTTCAAACTGTTGTTGCTCAAAGAACATTCTGGCTTTGCCTACAAGGTACCTCTTTGGCTGCATCCTTACAGAAGGGAAAAATTCTACCTTCTGGTCAGGCATTTTAAACTCTAGCTGAAAGGTAGAAACCTACTGAGCTCTTCACGGTTTAAGAGGTTGTTCTGGAAGATTCTTTCAAGGGTTTACGAAGCTGGTCCAAGGCTTTGCTTCTGTCAACTTTGATCTTCCAAGTATGTCATAAGTGGCTCTAAATGTGTAGGTGCAAGGAATTACGTTAGACCCTCTCAGAATCACCTCATGGCTGAGTATCCCTCACATCTGTCGTGGGCTTCGCTTTGTCTGGAGGATATTCAGAGACAGCCACACGACATCTCTTACTGTTTTTTGGTACAGAGGGTGTGAGGACCCTCATGTGTTATTGCCCAGTGTGCTCTACACTCTACACACCTTTAAAAGTCTGTCAAAAACATGCAAGGCAAGTAATTTAACTAAAAAGATAAACAGTAAACTTTGGGTGAAGTTGAGACACAACTATAGCAATAACTTAGTAGGAAATTCTGGCCGGTTTATTCTCTCTCTTGACCTCTGTGCTCTATGCTTAAATTTCTCTACGTCCTGAAATTTTTATTTTCTGTTCTTCTTGGATTGTATTTCGTTTATTTATTTTTGAAGTATCTCGTTTTTGTGAAAGAAAGCAGGGTTTCAGTAAAACTAAAGGCTTTCTTAATGTCATTTTTGGTCTGTAGTTGGTTCTGTGTAAACACTACATTGGAAAGGTAGAGGTTATGTCTTTGACCTTGTTCAAACTTTTATATTAATTGTTTAAATCAGGGGTGGGCTATGTTTTCATTTTTTATTTTACTTATGTATTTTTCTTGGTAGGTGAGAAAAAACATATGGAAGTTACGTTTTTTTACCATTCAAAATTTAAAGTTTTATGGAGTCCTAGGGAAAAAAATAAGTTCTCACCACTGAGTGATCCCTTTTGAGTAGAAAACCTCAAAGGGGCACTTGGCACTGGATCTGGGCCACAGATCCGCACTCTGTGCACGTTTGGGTGGTCGCAGAGTGTGGTGGCAGACAGACCTTTCTGTCCCGTGCCCATGCAGGACACTGGGGGACGTTGGGATTGTCCCCTTTCTCAGAACACCCTTCAGAGTTGGTACTGCTGTGGTTCCACTGTAGTAATGGGGTCACGGGTGCAAAGAGGTGAGATGTGTTCTTCAGGTCATGTGGGTGGTGGAAGAGCCCCGGGGCCTTGGCTCCCACTGTCCTCCCTGTCTGGTCTTCCCTTTCCTGGGGTCCTGGGTCCCCTCCTGCCTGAGCTTGGCTAGTGGAGCGCGCATTCCCACCTGGAGCCTCCCTGCCCCTGGCTCCCAGAGGCCCTGACTTTTACTTTACCCTGGCCCTGGCCGTCCCTTCTATCCACCCTACCTTCCCCCCAGGCCTGGGAGGGTCTGTCGAAGGCCCCGAGATGGGTTTTCCTGGAGGATCTGCCCCTCCTGAAAGGCTGCGTTTGGAATCCTGTGCTGTCTCTGGGACTAAGGCTGGCTGGGCTTGACTTAGCAGCAAAGATTTCTCTCAGCACTGGCCTAGATGGCAAATGCCTGGTGTTACAGATGCTTTCCCCCAGGTGGCTCAAAGGTGGGATATTACAGCAAGAAATGTCAACTTCGGCATAAGGATATGAAGGGGGAGTGGGGACGGGGTGCTTCCTGTCCCTGGCAGCAGTCCCAGCCCAGCACACTTGGGGGCTCAGTAAATAGTCATTTATGTGTTGGAGGGGGCTTGATGGGGGGATGGATTGGTGAGCTGTGCATGTTCTCCACGGTGCGGAACCCGTGCAGAGAGTGGGAGGCCGGCTTCTTCTTCATGTGCAGTCGGAGGTGACCCACACTGGAATGGGCTGCCATATAGAGTGGACCCGCTGTTGTCGCGGGGCGTGGAGGGGGGTCCAAGGGGCTGCACATTCATCTTTTTGTCCTGTATGCCGAGGTCCGGATTTTTTTATCCTGACACATACCAGCCTCACCCATAACCTACAGTTTCTGCTACTATTTCTAGCACCATCTTTTTTACTTCTCATATTGGGTTTATTTTATCCTGCCTTAGGAACTCTGAGCCTGCACCGCAGTAGAGTTAACGGAGTCTATTCAGGGGACTCTCAGAGGCACAGTGTTGGAAAATAAGGTCACTTCTCTCTTTAACACCGAAATAAACTGCTAAACGCTTGTGCACGGAGTGCAGGAGACTGCAGTAGTTGGCCTTCCGTGTGGGGGTGTCTGTCAGGGTGCTGTGAATGTGCCAGGAACACGGGCCTCTGGGGAACGGGCTTGACTGTGCACTGGCGTCCTGGCATCTGCTTGCAAAGAGTTATGTTTTGCCTTCCATTTTCTGACTTGGAAAAGGTTCAAGCGAAACTAGAACTGTCAGGGCTAAATTGGCGTAACAGATACCAGTTCTTCCTCGAAAGGCCCTAGTAGGTTACCCTCTCCAGTGGTCCAGACTGTTGACCTACTAAGAACACTTAGGATCAGGACCTCCTGGGCCTCTCTCTCCTGAGTGGGGATTGGCAGGGTGCTCCCTGGATGACACTAATGTTTAGGTAACTTTGGGAACCCATAATCAGGGTCCGTGCTTTGCAGACTGGCACATCAGAGTGAGCCAGAGGGCTGTTCCTATACAGATTGCCAGTTGGCCTCAGTTTCTGATTCAGTAGGTCTGGGGAGGGCCTGGACATTTTCACAAATTCACGGGTGATGTTGAGCCTGTCTGTGAAATCCTCATTAGAGAGGTGCCCAGTGCTAGGTCTGAGTGCCGAGGCACAGGAAACTTTGTGGGCTCTTGGGCAGGAGGTGGGGTTATAATGTCTTGCAGGGAAAACACAGCAAAGGGGCAGAAATGGTTGTAAAAGTTCTCCTAGAGAAGACAACCTGTAATGTCACCGACTTTAACCTTCTTACCAAGAATCGTGGCCCGTGCCAAGGCGCACTCCTGTAATACCAGCACTTTGGAAGGCCGAGGTGTGAGGTTCGCTTGAGCCCAGGAGCTCGAGACCAGCCTGGGCAATATAGTGAGACCCCCGTCTTAAAAAAAATAATAGAAAAATTAGCCAGGTGTAGTGGCACACACATGTAGTCCCAGCTACTTGAGAGGCTGAGGCAGGAGGATTGCTTGAGCCCAGGAGTTTGAGGTTACAGTGAGCTATGATCCCCCCACTGCATGCCAGTGTGGGCAACAGAGCCAGACTCTGTTTTATACATGTAGAAAATAATAATTTTTATTTATTTTTTTAACTGATAGAACATAAAGTCCCTAATTTTTAATATAGCAGTTCTCCTTAATGAGTCATATATATGTATGTTTTTCCCTAATCATTTTGCGTTTGTCTTTAGTCTGTGTAGATTTTCATATTTAAAATAACAGTTCAGTTATGATATACTTTTGGGAGTGTCGTTTATTAAACATACTAGACACTTGGAAGCAAACCTGTGACCTTCATTTTTCGTTTTAAAAGAAAATGTTTTTGTGGCATATTCTGTAATAAAATATTTTTAAATGTAGTGGTTACACGAAATTTTTATTAATATCAAGATTTTAGGTCATGAAAATCTACTTATTTCCTTAGATTTAAAAAGTGTTTTTACAAAATAATTTCCTTTTCTTGGGAATTTTTATGTTTTTAGTTCATGAGTTCTTTATTTTCAGGCAGTTTGGGTGGTTTTGTTTTAAAATATATTTACATTCTTGGAACTTTTTTCTTATTTCAATAAAAATTGATACAGATACTTACTAAAGTGATTAAATCTGGAGGAATATAGTAAAGATAATTTCTAAATTTAGTCTTCGGTCCTCAAGTAAAAATGCCATCAGTGAACTAAAACATGCTTTTGAAAAGTTACAAGGATTTCCATGAAATCTACTTAAACATGTATTCTATAATTAAAATAAGTCCTATTTGGAAACAAATTTAACTCCTAGAATATTGAACTATTTCTTTTTATATCACTCAACTCATTCTATTTTTATGGTTTAATTATATAGTTGACCCATTTAATCAGAATACCTCACACAACAAAAGTAGTAACTAGAGTTTCTTTTAATCAGTTTTAGCATCTGAGGAATCTGATGTCTCCTTGGTGAGTGTGGCCAGAAGGAACTGGAACGTGTATTCTCTATGCTGCTGTGACGATTTTTTAAATCTGTGAAATAGATACTTTTAGATAATGATTAAACTGAGCAAAGAGAAAGCCAGGAGTTGAAGTAAAATTTGTATTATCTATTGTTGTGTAATGATGACCCCAAAACTTAATGGCTGAAATGCTAAAGATTTCCTGTCTTTGCGTGCCATGGGGGTTTGGAGTGTCTTAGCAGGGAAGTTCTGGCTCTGGTTTCTCAGGAGCTCGTGGTCTTGATGTGGCTGGGGCTGCAGTCACCTGGAGGCTGAGTGGAGCCCCAGGGTGGCCCAGCTAGTCGGCTGGAGAGAGACCACCGCCTGGCCTGGTGGTGGGTGTGGGGAGCTCAGTTCCTCCCCAGCTTGGGTCTTTGCTGGTGCTGCTTGAATTGTTTTTGTTGTAGACCAAATTCATGGCCAGGCGAGAGCCTGAAGGAGGATCTTTCGGTCCTGTCCCAGACTCACGAGCCACCTGACTCACGTGTTCAGGAAGTTTCCCCTGAGGTGCTCCCTCCTGCCCGGAAGTGCTCCAGGCAGACGCCTGTCGAGTTCTGTGCTCACGATGCCCTATGCCCGGGAGAGAAGGCTGAGTCCAGGTGCCAGGAGAGGCGGGTGCAGTGAGCAGAATGGGCTCAGCGTAAATGAGAGGGAATGTGTCCGGGAAGGCTTTTCTGAAGGTCAGATCTGAGCTGAATTGGATCTCCCTACCTTCTAAGGAAAGGCAGGTGTTAACTAGGTGAACAGGCTGGGGCGGAGAGTGGGGGAAGATATTCAGAAGGGAAGTGCTGGGCAGATGGGATAGTCCTAGCCAAGGACTGAGGCATGGAACAGCACAGCACGTCTGGAGAACTGCAGCTGTTTGCTTTTGCGGTGTCAAGGGAAATGTTTGATTTGGGGAAAGACATGAGGGACAGAGGAAACAAGGGTGGTAGGTAGGGGAGTTTGGACTTCATCCTGTAAGTCTGAGCCTGCGGCTTGTTTGCATAGGTGGTCATGTCACCTGCCATGCATATTTTTTCTTTCATTCCTTCATTTCATGCATAAAGATTTGAGCATCTAGTCGGTTTAAGGCATTATGCTGCTTCATTGAATCCTGCAACATAGGTATGTCTGCATTTTATAGATGAGAGACCGGTTAAGGGAGATTAATTGACTTGCACAAGATCATGTAGCCAGTGAGTAGCAGGACTGGGCGTTTGTGTGCATCTGTGTGAAAACCTGAAGGCAGAGTTAAGATGTAAACTAGTTTTTCATAAGAGCCACTAGAGACATGTATTTGAAGCGAAGATTTCAGGGCCCCACGTTAGACTTACTTATGTCTAGGGGAAGGGCCTCAGGTGCTACTTACTATTGATGAGGTTGAGAGCTTAGCTTTGGTTTTGGCTTGGACCTTGGTATCAGCGGAGGTGCAGGAGTTGGGGAAGGGAGGGATGCAGTTTCTTTTCTGTATAGGCTGAGGAACGTGAAGACGAAAAGATGGTTTTATTTAAAAAACACTGAATAATATGACAGCCATATTCCCTTTAAAGAGATTTCCAAAGTCTCTAAAGAATAAATTGTGAGGAAAGATACCCATAAGCCTCAGTATCTTGGAAATCAATAAACAGTTTGATTTTTGATATTTGATTTGAAAGATGATGATGTATTTAATACTGTACTAGAACCAAAAGCTGAGCAATACCTGAATACAAGAGCCCAGACCACTAATAATGTCCTTGGGTTCCCTAGGACTAGAGAAAAACAAATAAAATTACTAAAGATTATTTAAAAAGGAAGGGTGCTTTGTTGTTAAGGATTGCTCTATATTTCATAATATACTGTTACAAGCTCTTGAGATGTATAGGGTCATTTTATCCTCAAAAACAAAAATGTTAGGCTTCTATTTCCATTTCATAGGGCTACAGAATGTGAAGAAAAGAACGTGTACACTAGTTAATTCTTATGTTGTTGAATGCTAAAGCAAATGTATTCAAATATTTATATTTTTATCATTTTTCCTCTGTTCTATCAATTATTAAGTGCAGAGCCCAAAATATCTCTATGAATAGGGATTTGCCTGTTTCTCTATTTAGTTTTATAAATTTTTGCTTCATTTAGTTTGAGGTTTCATAATTAGGTTTATATACATTTAGAACTCTGAGGTCTCTGTAATGAATGTCCTCTTTTGTCATGTGATGCCTGTTAAAGTTTACTTTATCTGATGGTAATGTAGCTATACCAGCTTTCTTATGATTAGTGTTTGTATGGTGTGTGTGTACATATATTTTTTTCCTACACTTTTATTTTTAATATACTCTGTCTTTATGTTTAAAGTGTGTCACTTATAAATAGCATATAGTTAGATGTTGCTTTTTTATCTAGTCTTAAAAAACACTCCCCTTTGATTGAGTTTAGTCCATTTACATTTAATGTAATTCACATTGATATTATATATTGATATGGTTGATTTTACTACATTGATATGACTGATTTTAAGTCTATTGTCTTATTATTTGTCTAATCTGTTGTTCTTTTTTGCCTTATTTTGGATGAATCAAGTAATTTTTAGTATTTTATTTTGCCTCCTTGGCTTTTTAGCCAAGGTTTGGTTTTATTTTTTACTGGTTGCTCTAGGGGTTACAATAGATAGATAGAGATACAGAATCACCATCTATGTTGAACTAATACTGTACCAGTGCACATTCAGGGTAAGAATCTTATAACTGTTTATTTTCATTTACCCTCCTCCTATCTTTTGTGCTACTGTTCCATATTTTACTTCTACATATGTTATATACTTTCTAATATATTATTAGTTGTTGTTTTATAGCCAGTTTTTTAAATATATATTTAAATACTTTTTTGTATATATACAGAGATTTACCATTTCTAAACTCTTCATTCTCTCTTGTAGATCTGAGTTTTTCCATTTGTTGTTATTTCCCTTCAGCCTGAAGAGCTTCCTCTATCCTTTATTGTATTGTGGGTCCACTGGTGGTGAACTTTCTTAGCTTTCATTTAGTGGAAAATGTCTTTAATTTTTCTTCATTTTTGAAGGATAATTTTGCCAAGTATAGTATTCTGGGCTGCCAGCTTTCTTTTTCCTTTCAGTGCTTTAAATATGTTCTTCCATTCTGATTTCCCTTTTTCTTAATATGAAGTTGGCTGTCATTATTATCTTTGTTCCCCTGTGTGTAACATCTTTTTTGCTCTTGCTTTTTAAAAATGTTTTTGTTTTTTGTTTTGTTTTCAGCAATTAGACCATAATATGTTTAGATAAGTTTTTCTTTATATTTATCTGCTTAAGGTTTATTGAGCTTCTTGGTTGGTGGGTTGATTTCTTTCAAATTAGTGCATTTTATCCACATTTCTTCAATTTTTGTTTGTTGGTTTTTTTATTTGGAGACAGGGTCTCCCTCTGTTGCCCAGGCTAGAGTGTAGTAGCATCATCATAGCTCACAGCAACCTCAAACTCCTGGGCTCAAGCAATCCTCCTGTGTCTACCTCCAGAGTAGTTGGGCCCACAAGCATACACCACCATGCCCCACTAAGTTTTCTGTTTTTTTTAGAGATGGGATTTCGCTATGTTGCTCAGGCTGGTCTCAACTCCTGGGCTAAAGCAATCCTTCTACCTCAGCCTCCCAGAGTGCTAGGATTATAGACTTGTGCCTCTGCGCTTGACTTCTTCAGATATTTTTAATCTCATTTTTCTCTCGTCTCTAATTACTCATGTTTATTGTTTGATATTATTTTGTTAGTCACTGGTACTTACTTTGCTTGCCTGTTGTTTTTCTCTTTTTAATTTGGAAGATTTAAGTTTACTGATTTTTCTTCTTCTACAATATCTGATTAGCAATCCTGTTCAATGAATTTCTTATTTCAAATATATTTTTAGTCTTAGATTTTATTTAGTTCTATTTTAGAATTTCCATTTCTATCCTAAAATATTGCATCTCTTCTCCCTTTGGATTCTTGTTTTTATATATATTCTTTAACATATTTGTAGTAGTTGTTTTAAAGTCTTTAACTGCTAATCTCATTAAGTGAGTCATCTGTGACTCTGTTCTTATTGACTGTGTTCACTCTTAATTATGGATCATATTTTCCTATTTATAGGTTTTATAATTTTTTAAATTGTATTCCATGTGTTGTAGGTAAAAATAGCAGAGGCAAATATATATATATATATATTTTTTTTTAGAGAGAGAGTGAGAAGGAGAGAGGGAGAATATATTGTTTGCTTCATTTTTAGAGAGTATAAGCTCTTCTTAATGGAGATTGGGGGAGAAGCTGCACATTCAGTTTCCTCAGACTTACACTGAGTTGCACTTTTAATTAGATTGAGTTCACCTAATTGGCCTTTCATTTTTTAAAACATTTGTCAGTATTTCAGCTGAGAGGAAGTTGGACTACAGTTTTCGATCTTTTGATTCCCCATTGGAATAAAAGGCTGAAGCATGTTGAGAATATATGGGCTGTGCGATTTCTCTCAGCCTTCTGACCTCTCCTCTGTTGCTTTTTTGTTGAATTTAGGGAGTTGGAGGAGGGCGTGGGGGTAAATGAGAAGACTTACTAGGAAAAGTGATTTGCTTTTCTGTTGTTTGTTCTTCCAGATTCCAGTCTGTGCTACTGGTTCACAGGGCTGCCTAAGGCTTGTCTGTCTCCTCGTTCCTGCCAAGTCTGTCTGTCGGCTTGTTCCCCCCCGTCCAGACTAGGCACAGTCCTGTCATATGGAAGCTTCTGGCTTTCAGCTCACCAACGAAGGGGCCTTGTTTCTTGTTGATATTAGCGCCATCAAGACTTCTTTGCATTTATTATTCTTTGCTAGACTTGCAGAAAAGTATGTTTTTATTTTGTCTGGGTGAAATTTTTTATTACCATGGGATCAAAGGCTCTTCATGTGCTGCTCATCCTAACTAGACACAGAAGTCTCATAGGGGCTTTTAAAGCAAGTGCCCAAAGTATGAAGGTGTCAGCGGGCCTGAGTTCTCTCGTCCCCTTGATCCTTGTTGGGTTTGACCAGTGAGAGGCACTGGCCAAGGGTCTATGCCCAGTTGAATGTTTTAAGTGACATTCTTCTAATTTTTCTTTTATTCAACTATAAAGTCTGTTATATTGGTGCTAGTCTAAGAAGCCACCACTGGTTACTGATAACCTGCTAACCAAATAGGATATCTGAAAGGGAATAAAAAACAAACCCAAGCTTTGTTCTTTAGGGCTTGACCTGAAACACTCTTTAGTCATGAAACTACCCAATCATGTGTGAGTCAGAAAACATGAAAAGTTAAAGACATATACATAGAATTGATTCAAATTATTACTACTACTAATTGTTGAAATGTAATTGATTATTGACTTGTCTCAGGTACCATGTCGATGGGGTTATATGTATTGTCATTTAATATTCAGAACAACCCTGAATAGAACTGAGATTCCAATTTGGGGTCAACTGCAAAATGTATATACCTTTCACCACTGAGCTGTAAATATGGCCTTGTCCAAGCACTTGTTGATCAACTAAAGTATTTTACCCAATACCTGATTTATTGTGGGTATTGATGTGAAAGTGGAGCAAAAGAGAATTTGAGAGACTTTGATTTGAGAGATGGACATAAAAGAATTCAAAGAATGTGTTTGTGAAACATATAATTTCTTTGGTGAGGTAAGGCTTACATAAAGCAACCAAAAATGCTACCCAAGACCTATAATGAATGCTATCTATATTTTATGGAGCAAGTTGTATTTTTTATCATGCACTTTACTGTTACTGTTCAAATAGCAAAATTGCCTTCATTGTAATGGAGGCATTAATTTAAAATTTACTCTTAATGTAAATCTTTCTTGGCCAGTCATTTACATTGATATTAATTTCCCTGAAGTTTTAAAGGCAGCGTATAGCAGGCATTTAAGTATGGAAAGTTCAGTCCTCAGTAAAACCTCACCCTGATTTATTTTACAGACATACGGTGTGGCCTGGCTCAGGCACTGCACTTGCGGGAAGGCCAGCGTTGAGAGCCGTGGGCAGCGTTCTGTGCTGCGGCTGCACTAGTGCAGTCAGGCTCTCGGTTTCACAAACTCGATGGCTTATGTTTAGCCCGTCCATTCACAAGGGTTTTACTGGTGAGAAGCACCTGGCTCTGTGTTTCTATTCTAAATGTCCCCTGACATGAGAAGTAAGTATGTGCCCAGCAGACACACAATGCATACACCTCGGATGAACTGTGAGGGCATTATGCTAAGTGAAATAAGCTAGTCACAAAAGGACAAATACTGCATGATTCCACTTACACGAAGTAAGAGTAGTCAATGGTGAGGGAAAGCAGAATAGTCGTTCCCGGGGAGGGGAAGGGAAGAATGAGGAGTAGTTCTGGAAGATGGAAGGGGTTCTAGAGATGGATGGTGGTGATGGTTGTACAACACTGTGGTTGTACTTACTACTACTGAACTAGACACTCGCATAAGGTTAAGATGGTAAATTTTACATTATATGCATCTTACCACGATGTAAAAAAATGTAATAATATAAAACATGTCTCAAAATTTATGTTTAAGCCTTAAAAAAAAGTGCTCAGGAGATTATATTACATTTTACTAACATTATGCTTAATTTTTGTAGGATAGCAGAAAATACCACTGTTGATGTTGGCATTGTTCTACACTTGCTTATTATAATGAGATGAATAGCTTTTTTAAGGGAAAGCCAAAAGCAGAGATTCTTTGGCCTGAAATTATTGCCACCTGCTCTGGAAAGCACTTGAAGAGGTCTCTAGTTATACTCCTAACCTAGACAAGAGAGCCTGAGCCCAGGGGTTGTTAGAGAGTTACCGGTCTCTCGAGGAGCTGAAAAACCACGTGGGAAAGCCCTGCTCTCACGGGTGATGAGCCTAAGTGCATGTCTTTCAGATAACTTATGTGAGACTGAGAGTCCCCAATCCGCTGTTGAATATATCATGGAGACCCATTTTTTAAGGAAAATAAAAAGAAAAGGAACACTTGAATTTCATCAAAGCTCTCTCATATTTGGTATTTGGAGATGCTTTGGAAGGATGGAAAATTATCAGTTTATAATCAGCAAAAACCAGAAATTTGTTGACATAATTTCTTGACATGATATCCTAGGTTACATAAATAACATTACATAATTTTTATTTGTATTTTTCAAACACAGTGACTAATTCAATAGTCATTTAAAAATAATAATTGAAAATAATCAGCCTCTACATAAGATAGATGTTTTCTGCCTTAGGTTGTTGTGAGTTCCTTACACCTGTGTTTTTTCTCTAAAGAATTATTTTCCATAATGTAAGTTAGTAAGAGATTTTGCATGTAAAAATTTGAATAACTACAAAATATGTGTTCTTTGCAACAGTTTCTGCTGGGCAAAGAAGTACAATGACTTTGGAAGAACTGGGCTGGCCAAAAAGTAAATATCTGTCAGTCTGTTTTAGATTTAGGAAATCTCTGGTGTTGTACGAGTTCAGAAATCTTTAAGGGAAGGCGGCTCCCGTATTCTCTCTGCCTAGAGTAGCATGGTAGTCCCACAGAATATGTCAAAGTCACTCTTGTCTATATTCATATATCCGGATCTAAATAGCAATCTCACCCAGCTGCTGCTGGCATTTGGGCTGGGAACTTAATAAACTGCATATTTGTTTTGTAATTTCATTAATCTTTTCTAAATGAGTTAAGAGTTCTAGCTACTGACTCACAATCATTGAAACCCTGGAAAATGACCACATTTTTCACTGGATCACATCCAGTTAATGTGCTAGTATTAAAATCATGTACTTGTGTCATAAGTTATGTGTCTGAGTACCATGTTTAGGAGTGTTAAAAATTAGCATTTGAGATGTGTAGCACTCTTTTTAAAAAATGTATTCTTTGCAGCCAGGTGTATTTTTTCTTAATTTGCAACCAGGTATATTTATCCTTAACAAATTTTGTGATGCTGACATTGTAGTAAGCATTTAAAGGTTTTCTCATCATGCTATTTTACAGAAATTGTCTTGGACATAACATTTCTTTGACCATATGTGGGTCTGCTAAATGTCACTGTTTATAGAGAATTGATGAGCAAAAGTGATGGGCTACATTTGAGTGAACTTAATGAAACTTTTTAGTGTGCTTTTCCTTTTTTGTAAAACCCAGATAAATGTAGAGATCTGTCCCAATGCAGGCAAAGTAAATTAATTATTGTAATACATAAAAGGCCTCTTTTCAAGGTGTCTTTGTAGCATGTGAGGAGCATTACAGAGAGGTGATTATGGTCTTTTTAGTTTGAACCTCAAGAAGATGTCTCTAATTGAATAAGCCTGCCTTTTTGGGAAAGAAAAGGAAATTTTCCAGATTGTTTGGAAATCAGTGACCCATAACCAAAAAGGGGGATAAAAGGAAACTTTATAAATTGACTCCTATGTGCTTGGCATCTTTACATATATTATTTTGACACATATTCCTCCAAAGTAGGTATTATTTCCATTTGTTGAAAAAATGAATTGCCCGACGTGACTTGTCCAAGGCACGTTACTAGCAACAGTGGCCAGGCCTTAACCCTAGCTCTGTCTTGCTGCTGCTCCTGAAAAGTCAGCCAACACCTAGTGTGTGTTCGCCATGTGCTGGTTCCTTTGCTGACTCCTGTATAATACACTGTCATTGGATCCTCACAATCATCCTTGGAGGTAAGGGATGTGATTATCTATCTTCATTTTACAGACCAGGAAACTGGGTCTTTGAGAGGTTAAGTTAGTTACTCAAGTCACGTAGTGCAATGGAGGCAGGATTGGAACTCAGCTGACTTCAGAATGCCCTAATGTCCATTAGGTCATCATTCTGGTTCCTATACTGTATCCCAACTTCAGATAGCCTGAATGCTTTATAGAGTTGCCCCCTTGTATTGATATCTTCTGTAGCCTCGAGATAGTGGTATCTGCCGGTATCTGCCGGGGCTTACTCTGTCCCTGATGTGCAACCAAGTTGATACTCTGCTGATGGGTGTAAGTTCAGACAGGATGGAAGCAACATGGCTAACTACTATCTGGGAATCCCTGACTCATTCAAAAATGTCTATGAAGTGTTACTTCCTGGGCTGAGTCCTAGGGATTAAGAAAACCAGGCAGGGGTTTGTGGTTTAGTGGGGAGGCACAGCTATAACTAATCTTTACATCTGGGATGAATGTTTTCATGGAGATGAGCAAGGTTCATGGAGAGGCATGCAGAGGAGAAAGAGATCAGAGCTTGGAGAGGGCAAGGGGATGCTTCTCAAAGGCAGGATCGTCTGAGCTTGGGATGCATGGGTCGAAGTCTCCAGACTCACACTGGGAGACACGAGCAGTATTTCAGGCAGTGAATGGTATGTGCACGGTGTGGGGGCAAGAAAAAGCCTGGCCTGAGGAGAGGGCCCTGTGGTGGTCCTGAATAGCTGGGACACAGCACATGGGGGGATGCTGGCAGATGCAGCTCTATCCACAGGGGGACTTGTCTGTCATTCTGAGAGGTGTTTGGCCTTGGTCCTGCAGGTGATGGGGAGCACTGAAGGGGTGACGGAGGAGTGTAGGTGTCAGGGGAAGGAGGGTGTGGCCGCAGCTGGGCGTGAGAAAGATCAATTTTGCTGAAAAGCTGTTGTTGGGAGACGGGTTGGGAGGTGATGGTGATGACCCATTAAGATTAAGATTAGAGTATTTCTAAATTTGTAGCTGCTGCCAGGTCTTCCTACCTTATGGGGCAGTCCACTCAAGTTTGAGATTGTTCAGTTGCAGGAAATGCACCTACCGTGAGCCGTGCGCTTATCATTACCTCTGTAGCTTCTGCTACTCAGAATGATGCCCCTTCTCCACATGCCAGCCTACCTTCTACCCTGACTCCCAGGCACTTCCCTTGTTGATTTAAATATTACTGGGTCCCTTGCTATCTGCCCATGCCCAAGGCTGTTGAGATCTGGTTGTCCTCAACATTCTCATAAGTTGGATTGTAAAGGAGGTGCAGAGTCATTGCAGACTCATGTATCGTTCTAGGAATCTAGCAGTGGAGGGTTTGCACCATTATAAAAGGTCTAGGCACCTTAAGCTGAGCTTTAGAAGGCGGCTTATAATGAGTACAACCAGAGCATGATAGAGCCTTAGCCTCTCCCCTGTATGGGTTTGTCAGAGTAGGAGACTAAGAGACAAGGCTGAGACTGGTTGCAGGGACTTGAAGTTTGGGTGCAGGTGTTAAAATAAACAGCTCTTAAGCAGAAATTAACCAGAGGGGCTTATAACCACAGGCAAGAATTCAGCTTCGACTGGCTTGTCAGCTGTCTCTGCCACCTTACATGAACCTTCACTAATTACAATATCATTTACATTGCGGTTTTAAAATTTCTCAGCCCTTGAAATCACCGTTACATTTCCGAAACAACCATTTAATATATGAGAGGGAGTCCAATGAGAGGGAATCCAATTCTAGGAGTTACCACCCAGATTCTTAGTAAAAGCCAACCCTTTGGTCTTGAATATTCCTCCCCTGAATTAGTAAGACTTCAAAAGATCTAAAACCACTTCCTCTCAGTACAGCTTCTCTCTTCTGAGCCTGCAGGTTCTCCTCCCTGACAGTGTACTTTTGCTTTCAATAAAAAGCTGTTGCTTGCTTGGTTAATGTGGTGTGTCCTGAAATTCTTTTCCCAACGAACACCAAGAACTTGGAAAAACCTCTACTCAGAGGCCGATAACAGATAACAGATTGACCAATTGAAAGGAGAGCAGTACTTGATGCCATTTGTACTGAACTCAGTACTTCTGATAGGTTAGCCCATAATTTCATTGGTATTTATGCCAAATTAAGTGATAAACTCAAACTTGTAGGTATCTTTTTCCTATAAATTTGTTTATAACTTCTATTATGGAATGCATTACTGACATTTTTTTGGATGCTGTACTTTGTAAGGGCAAGGACTCTTTTTTACTTAATGTTTTTTTCCATCTAGTGTAGTGACCAACACATGGTAGCCTCTCAGGAAATGTTTGTTGAATGAATGCAGTTTGATTATTTTTTTGACCTAAATTTGATATTAATACTATACAGTTTTGCCAATTTAGCATATTCAGAATCATGATTCTGTTGTATAACATTTTAGCGATTTTCAACCTTAAATCACCTGTAACTTTGATAAGCTTTTATTATATCTTTGTTTACACTGTAGATAAGCATGTCCAGGAGACTCAAGGACAAAGCCTTGTGGGCGCTTCAGAAATGTTTCCCACTTAGTGTATCCCAGTGTTTTTAAGAGTACTTGTAGAGTTGATTTGTAATCTGGCCCACGTTTCTTCAAGTTTCCACATTTGTTGGTTTTTTTCCTACACATTTCTTGGTAAGTCTTCTCCCTTCTTGTATGTTACCCTCCATGGGTTATCAAGAGTTTTAGGAAGTTTATCCTTTTACATGGAAGAGGTTTATCAGAGATTAAATATTCTTAGGCTGCTTTCTGAAAATCTTCTATAAGACCACAAGTTATTAGAAGTTGTAGAACGATGGGATAATTTATTTTCCCCATAAGCAGTATTATTGGCTGTTGATTTTTCTTTTTGGATGGTCTCCAGATAGTTAGCCATCATTGATTGCTATAATCCTTAACTAAGTATTTGGAGATGTTGAGGACCATCCACCGAAGGTGTTTCAGGTCTTATTAAGTTAATGAATTTTCAGGTTAAATGAGGGTGGCACTGAGGTTTTTTAGTTTTTATTTTTTTTAAGTCACTTTTGTGAGATACAATGTATGTACAATTAAATTTGCTGATTTTAAATGTACAGTTCAGTGTATTTTCACAAATATGCACAGTCCTGTACCTACTGCTATGGCTATGATACAGATATATGATACCTATCAGCCACCCCTGCATGCTCTCTCCTGCCTCCTTGCAGCCAGTCCCTTCCCCCCACACCCTGACCCCTGGCAACCATTAATCTGCTTCTTTTTTCTTTTCTTTTCTTTCTTTTTTTTAGTCAAGTGCTATAGTGAGAAGGGGGAAAGTAGTAGAACAAGGAGTTCAGTCCGTAACTGTGAACAATCAAGTGAGATAACTCACTGCCTTCTAACCAGCTTCATCTGCTTTCTATTGTAGTTTTTCTTTCTCTACAATTTCATATAAATGGGACCATACATTTAGTTTTTTGTGTTTGGCTTGTTTCCCACAGTACAATGCTCTTGAAATTCATTTTGTTGCTGTTCGTATTAGTAATTCTTTCCTTTTTATCATTGAGTAGTATACCTATGTGTGATATACCAGTTTGTTTATCCATTGACCAGTTAGTTGATGACGTTTGGGTTCTTTCAAGTTTAGGGCTATCATGAATAAGGCTGCTTGCTACGAGCATGCTTGTTCAAGTCTTTGTGTGCAATCTGTGTGTTTAAATTTCTCTTGGGTTTATATCTAGGAGTGGAATTGCTGGGTCATATGGTAAGTGCTTAGCTTTATGAGAAACTCCAGTTATTTTTCAAATTTCCCACCATCATTGTATGAGAATCTCAGTTGCTTAATATCCTTGTAAACACTTAGCATTTTCAAGCCTTTGAAAATTTAGCCATTCTAGTTTGTACGTAATGACATCTCATTAAGGCTTTATTTTGCATTTACCTGATTAATTATGTTGAACATCTCTTCCTCTGCTTACTTGGCATTTGTTTATTTATTTTTTTGTTGAAAATGCGTATTGAAACCTTGGCCCTTTTCCTCCTTAGTATGGTTATTTGGCACTGAGTTTCAATACCATTACTGAGTTTTTAGAAGAAATATAAGGAAAGTAATTTGTTGCTTTCATAGTTTCAAGAAAGGAATTCCTCTCAGTGGATGTTTTTTTCCCTGACCTGTTGTTTTTTTTTTTTTTTCCCACTCTTGGGCATGTGTAGAGGAGTTCTTCCATTATCTAGTGGCACGTCTTCATGTATCTTTCCTTAATTCCTTGCATCTACTCTTTACTACAGCTGCGCCTATCAATGCACATTCCTTCCAACCACAGGTGGATTTACTAACTAAGCCTCTAAACACACACTCACAGGCGCACACTCATCCTGTAGAATCTGGGACTCCAGTGCTACTGGGGAGGCCTTCAGTGATGCCCTCAGTTGTCAGCCTGCCAGAGGCAGGGCCACCATCTCTGCTTCCCGGTTCCTGTGCCCCACGCAGCACCAGCAATGGGGGAGTCAGCAAAGGACCATTGATGAGAATAAAATAAGCTGCTGCGCCGGGTAAACTGAGTGCTCTTCAGTGATTCCAGAGGCTTAGAGAATACAAGTTCTGTCTGAACTGATGGGTCTAATACAAAATCATTTTGAAATTCTTACTTTAAAAACTGTTTATCGAAGCTTTGACTATCGAATACCTATATTTTGCTTGATAGATTTTATAAATCTACTTGAAAATGGGTTGTAGCAAACCTGTGATTATGACTTAACTATGAATAAGAGAGGGAAATTGTATTTTTAGAGTAGATGTATCTAGGTTAGACAACCTAAGAGTAACCCAAATTTCATTTCAGATTTCTCACGGGCATTCATGGTTTAATCTACATTTATCAGTGGGGCAAAAGGCAGAATGTGATAACTTTGAGAACTGGTTTGTATTGACAGAAAGTTGAGTTAGCTCATTAAGTGGTGATCATGCTGTGTAGAATATTTTTCTTTTGTTTTACACCAAAATAAATGAAATTTTAAGCTTTTAAGAGGATATTTATGGAAATTAAAGATGGGTTATGATCTAATGGAATGCTGGATTTTGATGTAGGAAATCTGGGATCTAGGGCTGGCTTAGCTCTGTGACTTTGAAATGGTCACTTAATTACTCTGTGTTTTCATTTCCTCATCTGTGAAATGAGTCAGCTCAGACAGATGACCATAAGATCCCTAAGTCTCAAGCGTCTGTGCTGTGAATTACATTTATTAGGATGGTTTTGATTCACGTGGCAACTTTGAAGATAAATCCAGTTTTGAAGTTTTGCATATGTGCAGTTACTTCTTATCTCAGTTATAATTGTGTGTCTTTTCTATCTCTGAATCATTATACAAAGGGTTCAGCTGTTTGTTATTTTCTGTCTTCAAAAATGTGAGAAGGAAAAGGCAAAAATAATCATAAAAATGAAAAACAATTTTTAGTACAATTTTTGGGCAAAGCAAAAACTGGTTGCAAAATAGTAAAATACAAAACCTTTTTATTTTGTTATGGGTTACAATAAATTTAAATTGGGTCCAAACATTTTAGATAGAAATTTCTCATAATATGAAAGGTATGTCATTTTATTAATTTGAATTCCTAGAATCCCATATGTTTCAGCAGGCAAATAAAATCTTAAATTACAGATGCTAAAGCAATGAAAAGGAGTCACGGAAATTGGAGTCTCTATTTCTATTTTAATCTAATACTAATTTTTACTTTATGCTCTTGTTGAACATTATTAGGTAATGGGAGAGGAGAAGGAAGTAGGCCGTTTTGAAAGTTCTGAAAGTGAGAGTGGGAAGAATCAATCTTAGTTGTTATTTAAATAGATACTTCTAGGCTTTCTTTTTATATATATATTTTTTGATGCTGTACAAAATCTAGGTCACGATTTGCTGCATCACTAATAAACGTATAGCTTATTGTTCATTACACATTGCTCCAGAAAGGAGATGATAATGGTCGGGAAGCTGGCATAGACCTTAATGAAGTGGTTTTTAGCCGTTATTTGTGGGACTCCCAAGTGCCTCCTTAAAATATTTTCCCATTGCTTAGTGCTGTAACCGTGCACAATATACAGTAAATCTCAAGAAAGGAGATACCTGTTGCAGTCAGAACATTGTCCTTCCCTGCCTGCTGGCTCCCACTTTCGAGTAAACAAAGATGCAGTCATTTGGACTGATGGTATCTGACAAAAGCAAATGATGGAGGAGAAAACAGTGCTTTCTTTTGAGTTGCCTGGTATCTGAGTAACAATCACTTTCATGATTCATCCAGTATCTTCAAAGACAGTAAAAGTAGTTACATGTGCAGCAGACATGGGGAAGCAGTTTTCCTCAAACAGCCTCATTTTCTTTCCCCTTTTGTAAAAAGGAGTCATGTTGTGTCTGGGCCCAGTAGATAATTAATTTTTTTTTCTTCCTGAAAATGAAATATTGTATACTCGAAATTTGGGTCAGTGTAGCCTTCAAGATCTGTCCTCAATCCAGGAAAAAAGAAGCCCCAGGATAGACAGGAGTGTGTTCTTGTTTGTGAGTTCGGGTGGGAGCTGCATTTGGAGGCCAGGATGTGCTACAATATCTATCTTGTGATAATCTTCTTCCCTTGCAAACATTAACAGAGTTTCTGAAGTGCAATGTATCTGTTTTCTTCCCCAGTTTTGCAGTGGTTTGTGAGGAGGTTCCATCATTTCCTGTGTGATTGACAAGTCCTGTCCTGACATGTGGATTTTGAAGCTCTGCAAAGCTGGGGTTCTCCAGGCTAATGGCAACACACAGGCTCTCCTCTGATTTATTTTCTGTTGCATACTCACACAAAAGCCACCTTATGGTTGATTTTCATTTTCCCCTGGAATCAGTTTAAAGTTTGCCAGGGAAGCTAAATTAGAAAAGGGCTTTGAAGCCAACTTTCCCCTAGGTATATTAGGAAACATAATGTCTGTTATTATGTGAAAATCAGGTTTTTTTAATTGATGCTTTTTAATCACTTTTATTCTCGGCATAAATTTTTTTATTTGTATAAATTTGTGGGGTGAAAGTACAATTTTGTTACATGTGTAGATTGCAAAGTGGTGAACTCAGGGCTTTTAGGGGATCCATCCTTGGAATAACATACATTGTATCCATTACATTATTTATCATCACCCACCCCCCCCACTCCCCACCCTTCCCAGTCTCCATTGTGTATCGTCCCACTCTCTTAAGTCCTTGTGTATACACTTTTTAGCATCCACTTAGGTGTGAGAACATACAGTGTTTGTCTGTGTTTGGCTTGTTTCACGTAAGATAGTGGTCTCCATTTCTATCCCTGTTGTTGGAAAAGTCACATTTTCTTTATCCAGCCACCCATTGATGGACACTTAGGTTGATTCCATACCTTTGCTATTGTGAATAGTTCTCCAGCATAAGTTTTAGTCTGTTTCTTTTTCCATTTTAGAAATTCCCAGAGCACCATTCCTGTTCCTGTTGAATCTTGAATTGGAAGCCACTAAGACTCAGTAAGTCCTGAAAAGGAAATAAAAGGTAATTACATTTAAAAAATATATTATTAAATTCATGTATAAACCTCTGACCATAAATTAAGTATAACCCTTCATATGTTGAATGGAATTTAGGTATTCTTCATTTTTCCCTATCTTTTCCATTCTTATTTACCTCCATTCTCTGCTCCCTCCCTCCATCCTTCTTATATAGTCATTCGGCAAACCTTTCTGGAGGGTGTCCTGTGCTGGCCACTGTTCTGAACACACACACTTTCCCTGCAGGAACGACAGACGCCACCTCTGTGGAAGTGGCTGCCGCCAGCCCGTGCCTGCCGCGGGTGCCCAGGTGTTGTGCCATTGGTTGCCTCAGAGGCTGGTTCTGGCACCTGCCCCCATCCTCACACCCTCCGGTGGCCCTGAAATGTGGACTCTTCTCCCAGCCCTCTCTGCACTCGCCCAGGTGTTTGCATGCAGTGACTTTTTCTGAGATTCCTGAACACCCTGTGGATATTTAACCTCCTGAATTTGGACTGTTAGAATCACTCATAGGGGTAGGTAAAGAAGCAGCAGTGTACTAATTCCCCAGCTAGTGAGTGTGTGAACATTCTTACTGAACCTGAGACCTAGTATATTATTTTCCAATCATTAACATAATACGCATATTGCAAAAAAAAAAAAAGCGTAACGCAGGTGTGACATGGAATGCAACTATCTACTCTAAAGCCACTCCCCAGAGAAAATACTGGTTAGATCTGGGTACACATTCCTTAATTGTTTTCCCCTTCACGCACATACTAATATTGCTAGTAAAAGCATTCAGTCAGTAATAAGTGCCTTCACCCTATGAGTGAAAATATTTAGGGTAAAAGTGGTTTCATAATTGTTGCTAAATATCGTGCTAAATATTGTGCTAATCTAAATGATGGTTTCTATGAGTTAAGGGCCACTGGCACTCCCAAGCGCTTGGTTTATTTTGATGGTGATTTGTTGTCATTTTGTAGCCTGGGGCGCTTACCTCCCGTTGCATTAATAATGTATTAGTGGCCGGCGAGGTGGCTCACGCCTGTAATCCTAGCACTCTGGGAGGCCAAGGGGGGTGGATCGCTCGAGGTCAGGAGTTTGAGACCAGCCTGCGCAAGAGCGAGACCCCGTCTCTACTAAAAATAGAAAGAAATTATCTGGCCAACTAAAAATATATATAGAAAAAATTAGCCAGGCATGGTGGCACATGCCTGTAGTCCCAGCTACTGGGGAGGCTGAGGCAGGAGGATCGCTTAAGCCCAGGAGTTTGAGGTTGCTGTGAGCTAGGCTGACACCACGGCACTCACTCTAGCCGGGCAACAAAGTGAGACTCTGTCTCAAAAAATAAAATAAAATAAAATAAATAACGTATTAGTTGTTCCAGTGTTCCGTAGAGAAGCTGGACTCAGGTGTTGCCCAGTGAGGTGAGCACCCTTACATTGAGTGCTGGCAGAAGTGGTAACTTCTCCCTGAGCTGAAAACTTGTGCAGTGCATCCACTCCAACGTGGCTTTTGAGACATTAGTTTCATTCTTCACAGAACCTCCGTCTGTCCTTGAGCTGACAATTGTAAGTTAGCGCGTTGAAGGCCGTTGTGGTTGTCTTCCTTCTGCTGTGACTGTTGCTTATCGTGGCTTCCTCCCTCCCCGCTGAATGCGGGAGCATTGCCTCACGGCCCACTCGGCCTTCCTAGTACTTCTTCCCTTTTAGCCTTTGTTAACCTCCCCACGCACCCTTATAATTGACCCCCCATCACTTGGTGGCCTCCGCTATATCCAAAAACAGGTTTGCCATGAATTTCAACAGTCCTCATTGTACCCGTTTGTCCCTGTGCTGTCTGCTCTGGAGCTGGGCCTCTGCCTTAGCAAGCTCGGTAACCCGGAGCCTGCGGTGTCCAGGCACACAGGGGGCCGTAGAAACTAGGTGACTCATGACCACTGAGTGGTGTGGAGCATCTGTCCAGACCAAAACTCTCTGTTCTGGAATGTCCCTCGCTCTGGCCCAGAAGCCCTGGCCTTCGGGTCATGTGCTCTGGGGACTATGGAGCTTTTGCCAGCTTTGAGGCAGGACTTCTATTTTCTCATGGTGAATTTCTTCAGTGAAACTGGTGGGGAGGGTATCCCAGCTCATGGGTTGGGGGGTACAGCCCTGCCCGGTCCAACCCTGGCCCCCTTCCTGTCTGTTGTTGGAGCTCTTCTCATGGGTGGGGACCAGGGGCAGGCCTGGAGAGCCAAACTGCCCGGTGTTGGTGGCTGAGAGTGCAGGCTTAGGTGTCAGGAGAGCCTGTCGGCACCTGGATCCTGCCACGTGCAACATGTGCATCCTCGGGGAAGTGCTTTATGTTCCAGGCTCTTCGTCTGATAGTGCCCAGGTCATAGGATTCTTGTGAGGATTGAGTGAGTTGCTTTGTGGGTTGGCCCGTGGGAAATGCTCAATAACGTTAGTGTCTTGTGTTACTGTGATCTTCTGCAGAATAGAAATAATAGTAATAATGATAACACTTCTCAGGGTTGCTATAAGCATTAAATGGTGTATATGAAATACATTGTGCTGGGCACATATTACACCTTCTACAAGTGGGAACCCTACATGATAATGGTAAAATAAAAATAGCATTATTAGCAAATGTGTTCAGAATGAGACAGGTACTGCAACCCTGAATTCTGGCTAATGTCTAATAGTAGTAGGGAAGAATGACTACAGTTCAGTAATCTCATCATTAGTTTATTATTAATAAATCGTTGTCTACACTTTGGTCATGAAGGTTCATTCACAAATGCTTTGGTTATGATTGGCTATTACAGTGAATCGTTAAGAGTTATGTGCTCCTAAAATCCCTTTATTAGTGCTCACTTTTTAAATATGAAGGAAAGTATATTGGATTTTCATGAAATTTTAAAATCTTAAGAATAAAGACAGTAGATCTTAAGTGACATTAGAATACATTAGCCTACATGTGTCTTTGGTCACTGTATACATTTAATTATTTTGGTCTCTCATTAGATAATGTCTTTCATCATTCTTAGATGTGAAGTATACTGAAGTATTATCACCCATGTTCTATGGTTACAAAACTATAACAGAGGAAGCAAACTGAAATCTAATAACATTTGATTCTACTACGTGCAAATTAAGTGAGGCTTATTTAGCAACCTTTGGCGTTCTTTTTCTATACTTTGAATAAAACTCACATTTCCATCCTTGGTGTATTAGAGAATTTTCTTACAATTTGTTTTACACATTGGCTTTTTGTATACTTGAAACAAATGACATTGCTTGGCTTTAAAATGTCTTTAAAAGAAAAGAGTGTGTAATTATGTGATTCCCTGTGAGAAGCGTAGAAAGTGAATGTGTCTGAGCCCTTCTGGCCGCAGAGACCTGTCCTGTTATCTTTGCACCTGGGCTTGGCCTTGGGTGTGCTCAGTGCAGCTGAACTGAAAGCACAGCAAGAGAGCTGAAGAAGTGAAAACCCATTGGTTAGAATGCTGAGAACATGATGACTTTTCAAATTTGCCTTTGGTATTACTGTGATACAGTTTAAACTACAAAGATATTTCAGTGGGAGTGACATGTGTATTTGAATGCAGTGATACTAGTTCTTTGTTCTCTCCTAAGTTTAGGATGCTGATGGGCTGGAGTTAAGTTTATTTTTAACTCTGCCCTATTTCCCTGCCTGCCGCCTGCTTTCTTATTTGTCTCCCCTTCCCCTCTCCTGCTTCCTTTGCAGATCGACCTTGCACAGGGTGCGTTTGTCCCGGCTCTTTCAGTGTTCCCTGTGCAGTGTGGCCTGGGCCTCTTTGAAGGAGGTCCTGATGGGAATTCTAGCTAACAGCAGTGATTGGCCTTGAGCAATACTGCCACTACCCTTGCTACTTCTGCTCCTGTGACCTGAGCTCTGGTGGGCCCCCTAGTACGTTCCACACCGAGGGAAAAACAGTCTCCACTCTGTTGGAGTCCGTGGTGGCGCATCTCTGATCCTGACTTAAACCCACTGCTTAATGTGGTTTTATCAGTGCCCTTTGCTCCATCTTTTCTCAGCCCATTTGGGAAGGCAACATTCTGTCTCTATTAGCTTCACTGTATTCTGGCAGAGAACAGAGTTGTAGCTGAATTTCTACAAGTCTGTTTGCATTTCACAGGAAAGAACTGGGCTCTGCCAGAAGTTTTATATTCTGTTTGAAATGAAGACTTGTTATTTTACTTGATACTGATCATTCCTCATGGTAGAAAACGTAAAACTGAATTTGCTAAGTGTTCTTTCGAACAGTAGGTATCAGGCCTTTTTCATTATAATTTTTTAAATAAATTTGCATAACCCTAAAACCTTTTACGTGGTTGCAGATAGGTTTTGGGTTGTCCCGAGATTAAACAGGTAAGGATAATACAGGTACCTCTCAAAATTTGTGATAGTGCTAAAGCGAAAATTTCTGAAAACCAGGGAATAGTTAAGTTGCTGCTCTGAATGGGATAGATTAGCGAGACGCCCCTGCCCCTGCACACATGCACGCACACACATGCACACGTATACACACGCCCCAGAGGTAAACTCTGATTCCAACTGTCGCTGAGTTTGCCTCCATATTTCCTTTTCGTATTGATCGACCTGAGTACCATCAAAGAGTAAACTATTTAAACATGAGTATATGTTAATATGTAGTAGTGTACAGTTCTTCAGACCCTAAGAATTTGAGTTTTTCTTCTCCAAGTACAGAGTGTATTGATTTTTTGAATTTTTATAATATAAACTTAAATATTCTTAGACTGAGTTCCCTGATTGATATCCAGTCATTCTTATTACTATTATTATTCTTTATTTCACTGTTTGGTTGAAGGAGAGAAACATCTGGTGATACAGTTTGGTTTTTCAGATTTTTTTGAGACCGTTAATGTGTTGATAGGCCTTTCATATGCATTAGTGGCATCAAGATACAAGTATGTTAAACTTTTTTTTCCAACATAGCCTGTAATATAGGCTGATTCACGTGCTTCATAGTCTACTATCTGTAGTCAATAAATTCTTATTGCTACATAGGATTCTTTTTGGAAAAAAAAAAAAACAATACTTTTAGTTTTTTCAGATTTTTGTACACCAATGTGATCTTGCTTGTCTTCTATTAAAGGGAATTTGTTTATTGATTTAAAATGTTTGCAATTTAAATTGCACTCGTCAGTCACAATGATGAAGTTCTGTTTTCACAAGGAATATTGTTTATAATCTACTTAATTATTTTCTGTGGCTTCTCTTTTCAGTGAGTCCTGCCCTCAGCAATGTTTTCTGACTTGTTTCCTAAGTTAATTAGAATTGGAAAACAGCCTTTTCTTTTCTCTCTTTCTCATTGTGTCCAGGGCCACCAAACCTGGCTATCTTGATTTGTCCCTCCCTCCCCACCCCCACTGCAGTTAGCATTTCTCCTCTGAGGGAGCTCCTCTTTCTTTGGACTCTGTTAACTGGACAGATAGGCATCACCAAAGCCTGGCACAAGCAGGGACTGTCTGGGTTTCACATGCTGAATATATTGGACCAAATGAATTCTAGATTGTTCTGATTAGTAGCTCACCCAATTTTTGTTTCTCAGTCTTCAAAAGGTACTGCTAGGAGGATAATTGCATCTATTGAGAGAACATGCCAGCCTCTCCCTGAGTGATGCTGATGACATATACATGCTTCGTTGTCCTTCTGGCTTAAATATTAAATCCCAGGTATTCCTCACTCTGGGATTAGGTGACAGAGTTGCCATTACTCCTCACCATCGGCACTAGGACCATTAATGATGTCTGTTCTCTTTGCTCTGAACTGTCGTATTTTGCGTATGACATCGTGGGGTGTTTAAGACAGAGATGTTGCAGATTTAACTTTAATTCTTTGATTTTATGGAAGAGAAAATTGAGATCATTTTACAGTTGCCTTTATGTAACATATTTATAAGAATGCAGCAAAGATGCTCTTAATATAGATATTCTTCATGTAATATGAAAAGTAACAAGTGCGTCAAATCATATTAAAAGGGATCAGCACTCTACACCCATCCTAGGAAGGGGCAGCCTCGCTCCATCCTGGGCTCTGTGAGAAGAGCGTGGTGTTCAGGAGTTTCCGAAACAGCCGTGCGTTCGGTTTGCTCGTTCGTTGGCTCACTTGGTGAACGTATGCCAGGCAGCCACCCCGCCATGCTGAAAGACGGGCTCTCGTCCTTGAGAAGCACTCAGTTAATCTGCCAGCGTTGTCACTTGGTCCCATACTTCTTTACATTTAGCATTCAACTGGGCCAGGAAGATATTATTTGACAGAAATTCCCCTGAGGGAGCTGAGGAGAGCCTCTCGGCCAGCCATGGAGTCTATGAAAGGGCATTTCCCTGGTTGGGTTGCGGTTGCCAGGAGTCACCTGCATCCTGAGAACCTCCTGTGTTTGGGTCATGCTAAAGATGCAAAGAGCTGTCTCGGATCAGCCTTATTTTGACTGGAAGAGGAAACTCATTTCCTCAGAGTGAACATCATGTGTCCAGTCCCTATTTGACTCTTTACCGACTGGCCCAGGCAGGTGAGGTGACCTTGAAGCACCACAGGCTTGTTCTGGTGGCCAGGAAGGCCTTCGCCCCAGCTCCATTTTCTTCTCCTTCCCTTCTGAATTTCTCACCGACCATGTAGAAAACATCGTATAAATGTGGGATCTCACTGAGTTTACATGGTCTTGGAATTTCACTCACTAGCACTCATCTCACAGTTTTTTAAATAGTCATTTAAGAAATTATGTCTGCTTAATAGGCTGCGTCAGGCACCAGGCCTGTCTGCTGGGCAGCGGGAAGTGCGGCAGGAATTTCAGAGCTAAATCTGCCCCTCTGCCCTCTGAGAGTGGTTTGTGACACCTGGAGGGAGGTCAGCCGCCTCCCTTGCAGGTCTCCTGTTCTTCCACGTGCTGTACCCACCTCAGCTCTCCTTGGGTCAACCCCTTCCTTGTTTTTTCCCTGCAAAATATTTACCTTTTCCTACTCTTGATTTGAGCACAAATAATTCTGTCCCCAAAGCGAATTGATCTGCATTCTGTAACAATTTATTCCTTGAACGTATAGCAAGCAAAAGCAGTTTGCTTTTCTCTGAGCATTTCATTGCACTGACACCTGAATTACGCTCGTGAGAGAAACTGGTGTTGGAGGCCTGGTGAGTGCGTGCGGTTGTGCGCAGGGCGCTGCTCGCCCGGGTTGGCTTGTGGCTCCTGTACAGTCATCCGTCACCATCACAGGCACACTTGGAAACCGGGCCCTCCCAGGCCATCCGCCTACATGAGTCCTGAAGGAAGAAAGAGCCCTAACCCAGCCGGGTGGCAGTGGCCATCAGAATTCCATCCCTTAGGAGGGGACTCTCATACCAGAACAGATGCATTCACATTTTAGGGAATACTGCCTATTTCCATATAACTTTAAAAGCACATATTTCTCCTTTTTGCTAACGCTTACATTATGAACTTGAAAACTGCATTTTAATTTGAAACTCTAGAGACATACGTTAACATAAGTGGAAAGTGAATTATAACAAGGCAGGACCAGTATTTTTTTTTAAACTCAGTTTTTAATGAGGCTGAAAATGTCCACTTAAGATATTTTTTCTTTCTGTACTCTCCTCACTTTGGCAATCTTGTTGGCATATGATGGTTTATTGCTAAAATAAATTATAGTGACAAATGCACACGTGTTTTTTTTTAAAGCAGATGTTTAAAAAATCATAAAATCTCAATTGCTTGTGCACACCACGCTGACATACCACATGAGTGAGCATTAGGGAGAATGTTCAGTCTAGTAAGAAACAAGACCACCCTTTTAATCTAAAATGTAGTGATGTTTCCCATTCTTCTGCCCTTTTATCCAAATTTGAGACATCCTATCATGACTATGGATCATCGGTGGTCCCTATCAATTAATTGATAGTGATATTTCAGGCAACGTGTCAGCAAATGATCATCAAAAAATGATGCTGTGTCTCTCCCTCCCACAGTTGATTTGCCATTATTCTGTAGCTTCTGCCTGTTTAGGGTGAGCCACAGTCAGAGAAAATCACAGCAGGTGGGGAGTCTTGTTGCTGGGTAGGGAAAGTGAGGGTATTACCCTGGATGGTGAAATTCACTCACCATAGTGGTTACCAGCTGTCACCAACATGGGACATTGATGTTTTATGCTGCACTGACTAGGAGGAAGAACTGGGTCAAGAACACTCCTGGTGGTAACCATCTGGTAAGCACTTCCCCTAAACTAGCGCATATACCGCCACTCTCTCAACCTCAGCTGTTAGGCCTCAGTAATCCTGTGCTGCCGAATGGCTGACTGCTGGTGTTGGCCAGAAAGCAGAGTGCTAAGAACTGAGATTACTTCCGTGTACTCTGGCTTTCTTACGTGAAATAAGCAGGGTATAGCTTCAGTTCTTAGGAGGATGTGGCCTCAGGTACGCTGTGTAAACGCTCCAAACCTCCGTTTTCTCCTGTTTACCATGAAGAGGCTGGATAAGATAGATTCTGATTTCTCTATTTCCATAAGACATATAATTTTTTGACTATTATAGTCAGGCAGTAAGTTAGAGCAAGTAGTGTCACTGGACTGAATATTCCTCTTCTTAGATGCTACACATGTGATCCAGTATTTTGTACTAATTGCTTTCATGGTGAAGAAATTCTAAAATCAAAGATGTTATTTTAGAAATAGAATATATTCGTTTTTATTAAGATGCTGAGATATGGGGTTTGGGTGCTTCTTTCTGATTTCCTGGCCCAACCCAACAGTAATGAGAATTGTGGGTATAATGTCAGTGTCATGCAGAGATGATATTAGGGGACCCATTTGTCTTTGGCTGCTTTTTGCACAGCATATCTGTTCTTAATTTAGTCAGAACTCTAGTTTACCTGGATTTTTTACTATACTGATTTTAATTTTGCCCAGTGGATCTCCCCATCTCATTTCTTAAGATAGAGGAATTAGGGAGGTGATCAGTTGTAAGAGGTACTCTGTGCTGTTTTGGTGCTGTTAGATAATGTGTGCACCGTTTGTGTGCCAGCGTTTGTGGATAGCACTGCACTTTTCTAATACGCTAGATGTAGGTTTTAACGAAGCTTGAATTGTTACATAGATTTCTTTTCTTTCTTTCTTTCTTTTTTTTTTTTTAAGACAAGAGTCTCGCTCTGTCACCTGGGCTAGAGTGAGTCTCGCTCTGTCACCTGGGCTAGAGTGCCATGGTGTCAGCCTTGCTCACAGCAACCTCAAACTCCTGGGCTCAAACGATCTTTCTACCTCAGCCTCCTGGGTAGCTGGGAATACAGGCACTTACCACCACACCTGGCTAATTTTTACTATTTTTAGTAGAGACGGGATCTCACTCTTGCTCAGGCTGGTCTCCAGCTCCTGAGCTCAAGCAGTCCTCCCACCTCAGCCTCCCAGAGTGCTAGGATTACAGGTGTGAGCCACTGCGCCTAGCCTAATTCTTTTAAAAAATGTTTCCTGGGTATGTTTTATTTTCCACTGTCTAAAACTATAAGCCATATCAGAACCAGTCATTGAATCTCCTGGAATCCTTGTATAAGAATTGAAATAGATGATAAGCAGCTGCTAGTTAACATGTCAGGAAGTTTTCTGATTTCTAGCAGTTCCACTTTACATTGTGGAAATAGGCCTGACCTCTCTCCAGACTGGGAAATGTTACATGCCGCTTTCATCTTTGTAACGCGTCCTTCCTCAAGGCAACAGGAACAGGGCCTGTTTGCACTGTGAATGAGATGATTTTCCAAGGTAGGAGTGCAAAGCACCAGGGATTGGCTGGTATTTAGACAATATGAATGAAAGCAACAAGCATCTCACCAGGGCAGGGCGCAAGAGCCTTTGGATAGTTATTCCCTCCTAGGATTTAAAATCTTATCGATGGCAGATTGTGTAAACTGGAGTTGTTTGTCCACTGGGTGTGTCCCTCCCCTTAAGGAAAGGTGGCCGGTGAATGTCAGCCCAGGTCCTGGCGGCAGCTGTGGGCAGCCCAGGTGTGGCGTGAGGTCCGCCGTGTCAGTAAGGTGCACGGGAGTTTGCTTTTCATGACTTGTATTACTTCAAGTCAGGAGTTTGACCTTGGTCAGACAGGTGGAATGTATAATAAATCAGGTCTCCTGAAAACTTTCCTGTCAATCAAGAGCTTTCATTTTCATTTTGGAATAAATCACCGACTAATTCTTAAACCCCTGACCTGTTTCTGCTTTGATTTTCTTACCCAATAATACTAATACCAAGTGTGAACACTTACTGTTGCCAGGCACTATTTTGGCTACTTTATGTGTATTAGGTCATGTAATCCTCGTAACAGCTCTGAGATGTCTATTATTATCCCCATTTTATAGATGAAGAAGCTGGGACAGAGAGAGGTGAAAGAACTTGTCTGGTAAACACAGCTAATAAGTAGTAAAATAAGACTTGATACCAGACTGGGTCTGGAATTCCATTCTCTCCACTGCTATACTGTCCTGTCTCTCTGAAAAATTAGTATAAAGCCCCCTTATTCCTTCGTATTTGGTTTGTGTGAAAATACATTTCCCCTTTTATGGGAGATGTTTGAACCAGTGAGTATCCATACTACCTTTTGGTACTTAAATATGTTGTGGGGGGCGTGCATAAAGCACCTTGTCTGTGCTACTTGGGGATTACTTTTTATAGCAGCATGAGTTCTTGCCGAGACATCTGTGTGTTCAGAGGCATCACATACACAAGTGAATCGTGCAGTCCTAGAGATGCCCCTTACATAGTCTACCACGGACATGACGCTCATGAGCTTGTGCAGTATGCTCCTTATACAGCTGTATGTATAGCCGTTCATAAGCTGAGTGACAGCCTTATTTAGATAACTTTCATGAACTTGTAGAAAATGAATATACCTGTGATAGTAGTTTAGACTTTGTAAGCTCACCTCAGTGCATCAAAGCTACCTTTTCATTAAAAATGTATGAATGTGAAAATAAATATTTTATGTAGAAAATTTCTGTGTATTAAAGTGCCCATATAAAAGCAGTAGATAGGCTGGACATGGTGGCTCACACCTGTAATCTTAGCACTCTGGGAGGCCGCGGGTAGGAGGGTTGCTTGCACTCAGGAGTTCGAGACCAGCCTGAGCAAGAGCAAGACCCCCATCTTTACTAAAAACAGAAAAATTAGCCAGATGTCGTGGCACGTGCCTGTAGTCCCAGCGACTCAGAGGCTGAGGCAAGAGGATCACTTGAGCCCAGGAGTTTGAGGTTGCAGTGAGCTGTGAAGATGCCACTGCACTCTACCCAGGGCAACAGAATGAGACTCTGTCTTAAAAAGTAGATAAGTAAATAAAAAAATAAAAGCAGTAGATAAGAAGCTGTTAGGGTTGCAACTGAACGATCAAAATAATAGATGGATATTAGTTGGCCAACTCTGGACATTACACTTAACAAAATAATCATCTTGGAAACTTTGAAAATTATATAGACTCACCCCATAGGATCACAAAATATAATCCAATTTGAGATATTCCAGCCATCATTTAGCTTCAAACCAACAAAACTCACCCACACATCAGATTTTAGGGATTCCTGGATATTCTTTAATAAAGTGCCAGTTGTGGTTAAAATCAGGCAGCACTTGGACATTTTTATGAGACGAGGGTGGACTATTTTATGGATGAATTGAAACAGGGCCCTCAAACTGTTTTATCAATTAAACAAATATGTTCACTGTTAATTAGGTCATACAGCATTTATACTATTTAGTTTTAGGAAATAATGAATTAACTGGCTAAAATAAAAAGCTGTCTTTTTAAGCAACTTCAATTAAAAGCCAAACTTAATTGTCTGTTAAAGTGTTATTTTAAAAATTAGTGAAGTGAAATTAATTGTAATCTGACAGTAAGTCCGTGTGCTGTAGGTCTCTACAATTAGGGCGGTTATTGACACATTTATTAAGGGAGGAGGTGGTAGCAGGGGGCCTGGCGTTGGGGTTCGGAACGTGCTTGAGTTTCATTCTCTCAACTGCTGGAAGCAGTGGTGGACCTGTCCGTAGTCATCATGGCTGCACAAGGGGGGTCAGTGGTGTGACAGCATAATCACACGCTCCCTGCTGCTGGGTCACTCTTCAGCTAGAAAGTCAACTAGTAGAATGACAGTTTAAGCCTCTTGAGGGCAGGCAGTGTTTTCTGTGTATGACTGCTCTATCCCCAGGCCTGGCACCTAGTAGGTGTTCAGTAAATAATCAGAAAATGAATGAATTGAACTGTTTACTGATCTGAGCACTCTATGTAGTCATGAAGCATAAGTCTTACATGTTTCCATGAATGTCTTTATTATAAGTGATGCCTTTAAATTAGTTGGACTTACTTTATATTGTGCCTTGTGGCCTCATACCCTGAGTTCCATCTAACAGACATGTTCATTAGTTGATTAGTAGCAATTCAAGTTTTACCCATTGATTAAAATTTGGGGGCCACCAGCCATCTGTGAAAACCACTACAGTGTGGAGCACCAGCCAAGGAGTATTTTCTCCTTGGGTAACCATAAGAAATTATATTAAATTATATTAAGATCGTAATACTAGAATTCCTTTAAAGAGACTGTCTGTCTTAGTCTGTTCAGGCTGCTATAACAAAATTCCTGAGTAATTTATAATGAACAGAAATTTATTGCTCACAGTTCTGGAAGCTGGAAAGCCCAAGATCCAGGTGCTAGCAGATTTGGTGTCTAATTAGGGCTCCTTCCTCATAGATGGTGCTTTCTGTGTGTCTTCCCATAATGGAAGAACAAGGCAGCTCTCCGGGACTCTTTTACAAGGGCATTAATCCCATTCACAGTGGTGGAGCTCTTATGACCTAATCATCTCCCAAAGACGCCACCTTCTGATACCATCACCTTGGTGATTAGATTTCAACATAAGTATTTTGGGAAGGCTCCAAACATTCAGGCCATAGCAGAGAATGTTTTCTTCTTTCAGCTAAGAGCATTTTAGTAACATAAGAAAAGTAAAATATGATATTCATTAAGCGTGGTGGCCGAGTTAGCATTATCAAATTAGTTATAATTGAATTTTTATATTTCATACAATTAAATTATCAAAACCAACCCTTACTGTATATACTAATACACAACTGTGGACTTTAAAATATCTTAATAATTCAGTCTTCTAGGACTTTTAGATTCTCAGAAATCCTTTCTATATTTTTTTGGCCATTCTGAAGAGTACCTAATTCACAGATGAGGAAACTGAGGCACAGAGAGGTTGTGTGGGGCCCTAGCATTAGTAGCAATGTCAACTCAAGACTCATGATTCCATGTATTGTGTTCGTTCATTAAGTGTACTGCATTAAGTACAACATAGTCAGACATTGACAAACCTGAGATAACCAGGAGGTCTTAGTACCACTCACACGTATATACGTATGTAATTTCTTCCTTGCCAGTTCACCTTGAGAACTCCCTTAGAGTAGGTATCCAAAGAAACAATAGATAAAACAGCATTTCTTAATTTTCAGCTTGTATCACCTGCTCGCACTCACTTTTGTGAGAAGAGTGATGAATACCAAGTAAGGCAACCATTATGGCTAGTTTTAATTACTGTTCCCTACTGAATGTGATGGTTGAGGGGGTCACAATTTACTGTAGTGACTCTGGTCCAATTGAGTCTACAATGCATGGTGGTTTTACAAATGTTGGAGAGAATTTGTGCTGTAGTACATAGCGGGTTAGGGTTTTATATCTTGAACTGAGCAGTCTGTTGTGTATATATATGGCAGATTTCTAGAGCTGATGTTGTTTATAGCTATAATTTGCTTTGAAAGTTCTCCTACTTTAAAAGCAATGAAAGTTGGATGGAAGAGTTATGAAGAGAACATGTTGATAATGGTAGGGGCCATTTCCAAACAATATTGAAAATAGCATTCCAGGAGTGAACCTGATTAGCAATCAGTAGATTGCTTTCCTATGAAAACAGTGAAGACTGTATAAGAAGAGTGAGATACTCTGTATTTTTTGGAAGCAGTGACATGAGCATTCTGCAGAATTTCAAACTCTGAAAATTATTTTTGTGACTTAGGCCAGGCTATCTATAGGGAAGAGGTAAATAAATATTAAGGACCTGAAGTTTGGGCCCCGTGGTCTGTGTTTGGGGAGGATGTTCGCAGTAAGGATTGGGACTAGGGTTGCATTCATAAACTGTAATGGTGTGTGGGCTGTGCCTGGAAGCTGCCATTTTTGTTCCCTCCAGAAGTTCCAGGGTAGAAGGTGGCATTCCTGGGTGCCCCGGGGCCTGGGCTATGCTTCCAGTTAGTGATGCACAGCATTTGACCAGAGGCACTCTGGACCTCATTGGATTGTAGAATAATTAATTTTCCTCTTTTCCTTTCTCTCTCTCTCTTTTAGACTTATATAAATCAAGTCATGCTACTTAGTAAATATTTAAAGAGGTAATTTCCTATCAAACGTAATAGAGGAGTTCTATCTTTGTACAGTTTATACTTGTTTTGTTAAATGACTGATCTCTTGTAAAACTTGAAAGCTTTTTCAGGCTATTTAATGTGCATAATGAATATCGATGTTTTGGAGTTTCAAAAGATAGCTTCTCTATGTAGGAGTTAATGTGCTTGACAACCAATCTGAGAATTTTGAAAAAAAAATTTTTTTAATGTCTAAGTAGGACTTAATTTAAAAAACTTCAGCTTCTTTATTTTAACTCTCAACTTCGCCAGAACTGTTATTAGGATAAAAGCTTAATGATTCACATTTCCTAGGTTATGTACGTGCTCAGGAAACTCAGTGATGATTCTGAATGTTTCTTTGTCATCCTTCAACCCATCTTGAAGCTTTAGGGTGCTTAAACGTAGTTCAGTATTATGAAAGTAAATCACACAGTGGTTTGTAGTGGTTTTTCTCTTAGTCCCTTTCAGAAGCATCTGCAGACTTTTCCAGGAAAATTATCTGTTCATATTTTGAGGATAAAAATAACATTGAATGTTCCTTTACTGCAGGTTTTCTGGGGCTATTTTGGTGGTACTGAATTTTTCTTTTTAATTTTAAAAGAAATGTTAAGATTGATCTCACCGATGTACTACTTGGAATTCTTTACCCTGCTGGTTGCTGGCACCCTCCCCCAGGGGGGAGTTCCCATTACTGGGGTATCTGAGATGTGTTCTGCCACCAGCTTGTTCATCCTCTCCCTCTTTCACTGTGGTAGAAAACATGACAAATTTACCGTCTTAATTATTTTTAAGGGTAGAATTCTCAGTGGGATTTTGTTTTATGTTATTAATTTAAAAATTTTCATGTGCTTATTAACTATATCTCTACAGCCAATATATAACCTCCTTGAGGGCTTGGGCCTCATGTTATCCCTTCTGCTGAATTCCGTCAATGCATTCGTTACCTGCCTCTTAGTTCCAAGCACTGTGTTTTGCATCCCTGACTTAGTTTAGCACAGAGTTAAATATCTGATAACTGAGTTTAAGAAATTTCTTTTAGGAATAATGTTCAGTGGTAGAATTTGAAAACGGCTTGTGTGAGGAGTCATATATCATTCTTTTAAAAATAAATACCAAATAAGACATGGTTTATTATGGGGAAATTTCTCACTTAAGAAAAATCATTGTACAGTAATAGGGATTAAGATTTTCATTTCCTTCCTGCAGGACTGGTATGATAGACTGTGTGTGTGTGTGTGTGTGTGTGTGTGTGTGTGTGTGTGTGTGTGTGTGAGTGTGTGTGTGTTTTCTTAAACTATAACATTATTTCCTTTTTTTAATTACTCTGTCTTCTCAGGAAGACATTTATTGTCATTTTACAAGGCTGAGTCAGGCATGACAGGTTTAGTGTGTGTGATTTAGGCCCTCAACTCTCACATATACTCTGTTTCTGGGGAGTCAGCTTGGTTTTAACATACCTTTCTATTTGGGGAATTTTAGAAGTTAGCGTATAAAATAATGTTCCCTTCACATGGATGGGAAAAATTTTGTCATATTCAGACTATTGTATTAGAGATGTGAAACCCTAATTGCAACAGATTAAAAACTGTCAAAATCGCCTTTCACATTTAAGCAAGCTACAATGGGTAGAAATATTTCTTGAAAAGCTAGTTTTTCTTTTTTAGAAAAATGTAGTTGGTCACCATGCTTAGGCACACAGCACATGTCAGAACTGCTTTAATTAGGTCAGGTGTTTTTCTCATTAACATCCAATCTTGACTAGATGGACGGATGGATGGATGGATGGAGATAGGCATTTCAGTTGACCCCTCACCATTGTCACACTAAACATACCCTCCCCAGGCTACACCGAATCTCAAACATTACATATACCAGTACCATCGTACTGATTAGAGTTGCTTGTTTCAGTTCCTCACGGACCTGTTTCCCTCTTTCTTCATAGCCTATGGTGTCTGCAGAGCGGGGGCTGATTTATCTGTCTGTGTTCTGTTAGTGCCTAGCAGGGAGTAGACGCAGGACAGGTGTCAATAAATTGAAATAACAGCAGGATCACTTATGAAAGCAAACTGAGATGCAGAATATTTATATTTTAGTAGTTCATGTTTACTCATAAGAAAAGAAGTAGGCAAAGTATCTTCTAATATTTACTTTTTCCTGTAATAATGTGTGGCTGGCATCTTTTTATTAGCATTCCTTAGAATTATTCTGTAAGCATGTACAAAGGATCCTGTATATAGTAGATAATCAATTAATATTCTGATGAATAAAAGATGAATACTTTTCCTATATACTTCATAGTAATGTAAATAAATTATATCATTGATATTAATATTAATAAGATATTATGGAAGGGCTGATTTCTATTTTAACATTTCTGAGAAAAATGGCATATGTGTGATGATCTTTATTTACAACAGTCACTATCTTTAAAGATTTGTATATTCTGCTAGTTCCCAGATTTCATGGTTTTGCAGGAAGGATAGAGTATCCTTCAGAGGACTCTTATACTTTTCTTTTTTACTTGTTGGTTCTATGTTCGTGCTTGTGAGGACAGTTGATATACTGTGAGGTCCTTTGGGGTTGATGCTATTTTTGTGTGAACAGACAGGCTAGGCTTAGAGGAAAGCATATTAGTTTTTTATTGCTGTGTACAAATTTTCTCTGACCATACTCATTTCTTAGCTCACAGTTCTGTGGGTCCGAAGCCTCTGTCGGGGTCTCGCCTCAAGGTATTGGCTGGGCTGCATTCTCAGGTGAGGCCCTGGGGAAGAATTTGCTCCTGAGCTCATTCAAGTTGTTGACAGGGCTGAGGTCCCTGTTTCCTGGCTGCTGGCTGGGGACTGCCTTCACTTTCTAGAAGTTTCTAGAAGCCACTTGCAGTTGCTTGCTCTAGGCCTTCTCAGGAGCATCGAGGGCAGCAGCAGGATTCCTTGTCAGATCACCTCAGGCTTCAGATCTCTTTGATTTCTCTTCTGTGACCAACCAAACAAAAACTCTGTTCTAAGGGCTAGGCCCATCTCCCTATTTTAAGGTCACCATGCCATTGAACTCTGTAATCCTGAGAGTAAAATCTATGATACTTAATATCCCAGGGATTATGCACAGGATATACGCCAGGGCGGTTGGGAAATCCTGGGCCCTCTTAGAATTCTGCCTCAGAAGGTTCAGTTAAGATGCTCAGGAAATGCCAGCTTTGCCCCAGTGCTTATGGTACTTCCAGTTTGAGAACTGAAGACCATGTTGTAGGGACTTTCTTCTTGCTTAACCTTACTGTGTTTCCATGAGAAATAAAAGCAGCTGTGTCCTTAGCATACAGAGTTGTTATTAATTTACAGTCAGCAGGGCTGAGGGTTTGGTGCTGTGATTTCCATTCATTGGTCTGTCTTCTTCCAGCCAGTGGTGGCCAGATGTGGACTGGAGTCAAGTGTGCAGTCTTGCAGTGAACACAGAGACCACACTGACCCATGTTAAGGGCTTAACCTGGGTTAAAAACTTGACAAGCTTGTCCATAGGGAGCCGTCCCGAGGTAGTGACCAGAGGAATGACTTGCTAAAAATCACTGTTTTTGGCAGATTAAGCTGGAAACTGTAGGGATGGTAAGAGGGGAGAGGCCAGAAGCAGAAAACAGCCAGGAATTTGGAAGTGAGTACTCATATATCAATGGCAAGAGAGATTTAGAAATATATTGTGTTTCTTGAATTACATTAATAGTAGTAGTGCTAGTAAAATAAAAAAGAGTGGGGAAGTGGAAACAAGGTAATAGGGAAAATCAGGCTGCTCTTTAGAACTCGTAATCACCTGGGTAGCCTTCTGTTACTCTGCAGGAGACCATGTGCATGGCAAGTGACTTTCAGGGTGCATTGTCAGGAAAATCCTTTATTTGTTATGGAACTCGCAATTGCAGTTGGGTTTATGAGCATTGTTTTAAGTGCATGTGCATTTGGGTTTTTAAAAAATCGCCTACAAAAAGTTGTTAACCAGAGGCACATGGGTTAGAATGGATACCAAATGTGTATTGTACATGGAGTTGTAGTCCACATTTATGACGTTTGGCCTTGCATTCTCCCCTACCTCTTGCAAAAAGCAACATTTCTTTAAATGAGGTGGATAATGGATCCATAACATTTATTACTCTAGTGATAGGATGTTCATTGCTTCTGAATGCCATATTTCGCTCTTTATTTGAATCCCAGACTTTTAATATATACTCAGGGTTTTCGTGGAATCAATATTCCAAGGAAGTTTGGCTTTTACTTTCTACTCCTTCTACTGTTTGAAGAATTTTTAAAATAGAAAAAAAAAATTATCTGTGAGCCTGGACACTGGACAGTGAATACGTCTGTTTTCACATAAATGTAAAATGCTGGTTTTACAAATAATCAGTGTGGAGTTCTCACCACATAGTTGCCTGAAGTTTTTCATGTTTGCAGTAGAACTTAAAAATGAAAATAGAACTATATAGCTTTGTTACCATGGGAAAGATAACATTTAATTTCATCTTTTGTGACTCAACAAAGTTCTGATGCAATGCAAGGACAGTAGAAAGAGGTCACAGAAATCTGCAGCTTGGCAGTACAATCGGAGGTTTTGAGATCCTGATGTTTTTAAAGCAGACCTACATAGTAACTAATACACTAATTCAATGCATATTTATAGATAACCTACTCTGAACCAGCACTGCTCTGCAGGCTGGGGATACAGCAATAAAAAAACACAAAATGTTTGGTCCTCATGAGGCTTGTATTTTAGCCAGTTGAAGCAGAGAACACAGAAGATAAATACATAACATTTGGTATTTCAGATGCTAAAAAGTACTGTAGAGGGAAATAAAGCCAGGATTGGGATAGATTACAGTGTACATTGCGGGGCTGGGGTGGGGCAGAGATTTGAGAGAGCGTGGTAGGCAGAGTTCTGAGAAGGCCCTTGTGTTAGGTGGGGAGTGTAAGCCAGCAGGGGTGAGGGTGATGGCTGTCACTGCTGTGATCAGGTTGCATCATGTAAGACTTTATCGCGGCCAACTGGAGTAGGGAGTCTCTTGCTGGCCTTGAAGAAGTGAGCTGCTTTATTTGAGAGAGCCTGTGAGAGATCACATGGCAGGGAACTGGGGGCAGCCTCTAGGAGCTGAGAGTGGCCCCAGCTCACAGCTAGCTGGAAAACAGGGACCTCGGTCCCCCAGTGTAAGGGACCAAGTTCTGCCAATAACTACATGAACCTCTGCCCTCTGGTACCCTGATTAGATGACCTAGGTGAGCCATACCCAGACCTGGACCCTCTGAAGCCGAGATAATACAGGGAATTGTGTTATGCTGCAGAGTCTGCCACACAGCAATAGGAAACTATAGCAGGTGGGGGCCAGGGAGGGCCTCCCCGGGAGGGGGCTTTTGAGTCACGACTGGACAGGGTAGGAGACGGGTCTTGCAGCTTTCTGACAGGCATCCCAGATGAGGAAGGAAGCCCCTGAGGAAGAGGGTGCCTGGCAGGTGCAGCCCAGCTGCCAGGAGGGCTGCGTTTCAGGGTTATGAAGTGGAGGGAGGTCAGGGAGTCCACCTGGACCGGGGCAGAAAGGGCCATGGGGTCCTCTTAATCCTAGCTGAACAACAGGAGCAAGCAGAGTGTTATATACTTCACCCTAACCCTCAACTTCTTTACCAGAGAATACATCAGCAGTCAATGTGATTTTTCAAACCAATGTGATTTACAGAAGACCCACTGCTAGCTGGGTATGGTATACTATATTCAGTTACAGCTAAACCAACAGATACACAAGAAAAGGTGGGGGGATTTGGTAGGTACGAAAAGATTGAGACTGCAAGAACAGAGCATTTGAGAGGAGCTGAGAGTGGTCTCGGGCCTCTTGAGAATCTACTTTTACTGAGTGCCCTGGGGCCAGGATGTTTGCAGCTAGAGGCTTGTCACAGCTGATGGTGAGATTAGAGGGAACCATGTCCCTCAAAAGTGGAAGACCTCTACCTGTCTTCTACCCATTGGGAGCAGCAAGGTTTGACCATATGCACCCTGACTGACCGTGTTTAAAGTCCAGAATAACTATCCACTTAATCTATGGGAACATTTGTCCAGTTCTGAGCGCCTAATGGGCTGTGCTGAGGATCTTGTTTTAGCAGATTGCATTTGAATGGGTTCACTCTTCTTATACCTTGAGAC